>NC_044278.2:18881321-20081321 GCF_004027225.2 Strigops habroptila
CCAGGAAAGTGGGTGTTCCAGATGAGAAAGTCAAGCAAGCACCAATGATGGTATAGTGCCGCACTCATCTTGGCATGCCTTTTGCAGCCCCAGGGTCCGTGAACCTGTAGGCTTTGTGCCTCTCTGAACCCTAACCCTAACCCTAACCCTAATCCTTAGGACACATTAATCCAGAGGCTGTGGTCTTCAGGAAATTTACTTTTCCACATGAGAAAGTCGAGCAAAGACCAATGTTGGTAGAGTGCCGCACTCATCTTGGCATGCCTTTTGCAGCCCCAATCTCTCTCAACCTGTAGGATTTTGGACTCTCCGAACTTTAACCCTAACCATATCCCTAACCTTTAGGACTCCCTACTGGAGAGGCTGTGGTCTCCAGGAAAGTGGGTGTTCCGGATGAGAAAGTCAAGCAAGCACCAATGATGGTAGAGTGCAGCACTCATCTTGGCATGCCTTTTGCAGCCCCAGTGTCCGTGAACCTGTAGGATTTGTGTCTCTCCAAACCCTAACCCTAACCATATCCCTAACCTTTATGCCTCCATAATGGAGAGGCTGTTGTCTCCAGGAAAGTGTGTGTTCCGGATGAGAATGTCCATATCCCTAACCATATCCCTAACCTGGATCTGTAAGATTTGTGACTCTCCGAACTTTAACCCTAACCATATCCCTAACCTTTAGGACTCCATAATGGAGAGGCTGTGGTCTCCAGTAAACTGGGTGTTCCAGATGAGAAAGTCGAGCAAGCACCAATGATGATACAGTGCCGCACTCATCTTGACATCCCTTTTGCCGCCCCAGTGTCCGTGAATGTGTAGGCTTTGTGCCTCTCTGAACCCTAACCCTAACCCTAACCCTAATCTTGATGACACATTAATCCAGAGGCTGTGGTCTTCAGGAAATTTACTTTTCCAGCTGAGAAAGTTGAGCAAGGACCAATGTTGGTAGAGTGCTGCACTCATTCTGGCATGCCTTTTGCAGCCCCAATCTCTCTGAACCTGTAGGATTTGTGACTCTCCGAACTTCACACCTAAACAAATCCCTAACCTTTATGACTCCATAATGGAGAGGCTGTTGTCTCCAGGAAAGTGGGTGTTCCGGATGAGAAAGTGGAGCAAGGACCAATGATGGTATAGTGCCGCACTCATCTTGGCATGCCTTTTGCAGCCCCAGTGTCCGTGAACCTATAGGCTTTGTGCCTCTCTGAACCCTAACCTTAACCCTAACCCTAATCTTTAGGAGACATTAATCCAGAGGCTGTGGTCTTCAGGAAGTTTACTTTTCCAGCTGAGAATGTCGAGCAAGGACCAATGTTGGTAGAGTGCCGCAGTCATCTTGGCATGCCTTTTGCAGCCCCAATCTCTCTGAACCTGTAGGATTTGTGACTCTCCGAACTTTAACCCTAACCGTATCTCTAATCTTTAGGACTCCATAAATGAGAGGCTGTGGTTTCCACGAAAGTGGGTGTTCCAGATGAGAAAGTCAAGCAAGGACCAATAATGGTGCAGTGCCGCACTCATCTTGGCATGCCTTTTGCAGACACTGTACCTCTGAAACTGTAGGCTTTGTGCCTCTCTGAACCCTATCCCTAACCCTTATCTTTAGGACACATTAATCCAGAGGCTGTGGTCTGTACTTAAATCTACTTTTCCACATGAGAAAGTCAAGCAAGAACCAATGATGGTATAGTGCCGCACTCATCTTGGCATGCCTTTTGCAGCCCCAATCTCTCTGAACCTGTAGGATTTGTGGCTCTCCGAACCCTAACCCTAACCATATCCCTAACCTTTCGGACTCCATAATGGTGAGGCTTTCATCCCCAGGAAAGTGGGTGTTCCAGATGAGAAAGTCAAGCAAGCACCAATGATGGTATAGTGCTGCACTCATCTTGGCATGCCTTTTGCAGCCCCAGTGTCCGTGAACCTGTAGGCCTTGTGCCTCTCTGAACCCTAACCCTAACCCTAACCCTAATCTTTAGGACACATTTATCCAGAGGCTGTGGTCTTCAGGAAATTTACTTTTCCAGCTGAAAAAGTTGAGCAAGGACCAATGTTGGTAGAGTGCTGCACTCATCTTTGCATGCCTTTTGCAGTCCCAATCTCTCTGGATCTGTAGGATTTGTGACTCTCCGAACTTTAACCCTAACCATATCCCTATCCTTTATGACTCCATAATGAAGAGGATGTTGTCTCCAGGAAAGTGGGTGTTCCAGATGAGAAAGTCAAGCAAGCACCAATGATGGTATAGTGCTGCACTCATCTTGGCATGCCTTTTGCAGCCCCAGTGTCCGTGAACGTGTAGGCTTTGTGCCTCTCTGAACACTAAAACTAACCGTAACCCTAATCTTTAGAACACATTAATCCAGAGGCTGTGGTCTTCAGGAAATTTACTTTTACAACTGAGAAAGTTGAGCAAGGACAATGTTGGTAGAGTGCCGCACTCATCTTGGCATGCCGTTTGCAGCCCCAATCCCTCAGAATATGTACGATTTGTGACTCTCCGAACCTTAATCCTAACCATATCCCTAACCTTTCGAACTCTATAATGGAGAGTCTGTGGTCTCTAGAAAGTGGGTGTTCCGGATGAGAAAGTCAAGCAAGCACCAATGATGGTACAGTGCCGCACGCATCTTGGCATGTCTTTTGCAGCCCCAATCTGTCTGAACCTGTAGGATTTCTGACTCTCCGAACCTTAACCCTAACCATATCCCTAACCTTTAGGACTCCCTACTGGAGTGGCTGTGGTCTCCAGGAAAGTGGGTGTTCCAGATGAGAAAGTCAAGCAAGCACCAATGATGGTATAGTGCCGCACTCATCTTGGCAGGCCTTTTGCAGCCCCAGGGTCCGTGAACCTGTAGGCTTTGTGCCTCTCTGAACCCTAACCCTAACCCTAACCCTAATCCTTAGGACACATTAATCCAGAGGCTGTGGTCTTCAGGAAATTTACTTTTCCACATGAGAAAGTCGAGCAAAGACCAATGTTGGTAGAGTGCCGCAGTCATCTTGGCATGCCTTTTGCAGCCCCAACCTCTCTCAACCTGTAGGATTTTTGACTCTCCGAACTTTAACCCTAACCATATCCCTAACCTTTAGGACTCCCTACTGGAGAGGCTGTGGTCTCCAGGAAAGTGGGTGTTCCGGATGAGAAAGTCAAGCAAGCACCAATGATGGTAGAGTGCAGCACTCATCTTGGCATGCCTTTTGCAGCCCCAGTGTCCGTGAACCTGTAGGATTTGTGTCTCTCCAAACCCTAACCCTAACCATATCCCTAACCTTTATGCCTCCATAATGGAGAGGCTGTTGTCTCCAGGAAAGTGTGTGTTCCGGATGAGAATGTCCATATCCCTAACCATATCCCTAACCTGGATCTGTAAGATTTGTGACTCTCCGAACTTTAACCCTAACCATATCCCTAACCTTTAGGACTCCATAATGGAGAGGCTGTGGTCTCCAGTAAACTGGGTGTTCCAGATGAGAAAGTCGAGCAAGCACCAATGATGATACAGTGCCGCACTCATCTTGGCATGCCTTTTGCAGCCCCAGTGTCCGTGAACCTGTAGGCTTTGTGCCTCTCTGAACCCTAACCCTAACCCTAACCCTAATCTTGATGACACATTAATCCAGAGGCTGTGGTCTTCAGGAAATTTACTTTTCCAGCTGAGAAAGTTGAGCAAGGACCAATGTTGGTAGAGTGCTGCACTCATCTTGGCATGCCTTTTGCAGCCCCAATCTCTCTGAACCTGTAGGATTTGTGACTCTCCGAAATTTACACCTAACCAAATCCCTAACCTTTATGACTCCATAATGGAGAGGCTGTTGTCTCCAGGAAAGTGGGTGTTCCGGATGAGAAAGTCAAGCAAGGACCAATGATGGTATAGTGCCGCACTCATCTTGGCATGCCTTTTGCAGCCCCAGTGTCCGTGAACCTATAGGCTTTGTGCCTCTCTGAACCCTAACCCTAACCCTAACCCTAATCTTTAGGACACATTAATCCAGAGGCTGTGGTCTTCAGGAAATTTACTTTTCCAGCTGAGAAAGTCGAGCAAGGACCAATGTTGGTAGAGTGCCGCACTCATCTTGGCATGCCTTTTGCAGCCCCAATCTCTCTGAACCTGTAGGATTTGTGACTCTCCGAACCTTAACCCTAACCATATCCCTAACCTTTAGGACTCCATAATGGAGAGGCTGTGGTCTCCAGGAAAGTGGGTGTTCCAGATGAGAAAGTCAAGCAAGCACCAATGATGGTATAGTGCCGCACTCATCTTGGCATGCCTTTTGCTCCCGAAGTGTCCGTGAACCTGTAGGCTTTGTGCCTCTCTGAACCCTAACCCTAACCCTAACCCTAATCTTTAGGACACATTAATCCAGAGGCTGTGGTCTTCAGGAAATTTACTTTTCCAGATGAGAAAGTCGAGCAAAGACCAATGTCGGTAGAGTGCCGCACTCATCTTGGCATGCCTTTTGCAGCCCCAATCTCTCTGAACCTGTAGGATTTGTGGCTCTCCGAACCCTAACCCTAACCATATCCCTAACCTTTCGGACTCCATAATGGTGAGATTTGTTAATCCAGGAAAGTGGGTGTTCCAGATGAGAAAGTCAAGCAAGCACCAATGATGGTATAGTGCCGCACTCATCTTGGCATGCCTTTTGCAGCCCCAGTGTCCGTGAACCTGTAGGCTTTGTGCCTCTCTGAACCCTAACCCTAACCCTAACCCTCATCTTTAGGACACATTAATCCAGAGGCTGTGGTCTTCAGGAAATTTACTTTTCCAGCTGAGAAAGTTGAGCAAGGACCAATGTTGGTAGAGTGCCGCACTCATCTTGGCATGCCTTTTGCAGCCCCAATCTCTCTGAACCTGTAGGATTTGTGACTCTCCGAACTTTAACCCTAACCATATCCCTAACCTTTATGACTCCATAATGGTGAGGCTTTGGTCTCCAGGAAAGTGGGTGTTCCAGATGAGAAAGTCAAGCAAGGACCAATGATGGTATAGTGCCGCACTCATCTTGGCATGCCTTTTGCAGCCCCAGTGTCCGTGAACCTGTAGGCTTTGTGCCTCTCTGAACCCTAACCCTAACCCTAACCCTAATCTTCAGGACACATTAATCCAGAAGCTGTGGTCTTCAGGAAATTTAGTTTTCCAGATGAGAAAGTCGAGCAAGGACCAATGTTGGTAGAGTGCTGCACTCATCTTGGCATGCCTTTTGCAGCCCCAATCTCTCGGAACCTGTAGGATTTGTGACTCTCCGAACCTTAACCCTAACCATGTCGCTAACCTTTAGGACTCCATAATTAAGAGGCTGTGGTCTCCAGGAAAGTGGGTTGTCGGAGACGGCTGGAGAAATTGCAACACGACCACCCAGGGAATGATCAGCAAACCTCATTTATTTCACCAACAGGCTGCGGTTATATAGACATGATAATAAGCCTCATACATAGTGAAAAGCTAGCTCCTCATTGGCTTACAGTCAAATGTCATTCCCGCCCATACCTCCTTGTTCCTGAAACTCTTGTGGTTATACAGACCCTGTTTTTTAACACTTCTCCGGCCTTCAGCCAACTCCCCCGTTAGTCAAGGACACAACGTCCTTGCTTCATGTTTTTCTCACCCAGTTGTTTCTAACTTTACCAGCTGCGTTTATCATGTCCTCTTTCTTCCATCCAGAGTTCGATAAAACTCTCCACGTCTCCCCCGTTTTCCTTTTGGGCGAGGAGGCTCGTCTGCCATATTTTCTGCGTGGCATTGGTAATCATACCTCGAATACAATTGATTATACAGGGCAGAAGGAGCAATAGTAACAATATCACACCCAAAAACCCTATTGCGTACATTATAAGACTCCTTAGCCATGGGCCAATTCCCAACCCCTTCAGCCAGTTTTCGATTCCTAAACCATCTTCCTTTTTTAATAGATGTAGCCCTTGTTGCAACTGCTTAATCTTGGTGTGGATAGAAACTGCATGGTCCGAGAGGTTCATACAACACATACCTTCAAATTCGTCGCACCCATGTCCCTGAGCTAATAGAAGAAAATCGATAGCGGCCCTGTTTTGTAGCACTGCATGGTTTACGCTCTGTACATCGCTAGTGAGCATGTCAAGTATTTGAGATGTCTTATTAAATTCATCTTTGGTCCAGCATCCTAAGTGTTCCGCGAGTTTCATGGCCTTACCGGCTGCCGCACCCGGTACAAGTATCGCTGTCATGATAAGCCGGAAATTACCCCAAAAGGTTGGGCTGCCAATGTTAGTGCATTGTAGTTCGTGTATGCTACGCTTGGTCCTTGTACTATTTGCACTATTACTATTCCATTTTTGTAATAATGACATGTTGGGGTGAAATAAGGTTAATTTTCCCAAATAACATGGTCCTCCCTGTGGCTGGGCAGGTATGCCATTCCAAGCTCTATCTCCACAAATAAGGAATATCCTATCGGGCAGTCTTTTTGGGGTAGTAACACTACTACCATTACAGTTTGAATACAATTGTTTGAAAACCGTGCTTGACTTCAGTGCTGAATCTAAAGTAGCCCAATCTTTTCTATGCACATTCCAATTTTGAGGGTTAATGGGGGTGAAGCTTATCCAATCCCCCTCAGTATTGTTTCCAAGGCTAGCATTGGCGCTCCCAAAGAGATCTAATTCTTCAGGAGGGGAGTGTAAGGTGGCATTAAGAGACAGTATTAGCTGACACTGCCTATAGCCATCCGGAAACATCTGTTCACTGGTACCAGAACTAGCTCTCGTGGTCTTCATAGTCGTTTTACAGAGGGTTCCATTGTTGACCCAACCACAAAATTCTCCAGGTTCCCATATTGGTAGGCCGACTAAACATGTACGAAAAGGGTTGGTGACTCCTCCCATACTAAGGCAAAGCGAGGTTTGATTGGTTTGATTCGCTAATGTCACCCAAATGTTCTCTCTAGGCTGGTTAAATTGTGTAATGCATACCACACTAGGCAGAGTAATAATAGCAAATATTATGTGATATCCCATTGTATCAATTCGCTTTCTTTCCTGATTTGTACTTATCCTTCCTTGTTCCCTTCAATCTGACTTGTTCTAGCTTTCTTACCCTTAGGTCCTTGAGACGTTGTAAGAGTAGATCTAACTCTTCTTCGGGGTCTCCACGTAATGGTCCTACAATCGGGTGTTGTGATATAGGTATTCTCTTTCTACACCTAACGGCTAATATACTAGACTGATTTTGAACAGTTATTCTATAAACCATCTGCTCTAGTTCCCAACGCAAATAAGCTAAAATCTTTTGTTCTACGGTTTTGAAAAGCTGTACTGCAAGTGGTGTCCTTAGCCCAGTTTTCGCTTGCAATTCACTCTCCCAGGTAGTGTTATAATGTTGGAAGGCACACCTATTGCACCAGAGGTTGGTGATCAGAGACTGCTCTATCCAGAAGGTCTGATTGCAGCCTCCACACCTCAATGCTGTCCAAGCGGCGCAATCCTGATTGTCACACTCAAGACACTTATTCCCCCTAGGCCCGCGGATATTAAGTCTTTGCCAAGCCTCAATATTTTCAATCCAGTCCCCGAGTGTCCAATGGCTTTTCTCAGTCTCACTGAGGTTTCTCAGATGGTCACTTAGTTGACGCCGCAGGGGCTGTAGCGTAAGGAGTGCTTTATCTTCAATCCTCTTCCTGTCTGCCTCTGTTAAGTTCCGGGGTATCAGGAACATCAAGGGCAGGCTTAGTCCATCGTGATGGTACCCATATGTTTCCTGTAGGGGTAGAAACACATAGATATCCCCTTCCCCAATATATCACCTTTGCCGGATCCTGCCACTGTCCTGTTTTTGGATCCTTGTACTTCACCCAGACCTCTCCTCTCTCCTTACTCTCAGCAAAGCTGTTATGTATTATCGCTGGGGGTTGACTTGTCTCCCCAAATACACACAAATAGTTTATTACAAACAACACCTTCAGCAATCTGGACTGCGGATCTCCCACACCTTCATGTTTTTCAAGATACCTTTTTAGCGTCCCATTGGCTCTCTCTATGATGGCCTGTCCTGTGGGGGAATGTGCAATCCCGGTAGTGTGTGTGATTCCCCAATTGGCAAAAAACTGCTCGATCCTCCTACTCACATAGGCAGGTCCATTGTCTGTTTTTATCCCTTTTGGTGTACCCATTACTGCAAAACAGCTGTATAGGTGCCTTTCTACATGGATTGCTCTTTCGCCCGTCTGAGCTGTCGCCCAGATATATTTACTATATGTATCAACAGTTACGTGGACATACTTTAAGCGTCCAAAACTAGGTACGTGTGTGACGTCCATCTGCCACAGTTCGTTGGACAACAGCCCGCGTGGGTTGACTCCCAATCCTAGACCGCACCCACCATTGTGGTGGCTGCAAGTTGGGCAAGCCCTGACTATACCTCTAGCTTCCGCTAGGGGTAGTCTAAATTCTCGGCTCAATCCCCTGGCGTTTTGGTGGAACATAGAATGAGTTTCCCTAGCCAATTGATGTTTTGACATGGGTGTATTTTGCTCCATCATTACTAATTCGTCTGCTCTGGCATTGCCTTCACCTAGACCAATATCCCATTTATGACTTCTAATATGAATAATAGCATAGGCATGTTCCCTAAGTTGTGCCGCTTTCCGCAGCTGCACAAGCAACTCAAAAAGCCTCTGATTTTGTGTTTCCTTGATTGATGCATCTTCGATTCTCCGTACCACTCCTGCTACATATAAGGAATCGGTAACAATATTCAGCGGCTCTTTAAAGTTTATCATCGTCCATACTACAGCAAGGAGTTCCAGAGTCTGCAAAGTATCCCTTTCGTCTGCCGATAAGATCTTATGTTTCCAGCTGTCCTTCTCCTGCCATGTGGCGGCAGCAGTTCTTGACCTTTTCCCGGCGTCTGTATATACGGTGAGGGCACCGGCGATGGGCGTATTTTCTCGTTTTGGTCGTGTCATCCATTGCCATTTCCCTAACCACTGCAGGGGGGCTGGGTTTAGCTTCCGCGTTTCTATAATACAGCTTGCTCCCAGCAGTGCTTCCTGTAACTCCGCGCTGTTGTTCAAGTACCACTGCAATGTGTCTTTTTTCATGGGCATTCTAATTGTCGTGGGCTCGGCACCCATCACTTGCAGGGTCCGCTCGCGGCCTCTTTTAACCAATTCTGCAAGCATTTCGATCTTTTGTGATAGGGTTTTGTTTTGTTGCAGCGTAGGCGAGATCCACTCCAATACCCATAGCTCCCCCGTTTTCCTTTTAAGCTGTGTCAGGGCAGCTAAGGGGTACTGTTCGCCACACCAAATCGTGAGATCGAAGGGTAGCTCTGGGTCGCGACGTCGAACTTGGCCCGTTGTGACTCGATCCATTATCTGTTGCAAGATGTCTCGTTGGTGTGGTGTAATGTGCACTGGTACAGTTGGATCGGTCCCTTTAAGCAATGGTCGCAAGTTGCTTAATAGTTCATTTGGTATTCCCACGATGGGTTTTAGCCACTGCAGGTCGCCGAGTAATTTTTGAGCGTCATTTAATGTTTCGATCTGTGTTTGTAGCTGTAGTTTTTGCGGGGCAACTACTTGTTCAGACAGTGTCCAACCCAAGTATTTCCAGGGTGCTGTTAGTTGAATTTTTTCCGGGGCTATGACAAGGTGGAATTGTGCCAGTGTCCTTTGTATACTTTCCAATTGGTGTTGTGAAAATGGAACGGGCTGGGCAAAGAGAATATCGTCCATGTAATGGTAGATAATTGTTTGTGGCCATTTTCTCCGTAGGGGCTGTAGAGCAGAGTCTACATAGAGTTGACACAACGTAGGACTGTTTCGCATCCCTTGTGGTAATACAGTCCATTCGAAGCGTTGATCAGGGCTCTCCCTATTCAAGGCGGGTAAGGTAAACGCAAATCGCCTCATATCTTTAGGGTGTAATGCAATAGTAAAGAAACAGTCTTTTAAGTCAATAATTAGTAATGGCCATTGTTCTGGAATCATTGCTGGATTGGGCAAAGCAGGTTGCAAGGCACCCATTGGTTCCATTTGGTCGTTGACTGCACGAAGATCGTGGAGTAGGCGATATTTTCCTGATTTCTTTTTGATAACGAAAATGGGAGTATTCCACGGACTTGTTGAAAGTTTTAAATGTCCTTGTTCAAATTGTTCCTTCACAATCTCATGAGCATGTAAAAGACTTTCCCGTTTTAAGGGCCATTGCTTAACCCATACTGGCGCGTCAGTTTTCCACGTAATGGGAATTGGGAAAGTCCATGCAATGGCCATTAACCCAAAGGGTGCTCATTTGTTAACACGATTCCTAGCTGGGCAAGTATGTCCCGACCGACTAAACATTGAACAGCAGGTGGTAATGGTACAATTGAAAAGACATTTTTCAATATTTTTCCATCAATAGTCACAGTCAGTACTGGCGACTTTCGTGCCAAGGTTAGCCCTCCTACACCCGTTACTGTTGCCATGGCAGGTTGTAGAGGCCAAGCTTGAGGCCAACAGTCAGGGCTTATGATACTGACATCGGCCCCCGTGTCCAACAAGCCTTGAAGAGTCACCTTTTTACCCTGGAATTCTATGGTAAGATTGCGCCTTGGTCTGTCGCTTAAATTCATCGTTAACAATGTGAGTCCCCCTGTGGAGCCAAACCCTTGCTCCCCTCGTTCGTGTTCCTGATGGGGGGACAAAGCTCTCGTTGTTTGCTCAAGCGGGATTAACTGGGCAATCCTTTATCCTTTTGTGATTTGTATTGGGGGGAACGGGGTGTGTACCATAACTTGAATCTCTCCCGTAAAGTCCGCGTCAATAACTCCTGCTAAGACAAATAGTCCCATCATGGATGCTGACGAACGGCCCAAAAGCAATGCTCCCATTACTCGCTCATTAATTATGATTGGTCCCCTGATCCCAGTGGGAACCTTCTCTGGTTTAGAAGATATCAATGTCATTGTTACTGCGGCTGCCACGTCCAGGCCGAGGCTCCCTGCTGTGGCGGGTTGCAGACTGATGTGGCTGAGTGCTGGTTGGCGGCAGCTACCTGTGTCTGAGCGCGGCTGCTGCTGCGTTGCGACGCGCTGGCATTGGAGTTTCCCGACCGCCGTCGGCACGCCGTAGTATTATGAGAGTCCGAGCGGCATTTTTGGCACCACAGTCCTGAGGCTTGACATTCTCGACGCATATGTCCTGCGCCTCCACAGCGATAGCATTTGATTCGGCCACTAGGTGGAGCTCGAGGATTACTTATTGCCGAGGCTTGTAGGGGTGCAAGAGCAGCTAGTACCTGATTTTGACTTGCCTGTGCCTGTTCCTTCAGTCCTAGACCTAATTCTTTTATCGCCTCTATTAACATTGCCTGTGGCCCCACCGGGATGCTAGCTAGGCGTTCTAGAGCTTCTTCAATACTCCAGTCCGCGCCCATGGTGTTTAATACACTTCTGGTGGTGGCATTGCAGTTTTGAAGAGCACATTGCTTAAGCATCGTGCCTTTCATATAATCTGGAACCCCCGCTCGCTGGATGGCGCTAGCGATCTTATCGATAAAACTGCCAAATGTTTCGTCTCTACCCTGTTTTATCCCCATATAGGACGGAATTCCCCCCGGCTCTTTCACCCTATCCATTGCTTCCCTTGCCAGCCGCATGGCTTCCCGACATTTATCAGGGCCGATTAGAGCCTGAGCCTCAGTATGCAAAAAGGGTCCCAATCCCATTAGTTCTTCTAGGGTGACTCCCTGCAACGGGTCTCCGACAGCCCGATTCATCATCACACTCTGTTGGCATAGATTTTGCCAATGCGCATTAAATAAAAGTTGTTGATGCTGTGTAAAGATAAGCTTAACTATTCCCCGACAATCAGCTGGCAATAAAATATGCGTTCCCCAGATATAGTCTAGCATCTGTTTGACTGGCTCACTTTTAACCCCAAATTGGCTAACTGTAGATCGTAGCTGTGATAAAAGTTTCCAATCTAACGCAGTAATCGTGGCCTGAAGTCCACCTCCCGCCAGCGGAGTGAAAACCACCGGACAAGCCAGCTCTTTTGCTGTCTCCATTGCCTCCCCATCCCCAAGCTTCAGGCATTCTTTTGCCAACGCCGCCCACGCTTCCCTCCTCTCCTTTGCAATAGCCCCCGCTAGGTCACTTTCTGCCCCAGGGATAGGCTCATTGCTAATTGGAGATGGTGGTGGCTCCTCCGGACACGGAGCAGGGGGGGCAGTTGGCACATTCGCCACAGCCGCTGAAAAAGGGGGTTTGGGGAAAGGCATAGGGAGAGGATCTTCAGACCCTTCACCAGCCGGTGGCGGCAATACAACCGTGGACACAGCAGGCGGTAATGGGCAGTCTGACCAACCGGTATATCCCTTATTCTTCTCTTGAGCTGCCGTGGCCTGACGGGCTGCCCTTTTTTCTACCTGATGCTGCAATAACTCATTGTGCACCACCCTCCACAACTTTCCCAGCTTTTTCGCTGTCTTATCATCATCTAATACGGCCTCCCATAACTTATCACCAAATTTTCGCCACTCCTCTAACTCATGAACAGTATGTGGGTTCTGAAAACAACCCTTCGCATAACCATAGGTTAAAAGCCCAGGGAGCTCCTTTTGGAGGTCTATCCCTTTTATCTGTCGCTTTTTTGAAAAGCATGTAAATAAATCATATGCTGCTTGCCTTTCCATCTCTTTGTTACTCGTCAGCGCTGTTGCAGCCCCACAAGGTCTCGGCAGCACGTATCGGCCAGGCTCTCCGCTGAGATCACCCAGGGCACGGCACCGCTCTCTTCTCTTGCCGGTGCTTAGTTGCCGTCCTCGCTGCTAAAGGACCCGAGCTCACTCGCCGCTCCGCCGTGGTCGCCGGTTATCACGTCGGGGTCACCATTTGTCAGAGACGGCGGGAGAAATTGCAACACGACCACCCAGGGAATGATCAGCAAACCTCATTTATTTCACCAATAGGCTGAGGTTATATAGACATGATAATAAGCCTCATACATAGTGCAAAAGCTAGCTCCTCATTGGCTTACAGTCAAATGTCATCCCCGCCCATACCTCCTTGTTCCTGAAACTCTTGTGGTTATACAGACCCTGTTTTTAACATTTCTCCGGCCTTCAGCCAACTCCCCCATTAGTCAAGGACACAGCGTCCTTGCTTCATGTTTTTCTCACCCAGTTGTTTCTAACTTTACCAGCTGCGTTTATCATGTCCTCTTTCTTCCATCCAGAGTTCGATAAAACTCTCCACAGTGGGTGTTCCGGATGAGAAAGTCAAGCAAGCACCAATGATGGTATAGTGCCGCACTCATCTTGGCATGCCTTTTGCAGCCCCAGTGTCCGTGAACCTGTAGGCTTTGTGCCTCTCTGAACCCTAACCCTAACCCTAACCCTAATCTTTAGGACACATTAATCCAGAGGCTGTGGTCTTCAGGAAATTTACTTTTCCAGCTGAGATAGTTGAGCAAGGACCAATGTTGGTAGAGTGCCGCAGTCATCTTGGCATGCCTTTTGCAGCCCCAATCTCTCCCAACCTGTAGGATTTGTGACTCTCCGAACTTTAACCCTAACCATATCCCTAACCTTTCGGACTCCATAATGGTGAGTCTGTGGTGTCCAGGAAAGTGGGTGTTCCGGATGAGAAAGTCAAGCAAGCACCAATGATGGTATAGTGCCGCACTCATCTTGGCATGCCTTTTGCAGCCCCAGTGTCCGTGAACCTGTAGGCCTTGTGCCTCTCTGAACCCTAACCCTAACCCTAACCCTAATCTTTAGGACACATTAATCCAGAGGCTGTGGTCTTCAGGAAATCTACTTTTCCACATGAGAAAGTTGAGCAAGGACCAATGTTGGTAGAGAGCCGCACTCATCTTGGCATGCCTTTTGCAGTCCCAATCTCTCTGGACCTGGAGGATTTGTGACTCTTAGAACCCTAACCGCAACCATATCCCTAACCTTTCTGACTCCATAATGGTGAGGCTTTGGTCTCCAGGAAAGTGGGTGTTCCAGATGAGAAAGTCAAGCAAGCACCAATGATGGTATAACGCCGCACTCATCTTGGCATGCCTTTTGCAGTCCCAATCTCTCTGGACATGTAGGATTTGTGACTCTCCGAACCCTACCCGCAACCATATCCCTAACCTTTAGGACTCCATAACGGAGAGGCTGTGGTTTTCAGGAAATCTACTTTTACAGATGAGAAAGTCAAGCAAGGACCAATGATGGTACAGTGCCGCACTCATCTTGGCATGCCTTTTGCAGCCCCAGTACCTATGAACCTGTAGGCTTTGTGGCTCTCTGAACCCTAACCCTAACCCTAACCCTAATCTTTAGGACACATTAATCCAGAGGCTGTGGTCTTCATGAAATTTACTTTTCCAGATGAGAAAGTCGAGCAAAGACCAATGTTGGTAGAGTGCGGCACTCATCTCGGCATGCCTTTTGCAGCCCCAATCTCTCTGAACCTGTAGGATTTGTGGCTCTCCGAACCGTAACCCTAACCATATCCCTAACCTTTAGGACTCCCTACTGGAGAGGCTGTGATCTCCAGGAAAGTGGGTGTTCCGGATGAGAAAGTCAAGCAAGCACCAATGATGGTATAGTGCCGCACTCATCTTGGCATGCCTTTTGCAGCCCCAGTGTCCGTGAACCTGTAGGCTTTGTGCCTCTCTGAACCCTAACCCTAACCCTAACCCTAATCTTTAGGACACATTAATCCAGAGGCTGTGGTCTTCAGGAAATCTACTTTTCCACATGAGAAAGTTTAGCAAGGACCAATGTTGGTAGAGAGCCGCACTCATCTTGGCATGCCTTTTGCAGCCCCAATCTCCCTGAACCTGTAGGATTTGTGACTCTCCGAACCCAAACCGCAACCATATCCCTAACCTTTCTGACTCCATAATGGTGAGGCTTTGGTCTCCAGGAAAGTGGGTGTTCCAGATGAGAAAGTCAAGCAAGCACCAATGGTGGTATAGTGCCGCACTCATCTTGGCATGCCTTTTGCAGCCCCAGTGTCTGTGAACCTGTAGGCCTTGTGCCTCTCTGAACCCTAACCCTAACCCTAACCCTAATCTTTAGGACACATTAATCCAGAGGCTGTGGTCTTCAGGAAATCTACTTTTCCAGCTGAGAAAGTTGAGCAAGGACCAATGTTGGTACAGTGCCGCACTCATCTTGGCATGCCTTTTGCAGCCCCAATCTCCCTGAACCTGTAGGATTTGCGACTCTCCGAACCCTACCCGCAACCATATCCCTAACCTTTCTGACTCCATAATGGTGAGGCTTTGGTCTCCAGGAAAGTGGGTGTTCCGGATGAGAAAGTCAAGCAAGCACCAATGATGGTATAGTGCCGCACTCATCTTGGCATGCCTTTTGCAGCCCCAGTGTCCGTGAACCTGTAGGATTTGTGGCTCTCCGAACCCTAACCCTAACCATATCCCTAACCTTCTGACTCCATAATGGGGAGGCTTTGGTCTCCAGGAAAGTGGGTGTTCCGGATGAGAAAGTCAAGCAAGCACCAATGATGGTATAGGGCCGCACTCATCTTGGCATGCCTTTTGCAGCCCCAGTGTCCGTGAACCTGTAGGCTTTGTGCCTCTCTGAACCCTAACCCTAACCCTAACCCTAATCTTTAGGACACATTAATGCAGAGGCTGTGGTCTTCAGGAAATCTACTTTTCCAGATGAGAAAGTCAAGCAAGGACCAATGATGGTACAGTGCCGCACTCATCTTGGCATGCCTTTTGCAGCCCCAGTGTCCGTGAAACTGTAGACTTTGTGCCTCTCTGAACCCTAACCCTAACTCTAACCCTAATCTTGAGAACACATTAATCCAGAGGCTGTGGTCTTCAGGAAATTTACTTTTCCAGATGAGAAAGTCGAGCAAAGACCAATGTTGGTAGAGTGCCGCACACATCTTGGCATGCCTTTTGCAGCCCCAGTGTCCGTGAACCTGTAGGATTTGTGGCTCTCCGAACCCTAACCCTAACCATATCCCTAACCTTACGGACTCCCTACTGGAGAGGCTGTGGTCTCCAGGAAAGTGGGTGTTCCGGATGAGAAAGTCAAGCAAGCACCAATGATGGTATAGTGCCGCACTCATCTTGGCATGCCTTTTGCAGCCCCAGTGTCCGTGAACCTGTAGGCTTTGTGCCTCTCTGAACCCTAACCCTAACCCTAACCCTAATCTTTAGGACACATTAATGCAGAGGCTGTGGTCTTCAGGAAATCTACTTTTCCAGATGAGAAAGTCAAGCAAGGACCAATGATGGTACAGTGCCGCACTCATCTTGGCATGCCTTTTGCAGCCCCAGTGTCCGTGAACCTGTAGGATTTGTGGCTCTCCGAACCCTA
Organism: Strigops habroptila; assembly: GCF_004027225.2. NCBI lineage: Eukaryota > Metazoa > Chordata > Aves > Psittaciformes > Psittacidae > Strigops > Strigops habroptila. Next base: position 18,897,636 of record NC_044278.2, read on the forward strand.
ACCCTAACCATATCCCTAACCTTTAGGACTCCATAATGGTGAGGCTTTGGTCTCCAGGAAAGTGGGTGTTCCGGATGAGAAAGTCAAGCAAGCACCAATGATGGTAGAGTGCCGCACTCATCTTGGCATGCCTTTTGCAGCCCCAATCTCTCTGGACCTGTAGGATTTGTGACTCTCCGAACCCTAACCCTAACCATATCCCTAACCTTCTGACTCCATAATGGGGAGGCTTTGGTCTCCAGGAAAGTGGGTGTTCCGGATGAGAAAGTCAAGCAAGCACCAATGATGGTACAGTGCCGCACTCATCTTGGCATGCCTTTTGCAGCCCCAGTGTCCGTGAACCTGTAGGCTTTGTGCCTCTCTGAACCCTAACCCTAACCCTAACCCTAATCTTTAGGACACATTAATCCAGAGGCTGTGGTCTTCAGGAAATCTACTTTTCCACATGAGAATGTTGAGCAAGGACCAATGTTGGTAGAGAGCCGCACTCATCTTGGCATGCCTTTTGCAGCCCCATTCTCTCGGAACCTGTAGGATTTGTGACTCTCCGAACCCTAACCCTAACCATATCCCTAACCTTCTGACTCCATAATGGGGAGGCTTTGGTCTGCAGGAAACTGGGTGTTCCGGATGAGAAAGTCAAGCAAGCACCAATGATGGTATAGTGCCGCACTCATCTTGGCATGCCTTTTGCAGCCCCAGTGTCCGTGAACCTGTAGGCCTTGTGCCTCTCTGAACCCTAACCCTAACCCTAACCCTAATCTTTAGGACACATTAATCCAGAGGCTGTGGTCTTCAGGAAATCTACTTTTCCACATGAGAAAGTCAAGCAAGGACCAATGTTGGTAGAGAGCCGCACTCATCTTGGCATGCCTTTTGCAGCCCCAATCTCTCTGAACCTGTAGGATTTGTGACTCTCCGAACCCTAACCCTAACCATATCCCTAACCTTTCTGACTCCATAATGGTGAGGCTTTGGTCTCCAGGAAAGTGGGTGTTCCGGATGAGAAAGTCAAGCAAGCACCAATGATGGTATAGTGCCGCACTCATCTTGGCATGCCTTTTGCAGCCCCAGTGTCCGTGAACCTGTAGGCTTTGTGCCTCTCTGAACCCTAACCCTAACCCTAACCCTAATCTTTAGGACACATTAATGCAGAGGCTGTGGTCTTCAGGAAATCTACTTTTATAGATGAGAAAGTCAAGCAAGGACCAATGATGGTACAGTGCCGCACTCATCTTAGCATGCCTTTTGCAGCCCCAATCTCTCTGAACCTGTAGGCTTTGTGGCTCTCTGAACCCTAACCCTAACCCTTACCCTACTCTTTAGGACACATTAATCCAGAGGCTGTGGTCTTCAGGAAATTTACTTTTCCAGCTGAGAAAGTTGAGCAAGGACCAATGTTGGTAGAGTGCCGCACTCATCTTGGCATGCCTTTTGCAGCCCCAATCTCTCTGGACCTGTAGAATTTGTGGCTCTCCAAACCCGAACCCTAACCATATCCCTAACCTTTAGGACTCCATAAGGGTGAGGCTTTGGTCTCCAGGAACGTGGGTGTTCCGGATGAGAAAGTAAAGCAAGCACCAATGATGGTATAGTGCCGCACTCATCTTGGCATGCCTTTTGCAGCCCCAGTGTCCGTGAACCTGTAGGATTTGTGGCTCTCCGAACCCTAACCCTAACCATATCCCTAACCTTCTGACTCCATAATGGTGAGGCTTTGGTCTCCAGGAAAGTGGGTGTTCCGGATGAGAAAGTCAAGCAAGCACCAATGATGGTATAGTGCCGCACTCATCTTGGCATGCCTTTTGCAGCCCCAGTGTCCGTGAACCTGTAGGCTTTGTGCCTCTCTGAACCCTAACCCTAACCCTAACCCTAATCTTTAGGACACATTAATCCAGAGGCTGTGATCTTCAGGAAATCTACTTTTCCAGATGAGAAAGTCAAGCAAGCACCAATGATAGTATAGTGCCGCACTCATCTTGGCATGCCTTTTGCAGCCCCAATCTCTCTGAACCTGTAGGATTTGTGGCTCTCCGAACCCTAACCCTAACCATATCCCTAACCTTTCTGACTCCATAATGGTGAGGCTTTGGTCTCCAGGAAAGTGGGTGTTCCGGATGAGAAAGTCAAGCAAGCACCAATGATGGTATAGTGCCGCACTCATCTTGGCATGCCTTTTGCAGCCCCAGTGTCCGTGAACCTGTAGGCCTTGTGCCTCTCTGAACCCTAACCCTAACCCTAACCCTAATCTTTAGGACACATTAATGCAGAGGCTGTGGTCTTCAGGAAATTTACTTTTCCAGATGAGAAAGTCGAGCAAAGACCAATGTTGGTAGAGTGCCGCACTCATCTTGGCATGCCTTTTGCAGCCCCAATCTCTCTGGACCTGTAGGATTTGTGGCTCTCCGAACCCTAAGCCTAACCATATACCTAACCTTTCGGACTCCATAATGGTGAGGCTTTGGTCTCCAGGAAAGTGGGTGTTCCGGATGAGAAAGTCAAGCAAGCACTAATGATGGTATAGTGCCGCACTCATCTTGGCATGTCTTTTGCAGCCCCAGGGTCCGTGAACCTGTAGGCTTTGTGCCTCTCTGAACCCTAACCCTAACCCTAACCCTAATCTTTAGGACACATTAATGCAGAGGCTGTGGTCTTCAGGAAATTTACTTTTATAGATGAGAAAGTCAAGCAAGGACCAATGATGGTACAGTGCCGCACTCATCTTGGCATGCCTTTTGCAGCCCCAATCTCTCTGAACCTGTAGGCTTTGTGGCTCTCTGAACCCTAACCCTAACCCTTACCCTAATCCTTATGACACATTAATCCAGAGGCTGTGGTCTTCAGGAAATTTACTTTTCCAGCTGAGAAAGTTGAGCAAGGACCAATGTTGGTAGAGAGCCGCACTCATCTTGGCATGCCTTTTGCAGCCCCAATCTCTCTGGACCTGTAGGATTTGTGGCTCTCCGAACCCGAACCCTAACCATATCCCTAACCTTTAGGACTCCATAAGGGTGAGGCTTTGGTCTCCAGGAAAGTGGGTGTTCCAGATGAGAAAGTCAAGCAAGCACCAATGATGGTATAGTGCCGCACTCATCTTGGCATGCCTTTTGCAGCCCCAGTGTCCGTGAACCTGTAGGATTTGTGGCTCTCCGAACCCTAACCCTAACCATATCCTTAACCTTTAGGACTCCATAATGGTGAGGCTTTGGGTGTTCCAGATGAGAAAGTCAAGCAAGGACCAATGTTGGTAGAGTGCCGCACTCATCTTGGCATGCCTTTTGCAGCCCCAATCTCTCTGAACCTGTAGGATTTGTGACTCTCCGAACCCTAACCCTAACCATATCCCTAACCTTCTGACTCCATAATGGGGAGGCTTTGGTCTCCAGGAGTGTGGGTGTTCCAGATGAGAAAGTCAAGCCAGCACCAATGATGGTATAGTGCCACACTCATCTTGGCATGCCTTTTGTAGCCCCAGTGTCCGTGAACCTGTAGGCTTTGTGCCTCTCTGAACCCTAACCCTAACCCTAACCCTAATCTTTAGGACACATTAATCCAAAGGCTGTGATCTTCAGGAAATCTACTTTTCCAGATGAGAAAGTCAAGCAAGCACCAATGATAGTAAAGTGCCGCACACATCTTGGCATGCCTTTTGCAGCCCCAATCTCTCTGGACCTGTAGGATTTGTGGCTCTCCAAACCCTAAGCCTAACCATATCCCAAACCTTTCGGACTCTATAATGGTGAGGCTTTGGTCTCCAGGAAAGTGGGTGTTCCGGATGAGAAAGTCAAGCAAGCACCAATGATGGTATAGTACCGCACTCATCTTGGCATGCCTTTTGCAGCCCCAGTGTCAGTGAACCTGTAGGCTTTGTGCATCTCTGAACCCTAACCCTAAACATATCCCTAACCTTTAGTACTCCATAATGGAGAGGATGTGGTCTTCAGGAAATCTACTTTTCCATATGAGAAAGTCAAGCAAGGACCAATGATGGTACAGTGCCGCACTCATCTTGGCATGCCTTTTGCAGCCCCAATCTCTCTGAACCTGTAGGATTTGTGACTCTCCGAACTTTAATCCTAACCATATCCCTAACCTTTAGGACTCCATAAATGAGAGGCTGTGGTTTCCACGAAAGTGGGTGTTCCAGATGAGAAAGTCAAGCAAGGACCAATAATGGTGCAGTGGCGCACTCATCTTGGCATGCCTTTTGCAGACCCTGTACCTCTGAACCTGTAGGCATTGTGCCTCTCTGAACCCTAACCCTAACCCTTATCTTTAGGACACATTAATCCAGAGGCTGTGGTCTGCACTTAAATCTACTTTTCCACATGAGAAAGTCAAGCAAGCACCAATTATACTATAGTGCTGCACTCATCTTGGCATGCCTTTTTCAGCCCCAATCTGTCTGAATCTGTAGATATGTGGCTCTCTGAACCGTAACCCTAACCATATCCCTAACCTTTCTATCTGCATAATGCAGAGGCTGTACTCTCCAGGAAAGTGGGTGTTCTAGATGAGTAAGTCAAGCAAGCACCAATGATGGTATAGTGCCGCACTCATCTTGGCATGCCTTTTGCAATCCCAGTACCTCTGAACCTGTAGGCTTTGTGCCTCTCTGAACCCTAACCCTAACCCTAACCCTAATCTTTAGGACACATTAATCCAGAGGCTGTGGTCTTCAGGAAATCTACTTTTCCACATGAGAAAGTCAAGCAAGCACCAATGATGGTATAGTGCCGCACTCATCTTGGCATGCCTTTTGCTCCCCCAGTGTCCGTGAACCTGTAGGCTTTGTGCCTCTCTGAACCCTAACCCTAACCCTAACCCTAATCTTTAGGACACATTAATCCAGAGGCTGTGGTCTTCAGGAAAGTGGGTGTTCCAGATGAGAAAGTCAAGCAAGCACCAATGATGGTATAGTGCCGCACTCATCTTGGCATGCCTTTTGCAGCCCCAATCTCTCTGGACCTGTAGGATTTGTGACTCTCCGAACTTTAACCCTAACCATATCCCTAACCTTTAGGACTCCATAATGGAGAGGCTGTTGTCTCCAGGAAAGTGGGTGTTCCGGATGAGAAAGTCGAGCAAGGACCAATGATGGTATAGTGCCGCACTCATCTTGGCATGCCTTTTGCTCCCCTATTGTACGTGAACCTATAGGCTTTGTGCCTCTCTGAACCCTAAACCTAACCATATCCCTAACCTTTCGGACTCCATAATGGAGAGGCTGTGGTCTTCAGGAAATCTACTTTTCCACATGAGAAAGTCAAGCAAGGACCAATGATGGTACAGTGCCGCACACATCTTGGCATGCCTTTTGCAGCCCCAATCTCTCTGAACCTGTAGGATTTGTGGCTCTCCAAACCCTAACCCTAACCATATCCCTAATCTTTAGGACTCCATAAATGAGAGGCTGTGGTTTCCACGAAAGTAGAAGTTCCAGATGAGAAAGTTAAGCAAGGACCAATAATGGTGCAGTGGCGCACTCATCTTGGCATGCCTTTTGCAGACCCTGTACCTCTGAACCTGTAGGCTTTGTGCCTCTCTGAACCCTAACCCTAACCCTAACCCATATCTTTAGGACACATTAATCCAGAGGCTGTGATCTGCACTTAAACCTACTTTTCCACATGAGAAAGTCAAGCAAGAACCAAAGATGGTATAGTGCCGCACTCACATTGGCATGCCTTTTGCAGCCCCACTGTTCGTGAACCTGTAGGCTTTGTGCCTCTCTGAACCCTAACCCTAACCCTAACCCTTATCTTTAGGACACATTAATCCAGAGGCTGTGGTCTGCACTTAAATCTACTTTTCCACATGAGAAAGTCAAGCAAGCACCAATTATACTATAGTGCTGCACTCATCTTGGCATGCCTTTTTCAGCCCCAATCTGTCTGAATCTGTAGATATGTGGCTCTCTGAACCGTAACCCTAACCATATCCCTAACCTTTCTATCTGCATAATGCAGAGGCTGTACTCTCCAGGAAAGTGGGTGTTCTAGATGAGTAAGTCAAGCAAGCACCAATGATAGTACAGTGCCGCACTCATCTTGGCATGCCTTTTGCAATCCCAGTACCTCTGAACCTGTAGGCTTTGTGCCTCTCTGAACCCTAACCCTAACCCTAACCCTTATCTTTAAGACACATTAATCCAGAGGCTGTGGTCTTCAGGAAATCTACTTTTCCACATGAGAAAGTCAAGCAAGCACCAATGATGGTATAGTGCCGCACTCATCTTGGCATGCCTTTTGCTCCCCTATTGTCCGTGAACCTGTAGGCTTTGTGCCTCTCTGAACCCTAACCCTAACCCAAACCCTAATCTTTAGGACACATTAATCCAGAGGCTGTGGTCTTCAGGAAATCTACTTATCCAGATGAGAAAGTCAAGCAAGCACCAATGATGGTATAGTGCCGCACTCATCTTGGCATGGCTTTTGCAGCCCCAATCTCTCTGGACCTGTAGGATTTGTGACTCTCCGAACTTTAACCCTAACCATATCCCTAACCTTTAGGACTCCATAATGGAGAGGCTGTTGTTTCCAGGAAAGTGGGTGTTCCGGATGAGGAAGTCGAGCAAGGACCAATGATGGTATACTGCCGCACTCATCTTGGCATGCCTTTTGCTCCCCTAGTGTCCGTGAACCTGTAGGCTTTGTGCCTCTCTGAACCCTAAACCTAACCATATCCCTAACCTTTCGGACTCCATAATGGAGAGGCTGTGGTCTTCAGGAAATCTACTTTTCCACATGAGAAAGTCAAGCAAGGACCAATGATGGTACAGTGCCGCACTCATCTTGGCATGCCTTTTGCAGCCCCAATCTCTCTGAACCTGTAGGATTTGTGGCTCTACGAACCCTAACCCTAACCATATCTCTAATCTTTAGGACTCCATAAATGAGAGGCTGTGGTTTCCACGAAAGTGGGTGTTCCAGATGAGAAAGTCAATCAAGGACCAATAATGGTGCAGTGGCGCACTCATCTTGGCATGCCTTTTGCAGACCCTGTACCTCTGAACCTGTAGGCTTTGTGCCTCTCTGAACCCTAACCCTAACCCTAACCCATATCTTTAGGACACATTAATCCAGAGGCTGTGATCTGCACTTAAACCTACTTTTCCACATGAGAAAGTCAAGCAAGAACCAAAGATGGTATAGTGCCGCACTCACATTGGCATGCCTTTTGCAGCCCCACTGTTCGTGAACCTGTAGGCTTTGTGCCTCTCTGAACCCTAACCCTAACCCTAACCCTAATCTTTAGGACACATTAATCCAGAGGCTGTGGTCTGCACTTAAATCTACTTTTCCAGATGAGAAAGTCAAACAAGCACCAATGATACTATAGTGCTGCACTCATCTTGGCATGCCTTTTGCAGCCCCAATCTGTCTGAATCTGTAGATATGTGGCTCTCTGAACCGTAACCCTAACCATATCCCTAACCTTTCTATCTGCATAATGCAGAGGCTGTACTCTCCAGGAAAGTGGGTGTTCTAGATGAGTAAGTCAAGCAAGCACCAATGATAGTACAGTGCCGCACTCATCTTGGCATGCCTTTTGCAAACCCAGTACCTCTGAACCTGTAGGCTTTGTGCCTCTCTGAACCCTAACCCTAACCCTAACCCTTATCTTTAAGACACATTAATCCAGAGGCTGTGGTCTTCAGGAAATCTACTTTTCCACATGAGAAACTCAAGCAAGCACCAATGATGGTATAGTGCCGCACTCATCTTGGCATGCCTTTTGCAGCCCCAATCTCTCTGAACCTGTAGGATTTGTGGCTCTACGAACCCTAACCCTATACTATATCTCTAATCTTTAGGACTCCATAAATGAGAGGCTGTGGTTTCCACGAAAGTGGGTGTTCCAGATGAGAAAGTCAATCAAGGACCAATAATGGTGTAGTGGCGCACTCATCTTGGCATGCCTTTTGCCGACCCTGTACCTCTGAACCTGTAGGCTTTGTGCCTCTCTGAACCCTAACCCTAACCCTAACCCTTATCTTTAGGACACATTAATCCAGAGGCTGTGATCTGCACTTAAACCTACTTTTCCACATGAGAAAGTCAAGCAAGAACCAAAGATGGTATAGTGCCGCACTCACATTGGCATGCCTTTTGCAGCCCCACTGTTCCTGAACCTGTAGGCTTTGTGCCTCTCTGAACCCTAACCCTAACCCTAACCCTAATCTTTAGGACACATTAATCCAGAGGCTGTGGTCTGCACTTAAATCTACTTTTCCAGATGAGAAAGTCAAGCAAGCACCAATGATACTATAGTGCTGCACTCATCTTGGCATGCCTTTTGCAGCCCCAATCTCTCTGAACCTGTAGATATGTGGCTCTCTGAACCGTAACCCTAACCATATCCCTAACCTTTCTATCTGCATAATGCAGAGGCTGTACTCTCCAGGAAAGTGGGTGTTCTAGATGAGTAAGTCAAGCAAGCACCAATGATAGTACAGTGCCACACTCATCTTGGCATGCCTTTTGCAGCCCCAAACTCTCTGAACCTGTAGGCTTCGTGACTCTCCGAACCCTAACTCTAACCATATCCCTAACCTTTCAGACTCCATAATGGAGAGGCTGTGGTCTTCAGTAAATTTAGTTTTCTAGATGAGAAAGTCGAGCCAAGAGCAATGTTAGCAGAGTGCCGCAATCATCTTGGCATGCCTTTTAAGGCCAAATCCCTCTGGACCTGTAGGATTTGTGGCTCTCCGAACCCTAACCCTAACCATATCCCTAACCTTTAGGACTAGATAATGGAGAGGCTGTGGTCTCCAGGAAAGTGGGTGTTCCGGATGAGAAAGTCAAGCAAGCACCAATGATGGTATAGTGCCGCACTTATCTTGGCATGCCTTTTGCAGCCCCAGTGTCCGTGAACCTGTAGGCTTTGTGCCTCTCTGAACCCTAACCCTAACCCTAACCCTAATCTTTAGGACACATTAATCCAGAGGCTGTGGTCTTCAGGAAATTTAGTTTGCCAGCTGAGAAAGTCGAGCAAGGACCAATGTTGGTAGAGTGCCGCACTCCTCTTGGCATGCCTTTTGCAGCCCCAGAGTCCGTGAACCTGTAGGATTTGTGGCTCTCCGATCCCTAACCCTAACCATATCCCTAACCTTTCGGACTCCATAATGGTGAGGCTTTGGTCTCCAGGAAAGTGGGTGTTCCAGATGAGAAAGTCAAGGAAGGGCCAATGATGGTACAGTGCTGCACTCATCTTGGCATTCCTTTTGCAGCCCCAATCTCTCTGAACATGTAGGATTTGTCGCTCTCCGAACCCTAACCCTAACTATATCTCTAATCTTTAGGTCTCCATAACGGAGAGGCTGTGGTTTCCACGAAAGTGGGTGTTCCAGATGAGAAAGTCAAGCAAGCACCAATGATGGTATAGTGCCGCACTCATCTTGGCATGCCTTTTGCAATCCCAGTACCTCTGAACATGTAGGCTTTGTGCCTCTCTGAACCCTAACCCTAACCCTAACCTTTATCTTTAAGACACATTAATCCAGAGGCTGTGGTCTTCAAGAAATCTACTTTTCCACATGAGAAAGTCAAGCAAGCACCAATGATGGTATAGTGCCGCACTCATCTTGGCATGCCTTTTGCAATCCCAGTACCTCTGAACATGAAGGCTTTGTGCCTCTCTGAACCCTAACCCTAACCCTAAACCTAATCTTTAGGACACATTAATCCAGAGGCTGTGGTCTTCAGGAAATTTAGTTTTCCAGATGAGAAAGTCGAGCAAGGACTAAAGTTGGTTGAGTGCCGCGCTCCTTTTGGCATGCCTTTTGTAGCCCCAATCCCTCGGCACATGTACGATTTGTGACTCTCCAAACCTTAACCCTAAGCATATCCCTAACCTTACGGACATCATAATGGAGAGGCTGTGGTCACCAGGAAAGTGGGTGTTCCAGATGAGAAAGTCGAGCAAGGACCAATGATGGTATAGTGACGCACTCATCTTGACATGCCTTTTGCAGCCCCAGTGTCCGTGAACCTGTAGGCTTTGTTCCTCTCTGAACCCTAACCCTAACCTTATCCCTAACCTTTCAATCCATAATGGAGAGGCTGTGGTCTGCAGGAAATCTACTTTTCCAGATGAGAAAGACAAGCAAGGACCAATGATGGTATAGTGCCGCACTCATCTTGGCATGCCTTTTGCAGCCCCTGAACCTCTGAACCTGTAGGCTTTGTGCCTCTCTGAACCCTAACCCTAACCCTAACCCTAATCTTGAGGACACATTAATCCAGAGGCTGTGGTCTTCAGGAAATCTACTTTTCCAGATGAGAAAGTCAAGCAAGCACCACTGATGTTATAGTGCCACACTCATCTTGGCATGCCTTTTGCAGCCCCAATCCCTCGGAACATGTACGCTTTGCGACTCTCCGAACCTCAACCCTAACCATATCCCTAACCTTACGGACTCCATAATGGAGAGGCTGTGGTCTCCAGGAAAGTGGGTGTTCCGGATGAGAAAGTCAAGCAAGCACCAATGATGGTATAGTGCCGCACTCATCTTGGCATGCCTTTTGCAGCCCCAGTGTCCGTGAACCTGTAGGCCTTGTACCTCTCTGAACCCTAACCCTAACCCTAACCCTAATCTTGAGAACACATTAATCCAGAGGCTGTGGTCTTCAGGAAATATACTTTTCCACATGAGAAAGTCAAGCAAGCACCAATGATGGTAGAGTGCCGCACTCATGTTGGCATGCCTTTTGCATCCCCAATCTCTCTGAACCTGTAGGATTTGTGGCTCTCCGATCCCTAACCCTAACCATATCCCTAACCTTTAGGACTCCATAATGGAGAGGCTGTGGTCTCAAGGAAAGTGGGTGTTCCGGATGAGAAAGTCGAGCAAGGACCAATTATGGTATAGTGCCGCACTCATCTTGGCATGCCTTTTGCAGCCCCAGTGTCTGTGAAACTGTAGGCTTTGTTCATCTCTGAACCCTAACCCTAACCATATCCCTAACCTTTCGGACTCCATAATGGAGAGGTTGTGGTCTTCAGGAAATCTACTTTTCCACATGAGAAAGTCAAGCAAGGACCAATGATGGTACAGTGCTGCACTCATCTTGGCATGCCTTTTGCAGCCCCATTACCTCTGAACCTGTAGGCTTTGTGCCTCTCTGAACCCTAACCCTAACCCTAACCCGAATCTTTAGGACACATTAATCCAGAGGCTGTGGTCTTCAGGAAATCTACTTTTCCAGCTGAGAAAGTCGAGCAAGGACCAATGTTGGTAGAGTGCCGCACTCATCTTGACATGCTTTTTGCAGCCCCAATCTCTCTGGACCTGTAGGATTTGTGACTCTCCGAACCCTAACCCTAACCATATCCCTAACCTTTAGGACTCCATAATGGAGACGCTGTGGTCTCCAGTTAAGTGGGTGTTCCGGATGAGAAAGTCAAGCAAGCACCAATGATGGTATAGTGCCGCACTCATCTTGGCATGCCTTTTGCAGTCCCAGTGTCCGTGAACCTCTAGGCTTTGTGCCTCTCTGAACCGTAACCCTAACCCTAACCCTAATCTTTAGGACACATTAATCCAGAGTCTGTGGTCTTCAGGAAATTTACATTTCCAGATGAGAAAGTAGAGCAAAGACCAATGTTGATAGAGTTCCGCACTCATCTTGGCATGCCTTTTGCAGCCCCAATCTCTCTGAACCTGTAGGATTTGTGGCTCTCCAATCCCTAACCCTAACCATATACATAACCTTACGGACTCCATAATGGAGAGGCTGTGGTCTGCAGGAAAGTGGGTGTTCCAGATGAGTAAGTCGAGCAAGGACCAATGATGGTATAGTGCCGCACTCATCTTGGCATGCCTTTTGCAGCCCCAATCTCTCTGGACCTGTAGTATTTCTGACTCTCCGAACTTTAACCCTAACCACATCCCTAACCTTTAGGACTCCATAATGGAGAGGCTGTGGTCTCCAGGAAAGTGGGTGTTCCGGATGAGAAAGTCAAGCAAGCACCAATGATGGTATAGTGCCGCACTCATCTTGGCATGCCTTTTGCAGCCCCAGTGTCCGTGAACCTGTAGGCTTTGTGCCTCTCTGAACCCTAACCCTAACCCTAACCCTAATCTTGAGGACACATTAATCCAGAGGCTGTAGTCTTCAGGAACTTTAGTTTTCCAGATGAGAAATTCGAGCAAGCACCAATGTTGGTAGAATGCCGCACTCATCTTGGCATGCCTTTTGCAGCCCCAATCTCTCTGAACCTGTAGGATTTGTGGCTCTCCAAACCCTAACCCTAACCATATCCCTAACCTTTCGGACTCCATAATGGTGAGGCTTTGGTCTCCAGGAAAGTGGGTGTTCCAGATGAGAAAGTCAAGCAAGCACCAAAGATGGTATAGTGCCGCACTCATCTTGGCATGCCTTTTGCAGACACAGTGTCCGTGAACCTGTAGGCCATGAGCATCTCTGAACCCTAATCCTAACCATATCCCTAACCTTTCGGACTCCATAATGGAGAGGCTGTGGTCTTCCGGAAATCTTCTTTTCCACATGAGAAAGTCAAGCAAGGACCAATGATGGTACAGTGCCGCACTCATCTTGGCATGCCTTTTGCCCCCCCAGTGTCCGTGAACCTGTAGGCTTTGTGCATCTCTGAACCCTAACCCTAACCACATCACTAACCTTTCGGACTCCATAATGGAGAGGCTGTGGTGTTGAAGACATCTACTTTTCCAGATGAGAAATTCAAGCAAGGACCACTGATGGTACAGTGCGGCACTCATCTTGGCATGCCTTTTGCAGCCCCAATCTCTCTGAACCTGTAGGATTTGTGGCTCTCCGAACCCTAACCCTAACCATATCCCTAATCTTTAGGACTCCATAATGGACATGCTGTGGTCTCCAGGAAAGTGGGTGTTCCGTATGAGAAAGTCAAGCAAGCACCAATGATGGTGCAGTGCCGCACTCATCTTCACATGCCTTTTGCAGCCCCAGCACCTCTGAACATGTAGGATTCGTGCCTCTCTGAACCCTAACCCTAATCATAACCCTTATCTTTAGGACACATTAATCCAGAGGCTGTGGTCTTCACGAAATCTACTTTTCCACATGAGAAAGTCAAGCAAGCACCATTGATGGTATAGTGCCGCACTCATCTTGGCATGCCTTATGCAGCCCCAGTGTCCGTGAACCTGTAGGCTTTGTGCCTCTCTGAACCCTAACCCTAACCCTAACCCTAATCTTGAGGACACATTAATCCAGAGGCTGTGGTCTTCAGGAAATTTACTTTTCCAGCTGAGAAAGTCGAGCAAGGACCAATGTTGGTAGAGTGCCGCACTCATCTTGGCATGCCTTTTGCAGCCCCAATCTCTCTGAACCTGGAGGATTTCTGACTCTCCGAACTTTAACCCTAACCATATCCGTAACCTTTAGGACTCCATAATGGAGAGGCTGTGGTCTCCAGGAAAGGGGTGATCCGGATGAGAAGGTCGAGCAAGCACCAATGATGGTATAGTGCCGCACTCATCTTGGCATGCCTTTTGCTGCCCCAGTGTCCGTGAACCTGTAGGCTTTGTACCTCTCTGAACCCTAACCCTAACCCTAACCCTAATCTTTAGGACACATTAATCCAGAGGCTGTGGTCTTCAGAAAATCTTCTTTTCCAGCTGAGAAAGTCAAGCAAGCACCAGTGATTGTAGACTGCCGCACTCCTTTTGGCATGCCTTTTGCAGCCCCAATCTCTCTGAACCTGTAGGATTTCTGACTCTCTGAATACTAACCCTAACCAAATCATTAACCTTTCGGACTCCGTAATGGTGAGGCATTGGTCTCCAGGAAAGTGGGTGTTCCAGATGAGAAAGTCGAGCAAGCACCAATGTTGGTAGAGTGCCGCACTCATCTTGGCATGCCTTTTGCAGCCCCAATCTCCCTGGACCTGTAGGATTTGTGGCTCTCCGAACCCTAACCCTAACCATATCCCTAACCTTTCGGATTCCATAATGGTGAGGCTTTGGTCTCCAGGAAAGTGGGTGTTCCGGATGAGAAAGTCAAGCAAGCACCAATGATGGTATAGTGCCGCACTCATCTTGGCATGCCTTTTTACTCACCCAGTGTCCGTGAACCTGTAGGCTTTGTGCCTCTCTGAACCCTAACCCTAACCCTAACCCTAATCTTTAGGACACATTAATCCAGAGGCTGGGGTCTTCAGGAAATTTACTTTTCCAGCTGAGAAAGTAGAGCAAAGACCAATGTTGGTAGAGTCTCGCACTCATCTTGGCATGCCTTTTGTAGCCCCAATCTCTCTGCTCCTGTAGGATTTGTGACTCTCCGAACCCGAACCCTAACCATATCCCTAACCTTTCTGACTCCATAATGGTGAGGCTTAGGTCTCCAGGAACGTGCGTGTTCCGGATAAGAAAGTCAAGCAAGCACCAATGATGGTAGAGTGCCGCACTCATCTTGTCATGCCTTTTGCTCCCCCAGTGTCCGTGAACCTGTAGGCTTTGTACCTCTCTGAACCCTAACCCTAACCCTAACCCTAATCTTTAGGACACATTAATCCAGAGGCTGTGGTCTTCAGAAAATCTTCTTTTCCAGCTGAGAAAGTCAAGCAAGCACCAGTGATTGTAGACTGCCGCACTCCTCTTGGCATGCCTTTTGCAGCCCCAATCTCTCTGAACCTGTTGGATTTGTGACTCTCTGAATACTAACCCTAACCAAATCATTAACCTTTCGGACTCCGTAATAGTGAGGCATTGGTCTCCAGGAAAGTGGGTGTTCCAGATGAGAAAGTCGAGCAAGCACCAATGTTGGTAGAGTGCCGCACTCATCTTGGCATGCCTTTTGCAGCCCCAATCTCCCTGGACCTGTAGGATTTGTGGCTCTCCGAACCCTAACCCTAACCATATCCCTAACCTTTCGGATTCCATAGTGGTGAGGCTTTGGTCTCCAGGAAAGTGGGTGTTCCGGATGAGAAAGTCAAGCAAGCATCAATGATGGTACAGTGCCGCACTCCTCTTGGCATGCCTTTTGCAGCCCCAATCTCTCTGAACCTGTAGGATTTGTGGCTCTCCAAACTGTAACCCTAACCATATCCCTAACCTTTCGGGCTCCATAATGGTGAGGCTTTGATCTCCAGGAAAGTGGATGTTCTAGATGAGAAAGTCAAGCAAGCACCATTCATGGTATAGTGCCGCACTCATCTTGGCATGCCTTTTGCAGCTCCAGAAACTCTGAACCTGTAGGCTTTATGCCTATCTGAAGCCTAACCCTAACCCTAACCCTAACCCTAATCTTTACGCCACATTAATCCAGAGGCTGTGGTCTTCAGGAAATTTACTTTTCCAGCTGAGAAATTCAGCTGGAGCCAAGACCAATGTTGGTAGAGTGCCGCATCATCTTGGCATGCCTTTTGCAACCCCAATCTCTCTGAACCTGTAGGATTTGTGGCTCTCCGAAACCTAACAATAAGCATATCCCTAACCTTTAGGACTCCATAATGGAGAGGCTGTTGTCTCCAGAAAAGTGGGTGTTCAACATGAGAAAGTCAAGCAAGCACCAATGTTGGTACTGAGCCGCACTCATCTTGGCATGCCTTTTGCAGCCCAAATCTCTCTGGACTTGTAGGATTTGTGGCTCTTCGAAACCTAACCCTAACCATATCCCTAACCTTTCGGACTCCGTAATTGTGAAGCTGTGGTCTTCAGGAAATCTTCTTTTCAATATGAGAAAGTCAAGCAAGGACCAATGATGGTATAGTGCCGCACTCATCTTGGCATGCCTTTTGCAGCCCCAGTGTCCGTGAAACTCTAGGCTTTGTGCCTCTCTGAACCGTAACCCTAACCCTAACCCTAATCTTTAGGACACATTAATCCAGAGGCTGTGGTCTTCAGGAAATCTACTTTTCCACATGAGAAAGTCGAGCAAGCACCAATGTTGGTAGAGTGCCGCACTCATCTTGGCATACATTCTGTAGCCCCAATCTCTCTGCACCTGTAGGATTTGTGGCTCTCCCAACCCTAACCCTAACCATATCCCTAACCTTTCGGACTCCATAATGGAGAGGCTGTGGTCTCCAGGAAAGTGGGTGTTCCGAATGAGAAAGTCAAGCAAGCACCAATGATGGTATAGTGCCGCACTCATCTTGTCATGCATTTTGCTCCACCAGACTCCATGAACCTGTAGGCTTTGTGCCTCTCTGAACCCTAAACCTAACCCTAACCCTAATCTTGAGGACACATTAATCCAGAGGCTGTGGTCTTCAGAAAATCTACTTTTCCAGCTGAGAAAGTCAAGCAAGCACCAATGATGGTATGGTTCCGCACTCATCTTGGCATGCCCTTTGCAGCCCCAGTGTCTGTGAACCTGTAGGCTTTGTGCCTCTCTGAACCCAACCCTAACCCTAACCCTAATCTTTAGGACACATTAATCCAGAGGCTGTGGTCTTCAGGAAATTTACTTTTCCAGCTGAGAATGTCGAGCAAGGACCAAGGTTGGTAGAGTGCCGCACTCATCTTGGCATGCCTTTTGCAGCCCCAATCTCTCTGAACCTGTAGGATTTGTGGCTCTCTGAACCCTAACCCTAACCATATCCCTAACCTTTAGTACTCCATTATAGATAGACAGTTGTCTCCAGGTATTTTACTTTTCCAGCTGAGAAAGTCGAGCAAGGACCAATGTTGGTAGAGTGCCGCACTCATCTTGGCATGCCTTTTGCAGCCCGAATGCCTCTGAGCCTGTAGGCTTTGTGGCTCTCCGAACCCTATCCCTAAACTCTCTGAACCCTAACCCTAACCATAACCCTAACCTTTAGGACTCCATAATGGAGAGGCTGTGGTCTCCAGGAAAGTGGGTGTTCCAGACGAGAAAGTCAAGCAAGGACCAATGATGGTATAGTGCCGCACTCATCTTGGCATGCCTTTTGCAGCCTCAGTGTCCGTGAACCTGTAGGCTTTGCACCTCTCTGAACCCTAACCCTAACCATATCCCTAACCTTTTGGACTCCGTAATGGAGAGGCTGTGGTCTCCAGGAAAGTGGGTTTTCCAGCTGAGAAAGTCGAGCAAGGACCAATGTTGGTGGAGTGCCGGACCCATCTTGGCATGCCATTTGCAGCCCCAATCTATCTGAACCTGTAGGATTTGTGGCTCTCCGAACCCTATCCCTAAACTTTAGGACTCCATATTGGAGAGTCTGTGGTCTCCAGGAAAGTGGGTGTTCCACATGAGAAAGTCAAGCAAGGACCAATGATGGTATAGTGCCGCACTCATCTTGGCATGCCTTTTGCATCCGCAGTGTCCCTGAACCTGTAGGCTTTGTCGCTTTCCGTACCCTAACCCTAACCATAACCCTACACTTTAGGACACAATGATCCAGAGCCCTTGGTCTCCAGTACAGTCAGCGTTCCAGGTGTGAGGGTTATTCAAGGACCAATGTTGGTGTAGTGCTGCATTCATCTTGGTATGCAGTTTGCATCCCCCTGTCTCTGAACCTGTAGGCTTTGTGGCTTTAAGAACCCTAACCCTAACCATAACCCTAAGCTTTACGACTCCATAATGGAGAGGCTGTGGTCTCCAGGAAAGTGGGTGTTCCAGATGAGAAAGTCAAGCAAGGACCAATGATGGTAGAGTGCCGCACTCATCTTGGCATGCCTTTTGCAGCCCCAGTGTCCCTGAAACTGTAGGCTTTGCACCTCTCTGAACCCTAACCCTAACCCTAATTCTTAGGCAACTATAGACCAGAAGCTGTGGTCTCCAGCACAGTCGGTGTCCACGTTACAAAGTTGTACAAGGACCAATGTTGGTGCAGTGCTGCACTCATCTCGGTATGCCTTTTGCAGCCCCAATGTCTCTGAACCTATGGGCTTTGTGCATATCTGAACTCTAACCCTAACCATAACCCTAAGCTTAATGACAAGATAATCCACAGCCTTTCTTCTCTACCACAATAGCTTTTCATGTTAGAAATGTGTTCAATGAAGAATGTTGGTGTAGTGCCGTGTCCGTCTTTGCATGCAGTTTGCATCCCCCTGTCTCTGAACCTGTAGGCTTTGTTGCTCTCCGAACCCTAACCCTAAGCATAAACCTAAGCATTAGGACACATGATCCAGAGGCTGCGCTCTGCAGCACAGTCGGTGTTCCAAATGTGAGGGTTATTCAAGGAACAGTGTTGGTGTAGTACTGCATTCATCTTGGCATGCAGTATGCATCCCCCGTGTCTCTGAACCTGTAGGCTTTGTGGCTCTCTGAACCCTAACCCTAACCCTAACCCTAATCTTTAGGACACATTAATCCAGAGGCTGTGGTCTTCAGGATATATACTTTTCCAGCTGAGAAAGTTGAGCAGGACCAATGTTGGTAGAGTGCCACACTCAACTTACCATGCCTTTTGCAGCCCCAATCTCTCTGAACCTGTAGGATTTGTGGCTCTCCGAACCCTAACCCTGACCATATCCCTAACCTTTAGGAGTCCATAATGGAGAGGCTGTGCTCTCCAGGAAAGTGGGTGTTCCAGATGAGAAAGTCGAGCAAGGACCAATGATGGTATAGTGCTGCACTCATCTTGGCATGCCTTTTGCAGCCCCAGTGTCTGTGAACCTGCAGGCTTTGCACCTCTCTCAACCCTAACCCTAACCCTAATTCTTAGGCAACCACACTCCAGAATCTGTGGTCTCCAGCACAGCCAATGTCCACGTAACAATTTTGTACAAGGACCAATGTTGGTGCAGCGCCGCACCCATCTTGGCATGCCTTTTGCAGCCCCAGTGTCTCTGAAACTATAGGTTTTTCGACTCTCTGAACCCTAACCCTAAACACAACCCTAACCTTTAGGACTCCATAATGAAGAGGCTGTGGTCCCCAGGAAAGTGGGTGTTCCAGATGAGAAAGTCAAGCAAGGACCAATGTTGGTAGAGTGCCGCACTCATCTTGGCATGCCTTTTGCAGCCCCAATCTCTCGGAACCTGTACGCTTTGTGGCTCTCCGAACCCTAACCCTAACCATATCCCTAACCTTTTGGACTCCATAATGGAGAGGCTGTGCTCTCCAGGAAAGTGGGTGCTCCAGATGAGAAAGTCAAGCAAGGACCAATGATGGTATAGTGCCACACTCATCTTGGCATGCCTTTTGCAGCCCCAGTGTCCGTGAACCTCTAGGCTTTGTGCATGTCTGAACCCTAACCCTAACCCTAACCCTAATCTTTAGGACACATTAATCCAGAAGCTGTGGTCTTCAGGAAATTTACTTTTCCAGCTGAGAAAGTTGAGCAAGGACCAATGTTGGTAGAGTGCCACACTCCTCTTGGCATGCCTTTTGCAGCCCCAGTGTCCGTGAACCTGTAGGCTTTGTGCCTCTCTGAACCCTAACCCTAACCCTAATCTTTAGGACACATTAATCCAGAGGCTGTGGTCTTCAGGAAATTTACTTTTCCACCTGAGAAAGCTGAGCAAGGACCAATGTTGGTACAGTGCCGCACTCATCTTGGCATGCCTTTTGCAGCCCCAGTGTCTCTGAAACTATAGGTTTTTCGACTCTCTGAACCCTAACCCTAACCACAATCCTAACCTTTCGGACTCCATAATGAAGAGGCTGTGGTCTCCAGGAAAGTGGGTGTTCCAGATGAGAAAGTCGAGCAAGGACCAATGTTGGTAGAGTGCCGCACTCATCTTGGCATGCCTTTTGCAGCCCCAATCTCTCTGAACCTGTAGGATTTGTGGCTCTCTGAACCCTAACCCTAACCATATCCCTAACCTTTAGTACTCCATTATAGATAGGCAGTTGTCTCC
Organism: Strigops habroptila; assembly: GCF_004027225.2. NCBI lineage: Eukaryota > Metazoa > Chordata > Aves > Psittaciformes > Psittacidae > Strigops > Strigops habroptila. Next base: position 18,917,377 of record NC_044278.2, read on the forward strand.
AGGTATTTTACTTTTCCAGCTGAGAAAGTCAAGCAAGGACCAATGTTGGTAGAGTGCCGCACTCAGCTTGGCATGCCTTTTGCAGCCCGAATGCCTCTGAGCCTGTAGGCTTTGTGGCTCTCCGAACCCTAACCCTAACCATAACCCTAACCTTTAGGACTCCATAATGGAGAGGCTGTGGTCTCCAGGAAAGTGGGTGTTCCAGACGAGAAAGTCAAGCAAGGACCAATGATGGTATAGTGCCACACTCATCTTGGCATGCCTTTTGCAGCCCCAGTGTCCGTGAACCTGTAGGCTTTGCACCTCTCTGAACCCTAACCCTAACCATATCCCTAACCTTTAGGACTCCATAATAGATAGGCTCTTGTCTCCAGGAAAGTGGGTTTTCCAGCTGAGAAAGTCGAGCAAGGACCAATGTTGGTAGAGTGCCGGACCCATCTTGACATGCATTTTGCATCCCCAATGTCTCTGAAACTGTAGGCTTTGTGCATCTCTGAACCCTAACCCTAACCATAACCCTAATCTTTATTACACCATAATCTAAAGCATTTCTTCTACATCACTATTGGTATCCACATTACAAAGTTGCAGAAGGACCAATGTTGGTGCAGTGCCACAATCATCTTGGCATTCCTTTTGCAGCCCCAATGTCTCTGAACCTGTAGGCTTTGTGGCTTTCTGATCCCTAACCCTAACCATAACCGTAATCTTGGTGTGACCATAATCCCAAGGCTCTGTTCTCCAGCAAGGTCGGTATCCAGGTGAGAAAGCTGTGCAAGGACCAATGTTGGTGCAGTGCCTTACTCAACTTGGCATGACTTTGGCAGCCCTCGTATCATGGGAGCTGTAGGCTTTGTAGCTCTCTGAACGATTAACCTAACCCTAACCTCAAATTGCATGGCATCAGTGAGCTGAGACTGACATCCTCCATGAGAATGGGTGTCCCAGGTGAGAAAGGTGTTGAAGGAATAATGTTGCTGCAGTGCCGTGCTCCACTTGGCATGCCTTTTTCCGCCCTGGTATCTGTTGAGCTGTAGGCTTTGAGACTCTCTGAACACTAACCTTAACTCTAATCATAATTTGCAAGGCAGACGTCCTCCACCCAAATGGGTGTCACAGATGAGAAAGGCGTTGAAGGATGATTCACAGAACTCGTTAATATCAGCAAATAAAGATAAATTCCTTTTCATGGTAATTCAGAAAGATCTATCTGCCACTGTTGTCCAGGATAATTTCCCTTTGAATTGTCCCAATTTGATTCCTATTTTCATTTTTAGGATTGTTTTTCAAACATAATTGACATTGCTTATTTACCATTTGAACTGTTGTATATAAATTCCCACTCACAATTCTTCAATCTAAATATTTATATAATGAATTTACTCTCCATGAGTCTTATTATGTTCTTCTTTTACTACTGTCCATAATTGGCTATATGGAATTACAATTCGTCTGTCTTGTATTTGGACCCAACCCTCTTTATTTTCCTTACCTTCCAAATCCTCAATTAATTTTCTATCCTCTTTTTTGTTCAGTGATTAATTTACCATCAGGAATTAAGGTCACAATTTCAGCCTGTTCTGCAGCACATTCAGCCTCATAGTCAGCCAATTTATTTCCAGTTTCTTGTTCAGTGTTACCTCTTTGGTGTCCTTTGCAATGCAAGATTGCCACTTCTTTAGGTAATCGCATGGCTTCCAGTAATCACAAGATTTCTGTCGCATGTTTACTTTGTTTTCCTTGTGTGTCCAAGAGTCCTTGTTCTTTCCAAATAGCACCATGTGCATGAATTACACCAAAGGCGTACTTAGAGTCAGTCCATATATTTATTCGTCTGTCTTTTGCCAATTCCAATGTTCTGATCAGAGCTATTATTTCAGCCTGTTGTGCTGATGTATTTCTAGAAAAAGGCTTTGCTTCTATCACTCGTGAAGTTGTGGTTACAGCATATCCTGCTTTTCGTTTATCATTTCTCATGAAGCTACTGCCATTGGTAAACCAGGAATCTGCATTTTCCAAAGGTTTTTCTTTTAGATCTGGTTGACTGGAGTATACCATTTCTATTGTGGCCAGACAGTCATGAGTTATTGATTCAGTGGAAGTCTCCTGGAGGAAAGATGCTGGGTTCACAACATTAGTTACCACAATTTCAATATCGTCTTGTTCCACAAGAATGGCCTGATACTTCAGAAAACTTGATGGGGACAACCAATGAGTCCTGTTTTGCTCTAAAACTGCTGATACAGTGTGCGATACCAATACAGTGATTTTCTGTCCCAAGGTAAATTTGCGAGCTTCTTGAATGTTAGTGATGACTACGGCCACTGCCCTGAGGCATCCTGGCTGTCCTTTGGTCACTTCATCCAATTGTTTTGAGAAATAGGCCACTGCCCTTTTATAGGGTCCTAACCTCTGAGCCAAGACCCCTAAAGCCACTCCCTGTTTTTCATAGGAGTACAGCCAAAAAGGCCCAGTCACATCTGGGAGCTCCAAAGCTGGAGCTCTCATGAGTTCTATTTTTCGGCATTTAAACACCTCCTCAGCTTGATCAGTCCACTTCAGAAAGGATGGATTTCCTTTCAATAGTTCATACAAGGGTCTTACCAGAATACCATAATCATGAATCCAAAGTCGGCACCATCCTGTCATTCCCAGGAATGTCTGAAGGTCTTTGGCTGTAGATGGCCTTGGTGTCTGACAAATAGCTTCCTTCCAAGCTGTTTCAAGTCCTTGCAGCCCTCCTGTTATTTCGTATCCTAGATAAGATAATCAAGTCTGGATTAATTGAGCCTTTTGTGTGGACACTCGATATCCACTTAATCCTAAGAAATTCAACAGTTCTACAGTCCACAGAGTACAGTCCTCTTTAGTTTCAGTAACAATTAACAAATCATCAACATATTGCAGCAGGGTTCCCATTTGAGTAGGTGCCTACCAAGACTCCAGTTCTCGTGCCAATTGATTTTCCGAAGATTGTCAGACTATTTTTAAATCCTTGAGGCAACACTGTCCAAGTTAATTGAGTTTTTCTACCTGTGTCAGGGTTTTCTCGTTCAAAGGCAAATAAATTTTTACTTTCTTTTGCTAGAGACAGGCAGAAAAATGCATCCTTTAAATCCAATACAGTAAACCATTTTTGATTATTATTTAATTTGGTTAACAGGGTATAAGGATTAGCTACTACTGCATGAATATCTTCCACTATCTTATTCATCTCCCTCAAATCTTGAACTAACCTGTAACTTTTCCCATCTGTTTTTTTCACTGGTAAAGTAGGGGTATTATATTCTGATTCACATTCAACCAACAATCCATATTTCAAAAATTTATCTATGATCTCTTTGATTCCCTTCCAATCCTCTAATTTTAAGGGATATTGTTTTATTCAAACCAGATGGGCCCCCCTTTTTATTTCTACCTTGACAGGCAAAGCATTTTTCGCTTTACCTGGAACTTCAGATGCCCATACTCCCTTATATACCTGATTAAAAATTTCTTCTAGTCTTCTTTTTCATCTTTCTGTTGGATTAAAGATAAACTTAAAATTTCAATTAATTGCTCATCCTTTACTTCTAACTCCATTTCCCCTTCTTTAAATGTTATAATTGCTTCCAAATGTTCTAACGCATCTCGTCCCAATAAAGATTTTGGAGAATTTGGCATATATTGAAATTTATGTATTCCTATTTGTTTCCCTAATTTATATTCTAAAGGTTTCAGAAAGAATGCTTTCTCTTGGCAGCCATGTCCTGGGTTCAGCTACAGCAGTCATTTTTCTCTTTCTTAGTAGCTGGTGCAGTGCTGTGTTTTTTAACTTTCAGCCTGGGAACAAACCACAACAAGCCAGTAGCTCCCACAACTGTAATGTAATCAAACTCTGATTTAACACTGAATAGGTCTCTCCTGCCACTGGAGCCACCTGGAGATTCTTTAGCTTAGGGCAATTTTGCTTCCAGTGTGCAATTTCCCTACAGTATGCACACTGATCCAGACCCAAAGGAGAAGAATTTACTCCTCCACCCCTGCCTGACATTCCTCTTCTGCCTCTGCCTCGTCCTCTCATATTAGTCCCTCTACTGGTTTCTACTTGTCCCAAAGCTGCCACCGTAGCCGTGGCTATGGCACGACCCTGCTTTTCTTCTCTACCTGTTCCCAATTTTATACACTTTCCGTGCTTCTTTTATCAACTTTTCTATATCACGATTATCTGGTTCTTTAAACTTCTGAAGCTTCTTTCTAATATCTTCTGAAGATTGCCCCAAGAACAAATTAGCAATCTGTAATTTTCCTTCTTCAGAGGAAGGATCTAAAGCAGTAAACTTTCACATAGCCTCTCTCAGTCTGTCCAAAAATTCTGTCAGTTTCTTTTTGTCCTTGTTTTATCTCAAACAAGATTGACCAGTCTACAGCTTTAAGTATTGTGTTTTCTAACCAAAATTTAATTAGATTTTGGTATCTTCTTAATGCAGCATAATCAGCTGGTACATCATAATCCCAATCTGGAGCTGTGGAGGGAATATGATCTTCAGTTCTCCCTGCTAATGCTCCTGTAGTAATTTGAGCCCCTACCAGCGTACTAGCCTTTTTTAATACTAACTGTTTTTCTGTTTCAGTTAAAGCATCCAGCATTACATCTATATCATCCCAGTCAGAATCTTGGCTTTTAACAATCAACTCAAACCTTTTTGCCACTCCTATTGGATCATCTCGATAGTCTTTAGCAGCGAACTTCCAAGCGTCTAAATCTCCCATGGAAAAATTCACTTTTATTCTCGTCCAACCCTCCGGTCTCATTGCCTGTCTTAAAGGTGCCTGAGTTACCGGTCCTGTTCTACTATGAATGCATACAGCAATTGGGGTAACATTTTCAGATCCTCCTGCTCGGTTGTCAGCAACAGCAACCCCCTCCTTCTCATCAATATCAGAAGGATTCAAGGCAGGGGATGCTTCTCTTGGAGGTCTCAGTAATGCATAATCTTCTACCCTATCTTCCTCCTTTTTCCTTAATTTTAAACACATTTCTCCAATATCACAACCCGAACAACACCTCTCCAACTTAGGTTTCTGATGGGTTTTTTGTGGTTTGTTTGGGTTTTGAGGTTTTTTTGGGTTTTGTTTTTTTTTTTCTGTCCCTTTCCAAAGCTAAAATTAAGGGATCTGACAGAGCTCTCTTAATTCCACATTCCTTCTGCCACTCCTGCTGGTTTCTTAATGTGAAAAACATATCTGCATACATTACTTCGCTCTGCTGATATTCCATTATTAATTTTACGCACACACAAGGGATCCCACAAACACACTTCACACAACTACGATACCTAAAATGCAAACAAAATCCAGTTAGACAAAGAACTACTAATGACACAATCACAACATACAGTACAGCCTTAACCATATCATATCATCAATACCAAAATCGTTACCGTGATAATCTGCAAAACTAGGTCAAATACCAGCAAGTCACAAATAACATTAATAGTAATACTTTACCAATGTTTTCTTGTTTACTGATCCGCCCAGAGATCCCCCGATCTCTTTCCAATGACTCAGAATACAGCCCAATGGGCTCTTTTTTAATATTTTTCCACCTTGTTGATTTCCCATTAGGATTATTTTGTATTCCCAAGCCTATATTAATTTTGACTTTATCCCCAAGTGTATACCATGCAGACACTAGCAGCCAGGCATACGCCTCTACCTACACAGCTTTTGCACGATTTACGGGAGGCACCACACAATAGAGCTCTCTTTTCCACTACCGGTTTATCAATCAATATCATAAAGAATACCTTAATGTGGAGATGGTCCTTGTCTGCTGCTGCAGAGATCCAAATGAGTCAAGGAGTCCCTCTGGGAAAATTCCCCAGGGGTACCCAAGGGAGCCCTGTTCTCAGCGGGTCCTGCAGCCGAGCAGAGAGGGTCCTGTCAGGGGTGCCAAATTGATTCATAGAACACATTAAGAACTCGCCAGCAAAGTTTTAAGTTGACAAGCAGGTATTCTGTATTGCGGTGCTGGAGAACACGGGGGATAGCTCCTCCTAGAGTGTTCTGTCCAAGCATCAATCAAACCGTGATTATATTGTCGTTGGTCATACATATTCATTATATTGTATACATATTCATGAAGTTGTTTATACATGACATTCCTAGAACATCCTTCCCTCATGCGCACTTTATTATGGTAGTGGTCTTTGGGACATTTGGTGGTCGTTTCCTCATCATCGTCCTCTTCATCACATTATCGTTTCCTTGATTTCTTGTAGTCTTTGAGGTCTGCACAGTAGGTAAGTGCTTACGCCAGTATAATTAGTTCGGTAACACTTCTGACATAAGTGAGTGATTTCTTCTCGTCCTTCTACTTCTCAGTTAACTTAGCCACAGCACATCCTGAACATCTGCTAGTTTCAGACACTCTGTATCTACAGTCCTTATTTTGCTTACAATAAATTTTATACGAAGGTCATAAGGTTCTACAACTATGTCAGCTACAATGATTTATCTTATACAAGAATCCTTACTATGTTCTTTTGGTTGGGCTTTTTAGGTTTGGAAAGTTCTGTTGTTATGTACAAAACCACCAAGCTTAAAGTTACTTAAATCTGAATTTTCTTGTTTGCAAAGGATTATATTTCATTTTGTACTTCCTTGTCTCAAAGGAGCAATGTTGGGGCAGTGCCATGCTCCCCTTGGCATACCTTGTTCAGGACCATTATCACAGGTCCTGTAGGCTTTGTGGCTCTCTGAAGCTTAACCCTAACCATAACCCTAATCTTTATGACACCATAATACAGAGGCTGGTGTCTCCAGCACAGCCAGTGTTCATGATGAGAAGTGTATGCAAGGATGAATGTTAGTGCAGTGCCGCACTCATCTTTGTATGCATTTTGCAGCCCCAATGTCTCTGAACCTGTAGGCTTTGCGTCTCTCTGAACCCTAACCATAACCATAACCCTAATCTTTATTACACCATAATAGTGAGGCTGTGGACTCTATCACAGTTGGTGTTCCAGATGAGAAAGTTGCTTAAGGACTGATGTTAGTGTAGTGCTGTGCACATCATGGCATGCCTTTTGCAGCCCCAATGTCTCTGAACCTGTAGGCCTTGTGGCTCTCTGAACCCTAACCCTAACCATAACCCTAATCTTTAGGACACCATAATCCAAAGGCTCTGTTATCCAGCACAGTCGGTGTCCAGATGAGAAAGGTGTGCAAGGACCAATGTTGGTGCAGTATCGTACACATGTTGGAATGTCTTTTGCAGCCCTAATGTCTTTGAACCTGTAGACTTTGTGGCTCTCTGAACCTTAATCCTAACCTGAATGGCAGCGTGGACCTGAGGTGCATGTTTCCTGCACCATGGAATTCCCACATGAGAATGGTTTGTAAGGACCAATTTTGGTGCAGTGCCGCACTCATCTTGGCATGCCTTTTGCAGCCCCCATGTCTCTGAACCTGTAGGTATTGTGGATATGTGAACCCCAACTCTAACCATAACCCTAATCTTTAGGACACTGTAATCCAAAGGCTCTGTTCTCCTGCACAGTCGATGTCCAGATGAGAAAGGTGTGCAAGGACCAATGTTGGTACAGTTCCTTAATCTTAGCATGCAATTTGCTGCCCCAATGTCTCTGAACCTGTGGGCTTTGCAGGTTTCTGAAGCCTAACCCTAACCTGAATGGCAGCGTGGAACTGAGGTTCACGTTTCCAGCACCATGGGAGTCCCACGTGAGAAAGTTTTGTAAGTATAGATGTTGGTCCAGTACCGTACTCATCTTGGCATGCCTTTTGCATCCCCAATGTCTCTGAACCTGTAAGCTTTGTGGCTCTCTGAACCCTAATCCTAACCATTACCCTAATCGTTCTGATGCCATCATACTGAGGCTATGGCCTCCAGGAGTGTTGGTGTTCCAGATGAGAAAGTTGTGCAAGGACCACTATTGGTGCAAGGCATCATGGAGCAGAGGCTGACGTACTCCAGCCGAATGGGTGCCCCATATGCGAAAGGTGTTGAAGGAACAATGTTGGAGCAGTAGCGTGACTCCACTTGGAATGCATTTTTCAGCTCTAGTATCCCAGGAGCTGCAGGCTTTGAGGCTCTCTGAAAGGTAAACCTAACTCTAAACCTAATTTGCAAGGAATCGTGGGGTTGAGGCAGTTCTCCTCCATATGAATTGGTGTCCCCAATGAGAAAGGTGTTGAAGGAAAAATGTTGGTGTAGTGCAGTGCTCCCCTTGGTGTGCCTTTTTCATCCCTAGTACTCCAGGAGCTGCCGGCTTTACAGCTCTCTGCAAGCTAACCATAACCCTAATCGTAATTTGCATGGCATTGCGAAGCTGACGCTGATGTCCTCCTTGGGAATGGGTGTCCCAGATGAGAAAGGTGTTGAAGGAGCAATATTGGGGCAGTGCTGTGCTCCCCTTGGCATGCCTTTTCCTCCTTAAGATTCCAGGACCTGCAGGCTTTATGGCGCTCTGAATGCTAACCCTAAACTGACCCATAATTTGCATGGCATCGTGGAGCTGAGGCTGACATCCTCCATGTTAATGGGTATCCCATATGAGAAAGGTGTTGAATGGGCAATGATTAGGCAGTGCCACACTCCTCTTGGCATGCCTTTCTCAGGACCGTTATCCCAGGACCTGGAGGGTTTGTGGCTCTCTGGATGCTAACCCTAACCCTAATTAGCATGTCATCTTGTAGCTGTGGTTGACGTACGCAATTTGAATGGGTGTCCCATATCAGAAAGATGTTGAAGGAGCAATGTTGGTGCGGTACTGTACTCTCCTTAGCATGCCTTTTTCAGCACCAGCATCCTTGGATCTGGAGGTTTTGTGGCTCTCTGAATGCTAACCCTAAACCTAACCCTAACCCTAATTTTCATGGCATCATAGGGCTGAGGCTGAAGTCCTCCATGTTAATGGGCATCCCAGATGAGAAAAGTGTTGTAGGAACAATGTTGGTGCAGTGCCATGCTCACCTTGGCATGCCTTTTTCAGCCCTAGTATCAGAGGAGCTGTAGGCTTTGTGGCTCTCTGAAAGCTATCCCTAACCCTAACCCTAAATTGCATGGCGTTTTGGATCTGATGCTTACGTCCTGCAGCCAAATGGGTGTCCCGCATGAGAAAGGTGTTGACGAAGCAAAGTTGGTGCAGTGCTGTGCTGCCCTTGGCATGCCTTTTTTATCCATAATATCTTGGGAGCTGTAGGCTCTGTGGCTCTCTCCATGCTAACCCCAACACTAACCCTAATTTGCATGGCGTCTTGGAGCTGAGGCTGACGTCTTCCAGCCGAATGGGTGTCCAAGATGAGAAAGGCGTTGAAGGAGCAATGTTGGTGTAGTGCTGTTCTCCCTTTGGCATGCCTTTTTCACCCCTAATATGCTGGGACCTGTAGGCTTTGTGGCTCTCTCCACACTAACCCTAACTCTTATCATAATTTGCATGGCGTTTTGCAGCTGAGGCTGACGTTCTCCAGCCGAATGGGTGTCCCACATATGAGAAAGGAGTAGAAGAAGCAATCTCGGTGCAGTGCCGTGCTCCCCTTGGCATTCCTTTGACAGCAAAAGTATCATTGCATCTGTAGGCTTTGTGGCTCTCTGAATGATAACCCTAATCCTAACCCTAATTAAATGGCATCATGTAGCTGAGGCTGTCGTCCTCCATGTGAATGGGTGTCCAGGATGAGAAAGGTTTTGAAGAAGCAATGTTGATGCAGTGCCATGCTCCCCTTGCCATGCCTTTTTCAACCCTATTGTCCTAGGACATTTAGGCTTTCTGGATCTCTGAAGGATAACCTTAAACCTAACCATAAGTGGCATGACATCTTGGATCTCAGGCTGATATTCTGCATCAGAATGGGTTTTCCAGATGAGAAGGAGCAATGCTGGTGCAGTGCTGTGCTCCCATTGGAATGGCTTTTGAAGCACTAGTGGCACTGGCCTGTAGGCTTTGTGGCTCTCTGAACATTATCCCTAACCCTAATTTGCATGGCATCTTGGATCTGAGGCTCACATCCTCCAGCCGACTGGGTGTCCAATGTGAGAATGGTGTTGTAGGAGCAACGTTAGGGCAGTGTCATTATCCCGTTAGCTATATGCTTTGTGGGTCTCTGAACGCTAAACATAACCCTAACCCTAATTTGCATGGCCTTGTGACGCTGAGGCTCATATTCACCTGCAGAATGGTAGTACCAGGTGAGAAAGGTGTTGAAGGAGCAGTTTGTGTAGTGCCATGCTTCCCTTGGCATGCCGGTTTCATCCATAATATCCCGGGAGCTGTAGGCTTTGTGGCTCTCTGAACACTAACCCTAAACCTAACTTGCAAGCAATCATGGGGATGAGGCTGACATTCTCCAGACAAATGGGTGTCCCAGATGAGAAAGGTGTTGAGGGAGCAATGTTGGTGCAATGCAGTGCTCCCCTTGGCATACCTTTTTCAGCACCATTGTCCCAGGAACTCTAGGCTTTGTGGCTCTCTGAACACTAACCGTAATCCTGACCCAAATTTGCATGGCGTCTTCGAGCTGAAGCTGACATCCTCCAGTCGAATGGGTGTCATAGATGAGAAAGGTGTTAAAGGAGCAATGATAGTGCAGTGCCGCCTTCCCCTTGGCATGCCTTTTTCAGCCCTAGTATCTCGTTAAGTGTAGGCTTTGTGGCTGTCAGAACACTAACCCTAATTCTAAGTTGCAAGGCATCATGGGGCTGAGGCTGACGTCCTCCAGCAGATTGGGTGTACCAGATGAGAAAGGTGTTGAAGGAGCAATGTTGGTGCAGTGCCATGCTCCCCTTGGCATGGCTTTTTCAGTCCTAGTATCCCTGGAGCTGTAGGCTTTGTGGCTCTATCAATGCTAAAGCTAACCCTAACTTACATGGCGTTTTGGAGCTGAGGCTGACGTCCTCCAGCAGAATGGGTGTCCCAGATGAGTAAGGTGTTGAAAGAGCAATATTGGTGCAGTGCTGTGCTCCCCTTTGCATGCTTTTTTCAACCCTATTATCCCAGGAGGTGCAGGATTTCTGACTCCATGAGTGATAACAATAATCACATTTGCATGGCTTCTTGGAGCTGAGGCTGAAGTTCTCCAGCAGAATTGTTGTCCCAGATGAGAAAGCTGTTAAAGGAGAAATATTGTTGCAGTGCAGTGCTCAACTTGGTATGCCTTTTTCAGTCCTAGTATCCCTGGAGCTGTAGGCTTTGTGGCTCTATCAATGCTAAAGCTAACCCTAACTTACATGGCATTTTGGAGCTGAGACTGACATCCTCCAGCCGAATGGGTGTCCCAGATGAGAAAGGTGTTAAAGGAGCAATGTTGGTGCAGTGCCATGCTCCCCTTGGCATGCCTTTTTCAACCCTAGTATCCCGGGAGCTGTAGGCTTTATGGCTCTATGAACGCTAACCTTATCCCAAACCCTAATTTGTAACGCATACTGGATCCGAGGCTGATGTCCTCAAGCCAACTGGGTGTCTGAGATGAGAAAGGTGTTGAAGGAGCAATGTTGGCGCAGTGCCGTGCGCCCCTTGGCATGTCTTTTTCAGCTCTAGTATCATTGGACTCTAGACTTTGTGGCTCTCTGTACACTATAATTAATCCCATCCCAAATTTGCATGGCATCGTGGATCCAAGGCTGACATCCTCCAGCCGAATGGGTGTCCCAGATGAGAAAGGTCTTGAAGGAGCAATGTGGATGCAGTGCCATGCTCCCCTTGGCATGACTTTTTCAGCCCTATGTCCCATTATCTATATTCTTTGTGGCTCTCTGAATGCTAACCCTATCCCTAACCCTAATTCATAAGTCATCATGGGTCTGGGGCTGACGTCCTCCACCCAAATGGATGTCCCCAATGAGAAAGGTGTTGAAGGAGCAATGTTGGGGCAGTGCCACGATGCTGCTGGCATGCCTTTTTCAGAAATAGTATCCCAGGAGCTGTAGGCTTTGTGGCTCTCTGAATGCTAACCCTATCCCTAACCCTAATTCATATGTCATCATGGGTCTGGGGCTGACGTCCTCCACCCAAATGGATGTCCCCAATGAGAAAAGTGTTGAAGGAGCAATGTTGGGGCAGTGCCACGATGCTGCTGGCATGCCTTTTTCAGAAATAGTATCCCAGGAGCTGTAGGCTTTGTGGCTCTCTGAATGCTAACCCTATCCCTAACCCTAACCCTAATTCATATGTCATCATGGGTCTGGGGCTGACGTCCTCCACCCAAATGGATGTCCCCAATGAGAAAAGTGTTGAAGGAGCAATGTTGGGGCAGTGCCACGATGCTGCTGGCATGCCTTTTTCAGAAATAGTATCCCAGGAGCTGTAGGCTTTGTGGCTCTCTGAATGCTAATCCAAACCGTAACCCTAATTTTTATGACACCTTGGTGCTCAGGATGATATCCTCCAGCTGAATGTGTCGAGGAGCAATGTTGGTGCAGTGCCGTGCTTCCCTTGGTATGCCTTTGGCAACACCGATATCCCTGGAGCTTTAGGCTTTGTGTCTCTCTTAAGCTTTACTTAGGCTCAGTATCAAAGCAGATTTTCCTAGGATGACAGAGTCCTTCCAAGTTTATATTAGAGACTACATTATGCACTAACTGCCCTTGAGTATATCAGGTCAAGAACAGACATCTGATTGACCCATAGGTACCATAAAACATTACTAATTCCTGCCACATAACACATTCACCAGCCTTTGAAGCCCAGGTGACTGCAGACAGCCATAAAGCTATGGCTCTTCCTTGCAACTTGACCTATTGACAGCTCCTTCTGCAGGGGCTGCCACTCACCAGACCCCTTAGCGCTGCCACCTCCTCCTTCCTCTCACTGCTCTGCCTTTGTGGAAGCAAACAAAATTATCCAGAGAAAGGGTTACTTGGTGATTTCCCACTAACTCACACACTTCTGATAGTGTATTTAATCAGTGTTCCCATCAAAGCAAGTCTGTGTGGAGTTCACATGCAGTAGAACAAGCTATTCAGCAGTATAAGTGTGCACCAATATAAACAAACAGCAGAAGCATTGCCAAGGCCATGCTCTTGCTTTGCCAAGTTACAAAGCATGTGCAGAGTGCTACCAGAGTCAGACCCACAGCCTGGAAGGCACCATGAACCAACAATGAGGCTGACTGGGAGCAGCTGTTCTGGCCACCCATTTCATGGCACCAGACATTCTAGTTACAGTGCTGTAATGACTATGTGTAACCCACTGGTCTGTGTTTGAGGGAGGGAGGGAAGCCCTGCAGGCATTACTCCATCACATGGCATTGACTCAGCTGTGCAGCCCCTGACATCCAGAAGCAGGGTTTGACTCTGCAAGCGAGAGAATACACAACGACAACTTACCTCCTGACAAGTCACTAGCTTCAGAATCAATGCAAGGCTGTGCAGAACACACACCTGGTGAACATGCACGTTCATATGTGCCAAGTGAATCATCCAGTACAGATCCCACAGTGAACTTTTGCCCTTACATTCATTTACAATTAGCATTTGAATTAACAGGATCATTATTTTTATTCACTACAATCTCGAGAGGAAAAAAGTCAGGGCTATCTGCTGTATAAAGTAAGCTGTGATCACACCGATCAACCCAGTTCACTAATTCCCTTTTATAAGAAAAAAAAAAAAAAACTCAACCAAAAAAGAAAAATCCACTCTGCATTCTAAAAAAAATAAAAAAAAAACCCACACAAAAAAAGAAGAAAAAACAAAACCAAAACACAAACTGTGCCTGTTCCTCAAAACAGCTGCTGAGCAGACAAATGTTACCACTTGCTAAGAATAATGAAGTTGACTGAATAGAGGCAGACCTCAGCTTAAATCAAGGGACAAGAGATTCAAGCACTGAGGGGAAAATGAGTCACGAGCGCAGATATTGTCTCATCCACTCTGAACAGTACCTCTAATGAACATCATTCAGCCTCTACATCTTGATGGGAAATATCATGAACTTCTGGCAGGAGCACAGGGCCTCTCCAGGTGCATTCTGCAGCCCAGGGAAAGGGGTTTAAACATGCTGGAGCAAGCCTTTTTTTTTTTTTTTTTTTTTAACTTTTTATTTGGTTTATGCAAAACAAGCAGGTTTGATAAACCCACCTCAGAGACCTAGAGTCTAAACATAAGAAAGCCAGTTCAGGGTGCAAATAGAGAATGTGATGCCTGCTCAGGCTAGGATACTGTATGTTTATAACAACCACCATCTTACCAGTCCAAAGCACTGAAGATTCCCCCTTTTACCATGGCATTGCAAGTGAACTTGAAAAAATATTGGAGCTATTGCTCAGTGGTATTTCTTGGTTAGATGGACTGGTGGATCCTGCTTTAGCACTAAGTACTTTTCAGACTACACCATGAAGTCCAAAAGCAGCTATTACAAATGTAGTACCAGCATTTGAAATCCGGCTGCCCATCACCCCTCCTCCATTTGCCAACTGTAATTAGTTTACCTTCTTCGCAAGTTTCAAGTCACTTGAACAAATTTTCTGCCTTACATTTTCAATTTCACAATCTCAGGGATGTGCTTCCTAATTATGCGAACATTCTTTTAAAGACTAGGAAAAAGTTAATTAACTCGCAAATAACACAAGAGTTATAAAATCTTTTCAGAAGAGACATTATAGCAAAGAGCCGTGATATAATTCTGAAGAAGCCAGGTATATCAAACAGCCAGTACAGCCACAGATGACTGTGTAGAGCTACTCTCTGCTGTCTCTCCCACCTCCATCCTTACCCTCTTTCTTCCTGAAAGGCATAGGAAAGATCCAAGTGGCACCGAAATAAGACCTGAGGAAGGACCAATTTGCCACACTTGGAACATTTTCTAGTTTATTATAATACTCCTGCCTATGTCTCCTCCAGATGAAGAGATGAGTAGCTTAACAGGGCAAGGCTACTGCTTCTGGCATATTTGTGGAGCCCAAGAGATAAAGAGTAAGAAATATGCCTGCCAAATGAAGTGGAAAGTGTGATTTACTTCCAGCTTCCCTTGCCAAGGCCTGTTTCTCAAATATCAGTTGAATTTATCCCAAGCACTGGTGTACACAGCTCCAGTTGGATATGTCATTTATTTCTTCCAAAGATAGGAACCCAGGAAGTGTTTTCATCTCTTTGTAGATTTATTAAGTGCTACTGGATTTAGACCTAGCTTAAAGCCTCAACTCCATTTCTTTCCTGTCTGCCCCCCAATCTGGGTCACAGACCTAAGAATGCTTCAGTGCACTGTGCTTACCTGCAGAAACCTGAACTCTGTACAAAAAGAGCATTTAAACACAAGTAATGGACACTCCTAATAGAAGTGATATTGTTAGCAGAACCATTGTTCTTCTAGTAATTCTATTTCACTCACCACCTGTGAGACCCTCATTATGTATCTGGCCAGAGTTCCTTCATCCAAAGTGTCATCTTAATTCGCTACTCCATTTAAACCTTGGTATCTCAAGTGCAAGAAGCCCCTACCCACTGCATGCAATTTATGTTTTCAATCCATTCCTCCTTCCCTCTCACCTAACATCTTGCCCTTCAGAGTAGGGTGCAATCTTCATGCACATTCACCCAACTTCTAACCAACCAGTTTTTGTGATGTCACAACTTATGGCCTCCACATGTTTCTAAATACCTGCATACTTCTTTCAAACAAACCAAGATGGGGATGTTTTTACAGTCAGTCCTCTCCCTGCTAGAAATATCTGGGCAGTCTGCTCAAGTTTTCACCTCCCCCAAAAACCATCCATAAAGCATTCCCATGTCAGGTGGGTAAATGAATAAGCCCATTTTCAGATACCATTTTCCATTTGTGACTCTCTATAGTGCTTTACAAAGGAGGAACAGGTATTTATCTCATTTAATGAATGATGAAGACAAATACATTCAATCCATAGCAAGCTTAGTAATGACTCCTACAGATGACTAGGAACTCTGTTCACCAACACTACTGGTGTGAGATCTCACTTTCATACCTAATAATTTTCACGTGAGAAAAAGCTACACAAAGGTCATCTGGTTCTTCACAAAAGAAATTTTAACTAATGTAAGAAAACCATTTTACATATTACATTATTGGGTAACAAGTATGCTATTTTAACAGGCTACCCAAGCCTCAACAAGTTTGGCCAACAAGTCTTTGTTAATTACTATAAATTTCTTTTCTCTATGTAAGCAACAAACTGTTTCCAGAAATAGAGAAATTGAAATAGAACAAGTAGGATATAATATGAGCACCTTTTGTTTTGAGGTTTGTTTGGGGGTTTTGGTTATTGTGATGCTTTGGGGGGTTGTGTCCAACCCCCCCACACACCCCTTGGTTAGTTGTTTTGTTGGGGCTTTTTCGGTTTGGTGGAGTTTAGGGGGGCTGTGTGTGTGGAGATTACACCACCATTCACTTTTTTTTTTTTTTTTTCCCCCTGTGGTCCTACTAAATTGTGACAGATTTGTGTTAGAAAAAAAAGGTGTCCCTCACTCTAGCAGAAAAAGACACAACAGTTTCTAATGGCTGGCAAGCTAAGCTGGGCACATTCACATTAGAAATAGTCTTTATAAAAGTACTGAAGGCAGTAATTAAGTGTTGGAACAACTTACTAAGGATGGTAATATCTATCTATCTCCATCACTGGAAACTTACAGCTAAAGCTGCTAGTTATGAAGTAGTAATTACATTAATGGAATTTCTGTGGTTGTCGTTACAAGTAAATTAAAATAAATTATCTGAATTTATCTATCTCCAGACTGGGATACAAATCTCCAGAGTTTATTGACCTCCTTTAAAGGCCAGTAAAACTATACTTGCATTAATTTATCCTACATATTGAAAGCTTTTACCAAACTGACTTAAAAATGCATGTCCAGTTTTCATCTTCGTAGAATGAGGTCACTGAACGCATGTACAAAACTGTAAAAATTTGACAGGGGGAGAAAAACAGTTCAGACAATGCATCCGTTCTGGAATGTTTCAAATAAGTTTATTAAATAATCATGTTTTACATGTCATCAGACCTAACCCCTGAAGTGCAAAAATGTTTCTGAGGTATTAAGACTGGAGGAAAAGAGGCACAGTGTGGGTTGTAAGGGATACCACAGCACAGTGGACTTTGTGAACAACAGGCCTTTATACAGCATTTGCAGGATCAGAGAAAATTGAGAACATGTCTGTATTTGTCCTTAGCCTGGAGAGACAAAAAGCCCTGATTGTTAGCCAGTTGCATCACATCAATGAAAGTACAGATATGGTTAACACAGAATGATGATAAACATCAATGAGGTGTTTCTAGGCAAATATATACAGTACATGAAAAATGAAAATTAACTGCTGTACGTGTGGCCAAAATCCCAACCATCTATCCAGTCCAGCTTAATATGTGTTGTGTCTACAGTGGCCTCTAGTACCGGCATTTTTGTCTATTCTACATAAAACTGACTGCCCTATGCTCCTGTTTGAGGATACCTGGTCACTCACACTCACTTCGGTTAAGTGTGACGTTTATCAGATTAACTAGAGTCAACAGTACAGTACTGCTTGTGACCTGCTATCCCTCTAGTTGCCCTCTTCCCCTCATCCATGCAGGAAATCTGCCAAAGAAATAAGCATTGATTTACAACCCTACATGTAGAAAGGAAAGCCTTATCCAAAAACTGCAAAGCTCATGGGGCAAAAGTGGCCCTTACAAATTAGGATATTAATGAGACTTTTTCTCAACTGCCAAGTTGTGCTCCAAAAATAGTTTTGTATGAGGAAAGTTCAGGCATTACTTGTTTGTATTAGCTTGCCTGTTCAAGGAATCGGGCAGGAGAAGGAATACTTTTCCCCTTGGAGCAGTTCCTGGGGTTAGAATTTGACTGAAGGCTGTAGATGTGGCAGTTCTGTGCAGAATTAACTTGCTGCTAAACGCTAGTTAGATTTAAAGTCCTCACTGATTCTCACTCAATGATTTTGCTGGGAAAAGATTTTTCCACCTTAAGAACTGCAGCATTGTTTCCTGGGACCAACTGCAGTTTGCCTTAAACTATGTGACTTAAAGATACTCAACCAAATTACGCCCTTCACATGATATCATCACAATTCAGCGGAAGATACATCTAAGAAAACATTTCCAAATGAACAGTAAGCAAAAATTACTTATTCTAAGTCTCTCTTGAGATATTTTTATCCAAGATAGAATAAAACAAAGTCCTCCTGAGACACAAACGTGTTTTCAGATCTGTGAAAAGTACCATGACAAAATAGAAGTGATCCTTATCTTAGTAGGTGTGTATGAACTTATGAATGTTTCTGAATGTGTCAGGTTTAGTGTAAGCATGGCAGGTTTGGAAAGGTTCTCACCTTGAGTATTTTCACCTTTGAGACATCACTGGGAAGCTGGAGAAACAAGCTCTGTTGTCAGCACACCCATGAGCATGATGTTATACAGTCTGATCACAAACGCAATTGAGATTCTCATAATTTTCTAGGATTATTACCAATATCACTGCTGCTTACCTACACAACATCATCTAGCAAAATAAAAATACAGAATAGCTGGAATAGAAGCTGGATACAGATGGAGCATTGCCTTAATAGTATTTTTTAATGGAATCATATTTCATGGACAAGAAAGGCAGCTCCAAAGAAAAGGTGCAAGTAAATCATCAGTTTCAGTTGAAAACTGGGTTTCGGATGCCAGTCAAAACTGAACTGTTGGGCCACTTTCTGTGCAGAAGAGTTAGGGAACATATGAAAAAGAAAATGGTTGTGATTCCTAGGATGACAACACCTGAAATCAGTGCAGTGGTGATTAAGTTCAGCTGGAAAGGAGGTCCATCTGGGTGATCTGCAAGGAAAACAAAAAGGCACAGGTAAGATCTGGTTACAATCTCTCAGCAGTGCCAAACACTTCCGTCTCTCCATTACAATATACAGAATATTTACAGATATAATAAGATATTCTATATACAGAATATTCTATATACAGAATAATTACAATGAAGGGACTAAAACTGTACTTCAGAATGAGCACCTGGCTACTCGGATAAAGCTTATCTACATATACATTGAAAATAGTTATTAGTTCTTTCAATATCCATGATACTGATGGATAAAGAGAGTAAGGATACTTATAAGACATAATCCCTCATACGCTAGTGATTGACCTTAATCTGTGCTATTTAAGGCAAGACTATTGGTGTCCAAGAACTATCAAGGCAAAGGTATAAGGATTTGTGGCCTAATCGAGCTAATGAAAGGATTTCTTCCCTGATTATCAGTATTCACATCTCAACTCAAAGTGTATATAAACCCTTAGCAAGCATATCTAGCACCATATATCTGAGATACTTCAAGTTTATCTGTATACCTTCACAGAAGGCTTCTAAACACATTTATCAATTCTCAGAAGAGGTAACATGGCTATGAACCAATCCCTGGATACTGGAACACACACATTCAGCCTATACCATCTTTTCAAGCAGGAAGGGAAAAACATACCCACATTTGAGTGGCAGGTGCTACCCAAAGCACCAATGTGCATTTGCCTAAGACCTGTGTTTGCCATTACCACTGCTGGAGAGTGAAATGAAACACCACCACAGCTTCTCCATGGGAATCCAGACTGCTTCTCCCAGAAACAGCCACCTGCCCTCAACATCATCAAGAATGATGGGAAGGCAACGTAACAGCCATTAACATAGCAAGCTGTGTGCAGCAGATGAAGAATTTGGGTTTTATTACTTTAATGATATCCATGGGTAGGAACACACCACGGAGCAGCTCATTATAGAGAGAACTTTGTTTCTATGCCAGAAAAGAAAGGTAGCCACTTTTATGTGGTCTAAGTTGAGAAAAGAAGAGAATAAATAGCATTGGAGTTCACAGGACAGGATAGGTTGCTAGTGCCATTCAGTCCTGTTATGAACAAGTGTAAGGTGGAATGGCCCAATGGACCACCTGGTTACCTTGACTATCTTTTCTTAGTCATCAGCTACTCCTCGTTACCAGCAGAGAGCAGTAACAGGCTGAAACAAGTCCTCCAAGTGCCCAAAGCAGAAGCAACCTAAAACCTTAAAGACCTGATCTCCCCTACAGGCTATTTCCTTCATTGCCCTAGCAGACCACAAGTTTCAATCAAGCTTCTCCATAGGCTCTTTGTGTGGTTAAATGCTAGGAAAACAGGAGCTGAAGCAGAGCTTTTCTGACTTTGAGCTCTGAACTGAGCTGGACTGCACCATAAAAACCAGTTTGCTGCTCTACTCCTGCATGACATGAGCAAATTTTACTGTTTAAGTCTGACTTTCCATCTGGCAGTTGCAATGTTCCCTCACCCTCATATGTCATAGCCGCAGATTTTCATTTCAATTCCATCATAGGAATTACAAATTTCTGTGTTGGTGGGGCTAGGTACACAAATTAAACTGAGCATTCCAGATTCACCAATTGATTTCTTTACAGTATGTCAGTATTGACTCTTTTAACTGACAAAAATATAAAGCCAAAAAGAAAATCATTCCAGCTGAGTGCATAGAGCTCAATCAAAATGGTATATCTCCTCAGTTCTGTTTCACTCATAAAACCTCTCTTACGTTTCTTGAAGTCTGGTTAACTTACCAAGCTGTGAATTGTTGGTTGGCGTCTCATCTATAGAAAACAAAAATGGGATGTATTATATTTTACAAATACCTCTGCCTATGGCTCCCCTCCTTGCAACACAAAAGCCAATAGTCCTAGTTTTATTTTCAAAACACATCAGCTATACTTGCAACACTGACTAGTAGCTTTTAGCACCTCTGGTAGAATAAGGACACCACCATGAAATTGCTTCGTTTGTAATGTGAGCGCACCCATGTGAAGTTACTTAATAGCCTGTGGAGGGAAAAAAACCCCAAAACGACAACCACCAGGAAAAAAAGAAACACAACAAAACCAACAAAAACCACACCAAAAAACCCCACCAAAAAAAAAAAAAAAAAAAAACCAAACACCAAACGAAAAAAAACCACACAAAAAACAACACACCCCCAAAAAAATGGGGAAAAAAAACCCCTCAGAAAACAAAACCCCCACCTTAATGCAGGAACCTCTTCATTGAAAATGTGACCCAGTTCTATTTTGTCCCTCAATAAAAATAAAACCATAAGCAAAATATTATACACACTGTTAAAATCAGATTACATGATGATCTGTATAGGAAAAAAGTTAACCTGAGTTTTTCAAGGCAAAATACATCAGGGACCAGAAATGATTACAGAAATTCCCTTTTCCCATTCTCCTTTTTCTCTTGACAGTTACACACCAACATCATATTCAGGGAAACATCTATATCTTGTCTTCAGTGTTTACTTATTTACCATTGTTCATCTCAGAATTACATTTCTTGTCACTCTTTTTGGTTTTTTGGGCAACTTGTAAGCAAACTCACATATACATTTGTTTTGAGCAGCTGCTTTAAAAGTTTAAGCGAGACATCCATCAAAAGCTACACAATTTCACCTTCACAAGTAGGTACCTGCTTTGTTTTTATACGCAGAGACCAAAACATTCTCTGCTGTGTGTGTCTCCTGTAATGACTTATTTTAGATTTAAAAACAAAAATACAGTTTCTCTGAAAAGAACAAAATATTAGAAATAAGAGTTCAGAAATACACAGAAGGAGGACCATTACTCATCTGCAGCAGCACTATTCGGTTCCTATCAGAGTAATTGCATGAACAGCTCTGCTACCAGAACAACTGGTGACTAGTAATGGCAAGACCTGGCTAACTTGAGGTGCTTCTGCCGACACTGATGTGCATGGGACCAGCCCCAGACAGATGCAGCACCAACCTGTGAGGGAACTGAAGCGTCCATGCAATTGTAGACTTAACACTGGCGCACACGTACCATGGTGAGTCAGGTGCAGCAGCTTTGATGGGCTTTGTACAAATGTATCTGTACTAAAGTTGGGCCAGACCTGGCCTCGAAAATAGTATAAGCACTCCATGTAGCACTGCACCAGAGTAAGCCAGCACTCCTCATCCAAAACCAGATCATTCTGTTCAAGTTTTCTCATGACCTTTCCCCTTTTCTTTTCTTGACTATAGTATTCATGAACCTCACATTTTTAATGTGCTTGTTTTCACAATAGGAAGGGACAACGGGAGGAAATACTAATTCCCTCTTTCTGCTCCAGAAGGAAAAGTGAAGTGCAAGTCAGATTACAGGACTTGCACAATGCCACTCTGGAAATTTGTGATAGAGTTCAGAACTGACTCCCATTTTTTAAAGAATACTTCCCATCAAACCATCCTCCTGACAGCAGGAGTGGGATGCTCCAAAAGCATAATATGGAGATGCAGAAATATGTTTAACCTAAAAAGCTTTAGCGACATACCTCAAGTAGATGATACCTAAAACAAAAAATATTATTTTCCTTTTCCAGCCTTATTCATGTTTTCATTTAAAAAACCTCAACAGTTGTCATGAAATTATGAAATTATAAAATCATTGACCCTTTCTTTGGGGTCATTAAAGAGCTAAGCCAAGGTTTTTGCTTGAAGTTATGCAGTATTTAAAGGTAATTGATAAGTACCCTTTTTTTTCTATTGTAAAAATAGAATTCACAGCCTTTGAATCATAAGCTATATCGCCTAATAAGGTTGCTCATATAACAAGCTTTATCTAGTTTCCATTCCTTGCCCAAGGCAACATTTCCCTAGCATACATGTTTGAGCAAATCTGTCATTTATTTCCCATAAGTAGTCATGCATGCAACTTTGAAGTTAGTTCTTTTCACTTTCTCTCGACTAATCAGATGGCAGCAACTCAACTGGGACTATGTATAATGCAGAAAAAAAACGCTTATTTTCATTGCAGAAATGTTGCTTATAACAAAGGGTATTTGTTCTAAAAACAGTCTTTTGCGAAGATGGTTCTGCATTCTGAAAGGTCAGTTGTTCTCTTTTTATACGTGGGCGCGATCACTTTGCATGTAAAGAAGGATTTTATTTCTCAAGTGTTTAAATTATTTCCATCTAACTATTTCAGATGGAATTCAGTCCTGCTCTCAGCTTTCTGCATCTAAGACTGATGAAATCAGTTGCTTAACTGCAACTACTTATAAATATCTGTAAACAAAATTTCTTAGACTTTTTCAAATATTTAAATATTTTGTCAACAGCAGTCTCAAATTCTTTTCAGAGAATTTGCATTTAAAGCTGCAGGTTGCATTTAAAGCTGCCTTTTTTGAAGCAAACAATGCTTTGGCAATAAAAACAGAAGTCATGGGATTTAAAAGAGTAGATCTTGGCTCACTCCATTTAGAACTTACAGTGTGTTTGCCCTATTTCTTCCTTATAGCTGAAGGCAAAACATAGCATGTATTAATTTTATGCAACACTTAGATAAAAATCCAGAGGTGAAGGTGGAAGAAATGGTGAATACAAAGTGACAGTGAATACTCATTATCTGTCCAAATTAAATTGCAACACTGAACACAGTACCTTAAATTCCATTATCGTCAGTGAAATCTGACAAAAAAGAGTCATCAACCCACTGAGTTTGGGCTTTTATAATGGCCTTATGTGCATAACAGTATCCCACAGTGATTTTACTGTGGTAAAGGAAGCATGTGAGAGACAAACAGAAATATTAGCTCAAATTTTCTACCAAAGACTCCAACAGTAAGGACAAAAAAATAATGCAGCAATCTCATGGAGAATCCACCCTTTCCCTAAGTCACTGAAAATTTATATTAAACTGCAAAATATTTCTCCAGGTTTCTGGAATTTCTGCAGTCTATAGTAAAAGTTTGTTCATTCCTACCACTCCTCGTAATGATGGGGCCAGCAGAGATTACAGCATTGCCAGAGGTGCTCCGAGGGCTCCAAGTTGTCCTCCCACCAGCGTCTCTTCTTTCTCTGTTACTGCAAATCTGAGCAGTTAATCAAAACAATCACAGTTTCAGAGTGGAGTGGAATTATTGCCCTTCTGTGCTTTCTGCTTTAACGTAAACTCTTTAATAAGCAATACTACAACTACGATTTTATTCCTTAGCATGCATTAAATTACTTTGCAATAAAAACAGCTACGGTATTCCTTGGAAGTGTATCTTATAAATGCCTCACTTCCTGTTGAATTTTGCATTACTTTATTTACAGAGCTACGTTGCTGTTGTACACAGGATTCATCTTATAGTATATTAAATTTTCAGTAGTTAATTTCTCAAAGTTTTGTTTACAGACAGTTTTCCCCAACAAACATGTTTTGCTTGACTAGGGATAAACAACATGCTACAATCCTTCTCCCAGCAAGCTTCTTGAGTTAAAGTTAGCACATTCTCCATAGTGTTCTAAATAGCAATGACTCATTTTAAAACAAGCCCCAGCATTATGTCATCTGGAATCCACCTTTACCATCTCTAACTTATCTAGGGTATTCAAGTATGCTCCAACCAAGAGCATTTCTTTAATTTCAACTTCTTGTGAAAGAACTCAGCACATCAATTCAATAGTAACAATTATTTTAAAGTGTAACATAAAAGTATAAAACATCATACGAAATGTCAGAAGTGTACTGAACTGGTAGCATTTTAAAATTCTAAATGGGAAGTCATTCAGTAGGAAACGATACTGCATTCTGAAGACATCACAGAATATTCTGTGTTTATATGTTTATTTAGATGTTTCAGTTTCCAAAATAAATTTATTGTTCCTGACACTCCTAAAGTGAAATAATATTTAATTGACACAACTTCATGAACTTCAACAAAACAGCAGTTTCCAAACTATAAGGAGGGTGGTAATTAACTATAGAGAATGTAATTTCCCCCCCCCCCCCCATCAGAAACTTTAAAATTTTCATTGACAGTATAATGGCACTTTACTACAAGTTTAAGTTTTCCATAAGCTCCATTCTAAGATATGTCTATTCGTCCACTGTAATTGTGGATATTTTGTTTCTTAGATGCTACACTAAGAATATCAGCTCTGAAGCTATCTCAGAGTTTTTAACGTTTACAAATGAATTAAGGACCAAAAGGCAAACAGTTCATTTCTCATGTGTTCAACAACCTGCGTTTTGCAGGTCTAGTATTATTCTATGTCTGGATGACAATATTCACTGCCCTATTTGTCAGTTGTTTTACATGTCTTCAGACACAAAAAAACCCCCATTCTTCAGACTCTACAAGTCACCTTCATTCTATGCCATCCGAACTTCCATAGCATTTGTATGCAGAATAACTCCAGTGTGCCTAGTTTATATCCAGATAATTAACAGCAGCTTCCATCCACCGAAACTTACTGGCACAAGAAAGGGACAGTCATCTGCTCTGCACAGCTTTGTCACGCAGTGAAGGAAGACTGTAGACATCTTCTGGTTCTTGTGCTTCACAAAGCGAAACACCTCAAAGGAAAACCGGCCCATTTGGCTCTTGCCATTTTCAATTATAGTTGTCTGTGGGTCCTTGTCACAGCTAGTTTTTGTAGAGAAGATTAAAACTAGGATGAGCAGCTGTATTAGCATTTTGAAGCTCTTAACTGAGAATAAGGTAACTTAAGCAACAAGTTCAGCTTGTTGCTGAACTTCAGCTTCAGCTCCTCAGAAAAGAACACAGCACCTTAATGTGAAACATGGGAAGCCACAATCTGCCTGTTAGGCTGCACAGTCCTGTGCTGAAATGCATTTCTACAAAAACAATATGTTTTGTTTTGCAACACCACAGCTATAACCAAGGTACCATTTAATTCAAGTGCCCAGTGTAGACAGGCAACTCCAAACGAAGACAATATCTCTCTAGCAATTGTCACTGCTAAGATTTAATCTGAGATATGCCAAGATGTTTCTGAAAGTTCAAATTCAAATAAGTGTTATTGCTAGGAGTAGAAGCAGGAGCACCTATTTATCTTTAATCATTTGCTTAACTGCTTTCCTGAACTGGAGTCTGCGATGCTTTATATCACTGTCATTCACCACAATGGTACCTTTAGTAAAATAAAGGCCAGTTTAGCTATTCAGTTTGTGTGTTTATGGTATCTCTAGTAGAGCCATTTTGGATATATGGTTCTCTACCTCCACGATTCTTATGACTTTGCACTTGCTTCTATGTTTATGTTCACAAACCAGACAAGTCCTGACATGTTATCCATAAGCCTAGACCTTGGTCCTCCCTGCTAATATTGCTTAGACTTTCCAGGCAGTTTAGAACACTCCTATTGGAGAGATTTATAACTGTATTTTAAAGGAAAGACCCACAGAATACTGGGTGTGCACAGGACCTACCTGAAAAAAAGATCGTATCGAAGATCATCGCTAGGATTACCAGATGGTGTGGTGTAACAGTAGTCCATCAAAACATTCCACCTGCACAGGAAGCAAAGTGATAGATGAGGTGAACTGGCAACGTAAGAGTAGGGGTGGAGAGCGGATGAGATAAGATTAAGAGACAGTAAGGCAAGCATACAAACTGATAATGCAGGTTGTCACACTGAAGCTGAGCCACTGTGCTTAACAGGTCACATACAAGTGATCCTGCATTCCGAATATATCACCTGTTTCTTCCCACTACTTAAAAAACTAAACAGCACAGTATAGCAGCAGAATTGTATAAATCAAATCATTTGGTTTCATGCAAGTCAGCTGCCATACCGACACAGGTTGTATACTTCCTCTCAGAAGTCATGGCTGCATAGGACTAAAAATCAAAACCATCCCACTTTTAAAAGCCCTAGAGTTTCTCACTTGATCGAGGCCATTTCTTAAATAAGAGCAATATAGGGTTTAAAGTATAATTCAGGAGAGCTTTCATCAGGAGGACAGCAGCAAGATATGCATTCAATTCATCATCGAGGACCTGATATCCCAGAGCTGAGGGCAGTGATTACCAAACACCAACCAATATTTTGACATATAAAAGGCTATGAGGAAAGACAGTTGCTTCTAAATCAGAAAAATTTGCAACACCAAGAGCTGAATAGCAAGCAAGACAAGAAATAACATCCTTCATGGTACCTGCCATCAAGGTTGGTTGCTCTTACAGCTGCATATATTTTGGTTTTCAAAGGTAAACCTGTACTCGGAATAAGGAGCTGCTGGCTGTAGGTTGAATCCTGAAAAACAAACATTGCCTCAGTGTACCAGAAATCCCACTGTAACAACCCACCTGCAGCCACCGACTGAACTCCCATCTAATTTTTCTGACTTTTCTATGTGGGACAGTGATTTACTTTGTCCTCCATAAGGGAAGAAGTAAAAAGCAGTGTCACAGCATTTGGCTACAAGTTTGTAAAGATGAACAACACTTAACTGGCCTTATCCTATGCAACTATTTTAGGGAACCTGCTTATGATTTTATGAAGTGGTTGGACTGGTGATTAAAGAAAATGTATCAATCATTAACATCTCATTAAGCCTCCCAGCACCTACAGGCAAACACAGCAGCTTCTGTAGTTTTCTAAAGGAGGAGCTTGACTAGGTTGTCACAGTGCCCCAGGAGATAGCAATGCCACCAGGTTTTATATATCTTAAGCTGTAGTCTGGGAAAACAGACACATTCTATTGTGCAAAGTGTAGTTTTGATGGAAGTTGGCTTGTTGAAAACTACAAGTAAACGTTTTCATTTAAATTCCAGTATTTAAAAAAGCTGTTTCAAGCAAGCTGTATATAACATAAAAGTTGGGAATTCCTCATATACTACTACAGAGATATAGCTGTTTTATTGGTTTCTTGTTCAAAGGCTGAACCATTAACGTCAGCACAGCAATAAAGCTACAAAGCATATCTGAGTGACAGATGTTAATTCAGCATATCGAAATGCACTTACTGGTAACATCACCTACGTCAAATTGGTTGCTAACCCGGAAAGCACAGGGACTCAGCACGTTGAGACCTTGTCAGAGGTCAAAACACTCAATACATACACATGAAAAGTTTTACTATAAGCGGAGTTTTGACCAGGTTCAGTGTGGCAGGCAAGACCAAGACCAGCAGCTGACAGCAACAGGAAGGATTAAGCACAAAAATCACCAATATTTTCCAAAGAGAACAATGCCAAAATTCACAGCATGCCCAATATTAAATCTCTGCAGCATCAGGACCCTTGGGAAGTATAAATGCACACACAGACCAGTTCTGTGACATACACGAGCAAGCCCTTGACAAACCATTCAAGTAAGTTCAGGTAAGTTTCCTTTCTTTAAAATTAATTTTACATTTCTCTAATAGGTAGCTCTGTTGCATTTTGCAACTGATTAAAAAGTGCAGAGCAAGTCCCTCACTCTTGCATTCCATAGTTGTTCCTTTTTTCTCAAAGAGTAGGTTTTATTCAGTTAGACAGATATTTACAGGAAAGCCTAAAAGCACACAACCACTTAGGCTCTGTGAAAGCCCAATAAACATTTTGCTATTAAACTCTGAGTCTATCATGTCTCCTCTTGTCTTTCCTAACAATAACATGCTAACACCATAAAATAAATGTAAACATCACCTTGTGAGGGAAGATGGAAGTGAGCTGAGAGATGAAGAATCAATGTTAGGAAATAACATTACAGCTGAAGTTTAAAAGCATGGCTGCTCTCAGTCAAAAGCCAAATCTGTACACAACCCCTCACCAATACCAAGGGTGGACAAGAGCCTCGAGGTCCCTCCCAAATCCAGGACTCCTTAACAGAGACCAAGTGAGGCCACAGAATCAGAGTTCACAAGACCATGGCTGTCCCAAGAAGCACTCCCAACCAGACAGGCTGTAAGCAATGTGGGAGCTGCCTGTGTATACACTGAGTCCCAGGATGTGAACCAGAAGGGGATATCCATCACTTGAATCTGTCAGCCTTAGCAGTATTATTCATGCTAGTGCTACTCACTAGACTAAGTAATATGACTGAAACCAGAAGGATAAGACAGCACTGTTCATGGTCAACCTGTAAACTCACTGGGTTGGGGAGGATGAAAGCCCCTCTTGGCATCTGGTATTTGAGGAAAAAATGTGCTCAGTATGAGCATCAATCGCACTTATACCTCACTGTTTGCAGAATTTGGCCCTGAAAGGCAGCAAATATGTGGTTGTCAATGCTTACCCTGAAAAATTTAGCTACCCTTACCCTGCCCTATCTTTTTGGTCGCAGGTTTATTTAAAAATGAGAGAATTATAATCTTCACTTTAACAGATTATATGTTATTTGTAGCTCTACTCTGTCAGACAAACCTAATTTTTTTTTTAAGCATGCCATTGGAAAATGTGCTGTTACAATATTTATAGCTCATTATGTTCAAAACATAAAACATTGACTTTTAAATCAGTTGCATGACTTATAACTCAGGATCATGATGACATGAATAATAATGAAAAAAATCAGATTCATAATTTACAAAAATGATGCTTGATAGATTGAAAAATTGATATTTAAATCAGCTATTTAAAATGGATGAATAAAAATTTTAATCAACATTAAAATATCATTTTCGGGATGTTAAGTAAGGTCCAAGCATTTTTCATGTTTTAATGTCACCATCCATATTTACATAGCAAAAGCTTTTACAATAATGCCATATCCAAGTTAAATTATCTAAAACATATGGGAGTAGCATAGTTAGAAACTGTTAAAATTATTAACCCTTAAAATCTTCAAAGTCCATGCAATGAGGTCACAAGTGCAGTGGGCTATAGATTTTGAACAAATTCCACATCCCTCGGTTCTATCACAGGTGATCAAAACACTCTGATGAGGCATGAACATAAAAATACCCCAGCAAGAGTGCTACAGTTTATTGCAAAGGGAACAGGTCTGGAATATTTTTACGGAATCCTACAGCGTACTCTGTGTGTTAGTACAATGTACACATACACAGACAGACATATATAGTAATATGTACACACACATAAACATAATAAATGCAAACAGAAGTATGCACGTGGAGTATGATCGTTATTATTGCAACTGATTAGTCATGTGGCACTACAACCTGAAAGCCAGAGCTCTAAATTGAGGAACTGTATAAATACACGACAAAAAGACTCTGTCTATCCTCAAAGACCAGCCATATAAATACAGGACAACATGTACATGCAAACAAAAAGGACAAGGGAACTCAGAGATGAAAGATGCCTGGATGAAAGGCCTGGTTCATGGGAGTGGTGAGAAGGCAATAGCAAATAATGAGGAGGAGTCTATACTTTGCTCTGCTAATCTAGCTTGTACCCAGATAGTGCAGAGATGATTTTAGTTCAGGTCATACTACTGCATTTTATACTCACATTGTAAAGCAACAAATTCAAAGTGCTGATAAATGTACCATTGTTCTCTCTTACAGAAATAGCAGCTGATGACCTACAACAGAAGCAGAAACCAAAAACCATCATGAAGATATCTTTGTGTGTGTTTACGTACTTCATTGTTTTCTATCATTCAAAAAAGCCAATAAGTCATATCACAAGAAGTTAATTTATGCATTTGGGTTATAAAGTTCAGAAATAGGAATTTATAGCTGGAGCACTGACAGAACCTTAACTATGAAGAAAGTAATGGATACTGTCAAAAACACAAATTGGAAAAATAATTAGCAGAAAGGCAAAGTGACAAAAGGATCATGATGTACAAGGTTTAGTCATGGAAATATTTTATTTTGCACTCTATATTCACATGCTTACAAACTATTTCATCAAGAAGTTCTATTTTTTTGCTGCCTCCATTTTGTCATCAGACAACCTGAGTTTTAAAGGAAGCTTTTCATTGTTTAAGGCTCTCTTCATGAAGGCAGCTCTTCATAAACTATGTTATCTCATACAATGATGTTATAGCATTTTCTTTTCCTTTGCATCACCTCTTCTTTCAGTGCTTTTTCCTCCCTCTTTACTCTTGCACAGCTAAAAATTACTGTGTTGACAATACTGCTATGGCATGCATATACTTAGGTGTATGTGCATGTGTGTGCATATACATGGGCTTACACAAACATCGGAATGAAACAGAAATAAAAAGCACACTTACGAAGCAAGCTGGGTATTGTTAACCAAGTATTCCAGTGGATAGCTACAGCTAAATTTGTACAGCAGCCCAGGCAAATAGCTGATAATCGTTGGTGGGTCTGGTGTATCAATATAGCCTGAAACATTACCTATCTGTACCACTGAGGTGTTTCCATAAGCATTGATACCTCGAGCTGAGGACACCTATTGAGGGAGACAAGAAATTCCTATTATCGGAAAGTTAATTGTGGAACAAAAATTACCTAAGGACACTGATGCTTTGGGCCATAATTCACCCAGAGATACCCTCAGAAAATCCTTCAAAAATTAATTCAGCTTAATAATGTGTTCCCTGTGTTTTGTTTTCACCTCCCCAAAATAATGCATATACACTTCACAAGAAATATTCCTGTTCTTCAAACAGACTTGAATAACATTAAAAAAAAAAAACCACCAAAAAAACTCACGTTATTTACTGGGAAAAAAGCTGAAGAATCTTTTCTAGTACAGTTAGAATATATTAGCTTAAAATGAGTTTCCATATGCAATAAAGCCAATACACAAGAAATTTCATTCATAGAAACAATACTCTGTCACTCTTGAGCTTTTTTTTCAACACATCAAAACCAGGGTACTTTATAAGCAGATATAAGCCAAACAGCTGAACTTTGAGTCTGTGTTTTTGTTTACATTCTACATCTCTAAATCTAAATTATAAACTATGTGCAAAGAAACACTGCCAGAAATGCCAGAGCTAAAAAGTAATACAACCTTAATGCCAAGGCAAACTTAGTTCAGTCCCTGAATGCCTGCTATCCTGTATTGCTCAGGCGCACAGAGTGAGCTGACCCAGCAATAACATGCGGCCCTCCAGAAACTGTCTCAGTAGGCATGTACACAATAAGGCAAATTAACAGGGCACTAGACTTCCACTGTAGCATTTCTTTTGTATAACTGTATTAGCAAAATAGATGCTTTCAATAGTTTTAGAATCTGCAGTTTCTTAAAAAGACATTTCATTACTGAAGGATCATCCTGAGGCACACGAGTTTTAACATTTTGCACTAAGTAGCACAGGAGCTATTTTGTTTTCTTTGGCTACACAAGAAATGGCTACAAGACAGATGCAGCCATGTACTTTGCCAGTAGTATACCTAATTATTTGCTAAATGACAGGAAAGTGATGAAAATCAAATTTCCTAGGATCTGTTCCTTGCCTAAAAAATATAGGCTAGAGTATTAAGGTAGTATAGCCAACTACAGCCCTCAGCTTTCTTCAGCTTCCTCACCATCCCACCTCCCAAAATTAAAAAGTTGCATCTGCCATATTACAGATAGACCTGGGGGTTACTGAGTTCTGCCTGAACAGTTGTATTTCCTTTGCTTCTATTAAAAATTAGTTTGAAGATCTCTACTGTGAAACACAGCCAAGCAATGCATAGGATTGTATCATTCCAGTGTGAGGAACATGATAAGAAATGCTCCTTGTTCCTTTATTCTCTTTGTTGCATAGTATGCATAAGCTCAGAGGATGAAGGGAGGTTTTGGTTATATTTTTAGCAGCTGCTACTTTGTCTTTCTATCCTGTCCAGTCTGGCTGGGGAGATCCAATTAGAATCATAGAAACATATAATAGTTAGGGTTGGAAAAGACCTGAAGATCACCTAGTTCCAGCCCCCCTTCCATAGGCATCTCGCACTAAACCATGTCACTCAAGACTCCATCCAACCTAGCCTTGAACACCGCCAGGGATGGAGCACCCACAACTTCCTTGGGCAGCCAGTTCCAGTGCCTCACCACCCTCACAATAAAGAACTTCTTCCTTACATCTAACCTAAACATTCCCCATTTAAGTTTGAATCCATTACCCCTTGTCCTATCAATACAGTCTTTAATTAACAGTCCCTCCCAAGCATCCTTGTAGGCCCTCCTTCAGATACTGGAAGACTGCCATGAGGTCTCCACACAGCTTCTCTTCTCCAGGATGAACAGCCGCAGCTTTCTCAGCCTGTCAAATATTTTTGCTGTGCTCCACTTGGCATGCCTTTGGCAGCACCAAAATCCCTGCAGCTCCAGGCCTTGTGGCTCTCTAAACACTAAAAAAACCCCTAAACCAAACTCTTATTTGAATGGCATCATGGACCGGAGGCTGATGTCCTCCAGCCGACTGGGTGTCCCAGATGACAAAAAAGCTGAAGGAGCAATGTCGGTGCAGTGCTGTGCTCCCCTTGACGTGCATTGGGCAGCCACAGTATCCCTTAAGGTGTACGTTTGTGGCTCTCTAAAACTTAACCCTGGCCTCAACAGTAATTTGCTTGGCATCATGAAGCTGAGACTGACATCCTCCAGCTGAATGGGTGTCCCAGATGAGAAAAAAGCTGAAACAGCAATGTCGGTGCACTGCCGTACTCCCCTTGGCATACATTTTTCAGCCGTAGTATCCCGGCAGCTGTAGGCTTTGTGGCTCTCTCAACGATAACCCTACCCTAATTTCCATGGCATTTTGGAGGGTACACAGACATCCTCCAGTCGAATGGGTGTCCCAGAAAAGTAAGTTGTTCAAGGAGCAATGTTGGTGCAGCGCCGTGCTCCCTTCGGCATGCATTTTCACGCACCGGTAAACCTAGACCCATGGACTTTCTGGCTCTCTTAAAAATAATCCTAACCCTAAACCAAACACAAATTTGCATGTCATCATGGCGCTGAGGCTGACGTCCTCCAGCCGAATGGGCATCTCAGACGAGATAGGTGTTGAAGGAGCGACGTTGGTGCAGTGCCGTGCTCCCCTTGGCATGCCTTTTTCAGCCCTAGTATCACGGGAGCTGCAGTCTTTGTGGATCTCTTACATCTAACCCTAACCCAAAACCTAATTTACCTACCATCAAAGTGTGAGACTGACATCCTCCAGCTGAATGGATGTCCCAGACGAGAAAGGTGTTGAAGGAGCAATGTTGGTGCAGTACTCCATTTGGCCTGCCTTTTTTTAGTCCTAGTATCCCAGGAGCTGTAGGCTTTGTGACTCTTTTAAACCTAACCCCATCCCTAACCCTAATCCTAATTTGCATGACATTGTGGAGCTGAGGCTGACGTCCTCCAGCCAAATGGGTGTCCCATATGGGAGAGGTGTTGAAGGAGCAATGTTGGTGCAATGCCGTGCTCCCCTTGGCATGCCTTCTTCAGCCCTAGTATCTCTGAGTCTGTAGGCTTTGTGGCTCTCTCAACGCTAACCCTAACCCTAATTTGCATGGCATCCGGGAGCTGAAGCTGACGTCCCCCAGCCAAACGGGTGTCCTAAATGAGAAAGGTGTTGATGGAGCAATGTTGGTGTAGTGCCCTGCCCTTCTTAGCATACCTTTGGCAGCACCAACATCACTGCAGCTGTAGGCCTTTTGGTTCTCAGAACCCAAACCCTATCCCTAACCCTAATTTGCATGGCATCGTGGAGCTGTAGCTGATGTCCTCCAGCCGAATGGGTGTCCCAGATGAGAAAGGTGTTGAAGGAGCAGTGTTGGTGCAGTGCCCTGCTTCCTTTGTCCTCCCTTTGGCAGCCCAATTATTTGGATTCCAAATATCGGGACCAGGTTTTGGTTCTGTTTGTTTTGGGTTTGTGGCGTTTTGTTTCTTTCTTTCTTTCTCTTAAAATATCAAGCTTTTACAATTATACTTAAATATGAAGTTCAGGGAATTTACAGTACAATCAACTCAATGGGAACAGCAGGAACTTTATTCCTGGCAAATTATTCTACTGCAAGTCATGGAGGTGCTACAGCTTTTCAGGGAAAATGGCCAAAGAGAATCTTGAACTTGGTGAGCAGTTTTTGTTGAAACCTTAAAAGAAAACCTGAGGCAAATAGGTCACAGACCATACTGGACATTCCAGCCCAGTTGTGCAAAGTTATTAGCGACAAAAGAGGGGGTTTGTTATAAAAACTGACAGGTATCATCAAATACAAGTATGAATTCCAGATAGAATATAAGCCTTAGAAATAATACATTTTTACACTTGTTTTTGTAAATTATTCGTAGTCATCACTGGTTGCACAGTATGATATACACAAACGGTACAACTCTTCTCCTTGGTTTAGAAGGTTTGAGACCTCATGAGTCCCTCTCTCCCCATTCCAAGTGAGATAGCTTTACTGAATAATGAAATTATAGTGGTACAAAACAGACTTCCAAGTCAGCTCCTGGTTCCAGTTCTGGAAAGATTAGTCATTAGCTGTACAAAGATGAACTAAGATGGCTAAATCACTATCCATCATATTTGAGAAGTCACGGCAGCCCAGTGAAGTTCCCACTGACCAGGAAAGGGGAAATATAACCCCCATTTTTAAATAGAGGAAATAAAGGAAGACTCGGAGAACTACAGGCTGCCTAGTCTCACCTCTGTGCCCGGCAAGATGATGAAGCAGATCCTCCTAGAAACTATGCTAAGACACACAGAACATGATGAGGTGATTGGTGACAGTCAGCATGGCTTCACTAAGGGAAAATCATGCCTGACTAATTTGGTGGCCTTCTACAACAGGGTTATAGCTTTGGTGAAGGAAGAGCAACTGACATCATCTACCTGGACTTGTACAAAGCATTTGACACTGTCTTGCACAACCTCCTTGTCTCTAAACTGGAGAGGCATGGATTTGACAGATGGATCACTCGATGGTTGAGGAATTGATTGGATAGTTGCCTTCAGGTACACTTTCTAATCAGAAGACAAACATGCGTCCCACCACATTTTCCCATTACTAATCATGATTACAAATTACTGAACTTTCTCTAGATTTTTTTGATGTATGCAATATATTGCTAACTGGGCAAGACAAAGTAAACATTATCTGTAAGAAATACAATGCTGTTAAGGCCATTCACTTGATTCTATTCATAAACAGCCATGACACAATTTCACTTCAACTTTGTCTTACCACTAGAGTGTTTCCACAGGATTCCAAAGTACTCAGATTGATGATGAAAATGACCACTGCTGGAAAGGTGTTGTTATTGATGAAACCCCTGCAGTGGGCATCCCCATGTTTCCCATTCAGTGCCAGATCTGTCTCAGAATAGCCAGAGAAAAGAACTGTGCAAAAATTTATCTTCATAGTAATTGTCTGTACTCCACAGAAAACATTGATATCTCGTTCAGCTGCGAGAAAAATACAGGGAAAGACATTGTAAGATGATGTATTTCAACTTATCACCATATAATTATTGTAGCAGTTAGTCTACTGTTGTAACTTCTGATCAAATAAATTTTTAGACCCCAGTTAAGGCAAAATATTGGAGTATAAAGGTCAGAATAGCATTATTCCGAAAAACAGATTTGACTCTACAGCTTCACTAAAGAAAAAACAAGAATCAGTATAGTAAAATAGTCTACCACACAACAAAAACATAAATTCAAATTTCCCTGGCAAATCAT
The DNA here is from genome assembly GCF_004027225.2 of Strigops habroptila. Lineage (NCBI taxonomy): Eukaryota > Metazoa > Chordata > Aves > Psittaciformes > Psittacidae > Strigops > Strigops habroptila. Next base: position 18,953,678 of record NC_044278.2, read on the forward strand.
TTAGTAGCATATTCATAAGACAAAGAACTGCAACGTAGTGGAAAACAGCAAGTGGATAAATATTTGGAGTCCAATTAAATTCTGGAACAGAAATTCCCAGTGATCTTGAGAAACTGAGGAGGCCAAGCTCTGCATTCCAACCCACCCTAGCATGGAAGTCAGGTGTGTTTGTCTGAGCCTGTCTGGACTCCATTTTGTATGAAACCACAGTCTCAGGCTGTGCAGACTTTGAGGTATAACCAACAGTGTATGAGCAATTTATTATGATATCTTTAAAGTTGGGGGGCTTTTTAAGAACCATTGTTTAGCTTTAATGAAAAAGCAGTTGGCTTTTGAAAGACAACGATCGATACTACAACACATCTTGAAATCTTTCATTCTGTACATTATGACAATACGAAAGACCTAGAAAACAGCAGTTGCTACAACTGATCAATATTTGAACAGCAAAAAACTGTCTTGGATGAACCTGACCTATTTTTTGAAAGTTCTGAACATTCTTATGTACTTGAATGGAAAAGCATAAGGTTAGGATACAGGCACAAGCAACAGTTCATTTTGCTTTAGAGCTGTAACATAGCTTTTCTATAAGCTCTTCCCTGCCTGTAGATGATTGGGGGAGGCTATTTCTTTTTTTCCCCCTAGTGCTTTACAAGAAGACATACTGCACCATATTAAACACAAACATTACTGCTTTATATAACAACTCATTTATTACACCTGCTTAAAGATTAAGTGCTGTTAAAAATTGTAGAACAACTTCAGTCAATACTATACCATTAAGCCTGCTGAAATGAATTGTTTCACTGCATTGTCACAACACAGAGGAAATGAAATCTTCATTATAATGAACTAGCTCTTCCCCCACAGTACAGGAGCAAAAGCAGTTTAATTTAGACAGCTTTAATGGTGACTTTAAAGCCAAAACAATCAAGTGCGGGAAATAACAGGCTAAACTCAGTCCTGCACTAATGTGGTGATAAATGTTACTCACTGGGTGTAAATTTGGGTAGAAAAGGTACTGGAGGCAAAGCAGGAGTTTAAGTGATTTGGCATGAAATTCTCCTGGTTTGTACATATACATAATTACACCAATATAACATATAAAGGTCAAGAAGAAGCATGCCTTGGTTTTCACTACATGGGGACTGTTATGATCCATTTAATAGGTATACTAAGGAAGAGGGGATGGTACAAAAAGGCAAATGGCAAAGTGCACTGCTACGCTTACTTGAACCAATGCAAACAGATTGTAACAAATTGCAGGATATAATATAAAATAGCTCAGTTAATTTTATAACTCACTTCAACCCTTTTAAAAAGCAGGATATTACTTTACCTGTTAAGGTACCATTACTCCTTGCAAAATTCTCATTAGACACTACGGGGAACAAGACCATACACAGTACAAAAACAATATTTGTACTATACAGGAGGATAAACAGCCTTTTCAGACAGAACCTTTTCTGCCCACTACTTTACAAGGAAGTACTGTTGCCAAATTAGTCCATTCTGGAATTAAAACAACAGTATTTGTTCAGAAATTAATCTGAAAGCACATTCAAACAGATCCAATGTCTCTTTCAATACTAAACATCTAGCTCATTTCTTGTCAATTTAGAAAGGTATAAATACTACCCCTATATATCATAGAATGGTTTGGCTCAGAAAGGACCTTAAAGATCATCTAGTTTCAAACCCCCTGCCGTGGGCAGGGACACCTTCCACTAGACGAGGTTGCTCAAAGCCCCATCCAGCCTGGCCTTGAACACTGCCAGGGATGGGGCACCCGCAACTTCTCTGGGAAACCTGTGCCAGCGCCTCACCACTCTTAAAGTGAAGAATTTTATCCTAATATCTATATCTACCCTCTTTCAGTTTGAAGCCATTCCCTCTTGTCCTGTCAGTACACACCCCAGTAAAAAGCCCCTCTCCAGATTTCTTGTAGGTCCCCTTTAAGTACTGGAAAGATGCTATCAGGTCTCCCCAAAGCCTTTTCTTCTCCAGGCTGAACATCCCCAGTTTTCTCAGGCTGTCTTCAAAGGAGAGGTGCTTCAGCCCCCGATCATCTTCATGGCCCTCCCCTTTATATATGTATAAGTTTAAACAAAAAAATAATTGCATTCATGCACTAAAAGCTTCTGGTTTTCTGAGTAAGGCAGAAGCAATGGCTTGAAGGTTAGATCACTCAGCTGATGGAACTTTAAATGTTAACAACCTCTTTTTCATAGAGTTTGCATGCAGCCAAACCGCTTGACTTCTGACTCAAATGACACAAGATACCTACAGTCAACAGTACGCACAGGAGTGTCTCATTCAAAACAGAGTAAAGCTCAAGAGCTGCATAGATACTGCAGTAACAGAACTGATCTTGAATCAAGGACATGAAAACACAAGCCAAATGCTGACAGCTGCACTGCCTGCTTCTGCTCTGGTACCCTTCTACACATTCCCAAGACTCACCCCAGAGCAGGCAGTGAAAAATCTGCAGAGGACAAAAATTTCCCACAAACACTCTTGTCAACAAGTCATTCCACCAGAAGAGGTGTGCAAAGACGTGTACAGTTCAAACTCAGCTTCTCTGTATGAGCCTCCTCTTTGATCAAATTGCTGCTTTGATAGTGAATTAAAATGCACAGTGTATGTGAAAAAGCTGTAATATTTTCTTAGCTTCTACTAAGTTCTCAGCCTGTACTTGCAGCAAGAGCCCCCTGTACCAAAACTGTTTCCAATCTGAAGACAGCCAGACTGCTATGGTTCTCTCCTCCAAAAGCCTTTTTAAAAAGCTATGCTTTACTGCAATGCAGAACTAAAGCTTTTTTCTGCAATTAATTCTCTGAAGGATGACAGGATCTAACCTTATTAAATACTCTCTAGAACACATCTAGCTTTTGGTATAAAAAAACCACAGAATATTCAGTCTACCCAATATGGGCTTTTTTTCTTCATCCCTGCTGACTATTCCATACCTACACTCCAAAAACAAACCTGCAAACTGCAGAAACAGAAGTCCTGCTTGATTATTTATCTTCCTATTTATGCAGCATCATCCCCAAGCAAGAAGTCACCTCAACAATGAATGATAAAGACACAAACAAATGAAAAATGGATGAGCTCCAAGGTTCCTTTAGGAAGGCTTAGTTTCTCATCTTTGCTGAAGACAACTATCCTTCACAAAAAGGAAAAAGAGCAGTCAAAACCCCAATGGCTTCCCTGGTATCTGCATACCACAGACCTCAGTAAGAAAGCCATTCCCATGCCATGTTTGAAATTTCAGCTGACGTTAATGAAAAATCTTGGTGTGAAACAAATATGGACCAAGAAGAAAGTCTATCCATAACCTGGCTCTGTGAGCAGTAGCTTAGCGTGGAGAGATACTTGTTTTGAAACGTTCTCATTTTTGACTTCTGCGGCTACTTCCCTTACATTTGAACTCTGAAGGCAGTGAAGGTAGCACCCTCAAAGCCACAACCTGAATCAAGCACTGGGGAAGCAAATGCAGCAAGAATGATTCCCTTCTCCCTGAAGAGGCTCTCTCACCTGTGTTCTGGAGTTCTTCAACCCAGAAAAGAGAGTTGCAGCAGTTTCACTCAGCTCCACTAGCCCTAGCCCATTACATGGCATTCCTTTTTGCATACTGATAATAGTATCTGTCAAATTTTGGGACAAAAGGGTTTCCTGTTTTCTACCTCTATCTCAAATGCAGAATTATTTTTCTTTCCTAGCTCTCAAAATCAGCACTAAGACTGTTAATTAAATTCCAACCATTGAATCTTTCCTGCCCGAGTTCACAAACAAGAAAGAGCAGGACTCTACTGTCAGCATCTATGGGCAGTGTGGGGTGATTAGCATTTACTTGCGACCTGAACAGATTTCTCCTTAAGTCCCTGAGATTTGGCAGACATGGAATCTGATATGACCTTTTTTTTTTTTTTTTTTATGAGGCAGAACTCCAAAAGGCCCCTGAACACCCACAGTAAGAGCTGTGTTCAATTCACAGGTATCACATTGCAAATATAAAACCATGGCACAGGACTGGTGCAAAAAAATTATCAGGAAAAATTTAAAAAGAACAGAAAGAGGAATCTAAATTTCCCTCTAGTTGCTGCAATCCTCTCAAGAAGCCTGAAACAGAAAAACAATTACATGAAAAGCTACAAAAGCTAGATTTGAGAACGGTGGGCACAATTCACCCAAACTTTTGAAGCAAGCCTGTAAAACTTTTACCTAAGAAGGGGAATATAGAAGCAGTTTGTGAAATACTCAGTTAAACAGAGATTTTGTTAGGGATGGGGACAACATATTTGATCTTCTTTGCATGTTTTATTTCCCTGCTCTTCATATTCACATTAAGTGAAAAAGGATCAAATCCACTGCCAACAAAGCATCTAGCAGTATGGTGGTACCACAGGATGCAATAAACAGACTGTAGGCTTTCTGTTGACTTAAGTTTAATAAGAGAGCTGACCCTTCCTAGGAAAAAAACCAATAAAAAGTCAAAACTATTATAATTCAGAAAGCAACTACATTGAATGGTATTACAGGGCAATACTATATTGAGAGTTCATCGCTATACTGTTCAGTTCAATTGTTATCTCAGAATTCAAAATGTGAGCAAGCCAGTGTTCACAGCCTTTATTATTATTATTATTATTATTATTCTGCCCAAGAAACAACCAAGGCAGGAAGGATAAGCAATGTAACAGTGAGTAAAAGCTCTCTTGAGCTGAGTAAACCCTGGTACATGTTACTAAGACTGAAATTTCTTTTCTATTTCTCACTGTATTAACAGCTCTGGACACCTGCTGTCCCCAAAACACCATCCTACTTTCTCAGAGGCACGAGCGTACATAATACATAGATACATGTCATTTAATATTGAAGTGCAGCAATAAATTCTGCCATCAACTTCATTTTGCTCAAAAATAGATTTTTTTAATTTCACTAAAAGGACATAAAAATATTCTCTTACCCAGATAAAACATGAAAGAAAACACAATTAGAGGTTTCAGACTCTTAAATCTGTAGAGAATTTTTACAACAACACGACTTCTGGTGAATTTCTTGGACAGGATACAGCTCTGGCAAAAGCATGTCAAACCCCACTGATGTGAGTGGAGTTGTATTCATTACTACTAGGCTGAATTTGACCCATTGTGCAATTAAGAAGTAAAGCAAAGCACAACATTAGAGGAGTTTCATTGTCACCAAGATAGTTAACACTCACGTAATGCGGAGTCCTACCCCCAGGCTTCAGACAGATTTAAAGCTCTGTATTTAAAAATCAGCACTGCTTTGAACCAAGACAATAAAAAAGCCCTTAGAAAAAAAGTCTATTAAACACTTACCAGGAAACCTGCTATGGAGGTTAGCATCACAGTTGTATCCGTTGAACTGAGCAGTCACTGAAAGCACTTTAATCATCAGAAGGAGCAGTAACCACACCTGTTCCATTGCAAAACCTAGCAAAACATTAGATGGTTATTACATACATCTGTTCATTGCATTAAAGATGCTTACTGCAGACATTTAACCACTAGGGAGGTGATGGTCTCCAGGAACAGGACTGGGGATAAAGCTCACAAGCTTATGCGAAAGAGGCCACAGGCAACAGGGCCTGTTTCTCTACTTCTGAGTAATGTGCAATTTCTAGTAAGTTCTACATCTTCTAATCATCACTTGGGGCAAAAAAGGTACTCAAGGGTGATATAAAAGAAAAAGGGGAAAAAAAAAAAAAAATCCCTAAAATATATCAATAGATTAGGATCACTTAAATATTTAAACTCCACCAGCTCTTTTTTTTTTTTTTTTTTTTTTGGTCATTTCAGTGTAAAAATTCTTTGAGAAAGACATCTTAGAACATTAGTTTTATTGTAGCCAAGTCCTTGAAACCATACAGATAAATGGCTTGCTGAAAAATTCTCAGACTCAAGGTCCTAGAATAAAAATCAGTTCATAAATATTTGCCAAAAATCTGTTCTTTGAAGCATACATGCAATTGCATTGAGCTTATGTACAGACTTGGCACAGACTTGCATGTACTTGAATTGTATCTGGCAAACAGACCATGAGATCAGAACACGACTTACTAGTGTCTTGAGTAACTATTCCTCTTGGAAGGAAAACTCCAAGGTGTAATACCTGTGGTATTTAGTACAATCAAAAAACAAAATCTGATTCATGCTTTTGTCAAAAATATCCCAAAATATTGAGATTTCTTGTCCATGAATCCAACTGTTACTGATCTATTATTATTTATAAGACTTTGGAATCTCACAAAATATTTCCGCTAATGTAGACCTCCAACGCAGCAATGCATTTGCCTAGACAGAAACTGAGCAATTCTAAGATTTAGGAGTCTTGCTTTCTCTAAAACTACAGACACAGAGATGATGATCACCACCTTTCTCCAAATAGACAAAGAACATTCGTAAACTCCACAAGTGCAGCACAGCTAACGCTGCCATATCTGTCATGGCAAGTAGCTGATACACATTGCAGAGAAGAGCTGGCAACAGCACATGAGAGAATATTTGAGACAAACCCTCACTCTTAACTGGGCCTTTCATAGCTACACAGCAGTCTGAGCTAAAGTCTGCTCAAATTAATAGAAAGGCTTACACTAGTTTTCAAACCAGGCTCAGAGTTCACAAACCTGGAACTTAAAGGCTTGTGTTGAAAGACAGACCCATAGAAGACACTCCCAAGTGCTTTTTGTCAGCAAACAAACCAACTACAGCAAAAAAGTCAAAGGCATGTCCAAATGTCTGGCTGTTTACCCCTGCGTAATTCTGCTTGGAAGTACATGGAATAAATACAGAAAATTGGAAATGCTAGCTTCCTGCTAAGCCTGCATGCTTTCTATAAGTCAGGTATAACTTCTACTATCATATCCAAACGCAGTTTTGCTAGCAAGTTCTGCACAACTTCCTCAAAGTGTGACCTACGGCAACAATGCAACCTCCTTTCAGTTTCAGATGGATACAAAACTCTAAACGAAAGCACTCTTTGACCCTCTACTCCTTTTCCATTAGACTTTCGCGGAGGTTGACAGCACTTACAGCTAATGCTGATGAAGAATTGTGAAAACATGGGAAAATAAATTTTCTGTCTTGCTATGAAACTTCTATATTTTCATGATCTCCTCACCTTCTCCATTACTCTCAGATGGAGAAGTAAGGTGGTGTTTTGTTTGTTTACTACGAAAATTCATACTTTATTTTGAAAGAAATATTTTTTCCTTTGGAAAACTGGCATTTCTACAGTGTACTGGAGCCTGACTTCTGCTTGTACAACAGTTATATCAATAAAGTGGCTATTACTGTTCTGTTGTACATGAGCTGGTTTCTGATGTCCATCACAATGGTATAAATCAAGGGCAATTTACCAAGATCTAAACCTGACTCCAATTTTCTAACTGCCACAGTATTTTTTGCTATCAAATAAACATTGTTTGAAAATAATTTAATGAAAGATGACACTGACAAAGCTATAGCTATTATTTTAGATGAAAAGCAGAACTTGCAACAAATTCTAAAATTTTAATTATTAAACAACTTCTGCTGCTGTGTTTCAGAGAAAGGAGAGATGATTGCTAAGGAACAAAGCTGAATTAAAACATTAAGTATTTATAGGATTAGTTCTCTAGCTAAGAACAAGACTGATTTTAACACAACCAATAATGTCCGACTTGCTTTCTGGCTATTGACTCATCTGCATATGGATCAACATGCAGATCCACATGACCAGCTGAGCTGAATACTGCTGATTTCAGTTAAATAAGTTAAGAACATGCATTATTTTTCATTTCTCAAGAGAATTACAGGGCTACAAAGTACTGTGAGAGGCCAACCTCACCTATCTGCCCACCCCAGCAGGAATCAAGGCAGCCATTCCTGTTTTTCCAGCCTGTTCTTAAAAGCCTCTGGCAATCTATTTCTCAATGGAAATTCCTAAAACTTCAGTTCCCCAAATGTATAAGTCATTGTACTATATTGATATTGCTGAAAATTTAGTCTAAGCAGCATAGAAGTCTTATCAAAAGTGACAGAAACATCATAATCTTATTGTCTGTACATGAATATGAAATTAAAATTCCATGTACAAAAAAAAAAGGAAGTTAATATGCAAGTGTCAGGAATAGGGTGATTTATAACCCATGAGTCAAATTCATGCAGAAGATATTTGCCTTTTTTCTTCAACTTAGTATGCAATTCTTTAAGCCTTTTGCAAATAATACAGCTCCTGTGTTTTTTTTAAAAAAAAAAAATATATATATATATAAAAAAGAGCTTCTTTGGTCTAGTAGCAAACATATTTGGCTGTTAAGATGATTTTCATGATGAAACGTGATCCTTTCTATCTATGAAACTCTTAACTGACAAACCCATACCAGGTTTCACCGATGTATCAAGATTTCTCTTCTATGTTCTTCAGATCTCATCTCTGAGATCTCATCTTTAAAGCATCTTAATGTTTACATGATTTACCATGTTTTGTTTATGACATTCATAGTGCAGCGTTTATATTCACCAAAATACCCAAATCACCTTACAAAATCCTGTCATAATCATCTACATAATTTTATTTGCAAATGTTTCTGCCTCCACTCATCCACCTAAGGATCTCTTCCAAACAAGGTCTAGTATTTTCTATTTAGCAAGGGAACCTTTCTTTCCCCTTGATGTGGGGGTGGAGGGAAAAATCCATGTGTAGGACTTCTGTTTACACAAACAGAAGTTCACATGAAAACTGTCTCAAGCATTACTAGAACAAAACAGCTTTAAAGGCCAGGTATAGACAAAGAAACAGTCAGGGATTTAAAAACCTACCATGCGTGGTTAATTAAATTATTTCAGAGACCACAGTTCATGTAGATTTCTGAAACAATCAATTAAAAGGAAAAGGAGCCCAGCATATCCAGATTCTAAGGTAATAAAATTAGAGTAAACTTCCATAATTCAGAAGTAGTCAAGGTATGAATCCCTGCTGAACCAGAGTTGTCTATATATTCAGCACTGAGTCACACCTGCACATCTTACTGTTCTGTGCTGTGTATCATTGAAGAGTACAAAGGCTCAAGTTGCAACACACAGTCTTTTAATTTAATCATTACCATTTTACAAAGCCCTTACCCCTCTTTTCACAAACTTCACCATGTCAGAAAACCCCCACAAAATTTCAAAGTAAAGATGTTTATGATTTAACCAAAAGCCATTTTCAGTCAATTTAGGAATTTAGTTTCATGGAGAAGCAGTGGTTTGGCCTATCTAGATTCCCTGTTCTTTCCTCTCTTACCACCCATTATTAATTTCTCTTCTTTACCTATCCTCTCTAAAAAGATCTTAAAAAATTTTCCATTGTGAACAGCATTCACTGATTCAGCCCTATATTTTTATTGAAATTCATTTGTGAGACAGTTCCGAATTCTAAGTATTATATCAAATATTCATCCTGTGTTCTATGAGAACATCCTATAATCTTACTGCTTGTTCTCTAGTTTTCATTCACAGGATGTGGCAGTTAAAAACCCAGTTAATAGTAAAAATGAAAACTTCTGAGAGAAAATTATAGATGCAAGAAGTACATAACAAAGCTAGTGAAAAATGTGTTTTCATACATGTGTTTTACATGTCTAAAGTAGCTCCTTGTGTTGTTGGTTTACTTTGTCTTACTGCCACACTTGCTTCTGCACCTGCACTCAAGTTGTGAATAGTTGTGAATACATTAACTGTACTGCTGTCAGGTCTTCCAGAACCTCTTGTTTCTAGACACATATTGGATTATTTGTTATCACTTAAAAGTAACTTGGTGAACAAAACCAGAAGACTACCTCTCTACTTCAAGTTCTTCAGTGGAACTTTCTCTTAACTTGTACATGCAAATTATTCAGATCACGTTTTCACTATTGCCCTCCACTTCATCAACTTGGCTCTTCTGAAACAGATAAAATAGGTCTTGGAACTTTACAGTATCTGTTTTGAAGACAAGCTTAACAAATAGTGATAATTGCCTGTTTTCAAAAGGATTGTTACAGAAAAAAGGGCACCCGAGATGTGAAGAACTTTAAGACACTTTTCAACTATAAAGTTTCCCTCTGCTTGTGGATGATCTTTGGGGCTGAGACTTTGAAACATAGCATTTCTTTTCTTACACATTTCTGATTTCAGACTCTATAGTGCCATTCCATTTCTGACACTAAGCGCAACCTGCAAAGCTGAAAAAATACATAGAATCATAGAATGGTTAGGGTTGGAAAGGACCTTAGGATCATCTAGTTCCAACCCCCGTGCCATGGGCAGGGACACCTCACACTAAACCATGCCGCCCAAGGCTCTGTCCAACCTGGCTTTGAACACTGACAGAGATGAAGCATTTACCACTTCTTTGGGCAACCTGTTCCCGTACCTCACCATTTCACATATGCAGACATGCACACACATGTATGTATATTTGCAGATGACAAATATATATACACAGAGGCACACACATGTATCTTGAAGGTCAGCAGTTTCCTAAGCAGAGGACTAAAGCTGATGACAGTGCTAAACCTATGAATAGACTGTATGTTCCCAGAATCACAGTATTTGAGGGTACACAGCACAGACATAGAGCAAATGTAATAATTTAACATGTATAAGGAAATAATAAAACTAAGAATAGAGATCAGTACACCCTAGAATGTAGAAAAGCAGCTGATTTTTTTTTTTCTCCCCACCAAAAATAGTTTTGGTTTATATAGGCAAGCTAATATATTTCTCTGATAGCTATTCAGAATGCAAAGAACAGTTGCGGACTATGCAAGAGAGACACACGTAGCCAGGCATAAAACCGCTTTCAGCATCAATTATTTGGTCCTAGAATGACTAGGTCCTAGAATGTTTATTCACTAGTCACATATTTCCACTCCATTACTGAGATTTAAAAATAAGAGTCCTGGACTAGCTCCATATTACATCAGCTTTGTAATTAAATGTTGGGTCAAAGCTTGGAGCCCTCCTTAATCAAACTTCCACCAGAACCAACAGGAGCTTTACATGATGAAGACTAAATCATAGCTAAAGTCTCAAATGCAAGGATGTTCTGTGAATCAAGCAGGTGCCTACACTGTCCAAAGAAAATGAGAGACTGGGGAACAAATTTTTGCCCAGTTTTTTAAAAGCAATATACAATGGTTTTGCTTTGGCTCTAAAATTTAAAAAATTCTGGTTTAATTTCCACAAAAGGAAGCCACACCAAAATCATCAGTATCACTAGTGAAATACAAAGACTTCAAATTTTCACCAGCATGCTACACAGCAACTGAAGTTCAAGACCATAAATCATTTATATGGAAACAATCCATAGCCTGCTTATGAGTTTAAATGAAATAACCATTCTAAACCCTGTTGAACACCAAAAGGCTTGAAAACCTAGATCTGGTTCCCAAAGGCACAGCTCAGTCTTTTTTTGTGAATCTTATTACTGGTAGTGAGAATTAAACATGTATGTTGGGTAATCAATAGAAGTCTTACAGCCATGCTGTGCTTTTCAACCTATAAAATCGGCAAAAGGTGTGCTTAAAGAGATACGCACTAGTATAGGTCCATCTGGTGCTTCATCTCATAGCCTTGGATAGGCAAAAACTCCAGCTGAGGCTGGTTTTTTGCCTGCCTAAAGTCTAGGGAAATTTAATTGGTGTACCATACTGAGAATATGCTGGTAAAGAAAAAAAACAAACAAACAAAAAACAAAACTAAAAACCCCAAAAAAACCACAAAAAAACCCACAAAAAAACCAAATCAAACCCAAAAAAACACTCCAAAACATTCATAATAATCTTTTAAACATTGTACTTCAGTATGCATGTCTGTCTTCATCACTACAACAAATCCTTGGCTGCACTGAGATTAAAAGAAATCTGGTCTGAAAAGAAACTAAGTTAACTACATATTTACAAAGTAAGAAGAGAAACAGTGATCAAATGAAGAATATGACTATATTAAGTATTTCCAAGAGATTTATATGAAGTAGTGTAATACCTTCTCTTCTAAGGAGAAAAGCTATTATGGAAATACAGTTACTAAAGCATAAAAATACTGAACAACTATTTGTTGAACAAGCCAGAGATCTTGACTTACTAAATCTATTTAAACTTATTCACTTAAGACTGCTGAAGCCATGGAGTAAACTGTTTACCTGTTATTCTGTGCGAAACATCAGAGTTATTCTAGCTTTTCCTATATCCACTAGTGAAATACTAATGTTCTTCAAATGCACCACCTTCCACCCACCTTGTTCTATATTAATTTTACTGGAGTTATGCTTAGTAATGGAACAGTTAGATTTTACTTTAAACATTGCCAGAATACTTGCTTTGCTGTCCGACAAAGATGACTTCAGTAGGATATTTAGATCTTTCTTCCTGCATTTCACAGAAAATATCGCTAAAACTTTTCCAGAAATTTATTTTAACCAACTAAGGAAATGATAGCATTTTCCAAATCTTGCCCATCATATCATACAATGAAAGTACCTAAATATGTATCTGATAGATCAGTTAAAAATTTAAAGTTTTTGTTTGTAATTATGTTTCTGATGCTGTGGTTCCCAGATACCTCAATTAAATGTGAAAGCACAAATAAGTTTAATGTTCCTGATATAAAAACGCACAAAACTCACATCTCCTAAGCCTCACAGGAAAGACAGATTTCTATTCTGTTCTTCTAATCTGCATGAGCTGTTTCCGCTGTTTCCCACAGGACATTCGTACGGATATGAAGAATGCAGAATATTGTCAGTGAGAGCAGAATTGAGAGGAAAGCATGTTTGAAGGAAGTGCTTTATGGTCAAAACTTTGGTCCAGAATTAAAGAATTTTGGAAAAAGTCTCCTCTCATTCATGCTCTTCAGACTACATCAGAAAAACTTTGACATCAGCAAGAGACCTAATTAAAAAGAAAGGAAATCCAATATAAAATTTTGAGATTATTGCAGTGATCCAAAAAGATCATTCTAGCCCAAATTTGGAGGTTCTTGACAAAGTAAGACCTCCTTTTAACCATTAAAATCCACATAATTTAACTTTTTCCACTCAGCTCTGCATTTCTTTAATTTCTTTAATCTTGTGTGTTAGAAGATAGATTCTTTAGTGCAACTTCACTGGATTCAAGATGAAATGCCAAGAATATAAACCTACCGAAAACAGATTTTCTATTAAAGCCACTGCATGTCTGACATCATAAAAAGTAAAAAATAAATTATTTTGGATTTTCCACTTTTCACTTATAGACTATCTATAGTTAACAGTTAAAACAGCCCAATTACAAAGCAAGGATCATCAGGTAACCACCAGCCATGCTGCACCCACCTACGAACTGGCTAGTACATATATAAGTATCTGTATCGAATACTAGTAGAGTGTTCTTAAGACATTGGCTAATTAATCCAATACTGAGAAAAAATGGGCTGATTTTGCTGATTTTGTTTTACATTGTGTTCCTTTTTCACTTTCAGTGGAGACAGTGCAATTTCAAAATCACTGCGAGACTAATGCGAGTCCAGGATCATCTTGGACTGAAACACAAAAGCAATAGTCACTTCAAGTCCCCTGAATGGGAAATGTACAAAGAGCGTCCCTAAATCCTCGAAAAAAGAGGTTGTTCCTAGGCTGAAATTCATTCTCCAGACATGCACAGTTCAGTCTACAGATTTCCTCCTCAGACCACTGATCATTATGGGGGTTCCATCAGAGAGCAAATTTACAGAGACTATCAAATCATTTGATATAGGCCACTGAAGAGTCATCACATGCTAATGGCCTTCAGTTGCCTTTAACACACTGACCTAGTGATGAGATGCTCTTAATCCTATTGCCTGCCCCCCAGAGCCCAGCAGTCACATGGGCAGATAAAGATCTAAATGAGTATCATTCTACTTCATTACTCTTTTTATGCTTTAGAAGAGAGCAATATAAATATAAATCTTCACTAAATAATGCTTGATGTCACTAGCAAGTAGATTATACTGCAGCCATTTGTTTGGAGCTTGAAAGTTACCAGTAAAATGAGACTTCCCTGTCAAAAAACAGCAAGTGTTTATGCCATCATGATTACTCCAATTTCCTTACTTTTAGGAACAGAAATCAAGCAGCAAAGCTGTAGAATCCTGCTGTAGTACAGTACAACCTTATCTAATCCTTACAAGTTTAACAAATTTGCAGTAAATAATGCTGCTAATATCTTGGTCTAAGGAAGTATGTAATATCAGAGATTTCATAGATGCTGTGAAATCAGAGAGCACTTACACTGTTATCAGATTTATATTTTAAAAGAAAAAAAATAAACAGAAAAATTACTTCTACTGTGAAATAGAAAGATTCACTTATGAATATTTCTTTCACCATGTTTCAAGTTCCTCTAATCGCCATTTTAGACTTAAAGGAAGGTTTGAGGTCATTTTCAAATGAGGGGTACTGCCCAAGACCTAGCTGAAAGAAAACAAAACATAACACATTGGTAAAAACATTCTTTGATCAAAAGCTTGCAAGCAAGGCCAACACTCATATCTTCTGCTGCTCTTAGGCCATGATAAAGTTTTCCCCCGCAGTACACAAAGCAATTATATTAACTATGTCAATTTCGACCGTATCACTTCATCAGTTTAACTGAAGACTTGATTTCAAATCCCCACTATCTTCATTCAAGAATATAGTCATCATTCCTACTTTAAAAATAAACAAAGATGGTGCAATTATTAAGTCCTGTCACCTTTGTGACAGGAGACAATGTAATTACCAATCAGCAAACCCATGTAATCCAGTCACAGCGGAGCCAGATAAGAAGTCTTGCTTATCAAAATTTTCCTCCATCAATGCAGTGATTGTGGGAATAACCTGACTGACACCACAAGTTGGATAACATTGTCTCCTTCAAGCAACTGATTGTTTCCATTCTGAAAGCAACATGAGTGGGCTTGACATACGTTTGATAGCTTCAGCACTGCAAGGGTTTGTAACCTTCTCCCCTCACATTAATATTGTGAATCTGGCCTGCGTGCCCGTAGGTAAAAGCTAAGATCCACACAAAAAAAAAAACCCTCAAAACTAAAAACAAAAACACACCTCTTTTCACAGCTGGATGCTAATTTGCTTTCATGTTTTCATTAGCCATTCCTTGCATTCGTCTTCCCTGACAAACTATTCCTACTCAGAATTCCCAGTGAGATTAAATTTGTCTGACAAGTAAGATAAAGTAAGAATTTTCTTTAAAAGGTCACAAATAATTTGATATTTAGTAATATTTTAGTAAGTTCTATTGGCTGACATGGTGGGCACTTACCCAAATCCCCTGTAGCTGTTGAGTCAGCTGTACTCCATCTATCCTGTGCTCCTGCATGTGACCAAATGTTTGACTCCTCTGTGCTGCAGAACTTTTTCAGAAAATACTCTGAGCCTGTGGACGGAGCAAAAAGAGACATTCATTATGAAAATTCTTTTTAAAATAGGTCTGGATTTTAGATGGGAAAATTTGACAAGTCTCAGAATACTTTACAAGCCTCTTCATCATCAGACTGAAACCTGAGCAGGATCTTTATGATAGATTTTTTCAATCCTCTGCCTCTTTTTCTTGCAGCCTTTTGATCTGCTTCTCTCTACTTGTATAGAGATCTCCAGAGGACCAGGTGGGGCAAACAATCAACCTGGAGAAATTATTCTGTCATCAGCTTGTTGAGAGAAAACCTTGTCTGCTTGAAGAGAGGGGTGGGAGGAAGGAGAGAGATGGAAGTACTGAGATAGGATCTGTAATTAAGCTGCAAGGTTATCAATGTCCCATTGTTCGTTGTTGTGAGAAGTGTCTTTTTATTTATTTATTTTTTCCCAATTCTGGGCTAAATTCATAGTACTAAACAAAACAAAAGCAAAAAGAGCAACATTTCACACTGCGATGAAAATGTGATATAGGGGTGTCATCATGAATACAGGCGTCGACAGAATTATAATTACCCACAGGACATCAATGCTCACAAAGCCAAGTGCACACAAAGGCAAAGATCAAGCTGCTAGAAACCAAACCTGCCTCATAATATCTACTCCCCTATCTCTGGGATTTGGAAGAGGCTAGCAGAGAGGTGTTTAACTCCCTTTTGTTGCATGAGTTTTTTCTTCTTCCTGCCTCCTTTTGACCCCTCCCTTCAGGGGAGAATTTTCTATTGCAACCATCTATGTCTGGAAGCTTTTGTTACACCTTTGGTGAGGAAAACAGAAGTTTATAGGCTTTTTCTCCATGGAGATAGCTTTGAGGTGGCTGGATCTGCTGGCTTTTGAACAGAAAAGCCCTGCCTCTGCCATGCTGTCACTTCGACCAGCTCCTTTTAAACATCAAAGTGCTGCAGAACACATCGCGCACATTCATGGTAACTGGGGCAGACACAGAAAAGCAGCCATGTCAGTACCAGCGGTGACATGATGCACTGACACTCACTCCTCATGGTCCTACCACATCAGGGCACTGACAGAAGAAAGCAACTTTAACACTGAAGCACCCTACAGAGGCACGGTCCTTGGTGAAGGAGGTCCTAGAGGAACCCTGGCAGGTTCATGGGTCTGTGTAACCCTTGCCTGCTCTTGGTTTCTCTGGAGGCAGTGGGATGCTCCCCTCCCATTCCCTGAGCTACCCCTGCCAGTCACCTTCATATGTGGGAGGTCAGCGGCCTCATTGCCCAGTGGCGCTGCATGCAGCTCCAGAAGAGCTGAGCAAGATCCATTTCTACTTCGTCCCAGTGCTGAAAGAAGGTAACCACTGCACACAACCTTGTGCTCTGCACCAGGGAATGGCAGGCTCCACCTGGCCACTCCAGACCCAGTGAAGAGAACCCAGTGCTGACCCCTTACTCAGGCAGCCAGAGTTTTCATTGTTCACAGCAGTTTTGCTCTAGAAAAGATCAGTCTATAAGAGTTATACTTTGAAGCCGTCAAGCACTAAACGGCTCTTTACGTCTGCAAATTTCTAGTCCTTTATATGATTTTAATGCTGCTTTGGCTGGGTAAATACTTGAAACCTAAATCCAACCTATACTATGAATAACGTAATTCAGTCTGGACTAGGGCAGCCTTGAACTAATACAAAGATAAACCAAGAGATATGCAGCAATGACATGTTCCAGTCTTTTACTTCATATTAAGCGCTCAGTTTTGATACCTCATCACACAAATCCACAATGAAATATCTCAGTGTAATATCAGTTTTACAAACAAGAGTGTTTAAAGCACCATCTGCCCTTGAGTAGGTTTTCAAAATGGGAATATCAATTTATTATATTAAGACACTTATAATATCAAAAGTCACCCCTTTCCTCTTGGTCTTCAGATGAGATTATTAAAGCCATCAAATCATCTTAAGACAGTGTGTGCAATTTCTGTTTCCACTGACAGCAAGTACAGCTTCTGTGCATCTGTTTCTTCCCTCCACACGGATATGCACACAATGAAATCCTGAACCAGCATCACAGCTGTCATCCCATCTTTCTCTTACTGCAGACTATGCTTTTCAGTAAATAAAGAGGACAAAGCACCAGGCTGCAGGACAGATACTTATACGCTGAAACTCACTGAAGCAGCCGGCCATCTGTCCTGGGTTCAGCAGTAGCAGTCATTTTTCTTCTTCTAGTAGCTGGTGCACTGCTGTGTTTTCAATTTCAGCCTGGGAACAGTGCTGATAACACCGATGTTTCTAGTTGTTGCTAAGTTATGTTTACTCCGATCAAGGACTTTCTCAGTCTCATTCTCTGCCAGGGAGGATGGGAAGCCGGGAGGAAGCAGAGGCAGGACACGTGACCCAAACTAGCCAAAGGGGTATTCCATACCACAGCACGTCATGCCCGCTATATAAACTGGGGGGAGTTACCTGGAAGGTTGAGATCGGTGCTCAGGGCTGGCTGGGTATCGGTTGGCAGGTGGTGAGCAGTTGTATTCTCTCCCCTTGTTATTCCTCTTATCATTATTATTATTGGTGGTAGCAGTAGTGGTTTTATATTGTACCTTAGTTACTGGAGTGTTGCATCTCAACCTGTGGGAGTTACATTCTTTCGATTCTCCCCATCCCTCCGGGAGCAGGGGGAGGAAGAAGAGGGGGAGTGAGCAAGTGGTTGCATGGTTCTGAGTTACCGGCTGGGCTTAAACCAGCCTTCATCCCACCAGGTCACATCAGGTACCTCTATGGAAATTCTTGCTGACATACCCCTCTCACCACATGCTTCTCAGGGAAAGAGCGATTAGCTACATGTTCCCAACCCCAAACAGCTCTTACAACCTGGAGCACAGCAGTTCCCCCCTCAACATACCAAAACTCCATAGATAAGGGGGAAAATAGCCTCAATGTCCTATTAGTAACTGCTTTTCTTTATAGAAAGCAATAAATCAACAAATCTCTGTACTTAGTAGAAACAGGCACTTCACTGCTATCACACTATACTTATAAGTGATCTAAAGGATAGGCTACATGCACCCAAGAAATCCAAAGTTCTGTTTCAAGTTCTCTATAATAGGGAATTGCGTAATTCCACTGCTGTATAATGTACTATTTATCTACTCTTTGCGTTTAAAATAAATCTGTAAATTCATCAACATGGAAAAACAAAATGAACCTGAGTATTTCCCCATTAATCCTTGAAGTAACATGTCCCCAACTATTTGATTTTCTAATCTTACACAGTTTATGCATAAAAAAATTATTTTTACTCTGTATAGTATTCAAGTTTTTCAACCTTTCAGTATGATTTCAAACAGTTATTTTGGCCAGAATAAATGTAAGATCACAGTGCTATGAATAGATGACAAGGAGCTTTCCAGATGTAGCTCATTGTGATTAAGAGACATCTTGCTCATTTCCAAATTCAAAACCTGTCTCCATCCCTCAAATTCCTCTACCTGTCTCACTATTTTGTGTATTATTTGAGATCAGACAAGCCGATTCTTCTAAACACTAATTTTAGAGAAGTTTAGACACAGTCTAATTACAACTTTTTGCAATTAGCATCTAAGGAGCTTTCTCTTTTCATACAGAAAGACAAAAACCATAAACAAAACTATTTCTCCTATCTTCCAGTATTTGGAAAGCCCCCCACTCATACACAATTTCCTGCTGATATCTAAATACCTGTGAGGAGACAGAGTGGCTGTAAGAGGATAGAAAACTCAATAGAAGAGAACAAATTCCAAATAAAAGGGCAAAGCCAAAGATTATTAACTAGTCCCTACACAACCCAAATTCTGCTAATTTGCCCGTGACATAACTTCAGAGTTTGCCAGATTTCTCTTAATTTAAAAAAAAAAAAAAAAACCAACAAAAAAAAACCCCACAAGATTATAATTTATTATTAACTAGGAAAAAGAAAAAAAAAAGAAAAATATTTTCCTTCTGATTTTATCACTATTATCCTCTTATATAGAGAGCTCTGGAGCTATCTTAGACTTGTTTCTACCAAATTAAAGCCAAAATCAGAACTTCACCATTAATATGAAATTCCACCTAGATTGCTAGGTTTTTTTAAGCACAGAGGAGAAATAAGGTTATTTCAAAACAAGACATTGTACAATTTTATAAGTTATATAAAATTCCCATGCTTGGTTCAAAAACGAAATGCTTTCCTCTCTTATATAGGGACTCTGCCTTTTTGAGAATGAGTTCTGAAGATTCAGAGTGATTGCTAGAGGGTCCTTGAAATGAATTCTGCAGTGTAAACAGCCTTCTAAGGGAACAATTCAACCAAAATGCATTTCCATTGTTTAGGAAAAGAGAAAGTCTTACACGTGATTAGAGAAGTAGTTTAACTTGCCATATATCTTGTCCAGAATACACCTTAACACCAAATGTTTCAAAAAAGTTCAGGAAAAAAGGATGCCTAAAAGCACACCACCTCTGCAGACAAAACATACCCCAGCAGACCTTTCCCATAATATAACCTGACAGGAGTCAGCTTATATTTGGGATATATATTGGTGTATATAGGCTTATATTTGGGACGGATCACAGGAATTTTCACTGTAGACATCATCATCATCCATATACAGCTATTACGTCCCCTCTTCCCTGCTGCTTTTCCAACCTATACTAGTTCTTTCTTCTTACTAGTTCTTCCAATGAGATGTCGGAAGTCTCCAAACCCGCTCCACCCCTTCTCCAGTTGCTTGTGTTTCTCATACCTGTATTTATCTGCATTTAAAAAAACCCAGGCTTTTACTTTTTAGCTGTTTCTCAGTATTAAGCCCATATTAAGCCCCTTAGTATAAGCAATTCATGCTAGTACCCAGGTTTCTTTTCTGAAAGATCAAGTTTAATTCAGAACCCAGCTAATGTAGATTAGCAATTTATATCAGTCTTCTTATACCTCAATGTGTGCTATACCCACAAGAGAAAAAAAAAAAAAAACCAAAACCAAAAACCAAATCATCAATACTGCATGAAAAATTCCTCCCTTGTCATAATCAAATATACTCACACAAACTCACGGCTTAAAAATGGTCACAGCTATTTACATTATTGGCATCTAGAGAGAGTGCATATCAGTTTTAAACAACTGAACAGTATTCAACCTCAGAACCAACTAGTTCACCTTCCATCTTGCCAGGGCAATTGTAATTTAAATCTCTGTAATGCAAACTGTTAGCAGAACAGGGAGCACAAGTGAGAAAAATTATCATGAAATTATGCTTGCAATGAAACATCACACAGAACCTAAATCCAGTTTATGTGGAGTTTTACCAAAGGCAAAAACATGACCTGAACAGATTGTAAATAACCCTGGCATCAGTTTCATCTGGGTACAGACTACAGAACTGGGATATGTAAATCCCTGTTAGTCATACTAGCACACAACAACATACATCAAAGGACCAACATGTTTCAGTATCAGCAGAGGTAAACTTGAATGAGAAATGGCTGTGGTAACAAATTGTGAATTGGATTAAAAAACACATACGATTACTTCAGCTTCTCTGAAGTAATGAAAACCTGCCTGCTCCACGGCAACAAATATATTCTGCTAGTACTTTAGAACAGCATTAAAACCAGCTCATTTCTTGATTTAAAATTCCTTCTTTTTTCACAATTTGTCTGATTTTTAGTTTTAGGTGTTTAAGCCCCTACTGGCAGAATCTATATCTACTATCATGAGTTTCAGCTCACCTGGGGGTGTTTTGAAAGAGTTTTCCTGTTGACCATAACACACCTGAAAACCTGCTGTGAAAATAACTCTGAAATTAAATTTCCTCTTGGATTATACAGAGAATTTTATTTTCCCCCAAATCTAAAACAAAGTAAAGACCACTGTTACCACTTGCCATCTTCAGTCATAGAAAGTTACACTGTCCAAAAAGAAGATGCAAAGTTTGTTTTTAAGACCCCCATTTCCAATCATGCACTTCAGTATCAGTAGATGAATCCTTAACCTTACATGCTCCTATGTATAATCAGACACTCCTTTATGAGCCTATTCCCACCTCCTAGCCAAACCCACAGTCCCTATTCCTTAACAACTAGATTATACTTAGTTGTTCAGTACTTCAAGCATTTGTCTTCTGCTGAGGCCTGCAGATTTTCAGATGAGAAAGAGAGGATGGTTTTGACCTGAAAGGAACATTAATTTAGTCCTCTTGCTTTACAGCAGAGTCTTTCCTTGTCTCCCCCAGCCATTAGCTTCAACTAAATGCAGATGTCACCAGCCTTTCTTTAGCAGAGGGAAATAAGTGTCCCATTAAGTACTTAGAGGAGTGGACAGATTCTCCCATTCAGCTGGTTCCCTACACACTTGCTGGTGCTGAACAGCAAATCTTGTATTTCTGAGAAAGGGACATCACAGAGAGGTTATTTTCCTCTAAGTGGTTTCCTTATTTCAGCAGTTCTCAAATTTAGTATTAAGTTGCTGAAAGATTATCTCATTCATATGATTGGGAGCCTGTTAGCCTCCAGAGTGTAGGGTGAAGCAATAACTATTTGTTTGAAAAATACAGGTAGTTTAGCTTGCATTGCAAAGAAATATGCCTGAATTTGCCATTATTCCAGGGATGAATCCTGAAGCCTTTATTTCCTTTTCAGAGACTCAGGCCCTGCTCACAATGTTGAAAAATTACATGCAGATAATCTCAGCTGCTGCTCTCATTCACTAAGAGCCCAAAGTGAACTGAAGCAAAGGGACTGCCTGAGCAAGGCTACTGCAGACCATGTGCGAGTGCCCACAGCCCAGGGCTTCTCAAAGAATGAAAGCTATCTCCACATAAGGTAGGATGAGATTTTAATGTACTTTAATACACCAGTGAAGTTCCCCAACACAACTGGGATTCCCCCCCACTTTGGTGTAAGAGGGTTTTTCAGTTTTAGAACTTGGCTTACACTGTGCTCCTTCATTTGGAGGTCTTTTATTTGTGGGCTTGGGGGGGGGGGAGGCTTATAACCACTTTTACTGAAGAACAAAAAAAGCAAGTGAAGAGCTAGTTCAACAAATGCAGAGCTTCCCATGTTTATTCAGGCCACAGACAGATTTCCAAGACCTCTTTCCACGAGTAAATTTTCCCTAGGTAAATACAGCAACTGCTTTGGTTACTAGGAAAATTTTTTGTAACTTAATGTGAGATTAAAACTTCCTAAGACCATTAGGTGTCAGGTAATTCTAATCAAGGAGGAAGAAAGTGAAAGAGCAGGAAGATTTTTCCGCAGAAGAGCCTGACCCATTCCTCCTAGGTTATACCTGCCAGCAGAATACAAAACCAGCAGGTTGATTCCTCGGGGTAAAAAGCTCACTACACCACCTCCATGAACTGGATTTAAGATGCACGTTCATTATTTTGCAGAAGGAATGTTCAGCAGAATCAATATGCCACCAAGGTAAAAGTAGAGGATAAATCGTCCTGAAAGTTGGTCAGGATTTTCTTTACTATCTGCGAGGGAATTAAAAACACAGCAGGAGGTGTATTAAAATTGTGCTTTTATAAGCTTAATCAGTAGGCTGGAAAATTATTTTCAGAAAGGAATAACGAGCTCCCAAATCATAATTTGCCAATGGCACATCAATTTTCACTTGTCTTCAGATCATTTACAAGCATCCAGCACAAGAACACCTTTCCACCTTAGGCTCCCTCATCAGAGGCATGTGCCACCTATACAAGGAGGAGTTACCAGTTTAATGGTTGCATGAGCTAAAAAGGTCCTGAATTTGGATCCACTCAAGATGGATAATTCATGGTCATTACCAAAGCTGAGAACAAATGAGCTTCCACACTCTGTTAAATAAAAGCTTTTCTTGTCCTCTTCGGCATCTTCACAGACATAGCAAAGGACTAGTTGTAATAGTTGATCACAAAATTGGTTGTGCTGCCACTACTGTGACTGACCCCATGGTCACTGTCCTCATCACCTGCCACCCACAGCAGCTATTAGGTTATTTATCCAGTATACGGGAGAGCAGACTGAAAGTCTCACCTCCAGCTAAAGGGAGCACATCTTCCCTTGGGTACCACTCCATTAGGTTAAGGGATGAAACCTACTCCCAGGTTGGTGACAAGAGTTTTTGTCCCCACCAACTCATTTGGTGGAGTCCTTTATACAAGGACTCTAATAATTACGGCAAATGAGAGAATAATCCAGTTTAGCATATGCTCTACATCAGTGTCTAAAGCATTATCTTGAGAAACAGGACAAAATTAAAACAAAGCCCTCAGACTAGAGGTAGAGTAGTCAGGTCACAGGGCTAACCGAGGAGCTACTGCAGAGGTAGGTTCCTGTCAGGGCATCCAAAATGTCATACATTACACAACACAAGAGTGACATTACAGACATTAAAAAAAATATTTTCATTCAAGTTTATATTTGATTTCTTTTATGACAGCACACAAGAGCCATATATGCATATATTAACTGTCTGATGTTCTGTTCTCACACTTCTTTACAATGTAGTAGGCATAATTTTCTCTTGTTAAGAGCTATTGTCATCCCAGGCCCTGGTTGTGTTCCAAGTGAGCTATTTTGTTTTACAGGGCAAAATTCAATTTAAAATGTTGGTTTTCTTTAGGAGCTATTTATTTTCTGCTAGAGAGTAATTAACAAAAAGGTATAGGTTGGGGCAGCTGAACAGGTTGAGGTGTTGTGTTTCTTGTTTTAATTTAGTGTTGCACTCATAAGTTTATTATTATACTCACTTAAAAAACTTTTTCTCTAGCAAACGGAACAGCATCAAAAGGGTGGGGGCTCTGGTCTTTGCATGTACACTTTTTTTATCCATTCTGCCACACCTCTGCAGAAGTCAGACATTCTGTAAGTTGTTCATTTCATGGGAGAACAAGGATGAGGACCCTTGCTTTAGTAGCTGGGAAAATAAGATAGACATTGAAGGCTACATGGCTGGGGAAAAAAAAAAAAACCCAAACCAATAAATCCTGTTACTCACATTCTTCCTTGTACTGTTTGAACATGTATTTTTAATACCGCAGTTTATCACATACAAGGAACAGCCTACTCCAAGTTCTGCATCAAGAGAACTCAAAGAAGCTGTAGCTTTCTTCCTTTGTTCATTAACTGAATATGCCTATCCCCCAGATCTTAGCAGATGTGTCTAAATTAGCATTATTACTTCTCCCTTCAAACTGCCATTCTCAGAAATACTCCAATTTTGTCCCATCTTTGTTGTTACATTATGAGTGTCTGCGATGCAACATCTCAGGACTGAAGATAGAAACATACTGTTAGCATGGCATTGGAGACCTGAATTTTTATCTTCTCCTCCATGCAAAACCAGCTATGAATATGAATCCTTGAACTTCAGACTCATTTTCTGGAGAAAACGTGGAGGAACTGAACACTTGCAAATCTTCATTAGTCTGTACATTATGGAAAGATACTGTAGGCTAAATATCAAGATTGTTATGTATAATAACAACAGATCAAAGTAAAGGCTACTATACTAAGTGAAAACATTACAAAATCCCACTGTGATTAGAGCTACTTCTTTTAAATAATCCATAAAATCAGAAAGTGAGAAAAATATATCCTCTCAAGAATTACAGCTCTACTTGATCTATTTCCTCCCTCACTATTAAGTCCACTGCATTATTTATTCATTCAAGTGTTTTAATCAAGGTAACTCAGAAGTCATTTGATTTAAAAGAATGGAGTGTTAAATGTAGCCGTAACAGATCACAGCAATTCACATCCCACGGTGATGTACGGCAGCAGAAGAAAATAGCTGTATTGAGGACACATTGCATGGCTACAGCTGAGACTCCTACTGTGGCAGAAAAAGGAGATTTTTTTAATTAATAAATACCATTGAGACAGACAGCCTTCCCTTTTATGCTTGACCCCAGGATCCACACCAACCACATTGCACCACCAACCTCGTTTGAAGGCTTATTCTGCAAGACAAGATACTATTTAACTTTGGCACCTTTCAAGCATGCAGCCTTACCTGTGGAGAGCCAGGCTGCAGCAGCAGAGGACTCCAAGAATTTTGAAAAGCCTAGCCAAGAATTGGGTAAATATGTGGCATATTAACATGGACAAAATTCCACTCTGTTGTGGCTTGGCTACACAATTCACACAAGTGCTGCCATTCTTTTGAGTGCAGAGCAGCAGTGGCTATCATGCTGAAATACAGCCCATGACAGGCTATTTTCATCACATGGAAAGAATATCAAGATTGGCTTTAAATCTATTTGGCTGAAAAATATTGCCAGGTTAAGTGTTTTTGTTGCATTTTTCAAGCCATTTTTAGCTTTATTCAAAACTTGAATTTTAATCAAAAGTAGTGTTGGTAAAAACCATGTTCAGGAAAAGTTCTATTCATTTTCCTTCATGTTCTCACATTGTGGCTGGAGAGTCTCCTGTACTTTATCATGTCTGAAGGTACCTATGCTTTTCTTTCCACTTTTTTTGAGCAGTGAAAAAAAAAAAAGAAATTCAGATTAAAAGGGACAAAAACATTAATATATTGGTTGTCGAGCTTATCCCAAATAAAGCGTTAAATAAGTCAAAGGGCAGCAGCATCTGTGGGGTTTTTTTATTTTGTTTTGATGTGAGGTTTTTTGGGGGTTTTTTTGGTTTTTGGTTTTTTGGGGGTTTGGTTTGGTTTTGGTTTTTTTTTTTTTTTTGTGGTATTTTGGTTTGGTTGTTCGGGTTTGGTTTTTTTTTAATACATTTGAAAGATTTTTTCAGAACCTGAATTCCATAAAAGAATTTTGAGTTTCATTTCCATTTCAAATCATGGTGCTGGAGAAATAAAGCAATAATTTTCCTAAAATAAGGGTGCTTTTTTTTTTTTTTTTTTTTTTTTCCTTCCTGTGAAATGCAGAAATCCATTTCTCAGCCACCTGGCTCCATTAGATCTCTCTGAAATCAAGCCACTAAGATATAAAAACTTGTAAGAAACACAAAAGAAACACATTGAACACTCCAACTAAATTGGAATATAGACAGATATAAAATTAGAACAGAGAAAAGAATGTACAAATAACAATGGGTCACAAAACAGAAGCAGCAAAAACTTTATCAATCTTATTCCTGAATAAAATACAAATAACAGCTTCAAGACCATCCTCGTAACAAAGGAGAGCTGCAGACCTACAATGAAGCTAGGAAATACTGGAGACAACTAGAAAGCTCATATCAGATTACAGAGCTACAGATAGTGAAGATCATGTTCTAGAAATGTCAGACATACATAAAAGCTCCCTAAAATAAAGCTTTAGCCTTGTGTAATAAATCTTTTTATACATAGAAACATTTTATTCTTCCTTCAACAGGACCCGTGTATCACCTCTGAGACAGTCACATAGGAGAGAAAGAATCACTCTTTTGATGTCAAATTAGTTGTAGGCTCATGGCAACAACATTACCAATAGTAAACAAGGGAATCCAAAACAAGTAAACGAAAACTCTTGCTAAAATAAAGTACAACTCTAATCACTAATGATTATAGTGTCTGAACAAATGCATCAGGATGTGATCTTGTATCTGTTTTAAGGCAGTATCTTCACAGACTACAACTGTAGTTTAAGTTAGTTTAAGTTAAGTTCCACACAGAAGGAAGATCATAAACGCCTACTGTTCTTACACTTCATGCAAGAAAACACTTTTTCCACATCATCCAAATCATTTTCAGCTTTACTTCTAAACAAGAGTAATTACTATTGCTTTTTATTATTATATGCAAAAAGCTCCTCTTTTCTAGATAAAGGCATGCTACTTGTATACAAATACATTTGGGAAAACAATTGTGCTTTGGAGAGTTTACTGTCTAGTTTAATACCAAACACTTTAAGCAGGGATAAAAATAATGTATGAAAGGAATATGCAACATTATGCACAAGATTAAAAAAAAACTCTTGAAATATTTTTCTTAAAAACCACCCTTTCCAATTCTTTCAGCTTTGTATTTCTATTTCCTTTCAGCCAAAGCTCTAGCTAAAGAGCTTTATCTAAATCTCTCTATATAAAATCCATTGATTTTTATATACTGTTTCTACTGTAATAATGTTCCATTTGTGCCAGAGACTGCATAAATATCAGGATGATAGTATCTGTCCCAAAGATTTTGTAATTATATTTGCAGTACACTAGAACATGGGAGTACAGCCAGGACAGTCAGTAAAACAATAAGATCCCGCTAGGCAGTAGGAGGAGTTGTGATCTTTGGCTGTGGTTCTTTGGGCCATTCTCTTGGAGCAGCAGGGTAAATAAACCAATTTAATCTCTTCCTCAGCCCTAGTCCCAGCTTTCCTGCGCTCTTCCCTGTCATGCTGATGCATCTCTTCTGGCAATGGAAGAGAAATATCTTAGAACAAGAGCCGTCCAGCCAAGATTTTTGCAGACCTTAAGGCAAAGGAGAGTTATTAAAGAGAGGAACAGGAAAACATAGAGATTGCTAGGATTTCTTCCCTGACATGAGAGGAATCAAAAGGATGACAACACTTTTTGAAGATTTAACCAGGACACATTGCTGGTTACAGGGAGAAGACAACATTCTCAGTACTGAATGAGGATGGAGCTGCAACAGCAAAAGCTGTGAAGGATCTTGGCAAAGAAAACAGACAAATCAGTATGAAAGGCGGCAGAAGCAAGTCAGTAAAGAAACAAGCAACGCTGTACCCCTAGCCTGGCACTGCTAGCCAAAACCATGCTTTTAGCATCCTAGAGGAATACAAGCAGAGCACAAATGTGCTCAGGAAGCCTACAGAAAATGATACAGCCCCCATCTCTGGAACAAGACACTGATTCTAAGGACAAGAACAGCCTCAACTGATCACACTGCTAGGAAAAGCCTAGAGATTTCACAGAAGTGATCTCCAGTTCTTATATGCTGCCTGGAGATAATCACATTAACTGAGATCAATACACCTGGGTATATATAGAATCATAGAATAGTTTGGGTTGGAAGGGACCTTCAAAGATCATCTAGTCCAACCCCCTGCAATGAGCAGGAACATCTTCAAAGATCAGGTTGCCCAGAAGCACATCCACCCTGCCTTGAATGTCTCCAGAGATGACGCATCCACCACCTGTCTGGGCAACCTGTGCCAGTATTTTATCACCCTCAATGTAAAAAATTTCTTCCTCATGTCTAACCTGAATCTCCCCTCTTTTAATCTAAAACCATTACTCCTCATCCTATTGCATCAGGCCCTACTAAAAAGTCTCTCCCTATCTTTCTTGACAGCCCCTTTTAAGTACTGAAAGTCTGCAATAAGGTCTCCCCAGAGTCTTCCCCAGGCTGAATGCCAACTCTCTCAGCCTTTCCTAATGGGAGAGGTGCTCCAACCCTCTGATAATTTTTGTGGCCTCCTGTGGACCCTTTCCAACAGGTCCTTATCTTTCCTGTACCGAGGACTCCAGATGGGGTCCTCAGCACTCCAGGTGGGGTCTCAACAGAGCTGAGTGGAGGGGGAGGATCACCTTCCTTGACCTGCTGCCCACACTTTTTTGGATGCGGCCCATGATGATCCCAGCTGCAGCAAGCTCGTCTTCTATCAACACCAAAAAGACACATAAGATTGTGGCTTGTCACAATCTCTCTCCAATACTACACATAGCTGAATATACATAAATGTTTGTAAGCAGTTACTTCCAGGATTCACTTATTTCTACTTATATTCACATTGTTTCTATTTACACAGTAAATTAAAGCACTTAATCACATGATTTCAAAAAACTACATTAATTAGTACTAGACAAAGACTCTACACTAGTAAATACCCCAACTACTCATACTGAGCTTAGACAAGGTTCCATAATGATGTTATTAGGAAAAAAACCCCAAAAAACCAAACAAAAACAACCTATGAACTATGCACTACAAGAGAAGAACAAAACTGACTATCAGCCTAAATACCTAGATCTGATTTATAAACCATAACTATGCAAGGACAGCTGACCTTGTGGGAAGATTCTTTTACAGTAAAGATGTTTGTTCAAGGGTATGAAACACCATGCAATTAATGATGCAGACAGACTTGGCTTTCAGTAGCAGTTTCATGGGAGTTCATCTGCTGACTTAAGTTAGTGTGGTAAATTTATTAAGAACTACTGGAGCTAAAATACACCTACAGGAGTAAAAATTAGGCCACACTCCTTTTACATGTCCCAGAGAAAAAAAGCTTACCAACCAATCTAGCACTTCAGGCCACTTAAATTTTATGCCTAAATATTTATGCTTGAGAAAATTCAGAGACTCAGGTGAGACTTCAGTCCATTTTCATGCATGTCTGTATTCATGATCTCCTAATAAGTAGTAGATGAAGCAGACATAGTGGCTGTACTAGAGTACCTTATATTTCCACAGTATTTCATCACCTATATCTTTAAGTTATTTATCTGAGAGAAAAATTCTCTCAGCTTATATCCAGCCTAAGGCCTTTTAAGCACTAAGGAGTAACAACACAGGTTGGATATGCCTGTATGTCAGTCTTAGATCAGAACAGACAGATGGGTGCTTGGGAGCAAGCATAAGGAGGACAAAATAAGCCATATCTGCAAGAAGCACTAGTAAAGAGAGGCTGGCAACATGATATAGTACTCTGACAAAGTGGGCAGCAGGAAGGAAATAGGGTATAGGCAGTTAAACAATGTCACGATTACTTTCCTCAAAATTCATATTTCTCAACACTTCTCCACTTAGGAGAGTGTTGAGACTCTCCTAAGTGGATACAGGAGACTTCACTGAAGCCTGAGATGTTGTGTTAACATTGGCAATGTGAATAAAATTAATTTCTACAATTCCTTCCCTATTTTAAAATTGCCATGGAAAAAGCTTTTCACCAGCTGAAACATTTTGCAAGATCATAGTTTCTCTGTGCTTTCATAAGTCCTGCAACATGATGACCCAAGCCAAACCACAGGTTCCACTGCTTCTAAAACTCAGCTTTCACACAGCCACCTTCTCCTGTCACAAAGAAAAGCATTATATATGCTTCATGGGTTTCCACATGTAGAAGTTTCAGACACCTTGCTGGTTGGCCTTGCCAGTACCCAAAAATCATCATATTGCACAAACATTTGTAGGAGGTTTACCATAATATCAGCACATTTCAGGTTTATAAAGAAGCATTCAGTAATTGAAATCAAGCTCTTTTTGTTTTGCCAGTCTTGCAGGACTTGTCAGGCAAGTGCTGCATGTCTGTCAAAAGGAATGGTAGATGCACCCCACATTTCAGACCCCACCCAGCAGAAAACCACAGTTACTACATTTCTAAAGATCTTAGGCCGTCATGGTATTGTTTCACTATGCTCCATAAGAGAGATGTCAAAGAGCTACTTTCTGTCATAAGCTACCATAAATACTAGCATTATTTCCCCTGTAGAGCTAACACCCTACATAAACAAATAGGCAAGCCGAACACTGTGGTTTCAAGACCTGATCCCTCAAGAAAGCACCAACAAAGATGCATAGTATCATCAGATACCTGAGTCACCCAGTGTCAGGGAGCAGCAAAGGGCCAGCTGCTCCCCGTGGCATGGTGAGCCAAGAGCCCTGGTGGTCCTCACCACCATGCACTGCCCCCTCAAGTCTGGGGACGCCAAGCAGACCTTGGCCATGGGGTCCATCAATGGCCCAGGACAAGGCAAGCAAGGAACCAGATGCAGGGCCTGTGTGGGGAGGCCAGGGGGAAGCCATAGGCAGGGCCACACAGAATCCATCCAGGAGCCACCAGCAAGACTGGAGACAAGCACAGATGCCATCTGAGGTGTCCACTGGGAGAAGGGCTGCCTAAAGTAAAAAGGGTTGCCCAAAAAAGTGATAAATGCTCCATCCCTGGCAGTGTTCAAGGCCAGGTTGGACAGGGGTTGGGCAACATGGTCTAGTGTGAGGCATCCCTGTCCATGGCAGGGGGGTTGGAACTAGCTGATCTTAAGATCCTTTCCAACCCAACCCATTCTACCATTCTACACAGGCTTGGGGTCCAACTGGCAGACAGGCCAGAGGCAGGACACGGGATGGTCAGCCTGCAGCCTCTCTGGGGCAGGCATCAATGGTCCTTAGGGGCTGAAATGGGGTCTCAGCAGGGGCAGTCAGGACTGGTGGTTCCCTCAGGGCCAGGGTGTTTGAGACTCTGCATCATATTGGGACACTTGTTATCAACACATCCCATTGATTTTGTGGGATGTCAGCTCTCTCCAGCACTCTGCTTTGAGCCAAGCAGTGATGCCACCATGCTCACCCATTCAAGCAGAGGTGAGGTGAGGGTGCAGCACAGTGGTGGGGCACGGCATGGTTTCCCCCCTGCCAAACACAGGTCTGGACCTTCCTTACCAGCAGCACCCAAAGAAATGAGACTGGTTTCCCGCTGCCATTCATAGCCGCTGCTACCCATGTCTGCCCCAACAGCAGCTGGCCTCACACACCCATGGTGCACGGCCTGCGGATCACACATGGGACATGTAGAAGCACACCACGCTGAGGACTGAGCATGGTACTGCAGCGGGACTGCTCCCAAAATTAAGCTGCTTATTACTCTCAGCAAGAAGATATGTGAAAATGCACCATTGAACATTGTTAATGTTTGGTTCCATCAATTATCTGAAAGTTTGGCTTAAGAATCAGCTACTCTTATTTTGATTTGAGGCAGATCATTCAATAATCAAATATTCTTACTTGTCATTGTTTTATACCGGAAGAATATAAACATGTCAATGCCAAGGGTCCCTTGTCATGCTGACTAATTACCCTAGTTACTAGCCTCTAGATAAATTCTCCACCAAAAGTCTCTTACATGAAAACCAGTATTGTTCAAAATCCTACAAAGTACCAAAGGGCAAAACTAGCACTACAGTGGTGCAGAGAAAAGCAATCACCATTATTTCTTTTACAAATGCCAGAAAGAGTTCCAAGTTCTCTGAATCATGCTCCAATGAAATTAATGCTATCTCTACCACAATCAGAAAAATTTGTATGTTGCCTCTCCAAGTTGCAATTCAGCCTCAGAACAACACAAATCTTATTTCCATCTTCAAATCAATACTGAAGGCCAGAGGCACTTCTGTAATGTTCTAGTCTGACCCTCAATATGATACAGACCAGAAAGCCTTCCCAACTGTTTCTATATCAGGCTTTAGCTCCTGCTTGAGCAGTTGTTGGTTTTGGGGTTTCTGGTTTGGGTTTTTGGGGGGTTTGCATTTTGTTTTGCTGTGGGCTTGGTTTTTGTATTGTGTTTTTTTCTGTTTGTTTTGTTTTAGGAATCACATCTGGTCTTCATTTGGAAGCAATAAATGCTATTTCTAACCCTGATCAGACAGCTGTGAACATGCTTGTCAGTAACACAGGACAGAATATTCCCAACTAGTAGTAAAATACAATAGAATAAAATAAAAATAGAAATGCAGGTAGAAATGTACTCTGTAGTTGGAAGAGATAGTATTTTTAAAAGGCAGGTTGAAAGAGGGAAAAAAAAGCATTTCCTTGGGTCTCTTAGGTTGTTTTCAAACAGTAATCTTAGTACTGGTGGAAAAATAAATCAGTAATCAGTTCCAGGTTAAAGGGCAAAAGTGGCACTTTTTTTTTTTTTTTTTTTGCATTCTCTTTAGCATTCGGGAATTTATTCACATTATATATACTGCATATGTACAGAAACAAGTGTCTCTACATTCATACAGTCTTTCACAATGTGCTCCAAGAACCACAGTGTCCTAAAATTGCTACCACAGTCAGTATGATGTTGATACAAATACTCCAATGATCAACGTAGAATCTGTAATTAGATGAACACTGACAAACACACAATGCTTAGTCATATGCTATTAGGGGCGTAAGACACACAACGCTTAGTCATGACTTATTAGTACTGTAAGTTCCTCTCCGGTGCAAGTACCAAAGCTGCAGAAAAGCTGGGCATAAGAGAAGATACCTTCTCTTATGTGGTAGAACACAGCACATTTGATCATAAGAACACTCTCCATTTTGAAGGGACTGATCACAACACTGGCCAAAAGAAAAAAAATAAAATAAAAAGTTGGCATCAACTAAAAGGGAAACAGAAACATATGATGTAAAGCAGGGGGGAAGTATTTTTTTATTTCAAGGCAAAAGTTAGTACAACAAAGCTCAGTAATAAGAGAAAAGGGAAGACTTCAGGAGGGATATCTCCCTACAGTTTTCATATCTGCCCCTTGAATCTGAGAATAACTCAGAAGCATTATAGAAGCATTTAATGTACAGCTTTATTTAGATTTACTGTGCAAACCACAGCATCAGATTTTCAACAGTTTAAGAACTGATTACAAAACTGATTGGTCTTTACAATAACAAAATGAGGATCAAATATCTGCTGGAACTAGCTGCACCCACTTATGCCAAGTGTTTTTTTTCAGTCACCAGCTATAACCACTTTAGCACCATGGAAGAGGTAAGAGTTCAGACACAAAAAGAAAGGAAATAAATACAAAAGGAAAAACAAGTTTAGGGTACTTGGAGATCAAAGAGACAAAATAAAGAAATCCGATTAAAAAAACCCGTCAACTTTATACTTCATTATGAAACACCAAGACATCTGAGGCTCTGACAACCTAAATATATTATAAATAAATATCATGAATTTTGATACACTTTCCTCTATTGAGGAGTAGGATTTGAAAAATGAACAAGAAAAATCTTTCTGTTCCTCTTTAAACTCCATTAACTCCTAAGAACCATTATGTTCTCAGACAGACTACACAAAAAGTATTCATTTACAAAACACAAAGCAAAGTCATTCCAAGCCTCAAAATTAATGCTGTAAACCCTTAAGCAGTTGTAGAAACATGCCCAATTCACAAGGCTACACTATTTGTCCATTTATAAAACTAGATTTAAAAGACTTCCATATTAATTTAAATAGATTTAAAAGACTTCCATCAGAAATACTTCTGTATTTCTGATAGAAATACTGAAATTTGCATTAGTAACCTCAAGAGAAAGCAGATACTTAATCCAGTTTCTTAAAACAGGGTCTTCCAAACACCATTAGAGTTGCACACACAACACCACATGTGCCATGAACACCAGTTCCAGCCAGAATTCTAACAGCTGCACTAACTAGAAAGGTACTATTATTTCAAGTTTAAATTCCTTGGACAAGAATCACATTTTCAAGCAGCTGAGATATTTTGAAGGCCAAGTCCTGCATATGCAGGTTCCTTATACAACGTACTTTATTAAATAAAGAACCACCAAACCGCAGTCAATAGAGTGTGCATTTCTTAACTTACAATAATATAGTTGCAAATAGCCAATTACATAAGTTGGTTAATCGCATATAACTACAAAATGTAAATACACATCAAATAAAAATTCAAATAAATTTACACACTACATGGCAGCCACTGCTCACACAGGCTTGCCATTTCATTACTGTTATTTCAAGGAATTACTGTTATTTCAAGGAATAAGAAAATATAGGATATATCCAGAGAAGCACCAGCCTGCCAGCATCAGCTGACATAGGACTAAGTACAAGGAAAATATCTTTCAAGTAGAAAGATAAGCACAGAAATGTACACCCAAGTATTAAGCTTCTGCTGAGAAGCAATACAGAGTGAGGTTCAGTAGTCTGATATTCCTGAGCCCCACATCACCAGGCTAGACAGTCACTCCTCATCTCTGCATCTCCACACTTCTTTCACAGTCTTAAAGCTTTTGTAATGTAGTTGTTTGTTGGTGCTGTGAAAACAAGCATGTGTGCACTCAACTGCACTAAGCACGAGATTCATATCCCAGGTGAGAGACAACTCAAAATTCCATTCCCATTTTGTAATTACAGCACACATAAAACGGAACAAAACATGAAGCAACTGCCCACCCCCCACAGAAAAATTATGATTCTATATCATCAAAATGTATTCAAGGAAATAAAGCACTAAATGTACTGAAGTACACTTCCATGTGTCAATATGCTTACAACGCATCCTCCACAGGAGGCTTCATCATACTTCTCTAATAGCCCTTTTATTTAGATTGGTTATTATTACCACAGTACCTTTCTCCTCACCCAGGCAAGCAGCACAGGCACCAACATTGATGAGACAGCCCTATCCAAGGGAGCTAAATACTGGGCTCACCCCTCCCAGATGCAAGCCCTGAATAATCAGGGCTGAGACCCACACCAGTATCTAGTTTCCCATTAGCTAACCCTAGGCCATATACAGGTCTTCAATTCACAGAGGCTCCCTGAAAAAGCCCTGTCAAGAAATAAGCTGGCAAGATGGGCCCCTGCGCAAGCTCTCGCACATAACACAAAGAGTAACAAATGATCAATGTTGCATCTCCAGGCCATATTGCAATATTGTAGTAGGGATGCCAGCAGGTTTCCACTCCACTACTGATTTTCAATCCATACCCATATTTGGCACTTGGCTAGGACATGATAGTCAAGCTTCAGCCTGAAGCATGGTCCTCAGGTCCACTGATTTCAGCAACCATTTGGGGAAAAAAACAAATCCTAAACAAACCAACTACAAACACACAAATATTTGCCTTCATGCCTACCAAGAGGGGCTTATACAAATGTACAATGTACGTTTCAAAGCAAAACTGGAAAAATCAAATTACAGCATGTCTGCCATATACTTACTCCCTATTAAAAGTATTGCTCCATAAAACCTAGTTACGAGGTTAAACATGTCTCATTAAATTTAATAATCAACCATTTAGAATTTAAAAGAATCTAGCACATCCTTTGTCCATTTCATTCCCTGAACCAGTACTGATGGTTGTACACTATTCTTTGTCTAGCCCAGATTAGAATGTCTCCCATGATTAATCTCCATGTGTTCAGGCAGTCCCAATCTCTCCACACAATAAAAATACATTAATCACTGATTACATTCTGCCTACAGACAATATCAGTCTTCCCTGGCAAGCTAAAAAAGCTGCTCCTCATTTGGCTATTGAGAGCAGTGCTTTGGAATCTCCAGATGCTCCATTTGCTCCAAATTTGTTCTGCTGGGTAAAGAGCTGAAAAAAGCCAGAGCAAGCTAAATAAGAGCTAAATTCTGTCCCTGAGTACATAGGCATGCCTCTGTTAAAATCACTGAGAGAGGTTTTATTTAAGATTCAGCAGACCTAAGGTTTAACTGATGTCAGAACAGGACAAGTGTTACTGGACCAGGAAGGTATAACGGAAATAAGCCTCAAGACCAAACAGTTTCATTCACACAAAAGCAAAGCAAACATATTTAAAAATCCAGACTCAGAACTGATTCTAAAAGAGAATAAGTTTTGAGATTGGTTTTGCATTTTTTTACTTAGAAAAAAAGAAACCAAAGCAAAACAAAAAACACACTACAGGCTGATACTGTAGGAGCCTGGAAGATCTGCAAGACCCCCCAACCTCCAAAATCAGGGTATTAATCCAATACGTAGAAGGTGCAACATTGCCAACTACAAAAATAGAAAAAGGTGAGAGAGGAATGAATGCTGGCCATCGTTTCTTTCTTTGCACTAGGATCTAGGCTTCATATGCTATGCATGGCTATAATTCCTATTAAAAAAAAAAAAAAAAAAAAAAAAAAACACAAACACCAAGAAAACCGGAAAACAAATGTAATAAAGTGGAGGAGAATTCCCTTCACAAATGAGCGCTACTCAAGCCTACTTACATGACTTTAAAGGAGTGTGGTAAGTTCTCATGGACTTCCTTTAAATGGCTCCTATTTAATTACTTAGAGAGCTCCAGAGATCTGAGAGATTAAATAGGCAAGTGGTGCATCAGGACATAAGTGCTCTACTAGGAATCGGAATGAACCTCACATATTTCTGTTTTATCCATGTCATTGTATAGCAAGAAAGTCACAACTAGGAACTTGCAAATAGCTGGTATTCAGCTTAAGTGTCATTAGAACTCCAGTTTTAGTAACTCCAGTAAACTAGAACATAATTTAGGAATAGCATCATCTTAACTCTGAAGTACTCTGACAAATAGCACTAACTGAGCAGTAGGAGATTGAGTTACTTCTGTATTCCTAATCTTTTAAACTTTTTTTTTTTAATATAATTGAGGACACCTATACCACTTTGTTAGTTATGTCAAGCTATTTGCAAAGCAAAAGAGAAGGGTAAGAAAGGTTTTACAGATAATTCAGAATTGAATTATCACACAGAACAATTCTTGCAGTGCTTTTGGACTAACACAGTAAAATATTTAGACATCAAACTATCATCTCCCCATGACTAGTGACAGTAACTGCTGTTGTGTCAAACTCATAACTGTCATGTAACCTACAGAACCACAAAGAGTGGTCACAGCACAGTGCTGCAGTCAACTTCTTGAACAGCTGTAAGAGCACTTGAAGATTACAGGATTTTGGTACTAAGGAAATGGGAAGACAAATGCAGGGCTTTTCTTGTCAGCTTCACCCACTCACATGACCTTCAGTCACTACCACACACATGCATCACACCCCTACACTCCAATCTTTTACATTGCCTGTAGTCAGGTAGGTGCATCTACATTAGCTTCAAGCTACAGGAGCTCTGCTAAAGGATCCATCTTTCTCAATGTTATGTCAAAAAAACCCACTGTACTACATAACGTGTAAGTGCAGCCTGCTGTTAGACTGATGATTGACTTTGCAGGTATTCTTGTTCCTGTGCTTGTGATCCCCTGGTAGCATTCACTGGAATAACAATACCAGAGAAAATATGAAGGTACAGAGCAGCATGTGCTCTTGTCCAGAGGAACTGGACAAGATACACAGTACTTGTGTCCCCTTTGCAGTACATTAGCTGCTCTTGTTGCTACGTATGGTGGACCATTCACTTGGCACAAATAAACACAACTAAAATAAATACATCTTCCTAGAAACTCTGCATTATTGATGAGGAACATTCATTTAACAATAGTTTCTTTGGGATTGTCAAAACTGACGACCTAAAGTGCTCACTTCCAAGGCATTATGTATTGATAAAAGCTTAAACTGATAATACAATTTAGAGTGGATTTTCTCTACAATGCTATTTAATGACCTATGCTAATGCTTGAAAAGGTTATTTGAATTATTCTGTTCTTCTTCCTGGAAGGAAAAATGTCAGGTTTTGGTAGCTCTTCTAGCTTAGAAATGTGGGGAAAGAAGATAGGCAGGAAAAAAGACAGACAGAAATAGACCTGGTCCGTTTGTGAAAGTCCATGGAATAAAAAAAAAAAAAAACAAACAAAAAAACCCAAAAAAAACCCAAAACCCCAAAACCTATGTCAGTACAATATATGATTAAGTATACCACTACATTGGCTACATGGAAGTAGTTTTAGATTCAGACCACTCCTAGGAATCAGGGCAGTTTGATCACCATGATCAGAACTAAAACTATGATCAGGCATCTAAATGCTGTATCTATATGGGAAAAAACTGTATTAGGATAGCTATAGCAATACTACACCAATGCAGCTCTGCGACTTACAAGGGGCACAAGACAGCAAAAAGGCTACTCATTTTATTTTGTTCCTTGAGTCCATGCAGAAGTCAACTGGCTACTCATAGCCTAAAGTTACCACCCCTGAAGCAACAAGAGACAATATGGGGTATAAAATAGATATTCAGTTTTATTTTCTAAGTATAGTAAGCAGTCTCTTTAACTTATTTGGTTCAAAAAACACATACCTGGTATTTTGGATTTCCAAAGAAACCAAATAGCAAGATATACCCTGATCACTGCATTTATTCCAAACAAATACTCTTTGTTCCCTCAGCCAGTGGCTAATTGCCGATTTGTTTCATGGACAAAACCTGATGCAGAAAACAGAAGCCAGCTATTAAGTATAGAGGATTACAAAAGAATGCAGGTAGTATTAAGCTTAAGGCAGACTGCTCAGCTAGCAAGCACCAATGTGCTAAGCACAACCCCACCTTCTCTATCTCCTGATCTGAATCTAACTTTTTTTGCAGTAGATTATCTCTCTCAAGGGTAAATGTATTCCAAACATTTAAGAGCTCTTACAGAAGGCCAGCACTGATCTCCGTGTTTGAATAATATTCCAAGTGAACCCTCACTGGTAACATGATAACAAAATCAGTTTCAGTCAAAAGAGAAGTCTTTTTGCTCCTCTGTTCTTTTCTTTTTGTAAATTGATATAAAGATCAGAGTCATCTGCATGAATAGGATTTAAAATTCTGGTGAAAACAATAAGAGGTACTTTCTGGCCCTCCCAAAATTTGTATTCAACCTCTTCCTTTGTAAAAGCTGTAATCACACTCCCATCGGTATTCGAGGGATTTATGCAAACAAGGTCTCTTCTGTCAAAAATCATTGCAATTCAATGCAATGCAGGCTGGTTGATTGTGTAGATTACTGGTACCAAAGAAGATGCAACTTAGTATTCTGATGCATGTCAGCTCTCTAATACAGATCAGATGGTCTTAGCAGTATCATCTCACCCATTCTAGCATAAGATACTGTATCTATATACAACCAAACCAGAAAAATAAGGGAAAACAACAGAAGGGAGGTGACTTCAAGCTGCAGTCATAAGGCAATTTAAAAACAAAGCTAAAATTCAGCCTGTTGCTTAGTTGCAAATACAGTATTAGCTGAATATCTTGTAAATTTTCTCTCCATGGAATGTCACCCACTTGCATAAGGATGGACTTAAATGAACAAAAGCCTGCCATCTTTACCTCTGTGCAACTGCTAGCTACTGTTTGCGCATGTTACAAATCCACCTCATCCACCCAACAGACAAAGGACTGAAATAAATCCATTACGCAGCTCCCAGACACAGGACTTGGCTTCTTAGATCTAGCTGTAAAAATTAACACTTACAGCTGTAGCAGCTCTCTGGCTGACTTCCGTGCAATATCGCAGTTCCTCCATCACTCAGGGCCATACCCTGCCTCCTTTGGGCAAGTTGTGCAGTTTGTTTCAGTGGGTAAAACCCAGTCATTTCAAGTCAGATGAGCAAGATTTAACCATGACCTACCCCCCTCATATTATTGACTATTTATAGACAAATCTAGATGCCTTAGAGAAATTCTACCTGCACTTGCACAGGGGATTATGATTTGTGTGCTCACTGCCACTCTCAAGAATGAAGAATGGTTCTGTCTTGCTGGCCTAAAACCTTTTATCAAAACCAGTTTGATGCTGTGAGGAAAGAGAGATTTGATTAAACCTGTGATGAAACACATGCAATAGAGAGGAATATCTGCAGTGCTCTTTCACCCCCACCCACTTTCTCCCCAGGCAGCCAATGGTGCTTCACAAAAAAACCATTACACCGTCAGGGCAATCTCTAACTGGCTATATTCTGCATAGTTTCTAACCCAAAATATATAGGTTAGATAAAAAGTATGCTTTGATTGAGGCAGCATATTACCAAGCACCTGGGAGACATACAATAACTTCTGCAACTCCCTTGAGTAAAAGAAATATGAGCTAAGATCTGACTGAATACTATATAGCTTATAAATATAATCTCTTTAAGCCTGATAATATGCAGAATACTTGTTTTGACCACATGGATCTTTTTTGAATTTACTTTCCAATATGTCTATGCCACTGAGTTACACTAGCAGAAATGCTTGAAACAAAGAATTTAAGGTGCTTATCTGCTAAAAACAAGTGTTACACTTAAAAACACAGTTCTTGGTGCCAAAATGACTGTACAGAATGATTTAAGCTTCATGCACATCCATCCACTCAACAAAAATAATAGAAAATAACTTACCCCAAACAATTTAAACAGCACATAAATGCCAACAGAACTGGGTTTATGCTGAATCTATTAACACAAAATATTTACTGAGTAACCACTACAAGAAGTCAAGAACCGTTCATGGATTTTCCACAAGCAGAAAAACAAGATTCTATTTTCAGGGTGAATAATTGATTGTGCATCATTTACTCAGCTCTAGTACTATAATAGCTGGTTGCAAATAAGGACATTGAGGTATACACAGCAGAACCTTAGTATAAAGGGCTCATTCTGCCAAGGGAATTTGGGCCAAATACTTAACTTTAGATTTGAATTATACTTCCTTATGAGACCAGAAGTAAATCAGGCTTTATTC
This sequence comes from Strigops habroptila, assembly GCF_004027225.2. Classification (NCBI taxonomy): domain Eukaryota; kingdom Metazoa; phylum Chordata; class Aves; order Psittaciformes; family Psittacidae; genus Strigops; species Strigops habroptila. The sequence goes on from NC_044278.2 coordinate 18,995,166, forward strand.
TTTATTTCTCTCCTTTCCCCATACACATAATATGCATAATCCAAATATTACGACATTCTGCAAAACTGAGCCTCATTATGTGTGAAAAGAGCCACATTAGAGAAATCTACAGAAGTGGATATAAAAGGTGACACATCCTTTTTTTCAGGTTGGCATATAGCTCTTTAGAGCAATGATCACATTGGATACAGTCCCCCAAATAAGCTAATAAAACACATCATGTAATGGTGGCAAACAGTGGCTGTGTGAAGTTCTGCTGGTCTCTGTCAAGAGATGTTACTAGGCCTAGCAATACAGAAATACCTTCTTTGAAGAGAAATAAAAATATTATAAAAATAAAAATAGCTAATTTTGCCCTATTTAAGCAGCTTATCTATAGTTAAAAAGCATGGAATCAAATCCTGCAAACCTGTATTCTTTTTCAAATTACTAAGAGAAGGCGGGAGCTCTGTCTTACAAGTGCCCTCATCACGCTGTCTCTCTACACTGCCTTCATAGGACCCTGACACCCCAATATTCATCTGCTTGACCTCAGTTTAACTGCAGAAGTTTTATCTGCTTTTAACATTGAGTCTTAATTAGGGAGACAAAAGAGGTTTCTTTAGATCTTTAAGTTAGCTTCAGTGGAGAAAAAGATGTTAAGATAGGTGATGGACTCTTTAAAGCAACTTCTCTGATCTCCCTCACTCTACCAGCACTCCTTTCAAGTTTTTAGCTGGCCTGCCCCACTGTTAACCTCCCTCCACACTGAGAATTAGCCATCTATTCTCAGCCTTTGTTCCCTCTCTCAAAGGGCTCCACTCTTTACCCAAGAATCCTCAGCAGTCTTTCATAACTGTGTACGACAAAATCCTTTTGAAAGTCAAAACAAATTATTGCCACTGGTTGAAATATAGACAAGCTCCTATTTTGTCCACTTACATACAGCACACTTTGAAAGTCTTGATGCTGATACAATGCTGCTTACTGCAATCTAATGAATTAACAGTGGTATAAGAAGCATACCTAAGTGAGCTCTATTGCCTCAAATCTTATCTCTAGTAAAGAGCAAGCTCTTTGCCCTTATGGTGGCCCAGCACAGGACAAATATGTGGCTAGATCTCTCCAATCTTCAGCTTTATATGTCCTAGCAATTTATCTTTTAATTGAGAATTAGCTCCTGCTCCTCTGACCCAGAATCTGTCAAAGAGGTACAAAAAGGAAAAAACCTCATGTGAAACCCACTTAATATTATACTTCCTCAAAGTTTTGTGGAAATGTAGGAATCAAAAACATTTACCAAAACTTGTAAAAAGTAAAACCAGCAAATTATGCACAAACCTGACAAAGTGACAGAGTGCAACACAATCTTTGTTAAAATTGGCAACCTCCACGTTTGTCACAAAGAAAACTGTGAACTACTTGAAGTGCAATCCCTTCCACACGTATAGGATCTGCCTGTGAGGAATCAAACAAGCTAGAAGCATGAGGTTTGGGTGTTCGGTAAACCAGGACTGAACTTTACTGGATATGAAACAAATATAAGAGTTAACTAATTCAGTGCCTAAGGACAAAAACCTCATTCCCAACTCCTGCACATCACAAAATGTCACAACATTTGGCTGCCTCCTATCAAACAAGAGCAAAATAGCATGACTTCTCTCAGGGCAGTATTAAAGGACAGTGTCAGTGCTTCATTAGAAAACTGGCAAATGTCTTCTTGTTTTGCTCAAAGTCACCCTGCCAAAGTAGCACAGTGGTAAGAGGCTGAATAGAAAAATGGGTACTAGTGAAGGAAGAAACATACTCCGTCTGATAAAAACTGATCTCCTATTTCCTTTAATCATTGTGATTTTCTAACTGAAAGATATAATACGTTTAATAGAGCAAAGGTCTTTGCCATCTTTATATTCAGTTAGAAACCATTTCACTGGGTCATTAAAATGCAGCCAGGGGACAATGTGATAATACCTGACAAAAAAAACTTACTCGAGGGAAAAAAACACACCAAACAAAACCCCACAAAATTAGGCAAAAGCACAGAAACTAGTTTAAAGACTCAGACTATTGGCCTGACTCTCAGCAGTACATCACATCTGGAAGTGGAAACTCCATCAAACCTTAACATACTTAGCACTACCTCAGAGTCTTCAGTTCAGTTTGGACTAGGTGAGAAGTGACAGGTTTGAGTCACCAGGACTCCTTCTTACCAAACATAAATCTTCTCCGGAGGTCTACCACCCAGGCACTGACCAAGCACAGACTGTTGGATTTTAGGAGGCCACAGAAGTAGAACTCCTCAATCAGATCTGAGGGTAATCAGACTTCCTACAGCATGACACAGTGCTACAGTAAAGCAGTGCTCTGGAACATTGCATTTAGGCTTGGTAATCAAATAAAACTGTCACTCAAGACTTACTATACTTCTGCGCATAGTTACCCATTATATGTAACAAAGCCTGAACTTATTAAATTACTTCATATTTTCAGTATTATGCTGTTGTTTATTATATAGCGATATGAAGGAATGCAGAAACAGTCATTTTCTACTAATACTGAACAAGGAACATTATTAGATTAAGGACAGAACATTACCCTTGAAGCTTTTCTCTCAGTTACGTGCCACTGCAGAACATCCAGTTATATACTTCTCCCTGACGCCTCCTGCCGCAGATTTGAAGAACCAAGGCAAATCTCTCCTAACACTTCACTAACAGTGGGAGAGGCACAGAGAAGGAAATACGTTAATTTTGGTAACAAACCAGAAAAATACATTGGTGTCATATTCCTTCCATCTGCAGAGAAAAAAAGGCCAGTTGGTTCCCACCACACATCTATAAGATGAGACAGGCAAAGTGTCTATAATAAAAGGGCATTTACAAAAAAAGAAAGAGATGAAAATTGATACACATGTAATAGGTTTTAATGGGTAATGGACAGGAGGGAAAACATGTTCCAGGCAAAACCCCAGAATTCTCTTATCAAGTGTTTTAAAGACAGTGCACAAGCATGGAGGGAGGAGGCACAAGAGTCTATGCCTTTAGTTCCCCTTCCCAATCTTGCATGAGCAGAAGCCCCAGAGGTGGAAGCTTAGTTACCACCATTTGCCCATGGGTTACTCTTCTCACTTGTCAGTCTGTCACTAGTTTTCTGCTTGCAACAGTTGAGCACAGAAGCACACAGAGCTTGGACAGTAGGGCAGAGATACTGCAGAAGCAGCTTTGCAGGGGGTGTTATCTCCTTTATGTCCTACGGTCACAACAAAAGAGCAACAAGTCATGACATCAATTCTCTGGTCCCCTCAACACACTGCAGCAAATGGGAACAAAGTAGAAGAGGGGTGAAAAAGTCCAGTCCGATCCACTTTCAACCAGATCCACTGGAAGTCAGCAAAGCGATCTCAGGCCCTGACAAACTCTACTCCTCTCTGGGAACTGTCCATAGCTTTATGATAATGAAACAGCTCTTCATGGAGCTGCCAGTGATTTCCATTTAGCCTCATCATGTGGCAATGCCCATGTGCAAGGCTGTGGAAATATTCTTTTCACTCTGCTCCACGCGTTACTGGCTCATTATTCAGAAGCTTTCTGGTCAGATGGCATTAGAAGTTACATCATTTGACAACAGTATTTGGAGTGCTCAGTATCTGTGAAGAACAGATACAAGGTATAATCAAAATGCTGCAGAAATAAAGATTACTTTTCAACCTTAACTAAGCTTTTTCTGACTTCTGGCCACTTCATTTTATTGAACAATGAGGGAGTTCTGCAATGAAAACCTTCTCCAACCCCAAGGTCCTAATGCGGACTTTTTGAGCCTTATTCCAAGATCTTGGATCAGGAGAAGGAAGCGGTACCCAGGCGAAAGTTATCTCAGGACACATGCAAATGTATGCTGCTTTTCTCCATGTGCAGGGCAGACATGCATAGGAGGAAGCCACAAAGACAGCATACCAAGGGCAAAGGCCCTATCAGCCTCTGATGTGGAGGGGGGTGGACCCCTGAGGGCCCATCCCTGGGGGGGGATGGACCAACCAAAACCACCAACAAAAAAAACCCAAATAGACCAGGGTAACATACATTTTAGCCTGAATTTGTGGCTTTTGTGGACAGAACTGCAGTCCTTATAGGGTCAAAGGCTCCAGACCGAGATTTAAGACACATTATAACCTACCTATAAGCCTACCATGTAAGCAACATATCGGACCAATTTTGGTACTGACTGCTGTCACCAAAATACAGGTAAACTGAATTCACACAAAAGGGCTCTTACAGGACTGACAATACACCCTCAGACTGACCTCAGTCCCTAAAGCAAACTCAACAGTGATGAATGTCCATCCTTCCAACTGACCTTAACACTATAAAGCTATTTCTGGCTTTCATGCAAGAACAGAAAAAGACCTGTCCCTTGTTTTAACTTTTGAAACAACATAAGGAGATGGGTGTGGAGATAGCTACAGCTTCTGAGTTAGTGTCACAAGGAACATGGGAAGGTGAAAACTGAAAGGAATAGAGTTTGACAAACAAAAACAAAATGAAACTGCTACAAATTGCTCACTGTAACATGCAAGAAAAGATATGGTGCATTTCAAAGCAACAGAGAAAAGTGGAGAGAGCTGCTGTATGAGCTATCAGTATGCTGCAAACCCTAATAAAATACGGGCAATGTCTACTTTGCTATCTTCTGGACTTTTCTGATTACAACATATGTTGGAAATGCACATCTGCTCTTCACACAAAATGGATAGTACATACTTTAAAAGCAATTTTGAGGAATCTACAGGGTAGAAGCTGATTAACATTGAGCTCAGCACCTGAATTCTAGTCCAGTGCCACATGTCTGACTCACAGCGTCATAGTGGTGCAACATTCTTTACCTCCATTGTTGTGAACCTGGAAATTGAACATCCATTTAGTGCTAACAGCAGCAACATTTCCAGCAAGAAGCCCCTGGAACAAATGAACACTTTGCACTGAAATATTGGGCTTTTAGACAAAACACTTCTTCCCTTTTACCAGGTTATTTGTATCTCAGTCTCATTTGCTTTTAAGAAAGAATGTGGATTGTGCAACAATCTTCCAAACAAAACTGTGCCACCATTTTGCAGTGGAAGGTAAATGCATGAATTTGTAATGGCCTGCTGCTGAATTTTTGACAAACTGATAGTCTCATGACAGATCAACAGGGCATACATTTCACAATTTATAGCATTGAAAGACACATGCAAATGCATACATAACAATAAATGCTAGGGGTAGAGTTTCCTGCCTAGGAAGCTTTTGTACAAAAGCCTTTTTAAATATTTTCTTGCCACTAGAATGTCTACCTCCTTAATGTAGGATCAATCTAGAAGTGGATGTTTCTGTAGATCACCCTTATGCTCAATTTTTCCTTGCCTAAAATACAAGTAATTTTAACTCAGAAAAGCAGAATTGCCCCAATCCTATAAAAATTATAAGCTTATTGTTATTACTGTTAAATAGGGATGCCAGACAGTAGAAATCCTGCTACAGTGGTAGAAACAATGCATACTCACATTTTTTGCATTCTGGAATGTAATCCCATGACTACAGAGCATCAGGAAACTACTTGAAAGAGACAGATGAAAACAAGCAATCCCCTTGCTCTCAAAAAAACCCACTCAACATCAGAATACTTTACAGAATAATCATTCCTCCTCCAAAATTTCCACAAAACACTGACTTGTTGAAACTGACAGTTTAATAGAGTTAATCACAATTATGTAGCTTCTAGTTTTCAACTGTAGTAATTCTAAAGTGTTCAAATGTTTCTTCATTTCTAACTAGCTATAGCTGTTTCTAAAATACATCTAGATAAGTAGTAGCACCCTCTTTCTTTGCACTCCTCAATGCTGAATGCAACATTTCATCCTAGGAAGCTCTCTGGGTTGGAACAGCATTAAAGAGGCAAAATAGCCTGTTTGTCTTTCTGATCAATAACCAACTTCTGATAAGAAGGTTGGGTTGAAAATCTCCCATAGAGGAAAACTACCTTAAAGTCTGCAGCTGAACATTCAGATATGGAAATTAATGTTTAGACAATCATGGAAAACTACCTCTTGGTAGTCTGACTCACATTTTGTGGCACATAACACAGAGGGTTTTGCAAGGTACTGCACAAAAATATTGGTTTAACATTTAAAGAGCCAATAAAACAAGTTTTTCTAAGTAAAAGGTCTTTCTTGAAATAATCACATAGAGACACAGAATGAGGAGGAATAAAAGGGGCAGGAGGAGCTGCCTAAGCTTACAATGGCTAGAAACACAGCACTACCACATTAAATTAGTTTTATATTAAGCTAATTTCATTCCTGTACCATGATAGAATTGAAATACTACTAAATAAGATCCAAACTTGAAGGTAATTTGACTTTGCAAAGCATTTTTTTCTAGGATCTTATGCCTACACAAAGTCTATTTGAAGATGAACTGCAAAGATTATTAATAGTGAAGGAGATTATTTCCTTTTTTATCACTAACAGGCACTTTAAAAAAATAATATATTTTATACAATGACCTCAGTATTGTGTTGTATGTGTGCATATTTCTGAGTACCAGTGCCTGTAAAATATTGATACCCACATCACTGAAGTGTTATATTCCTATTTTAAGAGTTGAATTAAAAATTCTTATGCAAATAGCAACTATAGAGCATGTGGGTGTGTGGACTGATAGGTAGATAAGCAGATGCTACCAACAGTAAGAAGTGGAGTTTTATGTATCTCTAAAAACACATGAATTTCAAAGTTACAGATTATCCTAAGGGAAAACAATAGTCAGTCCAATTATTTTTTTGTGAGTAAATGGTGTGGTGATTTCAAATCTATTTTTTTCTTTGTGATTCATACACAAACCAAACCTGTTCTTTCGCAATGTATTTGCCGTTTGCAAATATTTCACTGAGTAATTTATATGAAGAAAATTTACCCTAAGGGTTTGTCTGCAAGCTTGTTTGCTTTTATTGTTCTCTACCTATTATCCAATGTGTTTGAGCAGGTTCCCAAGTCACACAACATTATTTCTATTCCCTAAGTGAATGAGTGAAACTTTAAGCTGGTACATCCATACAAGAGGAAAAACAAATCATGAATCGGGAACAGCCAATTTTGTTTCCAAGTGAAAAGCAATCTTTGCCTAGCTGACAATATTCCCTCAGAAAGCACATCAAGGAATGTGACCAAACTCCCTAACCACAGCAGCAGGGCTAGCAGTGTGCTTCATCAAAAGGCAAATCCCATTTGAGACATATACAGCAGGAACAATGCTTCATGAGGCTCTGAAAATGGCTTTTCTTTCATTTCTGAAGTCCAGAAGCACCTTCCAGACCACCAACCTCTCTATAGCAATAGCAAAACTACATACGTTGCATATATTCATTAAGCAATTATTTGGCATCACCATGAACCCGCATTCTTTTGTGCTATATTACTGCTGTACTGAGCAAACAATGAATCAGAAAAGCCTATTCAAACTAAGTGCATCACATTCTCCAAAATCTCACCACAGTTTTTAAAAGGCATTGCATTCAGTACTATGCAATATTCATAGCGTAATCTAGATAAGATTTCCACCCAAGCTGAAATAGAGGGTGATCAGAGCAGAACCAGAGTAGAGGCTTCTGGATGGACAAGCACGGAGCAAGGCGACAAAAGAACATGCACTGTTCAAAACCAGTATTCAATTAAGATTCAAGTCACTGCTCAGAAAGACTGACCATTGCACAACCCAGTTTACAAGCTACATTTAGGGCAGGATCTTTCCTTGCTATGAGCAGTGTGGCACTTGAACCTGGAAAGCAGTGAGCACTTAGACATTCTGATGTGAGCAACGACAGCAACTCCAACAGTCTGTTGCACTAAGACAACAACATTTAGCGCTTGGCAGGGTTATGCCCACCAGGTGGAAAAAACAATACTTGTGCAGTGCCATTTCGTTGTCACTGGATCTCACAGCCTTCCTTTTATTTTGATCGAAACCCAGACAGCATCACAAGAGAAAAGCTACTTTGAGAATATTTTTATAAAAGTAATCAACTTCTAGGACTTAAATGCTACACACAGTGCCCAGCAAAATAGCCATATTACATTTTTGGTACCTTTATTCTCTTTTGCTTTGTGTGCACATATAATAGGAATTTTTACAGTGGAATCATGTAATAGTGCCAATATTGACTTCCTTTTCAGTCCACAGAGATTAACAGTCCCTTGAGGGTTATAATGACCCTGGCTTTGCTCTCACCAATATTTACCTCCCAGATCAACGAATCTTGATGCTGAATACAACAGAAGTCAATACCTGTTTATTACACTTAGAATAAGAATTACTGAGAAGTGTTATGGACACTTGGCTAAGCAGTCTGTCAAGGTTTCAGTTATGTCTGTCTTTTCTAGTAAAATTTGTCCTAAGTAACGAGAAAACCAACAACATTTGGAGACTTCATAATCAAGTCTGTTCTTATAAAATGAGCTCTGACAAGCATGTTTGAAAAATTTAAGACAAATGCAAGTATTCAGAACTACATATGTGCAAGCACATAAGCCCAGACTTCATATCAGACTACTCTATTTTAGGTGGGGAAGGAAGGTGGTGTGGCTTTTTAACAGTTACCGCAACTTTTAGGACTTAATTCAAGTCTACTTGTATTTAATATCCAGAACTGGTCCCAAAGTAGGCAGTACCTTTAGTCCTCTGTTCCTATTTATTTTTAGGATAGACTAAGAAAAAGAGCTCCAGAGTTCAGCTGTTCACAAGTTTCCAATTAGAAAGTTCAGGCTAGCAAGGTTAATATCTTTACAGTCCTAAGAACACCAGAATCCACAAAATCCAAACAAAATGCATCCATACATACAAACACCAAGGTAGGAGAAAAAAATTGAAAGAGTATGTTATAGAGGGAAAGCATCAGGGAAGGAGTATAGCTCAGTAAACCTTAAAGGTGTGATGAGCATGCAGCTTTGACCAAATCTGTGGCAAACAAGCAGACATCAGTTACATAGATCTGGGCTTACCACTCCTGTTAGCAGCATCTGACCTCATTATACAGATAAAGCTCACTGACAAATTTATACTTGTTCATATTTTATTCCATTAGTGAGATACAAGTGTCTCAAAGCCATAGACAACAGCTAAACTTACGTTAGATGACCTACTTCCATGCATTGGTTGAATGCAAATCCATAGAATCAACTAGGTTGGAAAAGACCTTTAAGATTATCAAGCCCAACCATTACCCCAGGACTGCAAGTCCACCACTAAATCATGTCTTTTAAATCTCCAGGGGTGGTGACTCAACCACTTCCCTGGGCAGCCTGTTTCAATACCTGACCACCCTTTTGGTGAAGAAATTTTTCCTAATATCCAATCTAACCTCCACTGGTGCAGTTTGAGGCCGTTACCTCTTGTCCTATCACTTGTTACCTAGGAGAAGAGACTAGCCACCTCTTCACTCCATCCTCCTTTCAGGTAGGTATAGAGAACAATAAGGTCCCCCCTGAGCCTTCTCTTCTCCAGACTAAAAAACCCCAGTTCCCTCAGCCATTCCTCATAAGATTTGTGCTCCAGACCCTCCACCAGCTTTGTTGCCTTTCTTTGGACCTGCTCCAGCACCTCAATCTCTCTCATAGCAAGGGGCCCAGAACTGAACACAGTATTCGAGACGTGGCCTCACAAGTGCCAAGTACAGGGGGACGATCACTTTCCTGGTCCTGCTGGCCACATTATTTCTGATACAGGCCAGGATGCCGTTGGTCTTCTTGGCTGCCTCGGTACAAGCTGGCTCATGTTCAGCAGCCATCAATCAGCACCTCCAGGTCCTTTTCTGCCAAGCAGCTTTCCAGCCACTCTTCCCCAAGCCTGCAGCACTGCATGGGGTTGTTGTGACCCAACTGCAGGACCCAGCACTTTGCCTAGTTGAGCCTCATGCCATCGGCTTTGGCCCATGAATCCAGTCTGTCCAGATCCTTCCACAGAGCCTTCCCACCCTCCAGCAGATCAACGCTCCTGCACAACTTGGTGTCATCTGCAAATTTACTGAGGTGTACTCAATCTCTTTATCCAGATCATTAATAAAGATATTAAACAAGACTAGCCTCAACACCAGACCCTGGGGGACACCACTGGTGATCAGTCACCAACTAGACGTGACACCACTCACCACTACTCTTTGGGCTCGGCCATCGAGCCAGTTTTTTCACCCAAAGAATACACCCATCCAGGCCACGAGCAGCCAGTTTCTCTAGGAGGACGCCATGGGAGACAGTGTCGAACACTTTACTAAGGTCCAAATAGACAACGTCCACAGGCTTTCCTTCATCAATTAGGTGGGTCACCATGTCATGGAAGGAGATCAGGTTGGTGTCCTGGTTTCAGCTGTAAGTTATTTTTCCTTCCTAGTAGCTGGCGCAGTGCTGTGTTTTGGCTTTAGTCTGAGGATAATGCTGATATCAGACCAATGTTTTAGTTGTTGCTAAGTAGCACTTACCCTGATCAAGGACTTTTCAGTCTCTCATGCTCTGCTGGTGAGGAGGGGCAGAAGCAGCCAGGAGGAAGCAGAGACAGGACACCTGACCCAAACTAGCCAAAGGGGTATTCCATACCACAGCACATTATGCCCAGTATATAAACTGGGGAGAGTCACTCAGAAGGGACTGATTGCTGCTCAGGTCAGGCTGGGTAATGGTCAGTGGCTGGTGAGCAATTGTACTGTGCATCACCTGTGTTTTCTGAGCTTTCATTTCTTCTCTTGTTGTTTTCTATTACTATCATTATTGTTGGTATTCTTTTTATTATCACTATATTTTACTTTATTTTAGTTATTAAACTGTTCTTATCTCAACCCATGGGGTTTATTTACATTCCTTCGATTCTCCTCCCCATCCCACCCAGCGTGGGAGTTAAAGAGGGAGATGTGAGCAAGTGGCTGTGTGGTACTGAACTACCAGCTGGATTTAAACCACAACAGCTGGCCAAGCAGGACCTGGCCTTCATGAACCCATGATGACTGGGCCTGACCCCCCCCATTTTCCAACATATGCCAAGTAATCTCACTTAGAATGATCTGCTCCAGGACCTTCCCCAGCACTGAGGTCAGGCTGACAGGCCTGTAGTTTTTGAGGTCCTCCTTCCTGCCCTTTTTGTAGATAGGAGTCAGGCTGTCCAATTTTCCATCCCCTGGACAAGCAATATAAAAATTGGATAGTGCTATTCAAGCACTATCAGAATTCTGAAGACCTTCTCACCTTACTCATCGCTTAGGCACATTCATCTCCAGTGCATTCAGTAACACTTGCCTCTGCCCACTCCTTGTGCTAATGGCTCCCAGCCAAATGACTGAGAAATACTCTGCTTCACAGCTGAGCTTTCATGAGCATTAAGATGTATAAGGCACTGAAACTCTGAGCAAAAGTCACCAACATAGCTTTAAGAGAAACATTTCAAATATCTTACAATTGCCCACTTCCTAACAACCTTAAACATTTGAGAATCCATAAGGGAGGCTAGGTCTGTACTTCATCTTAAGGTCCTCTGATGGGCAGGGACATTGTGTGTGACTGACCTGCATTTCTTACAAGGTCTAACACCCTTCCAGAGGTTGCAAGGTTTCTCTAAAGACCAGAGTCTTTAGAGAAACCTTGCTTAATAACGCGGTCTTTCTACTAGAGGAAGCAAGAGGTGTTTCTAAACTGTTTGTAAGCAGAAAAAATTCAGAATAGATTTTTCTAGTCAGTTAACCATATTCTTGAGGGAAAACATAAGGTAGTATAATTATTAAAGAGCACTCTCAGTAATACTCACATCTTTATTATGTCAACTCTTTGCCAAAAAAATTAAGATTTATAGGAAAAGCCACTTACATTTCTTCTTTGCAGAACCAAGCCATCTGCCTCAAATATACCATCAACCCCTGCTAGATGAATCCACACATATTTTAAAGCCTCAGAGTAACTATTAGAATGGAAATTGGACACTACTTGTCATTTGCAAAGCCTTCTTACCTGGAGAGGCTTCCCATTTGTTCAATTAAATGTTTGTATGTGCAATACACTTTGCGAAATTTATCCCAAAACAGTGGGGACTGAAATAATATTGGAGGCAGATGGCACAACTGTTCCATTTAGAGCACTATCCTCAGCAATACATGAAGTGATGGACAGGATGGGAAGTGGGAGTGAAAACTTGTTACTGTGAAGAACATAATCTATAGATATTAGCAATAAACAAACCATTTCAGCTCCAATCTTCTCTCCCATATTGTATGTAGGTGCTGGACTCATTTGGGTTTATCCAATTAGAACGTATTGATTTAATTCAAGAAGTCAACTACTGAAGCTATGTAAGGTTTTCCCCTAAGAGAATCCATCCCTCTGTCTTAAAAGCTAAGGCAGTCTGGAACTGTCTGTCATGTTGAGACAAGGAGGCACATATCTGTATGAGCTGATGAGGCAGTGTGTATGCAGAAGACACAGATACCATTAGGAATAGGGAGCAAGTTCAAGTTGCTGCTTATTTGCATGCCCCACACAGAACAGAACTCATTGCACCGTGCTCCAGATGCTGCAAATCTCAGGGTGCACATCTGGGGCTCATAATTAAAACTCACAAACATTTTCATTAAAGAAAGGGAAGAGAAAACACAGAGCTATCCCAGCCAGTCTGCATCTATTTTGAGATTTCTTGGGTGTTGGCACATTCTGCCATCTCAGTATCAGGAAGGTCACCTTTTCAAGGAAAGGACATGCAAAAACACTTTCTTGTGTATTGAAGACTTAAAGAACCTGATGAAAGCATACCTTTTTCTGTCCAGCACCTAGACTAGGGTTGCAGATTCCATAAACTAAATGAGCAAAGTAAATCAAACATTTCTTCAAAAAGAATTTCCATCCCTCATAAAAGAAAATTATAGAGAATACATGGAAATAGATTTAAACCAAAATAAGATGGCAGGAAAGTTTTTCATCTTGGAAAGCAGTGCTTTACTGGAAAACAAGGGATAAGGACCACATTGTCCATCACATAAGCTTTTACTTAGGCATCTTACAGAAGGGGCCAGAAGGTATATTCCCATCCCCACCATCCACAGGCAGACAATGACACTAGCTCTGTGGGACCACAGTCATCTCTTGTGTAGATTTAACATATCACCAACAGTTAAAAATAGTTACAAGATCAAACTCAGCTAAGAATGAACCATAGAGACCACAGGACAGGTCTCACCACCTTCCTTCTCCTTTCTTTCCCCCCAGCCTAGCTTTTCCTGCTTTGTTCTTCAATCCTACAGCCTAGAGACTTTTGCAGCTGGAATACTGCTGAGAACTCACTCTGAGGCAGTTAAAAACTAAGAGGAAAAAGTCTGGTTTGTATGGACTGTCAGCAAGATGAAGAAAGTTCTCTGTGGGTGCCATGCAACAATAAACTGCCAGGGGAGAGAATGCTGAAAAGACACCAGTTCACCAAAACATCTGTAAATATTTGCCATGTTTGAATAGGTTCGGCTGGAGACTATTATGCCTAATACCTTAAGAATTATTAAAGGCAAAAATTACTGTCAGCACACAAACAAGGGAGATAAGAGGGCACTTAAAGAAATCCTTCACTAGGCAGAGTGTCATTAGTTTCCCGTGACAATGAAGGGGCACCAGGTCATACATTCACTAACATACTACTTAAAAATATTTTCCAACCTTGCTGTATCAGTGTAAATGCTTCCCCCCCCAGTGACCTCTTTCCCACTGGTAATACTATAAAAGACATGCCCCAAGGGACAAGTTTCTAACAATACTCTAATCTTGCTTTCCAAGCACTTACAAAAATCGCAGTAGCAATTTTAAAATAAAAGAAGTAAATTCACAGGTCTCAGCGTCCTCTTTATTTGCAGGGAACTTCGGCTGTGCTGGAATTATTGCAAACTATATCACCACAGAGAAATATCTTTAGTTCCTAAGTGTAATTTTGTCATAAGCACACACTGCTGTAAACAGGACAATACATGGAAACTCCAGGCAAGCTATTAGAAGTGTCCCAACTTCAACTGGTTTTATACTCTGACTTCATTTCAGCTCCATCTTCAGACAATACCACATAAGATGTCCAGTAACTCCAAATACAAAGCAGCTAATCCTAATTAGTTATTTTCCACCAAAGATTGAATATGAAAGTCATCACAAGGACATAAATGCACAGCTAATCCATAAAGAATCCAGGTGGTGCAGAATACCTCCACAAAGCATCAGTGGGAGGCAGTATTAAAAGCCTCAAACCAGAGAGAATTGATGTACATTCTAAGAAGCCTGTTCAATTTGAGGCACCACTCCACTTCTCTGCAGCCTCCTCATTCTCAGGAGAATCAAGAGGTTACCCTCACAAGCATAGCACTACAATAATAGCAACTGCCCACATTCAAATGCTTGCCTTGCTCTACCCTGACAAGAAGCCTCTGAAGGGCTTCTCACAAGCTTCAGGTCCCTCAGCATATACCCACTGCTTTGTCAGCTTCTGCTCCTGACTTTTGGAGAAGGTTGGGAATTCAGCTCATGTCTGCACAACTGCCACCTAGTAATACTCAAAAGAGTTCTTCCCTTCTGAACAGCCAAATAACAATGACAGATCAGGGCAGAAACTTGGCAACATGGCACTACCCTGACAGACTTGGAATTGAAGGAGATTCAGAGAAGATTCCCACCATGAGGCCTTGAAGGAATGCAGGAGATGAGAACCAGTCCACTGACACATCTGGGAAATGAGCACTGGAGCACTGACTTTTGCTCACCTTCTCTATACCTCTGCAGGTTTGTGGGGTTTTTTCTTCTCCACCCCAATTATCTTCAACCTACTGCAAGTTACCACAGTGGCAAAATGCAGCTCCCTTTTTCTTGTTTTGGTTGTGGTGAGGGAAAGTTTTTTTGTAGTTGGGGTTTTTGTTGTTGGGGTTTTTTTGTAGCTCTCAATTAGAGGAGAAGTTCAGCTCCTTCAAACACAATTGAAATGAGTTTTTCACCACAAAACTGTAGATCTAAACAAAGACAGCGGTTTCATTTCTTCACTACTTCAAGGGGTTCATGACCCCCCTGCTGGAGCCTACCATCCCTCTTCTTCACTTCAAGCTACAGCGTGATGCCTCAAGAACCTCAGGAAATGGATGTCCTATTTCTAAAAATGACCAAAGAAACCTCACAGAATAGCCGATTCCACCAGTATTCCTGAGCTCTTCAGTAGCACAAGACCATGCTTTAACAATAAATTCCTTTCTGCACTTCTGGGACAGCTAAAGAAAAGGGAACTAGCCAAGATGGCTCTTCAATTCACTGATCTTGTTACCAGAAGAGTCACTGGATGTATAATTATGGGGACCAAAAGAGTATCAAGTTGATCAAGAGCCAAGGTCTCAAAGTCATATACACACAGTGACTGTAAAGGCTGAAGTCTGTATTAGTCCATAGGAATCACCAAAGAATGACGACATTCCTCACTTCTACCCAGAGAACACAACTAAACCACTTGTCATCAGACCCTCTATTTTGCCTTCTTGGAGACCTTGGTATCTGGTCTTTCACTTTTTCATTACAGTCTCTGTTATAAGGCTACTTGCCAGGTCACATTGTTGTTTATCCAGCAGCTAAAAGTGATACATTAGGCACAATTTCAGTGATGCCTACAAATTATTTTACCCAAAGCATGCTATGTAGTTTCTTCTAAGTTCTGATGTCTACTCCAAAGCCCTTTGCTTAAACCTCAATAGAGTCCCTACACCAGATCTCAGTGTGCAAATACCACTTCTGCATAGTACTTAACAGCTCCTGTTGAAGCACTTACAAGTTGCATAGCTTTGTTTATTTAAACAGAAAAATACCTGTAAGAAGGATTAGGTCTGCTTAGAATTTTGAAGCCATTAGGCTGGCAGTAGTAATACAATGCTGCATTAAGAAGGGATAAATTTGCACAAACAGTGTTCCACACCAACAGTGAGAAATAAAACTCTTTATTGCTCAAATCAGAAGTGTTAATCTTACATTTTCTGGCATTTACCCTTGACTTTATCACAGAAAGGTCTCAAGTTGGGGATGACTGCAAACTGCCAGAGGTTGAAACAACTAAGTCCCGGACTTCTCATAAATGATTATCTCATTCCTTGAACAATGAAGCTGCATGAATTTTGCATGTTTCCTCAAGCACTTTACTTTTTTTTCCAAGAATAACAGTTCCATTCCAAACCATGTTATGCTGAATTCCTTTTTTATCACCCATACAAAATGGCTGCTAGAAGATCATATAGGCAATGACCAGGAAAGAAGAAACAGACAAAAGTAATACATTACTATCTATGGAGATACTAAATAAATTTTGAAGAATATGTATTAGAACAAAACACAAAGAATAAGCATTCTAAACTAAACTGAATCCCTTGTACCTATTTTAGGTGTCTGTGGAACGTTCCCATCAAGTTAGCAGGACAGTAAGTATATATTTAAACCTTTTAGCTAAGTGAGAGAATTTACCACTGTCAT
Source organism: Strigops habroptila (assembly GCF_004027225.2). Lineage (NCBI taxonomy): Eukaryota > Metazoa > Chordata > Aves > Psittaciformes > Psittacidae > Strigops > Strigops habroptila. The sequence continues at coordinate 19,011,667 of NC_044278.2, forward strand.
TGAGCTAAGGCTGTGCTTAAAAATGAGTGGCTCTATGCACCAACTACTAGAAATGTTGTTCTAGCCAGCAGAATCATAACTTTGTTCTGAACAGCACAAAACTGATGGTGCCTGACTCACAGTGGTTTGCATTTGACTCCCATTCTTCACCTCTTCTCTCAAGTAATCCTGATTTTAATTATCTAAAAATTTGTACTTACTCAACGCTTAATTTATCTATGGAAATTCAGATCATCCCATGTTAAAATAAAGTTTCTAAAAAGAACAGGTTTGTCAGCTATTAACGAGATTATTATTCATATTAAGTATAGTTCAAAATGCACTAATAGCAAAATGTTTCCTTTCATTTCCAGGGAACAAGGGGCAAGAGACTGTTCACAGATAAGTTAGTAGTTTAGGACAAGACTGCAGACAAATCAGAAGGTCTTCCAGGCCTGCAGAATCCCACCTAGACACATGCAGTACATCCTAAACACTCTTCCTAAGACAAAACCACCTAAGCAAGCAAAAAAAAAAAAAAAAAAAACCAAACACAACAAACATACACCTTGAGGATTTTCTCCCAGCCCTGAAAAGGTGACAGTACTTGGAAGGGCTCATACAAGAAAAGATCAGTCTTCTCTTAATACTGAATGAAAGAGTTAACTGTGTCACATTGCATTTGAGATTGTCACATGCTAAGCTACTCAAGGGCTCAGTATTAAGAATTTGTAGCAGAGGCAGTGGGTAAACAGGGCAGGTTTACTGTCAACAATCAAATTTTCAAATCCCCCTAAAGGATGCTCTAAAGCAAAGAGGACAGAAAGCATTTAAAAACTAAAGGCAAGGAAAGGTACTCAAGTACCTAGAGTGACTGTGATGCAATAAGCTCCTCGAGTCTGGACAGTTAGTTAGAAAAACAGGACTAACATTCAAAGAACTTCAGATGTTCAAGAAAAGGAAAAAAATAATAGGGCTGGAAGGGACCATTTAGTAGCTGCACACATCCTGACAGAAATGAGCAAGTCTTCTCTTATTAAAGAGTCCTGTCCACACAGTGCCCACACCCCCTGCCTTGGGGAACTTCCTCTGGCACTTCGCTCTCCTCAGGCACCAGAGTGTTCTCCCACACTTGACCTACACACTCTCTGCAACCGTTTCTTGCCCAACCACTACACAGACAGCAGGTTATTCCCTTCCTTTTCTCAGAGCCCTCTCATGAGCCCATCTTCGCCCCACCCCAGTTTTCCCTAACCTACAGGTCTCGCTCTGTCCGTCTGCTGTAACATCACACAGCAGGCAGCAGCACCGCTACCCCCGACTGACGACAGCGGGACACAGCCAACCCATGCCTAGGCACTGCCCTGCGCCTCGCCGCCCGCCATGGCACCCTCAGCTCACACCAAACACCGCCCGGGGTGGGGGGGAGGAGCAGAGGGAGAGCTGCTGTTCCAGCTGCTTCTTTTCGAAGCCCCTTGGACCCGACCTCACCCCGCTGCCCCGCCGCCGGAGCTGGGCCTCTCTGACACCCGACCTCGAGTGGGCTTCGGTGGCGACCGGCGACAACCACCGGTCACCACCAGCCCCGGTGCTTGGCGGCGCCGCGTTGCTTGTCGGGCAGCGCCCCCTGGCGGGAGTCCTGCCCCCTGCCGCGCCGCAAGCGTTGAGGTCGGTTGGCAGCGGCCGCGCTTCCCTCTTCCACACAGGCCGGGGGGGCAGACCGCCAAACGCCTCTCGGAAAACCGGTGTACGGGCCCTCCGACATCCATCGACCCGCAGCAAGACCTAGCTACCCCCCAGGATTATTCTCAATGGGGTTGTGGGAGAGGAAGAGCAGCAAATCCCCCGAGTCCTAGAGCAAATGAGGACTGACAGAAGCAGTCTTGGGGGGGCAGCTGAGGAATTCTAGCAAGCAGCAGTAGGCAGCTGTGTGGGAAACTCTGGCAAGTAGGGATGGATTGCACTAGTGCAAAGGTGTACTTGCAAATAGAGGGGAAAATGCCACAGAATTTAAAAATGAGAAAAGATGGAGACAGTGCTCAAATAAAAAATGGAGGCAGCCCACAAAAACAGTCTAACAGGAGGATCATAGATTCTTGGTGTCACTCTTGACAAGTGTTTAGTTTGTTCTTGAAGACCTCCAATTGCAGATTGCACAATTGCTCAAAAAGCACAGAGAGTTCCTTTTCCCATCCTTTCCACCTTAATCACTGCACAGTTCTAACACCTTACCTAAATCTCTGCTGCAGCAATTCAGGTCCATCAGGTCTCATCTTACTTCAGGGACAGAGAACAGATCATTTCCCTCCTTTACAACAGCCTATTGCAGATTTAAACACATGCCCTGACTACAAAGGAATGCTGTTTTCTGAGCTACACACCATCAGATCACTCCATCCTGTCACAGGTTGTGTTTGCCAGCTGCCTGAGCCTTCCTGGGCGCTCTCTGCTGAGCTCTCCCCAGGAGATCACATATTTCCTGGAGTGCTCCATGCAGAACGGCTCACAGCAATCTAGCAACACCAGATAGAGCAAGGCTAAGCAGACATACTGCTTCACACGTCTGATGGACTGTAATCCCTTCCACTATACACTCTAACATATTTGCCTATTTCTAGTCACATAGCACTATTGACTTGCATGCTGCTTGTGATGCATTACCATCCCCTACATCCTCTTTTGTAGGAGAGACCAGAGTTATTCCCATCCCTGAATTACACCCACCATGTTACTCCACCCTGCTTCTTTGCAATTCATTGTTCTTGCTCAAGTGAAGCACATCATACTTATTCTGCTGAGTTGCACTTTACTATTTTCCTTACATCCTATGCTGTTTCTCTCTATTCCACACATGATTTTCCTGATTTCTCAAGCCATTTTTCATTTCCAACCTACCTCCAGTTCTTTTGAGCTCAGGAAATTTAACATCCAACAGCAGCAGATTTAACAGTTACCTTCTCTATCTTCTTAGTAGCATAGGCTCCAGAACACACCCTCCAGAAGTTCTCTCATTTTGGTGGCATACTACTGTCAAATAGTACGTGTTCTGTTTCCATCCATCTCTGCATCTACCTAAAACATTTCTCTGGCTCACAGAGCTCATTCTGTCTTGACTCAGATGGCCCACACAATCTCGAGGTCCTTCTCCACCCTGTATAACCTCTACAGTGGTCCTGTACATAGATGCTGTTCAGGGAGGGGTGACACAAAGGAGCTACCCTGAGGTGTTCTGGAAATGGTGACTACTCAGGGAAGTCCCATTGTCTTAAAACTTTAGTGGCAACAGCACCAATGCTCCTTTTCTTTGCCTCAACCTCTCCTAGCCATCTATACTTTGCTAGAAATTGTCAGTATTGGTTTTTTTAGTCACCAGTGCCTGAACTTACAGATACACGTAACAGTACTATGCAAAACCCCACACAAACCAGGATTCTTGCATTGTATGCCAGGCTACAGGGATATCATTTATGTTATGCGTGAACTATGGCACACCTTGCATCACCTGCACCTTTTCAAGGTTCCATATTAGCTTGTTTTCTCAAGCCAAGCTAGCCTGGAAAATGGTTTCTAGATGAGAAATAGCTTGATCCAAGCTAATGCAGCACATGAACAACACAGGCACACAGTTGACTGCATGGGCAGAACCCAAGAAGTCTCCATTAGCCCTAGGGATATGAAAACTAGCTAAACTCCTGACAGCATCCAAGGAATGCATTTCAAGATCAATGACTAAAATGAAGGGAAGAAAGATGGGAATAGTGTTTCAGAAATATTGCCAAAACAATCTCTCAGAGTTTGGTCACTTAGAACTCCATGCAAGTTATCCACTTCCCCCTCCTCCCCAGCCTTTTAACAGAGACAAAGGGCTGAACTCAAAGAGTTAAAATCTTCATGTTTTTGTGATTAAGCAACAGTTTCAGTGTGATTCCACTTCCACAGCTTAGGATGACCCAGTGCTTGGGACCATCCCTGAATGTGAAACACAGCCAAGCATCCTCTACAGGAAGATCTTCATGACCAGACCAACTTCCAAGAGAAGTGCCCAACTGCCAGCTGATATACAGTGCTAAGTGGGACCTGTCTTCTGCCTTTTCTGCTGACCTGTTTCCTTAAGTACAAAATTCTGGAATCCTTTATCAGAAGCAAGATTCAAATCCAGATATTTCTTGTGCCAAGTGCTGTCTCTACTGAAGACAGTCATTCTCTCAAATTCATAAGCATTTTAAGTGAAACTGATTAAGAGCAGCCATACAAAACTGCAGGCAACATCTTGCAATATCCTTTAACCAATAGGTACTCTTCTGAGATAGGGTCCTTTATTCCAGTCTCTACTCAAGTCAAACCTAGATGTTTAAACTCTACATTTCTCGTATTGTAGCTGAAGTTTTGGATTGTGATATGCTCCTTTTACTCCTACACCCCAGTGCTATGGCAGCCTTAAGTATCAACTTGGGTCAGGAAACTGATAACACAGTGGCATTTCTGAGATTCGCCATTTTTCATTTGGTTAAAAGTACTTGACTGTTTTGACTTGACAGTACTGCAAAATATTAGGAGCCAGGTGAAGCTTTTTGTTATTTAAAGCAAATAAACGGGGGGTAAAACACATAACCTCCCCTGTCCCCCGTCCCCCCCCCCCCCCAAGCTGACCATCTAGTGCTCTAGAGACCAAAAGTGGGGTTGGTAAGAATAAAATAAACCTCTCATTCTACTGACACTTATGTTAAAAGTAAACTCAATTTTGAGCTTATTTTCAAGCCAGCAGTTACTACAGCCATGACAGAGGCATTTGGCTACATGCAGGTTCATTGATCTGTGTATTATTACTGCTTAATATGCCTAATAAACCACATTGTATGGAACACTCCCTTTTGTTTAATTTTACAGCAATTGTAAGAAACCACTAGCAGAAACATGACTGCAGACATAAAATTGGTTTACTGGCATGGTTTCTGAAAAGAGTGTAAGTATACTGTTTAATTGTATATCTTCCAGAGGTTATGTACTACCACCTGCATGTGTGTTAAAAATACATAATAAAAATGCTGCTGAAGGGGAGTTGTTTAACATGGGCAATAGCCTTTTCTCATAGCAGTCTTTTGATGGATATCAGAACACCAGATCCATTGCTGTGGGGGCTTTTACTAACAGTAAAATATACCAACAAATAAAATCATAGAATCATAGAATCATAGAATAGTAAGGGTTGGAAAGGACCTTAAGATCATCTAGTTCCAACCCCCCTGCCATGGGCACGGACACCTTGCAGTAGTTATTATATTCAGTAAATGGCCTCTTCAGCCTGCTATAATGATTACATTCACCCTCAGTAATAAATAATCATAACAGATACCCAGAGCTAGATCCTGGCACATAAGCTAACCATGCAAAACAGGCTCATAACTAGCTTCAGCAGCGAGCTGGGAAAAGCTGTTCTTTTCCCAGAATAAACTGAGTACTATCTGGAAGTGATGGAAATTCAGAGCCTGCCTCCCACCTTACAACACATGCAGAAGGACAGTGGTCAGGACAAGGTACACCAAGAGCCCCAAAGCTCTTGCAATCCGTTCTTTAGCCCCAGCAGCAACAGCCCCACCTACTCAACAGTCAATGAACCACTCATGACATTACTTCGACTCCTTTCCTGTCTGATGGCTTCCAAACTCATGTCTCAAAGGGAAAAAGTGGGAACTGCGAGGTTGGAGCTCTAACCTGTATCAGTTAGCCTGTTTTGCTCCACAGAAAGCATCCCTCAGGCTGAGAACAGAAGCATTCATCAAAACCACTGTTAAGAATGCTCCCATGGGAAACACCATCGTAAATTGACTTCCTGCACCAGTATTTGCACAGTAGGGCAATAACAGGACACAGGACATCACCTTATAATACATTATTAGTATGTACTCTGTGTTTGAGGCTCTTTTCTTCCTTTTTACAGTTCACTTCCAAAGTGTTTTTTGCCATGCCTGAATGCAAAGCATTGAACTCCGACATGCGACCTTCACACATGGTTTGAATACCTAAATTTCCTGCCCTCGCCCTTCAACTCATAAAAGGATTCAATGTAAAATACCCGAAGTTTTCCAGCTGAGGCAATGCTGGGGATACTGCTGCGCCGGCTGGACCAGGGTGCCTTCGATGCTGCTCTGCTGCCATCTGCAGGGCCTGGCTTAGCTGTAGCTCTCGATTTCACTCATTCCCTGTGGCACCCAGCAGGGCTAGCCCAGGGTAAAGGCTAGCTTGGACCTGATGCATATGCAAAAATAGGCCGACAGCTACACCACGTGCTTGTGATCCACCTTGGTAACAAGGATGACCAGACACACACAAGGGAGTTTTTGTTTTCAAAACACACTAGCACACAGGAAAAATCTGGGTCTTTGCCAAGTGTTTGGCAGAGGTCGAACATTGCATTGGGTCAAACACAGATTTTCTGTGGGTTCCTCTCGTCCCACAGCTACAGTGAAAGCAAGTTGTGGGGCAAAGAGCAATTGCCAGCTTGGACTGCACAGAACCAACCTGCAGGACTCACTATCTCTGAAAATTTAAGAGGACTATGTTACCTAGGAAAGATTGAATCATTTTATTTACATTAATAATGTTTTCAGCTCCACAAGCTACAATAAAGGTTGGAATAAGATAATAATCAAATTTCATGCTCCACTGCATAGGCAGATCACCCTTGCAGACAAGGAAGTGTTTCTCACACGTAGCTCTCCACAGTTTACAGAGATGCACTACATTTTAAGGTGTTCAATTTGCTTCTTTGCCTTTCCCTGAAACATCACCTAATACAGAAATCAGAATACTAGATGATAACAAAAAAAAAAAAAAAAACCACACACCAAAAAAAACCCAACAACAATCTGAGCTACAACAACAATCTGAGCTAATAGAGAAAAGGCAACTGTAAATCTTTGCTCAGCTAAAGGACTTCAAAGGTGCTACTTTCTTGCTGTAAAATAAGTCGGATATCAAATTAATGCCTGTGAAGAACAACAGATATGCTAGAAAACACTGCTCATACAAGGGTCTACTTTCATCTTGCATCCTATTTCCCTATCCTTTCCCTTCCACAGATCTTTTTCCTAGCCCCAGACTGATAGACACTATCATACACATTCACCAGCAAAGCTGATTCCATCCTGCCTCTCCTGAGCATGCTTCCACACACAAGATGGAGTTAGAGCACATTGTCTTTTCACCAGGAAAAGCAGCTCCATTAAGAAACCCAGGCAGGGAGGCAGTTTTTCCCCATTTGCCGGTTACTGTCACTTTTCAGTCTGCCATTTGACTACTTCTTTGTTCCAAAATCTCATTCTTTTTCCACATAGTAAAACAACCTGCTTCTTTCCAGGCAACATCCTAAGCTTTCAAGAAATCAGCTGGGGAATATTTTTGTGGCTAAAATACAGTTTAGCATTTCACCCAAGCCAGCTTTTGCCAGCTGTTTCAGGGATGTCCAAGACATTACCATTTCCCAGTCTCATTACAAACAAAAATAATGGCCTGCAGATGTTAACATTAGAATAGTTTCTACTGTACTGTGCAGGCAAAACCAAAAAAAGTTCTTCTTTTCTTCAGTACAACTTTAAAAAACAGGGATGAGAGTGATTCTGTCTAAAGAGAAAGCACCTGTTGAAGTCTTCCCTGTGCCCTTCCACAGCAAGAAAGAACAAACAAAAAAGCAACAGGTATGCCTTTTCATCTTCTCTACCATCTCAGAGCATTCTCACATCACCTTTTTCCAAGAAAGCACAGAGAGCACCTATGACCGTATTAGACAAGGACAGAAAAAAAGATTTAAATAAAAAATCAAGCATTTGTTATATGAAGGAAAAAAGTCAGTTGACCTGGGAAAAAAACCTTGGGAGACATATACTTAAGAGGCAATTTTTAGAAGCACCAAGTTTAATGGAGTGTACATTATACACTTCTGAAAACTCAGGTGTACCTTAACCAATTCTTGCAACGCTCTTGCAGGCATATGTTGTTGAGCACAATCACATGAGAGAAACCACTGCAAGCAGAAATTGAGGAGTTTCACTCATGCTCAAGGCTGTCGCCAGGGCAGACACTAGCAGAGACAGAAAGGGAGTTAAACTCTGGTTTATTTCTGAGGTTTCTCTCTTTCACAGTAAGGAAGGCTCTCCCTAGCTGCTGAGGTACTGAAATGACACAGGGCTCTGACTGGAGAAAGGGAGAACATGAGTTGCAGCAGGTCTAATTCTAAATGACCTCAGACTTTACTGGGCCAGCTGCAGGCATGACTTAGATGCTCATGCAGTAGCTGCTTAGCTGCAGTATATTAGTATATAATCAGTGCCAGTTTCAGCTTTCCTCAGTATGCCAGGCTGTCATTTGTGGTGTTCAGCACCACAAACAGTTGAGTCACTGCTGACGCAGGGCCAGATACCTCAGAGGGAAATAACCTCTGAGTCAGGGGCACGATGGCCATGGAAGGCACGGTCTGCACCAGTGCAATTTTACAGTTTACTCATATTTGAGTCAGCACCACAGATCAGAAGTACAGAATTATGAGTTTATTACAAAGAAGGTTCTGCACTTAGTGAGCACTAGTAATAACTTCAATGATATCAAGGTATATAAGGACCTCAGAGTTGCAGGCAAGCACAGATGCTAACTCATCTATGAAAAGATGCTACGGAAAATGAGAAGCAATATCCTATACACACACCCTCCAGAAAAAGCAAGACAAAAATCCCACTTGCTCCACCTTATCTGCTAGATGCTTATACTGCTTGGGATTAAAATGAGAGGTAGCAGATAAATGGATAAGCTAATTATTAGCACTATTATTGCTCGTCACTTAAGTTTGTACTTCAGGGAATGGACACTCTGCAGGGTACACAGGCTGTCTTGGGCTAGGGCTCACTTTCATACCCAAAATGCTCAGGATGAGCAGCTTCGTTTCCACAGTTCTCTTGTGGAGGGCAGTAGATCCTGTTACAAACCCAGTGAGGTTGGCTGGAGATTTTGAAACTACATCCTCTGACACCCAACCTGGGCACCTACTGCTAAGAAGCTAGCTCAGATTATACAAGAACATCTCAGGTATACAGGGGGCCAAAGACTCTACAACAGAGCTTTGCAAAATTAGGGAAGTGAACAATAAGTTAAAGCTACTCTGATCTAATATTTGTTATCCTTATTTGAAAGATTTAGATCTTGATAGATCTCATCTATTAGAGCTTTTATTTTTCTGAAAGATTCTACTGGATATTTAATGGAAGTACCAATGCTTTGACAGTGAGATCCAGTTCTGGCAATATTTTTAAAAGTTTGCAGATGCCTTATAGTGGCAGCTCTTCTAGTGCAATACAGATGTCCACAGTGTTGTTTGATTTCACCTGAGCAGGTCCTTGATAGCAAGCAACCTGGTTATCCCAGCTCTCCAGTGATCAGTTTCTTTTCTTTCAGATTTGCAGGTCTTAATTAACAACGACCACCCAGGATCCCAGCAGATGAGGAGCCTAGCAAGTCCTGACTCTCGGTATCCAATATTAACAGGCCACTAGAGGCCACACTGAGTTCCCTTGGTACCTTTGCACCAGCTGAGACACACAAGACCCTTCCCAATAGAGGCAGGAAGTACCGACTAGTATAATATACAAAGCAGAGGCAGTTCTGGCTATTACAAGGTATCACTGACACTCACCTGGGTCAGGTGACTGAGAGCTCAGATAAGCAAAGAGGAAAAACTTTGCATGCCCTCACTGCTATCATCTCACCACAGGTCCTAACATACTCTGCCATCCTGAAGTCACTCCAATTCCCCCAGCTCAGCAAACCCTACAGGTATCCTGTCCCCCCTCAGCCACCCACTGCACATAGCAGAGGTTCTGAGAGAGCCCTAACCTGAAACCTGTAGATAAGATTCTCCTTCCAGAAAGGAGCCCTTCTCCAGTAAAGCAGAAGGGAACAAGTCACTCCTAAACACTTGCTTCAAATTTCAAAAGTTCTCAATAGGAGCAAGATTATTGCTCACCATCTTTCCTTGCTTTTTTGGGTGTAGGCTTAAGCCCAATATATTGCTTAGGTATTTAGAGGGGTGCCAGCACTGGACTATAGTCCATCCCATACAGCCTGCTATGAAGTTAAAAAAAAGAGGAATGAGTCTTGTTAGGTGCAGAGAAACTACTTATTTTACTGATCCCATAGCCCCACTACACCAGCCATAGCCAAGGGCTTTATCAGCCAGTGCTAAGGTGCTGAGAACAAGACCAAAGACAGCAGTGCCAGGGCAGAGCTGGAGCTCTGCAGGATTGGAGCTGCAGATCCAATCAATCTCTGCAGATTGGAGCAGTTGTGCTCCAAAAGGACAACTGCTAACCCAAAAGGACAGTGGGCACAGGGGGTGGAAATCCTGAGGGCCCAAGTGCTGGTTAGTTATGGAAGTACCTTTTGGTAGCATGAAGATGCACAGCTTGAACAAAGTCACAGCAATGTGGCTTAGGCAAAGTGTAACAGGAATGCATCATCATGTGTTTGTCCTGTCCTTGTATTCCTCCCCAGTCATCCACTATCTATCACTGCTGCAAGACTAGCTGGATTTTTTGTCCAAATCTAGATGTCCTCCCCTTGCTCTTTTGAATAGGACCCAGAGCAAAACCACAAAGTGGACAGGGTCCACGCTGGTGCATCTTCTGGGGGCACACAGTTCTCATGCTTGGCCCAGAGAGCAAATAGAAGCCACATGAAGGACCACGAGCCTAGGCCTCCTGTACAAGTTCTTTAGTCTCCTGTATCCTTTTTGCAGCCACAGAAGGCTAAACCAGACTGGATTTAGATAAAAGAATGCAAGAAACCCCACAATTATCAACTACATGACAGGTGCTGAGAGAAAAAGCACCTAGTTTCTTTGTGTGACATATAATCCTCATAAGGAAAGGCAACTGTTGAAGTGAATGGAAGACAATGCATAGAAATTACATTTAGCATTAGCCATTTCATCACACAACGAGGACTGACATTGTTTAATTAAGAAGGTACTAGTTAATCTAATTTGAAATTTATGATTAGACAATAGATAACTGAACTTAGTGTTGGCAACATCATACACCACATAGTTGCATTTTGGTCACACCATCTAATATAAACTGCTCAACATACATTGTAAAGTTAATTAAGAACCAAGTACACAGTTTGTCATTTGGTTATTTTCTGTAACATTTCAATTAAAAACCATCTTGGGCATTTTAAAACCACTGTGTGCAGAATTCTGTGCTTTGGTTTGATTAATAATACAATTTGTTTTCATAGAATATCTTCCAGCAGTCAGCCCTTACGTTAACTTAAAAAAACCACCCGAGAGTACTCCACAATACCAGATTAAAATCTTGTAGCATGTTTTTATTGCCAGGATAGGATACACTATATTGAAGCTATTGCTATAGATTATGGGTATTTTGTCACTAAAAATTTTGGAAGGGTTGAACTGGTTATACATTACAAGGAACTCAACCGCCCCAAGGAAAAATTAGATGCGAAATTTCCAGATTTCTTTTCGGGAGGCAGAAAGAGTTCCATGTCTCATGCCTTCTTTTAATACAATTGCCCACTCCACCTTATAATTTTAAAAAGCCCATTACAGCCTTGACATACCTTGTGATAAATATTTTTAGGAAAAGAAACAAACAACAGCAAACTCAAACTCAGTTTCAAACACCACACTGCCGCAGAGCAACTGTTTTGGGAACACTGCCCACAAAGCTCATAGTGGCTTTCAAAAAAGCACCTGCCATGAGAAGAGCCTCTCCTCTTCTATGGCAAGAACACAAGAGTAAAAAAAAAAAAAAATATATATATATATATTATTGATGGGAATGAGACAGAAACACCGCTAGGGGCTGGGGAAAGAGCAGGGAGGATATCTTAAGCAGACAATCTTGTGTGCCTCTACGAGCAAACCAGGTTTGCTACATTTTATTCTAAACTCTCCCTCCAATTGCTCTCCACCAGCACTAAGTCAGTCCATAGCCAGGATCTGTAAGACACTTGTTACCCTTTGTGGTATTACCTGTTTTCACTTATTGTCAAGCCTTACCACTAACTCATAGTTCCCATGCTCTTCCCCTCAGGTAGGTACATGTTTTACATTTTACAGAGCAGCCCTGCAAGCTTTTCCTTCAGCCTCCAATACCACAGACCAAATCCACCTGGTGAAGCCAGAGTTGTGCCTGTGGCAAGGCAGCCAGAAGGACTACCAGAAAGCACCTGGCCCAAGTCCCAACATCTGCTTTCTCTTCTGCTCTGGACCCACACAACGAACAGGCAGGCATAATGACTCTGCCAGTCTTTACCTTCCACGTGAACCAAAAACTAGAGCCTGTCTAAATGGCTGCTTAAGATCACACAGTTCCCTCAAGGCTCCTTTACTTCTCACATTCAAGAGCTGACATAGTATCCCAGTGTACCCTGTCTTCTTCCCAGACAATACCATTCTGCCAGCCCTCTGTAGTCAAGCGTGAACCTCAGGATCTTATTAGTCCTCATATGTATTGGATCGGGACTGTTATATTCTTGTCACACTTAACTATACACTACATTCCTCCCTGTCTATCCTAGAACTGATTGGTACAACCCAGGGAAGTAGGGATATTCATCCTGGATTCAATAGCTGTAAAGATATCTTTCAAGAGCACTTGGATCTTGACGTTCTAACACACAAATTGCTGCAGCAATGCAGTCTTGCCAGTCCACTTTTCTTTGGGTTATTCTCTTTCTTGTAGCAGGAGCAACTTCACTTTTCTACCATTACCAGGGTATTGACCTCTTTAAAAGCTTAGGAAAGAGTAGTTTAGTTAACAGCAGAATTTTACATTATTCCCAACTAGGTCAGTACTCCCATTTCTCAACTACAAAACAGGGCTGAAACCTCCCTATACAAGTCCTGTCATCAAAGATACTTCAAAACACACACTCTAAAGCTTTTAATCTTTAATAAACTAGGTAAGAAACCAAGATCTGCATTGTCTAAGAAGGCCTCCTCTTCTCCTTCCTCTGCATGGGAAAAAAAAAACAAAATTTTATATATATTTAACATGTTTTCTTCTTTCCCTCAAAATAGATTTAGGTCTGAGCTTGACTAAAATAAACACCTTAGTATCTTCAATTTCAGCACATACATACTGCTTCCCATGTTCAACATCTCTTATATTGCATTTGATATCCCAGTCCTTCCTGTAAGGCTTCAGATTCATAGACAGTATACTGGAAAGCATAAAGTAATGCTTTCTAGCATGTCTAGTGGTAACTAGTTGTTACTTGTTGTAACTGACTCCACCAAGAAAATAGTGAAAGGGAGAAAAAAGAATTTAGAAAAAATTCAATCAGCTCATTATTTTTCTTTCACATCCAAAGTAAGTTTTGTCCTGTGGCAGCAAGATATGTAGGCCTTGTTTGCCTTGTAAAGACGCACTTCCATCTGCAATCGTTGTTCTCTATGGCTCTGATAAAGATACATAGACATCAAGAATATTATCTGCCATTACAAAACTGTTAAGATCATCATTAATGACAGATCCCATACTTCAGCCATAGAGCTATGCAAGATCCTCTAAAACATTAAAGAATCTCTTGTTCTTCCATCCAGGAGAAATAAGGCAGCAGAGCTACAATTAGAGAAAAAGTAACATACCAAAAAGCTCACCTTTTCCCTAGCTCCATGGTTAAGCAGAAGAACCTGTTCTTCTCAGTCACATTATCTACTTTCTAATTTTCCTTTTCCAGCTATTTATTCTCTTTCAAAACACTCAGGAAAATAGACATTTAAATAGCTTTCATCAAGTCCTACTCTAACAGTGAGCTGTAGGTAATGGTGTGCTCAATGTGTATCCAGCCCAACAACTTCTAACAAAGCAGGCAGTCTCCTGTTTAAAATTACACTGGAAGAACACATAAGACAGCACCTTTGCTTCCTTTTAATCAACACAGTGCTGAAAAAACAATCTTTATGAACAGGTGGTCTAGCAAACCTCACACAGAGTAGGTATGTGCATTTACTACTCATTATATTTAATCATATGTAGCCAAAGAAATACAAGTATCTTCATTTTTAGACAGAAGATGCAGGAAAGTCTACCACAGAAAGAGCCTGCATGCATATATCTGCAGTACTAACTTCTATCAGTCTGATTTTGCTGGATCTACTCCAAAAATAAAATGCTTTCCTGGGAAACTGCACGTGGCATCTAAGTGATAATGGAGAAGGAATTTAGTCATCTGCTCTGGATTTTCACCTAGATGCAAAAACATTTAACTATATTTTCCACTATGCAATGCAGATGCCCAAGTATATCTATTATCACAACTTGTTGGATTTTGTACCTTACCCCCTGCCAAAGCTTTTACGTGATCCGAGATACACATTTTAACTAAAAGTAACCAATCTGAACAAGACACTGAGTCAGATGAAAGTTTCCCTGTCACCTAAACACATAATAAAAAGTTCATAAAGGTTGTAAAATCAGAGCCATAGTTCTTATTATTTACTCACACATGCCTGCATTTATACAGCAAGCACTGCATACCTTAGAATGAGGCATGTGTTTCCTACTACTTGACTTCACACTTGCTGAGATGAAGTATCAGAGACCAGCAACTTATTTGGCTTTACAAGGTTTGAGGAAGGCATAACAAGTTTTATCATTAATTTTACATTTTATACTTTCACCCCTTTTGCACCTGTACGAGATTGTTTAGAACTGTAGATAGTCTTTGCAGAAAGGCATGTGCCTGTGCATATACACAAGTGTTTGTACGTACAGACATGTATACAAGTACACACAGCTCCTCTGTATGTTTGTACAAGTGCGCAATTGTATACATGCCCTGCCTTAATATTTAAGAATGCTGTATCATCTCCTTTAATCTGAACCATGGCTAGGAGAAATACTCTCTTTTTTTACTGTTTTATGTTTCTCACCAAGTTTTCCATTTTGTCTGGATACACAGGACTTCAAAGTGGAATTCCCGTGAACAGATTCTATTCTTGGCAGGTTATTTCAGATGGAGGTTAATAAGCCATTAGTATCATTGATTAAAGCTATACTACCCAGGATTTATTTACTTCAGCTTCAGGGGCGTTTCTGCAAAATTCGTTAAAACTTGTCTGTGTAAGAGGATCTCACTTCAACTAGCACTAGATACTATCTCTACCCAGGTTCCCATTCTTCCAGAATACCAGTAATATTGCTGTTAATATATCCTCATTTTCTATAGCCTGGTTTCTTAAACTAGTCAGTTAAAGTCAGTGATATGCATTGTTTTCTTCTACATAACCCAGTGGTCTCTAATCCTCCTTCAAGATCTTTAACAGGATGCTGCTCCTTTGCAGAGTATCCATGAAAAGCATCTCTACAGCTCACATTCCTCCTTGTTCTCACTCCTTTTCCTTGTGAGGATATCTCCTGGCCACTGCAAGATGTCTCCTTGTCCAGCCATTTCCGAACTGAGCTTAACTTCTCCTCTTTCTTGCAGACCACAGTCTTCCGCCCTAGGAAGAGTTGCTGCCTTAGTTTCTTTTCCCTTCCTGCAAACCCTGTCCTGTAACATCACACTCCCTCCTTATAAGCATGGCCCCACAGTAGGAAAATACTCCCACCACAGCCTGCCACGCAGGTGGCAATTTCCTCCATTCAGATTCAAAAGCAAAGCACAGCTAAAACTCTCTTCTATGTTAAAAGAAACAGTTTGATCATTTGAAAAATAAGACCAGTGGTCAGAAAATAAAAGAACCCAAATTACAATTAAGATTCCTTATGTGTTCTACAAAATGGAGAGAGTATCCCAGGACATCCAGTCAAGTTGTTTAGGCTGACAAGAAGGCTCAGGGGAAACCTTATCACTCTCTACAACTACCTGAAAGGAGGTTGTAGCAAGGTGTGTGGTCTCTTCTCCCAAGTGACAAGCGATAGGACAAGAGGAAATGGCCCCAAGTCGTGCCAGAGGAGGTTTAGACTGGATATTACAAAAAATTTCTTTATCAAACAGCTGAGTTTAGTGGTGTGTGTGAGGTTTTTTTGGGATAACAATCAGAAAAATGCTGAGAAAGAACAAAATTTTTCAGAAATATTTTAGTACAAGGCAAGCTAAATAAAGCAGCCACATGATGCCAGCATTGTCTGAGAAATGGGAGAAGACTCCAGTCCCAATCAAAGTGTATGGATTAGTTTCTTTTTCATTCTGATTAGGATGTTTGGGGTTTTTTTCCTTTAGCATGCACACATCCACTTTCCCACTTCTCATTTAGCTGCAACCTTTCATCCAGCTTTTTTACAGCTTGCTTAGTCCACCAATAAAGAGCATGAAGCTCCCCCTCTTCATTCTTCTAGTAAAGAGTCTTAGCAAGCCTATGCTTAGCCATATCTTAGCTCCCACCCACTCCACAGCTTGTTTCTCCTTTCTGCTTTACATAATAGGCATGAACTCAAACTTTCAGCTTTTACATAGAAGGAAATCCCACAGAATGATGCATTGCCACCTCATTGCTTGATTTTGCCGTTAGCATAAGTCTGACTGAATGTTCAGTATGTTACTGCAGGCTATTAAAATTTTGATCTGGACTGCAGGAAAGAATACATAAGTTTATTCTTCACAATTCTAGTTCCTCGCCACCACTATTTCTCACATCAAAACTATCTTCACAAGAACATCCAAATATATTCTCTTTCCCTTCCATAAGAGCTTACCTTTGTCTGAGATGTACACACACTTCCATAGTTTTCCCTTCAGTGTCAAAAGCATTTGTTTAGGTTGGAAAAAACCTTTAAGATCATCAAGTCCAAGTATAAACCCAGCACTGCCAAGTCCACTACGAAACCATGTCCCTAAGCACCACATTTACACGTCTTTAAAATCTCTGGGGGTGATGAGTCAACCACTTCCCTGGGCAGCCTGTTTCAATACCTGACCACCCTTTTGGTGAAGAAATTTTTCCTAATATCCAATCTAACCTCCCCTGGTGCAGTTTGAGGCCGTTACCTCTTGTCCTATCACTTGTTACTTGGGAGAAGAGACTAGCCACCTCTTCACTCCATCCTCCTTTCAGGTAGGTGTAGAGAACAATAAGGTCCCCCCTGAGCCTTCTCTTCTCCAGACTAAAAAACCCCAGTTCCCTCAGCCATTCCTCATAAGATTTGTGCTCCAGACCCTCCACCAGCTTTGTTGTCTTTCTCTGGACTTGCTCCAGCACCTCAATCTCTCTCTTGTAGTAAGGGGCCCAGAACTGAACACAATAATACCCAAGTCTGGCATACCAAGTACCAGCCATCTTGCACAAGGAGAAATATTTTTCTTTGAAAAGTTTCAACAGAGATTAACTGGAGTCCTTAGTCAGTTGGAACTGCCATACAATGCTGGTATTCACCTCTCCTTGCACCATGTAAAACATTTTCAGTTGCTCACAGCCATGCTGATCTCAAGCCTCACAGCCTGGCACAATAGAAGTTAATCCCTGTGAACTCAGCCTCTGGGGAATTGTGTCAGTATAGATTTCAAATGTGCAAATCCTATCACAGCAACAGGAGGGTGAGCATACAGCTGTGTGAAACACGTTTATCTCTTTCATTTCCTCAGTACATGCCCTAGTGCCTTAATGAAAGGGATGGTTTCAAAGAGGAAGGTGCTATATAGAGCTAGCCAACAGTAGTCTCCAACACTCCCCATCTGTTAGCTCATCATGCAAGTGCAAAAGACACCTGTCTTGGTGGAAGAGACAGATCCTCAATCCAGCTGTATCTCATTCAGTGAGCCACAAATAATGGTCAGGTTTAACACTGGTGGCCATAATACCACAACCCACATTTTCTACACCTTTGAAAATGCAAACACAACATTATTTTCCACTTCAATTAAAAACCTCTATTCTTTCTACACAGTGGAATAATCCCATATTAGTACAACATGATCTGTATGAATTTAGATAGGATCTTTACATATGGTCAGAGATCTTTGGGCAGAATCCACTCCACAAGTTGAGCATACAACAAGGTGGAAGAGCTGGTTTAAGTGACATGAGGCAGGAGAGGGCCAAGACTGGGTACTGCTTATCACTAGAGCCTTTCCCCTAACCATCCTAGTGACATTGATGGCGTATAGCAGCACAGCTGCTCCTACCTCTGTCAGCAAGACTGGTGAGAGCAGAAGCAATCCCCATGTCCTGACCATCACCCCACAGGCACCAGCTCACAGCAGGAACTGAATCACAACCCTTGGAGGCCCTGGGTGCCAAAGTGCCAGACTAACTGTTGATTTCAGCTTCACCCAGCTCTTCAAACATTTTTTTGAAGTTAAAAACACAACTAGCACTCAACTTGAAAATGCTTCTGCCCCAGAAGGTGGGGGGTGTCAGAGGTGCATGCTGTGAAATCAGGGCATTTCCAAGAGATGATGGAACACCGTCAGTTTGTTCACAAGAATTCATCACAACTTTATTCACTTCACTACAAATAAAGCATCTCTGCTATTTGATTTACCCAGACATCCTTGGTTCAAGATTTAGAGTGTTTGAAGCAGCTTCACCTTTTAAGAATACTTTTAAAATGTTGTCAGAAGGAGGATGGGTGTTCAAGCAAGCTAGATGATCCTGTTCCACATAAGAAAACTGAAAAGGAACATAATCGAAGTGTCTGAAGAGTATTACAATCACTTGGAGCCCATTGACTAGCACTCAGTATGACAAAGGAAGCTGCCAGTTGAGTAGGTAAAGAAAGAGGTTTTGCACCAGAAGTTGCATCAGTGTGTATATCATTGTAATACACAAGTGTCAGCATCTGCCTTTTATTCAGGCAGGGAAGAAAAGAGCAGAGAGCCTATCTTAGTGTAAATGTCTTTGAAAAGTTGTACGCTTTTGTCAGGGAAAAAAAAGCAAATTTGATTAAAAGTCACAATACAGAAAAAGTCATAATACTCCCGTGCTTTTCAGGAACTGAAATTCAGCTACACCTTACAATATGAATCATTGGTTGTTCTAAAAAAACCCAGAAATGCAAAGCAATACAACAAATTTCCAGGTAATTTTTTTGTTCATATTTACTAACCTCAACTGCTAAAGTAGATGTAGCTCTGCACCTCTTTCTTTTAACTCACCAATTTACCCCTTGAAAAAGGAGACAAATGCAGAATTTCCAGTCTTCACTGGATGCTGGCTAAAACTCCACAAGCTGAAGAAACGTTGATCTTCAGTAGTAAGGGGTTAACTCTTACTTCTAGAGGAGATTGGGGGAAATAACAAAAGTTTCAGTTTACAGCTGACATTTTTCTCTTCTATAAAACTTCTTTATTTCAAATATTCATGTCTTGTCTACACAATGACTTCCCACAGCACTGAAATGGAGAACACATGAAATGGAATTGAAGTGTTTTTCTAGCAATTATTATGGTCCAGATAGCTACATATCATCATGCTTAAGGTTATGACAAGTATCTGTCATGTATTACACAAGCACTTATCACAAGTGTATTTTTTCATACAGCTATGTGTCAGCTGGCTATTTTGTCCATAAAGCATGACTACATTGCTACTGGAAGAGATTTAAGTGTCTCTTACCATATCATGGTATTGCTTCAGTTTCTTGGTAAAGATGCCTGATAAAATATAATCTGCCAAAGCAGCTTTGCAGACTCTCTAGAAACTACTTTGCTTTCACAAGTTACTTGGCAAATCTTTGCTACTAAGGCCAGAGGAATGTAGATATGTCTGTTTGGATCCCTGCACGAGTTCATGTTAGTATTCATTTAGCTTACAGGGTGCCAGGAGCTGGGGCCATGTTTTATTTGTACATCACTTAGTACAGTGAGATCCCAGATCAATAGTGCAGAGCAGTAGCAATGCCTAAGAGCAGAGGTTTCCACTTTATCCTGCCCAAAGCTCATCTGCAAGGCACTGTGCACCATGTGCAAAACAACAGCGGAGCTGGTTGCACTGTCGGTGGCCACCCTGTATCAGAGCCGGGAGCTGAGCCTCCTGTCCCAGCCAGCCGAGCTCTAAGGGTTGGGGAGATCACAAAGGTGAGGGAGAAGGGAAATGGGCAGCACTATGTTGTTCATAGAGGTTATTTGCCGTTTAAAACCTTGACTCGTGGGGAGTTCCCTGTGAATGCAGAGAAAACAGTAAAACCGCATGACCATAAGACCTTAAAAATCCTTAATAAGCACATGACAGAAATTCCTGGATTACTTTCATGGAGACAGGTTATTGTTGACAACCCCTTGCAAGAATATTGGAGAGCAGTAACACGCACACTTGCCTCACTGCCTAGAGCTACCTGCTCTCCAGAACTAAAATCAGGTAATGTTCTAATCATGGTTGAGCAAGAATGCACTGATTTGTCTTTTTAAGGTCCCCCAGCTTCACCCAACGTTGAAGCACTTGCATGTCAGGCAATGTGTGTTAGGCATGAATGTGTTTACATTGTTAAGACAATTAGAGGTGGTATTGATTATTCCTGCTAGAATCAATTCTTTTGACTAGCAGTAAATCAAACCAGCTTCAAGTCTTCACTTGAAAACCCTGAAGCATGACCCAGTTATTTCAGGCTCAGATAGGATTTGTTTCTATCATTGACAAGATGTACCTCCACTATTTTTGTGGCTGTGCTGACTACTGTGACCATGTAGCCAGAGCTGCTATCCCAAGCACCCCAAAAAAGAGCACAATACCCTGGGACCATACTACCACAGCATCATATACACTCATACCACTTTCTTATACACCCTCCTACCCACTAACCCAGCAGCAGGCAAGCTGTCCAGCCTCGGATACTGAGATAGCCAAGAAGGACTTTGTTCATAGTCAACGGCAGTGGAGTAGCCCAGATGATGTAACAAGGATGGCACATCAAGCTGTAACCATTTTACATGGGCACAAAGCATTTCTCATTTCTAGAAACAGCCCTGTAACTATTTGATTAGGAGCAGCACAAAGAGACCCCTGAGCCAAGACAGCCTCAGGCATCCACATGCCTCATGCCTGTCTTCAGTGTGAAAGACGTCCAGCCTCATGTGTGTGGACCCACATCCCAGCAGTGCCTTGCTGATGCAACAGCTGTGCCTCCAGGGCCAGTATCAACTCATGCAAAGCCAGCCAAGACATCTCCACACACATGGCCCCATCATGCCTGTAATTAGGCAAGCCTTGTCCTGCATTAGGTGTATGACAGTAATTCACAAACTATGACCCCTCTGAATGGATTAGCCTACAGTATTTAACTGTCAGGAGAGCCTCCAAACCATTGTTAATGAACTTTTTTTTAAAAGATTAATTGGTGCCTGTTGGAACAGCAAACTCCCAAGAGTTTGCTGCTCCCACTAAGCAGCCAGCAGGCAGGCAGCTATGCAGTACTCTACCAGGTGGATATAAAACTGGACATGACCTGGCAGTGTGTGCTCGCAGCCTAAAAAGCCAACCATATGCTGGGCTGCATCAAAAGGAGTGTGGGCAGCAGGTCAAGGGAGGGGATTCTCGGCAGTGGTGAGACCCCACCTGCGGTGCTGTGTTCAGCTCTGGAGCCCCCAACACAAGAGGGACGTGGACCTGTTGAAGCGAGTTCAGAGGAGGGCCACAAAGATGATGAGAGGGCTGGAGCACCTCTCCTGTGAAGACAGGCTGAGAGACTTGGGCTTGGAGAAGAGAAGGCCTGGAGAAGAGAAGGCTCTGGGGAGACCTTAGAGCAGCTTCCAGTGCTTAAAGGGGACCTATGAGAAAGCTGAAGAGAGACTTTTGACAAGGGCATGTAGTGACAGGACAAGGGGTAATGGCTTTAAACTGAAAGAGGGGAAATTTAGATTAGATATTAAGAAAAAAATTCTTCCCTGTGAGAGTGGTGAGACACTGGCATAGGTTACCCAGAGATGCCGTGGATGCCCCATCCCTGGCAGTGTTCAAGGCCAGGTTGGATGGGGCTTGGAGTAACCTGGTCTAGTGGGAGGTCTCCTTGCCCATGGCAGGGGGGTTGGAACTAAATGATCTTTAAGGTCTCTTCCAACCCAAACCATTCTATGATTGTATGACATTCACAGAAGGGCCTGTTCCTTGTGCACAGCAAAGGAGTAAGCAGAAGTGCTGAGTTGGTCAGGAAAAAGTAAAAAACAAATTGTGTTGGTCACTCACTTCTTGGTCAAAGCTGGAATTTTTTTTAATCATAGTGGGAAGAAAGCATGCTGTGTGCGTCAGCCATACCAGCCACCCATGTTTAGTGAGCCAGACAGCAAACTCTCCTGAAGACCTTCTAGACCTACTCCCTTCACATCCATAAAAAAGCACTTTCCCTAACCCAATATATACACTAGCTTCCATGCATGAAATTAGTAAACCATTAAATATTTTTGAGTTTACTTGGCAAGGACACACAAGTAGTCCTGCACTGAACAGAATTTCCCAGTAGGGCAGCCACATTATCCTTTGTAATAGGTGCTCCAGTTGACATCTTTTTAGCCCAATACCAACTCACCACAAATAACAGTCTAGAAATTTGCTCTACCAGTAAGTGGAGCTCTTCCTACATCACTAAAGGCAAAGCAAGCTCCAGCTGCTGCTTGAACCAGGAGTATCATTCCTCTTCTCTGACAAGTGTTTGTTTTACCCCTCCCCTTTCTATTATCTGTTCTGAGAAATATCGATGTCTTCATTACAGAAGATTTTAAGCTTTCTTAAGCTAAAATGGATTAATTAAAAAACAGTTCTCAATACCAGTACTCCCTTCCTGCTGGTTTTATCGGTATGAGTTGGTTGACATCAGTCTGCAAAAGGGATGATTTGTGATACTCTCTGCAAGTGATACATAGCAACTGTCTTTGGTATCTGTAGAGGACTGTATTCTGGCAAGCTTACGCACTCTTCCAGACCAAGGAGGAATGGGCAATGTGCCTATGGACGCAGCCCACACAAAGGGTAAACAGATGTTTAAAACCATGGTGTCATTTCAGACACATTCCCCATAAGGTGAAGTGTTGCCTCAAATAATACAGTTAATATTTTACTTTACCCATGTGTCAGTTGTATGGCTAGCTAAAACACCGAAGGCCCAGACGAACCACTCTTCACTATTGACAGCAGTTCATGTCTGCCCCAGCAGAGGGAGGAGCTCTGGCAACCTCCCTGAGCACCTCAATCTCCGTCCCTCCTTTCTCCCAGCCCCACTCCAGACTTTGCACAAAGATCACATCCCAGAAAAGCATGGATCAAGAGCATTTCACAAGCAATCATCCA
This sequence comes from Strigops habroptila, assembly GCF_004027225.2. NCBI lineage: Eukaryota > Metazoa > Chordata > Aves > Psittaciformes > Psittacidae > Strigops > Strigops habroptila. The sequence goes on from NC_044278.2 coordinate 19,034,876, forward strand.
CTCTTCATATCAGCCCTATGAAAATAGTCACATTTTGCAGGCCAAAAGCTGAGAGCACAAGTTCCCCGAAGCCATGCAACACCATGTAAAAATGCACACAGACACACTGAATGTTAAATCCCCTGAAAGATTCCCAGTCAGGGAAAACAATCACTGCAACTCTACCACAAATAGAAGTGCGACAAATCACAACAGATCTGATAATTCAAAAATAAGTCCATGAACAAGCTTTTACTTTTCTCAAAAATCTTTCCATAATATTATTTTGGCATCCAGACCTTCTGCGTTAATAACTAAAGGGTGACAGAACTGTATTAATTTTGGTTTCAAAAATTAAAACTTTTGATTGCTGAAGAAACAGTACAATTAGGCTGGTTTCCCTAGCCACGCTATAGAACAATCAATGGAACTATACCTGTATAGCATCCTAGGTCAAAGGAGAGCTAAATAACATGAACAAATAGGTCAGTCTGTTTAATGAGAAATGGAAGCAGGAGAGCATGACTCCAGTCAACGAGTCAAGACAACTTCAAGCTTTGCTCAAGGAAAGAGGCTAAACACTCCTCACTTTTTGAAGAGCTGATAAAAGTTATGGTTTTATTGCCTGGTTGCAAAAGCCAGACAATCTGACACAGCTCAGAAGGACCTTTACTCTGTTATGATGTCGGATGACCTACACTTCCCCCTCATATTACCCCTCAGCCCCTCAACTGATGTTTCGTATCTCAGTCACCAGTTGTTAGCAGATTTCCAGGATAACAGCTCCTTTTGAACAAGAAGCAGCAGCACACAGCAACAACACACTTGAAGTAAAGCAATGCTTCCTCTGATAAGGAGGTCATTCTTGGTAGAAGACTTCAAAATATACCTAAATGTCAGTATGTCCATCAAGCTGTTCCTTTGAACAGTCACCTTCAGAGCACTAGGCTTTGAACTGCTTCTCTGACATTGTGACAAGGAGGAGGCATGGATAAATTCATGAACTCAATGTGCAGGAAACATCCAGTGGAGAAATGAAGTATCAGGTTTTGCTTCATTGGTCAGTTAAAGAGATATGTAGCTTGCTTAATGAAGCCAATTTAGAGTTACACCTCATTTTAAGCTTTTACTGGAAATCAGAGAAAGTTTCTGATCCTGTCAATATTAGGAAGTAATGTATTCAGCCTGCTCAGGTTACTTTAAAGCTCCAACCAATACAGAGGGTTTGCTTGGGAATTACAAGAAACCCATAACTCCACCCCTGTAATCCATTTCTGCTGGATCTGGAATAAAAAAAAAAAAAAAAAAGGAGAAGCAGACAAATAAAAGCAGAGTGGGAATTGTACCCTTTATATGACATGACAGGAGTGAGGTAGCACTCACTGAGGATCATCAGCATCCTGTCCCAGGACCAGGCAGGCCTGACAGCTCACCTTGTGGGATATCTTTCTCCCTCCTGCACCCTGAGCACGCCAGCCTACTCAGCCTCTTGCATGTGCTTCATCAGACTCCTGTAGCTCCCAGCCACTTATTACTTAGATAATTAAATATTATTATATTTAATTAATAAGTTCCCTCAGAACACACACACACAGAGGTTTTCTCCTGCAGCCCTGTACAGGTCAGTAGATTACTGACCTGGATTGTTTTGACTTTCAAAACTTGCCGCCTTATGGGCTGTTCCTGGCAGGGCAGGAGTACGCAGCAGTTACAGGAATCTATGTCAGCAAAATCATTACTTAACCCGTCACTGCTCACACCCTTGGCTGGCTGCCTGCAAGATTCCTCCCTCGGCTGCCCTCCAACACCACAAAAAAAAAAACACACTACCAAAAGGAAAACAAGAAAAGGAAAAAAAGAAAAAGAAATGAGAGGCAGCAAGCAAGAAGGCTTTGTGACCCCGAAAATCTATTCATGGGGAATGTGACAAAGGAAGCACATTGGGAAAGGATTTTTAGAGTAATTGACAGCTAGGGAGATGTGAAGGGTCAGAGCATGACACTTGGATTGGAGGCAGTGTTTCTGGTTAAAGAATGTCAACATGGGATTTTGATTTTATTGGTGTTTGGGGTTAACTCCTTCTTTCTGCCCAGGGACCCAAACTAAACCAAATCAAAGCTGGTACAGAGATGTCGAAATTGTGATTCAGAAATACTGGTTTTGAAGTTTCTGGCTCAGACACTTATTTCCTCTGTGACCTTGGGCAAGTCATTTAGTCTGTGCTGCACTTCTTCTAATCCATAAGGCAAAGACAATGCCTTACAGGCAAACTGTGAGGTTATTAGTGTCTGTAAATAGCCATGATGGTAGGAGGCAGAGAGGTGATCAGGGAGATAGGGAGAGCTGCCTCTTTCAGGATCCTGATCCCTTGGGGGTTCTGTCTGAGATCAAGCCTCTCACGAGTAAAATGGCCACTGTCTAATTAGTACCAATTTCTAATGACATTTCAGCCTCTCATACAGAAATCACATTTATTATTGAAATATGGTTAAATCAAAATGAGATGGGCTGTGGGTTCCTCACTACATAAAAAAGTTCTCCAGCTGCCAAGGAGAGAAAAGACCTTGTTCAGCTCTTTGGTCTTCAGTTCTCAACTCCATGCTCACTTTTCATACCTGTCTCTCCAACTCTCCATTCCCCCTCCTGCTAGAAGGAATACAAACATCTATGATGTCCTGATTGTAAAGTGTGGTTGAACATTAAAGTCTGAAGGTGAGTAGGGAAGCAGATGCTCCCCAAGCCATTTTCAGGTTCAATCCTCTGTTCAAACAATGTACAGCATTGTTCCAAAAAAAAGCACAGAGAAGTGGCCACAGTTGCAAGTCTCTTGGGGGTCTCCCATGAGGGCCCCCACCTTGCCCAGCAGCTTCTGGGCCCTCCAGAGTATTTCATAGTTGGCTCAGCACAGCTGAACAGCACTGCAGCCCTCACTCAAACCTGGAGCAGTCACAGAGGGCACCGCTTCTCAGGGAGAGGCAAGAAATGTCCCTAAGGATACGGCTGAGTGCTGACCCAACTGCAGGGCTGCCTTTCAGTCCCCGGCACTGCAGCCGGGGCCTCCTCCCGCCATGGGGACCACACTTCAGCAGCGCTGGCTTCTCTCCAGCACAGAAGAGGCTTCCTCTGTATCTTATTAAAACAACTGAGAAGTCTTTCTTTCAACAAGCTGCTTTGCTGAATAACTTTTCTGGCTTGCTCTAGCCAGGAACAGGCTCTACTAATTTGTAGCTGCTGAGTTCTCAGTTGCTGGGTTGTGTTTTTTTTTGGCTGTACATACTGTATGATTACTCAGTGGGCATGTTTATAACCAGCAAGGATGTTTTACCGAAAGAGTTATGATACATAAAGTCATAAATTTGGAAGAATCCGGTAAGTAGTCGTTAATTAATAACTTTGCTCAATTGCAGGTTTTTGAACTTCACCCCCTTAAGCTGGAACCCTAAAAATAATCATTTGCTTTCTCTACTTTTGTTAGCTTCAGAAAGCATCCCAGATTGTGCTGTTTATTTTTTAAAAGTAAAAAGAAAGTGAGTGAGAAGACTCCAGGCCTGCAATCTACAACACAATGTTCTGTGCTGACACAGCACCCCATTTGTGAACAAAACCTCCTGCAAGTTACAGGATCATGACTAATTTAACATCATTATTTCAATAATGGTGTTGACTGAGGCAAGAAAACATTACAGACAAGTTATAGAAGACAAATACTTCAGTTAGAAGGGATGGCTGAAGACATTCCTAAGCACAAAAATACCTTTCAGATTTTGAAATCCCAGCCTTCACTTGACTTTAAATTACTGATCAGCCAGTTAGGGCAAGAAGAAAATCCATAGTAGCATGTCATGCTACCACTTTGAAAGCTTAGTAACAAATCAGGCTAACACTGGAATAATTTAAAAGATATCACCAGAAGGATGAGCAGAGCATGTGAATTGCACTTGTTTTTTTCAAGAAAGCTTTCACTAACATATGTTGTTTATATTTCTGTTCTGCCTAGAAGGCCTCATGAGGAACCACAATATAGTTGTCTTTTCAATTTTGATATCCTCTTGGACAGCATCTCTTAAATTCTCAGGCCAAGCTTTTGTGAGCAGCTAATGATTTCGCTGCTCTCCCTAACATATCTTAGAGGGACACAGGTTGCAGAAGGTGAGTATCTGTTCTCTGCGAAGCAGCTCCCTCTAACTGGATTCTCAGGAAAACCTAAAATTCCATGGGTCATTTTTGAAAATGCCCCGGCAGCACAGCAGCACCTTACTTTGGAGCCCAGAATGTTGTGCATCTCTAGCTTCTTTTATTCAGAGTCAAGAAAAGGGAAAAATTAAACAGAAACCCAGAGACTTTGGCTTGGTGCATTCCTACAGTGTTCGTCAGTGAGGGAGGGAGTTCAAGAACTGAAACCATGGCGTGAGGGAGGTGTTGCAACAACAAGCGTGCTTATTTCAATGCCCCAGGCTTGCCCAGGATCCCAAACAGCTCCTGTATGCACCACAGCGACTCTTTCTCCAGTATCGCTTGGGGTGGTGCAACCAGCTTCCATCCTGGGCTCCATGAAGAGAGTGGAAAAACAGGAGAGACCAAGAGGCTCCCAGAGGAGCATGGCCACTATGTTCATGGTGGCACCACTGTCAGGAGCCCGGCACAGGGGAAGCTTTCCCTCCAGTGCTGGCATGGGGCATCAACATACTCACATTAAAGCATCCTGTCCCCGCTGCTGGGCAGTGGCATACATGCCTATCCAGGCCCTTCTGCCAGTGCGCTGTTACTACCAAGAGGGGCTTTAACAGGAGACCTGTGGTTAGTAACCCTCCTCTTCCCCTATTCCACAGTGTTATCCCACTCTGGAAGTTCACCACCTGAGGCGGCCAGGGCTCCGCGCTGCTACCTGCCATCGCAGTTTAAGAGAGCAAGAAGCTTCCTCCTCCTGCTCCCATCTTCAGATCGTAGAGGTAAAACAAGCCGAATACATGTCAGCAGTAAGTGGAGGTGATTAGGAGCAGCATACCACAGGCAAGCACAGAATAACCCTTCAAAGACTCGGGAACACCTCAGCAATTTAAACGAGATACTAAACACTAGGGTGATTTCTCCAGAAACACAAAACACAGGCAAAAATACCCAACAGTTCTGCTACTTGCTGTTGTGTTTATATCTTGGTTTGGGTTTTAGGCTGAGATTACATTCATAGGATAATGTAGAAAGCCTCAGGCAAACAAACAGCAGCAGGAGAGTTTACACTGGAGAAGAGAGGAAGAGCACCTAGGAGAGGGGAAGAAACAGTCACCTTGTGAGCACAGGCACCAAAAATTGTTCTTTTAAGCTATGACAAGTCTTGCATACCACGGTTACATGTGTTTAATGAGAGACAGGGTAACAGAAAGACAAATCAATCCTCTTCTGCTCACATGAGAGGCACGGGACTTCCTTGTAACTGTAACCAAGCAGCACACAAACAGCTTTATCTTACACGGATATTCAGTGCCTAGGCCTGAAATATATATTTGCAGATATGTGGACCTAACAAGTCTGAAAATCAAAGGGATTGAGGGGGGTTACTCCCATTCATGCTCCTGTCCATAAGTTAACATGCTGACTAGCTCAACTCACTGTATGGATTCACAGCTACAAAGATGCTTTGTCTTCCCTAGTCTCCTACCAAGTATTAACTAAGGCATATTAAAAGTACCACCCCTTTTTTAATAAAAAAAACAAGGCCTAGGTCTGAACCTCTCTTAGAGCAGGACTTTTTGTCAGAAGGAAATAACACCATAACTGCCCAGTGACAGCAGTTATCTCTGTTCATAGCTACTACTGGTTTAATGTGTGTACAAGCAAACAGTGGACGTAGCACACATTAAGCAGTAAATATTCCTTTAGAAGCCGCGCTGATATAAATTCATTTCTCTCTGCATGAATGGCTTATAAAAAAACAAGAGCATCAAAGGAACTGCAGTTAAATTGACACAAATAGTTTTAGAAAACTCAGAGAAAAATGAAACAAAACCTCACTGAATTATTGCATACATCAGCAAGCATAGCATCAGTACAAGAAAAGGCACTTGCTTCCTGGAAAACACTTGCAAAATGAGGAATAACCATAGCTTTTGGTTCTATCGCTTTTGTCACCATCTGCTCTCAAAGCCAAGGAGAGCACCACTACATAACCAATCCTCTTGGCCACAGCCATAGAAGACAATTCCCATCACAGTTTTCTGTCTCTGTTCTACCTCTCAAAACAAAAAAGCAAAAATAAGACAAGCTCTTTTCCAGGCCTTTTATACCCCAAAAGAGGCGCCTCAGGGCCCACTTAAATCTTCTTCACAGGTGATTCTTCCTTCTGCAGGCATTCATGCCAATACCCACAGCCTTTTCTAACCTTCTCAGCCCCACTGCTGCCTCCCCCTCTGGATGAAACCCATCTGCTCCACTTGGCATTGTTCACCCCACTTCATTTAAAGAAGCAGTAAGGTTTACTGGTGCCTTACTAGCAAATGGAAGTAGCAATAGAGTAATGAGGAAAAGAGCCTGGAAATGCTCGGCTCTGCAGAAAAATCTCATGCTATTAAAGATGGTGTCATTTTGTTCGAGCTGGAGGTGGGTCAGCCTTCACAAGCTGTATCCTGTTTTTCTGGAGTCAACAAAACCAAGTCCATTGACTTCAGTGGACAAAGAATCCAGCTGCAAGGGAGTATAACCATTAATTAGCCTGTTTCTAGACACATACTGTTAAAATCCAAACAGCACATGCTCTCCAGTCCATGATTAACTATCATTTCTACCTTCTCCCATTTCTGGTGCTTTCAATTATTGTTCAGAGTAATTAGGATGGCTTGGGAAAGAGAAATCTGCTAGTAGTGGTGTATACCCACAAACACAGGTGTTCATGCATACACATTAAATGAACTGACAGGTATTAGCATTATAATGATAGATACTGAGACAATCAGCTATGACAAAGCAGGTTCTCATATTTTCCTTAAAAAATAAACAGAGCTTTCAGGCCCTGTGTGTCATATCAGATGTAGAAAACAAAGGTACTCATGACTCATGTCCACTAACTGGAAAGCGTTAACAGTCAGCCACACCTGAAAACTGGGCTGCAGAATAAGACACATGAAAAATCACCCACAGGTTCTGGTACATCTCTGGCAAGTATCAAAGAACTGATGATTTCTACAGTTTCTTTTAACACTGCCAAATATCACACAATTCAGACAATCTGGACTCTTATTAAGATAAAATTAAGTTCCCACAGCACTGAAGCGCTTCAAAGCAGATGTCTTTTAAGAATCAAAATCAAAGGCAAGTGAAACCTGAGTGTGTAAAAACATCTATGTTCAAATCAGTTTCAAAGCTTTAGCAGCTCAACTGCTAGTGTGTGTGTGTGTGTTTGTGTGTGCATGTCGGTGTTAGAAATAGCGGATTATCATAGCATTGTGGGATACACACATCACTGACAAATCCCAGAGCTAGACACAGACGTGAATGAGAAAGGGTATATAATCCTGTCAAAGACCTAAAATCATTACAAATACAGAGTTCATTTTTCTAACCCATAAGAATTGCTCAATTGGATGAAAACTGCCCTAGAGGCATAACACTGAGAGGCCAGATGTGCTCCCACACTGCTGTTTGGACACCCTAGGTGTGGGTAGAGGAATAGCAGAAAATAACCAAGCCCACAGTATACTGGTTGTTTAAAAGCTGTAAGCCAGACAGCATGAAAACTGCCCTTAATCAGTACATGCACAGAAGCATAAGCTCTGTCACAGGACAGCTAAATCCACTCGTTAATATTATGAGGCTACTAAGTGCTCATGCTTGTCCTGGCACCAAAAAGCTCTGATGGAGCAAGCTATTCTGTGCAAGGATTTTCCAATACTCCTTGGCACATAAGGTCCATTCACCTTTCTAAAACCTTAACCACTCAGTTTGCAGAAGGATGTCTGCCCTTTCCCGCGCTACTGCTTTCCTCTCACAGTGTGAATTACTGGTGGTGTGAAAGCCAAAGGCTCCCTGGCTGCTGCCAGGCGGCTGCACAACATGCCCTGAATGTCATTTGGGAAGGTTCTCCGCTGCATGCCCCTGTCCCCATATCAGCCCCTCACCACCAAGATCCTGGCATACCTCCCCTCGCACAGCTTGGCCAGTGAAACCCTGAAACCCAGGGGAAGGTGTGGAAATAGGGGAGTGGACACACACAGCGGTGGTTGACAAAAAGCCAAGGACATTGATTTTGTTTCCAGTGTGAACTACTTCAGCTTGAACACTGACACAGTCATTAGAAGCACAGAAGTGGAAACTCCCTCTTGGGTCATCTTGTTCACTCTCCTGGAAGCCAGATCAGAGAGGGAGAGCATTGCCCATCTAACAGTTGTTGTATGGCTCTCAGATAATGATTTACATACAATATTTATTTATTTTAAAATAAGCTTTCAAGGAGAATCAATCATCCAACACACAATGACAAACTGGCACTGTTAATATTTCCTCTAACCATTTGTCCAGTCTTCCGTGAAAATCCAGATGAAAGGAAGTTCTTCCCCTGGGACTTTACTCTCCAGGCTGCCTGCAGCTGCCTCAGACTCTAAGATTTCCTTCAAGTATTGCATTATTTTCAGTTGCAAACTCATTTGCTTCATAATGCTCATAATCTACCAATGAACCATGACTTCAGTAGACACCTTCCTAAATTAAAACTTCGTTGTTTGGGGTGGTGGGGGTTACCTGTCTTTGTGTGTAGTTTTCTAGGCTCCCAAACATTTCTGGACTCTGTCTTTCATGTCAGTGCACAGAGCTGCTGCCATCAGCAGCTTTTCGTTATCTGAACCTGTGGAAATAGAATAACCCAGATAAGGCAAAAAAAATAGTTAATGCAGCACTTAAACCCATTATGTTTAGGATAGTAACCTACCTTTGAAAAAAGAAAAAACATTAGGGATACAGAACACAAACAGTCATATTTCTGCCTGGGACATCTCAGTTGTGAGAGGATCAGCAATAGGACCAGTCAGCCTGCATTTCTCAGTCTGAGCTGCTCTGCACAGGCAAGGTGGGCGTCTCTGGGATTTTGGGACACCCAGAGGCTGTGGCAGAGCAGAGGTAACTCTTCCCCTTGTTGCACTGCCAGGCATCAGGAAACTCACGGCAGATGCACAAACTTACCACATTTTTGGGACTCAACAGCAATACGCCCTTTTCTTGCTCCAGAGGGGGACCGCAGATGAGAAGTATTTTAGGGTGCCAGTTTGGATCCACCACCCAATTTACTCAGAGCAAAGGCAGACATCACTCCTTGCAGCAACTGTAGCAAAGACAGACTGGGGGAGTAACATATCTCTACGTGATAAGACCACTGGGCTCTGTTACCACCGTCTTATCATAAAAGCCGTAGCACCCTCCTTATGTCCCATACGGTGCTACGCTGGTGTCCCAGAAGAGGGCTGAGGGAGAGACGGGGTGTGCAGTGGTCACAGCACCCACAAGTAGCAGAAAGTGGGGGGAGAAGAGAACCCCTCACAGCCTTGGTAGGATTGGAATGGGATTTAGGGAAGCAGCTTGCCCTGCTTTTCCTGGGGTTTAAGCACACACCGTTGTGCCATTGGGCACAGTACTCAGAGCTCAGCCCCACAGGGCACAGCCAGCTACAGCACTGGCTGGTATGATCTCGCACAGTGAGGCAGTAGCACAGGAATCCAACCCCGGTGGACATGTCCCTTCCTCACACTCATGGCTGGCAGGGACACCGGCAGCAAAGTGCCCATCTCCTGCCTGGCAGGGTTGGCAGGGCGGCGCAGCAGAAGCAGGTGAATTCATCCCTCCCAGTCATGGCTGGAGGATGAAGTGAAAGACCAAGCAGGATCGCCACCCTCATATCCCTGTTTATTTTGGATAGCAGTGACTGAGGTTCAGAGTTTGTTTTCATTTCATTCCCTCCATAACACTGAGAAGTCCCAGCACAGGGACAAGCCATGCCAAAATGGGAGGGTGCTTTTCAAGCCTTCAGCTCGGTCTCCTCCGGAGTAATGACGTATTTGGTGAGGCAACAGCGCCAAGAATTTTCCTTGGCCAAGCAGAGACAGGAAGCAGCGTCCAGCGTCTGCGGCCGGCTGCAGACACCCGCACCTCCTGCCTGCTGAGCCTGTCTTCCCCAGCGCCTGGCCTGGCACAGGGAAGTGGCACTTCTTGTGCAACCGAGGACCAGCGGCACATGCAGCCCGTGGCCCTCAATGCCACCAGTGCCTTTTCCATCCACAGGGACTGCCAGGTCGGCACTGCTATGCCGGTCAGAGCTGGAGTTTGGATGAGACTTCTCAGGGGTGTCCAAGACCATCCCCAGCCAGAGCTTGCTCACTCAGGGGAAGCATTCATCTGTGTTTTATGCAACACCAGCTGAAAGGGAACATCAGTGTTGAGCAGCAGGCTTAACTACCCATCCTGACAAATCCTACACGGATAATCCCAGGCTAAGAGAGGTGTGGGACAACTGTTTTCTCTGTGTGTCTTAGTAATAAAAGGCACAATGCCCAGGGAGAGGGATTGTGCTGGTAACCTAGGGCTTCTGGAAAAAATAGATTTTATCATTTTTCCCTGTGAGAAACTGGGTTCAAAAAATTAATGTTTTTCAGGCTCCTCTCCAGAAGCAAATGAACAAAGCATGTGAGTGGTCTCACATAAAAACTCTCCTCCTGAACACACCCAGATTTCGAGAAAGCTTGGGATTTTATGACTCATACACTTTTTCCACCCCCACCCCCTCACCCCAAAATGAATAAACATCACTTGCAGTTGCTATGTGAGACAGTGTGTTTCCTTCACACATCATGGATCACACTGAAGGGCTGGGACATGCACAGTTCGGGGTATTGTCCTTGCTGTACTGGCCGTAACTTCACACTGTTTTGGCAGATTAAAACAATATTCGAAGTAAGACAAACACTGTAGTCGCAATTCCAGTGTTTACATTCATGGCATGTTGATAATTTTTCTGACATTTTAATAAGTGCTAAATCAGTGCCAGAAGATAGTTACAGAGACCAACATAACAACAGCTTGTTTGTATATATCTGTGTCCTGTTACCGACATGACTTCATTGTGGTCTGGATCACTTTTGAAAAGGAGATTAAATGGATGGGAATATATTACTTTCCATTGCTGGCAACAATAAGCAACACTACAAACTTAAAATGCTATGTTGTGGTAAAGGTGGCAAATTAACAGAAAATAATGAAAAGTCTTCTTGGTCCAATACTCTCAATCTTTTTAATTTATGAAGATATCTACACTAAAATGAGACCCGATTTTAGGGGATGGGATTTTTTGTTTGGGGATTTTTTCAAGATCAACCATTCACCCAGACAAATTTAAGCCTCTCTTTATTTCATGGTAGGGCCATTTGAACTGTGGTCCTTACTGCAGATGGAGTAGTACACTGACTATTTACTACCACCTTCGACATGGAAGGCTTACCTAAGCTTTGCGAAAGCAAAAATAAAAATCTGAGTAAATGACCTTGTACACCATTGACACCAGCGCTTTCATCTAAAGCCAAATGAAACTTGTGTTAAAGTTTAATGGTAACTATTGCCCTCTTTCTCCTCTTCCTGTTTTATGGTCTTCCTGCTCAGACGCAGACAATGTGCATTATCCTGGGTTTGTCCTGGATTTGCCAAATATTATGGTCATGTCACAGATCACCTTCTTATGTCTATTGTATGTGTCATCACCAATCACCACATTGTAGACTGTTTTTATGACCTTGTATGAGAAAATTTTGTATGTATGTTACTCCATTTTCCTTATCCTGGTCTTGTTGACAAATTTCTTGCTGCATAATCGTTACTCAGAAATACAAAAGAATAAAAAACCCTGTAAAAAATACTTACAGTCTTTGGCCTCTTTATAATTTTTTTGTTAATGGCCTAAAGACAGTTCGCATCATGACCAAACCATTCTATGATTCTAAGATTATATGACCTGATTACCTAAATTGCCCAGTATTGCTTCTGTTTCCTGATTGAATACCACTCATGTGAATGGGAGATGTTCATAAACAGGCTGCAAGGCACCATCGCCACTGGTACAGGACAGTTACCCAAATATGCACAAACAAGGAAGTATCTTTACAAGTGGGCAAGGCACATGGTCCTGCAGTACAGGAGGATCTCACTGATATCTTCTACACACCACCATAACTGTTTGCCTGCAGGAAGCCAGTTTATTTTTTTTAAGACAGCAACATTGCTCAGCATATGGTTGCTGCACATGGAGGCTGTAGCTGAGGGACAACAGGAGGTACTTGCACACCCACAGCCTTTAAAAATCCTTTGCAAAGGGGCCAAACTGCACAAAATCCTGAAGCGACCAGGAGAAACAGATGTGCGCATGAGTATACACCTGCTACAGGACAGACAAGAGAAGAGTTTAAGGGAGAACACAACTGGCAAGGGGCACTGGGACCAGAACGCCAGCAGTGCCTGCATACAGGGCAGCCAAGTGGGTCCAAGGCTTGAGTTTGTAAGATGCTCGTGCAAACAGGGCCGTGCTAGAGATGTGCTCAGTTGCTCATGGTGCTGGCACACAGCCGTGCTTGCAAAGGGAGAAACATGCAGGCAGACAGCCCAGCCTCCACCTCATGCTCTCCACAAAACCCAGCAGGGATGGTGTTAGCTGCCTCCTTTGCCTCCAGCCCTCCAAGATCTGTCCCTGGCACCAAGCACCACAGCTCTGCAGATGCCCTGCACCCTCATCCCACCCTGCTCCTGACACTGTTCGCCATGGGTGGTGGTAGGTGGAAGCAGTCATCCTCCTCTGGCTTCGAGCGGTTAAAGGGCTATGAAGGGAGGAGACACAGTTCTTCCTTCCTTCCCTTTCTCCCCTAGAACTACGTCACACTGTAGTGGCAGCTAAAGGAGAGGCAAAATAGTCTGGGACCACAGGCATTGTCTGGGACTCCACAATACCACCTGGATTCTGACTGAGACCTTCTGATTATTTAGTTTATTAGATATTTTTGTTGTCTTTAATTTGCTTTGGTTTTAATTTTAGCTTATATATATAACATTCTAACATTATTCATGGTCACACCCCGGGTAAGCTCTTCATTATTTGTGCCTGAGTGCAGTTCTTTTGTTCATTGAAACCCTAAATGCTATCCATCCAGCTATTGCAAAGGGGAAACAACAGCTTTGCAAAAGAGTGTAATACAAGCAAGCCAACCAACCAAAATGATCCTGTCCATTGTAACAGCACCCTTAAGCCCTGAACTGGAACAGAAGGTCCCATTTAGGAGCCAGTAGGGTATTTGGGCTCTGCTGTGATCCCCAGCATCTATCCTGAACAGGGATTCTATAGGGAACCTGCATGTCCTGAGTCCAAGCACATGGTGGTGTTTCCAGAGCCAGAGCTGCGGCACAGACTTGGGAGTTGGCCTGTGCTTTCAGAGGTACTGAAACCTGCAGAGCCGATGACACAGATCTCTGAGGGCCCATGTGAGTACCTGCCCACAGCTCTCCCATCCTGTCAGGGTGCCAGGATGCGGCAGAAGAAATGTGACACGGTCATCTGGAAGATACCCATTGCCCCAGACTGCTAAAACCCCAGTTCAGGCATTTCAGTCACCATCAGCTGTTGAGGGAAAGATCTGCTGCTCCATTGGGAAAATGCAAGCTGAAAGACCTGGGGGGAAGTGCCTGAAGTTATATATGGCTCTCAGAAAGAAGGGTTTCCTCATTGCAGCAGGGCTGATGATTGCAGCACATGGTCAATAGCAGCCCTCTCACAAGAGGCAGCAGTGATGTTGGCCCCAAATGTGGCAAGTTTTGAGGGGAAGGTTCACGCAAAGCAACGTGGGAGCACTCGCAGAAGTGCCATGCCAAGCAGATAGGGCATACGTGAGTTTGGAAAGGCTGGGTCTAACCCCGCCCCCAACAGCACGATAACTGGGAGAATGGTGCTTCAAGGAGCCTGTGGCCCATTGTCAGCTGAGTTTTCCCTAACAAAGCGCATTCTCTCTTCTTACCACCTTTCCCACAGCTGGCAGCTTTACCACTGAACATGCCTCCGACAAAGCAGAGCTCTCCTTTTTCTCTCTGAAATGCACCCGAGGAGTGTAAAAGTGGCTTGTCAGATGACTAGATACCATCAGAGCCTATGAGATCCTTCAAATACAGCTTTGATCCAGCCTCTTCCTATCTCTTACATCAGCATGTGTCATGCAGTGAGGTTTGCTGCAGGCCGGCTGTCAGGGCTAACAGAAAGAGTAGGAGACACACTGCTCCAGCCACAGCTGAGCCAGGAGGAGAGCATGCTGACACGACAGCCCACAGAGTCAGCTCCTGACCCACTGCTACCAGCATGGTCCAGATGAACTTCTGTTGCACATGGATTTGTTTTTAAAGCAGATCTTTCTGACTGAACTAGGTTTAAGATCCTACGTATCTATTTACCTGGCATGTAAGATAACAGAGGCAAGAAGTTGGGCTGATTAATTCCTCACCCAATGTGTACTTCAGTCCAACAAGTGTGTTGTGCAATGGCTCAATAGGAAGAAAGGTGAGAAGCCACGGCTAAAAACACAGCAAAACAAGTGTAACTTTTACCCTCACCATCTAATCTGTGTCTGCAATAAACATAGAAAACCCTTGGCAAGGATGTCTGCGAAAACGGTTATAAATAGAAACTTGCTTCACCTGTTAACAGTGGGAAGCAAAGAGGAAGGCTGCAAGTTTTACAAGTGTTGTAATTAGTTGAAACCAGGAGCCAGCGGGTCACAACCTGGTCAGATCTGTCCCACAAGAACAGTGCCACAGCCTTCTCTGAGGGCAGCAGAGGGTGGTTGCTTGCTCGCTTACCCTCCTCCAGGTCACTGAGGGCTGCCGGCACAGGCAGCCAGCACTATGGGCACACAGGAGTGCTGTCTGGTCTAAGTGCAGGGCTTACAGTGTCATGGGAGGCCACACTGCATCCCATCTCCTGCAGCAGCCACTTGTCCAAGACTCAGGAGCTGCCTATGAGCAGGGCACACCTGCAGTCAGGTGTCATGTACCCACCCTCCTTTTTGGCACTCCAAAAACATTCTGGGTGGGAGCAGCCTTTCTGCTTTCATGCCCCCTTGAACCAGCAGGACAGGAGCTAATAAGGCACGGACAGCAACAATACTTTGCTAAACAGTGCTTTACTGAGCTTTCCAGAGCTCACAATGTATCTCATTGTTCTCCACATGCAGCTCTGCTGGTTAAACCACAGAAGGATCCACGAAGGTAGTTTCAAAATGCCTTCTTTTTCTGCTCCCTGCTTCAAGACCTCAAGAAGTGTTAGTTCACACACCCAGATTATTACACAACAACTGCGTTGTTTCAAAAGCACTCAAAAGAGTGAAATTAATTTGATGCAATTATCTGTGGAAGTTGGAAGATTAAATGATCTCGTGACAAATAGCAGTGAGAGGTCTGTGTCAAACTGAAATCTCCACTGTATTATCATAACCTTGACTGCAATGTTTGCTTTGCAATTAAACTTCCAGATCAGAGTGTAAAACTCCAGTATGGTCATAAAGCAACTTCATTGTGATAAGTGTTTTATTCTGCAGATGCCAGTGGTGGACCATAGACCACCTTAGCCGAGCCAACTATGAGAGAGGCCAGACAGACTGAGATAACAAAAAGAATATACTCTCAGTAAAGACCTCTCTGGAGGAAAGGGATGTGTTTTCTCATCCTGAATCCTAATTCAAAGAAGAGAGAGGGCAATTTTGAAGGTTAGCAGTTTCCTGACATAAAAGGCTCACCCCAGGCAGAAGGACTTCAACACGGGTTTGGTTGGGCTGAGCAGCTGAGGGGTGTCAGGCAAAACCATGCCTTTGAAGAGCAGCAGCATCCTACATCAGTTGGCATTCAGGATTTGTTTCTCCCAGATGTGTAATTCTCCAGAAGGTCTGTTTTAAGCCTTGTTGCCCCCATTTCTGCCGCCATGTTGCTGAAGAGTTGAACAAGAGCCCGGACCTCCCTCAGCCACATGGAGTTTTTTGGGGGAAACATCCTAGGCAGGAGGCCTGGGAATGGAGTAGCACTGCCACCGGTGCTTGGGTTGCTGAAGGCAAAGCTGGTGCAGGAGACCACGTCTCTGTCACAGGTGAAAAGCCACACAGTTTGAGAACTGCTGATGTGTGCCCAGGTGGGATGGCTCAGCCATGCTGTCCCAAAGAGCATGCAATAGCTGCTTCCTGGAGACACATGTAGTTTTCTATCTCACTCCCATACAAAAATCAGCTAAAGGAATGGATTTGATCTTAACTTCAAATTGTCGGGACTGAATGTGGTTCTTCTGCTAAAAACAGCAGCTGCAACCAGTGGTGGCTGTGGCTATAAATCAAGACCAAGGTTTTGATGTATCAGTTAAGCTGGGGGGAAGCATTTTTTTCTCCCTCTCCACCTACCCTTCCCCAGGCTGAGCCCCTCCGTGATCCAGTTCAAATACTTTCAGACAGTGTGGATGGAGCTTTCAGTCAACAAAGCCAAGAGAGTAATTTCTTTGGGGAAATAACTGGCACCTCAACAGCTTAAGGATGGAGTTCATTCACAGATGAGGGTTGTTTATAAAGGCAGGTTCCTCCTTCCTACTTCGGCACGCTGTATTACATTATTTGTGTTACACAAAACAAAACAAGTGTACTAAAATAAGGAAACGTTTTCTCATAGAAGAGAACACCTTTACAGCTTGGCAGAAGTACGAGCCCCCACCTTTGCCCATAGGAGCCCATACATGGTGTCACTCAGGAGATTATTCCACATTCGCTGCCTTGCCTCCAAACAGGAGTGATGTGCCAGTCTGTGCCTCTGATTCACAAGTTCACATCTAACCTAATGGTTGACCGAGGCCATTTTCTGCAGCTTACTGCTATTCCAGAAGAGACAGGAGACTAACGCAAAGAAGCAATGGAAGAACCTCAGGAGGCTTCCAGGATGCTTTAATTCATAATTCTATCTCAGTCCTGTAATTGAGATATAAATAATCTCCTTGTTTCCACTCCAGTTACTTTCAACCTCACTGATGCCAGAACACAGACTTGCATCTCTCAGGTAACTCATAAAGGAAGTTATTGCACCAAAAGACAAAGATGTTTCTAATCATAGTTTCCACTTTGGTTCAAGTGATAACGCAGTCATGCAGGTGTTGTATGACAGATATTATATTCTTACTAGCTTACTTTTTGGAAGCGAAGTGTAAACATTTCCAGCATACATACTTACAAGAAACATGCTTGCAAAGCAAGATTACTTCCTATCAGAAAAAAACCCAACACTCTCCTCTTTAAATAAGCAAACAAAACCCGTTTCCTCTTCCCATACCACAGTAAAGGCTTTCACATGCATGTCACGTACACACAAATAAACATTCACCTGTGCAAGATCCACCACAATCTAAAATGGAAAGTGCTGTAGAAAGACCCTGTAGTAATTTAGTAATTGGGCACCACATCATGATGTAAATGAGTATATCTCAGGAAAGCTGCAGGCCTTGTTGTCTTATTTTGCAGCATTAACCACATGCAGACACACACACAGAGCAAGCTGCTTTCATGTTAGCTCAGTTCTCCTTCCACAAAGGTTGGTGGTAAAGCCCTCTCTGCTGTCCATCAAAGTCAGGGACTGATGAGGTGAGAGCTGATGAAAGATTTGAATAACCAAGGAAACTGATGACTTGAAGAACTTAATTCCTCCCATCTTAAACAAATGCATGTTTCCCTGGGAACTCATCAGAGCAGCTATTCTGAGAAAGAACTCCTTTCTTCTCTCTGCCATACCCTGTCCTCAGGACAAAAGGATTCTCCTGGCATGGAACTACCCATCTCGACTCCCAGGATAGGCAACAAAAAGGGATACGTGGTTTAGGAGCACTCTGCATCTCATCCCAAGAGTAAATGTGTAAAATAGGTCGGATGAGTCACTCCCCAAAAATGCATCTTTCTCTCTACCGATAGTAGAAGGAGGATACCTCTAGGAGCTCCCATCCTTGGAAGTGGACCATGCCCTACCCCCATGGGCTGAGGGCAGGAAGGAAGCACTGCTCACCCAGCTTGTAGGAAATTTCCCATTCAGCTCTAAAGCCAGAGACTAAACCCAATGGCACAAGCAGGGTGCACCATTTCTTCACCAGTGAGCTGAGCAGGACAAGTTTTTTATTCGCCATACTTTCTGCCACTATCTATCCATAGCCAACCTCCAGGGTACTGTCATGGGGAGAGGAAAGGGTTTCCTCCCTGGCTCCTACATTCCTACTGCAGAGGCACCTGAGCATGGGTTTAATAAAGGGCAACACGAACAGTGATCTAGTCTCCTTTCCAATCCTTTTCAACACGCTAGTTCATCTTTATCTGAGGACGCATCTTGATTCTTACTAAGAATTTTCTTCCTGTGCTGCAGAATCACTTCAATAACTTCTTACATTCCATTTAAAAAAGGTTTTAGGTCCTTGCCCTCATTAAATTGTTTGAGAGGCTGATTCAAAACCCCAATCTTTGAATGTTTTTACTCATTTCAAGCCTAAACTCCCTTGTGACCAATTTCTAGCTAACTGGGTTTGTGCTAGTGGTGTCATTTAACTTAAATGCTTCTCCCTCAGAGATTTTTGCCCTCTCTCTGTTCCCAAATATGTATTTATACAGCCATCATTAACGTCTTCAGTTCTAGAAGCTAGATTTTTTTCATGGTTCTTCCAAAGGAACACATGCTGTTCTTCTCACGCAAGTAGCACCTGTTCCCATTAATTAAGTAATTCTTCTGGAGCTTGATTAACCATGACTAACCAAAGCTATATAAAATATTTCATTGAAGAATGCCTGCAGAAATGTACCAACACTTCCCTGTCTCAATTCAGAAAAATCCCTCACCTGGTAATCAAGTTTGTCATTACTTTTTTTTCCCTGCTCAGTGGCACAGTGGTGGTTATGGCATCCTCTCACTGATCAATAAACCTAAGCCTCCTCCTTCCTTCAGCTCATCCCTTCACAACAGCAGCAGCTGTGAAAGGAAAGCCAATGTCACTGCTGAGCACTAATTGCAAAGCGGGGACTAAAAATGACTTGAAGGCCTGAAAGGCTGGACACTGGAGGCGCTGTCTGCTTTAGCTGCTGTGAGGTCCAGGGCTCCAGAAACACGCCTCACTCCACCAGCCCCACGCTCTTTTCACTCCATACTTCCCAGCCCAGTTTTCCCTCCCAAAAAAGACATGGCCACAGCTGAATCGATCTTCTCCCTGCTCCCCAGGTGGATGCCATGGAGGTGGGGGACGCAGCCGCAAGCCCTCTAGCCATGCTATGCATCCCTGCCAGGCAGACAGGCACCGCACATGGAGGAGACATGATACCTTCCCAAGGTCTTCCCCAGGAAAAAGGATGCAGTTAGCATGTGTTAGGATAAATTAAATAAACGCACATTTAAAATAGATCCTCACTCCCCCCTCGTTTCCTCACAAGCCAGTGTGATTCAGCCTGCAGCACCTTGTTTGTTTTTCACAGAGAGGCCTTTCTCTCCTCTGTGATGAACAAGGAAAGCACAGGGCACAGGTCAGATTTTCCAGCGTGTCTGCTCCTCCCTGTGATGCTGGAGGTGTTGCAACATCCACCACCAGAACAGCACACATCCTGCCCTCAGCCGCATGCAGAAATGCTGCCGGGGTGCCCAAGATGAGTGGACAGTTATAAGGTCTAAAACCAGTTGCTCTCTTGGGACTTTTATTTAGCCTGAGAACTAAAAGTACTTTTGGTTTATGGCCTGAATTCTCATCAGGAGAAAGGAAAAAGAGTGTCTGAGAGGCTTTTCCAACTGCTTTCCCCAAAAACATATGATTTTATTCCTCTCCATGGAAAGCATTTGTGAGTTTTACACTGAGGAACACGTTTGTCAATTCTCCTCAGTACAACTAATGGCAATGGGAATGGAAGTTGCTGAGTTTTTTCTGAAGGGGAACAGAAGTGTGAAAGCCAAAAATGTTTCATTCCAGTTATAACTGCAGGAGTTTTACAATGTCATTCATTTTCCCAAGTAACAGCCAAATAATTTTTCTTGCTGTGCTCCAGCAATATCCATATGAGTTTTCATATGAGGAAAATAAAATAGATGTGAATTATGCAAAGGTAAAAACCCCAAATCAACCACTATACAAGCTTAATGGTGCATACATGTAATCTCATACAAAAGTATTTAATTTATGTCATTATTCCCTACTAAAAGGTAACAAGGTGGAGGAAAAGAACCACAATGAGATTATTCATAGAATTAAGTATCTCATAGGAGGTTAGATTAGCCCACAACATAGACATCAGAAATGTGAATTAATGGGCTTATTGTTCCACCGAAGAAAGACCCCCATGTTTGATCCTCGGCGGAATCAGCACTGCTCTGTGTGCATCAAAGGAATCATATCTGATAGGCAGATATAATTCCTCGTACCTTTCTAGTTTACAAGAAAAACAAATTCATTTAGAGCAAGCTACAAACCTTATTCCAGCCTACTCAATTCCACCCCATGCCAGTCTTAATTCCATTAATGAAGGCAGGGAGAGCTGGTTAAGGTGGTCTTTGTTACACAGCCCAAGAGCTTGGACAACCGCCTTCCATAAGGAAAAGGGGCAAGTGAGATTTGCAACCAGATCAGGTGTTGTGAAATAATTTACAACTCTCAGTACATAAAATTTACACGTCATATTCACCACCGGTGAGGCACAGCTGGTAACAGCACTTCGTGTACTGCTGGTGTTTTGGTAACTGAAACACGGTGGTGGGCAGGCCTTCCAAGCAGCATCCACAGCAAAGAGCTTGTTAACATCAGGTTGTGTGCAGCCTCGGTCATTCAGCAAAGCCTTTCAGCAACAGCTTGGATTTAAAGCTTGTAAACTGTCCCCCTCAACAACATGCTCAAGAGCATGAACCTGGGCCACAGAAAAAGACATGTTTTCTAACACAAAGTATTATTTGACTCTACTTGAACCTTCTGTCTCCTAAGATAGAGAAACGAAAATAGCCCTTTGGATATTTTTCTGGAATCAAGGAAATGAAGATGTAAAGATCTATTTCCTTGCTGAAAGCATTATGCTGAACTATATCCCTACCTCCAGTGGCAAACTTCACATGGTGCTGCAGAGTCTGTGATGTAGATAACCACTGGCTGAGGACTGTTGCTGGTACAGTTAAACTACAGCTGGTGTAGGAGCTGCTGCAGTGGTAAAGGCAGCATTACATGAGCCCTAGGCACCCATGCTAAGTGACCAAGCCACATGAATACACTTTTGCTTCTTTTGCTAAATTAACACCATGGCTCCCAAGCCACTTGTGTCCCTAAATAAAAAATCCTTTAAAAATGCTAATGGAGTTTGGCTCACAGCTGTGGTACAAAGCAGGGTACTAGAGACTTTTGAAATGAATTACTGAAAAGAATGAAAGGAAATATTTTGCAAATATTTTGCTGTCTGTAGTTCATTTGTGGGACAGTCCTGATTCCCAGGAATGTGTTAATCATTCAGTTTCTTCCACCACAGGGGTGTCAAAACAGCTTTTAGCCCCACAGTTGTTTGCACACAGTTTTGTTCAAGCGTTTATAAATCATTAAAATTGTTTTGTCATGCCAGCAGTATTTCTGTTTGTATAATCTCTAACTGAAGTGTTCTGAAAGGAAAAATATGGATAATGGTCAATAAACAGCACACTGTCTATAGAAATAAATGCTTGCAGCCATACACAGATCCAGGCATTCATGTGAATGAAAGACAGCTTGCTGAACACACAGGCAAGGAAAACCCAACCTGCCTGGAGCAACTACCTCTCCCTGCAAGCCTGGCCCCTTTCGCACCCCTGCCCCTTCCCAGTGGCACCACTGGCATTGCAGCAGTGCAGCAGCGCATGGGGACTCTGTGGCTTACTCCCCACTGACTTTCAGCGACGTCTCGCCATCTCTCCAACTGTAGGTGCTTTGCAATTGAAATACTTTCAGGGATAAAGATCACCACCTCTCATTTATGCGAAGTGACGTGGCCAAACACGCATGCTGAGGCCTCAGCAGCACGTAAGCTTTAAAGGCTTGCCTGCCCAGCAGTTTATGGGTGCTTTGTGGAGTGGTACAGTGAAGTCAGGTTTTGCCCAAGCCCAGTATCTGTATCCAGCTGACCACCACAGGCTCCATCCCTCTCCATCCATCTAGCATGTGGGTGGCTGTGCTGTAGGATGCTGGGGCAAGGACCTTCTGCAGCACAGAGGGGAGCCAGCCTTTGCTCGTGAGGCTGCCATGTCTTTCCTCTCTGAAACCCCTGCTTGCGGAAGGGACCCCTCCTGGACAGACTATCATCTCTGAGAAATTCCTGGTGAGCAGGTTACAAATTCAGACCGTGCTAGTAGGGACAGAATTGGGTGCTCTTATAAGTGGAGATGGCCTACAGAGTGAGGAAAAAAAAAACCAACAGCAAAACCAAACCAACCAACAAAAACAAAAATAAAACCAACAAGACAAACAAAACAAACAAACATAAAAAAAGGGGAGGGGGGGGAGAAAACATTCCTACTGAATTTAGCCCATTTTTCATTTAGCTTTCTAAGGAAATGAACCCATGAGCTGTCTCTGGGCCTCTTCATACCTCTGTTCTCATTCACCCTCCTACTGACACATCACCAAACATAGCCAAATTTCATGAACACCAAGCTTTCAAAGACAGCAATTCCCTAGAATTTTCTTAGGGAGGCAGCCAGCGACAGGAGGGAGAGCGGTGTCCTCCAGGAGCTCCTGGTCTAGGGAAGCAGCACAGAGCCATCCCTGGCCAGGCAGCAGATCTCCAGGATGCTTCTTTCCAGTGCAGGAGCCACATCAGCTAGCGCATGCTCTGTCCTGGGCCCCAGCACAGCACCACAAAATGCAGAGCTGTAGGAAACCAGGTTTCACCCACTCTGGAAGTGGGTTATGGAGAAGCATGTCATGACCCGCTTGCAAGCACACAGTAGGTATGTTCCTTTACAGACGAGCATGTCAGTGGCAGGAACTGCTGAAAGCACACATCACCTGGGTTTCCACTGCAACAGAGACTATATCTTCTTCACGGGCATGGGGCTTGGTTTCCTACTGCTGCTGACCAAACGCTCAGGCAAGAAGGATGCC
Organism: Strigops habroptila; assembly: GCF_004027225.2. Lineage (NCBI taxonomy): Eukaryota > Metazoa > Chordata > Aves > Psittaciformes > Psittacidae > Strigops > Strigops habroptila. The sequence continues at coordinate 19,057,995 of NC_044278.2, forward strand.
AGAGTGCTTTTGAGAATGAAACTATCCAGCTGTACCTACATCATGTGGTTCCTGGTCATTTTAGTGAGAAGAAAAGGCACAGGGATGAGGAGAAGGAGGAGGAGTACTTGCTGAGAAGCAGTATAGCAAAAGCTGGCAAGTGCCTACTGTTTATTAAATAGCCCCATCCAGTCTGCTACTCTTCAGGCCCATCAGACGTAAAGAGTCAGCCCAGGGAATGACAGGCCAGGGTGAGCACTCCCGCGAACAGTCCTGTGCAGAGGAAAATTACCTTGGAAAAGGTTTTGGAGGAGGCTCAGTGACTGCCATACACAGTACAAAGCTGTATTGAGCAGTCTGCAAAAAATCCCTAATTACTGGTTAAGACCTCCTAGGAGGTGCTTGGAATAGCAGATGGGACCGTTTCCCAGAAAAGCAGGAGAAGAATTGTTCTGCAGGAGCTCTTTTGTTACCAGGGCTTTGAGGGCTACAGTACGGTGATGTCTGGGCTTCTGCCTCAATGCCAGGGAGCAGAGATATCTAACAGGGAGAGCAAAAGGTATAACCAAGACAATGGAAGGACCTGAACATCCTCCTGATCACATTAAACTTGTGGGCACGATTTGAAGCCATGGGCGGTCCTTCTATCTTGCAGGGTAGATCTGCTTTCAGAACAGTTTCTTCAAAGAATATTAATTCAGAACAGGCCACTACTTCCACCAGGATGCTGAGGGGTACGTAAGGGCCGTACATCACAGTGGGGATACAGCTGAGTGTCGGAACCTACCTCAGAGTGACACCATCCCACATCAAGCCCAGCAGCTGCAGCGCAATGGTCAGTCTTACAACAAGAACCATATGATTTTTTTCCCCTTCTCCACATCCATCCCCTAAAAAAATAACCGCTGGTTACTTGAGACAGAGATACTTGTATAAGTCAGGCAAAAAAAATTGCATCCAGTGTCCAAGCTTAAAAACCCACAAACAAAAACTAACAACCACTTTCCTAAAAAAATTGTCTGTGGTAAGTCCGCACCATCCATACATTTTCTTCAAACCTGTGCCAATATTCGCATTGCAGTAAAAGACTGGATTCCCTGGTAACACAGGATAGCCCTTGTCAGAGGCCTGGGTATCTACCATATAAAGCTAAGGGAACTCCCTTTGCAACCAGCTTGTTAGTGAAAACAAGTACTTAGGGGGGAGGTGGGTAGGGAGGGAGAAACAAGGCTAATAGGTGTCTCAAGTAAGCAGGTTTTGTCAACCCGATGTGAAGCTGAATGTTCTTCTCTGTTTCAGCTGATGCATGCCTTCCACTGCTGTCTGAAGGTTTAATTTTCCATTTTCAAAGGCCATAGATTTCCATCTCTTACGCTAACAATTGTGTCAGTGGTTTGTTACTTTTTCCAGCCCCTTCTGATTTGCTCAGATAAAATACAGATAGGCCAGCTATAATAAACTCTCTCAGGATGTGAAAAATCTTCTCAAGAAATGTGTCTCCAGCCTCTTATTGCACCCACAAACAATAAAATCACCAGTTCCAGCCAAATGTTAATAAAAGATTTCACAAAAAAAGCAAACCACTCCAAATGGACCAGTGTTGCACTGTTTACCATCTTTTTGCAGCCAAGGGTACTGAGGGAGCTGGTTGAAATGTTCACCAAGTCACTTTCCATCATTTATCAGCAGTCCTAGCTAACTGGATGTTAGCAAATGTGACACCCACCTACAAGAAGGGCTGGAAGGAGGATCTGATGGACTAAAGGCCTGTCACTCTGACCTCAGTGACAGGGAAGGTTATGGAGCAGATCATCTTGAGTGCCATCATGTAGTGTGTACAGGACAAGCAGGTGATCAGGCCTGGTCCTGCTTGACTAACCTGATCTCCTTCTATGGTAAGGTGACCCAATTAGTGTAGGAGGGAAAAGCTGTAGATGTTGTCTACCTAGACTTTAGTAAAGCCTTCAACACCATTTCCCATAGCATTCGCCTGGAGAAAGTGACTGCTCATGGCATGGACAAGTATATACTTCAGTGGGTAACAAACTGGCTGGCTGGACCCAAAGAGTGGTGGTGAATGGCTGTAAATCCAGTTGGGGGCTGGTCACAAGTGGTGTTCCCCAAGGCTCAGTACTGGGGCCAGCAGTGGCCAAGAAGGCCAACAGCATCCTGTCCTGTATCAGAAAGAGTGTGGCCAGCAGGACCAGGACAGTGATCATCCCCGTGTACTCAGCACTGGTGAGGCGGCACCTCGAATCCTGTGTTCAGTTCTGGGCCTCCCACTACACGAGAGACATTGAGGTGCTGGAGCGGGTCCAGAGAAGGGTAACAAAGCTAGTGAAGGGTCTGGAGAACAAGTCTGATGAGGAGCAGCTGGAGGAACTAGGATTGTTTAGTCTGGAGAAGGGAAGGCTCAGGAGGGACCTTGTCATTCTCTACAACTACCTGACAGGAGGTTGTAGTGAAGTGGGTGCTGGTCTCTTCTTCCAAGGATTAAGTGATAGGACAAGGAAATGGCCTCAAGTCACACGAGGGGAGGGTTAGATTGGATATTAGAAAAAATGTCTTCACCAAAAGGGTTGTCAATCACTGGAACAAGCTGCCCAAGGAAGTGGTTGAGTCACCATCCCTGGAGGTGTTCAAAAGATGTGTAGATGCGGTGCTCAGAGGCATGGTTTAGTGGTGGACCTGGCAGTGCTAGGTTTACAGTTGGACTCAATCATCTTAAAGGTCTTCTCCAACCTAAATGATTTTATGATTCATGCCAATGCAAAATGATCAGATGTTTTTTTACATGCACAGCCCTTTAAATGTCTTTTTCAGTTTTTTCTAAACAACTATGCAGAAAAGCACCTCTGATTTGGATGGTAAGAGGAGTTGGGAAGCATTACTAGTGACTTTGATTTAAGAATTTTAACTCCATAAGGCTCAGCCACCAAAAGAAAAGTTTGAGACTCACCCAAAACTGCCAAGTACCACATTTTCCACTTGTAAAACCTCAGCACGATTGAGCTGAGAAGCCTGTAGGAAACACAGTAAGTGCTGGTTAAAGAAAAAAAAAATCCTTTTTTTTGTTTTGGTCATAACTGTTCAGAGGTTTCAATGCTTCACTGAGCTTCCAGGAGGTGATGCAATTCTGACTAACCGGCTGATATTTATAAAAGGAGAAGCAGTCAAGGTTAATGGTCTTCTCTAGAGGAAGCTTTAAATGATAAAAGAAACCATTATCATCCAATAAATTCTTCATATGTTTTCTCACAGACAAATAATTCTTGACGCAAAACATTTTCAGCATACAAGCTAAACATAGAAATAGGAGTGAGACTGGCAAATATTCTTAAGAAAGCTCTCTCTTTCTCACGTCTGCCAGAAAATAAAACAAGCACAGCCCTCCCTGTTCTGTCCATCCATGAGGAGTCTGTAAATCTTTTAGAGAGAAAGGTGAGCCATGGTCATTGCTCAGGTCTGTTCGAAGTGAAGCTAAGAAATTGCTGGAGAGACACTGGTCATTAGTTTTGTTCTGTGTGAACACATGGAACACTGTTGCTTGGGTTTTTAAAACCCTTGTCTATTAAAAATCCCTGTCTGTTAAAACCACTTTGGTGTTAGAGTGATGACAGCCCAAAGAAAGGACTGGTGGATTAACTAACTGCTTGGCCCAGGGAAAACAAATTCAGAGAGTGATGTGGAGAGATAAAAAAAAAAAAAAAATCTTCTCAGTAAGAACCTTAACTGGGAATGCCTGGGTTCAGTTTCCAGCTTGGTTTCCCCTGACCCCTGAGAAGTCACTTAGTCCTTGTGTCCATTCCCAGCTCCAGGAGCTGGGAGCTCTGAAGCAGCAAGTCCCAGCAGTAACCCAGCATGGAGAAATTATGGTTATGGAAGCCAGGTAACTCTCAGAAACAAAGCCTCTAGTGCAAAAGATGTTGGTGGGGGAGGACTGGAAGAGAACATGAAAACATGCTGGTTACTGAGCGCTAGCAAGCCTATAGTAAAATCCTAGAGGAGATAAGGTGACTGTGTTTTTTACCACAAGATAACTAACAAGGGCAACTTGCTCCACTCCACCCATGACTAACCTCACCACCTTCTTTGCTTCACTGCTGCATGGTATTTGCAGTGAGTAAACCATATGTAAGCTGCAGATATCACATCCCTAATAGGCTACCGCGATGTGCATGCTCTTTAAATCAATTATATTAATCTTTTAATTAACATTAAAAGTCTTAACTGATGGTTTTGAAAGCTTCCTCTCAAAAGGCTTCATTTTCCTAGGTGTGGATTGGATTGCTTCTCCCATACAGACACAGGTATACAAAATCAGAGCCAGCCTTTGAAATGGCAGACCTTCACTTCCGTGCACATGCTTTCTTAACAAAGTGAAAACCAAGGGCTGAGCACAGTCATTCACAGCCACAGATCCGCAGCGGTTTTTCCATGCTCTTAAGTCACTAACATCTCAAAGGGAGCATGGTGTCCGAAATTCATATACCATCATCTGCCTGCATATGGAAGTGCTATGGGCTATAGAGTTTCCATTGGGGCTTCAGAATAGCTGTGCCAGAAAAGGTTTAGGGTTTTTTTGAATTTGATTAAAAGAAAGAACCCCCCATTACCAGTTGTTTGATTTAATGTGGCCTGTCATATCCTCCTAGGCTTGAAACCTGAGGGATAGAAATAGAACAGAGTTCCTGTGCAGGACTAAGCCCAGAAATGAGAACAGCGACTTGCGCTCAGCTTGCACTCCCCACAGCTCTGCCTCTGCTCCTACCTCTCCTGCAGGGAGCACCTGGCTTTGTCCCTTCTGGCAGAGGAAGCAGTCTGGACCTCTGAGGCAATGAGAAAAAGGTTCATCACAACTTGTTTTTAAGTGTTAAGAAACCTTTCAAAAGCCCACTGCCTTTCGGCATGGGTGGGGAAGGAGCACTGCGCACTGCAGCACCCAAGGTGAACTTTCCTGTCCCACAGTGGGTCCAGCGAAAGGACAAAGCAGAAGTGCACCAAGAGCTTCCAGCTGCCCTCATCTATGGGGCTTCCCCTGAGAGCCAGTTCTCATACAGAGTTGCAAAGAAAAACTCATGAACAAGAACGCCATAAGAGCATTTGTAATGTCTAAAATCTTTTGTGGTACTAGGACCCTGCAAGTTTTGAGTCATGGGACTGGTAACACAGGACATGCGATTTGCATCACAGATCTTGGTGCTCCTTCTGATGTCCAATGAGACACTGTGACAGCGCAGGGCACCAGAGCCCTGCAAGATCTATTTCCCCCCACAACCTGCATCTCACACAGCTCCCCAGCACCCTGCTCAGCTGCTCGCGCTGGGAAGCAACACAAGCTCATCCTCTCAGAAAGACACAAACAGATTTGCAACCACTGTATGCATCCTGTCATCACAGCTGAGAAGGAAAGCTTTCCTGAGGATACTGCTTTTTGCACAGAGTAGCCGAGTTTGGGTCCGTTTCAGCCAAGCTGGTTACTAACATGAGAACCTAAAGCTTGCCTTGAGCACACACTGCTCCATCTCCCATCTACGGCCCTGCCTGTACATGCGTCTAGAAGTACTTCCTCCTCTTTTCCTCCTGTTCCCATCCCCACCACCATGAGGCAATGCCCGTGGGCTCCCAGCAAGGTGGGCAGCAAGGGCAGAGGAGAGGGATGGTACTGACCCACGAGTACCTTGGTGTGACCACTTGCCGTTAGCAACACATCCCAGGGCTGTCGGGCTTGGAGGTGGTGACCTGGCCTCACAGGGGGTTCAGGGGTGGGTCAGTGGGCTCCGCTAGGCCACCTATGGACAGTCAGTGCACCCACTGCAAGCTGGAAAAAACAGTAATGATACTGGTGGTGCTCAGCCAGAGTAGTGCCAGGACTTCCCCACCATGACCAGCGCTGGCCTGAACCAGTGCTGCTCTCAGGCATGCGAGGCAGAGGACACACCATTGTTCTCCTGGAAATGACAGTGACCCACTGTGATGAGAAACCCTGCATCACCCCTGGGCCAGCACACCCTGGGAGAGGAAAACATTGATTTTCTCATTACTCAGGTCACACTGAAATGGAGAAGTGCAGTATTTAGTGGCTTCCCAGTTGGAAGAGTATAAACCATCTGTGATTTACCAGGAACCCTATGTCATATACTTCGTATACCTAAATTGGAAACTCTGCCTTGCTTTAGCTCCTTGCTGTGGAACAGTAGCTGCCACTTCTCCAATTAAGAGAAAAACAGAGCGTTTTATTAAGCACGGTTGTGGGAACGTAGTTTCAGTCTTCAGTGGATTCATCTGAATATTTTTCCATTTCAGTTCATGTAAGTTCACGCCCTTTGGGTTTCACATAAAGCCGCAGGGTCTGAGCAACTCAAACATCTCAAAATCAAAATGTCAAGTTGAAACAAAACCATAAAAGGTATTTGGATTTGCATGAAAACGGGCCCAGATTTGCTTCAGGAGTTCCTGAAGCCTGGTAAAGCTTTTGAAGAGCCTAATCTGAGTTTTGTGGTTTCAGTGCAGACTGAAACCAGTGCGAGAGAGCAGATGGGTTCCTTTCAGGAAGCCAAGGCAGAGGAGAATGATTAAGAAGCTACGAGAACAGGAACCACAAGGGGAGGAATAAAAAATTGAATCTCCAAAACCAGATTTTGCAGTGCTGAACACCATGTATTAGGAACTAAGAGGACATGGGTCACATTTGGGCACTACAAGACAGCAGCTTTTTCTGAGGATCAGGACCCGAATGGGGATACAGCCATCTGGAGGAAAGTCCAACCATAACAGTGCCATATAGCCTTCTGCCCATACATTGAACATCCTTACCACTGCATCCCGCAATGCATACCCTGAGATGCACAAATCCTCCCAAACTCCCATTTTCATGGGGATCTTGTCACCTGATAAGTAATTCTTTTCCCACAGTACTCCAGCCACACATGTGGTAGGAAAACAAAAGAAAAGAATAATTTGCAGGTTTTATGCCCTCTGGTTAACATCTATAAACCTGTCCCAACATCAAATATTTTAAATTATGTCTTTGATCTATTTTTTAAAAGAGTTTTTTTAATTTCATATGCTCTATATTTATTCTTACTGCATTTTTTCATGACATAAAAATAAACACCTCAGAGTGACAAGTCAGTTTAGTAGCTAACCTAAAAAGCTGCAAATACTAGAATAAATTTAATTGAGAAATTAACTTTTCTTTATAGTAAGAGTCTATACATCTCATTCAATTACACTCTTTACGTTAACATCATTTACATTGACAGGATGCAGAGGAGGCGACTTCCTGAGTAGGCATGTATTGATTATTTGAGATTTAGCCTCCTGGCTGAGCAACTATCTTAAAAACAATAATATCATATCACGAGTGACCTAATGTGGGTACGAAATGTTATGAACAACGTAAGCAAAACATGTGAAACTCGCAAGTATTTTGCTTTGAGAGAATTTTGCCTACTAACCATGCAAAAACTTAACTTTCCATCTCTTCCTTATGCCTCTTCTTAAAAAAGACTAACAGAGGAAAATAAAAATTTGACTGAAATACTGAGGGTTTTTCCCTCATCAACAGGATATTTAGTTTCACATCTACTCAACAGCTCCATCTTGCCAAAGAAAATCAAACGGTTTCCCGTGATGTCAGCATTCACTCGAATTCACATGAACTTGAAGTGATACTTGAATGCTACATTACCCTCCCAGGAATACGCACTGAGGACCTGTGACGTTCTTTACTGACATTCTCAAGCAACATCTCTGCAGATCAGCCCATGGCATTTCCAGCATCCGTACATTTTATATCCATGGTTTGCAGAATAGAATAAACCAGCATTTTAGCATCCGAATTTCATCTTGCACCAGCATTTCACACTCTCACATATTTCTTTTAATGCAGCATGTCAAGCTTATTTAACTTATTGAGCCATTTACTCTCCATGACCTTTCAGCAGCATCTTCTCAATTTAAATTACTTCCCATTGGAAGCCTGTCCTCACAGCACAGACTGGCCCTAGCCTCATCTTCTGTTTGAGAGTCCATCACAAGTGCTATCGCGTACTGCAGCCATGTCTTGGCTGCAGTCCTTCATCAGAGAGGATGATTAGATCTTTGCACCCTCAAAAGCTTTCTGCATCTTTTGCTAAGATCAGACCTTGCACTCAAAGGACGCCTACTCACACCATTTCCATTGAAATCAGTGGCAGTTAAGTGCTTAAGTAGGCTTACAGGCTGAGCCAAACAGTCTCTGTGCCTCATCTGTTACATATGAAGACAAATACTCTGTCCCACACTCATGCATTGCAAAGTAACTACTAGGTTAGTTTGGAAAATTGTAGTGGGGCTGATTTGCCACCTGACAGCTCAGCCTCAATTTTGCCAATATCCTGGGCCAGCATGAAAACAGCTGAGGGGCAAAAGTTCCTATACCCCAGTCACAGCTAACCAAACAGCTGAGGGATCTTCCTCTTTCCAAATGATGACGTTTCAGGATGTTTTCGTTTAATTTCATAGAAATAGGTTAGAGTAAAACATACAGTCTTAAGATGCAAACCAAAACCCAAACCACAACAATTTACTCCATCTAAACAAAATGAAAGAGTTTAATTTTTTCCTTTGGCAGGAAAGGTTGCAGGGGGTAGTCTGAAGTCTGATTTTTCAGACAGCTTGGACCTTTGGAAAGCAGTTTCAGAAAGAAACACTACGCGATACAAATTCTCACCCCTTCTGTGAGCAGGATTTGAGTGCCCAACCTGGCCCTGGGCACAGAACGCAGAGCATGCAGGAGGCGGGTGCAGGCAGCTCTCTATCCCTTGCTGCTGGCATCCCAAACAGCTCAGTGCTTTGTAGGGTTACTGACCTTTTTATGGTCATCTTTTTTTTGTGTTGTTTTTTTGTTGTTGGTTTTTTTTCTTCAAAAGAAGCATCGGCTTCAAAGGACCAGCTGCTGTGGCAGCCAGACAAACAGGAATTTCATCTAAATAGCTTCCATACGGACTTCAGCCTTCTCCTTAGAGAAGCCAAGTACCTCTCCCTATGTCCATGGGCAGTTTTCAAGGTGGAACAGGCACTGCTGCAGGCGTTTCTCTCTCTGTGGACATACATGGTCTATGTTAGGGTTACTGTTACACCAGGGGTGGAGGGGGGACCATGAGGAGGATGTTGTAGCTGGAATCATAGCTGAATTACAGCTTCAGAAACTGGCTGACCATTAAACCTGTTACCACAGGGAAGGATAGTGAGCGTCTGGTTCTGTGTCTCTGCAGGTCTCACAGAGTTTCTAGGACCCATGACCTAGATCTCCGCTTCACTGTAGATCATTTTAGCAGTGTTAAGTGAAAGAAGAGGTAGAGGGGGGGAGAAAACCTTTAAACCATATTAAAAAAATAAAAAAAAAAGGGAAGAAAGAAAAAGCAGAGAAGGAATCCTTGCATATCCATCCAACAACATCTAAAAGTCAAAGCAAAAGAAAAGGAGAAAATGGGAAATAAAAAATTATGGAGGGAAAGAGAAGACACAGTAGAATAAAGACATGGGCCTGAAGGGTAGCTGATCCTCACCATATGGCTGCATGCATGAAACAGTCTTGCTGGCTTGCTTGCTGGTTGTAGGCACAGGGAACACTGCAGACAGCCCACTGGACTTAAAGTACCTGCTCTGAAATTTGCATCTGCCACTGCACCTTGTCCATGGCCTAAGGCAAAACCAAAAAACAAACAAACAAAAAGCAAACCAGAAAAAGCAGTGAAAGTGTTAGACCTCAATGTTATGCAAAATCAAAAGCACAGCTGGAAACATTTTGAGAAGGTTTGGGATTTGTCCTATACAGCTCTGTCTCTGTGGTTTCTCTGGTATCAGTGCAGTGAAGGAAAGCATACAGCTGAATGTCCCTTTTTAAAAATAAACATACAGACCTAAGCAGAAATTGATGGGTATGCAAGGGAACCTGATCTCACCTAGTTGCATGGGCAGGAACTTCCCTAGAGGTGCCACCACATGGCCCAGAGCAGATGCTTGTGGGCACTGAAGTCCATCCTGCTTCATCCCCTCTACCTGAAACTGGCCAAGCACCAGCTTGGGAAGAACACAAAACCAGCACGAACATACCGTGTTGTCTCCCCTGAATTAATTCCCAACCTCCTGCAAATCACAGCTCAGTGACTTTAAGCCAGAATTAGTTTCTGTGCATTTAAAAGCTCCACTGGCTTTTTTCTGGCTTTTTGTTCCACAGCGGAACAGAGCGTTGTGCAAAGACATACCTTTTTCTGTAATTTCAAATATGCCAGTGGCAGTGCCTGGACCTTCCCAGGCATTGCAGGGTGCAGGAATGGCCTGTTCTCCTCTTAGAAGAGCTGCAGATTGCTACAAAGACCAGCAAGGACCAATGGCCAACACTTTGCCTCTCCAGGAGCAAGGCTGGCTGGAGGTCATCAAAGATGACATGCTAGGAGCCCATGAGCCCACCCAGAGCTGGCGTATCATCCCAAGGGATATAGCACAGGGCCAGGGAGGCTAGGCTCAAGCCTGAGCAGAAGACATGGCCCATGGTACCCAAGGAAATGCAGCTCCTCCAGCAGGTTCCCAGAATTCCACAGGAGCTCAGCACTCCAGCAGGCACCTAAATACGGGGCTGCTTTTTCCCGCAGCTCAGCACGTCAGGCACCACACTCTGTGGAAAACCTGACTCACAACCTTAACAAGCAATGTCAGCAGCTCAAACCCTGTTATTTATCTGCAGGACAACAATGCCTAGAGGCCCCCAGGCGTTGTGTAGCATTGCTCTGTCCAAGCACTGAGCAATCCCACTGGCTGTGAGCAGTAGCTTCAGGAGAGCTGAACTGGCAATGGCAACCACTGCTAGTTTCTTGGGATGCTCTTGAGCAGACATAGCTTCCTGCCAGCCACAAGCCATCTCATTTCTCTGCTGATCAACCACATCACTGCGGAGAATATTTAGATTTGAAATCACAGCATCAGCCTCCAGTGGCTCTATTGCTGTTGGGAAGGCATCTCAAGCACATATCACCTTAGCTTAATTTCACCCCATGCAGACTTAGCCCCACTGGGTTTGCATCATGGACGAGACAGACATGGGCAACCAGCATCTTCTTCTGTGGGTCATGTTTACAATCCTAACCTTCCATCAGCCTTTGGAGCAGAAGCTGCTGCTCCCTCCCTGAGCTGATGTTTTGCTTCAGCCCATCAGGAGCTTCTCCAGACATGTACTGTGGGAAGGCAGCATGGGGTTTCATCCCTCTTGCTCTCCAAGACCTCCTGAAAAGATACATCTGTGGATTGTGCCATCTGTGGCACAGACGTTCGGGGGATTTGGTAAAACAAAGCTATGCTGATGTAGAAACAGGCAGAATTCAGTTTCACCAAAAAAGAGACATGAAAAAAACTGGCAGGCTGCTCAACCTTCTGTCCAGCACAGGGAGAGAAGAGGGAGCTGACGGGCAGCCTCACCGAGCAGGGGACAGATACTGCTTAGTGACCTGTATTCAGAAGCCCCATGCAGAAGGAAACACTTTCTGACAGCTGCAAGGGAGTACATTCTGGGTTTCGGTGGAAAGGAGGAACAGCTCCCACAGATACATGATAAGATGTACCTGTACGCTTTTGGTAGTCATACCCATAGTAACCTGTTAGCTAGAAACACGTGCTTTCAACAAGACATGTGAAGAAAGAGGTCTGCAGTTTAATTTTTGGCAGAGAATGAGCAATAGGATAGGTCCTTGTTTCAAACCTACGCCTCTAAGACAGGCCTTGGAGATTTATTACCAAATGCGAAACTATTAGCTAAACGATAGAATCAAGAAAGTAATTTGAAGAATTATTTGTTACAGAAATGCTCAAGCCTCAGAATATTCAGTTGAGAACAGATACATCTGAGGGCTACAGCACATGGGTAGAAATACTGAGTCAGTATTAGTTGCATGCTGTGTGCAACCATCAGCCCACTCACATTTGCCTTGCACACTTTCCAATCTCATATGAGCAGGAGCATGAGAATAAGCCTTAACCATCAGACAGAGATATCTGGCTTATGTGTTCAGGGGCAGCAGAGTTGCCCACCAATCCTCATCTTGCTGCAGCACACGGACGTTTGGATTCTGCTTCTGCATTGCAAACAGGAGCGGCTCTGAATTGATTCATGCTAACAGCAATAGGGGATTTTTGGTGTCATCACACCACCACATGTCATCTTCCTGTGCTGGCAAGGGTGACTGAAAATGACTGACCTGACTTCCTAAAAATATCAGGGCGTGTGTGTGGTCTGTTGCTCTTCCACGCTCACACTCCCTGTGGTTTATGGGCACACAGCAGTAGTCTGTCTGCTACAGACCGTAAACCAAAATACAGGTTGGGAAATTGAAAAGGTGGGAGAGGATCCACGCATGCACAGATAGAAGATTTCACAAGGAGCAAAAGAGAAATGCCTGGACAGATCTGCATCCAGTTGAGGTCAGCTGGCATTTGTAGCTGGATCAGTACAAAAGAAAATGAAGCAAATTAATACGAAAATAATAATTTCCTTTCCTTCAAAAATAACAACAGCGTCAGGCACAGGAAGTACACATGTTCTTATGTTTAGATTTTCAAATAAATGTCAGACAAAACGACATCAAAGAAGAGATGAAATAAGCCTGGGAAAGTCCTTTTTTTTAGTTTTTTCTTTGCTTTCCTTTGCATAAAGACAAAGTTTTGCCTTATTTCTGCATCTGCAGTTTCGCTGAAACCATTTCAGTGGTACCTGAAATTTGAAGTATGTCACTACAAACTATTCAGCAACTGGGCAGGAAAATATTTGCATGGGTTAAAACCACAGCTTACTTCAAATTAAAGTCTGTTATGTCCTTAGAGAGACTTCACCGAGAGGAAAAAAGTGACATGACCCAGTGCACAGGAATTACTTTCTCCAGTAAGACCATAAAAATATTTTTTTAACAAGTTGCTTCTCCTTGGATAATCTATCCCCTGTCTTCCTGCATCTAGATTGCTTTCTACACTATTGGACCCGGTGGCACCTTTCAAAGGTCCTTCACTGCTTCAAAGTGTTCCTGCCAAATTGGAACGGGCTTGGTGCAAGCAAAGGCAATGTTACTTGTTTCTACATTCCTCCTTTATTTCTCTTCAGTTTCCAGTTCAGCATTTCAAGAGGTGGTTTCCATTTCTTTTTGCTCCAGTTTAATGTAGTCCTGAGTATTGTTTAAACTTTACTCCTTTAAAGGCAGCTTGTATGGACCCAGTGACCCCTCTCTACTCCACTGATGGGCTGAGGGAAGGAGCAGAGCCCTCTGGTTGGGAAGGATCTGGCCTTGGGGATGGCAGGTGGGAATCGGTCCACCTCTGATTCACTAGCATTTCACACTGAGCAGCAGCTGCTGCTGTTTCATAGAATCATAGAATGGTTTGGGTTGGAAAGGACCTTTCAGATCATCTAGTTCCAACCCTCCTGCCATGGGAAGGGACACCTTCCACTAGACAGGTTGCTCAAAGCCCTCTGCTACCTGGCCTTGAACACTGCCAGGGATGGGGCAGCCACAGCTTCTCTGGTCAACCTGTTCCAGTGTCTTACCACAAGACACTTTTCATCCCAAAACCTAAATCCAAACTCTGACCAGGTTCACTTTTTGAAGGACAGAAGAGGGGATGGGTCAGGGCCCATGGCCTGCAGTCCTGCAGGCTTGTTCTGGAGTGTCCGTCTCCCTGCCAGGCTGAGATGTCATCTGGACTGACCACAGCCTGCCCACACGCTGTGGGATTTTTCTATCAAAGGCTCCCTCTCTGCTGTATTTGCTCCCTAGCCAGCGCTGAAGCACAATCAGCTTCTTTGTGTCCATCAGATGCAATCTATGCAAGATTGCAGCCATGGCAGTTCAACCTGGCTTAGCCACAGCAAGGTTTGAGCAAAGCAAGCAGCCTTCCCCAGGAAGCCCCAGGAATCAGAGTAACTCATCTCTCAGGGAGCCCTGATTAATATACCAGCTTCTTTTAAATCAGAGTGCAGACTCATGTTGCTCCTAGGAAGTAGCCGAAATGTGCATATGTCTCAACCTATTTCAAGACAGCTTTTGCTGAGTAATTCTTCCTCAAACTAGTTTGCAGCAAGATGGCTCAACAGAGCCTCCCACATCATGTAATAGCATGAGGTGATCCCCTTTGTCAAAGAGTACTTTCTGTTTTGAGAGGAAGAAAGTAACTGAAAATATCACTCTCATTTTTTTAAGACACATTTATTTTAAGTGTTTTCAGCAGTGTAGGAAGCTAACTTCAGAAAGCCACTCTGGGTGATTCAGCTGAGCCGTCATCTTGACAGTCACCGTTTTCCCCTTTGCTCTTGTCACTTCCTCTTTTGGTGTCATTTATTCATTTTAAAAATGTAGCATAATGCCTATTTAAATGGTAAAAGCCACATATATTTGTGCTTTTCTTTTGCTTTCTTGAAACCAAAGCATCTTCCTATGGGTACTGGAGTTAGAGAAGCCAGCTGGAGCTGGGGGAACAGAAGCATCTTCAAGTGACTTGAACACCCTGAAACGAGAGGTGCAACATGCCTGCACACAACAACGTTTCTCTGGCTCATCTGAGAGAAACAGAAGAGTAAGAGCAAGATGAGAAGGCACAGGAAAGGGCAATACTAAGCAAATATTCTTGAACCAGCCTGCGTCAGGATTTAATGCATAGCATCGAAAGCAGGGCAGCTGGTGGATGAGTAAGAGGCTGCAGGGTCTGAGCCCCATCCTTCTCATGTAGGAGCTCTACTGAACCCTTTAATGCCTGGCAATGCCCATGCTAGCATCTCACTCTCAGCCTATTCCTCCTCATCATCCTCCCTGTACCCGTCTGTGTGCCATGCCAGTCTCCTGCCCTCAAGCAGAGGCTCAGCAGCAGCCAAGCACTGCAAATGAAACTGACTCAACAGATCTGCAGGAAGCGCTCTGCACACCCACACGACAAGGTGGCAAGGTTCATTCCATTGCCAAATCCCATCTCTCACTGTCCTCATCTCCATTCCACGAATAGGGAAGTGCCTCTCATGAGTCAGCAGCCATCAGCTCCGGTCCTAGTGCAGCAATATGAGCTGTGAGGGAGGATCTGCCACCTCTGATCAGGGCTGTAAGCTCCTGCTTGCTGCCCATAATACACCTTGCCAATGTTGTTTCCAAGACAGGGGAGAAACACAACTTCCCATGTAAGAAACGAGGAAGGGAGAAGCCTCAAGGCAAGCTGATGAAGCAGGACCCAAAAGGACTTCCCATCACCCCCAGTCCAGGGGCAGCTCCCATACCAGGCAAAGAGCTGACTGGTGAGGGGGAACAGCACCACTTTCTCCCTTGCTGTGGAGGGAGCAAGGGCTCCCAGAGAAACATCAAGCTTGAGTGGGGCTCACTTGGCTACTACTAAAGCAAATCGGAAAGAAAAGCAAAGAGGAGCTCCCTGTGATGCCTTGGTTCCTATGTTTGGTTTGGGTTTCTGCTTTATACCGCGGATGCCTGGCTCCTCTCCCCAGCACACGTCCCTGGTGCCGCTGTCCTCGCCCTGCCAGAAGCTGCTGCTGCAGCCCCATGTTACTCTTCCCCCTCCTGTTATGCAGTCAGCAAAGCTCTTGTTAGAATGTGAAAACAGCTATTGTCTGATGAACCACCCGGATGTACCAGATGCAATGATTAAACATTTTGCAAGACCTGATCCTGTTTCTGTGTAAATCTGGTTCAGATGAGAGCAGTTTTCACCACCCCGGAGGTCAGCTGAAAGTTTATGGGAATGATTCCTCAAGTCCTGTTGCCTTGTTTTGACCAGCAGCTCCTGCAAATCACATGTGGTGTCTTTCAACAGCCCCACAAACACCATCCCTGTCAGAAAGAGTGGAGGGATGATCTTGGTTTTCCACCAGGCTTCCTCTTCTTTCCATCCCCTGCTGCTGCCAGATCCTGCTCCTCCCTCTCTGCTATGCTGCGAGTGTTTCGGCACAGCCAAGTGCCTCACATGCCTATAAGAGCCAGTGAAAGCACCAGTGAGGGGAATCAGGCCTTGACCACTGTTTCAAGGCAGATCTGCATCTGGAGCAACATGCTGAATTGCAGTCTCTCCACCTGCCACATTCACAGTTGTGTTTGTGGATATGCGTGTTCTGGGAGAAAAGTTCATGCTCAAGCCGGAAATTCATTAGGGCAGTGTCAGGCTACTTTGGATGCTATCAGTCTGCTTTAGCCAGCTCACCCTCTCCCTCAGCTGCAGCCAGGCTTGAAGAGTTTTGATTTTAATTCAGTTAGCAAGCAGGATATATCCCTTCAGTGATAATGATTACCTTTCATCAAAGTGTGCTTCCGAAGTTTGCGTACCAGGCAGCTGCTGAAAGGGAAATCCCTTGGTGCATGAATTAAGTAGAAGGCAGCAGATCCAACCACAACATCTAATGCTAGTTGGAAAGGATTCCAGGAGCCTCCCACCCAAAGGTTAATTGTAGGCAAGCAAGGAGAACACTGGTTCCTGATCAGTTGCTTGCAGAGGGAAATTCCAGCATTTCCGCCTCCTTTCCTCCTGTTAAAACCTAACTGTGAAAGCCTCACCAAGAACACTAGTTAGGAGGGAAAAGTGCTTTAGAGTCAGAAAGACTCAAAGATTAACCCCAGAAATTATACATCTGATAATAAGAACCTACAGATTCCCTGCTGTCCAGCAACAGAATCACTGTTTTCATCACATACAAGATAAGCAGCTCTCTGAGCTGTGAAATGTCTCGTTTGGTGCTGAAACAAGGAGTCACCCCAATAAGTAAAGATAATGGGCAAGAATTGAAATGGCTTTGGTTGGCATTCTTCCTAGCCTTTTCACACAGCCCATGGAAATGCAAACATAGACACCACTGTTGCTTCCCATCAAACATGTCATTCTGCAACTTAATATCTGAGAGCTCAGTGTCCACTTTCACCACAACAGGCACTCAAAGATTTGCTGCCCTTTTCCTCCTCTGCCATTACATCAGGCATCTTCCCATTGCTGGGGTTACAAGCAGCCTTTCTTGTTTCCAGCCCGAAACTACTTGGGGTTCATTTCAGTGCTGCGCAGCACTGCCTGCTCTAACTCTGGAGTCACAGGTGGACATCACTTCCGCATCTTGCTGCGTCAGCTCAACAGCTTAGCATCCTAACATGCCTATAACCTTCTTTCCTCCTTAATGTACTGCAGCCACAATGCCCTCATTCAAAGAATTTAAATAGATAAACAAGGCTCCTTTCATCTCCAGTGGGCTACAGATTACAAGCGGTTTGGCTGGCAGATCGAGTCAGGGCTTCATGTTGTCATCCTGCCCAGTAGCTTGCCCTGTGCACCCTGTGCTGAGAGCAAGCCCTCAAACCACCAGAGCCACCTGCTTGCTCTAGGCAGGGGGACTGTGCCCAGGATCCCTCCACGACACACCAGAGAGAGCTGTCACTTTTGCAGCTGCCTCCCCCTGGCACAGAAGCAGTAACCAGCAGGCAGGCAATCTTCCCATAGCACAGCTGGTTCAGAGTCAATTTGCTTAACTTATAACTGTGTAAGCAATATTGCTTAGCCAGGGACTTAAAAAAAGCCTTCTCCGAAGCAGCAACCAATTTATAGTCCAGCTATTGCTTATACAATTGCAGCTGAATTTTGGCATTATTAACTTCTAAGTTATAGACTCTTTCATGCAAGATTCACATGGGAAGTTCACTGCTAACATGGTACAGCTTTGAGCTATACAGATATTTTATCTAAGCTAGGCAAGGCACTGACATATCTAAAAGGAAGGGGCTTTTGGCAAGCAGGATTTATCTTTTTCCGCTAAGGCAACAAATTGTATTTTTAAAAACTGTCTAACATCAACCAAACTGATCATGCATCTCAGACCACAATCTTGAGGCAAACAAAAAATAGATGAGCCCTTGTTTCAGGCTCCAATAAATATCTGTAGAACAATGCTCAGCATGTTGCAGTTACCAAGGAACAGGCAACTTCACACTACCTATAGCTAAAAACGTCTTCAGGTGGAAATGAATAGACATAAATCAGACATCACCCATATACAAATGTGAATGTGGGTAACAAAACAAGTGCATGTGGAGAAGGAATGAGGAGGATCATCATATCATCTTAGGTTAATTTATCTTAGGTGCTTATACTACCCTAGATAGTCAGCAAAGTATCCAGAAGGTGCCTCAGGTTCCCAGAGCCCATGTTTGAACTGTGTCCCCCGAGGCGAGCTGCCCGCCTGTGCCCCTGGCACAGCAGCCACCTCAGGTGCCCATGGTTCTGCAGTGAGGAGCTCCCACCTCCTGGAAGAGCAACAAATCAAACCAAGACTGCAGGGAACAACAGGGAATACACAGCACCCAGCACCAAAGAGCTTGCCATATGAGTAGACTAGTGGTTGCATATATATATAGAGGCATGTTGCTCATGGCACCTTACAGTGGAGGATCTGAAAGCAGAACCTGGAGCTGCTGAAACTATGGTCTCTGCTCAGACACCTTCCCTGGGGTGCTGCTGGAAGATGTCCTGCTCTGAACCTCCACCCACCC
Organism: Strigops habroptila; assembly: GCF_004027225.2. Classification (NCBI taxonomy): domain Eukaryota; kingdom Metazoa; phylum Chordata; class Aves; order Psittaciformes; family Psittacidae; genus Strigops; species Strigops habroptila. The sequence goes on from NC_044278.2 coordinate 19,076,516, forward strand.
CCACTCTGCTGACTGGGGACCTCTTCAGAGACAAGCCACCAGCCCAAATATTCAGTTGATCTTCCGAGTGCTGAGATCCTGACCCCTCTGCAGAAAGCAGCGCTACTCAACTTGGAAGCAGATCCCAGCCAGTCTTGCCTTCTGAGCCAAAGCACAAACACTGTCTGCATGTCACAAGCTGGAACAAACACTTAAATATGGGCAGCTTCAGAGGACCACAAGCTACCTGGCACAACATCTCTTCCAGAGATATGAGGGTCTGGAGACGGAGCACAACCCAGGCCAGCATATGCTTCCTCTCAGTTTTACAAGAGCCACTTTCTGGGAGGAGGCGAGACTGAGTTATACCTTCAGCCAGCCACAAGTCTCAGCTTCTCTGCACGATGCACATGTACCCATCCCAATTTAAGAAAGGGATATCAGACATTGGACTGCAGCCAGAAAATCATGCTGAAGAGCCTTCTTTTCAGGAATAAACATTATTCTTTCTAGGCCATGAGCTGGATTTAAGCCACCCAGTTACAAGCGAGAGATTAATTATCAATGCCCAAATTATCTACCGGCATGTGCAAGTTTCTTCTTCATCTCTGCTATGTACAATTACACGTACAGTCACAGCTCGCTTCTGCCACTCCCAACAGCACCTGCAAGTGCAGTCCACAGGCAGCAGCCACAAGTAACGCTCATGGCACCCACAAGCTGATCAGTGACCACCACCACCAAGCGTGGCATGCAAAGGTACAACCCCACAGTCTCTTCCCCTCATGAACCACAGTCCAGAAGACACTGGCACGCTCTGCAGGAAGACCATTTCAGAGATGTCAATACAGATGGTCAACTGCCCATCTCAGAGCCAGACTCAGCACCTACTGTCAGGTGGCTGTGGGAGAAACTGCATGGATCTACAGTGTGAAAGAAAGGAGCAGAAGGAGGATGCTTGAACTATCTGACACAGAGACTTGGCGCTACAAAGCAAGAAAGGCTTTCCTGCCATAGCAAAGCTATGTTAATGTTAATGCATGGAGGGCAATCCTACCGCTGGAAAACCCTAGAAGATATGCAACAAAGGGCTCAGCATTTGGTATTGCTATAGTGAGCCCTAGCATCCCTGAGCCCGGAGGCAAAATTATCCTGAATATCCTGGGCCATCTAAACACTAGGTGAATGAGAAGAGTGCGGAAATGCCACAGAGCTGTCAGGTCCCTCCCATGGTGACAGGAAGGAAACTGGGGGAAAGGTGCACTGATTTGCAACAAGACAGCTTAATTCCCCAACAAATTGCTTAAACAGTGAGAACTTCCCTTGAGCACATGCTGGACCTTTGAGTGTTTGTGAAACAAAAGCCATTGGTGTTTCCCATGTTGTTCAGGAGCATGTTCCTGCTGCTCTTGCAAAATGACAAGGACTGGCAGGAGTCCATGGAGATCTGCTGTTTCACATCAGCTGGAAGGGTTATTACAAGAGTTACCTGAGTTACTACAGCACAGTTTTTCTCACATGACTACTCTGTATGATAAAACTTCTAATTAACTCCATAGTAAATGCGATGGGAAGACTCTTCTGCTAATTATTTCTATACCTTTAGGCAACAGAACAAAATCAATATGTAGCAAGAAAATGATAAATAACCTTTGCAACTTGAGCTGTAGGTAAATTGACAATGTGACGGAGGATGGGAATGCCTTCACAAATCAGGGTGCTTCAGATATGTGTCACCCACCAAAGCTACCTCTGGTTCCTTTGGCACAGCCTCCCATCTCCCTGCAATGGAGCACCACAGCCCCTCCTTCACAGCTACACTGGGGAATCTACTCAAAGCAGAGTATTTCTTGTATTGAAAAGTCTACACCAAGTTATTTGCTTTAACTCTACTGGAACAGCCAAATTGGGGGGGGGGAAATGACCTTATCAGCCATGCGACCATACTGGTATAACATTGCTTGCTATTTCTGCCAAGGGAATAAGTTTTTTGATTCAGTCATCCTTGCATAAAAGAAGGGCTCACCATGGTATAATTCTATAACCCCCCCGTTAATAATACCTTCTCCAACATTCAAGGAAAGAACAGATCTGAGGATTTATACCCAAGGAATTTGTCATTTTGGACCCTCTGTTTTGCTGTGCCTGCTTCCATCATTCTTGAGAAGATCTGTGCTTCCAAAAGCCTCTGAAAGTTTGGTTAAAATTGGGCACCCAAAACCTGAGCCAACCTAAGAGTTACACACATCTGAAAGCCTTAGTAGGTTAACTACTAAGCCACGGAGTTAGTTTCATTGATCTGAAAGCAAGATAATGATTTACAAAACAAAACCACAACCATTTGTTAGCTGTGTCTTCATATATGCTGCATTAATTCAAATATGAATTAGACATGGAAACGCAGCCGAAGTGCTTGGTGCTGGCAGAGCAGCATTCCCTTCCTGACTCCTTGCATCAAGTCCCATCCTGCCAGGTTCCCATGCCAAGCTGGCAAGGGCCCGCGCCCTGCCAGGAGATAAAGCTGGCTGCTGCGCGAGAAGGCGCATGCAGAAGGCATGTCTAGTAAGCACACTCTCATGACTAACATTTCATTTCTGTGATAACACGCTCAGCTACTTACACAACTAGCCTTCTGAATAAATACTTCACTGCATGGGTTCCCATGAGCAGCAGACTGATGAGAGAGCAAGATAAGCTTTCGCTGTTGCTCTCACAAGGGTTTGCTAGGTCTGGACTATCTTCCAGATCTCACACACAGCTCTTGTAGCTCTGTTTTCTTTTAGTCATTTCAGTCAGGTCCACTGCTTCACTACCAGGGCACCAGACCACTGCTTTTGTTCATACCACTACATCGCTGAGCTCCCAAAATGCATAGGTGTTCATTTGGTTCATTTGTGTGTGAGCACAAGCTGCAGCAGGGCAAATAGGGTAGTAAAACCCCTTCCTCCTTCCCATGAAGCCACAGGCACACATCCATCAAGCCAGATGGGTTTTTTGGACCCAATGCTCAGCAGCTCCTACTGGTAAAGGCACCCACACATCCTTTCCATCTTTTCCCTTCCTCCACAGTGTCCCAGATCAACGTATTTTTCAAGGCCTATCTCATGGATCCGTACTGTCATCACACACCAGCAAAAGCTTTTCCATCTTCCACATCTTCAACAACAGAAATTTTCTGGCTTTCAAACACAAGATCACAGGCTTGTTCACAAGAGCGAGTTTACATCAAAGCAAGTCGTCAGCATAATTTCATTAACTGGCACAAAATAGGCACATCCAACAGTTGGCTTTTCTGTCTGCACCAGTTGTTGCTTCCATTTCCTCTGCGTTATGCTCTCGGCAATGTGGGCAAAGTAACCTACTTACTGCTCCCAGGTCCTGAGAAATGTGGGATCGTTTCTACAACACATGATGGGCTAGCTAGGAATAGCCATGTAAAAATCACTGTATCCCACACCAGGGGTCACACCTCAGCAGAGAGGAGTCGGACAGCCCACCCTCAACAGACACCTGTGAAAGAAAAGGCAGGGGAGCCCTGCAGAGAGACACAGAGCCATACCTATGTAAAAGGACAAACTCATTCCTCTGTCACTGGCATGGAAGGACCTCATCCTCTAAAACACATAACGCATTTGAGAAAGCCCATGGGAGTTTAGGAACAGTGGGATCCCAGCATAGGCTGGACAGGCGGGCAGATAACCTAGGCAGGGAGCTACAAGACTGCAGGCAGGTTACACCCAGGGGAACCAGCCCCAGAAAGCAAATTGACAGGAACAGATTTTAATTTGTTTTTTCTGATGCTGCCATCACCAGGCAATAGGGGGTGGTCTGGAGTGAAGGAGGCAAGAAGGTCATGCACATACACATAAGCACCCCAGCCACCAGCACTCACTGAGCCTAGGTTCCACGCAAGAACCAGGGTGGACCACCAAAGCAATCACAGGCAGCTTTATTTCTCAGGGCTTTTTAAACTGGAACCACCTCACCTCTTTTTTTGTTTGTACAAGGAGGCTCCTTTCCCTGATATCTTTAATTAAGATGGTTGCGTGTTGTTTTTCTTTTAGTGTGCGGTAGCTTTTATCTAACAGGTATATGTAAAAAGCGTGCCTGGGGAAAATCACATTCATGGGAACAAACTTAGCAAAGCCACTTTAACCTGGCTGCTTTTTTAAGCAGCACCTCAGGGCAATCCCTTGAAGATATTTATGCTCCTCTGGTGAGTTAGAGGCTTCTGAAACTCCCCCTAGTCCCCCTTCCCTTTATTCCTCTGGATACAAGCAGTGGGAAGCGCCACTGTCACTCTTCTCTCAGGTACAGCGTTCATGAGGAGCTGCTTTCAAGCAAGATGACGATCTCCACCCTGCAAAATGCTGAGGGCCCCAGCCCCTTACAGCACCCAGGCAGCGCTCCAGAAGCTCAGGGGCTTCAAATGCGATTGTGAAACTCACGCAAATCTAAATATCTGCATAAACCACTGCTGACAAGACACCTCATGGCTACAGCACATAGGCCAGATACACATCACAAACTCCTTTCTATTTACTTTTTGCAAGAGAAGTTGTCAGTCTGAGGTTGCGATGCCTAAATGATACAGTTTGGCACAGCTGGTACCATAGTCCTAGCAAAACTCCAAGAAGAGAGGAGGCTTCAGATTAGGGTTGGAGATTGCAGAAGTACAGAGTATTTTTGCAATATTTTGTCATTCCTTTTGAATAATACCAATCTGCAATATAATTTCTAGATTAGACTTATGGTTCTGTTAAAAATCTATACAAGCTGCCTTAAAAGCTTGACCCCAAGCCTCCTGAAGTCAACACCAAAAGGGTTGTCTGGAGAGACCAACTTCTACCCAAGCACATCAGGATCTTAGGCCCATGCTTTTGCAGAGGAGAGATAAACAGCAGGAGAGGGAAATCAACACTGTGAATAACAGTCCTGTGGCCAATTTCACCAGCTTGAAGTGCTCAGAAATTAGGGGCCAGCCCCTTCCTTCTCCCCCACTTAGACCTTTCCCATACCAGTTAAAAAGAATCCCCACAAGGCTAGCTTGTAAGTTCAGGACTTTAACGAAAAAAAAAAGAACAACAAAACCAAAAACCCAACATCTGGGCGGTTTCCCTTCAGGTGCCTGAGCAAGGGGAGTTTTCCAGCCAAAACCCCAACTGTTTCCACCACAAGCCCAGGGGCCAATGCAGCTCCCTTTCGACCGGCACAGCAGGGCAGGCAGCAGGGAAGTCAGTGCAGGCTCCTCGGCAGCTGAAACCCGGTGCTGCAGGGTGCAAGGGAGCAAAGTTGAGCAAAACCAGCCTGGTGCAGCCACTGTGAACCGTGACCCAAATTACAGAAGCTGGCAGAGCCATGTTTTTACCATTTGCGGACAGTGTGCCCTGTGGAAAGAAGGAGGCAGAGACGATCCATCGGGCATCTTTCCTTAGTGGAGGCTAGTGGAGTTATAAATTGCCAAAACCAGGCAAAAAACACGGAGGGTTAAGCAACTTAAATGCAGAGTGCATTGCCCAGCAGCTACAGCACAACCAGAGGAGAGGGAGCTGTGGTGTGGGGGCCCCACTGGCACTGCTACTGCTGGGTTTTATTGCCTGCACTGCGCCCAGACAGCAACAGCCCTTGGGAGAAACTGTCTCAAAGCACTTCCAAAAATGCATGCAGGGCCTTGCTGCTGCGGAGGCTACAGCCGACCCCAGCCAAAAGAGACATGCCCACATGCCTGGCCCGCTGCCTGTGTCCAGGGCAGTACTGGGGTCGATGCTTTGTGCTCTTGGGGCATGATCCTGCTTCGTGCACACCCCACCAGGATGCTCTGCACCAGTGCCTGGCCACAGCAATGGGAGCATGGTGGGGGCAGCAATGGGGTGCAGGCTGCTCGCCTCAAGCTGTGTGCTGCTGGAGGGGAAAGTTTGACCTTGCCATCCTGGTCCCACGGACGCTACTGTGGGGCAGGGGCAAGACCCTGAGCCAGGCAGACCTTTAGCCTGGTCCCTTACACACACACGCTTTGCATTCACTTATTTCCTATCTCTGGTATGGAACAAGCTCCAATTTTTACATCTTTGCTGAAAATGCTGGACAGGAACACAATGGATTGCTTCCAGACAACTCTTTTCAGTTGTTTTCTGGTGTTTTCTACCTTTTTTCCAGCCGGTCTTTTCACCATGGCACTCTTTCCGCTCCTTTGCTGGTCACAGCACAATAAGACATAGAGTGAGAGGAAGGGAGGACAAGTGGGTTTTGCTGCTGACAAAGATGTTTCAGACCCTCTGTGGCTGCCATGGCATGTGGAGATGGGTATGCGCTCAGTGCCTGGGTATTCACACAGTACACAGCCACCCTTAATACCTCTGCAGCACTGGCAAAAGCAGACAAATCCCCATGCACCAGCTATTTGTGGGAAATGAAGAGAAGAGCATAAGTGTGATAAAATAAATCTGTGATAAAATAAAAACCATCGAGCATTCACACAATTGGGCCAGATTTACGCTGCAAACATGAATGACCATATGCCAGTCTCTTTGGCTGTTGTTAAGCCAGGAAACAAAAGGGGCCAGGTTTGGAGGCCAAGTGTGACAGCACGGCTTGTTCCCCTGCAGCCAGCCTTTCTCTCCCCAGCCAAGAGGACTGCGTCCCATCCGCTCTGCCCTGGTGGGCAGCCCCCATGCACAAGCTGCCCATGACCTCCTTGGGTGCCCCTGCCTAATCTGGGGGCTAGGGCTGTGTTCACCAAAGCACCACACTGGGAGCAAGGCAGGGTGGCTGCCAGGGGAACATGTTCCTGAACTGTGCCAGTGGCTGGTGCAGATGTAGTTGTTCTTTCTGTGCTTGTGGCAGGCATTTTACATGGGGACCGCTTTGGACCTCCCTTGCAGCACCAATTCCCATCTGGCAGCTCTGAGGCTGTGGTCTCACTTTTGGGGTGATATGCTGTGCCCCTTACAGGAACAGGCACAGCAAAAGCTATCCTACAGAACCCCTTGAATTATTAACAACAAAGGTAACCTCCTGGCAACACAGACAGACTTCACAAGAGGCCTGGAGCATCTGCTGATGCCATCCTATCACCTTTCCTCTCTTCTCTGATAAGGAGTGGGCAGGAAGTCTGCTGAGGTTTCCAAATTAGAATACCAAATTACAAGTGCGTGCATATTGGCCAAGTTGGGCACTTTGACACAGAAGATGTAACAGAACTATTATTAATAATAATATATCATTAATAATTATTATTAATTATTACTATTGTTAATAATAATTAATATTATTAATATTAATAATATGATTATGTTACATATTTCCAGGAGGATTCAGGAGCTCCTGTCTTACTCTGCACTCCACACATAATAGAAGGATGGTCCTGTTCTAAAGAACTGCTTAGCGCATCCCCGACCACAAACTAGCAGCCTGAGGTAGCACAGATAAAATTGCAGCTGCATACCTTTATGTTCTACCGCCAGTCTGAGCTGACAGAAATGAGCATCACTGGGCTAAAACTCCTAAAACAGGCACTGGAGCCCTATTTGAGCCATACTTTCACTTGGGAGCTGAGAGACAGTGGTCTAAATCGCACATCCAGGCATTTTACACTGTAAAACACTTCCAACCCAGTGTTACATGTTTAAATGTCAGTCTACTCTAAGCTTTCATAACAAAGGGCAAATGCTGATGGAAGAGAGGCAGAGAAGTGCAGCAGAGAGGTAAATAAAGGGAAAGGCCTTAGGAGGCTAACAGCTGCCCTCGTATAAAAGAATCATCTTTCAAGCTGATAAAACTAATGTTACAGGCTCTGATAAGAATAATCTCCCAAGCTCTGATAAGAATACAATGAGAACGAGCCTTTTACAACACAACATTAGTGAACCACAACCCCATTCTGCTCAGAAATACCCTTTCTAGGTGCCGCTTCCTTTTGTTCTCCAGCAGCACAAGCACTGAAAAGAGCTGCTTTAGCTTTCTTCCCTGTCTAGCATACTTGAACGGTGCAGCCAGGAAAGGCCTCCCTGGGCTCCACCCTATTGAATATGGAGCAATTCACTCCAAAGCAACTAAAGCATGCAAATAGTTGCATTGACTTCAAATGAAATTATTCCTATGTTTAAGTGCTCTACTGAATCATGGCCAGGGAGCTCAGCACTCTGGAGTATCAAGTCTTAAATGTCTTGGAAAGCTCTAAGTGAGAGGGAATGGTTTGGGAAACAGCAGGGAGGAAAGTGGGTGGGAAAGGAGTTATCCCACTGAATAATAGGTCAATTACATCTGAAGTTTGTGATGGATGAGGAGAGGAGAAGAATGGTGAATGGTGTAAATCTGTTTGGACGTTTGTGTTAATCATGACTTACCACCTCATATCCACACTGACCCAGAAACTGGGCTGGCTATACGGTTAGGAAATTGAATTAAGAAATACAACCTGTAATGGCCTATGCACACAACTCACAAGCATTCTCTCCCTATTTCTACCACAATACAAGAGTGTATTCAGCCAGCCTGCTGTTCTTGAAGGGATAGGATGACTTCCGTGGCACAAAAAATAGCCGAAATTCTGCACGTCTCAAGCTGAAGAAGGTAGATTTGTTTGGGGCAGAGCTTATATTCCACGAAGCTCCATGAAGCCAGCTAAGCACAAACACCTACCCAGGCACACGTGGGGGACACTGTAATGCAGGGGGACAGCTCAATACCTGCTACCAGGAACAGACATGTTTTGTTGGGTAGGTTGCATTCACGACAGCAGGCACAGAGATGGTTTCCCCAGAGCCACTGGTTTGGTAGGAGGGAGAAGCAGAAAACCGCATGGAAATGACCTATTGCACTGGACCCCACCAGAGTGCAACATAGGCATTGGACTGCAGCCACCCGAGAGGGCTGTTGGGTGAATGCTGAAAGACCAGGAGTATCCTATGCCATGTTACGCTCCTGAAAGATCTCATCGCAAGGACCTGGACATAGAAACTGGTGCATTCTCAATCTCTCCCAGCACATCACTGGCTTCCTCCTGCCCTAACAGATATGCTTTGCACTTCTCACAACTGATCTCAGTTTATTCCAAAACAACAGATGAAAGCCAGCAAGCATTAAAGTAAACAGGAGGTTTGCTCTCAACCACATTTGGAGCAGAATTTGACCCAGAATTAAGAGGACACTTTCTACTGGTGATCCAGCAGGTTTCTGATGCTGTTCCAGTAGCTCCAGGAGGCACACCTGCTCTTGGATCTGCATGGCAATTTCTGTGGTTTGGCCACTGAGCATAGTTTTATATTATTTTGAAATGCTACAATTAAAAAGAAAGAGCTTTCTTTTTTTTTTTTTCTCTTCTCCGCCCACTTCACTTGTTTAGCAAAAAGCTTAGACAGAACTGAATAACCATACAGGTGACAAAGCCATACAGAGACTGTTCTCAGGGTTGTGCAGAGAAAACATAGGATCATAGAATCATAGAGTGGTTAGGGTTGGAAAGGACCTTAAGATCATCTAGTTCCAACCTGCCTGCCATGGGCAGGGACACCTCGCACTAAACCATGCCACCCAAGACTCCATCCAACCTGGCCTTGAAAGCCACCAGGGATGGAGCATTCACAACTTCCTTGGGCAACCCATGCCAGTGCCTCACCACCCTCACAGTAAAGAACTTCTTCCTTATATCTAACCTAAACATTCTCTGTTTAAGTTTGAACCCATTACCCCTTGTCTTACCACTAGAGTCCCTAACGAAGAGTCCCTCCCCAGCATCCTTATAGGCCCCCTTCAGATACTGGAAGGCTGCTATGAGGTCTCCATGCAGCCTTCTCTTCTCCAGGCTGAACAGCCCCAACTTCCTCAGCTTGCCCCTGTATCATCCTCGTGGCTCTCCTCTGGACTTGTTCCAACAGTTCCATGTCCTTTTTATTTTGAGGACACCAGTAGTTCAGGGTAGTTCACCCAGCCTCAGCCTCTCACCCAAGGCCCCTTTGCCCAGCTGCCCACTCACCTGCCCCTCAGGACTGACCCCAAGCAAGCAAACTGCTGCAGAAGTTGCAGCGCTGTTGTGACTGGTATGTTCCCAGGAGACCTCAGCTGCCTCTGCTCTGTGATTCTGCCTCTCTTCTCTCCTGCTAATCATAGCAATGGAGTGGCGGGTGATACTGGGCTGGCAAACCCTGTAAGCTTTACAATTCACCCATTACTATCCCATCTTATATAGGGAAACTGAGGCACAGCTGCTGGCTCACTTCACATCGCAGAATCAGGCTGGGTAGGAGGCCAAGGCTGTGGTCTAGTGCTTCCCACCACTAATCCCTGGGATATACCTTCTGTTTTGACCATCGCATTAATAACATCAGATGGCATTTGTGATAAATGGCCAAATCAGAAGTGAAAATGTTTATAAAAACATATAAAACTGCCTCAAGTGCTAGTGAGCAGCTATTACAGCAGTTTTCCACAGGAGTTACCAGTGGTGCAGAGAACAACTCCAATTCAATGGAGGAGCGTACAAGTCATGGTGAAACAATCCTGTGTGATGTGCCTGCTACAGGAGAGTTAGGCCAGGTACCTGGATGAAAAGGAGAGTCCTTAAGCCATTTATTATGATCTTAACAGTTTTGGATAATAACAAAAGTGTGTAGTGTATGCATACATGAAATAATGCTCAGACAGGCACCAGGAACAGTTTCTACATATAATATGGGTGGGAAAAAAAACCCCGCAGGTTTAAATCAGAGCAAAGGCCACAGGAAACAGTATTTCACTCCAAAAGAAATGAAGTGCACCTTTCAATATAAGCTACCGATGGCAGGAGTGTGGCACCTGGGGAATTTGCAGGCCTGCCTGCCACCAGGATATGGCGAGCAATAGCAATCAAGCAGGTCATTCCTGCCTGGGAGCTGGCAGTAGGGCTGAAATTGGACCCTGGCATTTGCGTCATCACCAAACAATTAGTAACAGCTTCAGGTAAGTCAGGCCACCAGCCAGTACTTCTGAAAACGTCTGTGGCTGGATAAGGGTTGTCATATTCCTAATGTCAACACTGAGGCTTTGCACTGAACTCTGCATGGTCATATAAGAGCAGCCAGCCTGGTGGAGAGAAACACCTCCTAAGGTAGATTGCTGCTCAGGGTAATGGTAGGATGGATTTGGGACAGCACAGAAGGAGAGGCCGGGCCAACTCACTCTCCACCGGATGCAAAGGTCCGGTTACAGTGGGGATTTCCATGGTTAAAGGCTAATAAAGACAGCTAACCTCATTCACAGATGAAATGCCCACAGCTTGCTGACACTCCCATTGACCAGTGGAAACGTAACACAGGAGATTCTCTTCTAGCCAGCTTAATTTTTAGCACTTTGTTAAGCAAACTTGCCAAAAAGCTGTTTCTTGAAGAAGGAAGAGCAGTAATGTAGCAAAACTGGGGCTATTATGGAAAACATTTTGACATTTGCTATAATGAAACACTTTCATAATTCACCCTAGATCCAGAGTGATATATTTCTATTATTTGTTGCAACTTGGCCAATCCGAACAACATCTGTAAGACATGGTGTCTCTCTCCCTCTGGCTCAGCAGCTCTCAGTTATTCATTTCTCCATCATCAGGTAGATGTGTTGACAACCAGAAAAGGCTGTTGCCCTCCCAAAAAAAACTTGCAGATACCAGTTTTAGCCCTACCAAAGAGGCAAGTGTTTTTAAATCATGTACCTAGGCGATTTTGTGTCCAATTTGAAAAAAAAAAACAAAACAAAAAAACAAAGAAAGAAAAGATAGCATTACTGCTGTTTCACCAGATTTCCTTTTGGAGAGACTTGGATAGACCAAATCACACTCTGTAAAGAGAGGTGTAGGGGAGAAATTCAGAGGATATTAGACTTCTAGTGTGGCAGTGAGTTACCATACCAGCTGCAGAGGCATCACTGTGCATCAAGGACACAGGAGGCACACAAGCAGGCAGGACAGGCTAAGGACAGTGGCTATCAGCAGGCTGAATGCAGCAGAACTGACAAACCAGTTTTTCAGATGGGGGGAGGTTTCCCTCAAAAAGAAACATCAAAACTGACTAGGAGACCAACTGCAGCTCATGTAAAATTTCTTTCACTCAAAATCCACAGTTTCTCATTAAAACTTAGTACCATTGCCATTCAGAAACACTTTGGCAGGAGAGAAAAAGCAAAGGATCAACTACCCAGTCCATATCACTAAAAAGCATAGCTAGGATTACTGCTGTAAACATGTGGAAGAGTTAGTCAATCTCTGTTGTGGGTCTTAAAATAATCCCTATTACCTTATTAGTTAGTTGATCTCATAGGCAAGGTAATCACTGACTTTCATGGCTTTTGGATTAGACCTCTAATAGCTTTTAGGTCCTGGCGTCTGCTGCCTTGTTTACAAACAAAGCCAGGAAAAAAAAATCCTCATAAAAAAATAATCAAGGTAAAGGAATACAAATATTTCAGAGCTGGAAGGGAGACCAACTATTTAGCAACACCGCCATTTTCCAGTAATCACTCCCAGAAAAAAAAGTAATTGCTATTAACGCGCACATATTAATTCTAGATCCCTCATACTTCTAACCCTTAGATGTTTTCTGTGGATTAAGTCCATTGCTGATGTAATAGTCTGTTTGGTTTTATTGCTTTGCCATCTCTGAGTTTTATTGTCACAACATCCAGACTCAATTCCAAAAGACAGCAAGACTGTAGCAAAGAGCTGGGATGGAGGACTGTGACAACTGCGCTTGATGATCCATAGGTGTGTGTGCATATTTGCTTTAACAGATAGAAACGGTGTATTATAAGAGTGCAAAAAATATTTCTGTGTCACATGTGGAAGTTTTAGAGAGAGTAGGGGTAAGGAGGAGAACAGAGAGCTTAAGCTATTAGTGCCTTTCTTGAGAGGACCTTGTACCGCCGCTCTTCCTTTCTGATCACAAAATCCTATGTTTGGGGAACTCAGGAGTATAAATCTACGCAACTTGCCATCAGAAGAGAAACTCTACACAGGTTAATGGTAGCATTCACCTGCAAACCCAGTCTCACAAGATACCAAGTGTCCAAACATCAGCTATAACCCCTAGACCCCTTGTAGTAAAATACCATAAGAGCTAATCCAAAGCCAGCAGTGAAACTGAAGTCCACTGCAGCCCTGACTGGGAACCACTGTACACATCCTTGGTGTCATGAATCAAGGCATGTACACTAATCAGAGAATACCTATGCAGGTGTGGAGAGGTCTATACTTAAGAGGAAGACTTAACCTGAGCTAATAAGGGGAAAATGCATGCCTGTTAGGAACATCTCTTCATCGGCAAGTGATGAAATCCATTTGATGCAAACGTAAACCCCTATTATGAAATAGAAACTAGACACTGCATGTGCATTTCCAAACCAGCAGAGATATTTTTACTTTCATTCTACATATATCACCACAGATTTTCAGAAGAGATTTTTTGCTATCTGGATTTTACTAGTCAAGACATCCTTGGCATCCTGTCTTTTTATGCACAGAATTGTTTGCTCTTGTAATCAACAGCATGTACACTCTACCTCTTCAAATATCCAATGTATTCTATTTTCCACAAGGAGCAAGTCCTTTTTTACTCAGTTCAAGCAAATTATCAAGGGAGATGGATGATCAAGTGCTCCCGATGCTTTTGTATCATTTCTCTGCTTGCTCTGCTTGCCTAAAGTTAAAGTCATTCTGAGCAAATATTTTTCCATCTGAGAAACATTTTTTTCCATTCCAGGGCTATAAGCCGTTAGCAAACCATGTCTTCGTCTGGAATTAAGCTCTGCCAGAAATGAAGACGAGTGTGAAATGCTGCAAAAAGGAAGTCTCTAATCACAAGAAAATCTCTCAAAATCAAAAAAATAAAGGGGGAACGTAAAGCAACTGGTTAGCTTAAACTAACCAGAGTACCAGTGAGCAGTTGGTTGCCTCCTTTTCTGCTAGATAAGGTTGCCTACTGACACCAAAGAAATAACGCACTAAAAATTGCTTCTTATCAATTTCGTTTTTATAGCTTCTGGTTTTGAGGAGGTGGGGGGGGTGAAAGAGGGCAGCACCATTGCCTTTTCTCTACCATATCAACTGACTCGGTGGAGTTGAAGTTGTGTAGTTGCTAACTGTCGTGGTTTAAACCCAACTGGTAACTCAGAAACATGCAGCCACTCACTCACCCTCCTCTTCCTCCCCTCCCCAGGGCGGAATGGGGAGGAGAATCAAAAGAGTGTAAACCCCACGGGTTGAGCTAAGAACAGTCCAATAACTAAAATAAAGTAAAATATAGAGATAACAGAAAAAATACCAACAAAACCAACAATGATAGTAAGAAACAACAAGAGAAGAAATGAAAGCTCAGAAAACACAAGTGATGCACAGTACAACTGCTCACCAGCCACTGACCTATACCCAGCCTGACCCAAGCAGAGATTGGTCCCTTCCAGGTAACTCCCCCCAGTTTATATACTGGGCATGACATGCTGTGGTATGGAATACCCCTTTGGCTAGTTGGGGTCAGGTGTCCTGTCTCTGATTCCTCCTGGCTTATTGTGCCCCTCCTCACTGGCAGAGCATGAGACTGAAAAGTCCTTGGCCGGGTTGAGCGCTGCTCAGCAACAACTAAAACATTGGTGTGTTATCAACACTGTTTCCAAACTAAAGCCAAAACACAGCACTGTACCAGCTACTAGGACAAAAAAAAAAAACTGTTACAGCCAAACCCAGGACAGTATCTACCCCTTATCACATACGTTCATGTCATGCTCAGATCCCACGTTTTCCAATATACCATCACTTTTTTTTGTCTCTTGGTGATACAAACACACACACACACACATATACATGTATACACATACAGACAGGTATGATTCCTTAGTCCATGGACCATCCCTGTAAAGTTTGTTGGGTTCATTCAGTCTGTGATGTCGGGCTTCATCTGTCCTAACAGTCCTTCAGGGCAGGAGAGACGGTGTATGGTATTGGATTGTCGCCTGCTGGCGTCACTGCTGAGCTCATCTGGTTTCATCGCGGTTCATTCTTTGTTGGGATGATGATCGAAGGGAAGTCAGGTTCAGTCAATGGTGATGTGAGGACAGTACCAGGAGACTCCCGTTGCTGCTGGCTTTCCACAACTTTATTCTCTGCTGATGATCATGACGGCACATATTTTCTTTTCAAAGTCCGGAGTTGCAGAGATGGGCATCTAGCTGTACCAGCTACTAGGAAGAAAAATAATTGTTACAGCTGAAACCAGGACACTAACACTCCTTGTTTCCCATGAAAACCGGAAGCATGGCTATGCCAGAATTTTATATGCTGTTATGGAAAAAAACACATCAATACAAAAAATATCCAAAAATAGCACACTTTGTATTCAGGGAAGCAATGCGAACAGCTAAGTTTAAATCATTATGTTTTTATTCTGCAAATAAAAGACCAGTTTCTTCCACCTCAGTCCAGAAAGTTTATCAAGCAGCATGGCACACATAGTAGCAGCTCCACCTCAAGAATTACCTATTTAGATACACAGACATGCATGTATAAGTGTATATAAACATTTATATTACCCAAGATATGGGTGTAGCTTGGATTTATATATTGTATAATAACATTACTTGGGTTTGATTTCTTTGCCATTCCAGCTGTTGTGCAGAATCCAAGTATTTAAGTGGCTGCATGTTATTTCAGCTAAAGAGCTGATAGAAGCATCCACCACAGGGCACAGACAGGATCTATTTATAATTCATATGAGGGGATTTTTACCCCTGGCTGGATCCTACATGCTGTCCAGCTGCAAATGCAGACACTGGATATGTTTTGTAAGTGGATGTGTAACAAGCCAATAGTACATAAACTCCTAAGGCCACTAAGGATTTATTCTGAATGCACAGAAATGATTTCTCATTTATTCTGAATGAGAAATGAGCAAACCAGGCACTGATTTGCTTTAAAATAGGAGAATAAGGTCAAGCCATCTACTCTCTGACGTCTGCATGATCGTCCAGCAGCACTGATTTTGACAATGCAGAAAGAACCAGGGACAAGGTAACATCTGAGTTGCTCAAAACACAAGCTTGTCCTGAAAGACACTGCTGGAGTTTGCACAGCTCCTGCAGCCCATGAGTCACCCCAGCTACACAGAATTTCATCTCCATCTAAATTATTCCAGTGCACCAAATACAACTGTCACGCGCAGCCAGTGGCAGAGCCAGCATTACATGACAGAATGGCCTGCCATTGCGTTGGTCAGCCACCTAGGCTTCCTGATGCATGTTTCTGAAGCTTCTGGCTGACCTGTATGTAGCAGCTTTGCTGAGTTTTTTCCTGGCAAAGCAGGGAAGAGGAAGGCATACTGACTAAACAGGAATCCTGTACGTGGGGTGCATGTGTAAGCTAGAGCAGGAGATCCATGAACCTTTAGAAAGCAAAATCACATATGATACACAGCACACTGCCATGCTGCTTCCTGTCATACTCCCTGGCCTGTGGTGATGTAGCTGGAGTCATCCAAACTCTCAGGCTTTGTGTACCAGGAGTCTGCAGAAATAAAAGCCCTGAGAAAGAGGTGGTTTTGCCCAGCGTCTGTATTGAAGGCAGGGAAATACCCGACCTAGCAACAGGAACATCACCCACCTACCAAGAGAAGGATGAATCACCTAGTAGTAGTTCACAAACTATGTGAAACCATGATTGCAACAAGAAAATTACAACCAGTGGGCTGGATAGTTTGTCTCCTAACGGCTTCTGTCACCTCTGTGCCTTGCAAGATAATGGAACAGATGCTCCTGGAAACTATGCTAAGGCACACAAAACATGAGGAGGTGATTGGTGACAGCCAGCATGGCTTCACTAGGGAAAATCATGCCTGACAAATTTGGTGGCCTTCTATGACAGAGTTACGGTTTTGGTGGATAAGGAAAGAGAAACTAATGTCATCTGCCTGGACTTGTACAAAGCATTTGGCACTGTCCCACATGACATCCTTGTCTCTAAACTGGAGAGGCAGGGATTTGACGGACAACTCAGTGGATAAGGAATTGGCTGGATGATCCCGCTCAAAGAGTTGTGGTCAATGGCAAGGTCCTGCACCTGGGTCGGGGCAATCCCAAGAACAGCTACAGGCTGGGTGGAGAATGGTCTGACAGCAGCCCTGAGGAGAAGGACTTGGGCATGCTGGCTAACGTAAAGCTCAACACGAGCTGGCAGTGTGTGCTCGCAGACCAGAAAGCCAACTATACGCTGGGCTGCATCAAAAGGAGCGTGGCCAGCAGGTTAAAGGAGATGATCCTGCCTCTCTACTCTGTTCTCGTGAATCCCCACCTGCAGCCCTGTGTTCAGCTCTGGGTCCCACAACACAAGAGGGATGTGGAGCTGCTTGAGTGAGTCCAGAGGAAGGCCATGAAGATGATCAGGGGGCTGGAGAACCTCTCCTGTGAAGATGGGCTGGGAGAGTTGGTCCTGTTCAGCCTGGAGAAGAGAAGGCTCTGGGAAAATATTATAGCAGCCTTCCAGTACCTAAAGGGAGCCTATGAAAAAGCTGAAGAGGGACTTTTTACAAGGCCTTGAGTGACAGGACAAGGGGGAATGGCTTTAAACTGAAAGAGCATAGATTTAGATTAGATATTAGGAAGAAATTCTTCACTGTAAGGCTGGCGAGATGCTGGAACAGGTTGCCCAGAGAAGCTGTGGATGTCCCATCTCTGGAAGTGTGCAAGGCCAGGTTGGATGGGGCTTTGAGCAACCTGGTCTAATGGAAGGTGTCCCTAGATGATCTTTAAAGTCCCTTGCCATCCAAACCATTCTAGGATTTACGATTCATTCTATTCACTTGCAATGTGTAGTGCTGGCGTAGAACTCCTGAGCTCACCAGTGAGAAGGACCCAGTTTCTTCAAGTGCGGTTTTACGCTGAAGAGTGACTGCCTCGAAAAGTTACCTTTGCTTATGAGCTGTCTCTGCAGCATGAGCCAGAATATAATAGAAGCCTTCGGTGACCGAGATAGGTTTGCATAGCAAGACACATTCAACACACTGGGTGCACTCCGCGTTCCCAAAGCTCAGAGCCCCACCATGGCTAGGGGGAAAGACCAGCCACCCCTGGGACAGGCTTATGCCTGATGATCCAGATGGCACAGCAAAAGTTATGCCTCATGTAAGGAGCCTTTAATTTACAACTGCCTTGTATTTAAAGCACCTTCTTCTATTGCCTCCAGATGCTTTTACCTTGCAATATTAAACACAAAAGCAGTCACAAAAAGCATGCCATTTAAATGCAGGAGACCCAATTTCTGCTTTGCACAACACTAGGAAATAATAATAGTACATCATCACAATTTCTTAATAAACTGGATGTTCAGTCCTAAAGTGAGATATGCAGCAGGTGTGGAAACAAGCTCTCCCATTTTCTTCACCCTGCATGTGCCACGTCATATAATTGGGTTACCATGGACTACAGAATTTCCTCTGAAGCCTCAGGTTTTGTCCTCTCCAGACCCACATACATGGGCAGTGGCCTGAAAAAACAGATTACTACCATAAAAATATTTCATATCAAAAGTCATCTGGAAGAGGAGGGAAAATGCAAGTTCTTTAATTTGCTTCTATTCTGACCTGGATGTCCCTGTCGTTCTTCCCGACAAGAGGAAGTGGTGGGTTTCCCCAGCTGGCTTTTGGAGTTAAGCACCAGTCTTGTCTGCCATGCTTCTCCCTGAAGGCAGCAGCGCTAATACTGAGAAAAAAACCTGCAAAACAGAAAAAATATTTGTTGCAGACCTTGTTTTACCACATAGCTCAAACTCCTGAAAATATTTAGGAAAAAAAGAAAAAGGTATTCTTGCTTTGAAAGGAAAACCTGCAGATTAACCAGCAAAGCTCAAGGAAAACGAGTCAATGTGCTTAATTCTTCATGGGGTCCCTGATCATTTTCTGAGGAAATCTACAGACACACTCTGTGTTTTTAATGTAGCCAAATTCTGAAAATGAGGAACACTTCAGGTCTTAAGTCAGTAACCTCTTATGACATGAACTGCCAGAATCAGGCTGCAGTTTGTGAATGTCCTCTTTTATATTTAATTTAAAAATCCTAATTAAAGTTTCTTCCCGTTAGAGTTTCTGAAAGGGAAAAAAATGGGACATCAGGAGACCCTAAAAACAGGGAAAAAAAGCACTGCTCCAAACT
Source organism: Strigops habroptila (assembly GCF_004027225.2). Classification (NCBI taxonomy): domain Eukaryota; kingdom Metazoa; phylum Chordata; class Aves; order Psittaciformes; family Psittacidae; genus Strigops; species Strigops habroptila. The sequence goes on from NC_044278.2 coordinate 19,095,644, forward strand.
GCCCTCAGATCAAGTTATTCTCCTAAGCCAAGTTTCAAGCTGACCCTGCGTTAGTACTGGGTTGGTAAGATCAGCACTCCCTGTGAAACCAATCTCCACTTATACATCAGGGTGAGGAAAAAGGAATGGGAAAAAACACAAGCCTATGTATGAGGTCAGATCTGTCTTAAGAAACCAAGAAATGCCTGATTTTTTTTCCACCTTCCACCTTGCATTTCTTTTCTTGGGTGCTGCTTTGGAGGACACATACACCTTTATGTTATCCATGCTTATGGCCCGCACTGGGGGCTCACAAGAATGAATGCAAGCTTTAGTCAACTCACGGAAGCAGAGGAAACCCAAAGCACACACACAAGGGCTTTGATACACTGAGATTTGATACACCCCATGACAGAGCCAGACACAGCTGCCTACCACACAGATCTCATGTCTGGAGAAACATCCCTGCTGGAGGGATAGCAAGGGTTTCACTTGGTGTTTGCACACAGCGCAGTGCAGGTGGGGGGAAGCGCTGTGAGTCACAATGGACACTTTCCCAAGGATTTCTCAGGAGATTTACAAATCTAATCCTAATCTTAGTTTATTCAGGCATGGCCGCTAGCACAGCTGCAGGCACACCACCCCCTCCTGCTCCACCCTTGCATCCTTCAGGCCATCTCTTGTCCCATGACACCCGAGGCTCCAACCCAGTGCTTGTATCCGCCTCCACCGTCTGGGACCAGACCCATCCCTCACCTCTGAGAGCTTGGAGCTGCCTGCACATCCCCTTCTCTACCAGCGATGACCCATCTCCACACTCTGCAAGAAGGGCTGTTACTGGAAAGGCAAAATAAAATTTACCCTCATTTTGCACATGGTGGATGCCTCGCTGTTGGATCCACCAGTTAGCACACTGGTGGACCCTTCTGAGGCACCCATGATGCTTCAAGAGGCCCTAACCTTGCTGTCACCTTCTCCTCAGCAGGCCAGCTTGCCCAGAGCTGCTTAACTCTCAGGAGACAATTCAGTGGCAAAAACTGGGAACAGAGAAAAATACGAGCTCAGGTCCACTGGTTTATGTGAAAGAAGGCTGATGATGGTGGGGTAACCTGCACAGGGGGCCCAGCCTGGGCTATGAGAGGCAAGAGGAGAGGGAGGAGCTCAAACCAGTACCGGCACATCTGCAAGGGAGGGAGGGATGGTACTTGTGATATGGGACCAAATGTCTACAGCTTTAGCCACAAACGGATCTCCACCAGCAAATTTCTGGGTGGGGAAAAAATACTGGTACAAAACACACTGGTCAGACAAAAGTCACCCTGATAATTTGGGCAGACTAGGCAGAGTATACAGACCTTTTTGTTTGAAAACCCCATCGATGTCATTGATGATAGAACAAGTTGCCGTCATTTGACAGTTTTTTCAGCCCTCTGGATTGTCGCTGACCATTCAGGGTTTTTTCAGCAGAATTAGTCGTGCCATAAATTGTTACACTTGAAATGAGAATCACAATCACCAGATTATCACCCATTTAATTAAAACAAACCTAAGTATTTCACACTATATATACAGTACAATGTTCATGTGCCAAACATCAAGATACAGAGTGCTTTGGAGTTTATATTGACGTCAGTTTTTTGCTTCAATCAACATTTACCTTTTAGGTCAATACATTTTTATGTTTGCCATAACAGAAGCTAGAATCAACATGCTTATGACTGTAATTATATCATTTAACTCTTTCAGTGCTTGAAATAACATTTGTAAGGAAGAAGGAAAGCTAAATACAAGCACGCAGTGGCTTTGCCTGGCCTTTCTCTCAGTTAAATCCAGAAAAATGCTATTGCACTGCTGTTATCTGGAAGAATCACCTCGCTCTTTGCCAGTGCTGGCACAGAATATATAACAGCATTGCCAGTAATATTAAATACCAGTAATAGCCCACCTGAATAGCCGGGAGACAAACATTCAGTTATTAAAAGTGATGGTACAGAATTGCCTCATTAAGCCTGGTAGCTTGCTGTTTACAATGGGCTAGTGCCAAAAGAAGAACGCAGTTTTACAGCTTTTATTGCTATTGTCTCAGTGCATTGAAAAATAACCTGTTTTCAGATAACCTAAAAAAAAAACAAACCCTGATTTTAATCAATGTGAGGTATCTGAACTCTGTGGCCGTCATTTCGTTCAGCCCTGCTGAGATAAGTAGCAGAATAAGTGTTCATCTGTTTCATTTATACAAGAAGTAAGTAAACTGTTTGCTTTCATTTAGCACGCTGCACTTGCCAGCATTATCCATGCCAGCTCGAGCACTAGTGGAGAAAACAACATCTGGCCAGGAATGGATGATCCACACCACATGTGCCACAAAGGCCAGTCGTGGGTAAACCACAACTGCGGGTACCAATGGCTTCCTCAGCACCACCATCCCAGGTAACAATTTCATGTCTCCAGCCATTCGAGCCTAAAACAGGCTGAGGATGAGAAGAGTATATAGAATCATCATAAAATGTGCAGGCACAAAGTCACATGTGCCCTGCCAAAAAAATATGCGCATGCACCCACATGGTAGGCTTGTTGGCAGACTCTCTCCCTTCCTTTCTTTCTCATATGTATACATATGTATGCAAATATATGTGTATATATACATGTATATATATGTGTGCCTATATCTTTTCTTTTTTTTCTGGGCCACAAATCTTTCCTGCAAGCCTAGAATTGCCAAAAACCCCTTTCACTGGCCTTGCTCCAAACTATGAACAATACAAACAGCTGTTCTGCTCCAGCAGTACTAGGGAAGTAAGGAAAAGAAGGCATGCTGTACACACAGGAGAAGAAGAGACATTAGTGGATAGAAGGGAAAAGCACAGAAGAGGTTTTACCCTTCACAGGTAAAGCACACCATCACTGAGGTGTGGTATCCTCCGAAGCGTGTAACCGGGAGTTTCTAGGCATCTCCCTAACACAGCATGTCTCCATTCCCAGGGTGGGATCATTATCCCCAGTTTCTCTCCAGGACATGGGCACAGGATATTTTGGTGGCTGCCCATGTCCAGGGCAGAGCCCTGATGCCAGTGGTGAGGTTTCTCTTGTGCAGCACCAGTTCTGTACAACTCTGCACTCATCCCCATCCCAATTACAGTTCCTCTAAGCAGATGGGAGGAAGGAAGGTCAGTGTGCTCCATTGCAGCCAGAAATTAAAGATAAAAAACCATACAAAATTGGCTCTAAGCACATAAAAGACAAAGAGTTTCCCTCACTTTCCAGTAACTCACCACCTTAATAGCAGAAGATAGGCAATTAATAGTATGTGTTCAGTGTTAAATCACACTGGGCGCTAGGGCTTAAACCCACTTGAAAGAAACTAGGCCAATCATTTTATGAGGCATGGGAATTGTTAAATTGGGCTATCCCTTCTGCTTCATATAACTGCATGAAGACTGATATTGTGGAGAGTTTTTTAATGAAGGCCTTATATAGCTCTAGGTCAGGACATTTGCATTTGTGAAAATTACATTGAAAGCATAAGAAACAAAGCAGCATGAACAAACAGCAGTGTTTTCATCTTTAAAAAAAAAACAAAACAACAAAGCCCACATTCCATCCGTGGGAATATGGTACCAGGGACTGGGAAACAATGTTTTCTATTTCCAGCTTTGCTGTCAACTTACAGGAGCCTGACCTTAAGCAAATGATCTTACTCTGGAACCTCATTTATCTGCCTCGGGTGTGTAGAGGCTCATTAGCACCCTCACTAATGAGCTTCACATAATCATATGCAAAGCACAGCATTTTAGTAGATTTTGGAAGACTAAGATTTGTAAAGCCCTTTGAAATTCCAGATGATGTAGATATGTAAAGATCTCCCTCTTGCTCGCTTGCTCTCTCTCACACATACTCTCTCCAGGTGATAAAGACAAATTCCATTTTAAAAATTTCAATTCCCAAGCACAAACAGTGTAAAATCAAAGTCCAGTTTTTGAAGTTTTATTACTTCTTTGAAACAGTGTTAACACGCACACACAAAAGAAATCCAAAGAGCAGCAAGTTACTGGAACAGTTGGTCCTGAGCATGCAATAAAAGCCTAAACAAAGTTGAACTTTGGATTACATGCCATGTTGAGTTATTGAATTTGACAGGTTAATTTGTTCATTTCTTTGACCTGATTTATATACTCACTGTATACTTGCAGAACACCTGCTGTTCAGGTGCTACTTTTATACTTCTTGCCCTGTTGTAGCTTCAATAGTATAGAGACAGTCACCTGCTAAAAGTGCACAGTTGCAAGCCTGTGACTTACGTTAAACTGATTGGTACAGGTGGAAAAAAATTAGTTTTCATGCCTACAGCCCCAAAGCAAAGAATTACTCTGTTCCCAAAAGAGCGTCTTAATTTTTTTCAGTTGTAACACTTGGTCTAATATAAGATTTTAGCTTTACCTACAAGTCTTGTCCACCCAATCTCCTTTGAACAATGCACTCGTAACAAAATACCAGGATAAAAGCTTTGATTTACTACTCCTCCTCACTGGAAATAAAAGGTGCACAGGTTTTGGCTGGGAGAGAGTTAATTTTTTTCATAGCAGCTCATATGGTGCTATGTTTTGGTTTGTGACCAAAACAGACTTGATAATAAACTAATGTTTTAGTTACTGCAGAGCAGTGCTTACATAGAGTCAAAGGCTTTTCTGCTTCTCAGGCTGTCCTGCTCATGAGTAGGCTGGGGGTGCACAAGAAGTTGGGAGGGGGACACAGCCAGGACAGCTGATGCCAACTCACGCTTTGCATGTGCATGCAGCTTTTGCTTTACCTATTAAACTGTCTTTATCTCAACCCCCAAGTTTTCACACTTTTACTCTTCCAATTGTCTCCCCCATTCAGCTGAGGGGAATGAGTGAGCAATTGGGAAAAGGCTGAGCTGCCCATCAGGGCTAACCCACAGCAACAGGCTGTTTCTAGCAAGTTAGGTACATCCACAAAATGCTGGAGTCCAGCAGTACTGCTTTAATCAGAGCAAACCAGTTACTTACATTACTTTAAGAAGATCAAAGTGGCAGGTTGAACATTTTCCAAAATTGAATTTAATTGCTTAATGGGAAAACAGAAACAAAACCAAGGGGGCTTTCTAGGAAGTGTGCCAGAAGCTGCCTAACAAGCAAACCACAATATCCTTGCACAATCAGTGTCTCATTTCCCCTTCCACGCACAGAAGGTCTAAACCAAGGATAATCCCTATGAACGTCTCCAGTAGAACATGCTCATAAGTCTCCCCTGCACAACCAGATGCATGAAATTAGGCAATAAAATAACTCTTATCTGCAAGTGGAAAGCTAATTTGGACAGCAGGCACTGATGCAGGACTCGAGCAATCAATCTGCTACACTCATACGGCCTCTTCCCTCTCCCTTCCAAAGCCCCCAGGGAAGGACCATGGCCATTTCTCAGATGTGAAGCTGAAGCCCCAGTGCCATGGTTTTTTAGGATCTGTAGGTATGCTGCAAAGACTCTCCAATCTTTGTCAGGTGCCTAGCCCCCATAGGCAGCAGTTGCTGTCAGAGATACAGTCCGGGCAAACTTTGGGCAAGGCCACAGGGGAGAGCCTTGTGCCAGTTTCATCTCTTCTCTTCATCAGTGCAGGCGAGCCCTTTGCTGCTCATGTGCCCGCACTAAAACAAGAGCACTTTCCTGGGGGAGAAAGGAGGGATTTGCTGTGGGAAAAGTGGCCAGAGCAGTCCTGTACGATACCTGGGGGCTCCGGTGAGCCACAGCCTTCCTGAAAGGGTAACCCGCCTATGTGAGAGCAAGAAATTGTGTTGAAGGATAATTACAGTGGTGGGGAATTTGTCCTGGTTTTTTTGGTGCAAACTTTGCACAAGCTAAATATCTGCTTGGATGGAGGTTTTGGGCCTTAAAATTAAAGAGAAACAATACTTTGATGAGGCAAAGGTCCCCTTGGCAATTGAGGTTTTGCCAGCATGAGAAAGTAGCAGAAAGACCACCATTTTGCAGGAGACAAAATCAGATTCTTATCTCTGATCAGTTTTGTTTTCTCATTGAACCTAATTGCATTACTTTGCGCTTATCCTTGGGTAAGGAAAAGGAAAGTAGATTTAAGGTTCAATTTGAGAGAAATTAGGTAAGGCAAGGAGGTCAGAAGTCTCTAACTATAGTCTTGTCTCACCAACTGACTAGCTTTGCTCACCCTTTACACTTGCTATAACCCCTCCAGGACAAGGAGAGACTCTGCACCTTTCTAAAGCCAGTCCAAAACCTTGCCTCCCTCCACATCCCAGAGGAGCCACAAGGCTCTCTCTCATGATTTCACCACATCTCAGACCATCCCCTAGATCCAGCAGGGCTCCTCAAGCCAGCATTGCTTTGCCTTGATGGGCCAAGCAATCTCCAGCACAACCCTCTATGCAATTTGAGGAGAAGGCAACTGCAGCAAGTAGCCACATTTCTCCTCCTGTCACCTTCTTCCCCCTGCTGCTGCCCATCCATCCCCATGCTGCAAGGCTTATCTCTCTCAATGGCGGAAGTTGTCCAGAGGTCCAAACCCATGAACAGGCTGTGAAGGGGTCCAGGTTAAAAATAACTGCTTAAAAAAGAAAGAAATAAAAGCATGTGGGAAGAGCTGCTAAGGCCAGGCAACACCTGGCAGAGCTGAGAAGGTGGCAATTGGTGGTAGTGGGAATGAGGAAGGATGGGGCAAAACCAAGCATCTCAAACCATATTCCAAGAAGAGCCAGAGCTGGGGTCCATTCCCACCACATTCTGACATCCCCCATTCTGCAAAAGTGGGCACTGGTGCTTGAAACCCAGGAGGGGTCAGTGTCAGGCCCTCCTTGGTTGAGAGAGATCTTTCCCTAAGGGCAGGGTGCTCTGTTCAGAGAAAGCCTTCAGGGAAATAAGACTTCTCCCAACTAGGGGCTGGCAGCTTGCCCCGGTGTTCCTCCCTGGAACAACCCCATTCAGCATTATTGACCCCCACCCGACGCCAGCACCCACAAGAAGCTGTGAGTGACTGACACGGGGACGGTGCTGCAGAAGTCACCTGAACTGCTGCCAAGGGAAGCAGACAAGCCCAAGGGCCCAGTGCCTGAGGGAGAGGGTGCTGCTGGCACCCAGCACCTTGAAGCCTTTCCCACAGAGGGAGAAGGGAGCTGTCAGAGGGCCTGTGTCCCCTGCTCTGCCCAGTACTGAGCTATGAGAGATTTCTCCTGGGGGAGGATCCCCTTACTACATTCATGCTACTAAAGTAATGGGTGATATATTACGAAATGTCTAGAATGGGCTTAAGGCATGTCATCCCCCCAGCCATCTGCATCAGCACCACTTCTCACACCGTAACCTGTATGTGGACCAAAATGGAGCAGAGATACAATTTTTCCTTTGCTGCAGAAAAACATCCTCTTTCTTCCACACAGGAATGAACCAGTGTGGGGTAGGGCTGTAGAAAGCCCCTGCCGCACATCTTGCAATTACCAACACAGTTGTGTTGCCAGGACTGACACTGGGGTGTTTCCTACCTCTCAGGCCCAGACAACTAGCGTGCTCACCCACTCCTGCCTTAAAGGGAAGGCTTGTTCCCTGCTGGGTGCATGAGCTGGCTCTGCATGCATTTGCATGTCTTCCAATAGCACCCAGAGAGCCACTCTTCCAAAATCATTGCACTGGAGACACCAGTAGTCTAATGCTGTGATGATTAACACCAAACTCGGTCCCCATCCTGCAGATCTGTATCCGCCTGCATGCCTCATGAGCTTGCATGCAGTTCCAGGATGGGCTGTGTGTGGCAATCCACTTTCCCTTGCAGGACAAACACTATGTGTTTGCTCTTCAGCCCCAGCTCTCCCCACACACTCATACACATATTTGTATGGACAACTTTGAGAGTAAGGTCACCAGAGTGCATCCTGGGGTCTGAGAGCATCCTCCTGGTACCAGCATCCCAGGCAAGCTTCTGCATGGTCCTAGGACATAGGAAGCACTTTGCTGTTCCTCTGAAAGCAGGAAAGGGAGAGGCAAGAGAAGGTTTTAAGAACAATCCTCTGCCTTTCCTGCTGCTGAGGATCTCTTTCACTTGCAGTAGTGTCCTTCCCCTCCTAAAGAAGGTTTAGCTCCTCAGGAATCAAAGAAAAGCAACAGGGAGTAAGGGAAACAGGAGCAGAGCTGCAGGGAGAGCCAGAGCCGTGGCTGGCAGGGCACAGGAGAGCAAGCTGAGCCATGCCATCGAGAGCTCCCAGACTCACATCACCTCCCACCCACTTCCGCTGGCACAGGCAGGGCCCAAGCTGCTTGCACTGACACAGTGCCAAGGCATATCCCCCCACGCATGCCCCTCCTGCTTCTCGCCCATCCCAGAACACAGAGTGCCAAGGCAGACAGGCATTGGGCTGCAGCCAGGCACAGATTCTTTTAGCTTAGTTCATTCACCTAAGCTTAGCAGCCTGGTCTCCACATTCACAGTCTAACAATCAATCTCAGCATCACGGCCCATCCTCATCCTGACCAGCCACAGGGTACACGGGATTTGCAGAAAAGGGCACCCTATGCTGATGCTCCAAGGATTTTTTCAAGGGCATTGTCTATCATACAATCAAAATGACCAGTTATTTCCAAAATTGTTTTCTGAGGCCTTCTTTTCTGGTTAGCATGTCCCGTGGAGATAAAGCAAAAGGTAGTCTTTAACACCACTGGAGAAGACAGCACTGCAGCTGCAACCTCTAGAAGAGCAGAGCAGGAATTCCTTCCCCACTACCATGGGTACCGCCAAGGTGTTATTGAGTTATGCACCAAAATAGGTTGGTGGTATTATAAACTGGTTATGAGGATGGCTACAAGAGCCACAGTGTTTCTCTACACTGCCTTCCCCTCAAGGAACCTCCACTTGGAAAGAAGTTTCCAACTGCACTGACAAACTTGGAAGCTGAACTTCTGTTTAGCAAGAGAATAGGCCTAACAGATTTCCCCATGCTTTCTGATAAAGACATGACAGTCAGGAACCACACCTAGGGAGGCTCTTTCTGGATCATTGCAGTCTGCAAGGTCTTTGCCACCCCTGGTCAAGGACAGTGCCCGCTGGGCAGAGGAGGGCTGTGCCATCCCCTCTGCAGCAGCCCACCCGAGATGCCCCGGAGCAGCAGCAGCATCCCATCTGCTGGGGCACAGCCAGGGCAGCACAGGGAGAGCCAGGCAGCACACTCACTCTCAGGCACACTTCTTCACAGAGGGAGCAGTTTCCACACAGGCATTTTGAGAGTTTGCTAAGATTTATTGTTAAGTCAACAACTTCTTGTGCAAGAGGCCCTGCGAGATGTAACAGGAGCTAGTTGCTGCCATAGCACTACAAAATCCGAGATATCACAGCATTTTTATACCTTTTGTCATGAACCTGATATTTTTCAGAGAGACAAGCCACCAGGCTACATGCTGGTGACCCAAGACGTTAGTATTTTACAAAGAGGGAGACAGAAGACAGGCAGATAAGGACACACAGGGAATACATTGCTTAAAAGAAAAAAAAGGAGGGGGGGAGAAAATACAACTTTCTGTGGGAGACAGTCTCCCTACAGGAAGAAGTAGAGGTTGGTTTAAGTGGGTTTATTTTTTTTTTTTTTTTAATATTACAAGTATTTTGTTTTAAAGGAATGGTGTTTCACCTGCAAAACCAGAGTTCATTTTACCTCCACCCACTCCTCATTAATCAACCTCAAAGAACATTTTTTTCAATAAAGAGATACAATATTAGTTAAACTAATGACTTACATAGGCCGAATCATTCCCGCAATCTTGACAAATGCTTGGAGCAAGCAGACAGATCCTGAGAACTGATAGCATTGGCTGGGGGGGAACAAGACTCTCGAATGAGGGTTGTACCATGGAAGTATCCCCCATCCCAGCAAAAGCTTCTAGCCCCATCAGCCTCCACCAAGAGCATCGATGAGGCACACAACCTAGGCCACAAAGATGTGGCACAGCAAAGAAAACCTTCTGGGTGCATACAGCAGCTGGAAATTTTCACGACCAACTTTGGGGAAAGAAATGTCAATGCTGAGGAAATTCTGGCCCGTGTCAAGAGGCAGTATGCAAAGCAAGGCAGAGTGGCTATTCTAGATGAAGTCCCATGTGCAGGGTGGGCAGGAGGGTGAGCTACAGGCTGTGGCCAGCCTACAGCATGGGTGAAAAAAAAGGCACAAGAGCTGCAGGACTGCATGAGCATTGAGACCTGCTTATGGGGAAAAAGCAAGCACTCGACGTTTCAGCAGTGGGTTATGACCAGAGGAGTTTGAATAGGAGACTAAGGCAGTAGAATAGGTTAGTCCTAGGCACATCAGCAAGGTTTGGCTGTTTCTAGCTTTGACCATGTTTCCTTCCTCTTCTAGTTTCCCTAAGTTTCAATTTGCCTTCTCCACAGCCAGCACTTTAGTAGCAGCAGACACAAAAGGAAATGTGTTGGTAGTGCTAGTAAAGTAAGCTTAAGCTGGTAGGATTTTCACAGGTGGGAAAAGAGGCAGGGGAGAAGATGGCTGCAATGGCAGGGCTGGGAATGGATGTGGCTCTGGGGATAGCAACACAGAGCACAACTGAGAGTGGTAATGGAAGCCAAATGCTGTAACAACACGGGAAGCCTGAGCTCCACAGAAGTGGAGTGCTCAAAGGCACCAGGAGAGGCAGGATCTGACTGCCCGAGCACATGTATGGTGCTCCAAGGAGGAGACTGGGCAGGAGATAAGGGAAAGCAACCACCAGAGCTAGACTTGGTGGACTGAATACAACTGGATAGAGGCTTTTGGATGCTGCTCAAGAAAAGAGGCACCAAAGAGCAATCAGCACCAGTCTTGAGCAGAAAAGCAAGTTACAAAATGAAGTTTGGCAATAAAAGAGAGAAGAAAGTTGCCAAGTGTATCCCACCAAAGTAATCAGGACACCAGCACGAAAAAAGAAATATACAAAAACCACTAGCAAAGCAAGAAATAAGACAGAGGAAATTGGACAGGCAGAGGACATCAGAGCATGCATAAAAGCAGAAAAAGAGAAGACAGAGCAAAAGAAATTCACTAACACCCTCCAGCCCCTAAAAGAGAGGTATGACACAGGCTGTAGAAGAACAAGGCAGCAGAGAGCTGGTGGCACACGACTAGCCAAGGAGGTTTCTGTAAAACCATAAAGGCTCACAGGAAAGCATGGGGATGATGCTCCATAGTATCAGTGCAAGACACAAGTTGATGGGGGAAGGAGGGGCAGAGAGAATGGCCAAAGCAAGCTGGAAGTAAAACTAATGGATTTAACAAAGGCACAGAGGAGTCTCCACCAATATGGCAACACTAATTAAGAGGATGTGGCACCAAGATATGGTGGCAACAAATAATTAAAGGTTGGTAAGAGGAAGTAATTTAAGGCTAATAAGAGGCAGTAATTTATCAGGAGCCAAGAAGAGTGAAGAGTCCAGAGCAATAAATTCAACAATGGAATAAACAGGCAGAGCCAGAACCAGAGCCACCAGCATGATAACGAAGATAACAACACAGCAGCACATAAACTCTGTACACAAATGGAGCGCAGCTGATGGAAGCCAAGATGGAGCTGCCAGGCCTCCTCCCTCTGCTTATTCAAGTCTTCCCTGAATACCCAACTGCATCAAGCCACTGACCAGGGAAGACATGTTTTTGAAGTAGGGCCCCTGTTGCACTTGTCCCTGCACCTAGCATCTAGACCAAGAGCTCTTTGAGGCAGAGGCCATTACAAGATCCCCACCATGGGTGGGGTGGACAGGGTGGGGATGGACATAAGGTGAGGAGGCATTTCCAGGGATGGCAACCACCAGTAGATCCATGGAAGCAGGTACCACTGCTGGGCTTGTGGAGCACAGGCCACACAAGGAAGGGTCAAGAGAGCTTAATAGTTGCAGTCCCAGCTAAGGAGCAACAACCAGGCACCTCCCTGGAGAGCAAAGGACCATCCTCCCATAGAAGTGGGGAACAGGAGCCTACGTGTCAACTGGGGAACAGGAGGGCAGGAGGAGCAGCCAGCATTCCCCACAGTTCTTGCTACATCTTTTCAGTACTATCCTAGAAAGCACATAAAGGTTATTAGCTGTGCTCCCGGCACTCCTGCTCTGTTCGGCCCAGATGAACAGGAGTCATTGTCCCTGCAGCAAGGATACCTCTTACTTGCTCATGCCCAAGGACCAAAGCAAGGCAGCTGGAGTTACGCACCCACCCCACCGCTGTCTGCATCCAAGCTTGAAAATCCTGATCCTGAGCTTGGGCCCCTCCAAGGGGGATCAGTGACCAGCAACCACAGGTTCGCTCCAGCACTCCCTCCCATCGGCTGTCCCCAGGCTCAGCTGCAGCCACCACAGCCCAGACTGTGCTTATGGCTGGGGACGCGAGGCGTGGAAAGAAAGGCTGCCCTGAAATCAAGAGAAGCACCTTGAGACACTTGATGCAGAGAGCGTGGGAAAGAAGCTAACGACATTCATGTTCATCAGGAGACAGATAAACCACTACAATAATAAAATTTCATTATGACAGCTAAGGAAGAAGAAACAAAAATTCTTTGTTTACTGTGTCTGTAATAAAGTACAAAGGTATCTGCCTTTGCACTACTGGTTGCACAGGCAGGTTTCAGCCCCGGGTGAGGGCTAGAAGTTGCTTATGCATTGTATGTCATTTTTCAGGCAGCATATCAGCCCTTTGCAGTGTTAACTCAGCCCTCCATGCCACAAGGTGCACACAGAACACCTTTACTAGGGTCCTTCTCCTTACAGGAACAGAGAGAGGAGATTGCAAGGTTTACTAGTTCACACAGACTTACAGATTTATGAAATGGGGAGGATATTAGGGTCCTCACTGACAGACGAAGACTGTTCTTTATACTTACCTGGCATGGGAGAGTCTACATTGGCATTCATTCTCAGGACCAAAACCCATTAGAAACCTGATTTTTATTCCTCAGAGAGCTTTGGTTTTTACTACAGCTTTTCACTAGTGCATGCAATTTGCAAATCTGAGAGAATAGTATGGGAAAAGTTTCTATTTTTAACAAAAGAAAATAAAAACTTCTGAAGTAATGAACTCCTGGATAAAAAGATTAATCTTCTTGAAAGAGTTTTGCTGCCTTATGTACTCCCACACAATACATTTTGCATACTTACATTTTGCATGCATATATACATACAATTCTCCTACAAAAATAAATTGATCCATATTATAAACTCACTCTACATATGCATGGTTTTTATTCACAGACATGTGTGAGAAAGTTCGAAAAGATGAAAACCCGCGCCAGCCTGTGACGAGGGACAGGGGCAGAGCTGGATAAAAGCTGTGTATTCCAGACAGTAAAACATCCTCTCCTACCTGCTCACTTTTAAAGATGCTCTTCCTCCCAACCCCCTTACTATTTTTGCTAAGAGAAGTCCATCTATCCTGAGCACCAGAGCAGCTGATACAATGACATAGTTACCTCCCAGTGAGTCATCTGTATCCTGAGCTGAATCTTCTCATCCCAATAGGAAGACTTATTTTATATATAGCTACAGCAGATCACTCATGGTGATGTCCTAAGCACTGTTAAAAGCTCATACCAGTAAGTCAAATGTGTATTTCCTAGTTCGATTTACCCTCCCTTTTTTAAGAAATCCATTAATGACTAAGCATGTTTCATGTCCAGCTTTTTAAAATGTCTTTATACAATTTTACCTCACTTAAAAATGGCTTTCATAGTTTTGCCTCAAATGTTCACAAGGTGCAATGAGACTAGAGACCTGGGTCTAGCTTAGAGTTCCCTGCAGTCATAATGTGCTCAATTTGCTCTGGTGTATGTTTTCCTAGTCTGGGTCTGTTTTTTCTCTTCCTGTTCCAGCCATCATGGCTTAGACAAAATTTTTCAGGGAAAAAGACTGCAGCTTGTTTTGAGGTTCCATCCAAGGGCTAATCGGAACAGCCTGGCAATCCTAGCAGTGAGCAAAAGCAGTATCCCAGGCAGGGTCTCTGATGTGAGTGCACAAAAGACATGAACTAAATGTGACTTACTTATAAAAGGATCCTGAATGACCTACAGATCAGTCATTGTGTGCCACATTATTCAGAAAACTTAAAAAGAACAGGCAACTATTGCAAGCCTGCGCTACTTTTGGATGAAGCTCCTGCGGTTCTTTGAGTATCTTCAGATGAGCCTTCTCTCTCTACCTCTGGCGTCTTATCTAACTGATGGGATTAGTGATTATCGTTGGCTTTTGAAGCCACCTGTAAATCTACTGATGAGTAGTGATAACAGATAAAAACAGTCTTGATGTTTTTCCTCAAATTGCTCCTAAAACACTTCCCCTCAAATTGTATGTAGGCTGCCACTGGTGACCCAGCTCTTACTCCTACACACTATGCCCAACTGCAGCCCTGTGCAAAGGACAAGGTCACAGGTAGCACCATAAGCATCTCTAAATATCTTGCATTGGTGCAACCTCAAATTTCCAATTCTTATAGAAACCCCAAATTTATTGGCATCACTTACTGGGCTGTTTCTAGTGGAGTGAAAGTCCTTGGGCAAAGACCTATGGTCTGCCAGAGGATAATAGCAAGATGTACCTGCTCAGCTCTGCAGGGTTTATTGGCTGGCCACAAACAGCAGTGTTTATGTAGTCCCAGTGCTTTCTTATGGCAAGCCTGAGTTTGAAGCTTACAGAGCAGCTCTGTGCCTCCCCAGAAAGCCCTCAAGAGCCACACGAGCAACGACCAAAGGCTGTCCCAATGAGCCACAGACTGAAATAATCCAACTTCTACCTCTTTCCCAGGTCACATTGATGGAAAGAGGTCAGCACTTCTGAAGAGATCTTTTATTTGGGACCTAAAAAACAGCCACAGGCAGCCAGCACGCAGCATTTAGTACCATGACCTACCAAGTGGTATCTACCATGGTACCAAAATGTCACATGAGACCAAGACCGTCTGAACAGAGCTAGAGGTTTTCATTAAACATATGTGAAAGCATCTCTGCACTGCATCCACATGAAAACAGTTCAGTCAGGCTCTTCGTAGTCTTACTCACAGTCCAGACAAATTTACAGAAGCAATGGACAACTTCTTTCAGTCATCTGCTCCCCCTCTTAAATTTAAAACACCACCTTAGTCATCTTTCCCTTGGGATTTCTGACTAACAGAAGGGAAGGGAGAAATTTCACCAGTAACTAAGAGGAAAACCACATGTGAAGTGTAAGTTGGTTAGTACAGCAACCACTTTATCAACACAGCTTAGATCACATTTTCAGAACTAAGAGCAAAACAAAGACTTGAGTCAGCCTCTTAATCACGAGAGCTGAAAATAAATGCACACTAAACAAACACAGTCCAAGATACATTACTTTTCTTCTACAGCAAGACCAAGATAGGCACCTGAACGGGAAACCAACTCCCAAATCTAACGATCTGAAAAAGAGAGAATTTCTGGTATAGCATCTCTGCACTAGTGCAGTTCTCAATTTCACTAGTGCAGTTCCCAGTTTCGCTAGTGCAGTTCCCAATTTCACTAGTGCTGTCTTGAGGTTTTTTGCTAACAGTGATAGGACCTAAAGAAATGCTTTAAGATTAAACACTGGTCCATTAGTCAACAATATTCGGGAACTTCTGCTAGGAAATGGAGCTGCCCAGATGGGTTTTGTATATGGATGAACATTCCCAGGTAGCAAGGCCACCTGTCACAAGCAACTCATTTAGGGACTAGTTCTGCCTCATTTAGAGGCAGAAATATCAGCAGTCCATCCCTTGAGCAAACTAAACCTTTCTCCTCTCAAGGCTGGTATTTAATCTTCTCAAAGAAATTCAAACATGCTAAGAAAGACTTCCCCTCAAAGTAGCAAAATGCTGTCAGGCAAACCCTCGTTGCAGGCCTGGCAGCAGTGGGGAAGAGAGGTGGGATGCTGCTTCAAAGTTGCCCTGATGTCTGGAGGTGATACTTGCCTTTCTAAACCCAGGTGCAGGCCAGTGGCAGGACCAGCATTGCTGGCGCTGTCCCTATCCTAATCACAAAAAGTGAAAGCACTACTGGAGGCTGGTTGACACTTAACCAACCCGATGAGGAGTCAATTTTGACTCTCCCAAGCCATCAGTATCTCAGGCCAATACCACCACCAAACACTCAAGAAAGGTAATAGATAGCAATAGGAGAATTTGTTTTGAATGCACTGAAAGACCAGGTCAATTTTTGGCAGATACGTAACTGTGGGAGCCTGTTCTTTTTTTTTCCCCCCATGTTCACTGCACTTTAATCATCCTCAGCTCTTCCCTTACACAGGGGAGCACCTATATTTTTAAAATAAAGGCAACCAGATAAGCAAACTGTCAGGCGAGAAGAACGAGCAGTTTGTGTCCTATCTTTGCAGTCGCTTTTACCACACCCAATCTAAGAGTGCACTTCCTGGCCATGTTTTACTTTTCTGATAAAAATATAAAATGAGCAATAAATGTGGGAAATGTATTTTTCCATCCCCGGAAGCAGAACACATTTCTTGTAAATTGTGGATTCCTGCCTTCCACAACTCCAGCCAGATGAGTAGCCCACAAAAATCAAAAAGCAACCCTTTCCTGAGGTTTGGCTTACTTAGACAAACAAATCAGAAACATCCCGGGAACAAAGCCCTATGTGTCTTAATATTCCTACTCGGACCCAAGCAAGAGTCTCTCCTGCCTCTACTTCAACCAGAAAAATAAATAGTGCGCCTGCATCCACATCAATAAAAGCTATTCAGCACTTTCCCAGCACCAGGAGTTTTTCAGGTAAACACTACCAGCCTGCTAAATATTTAGTCTCACTTGCCCTTCAGTAGGAAGAGGTTACTTCCAATAACTACTTCTTTCATGGCAGATAGGCCAGAACTTCCCAATACCATAGCAGAAACATGAGTCAATTAGAGTAGACATACTTTCTTGTGAAGTTGTCTACTGAGCTCGAGATAATGAATTTAGGCTCTTGGCAGATTAAATGAACTTCAAACACTTCAGTGTCTCCTTAGGAATTTCTTAACTTGGAGTGCCGGGAGCACCCCTTCCAGAAGGGCACAAGTGCCACTGAAAGCATCATGCCACTTGCTAAATGACTCTCACCAGCAGAGCCTATATCATGCTTAAGCATTGTCTGAACTCATGCTTATGCTTTGCCACCCCTCCAAACCCAATGTGTTTTCTTCCTTTGTGAGATAACTCAGTCAACACCACCCAAAAAAGGAATGCCAGGCAGTTAGATCAGGCTGATCTGAAGGGCCGGAATATCTCATCAGCAATTCTTTTTCCTGTGTATCACCTTTTATAAAGAAAATGGAAGTGGAAGAGGGAAAAAAAAAAAAAAAAGAGGGGGGCGGGAGGAAGAAAAAAAGGGGGAAAAAAACCCAACCACCACCAAAAAAACCAAACCCACAAAAAAGCCAAACCAAACAAAAAATCCTTCAGCGGGGTCACTTGCAGTGAGAGGTGCAGATATCATCTTCAACACAATTTAGGCCCAATTAGCTGTTCACATAGAAGTGCCATTTAATCTTTGCATATCCTAACTAGAAGTTCAATTCCATTTCCAGTCTCCATCATAATTTTCCACTCTTCTCTACTAAACCTTCAGCCTGTTCTCTCCATCACCTTACCTCAGCATGAAATACCATTTTTGAGACTTACAGGGATGTGTTTTTGTACTCGAGCAAAGGATCAGCATGCACTCAACTGGCTGCAAAGCGATTTTCCAACATTTTCTTCTCATGAAAGGTGCAACCAGTGTCGGTGGAACTGGACTGAACTCATGAGCCACTAAAAGCCTAACTGCAATGATTTGAGCACAGGTTGTAATCTACTCTGGTATCAGGTCTGTGAGAGCATCCATTAGCAAGTCCCCACAGAAGAGCTGAAAGCAGAGGAAGCCTGTAGTACAGTACTTCACCCTTCAGACAGAGCTGCCTCTCACATGGTTTTTCTCCTAAGTAACTCTCCACAAAAATGCCCTCCTTCTAAATATGCACCCAGGCCCTCCCTGCATCTACAAATGTCTTGTTTCTGCCACATTCTTCCACTCTCTTAAGGAAACACATCCTGTCTGTTGCGTAATCAGTACCTTCATTAGTTGCCTTCAGCTCCCATGCTGGAAGGGACAGTGAGTAGTTCATCCCAATCCAGTTTCACTGGCCTGACATGACTTTGCAGGCCTGTCATACCTGCTGTCAGACGTCGCTTTTGCAACTGAAGAGCCCTCATTTGCTCTGATACTCCCTGCAAGGAGGCTCCTCCACACCTCTGAGCCTCTTCCAATTCTAAAACACTTTGATCAGACAGGACACCCTAACCACACAAAACAGCAAAGCAGGGGTGGACAACAGGTTTATACAGTAGCACAGAAGCACTCTTGTTTCTCTTCAGTCCCTTTCCTTCAGATCCTAAAGCTTCATCAGCTCTTCTTGACTGCTGCCATGTCACCAGCACAGTGCTCAGCAGGGACAGACTGTGATGACAGTTCTTCCTCCTGAAAGCTCATGGCCAGCTCAGAGACTATTTTTTAATGTGTGAAGCAAGGACAACCTTTCACCATGTGTAGAGTCTCATTTGCTCATGCAGACTTCCACCTGTGCTAAGGTGACTGCTTGTACCTGAGCTGTAAGAATTGAGTACCAAGGCAAGGAAGTCATGGGGAAACATGACATTGTCAGAGCTGCTATCATTCAAGTATACAAGGACAAGTGTTCAGGTCACAACCTGCAATTTCGACAACCTGTTGACTATTAACTCTATTTAGGGCACATCTACTAAATACAGAGGCAATACAACTGCATGGTGTATGATCCAAACCACCAAAGTAGCAGCTTCAAAACCAGCATCAAACAAGAGAAAGCATAAACAGCAGGATGAACATTCACCAGTCCCATAGGATTACCATGCTAAAACACTTGTCTCTCAAGCTTGATTTCATTATCATTTGTATCACAGACAGTAACCACCAAAATTTAATTAGCATGTTTATTCAAACACAAGTTACATGAGAACCTTCAGGAAATACATTGCAACTAAGCCTCCACATATCAGATTTTTCCACTTAGCTTGTCTACAAGACATACTTTGTCAAAACAGCACAATCAGACTAATTAAACAGTTAGGACAGAGAATTGTGTGTGATGCAAAACCAGTTTAAGAGCAAAGACCATACAGAGAACATATTACTGGATTACGGCCCAGCATGGATCATTCAGAAAGTGACAGGAGGAAGCTTTCTCCAACAGAACACAAGTATAAGGCATCATTAGTATACATTTTGCATTAATATCCATAATTATTAAAAAATAGAAAAACAAGTTCAAATATTAGTTGGCTAGCCACTATACCTATAAGGTAAAACCATAAATGGACTAACTCTGCTTAGAAGGTGAAAAACACCAAGTCTCTAAAATTAACTAGAGCCCAATTCAGACTACTTAAGCATGTGCTCAAGTCCTACTGAAACACGTGGGGCTTACACATATTGAAGTATTACGATTAATATGGAGAGATTTCAGCATGCATCAACAGTTAAGTACATGCTAAACACTTTCACTGAATCAGGATCATACGCTCTGAAGTGCGACAAAGTTACATACACACTATAGAAGTCATGATCTTTTTCCCTCAGTCTATTGTCCCATCAAAAGAAAAACCTCTACTGAGTACAAGAAAAACTGATGCGGTCCCCTGAACTTTTCGTGTTTCATTAACAACTCTAAAGGCATACACAAATCAGTGCTAAGGACAATCTACCTTAACTGTACTTTTGGTTTTCAGCCTTTCAAAACAACAGAATTTTCCTAGTTTGCACCAGTACAGTATCAAAACTCTACATGCAATTTGCAAGTTCAAGATCAAGGAACTTGTTTCTTCAGTTCATTCCCCAAATGATCAATAGATTCTTAGAGCTATATATAGCTGTACAATAATGACAGTGACTATGTACAATACTGCATGAGCTACTGGAAGAAAGCTACAAAGTTACATAAATAAATGTTCAACTTCAAAAATATTTAATTTCTCTTGCACTTAATGTTTTAAGTGTTATTCAAAACACAACAAAAAAAAAAAAAAAAAGCTCTGCAATGTTGACATGTCTCAGGCTGTTTAAATAAAATTAGACTTGCCATAGTTATGAAATCCAGGTATCCAGGCAAATGTTCCACATACTTGGGAATGAAACATTCCCATTTACTCAGAGAAATCTGATTGTTGGGTTTTGGTTTGTTTGTTGGGTTTGGGGGTTTTTTTTTCTTTAATTCTTATATAACCCACTATATGATAGTGAACAAAATACTTTTGTTTCATAGAAACAACTAACATTTGCCCACATCAGGCAAATGGTCTATTTACAGATACATTAGGACTGCCTGACTGACAGTGAGTGTGAGTTGCTGAACTCCAAGCAACATGGAGCTTAAAATGGCGATGCTCTCTGCTGAATCGCCTTCCCTTTTAGGATACGCCTTATCTGGAGAAAAGAAAGACAAACACGTTAGTATTCATCATCCTAACATGAGTCATAATCTGAAAAACAACCCCAACCCTAGATCCAGTTCTGCATTCCTCATTTTTCTGAGCCCAGGTTCGAGTACAGTTACTCCAGAATTGATCCAATTTACCGCATTTAAACCAATGAAAAGCAAAAGAATTACTCAGTCGCTTAAATTACTAGCTACTTAGGTCAAGAGTCACCATTTTCATCATGTACTTGTATAACTCCTAGGAAAGAGGGATTTTCTTCACCTGTTACTCAGGCCTAAGAACTGCCATTACAAAATGGCATTACAAAATTATGACAAGAACAACAACAGCAACAATAGCAACAATAGCACAATCTCAGGCCATTTTGAAATGAATAAGAGGAGGTGTATTACCCTCCAGAATGTTGCAAGGTTTCAAAGAAAAATCCTATCTTGACAGGAAAAAGCTTTTGAGATGGAAAAAACAGGAGCTACAAGTGAAACCTGTAATTTCTGGTCTTTGTACAGTTTCCCTGATCCTAACATTAAAACCAAAGATCCATGAGTAAAATGGTGTTTGCTATATATTTTCCACAAAAGCTGCAACTCAAAAACCGAAAGAAACTTTTGGAGAGGAATAAGGCTTTTGTGTAGATGGAGACAGATGGGAGCAAAGGAGAGGGCTTTTTGATTTTTTTTTTTATTACCTGTTCTCCTATAAGGCCATCAGGAACCAGATGAACTGGCTGCTCATTCTCCAAGTTTCTGGCACTTGGATCAGCTCCCTTTCGCATGAGCAGGCGCACAGCATCCAACTGACTCACCCGATACTGCAGGCTGGCAGCCACATGGAGTGCTGTGTTGCCATTATAAGCCTGGAGAAGACAAAATAGGTCCATGAAGTAAAGGCAGGGGCATTAGTCTCAGGACACTCACAGTGCCACACACATGCACATCCCAGATTATATCTGCATTCCAGAAAAATCACTGTACCTTTGCATTAACAAAAGACAGGCAGTTGGGCAGCTCCAAAAAGAGACGAATGAGTTCCAGGTTTGCTTCTTCTGCTGCCAAATGTAAAGCTGAACGACCACTTTTGCGATCCTATCAAAAAAGAAACTGTTAGTCTTCCCTGCAGCTGGTTCACCTATCCAACATGAACATGCAGACAAAACAGAAAGCAGAGTAACTGCAGTGTTGAGCAAACATGTTGGCAGTAACAATTCACTGAAAGTCAATTTGAATATGTGTTTTAATATGAACATGTAATGAACAATGGACTAGATCTTATTTGGCAGTGAGTTTACATAGCCAAAATATCAAATGTTACATCAAGTAATGTCTGGCCCAGCACAGACCTAAACTGGACAGGTAAGCAGCTTTTAATTAAAATTTGCAGTTGAAGAACAAGGTATCATCAGCACCCTATTACTATGGATACACCTCAGAGTGCTCCAAACATACTCTTACTTTTAAGGCACGACCAACTGCAGCCAGCATAGCATCATTCTTAATCCAGAAATTAAGACTATCACCTCCCTTTTTCTCCATGGCTCATCTGCATTGACAATACCTTGCTCTGAATAAATGCAACATTCTCATTCCACTCGGGTAAATTAAGCTGTAGGGAAGCTTTCAAATTAGTCTACTTCCTTTGCAATAACGCTGAAACGTGGCATGGGAGAAAAGGACATGTTTTGCTTCCACATTCTCTCTGGATTTAACGCTTCAGACAAAGCCATTTTACTTACTTTCGCTTCAACAGAGGCTCCCATTTGTATAAGAGTCTTGATAGTTTCTACCAAGCTCTTGTTTCTCAACAGAAGCTCCTGGACCTCAGGAGAGTGAGGTGGCTGACTGTTTTGCAGTTCATGCAGCACAGCATTATGGGCCAGAACAGCACAGTGCAATGCTGTCAAACCTTAACATTAAAAAACAGCACATCATTAATGAACAAATGCAATACAAGATGTACATTAGAAAGAGCTGTTACAATGGAATCTCTGGTGCCAAAGTTTCTGGGTTCTGCACGCACTGATAAATTGCTGGCACTCAAGTGTTTTAAATAATAGCCAACTATCACCTACACTCCCCAGGCCAAACACAGCAATTGTGCTTAAGAGGAAAGAGGTCCTGACAGGCACAGATTAACCATGTTTTTATCTGACATATATGCCAATAGTAATGCAATTTCAATTGTAATTGTGAATTTCAACCTGGCAAAGATATGCTCCATTTTATTGCTTCTAAACCCAGGATAACATTCACATCAGCAGCTATTAAACATTATAGCATCCTGTAACTCTGTAAATTATAAACTCTTAACTACTCACCATCATAGTTTGTTGCCTCAAGGTCCACATACTGATTGCTTCCCATGGCTCCCTTTTGGATTGCCTACAAAAGTGGGAACAGGTATGCATTTAGGTCTTATCCAAACCACATATTCCTTCCTCAAGCTTGTATACAGGCTTACTGCAACAAAGTTACATTAAATAATGGTATTGAGATTTATTTTTTCATAGACTAGAGGATTCCACCAAATTACTCTAAAACATTGGTGAAAACTTGATTGTGAAATTCAGTCTCGCTTTAAGCCATTACGATAGAGCCCTGAGACATTCTCATAAGGCTACACAGAGAGAAAGATAAAGGGAGGAGCGATGTTTCCGGAGATTCCCAAGACAACTAATACAATGCAGAAGCATTAACTGTCAGGGCAGAGCTATGCCTGCCTGGTCTTACCTGAAGGACCTGGGCATGCCCCTTCTCAGCGCAAACATGCAACGGTGTTCTACCCCAGCAGTCTGTGGTGTTGACTTGAGCCCCCAAGCTAACCAAGTCCTGCACAATGAGATGCTGATTGGCAGCCACAGCAACCTGGAAAGCACTCTGCAAATAATCAAGAAGAAAATTCAAACTATTAGTCATCTGATCTCTAACAGGAAACAGCAACTAAAACAAATAAAAAGCCTAGCTACCTGTTTTTATTTAAGCAGTGATTATGAATACCAGGAAGCCAGGACAAATGAAGCAGAGCACAGAGTTTTACCAGCTCAAGGTGATCCCGGGAAGTATTAATAGCTCAAGGTTAATGTTAGTATGCAGGCTAAATCTCGGGGTTAATATTAAATAAACATTTCACCACATCTTCCCCAAGGTCCAGACATGCAGAAGCACTCAGGTGCACCAAGCAGGTGCACGGATTAAGAACCTCACCTGGCCATTGTGCTCCTTGATATCCAGCATGTGCAGGGCAGCCATCTTCCTTGCAAGAACATAGGAGAGTGCTCGTCGGCCCTGGGCAACAGCAATGTGAAGGAAGCTGTGGGAAAGAGAGGAAGCACAGAGTTACACCATCATACAAACTACAGATCAAAACACTAGGGATCCAAATATATGGGAGGGGTGTTATACAGCTTTCCTCTGTATCATTAAGACAGGAACACAGATACCTTGTTCCCAGAGCAATTTAAAGCATCTAAATTAGAATCTTTTCCTCCCCATTTACTAGGTTACAGTCTAATGATAAGAACCTGAATTTATAAAATACAAACACCTTATCTACTCAGTGTGCTGCAATTCTGTGCATTGCAGCCCATCAGCAAGACATTTCACTTGGTAAACTACTGCACTTGTGACACAAACACTGCTAATGAACTGCTTCCATTACAACCTCATGGTACACCAAAACCCAGATACCTTCCACAACCCTCCACACCAGAAATGCAGAGGTAAAGAGCACTCACGTGTCTCCATCGGAGTCTTTTGCAAGGAACTGTTCTTGAGAGATGTTAGCCAGTTTGTTTTCCTCCTGCTCTACTTGCCACTGAAAAAATGACTTTCCCAGCTGAGTCGTGCTTCTGGCGATGCTTTGCTCAGGTAGAGAGACATTCAAAGCAGCCAAAGAGACACTGCGCTCCAGACTACCACAGATGTTACTGGAAAGCAAGCTGAAGTTCGGAGGCTGGGGTCCGACATCAGGCTGTGGGTGAGCACTGCTCAGCGGCTGGAGGGGAGCAGACGTACCATCTGAGCCCTCAGAGTCATTCAAGAGGGAGGAGAAGCTCTGTGACGGGCAGTACTGCAGTTCATGGCTCTCAAAGGCATTCTGCTGGTAGCCAGGAGACTGATGATTGGCAGCAAACGGCCTGTACTCCAGGGAGGCATCTGAAGGATAAGTCTGTGACAAATCTTGGTTCTGGGATGAAGGAAACTGGTAATGCTGTGGTGGATCTAGCATATGCTGCGAGGTGTGATCTTGGAATGTGTTGTACTTCTGGGATGGGGAGAAAGTCTGTGTTCCCGGGCTCTCCTGGTACTGCTCACCGGGTGAGCTGTGACTAGACACAGTCTGCAACCAGCTAACCTGCACCGTGTTCAGAGAAACAGGGTTCGACTCGTTCTTGATGTTTATAATGTTCTGAAGATCGGAATTGCTGTCGTGCTTTGGGTCGTTTTTATGAGTCTCCTCCATGTTATCCATAGAAGTTGGTGTCTGGGGTGGTGTCTGTCAGGGAAAACATAGGGAAAAAAAAGGAAGAACAATCAAAACAAGCCCCAGGAAGTTGGAGGTTTAGTTCCATCTGGTAGTTTCTAATCACACAAAGCTTACCAGGAGGTGTGAGTGAACATTAGCTTGGCGCTTAAATGACGGTCCATCAGAAAGGAGCTCGGGAGCCTTTCTTTTGCAACTGTGACCTAGTATGCTCTTCAGCTCTGCTAAAAGGAAAAGAGAGTTAGAACCCATTTGGAGGTTATTCTCACAATCAAACTTTAAAAATGTGTAAATGTATGAGGGTATTTTTTACCTGTGTACTGGTCGTAGTTCACCAATCCTCCTTGTGCCTTTTGAGACAAATCCAGATTATTCCATTATTATGATGTCATTTCAGGGAAAAGAAAACAAAACCAAGAAGAAAGCAGCAACGACTTGCTTCTATAAGCATAGATTATACCTTAGAATAATTTTAGTACATGATTGCCTAACCCTAATTTAATTGCTTTTAATTAAGGTTAGAAAATTGAAAGACTTATGGAACTCAAATGAAAACCACCATTTTTCTTATGGCTTTTTTAGCTATTTGTTACAATACCACAAAACTCAAGAAAATTTAGAGAAAGACACTCTTTACTGAGGTCAGAGGATTTATTTTTAACATAAATAAGCCAATTTTATACTTCTTCAATGCCGCGAACTTTTCCATGCAAAAATTTCCCTGTGACAAAAGCACTCTGAACAAAATCCCCTTTAATCTCCCCAGAATTTCCTGTATTTTTATTACTATCTTTTCAGAGTGGAGGGGTCTGCCTTTATACTGCATGTTCCGCACACAGGCGCATAACAGCATGACAAACAATTCTCTTCTGAGAAGATTCCCCAACTTGTACAATGAATGACCTCATCCAAGTTAGCAGGGAGTTTCTGTGGTTTCACAACACAAACACATCTTTATCCAAACTCCCTTCAGAAAATAAAGCTTACTAAGAATGTTTTCAAGTGCCTCCTTCTCCCACAATAAACCTCCTCACTAATTTCTTCCCAGCTGTGTTCTTCCATTACCTACTGAAAAGGAAAAACACTGATTCCATCCACATCAGATAAAGCAGCAAGCTCCTTTCTGGCGTTATCGCATGCCTTTTATTTGTTGGTTTGGGGTTTTTTTGCCAGCTTCAGCAAGCATTACAAGCTATTATGTCAGTGCTGAAAAATGCTGGTTACCTTGCCTTCCTCCGTGGCGGAGCCCGAGGACATCTGTTTGCTGCTCCTGAAGTGCAACAGGAGCTCCTTCACGGAGTTCTTCACACGGACCCCCTGGAAAGGTCCCCTGTGCTGCTTTCCGCCCCCCATGTGCTGTTCAGCTGTTGGGACATGAATGCAAAACCCGAGTTCAGGACACCGATCCCATTTGCACTTTTAAACAATTAAAGTAAAGACAAAAGCGGGAACGCTTGTGGAAAACCACCTAAACCTCGGGCTTAGCACAGAGGAGCCGAAGCGATGCGCCCGCTCCCCCCACCGCCGCCTCACCCGGGGACCCCGGGGCCGCAAGCACCGGGCGCTGGGCACGTAGCGCCGGCATAACGCTCCTGCCCGACGCGGGGCTCTCACTTTTCACCGCTTCGGCGGCCTTTACGCCCAAAAGGGTCCGCGACCGGCTTCGCTGCCGGTGTGAATAGGACAGGGCGGGGCGGGAAGGGCGGCTTCGCGCCCTCCGCCGCCCCGCCGGGACCGCCGCGGGGGTACGCCGTACCTTGCAGGGCGGGGCGGGCAGTGCCCCGGGGGTCCCTCCGGCCGCCGCCGCGGCTGCTCACCGAGAGGTCCGAGTCAGAGCCAGGCGAGCCCGGGGCGGAGTGCGCCGGCGAGCAGCTGCCCTCACTAGAGTGGGGCGAGGCCCCGTAGAAGTAAGCGAGGTTGATGGGGCTGCTGAGGGCGCTGCCGTCGCCTCCATCGGGCGCCGCGTCCCGGCTGCTCTCCACGATCATGGCGGTGCCGCGGGGCGGTAGGCGGCGGAGGAGGAGGGCGGCGGGCGGCGGAGAGGCCACAGGCAATGCCAGGGCTGGGCAAGCGGCGCGGCGGCGAGTACGGGTAAGTGACGCTGGCGGCGGCACTTATAGCGGCTCCGCCCCCCCCAGGGGTGGTGGGACGTGGCTCTGCCCGGGGCGGGGCGACACGACACGGGGAGGCGGGGTCAGAGATTGCCCCGCCCCGACCGCGCTCCCCCAGCCCGGGCACCGGCGGCGTGGGGATCGTCGTCCCTGTTCAGCCTGGAGAACAGAAGGCTCGTGGAGACCTTCAGCAGTCTCGCAGGACATAAACGGGCCCTACAGGAAAGCTGGAGACGGGCATGTAGTGATAGAACAAGGGGGAATAGCTTTAAGCTAAAAGAGGGTAGATTTACGTTAGATATTAGGAAGAAATTCTTCACTATGAGAGTGGGGAGGCATTGGCACAGGTTGCACAGAGAAGTTGTGGCTTCCCCATCACTGGCAGTGTTCAAGGCCGGGCTGGATGGAGCTTTGAGCAACATGGTCTAGTGGAAGGTGTCCCTGCCCATGGCAGGGGGGTTGGAACTAGATGATCTTTGTGTCCCTTCCAACCCAACCCATCCTATGATTCTGTGATGGGGATGGATAGGGATGGGTGCCACCTTGCACCCTGACCTCTCCCCTGGAGGCCTCCTGCAGCCTCTGCAGCCCCCACCTGTGAAGCATGCAACCCCAAATTTCCACTCTCTTGTGCAGCTGCAGAGATGGAAACCACAAGCATCACCCTCAGCCTCCCACCACTGCTGATGCAGGCTTGTATCCTCTCTGGCATGTACCCCTCAGCCCAAGCACGACGGTGGCGTGGGATCATCCACCCCACTCCTGCAAGGCCTCAGCTCCAGGGACGCAAGCTTGGGAGCACGGGAATTTTTTTGGTCGTGGGCAGCATCCAGAGAGAAGGTAACGTGAGCAGTTACTCACAACAGAGATGAGTCACATCTTTCCCTCTGTTATCAGAGGCTGTGGTAGGCAGGGGACAGACACAGGAGTCATTTTGTTTTCAGGTTGCACCATACTGCGGTGGCAAAGCCTCATGGTCGAGGCCGGCAGGGAGAAGTGGGTAAGCAATACAATGCCTAAACAAAAACTGGGAGAAACTGTGTGTCTGTGATTACTGTTAGCAACACAGTTATTACCCATTTTCACAGGGGAGACTTCTCAGATTTCTACTTCTCAAACCAGTGTTTCTGCTTTCCTCATTTCCACTGAGGTCACCATCTTCTAAAATACGAGCGTGCTTTTTTGTCCACGAGGCTGCGATTAGGATGTTTTTAGCTCTGTGGCCGCTCAAAAAAATATGTAGTGAAATGACATGGTATTTCTAAAGTGTATTATGCAAATTGGAGGTCTATAATTTAGATTATTATACATGTTTTAGTTGTATTAAAAAACATGGGACAGGTGCAACATGAAATTATATTAATCAGCCCATGAGGAGGCAGGAGTGAATTACTTTATATTATTCAAATATTTGCTGTGCTGTCAGGTGAAGGAAGGATTTCACTGGGAATTAGCTCGGCAGTTTTCTACTCCAAAGGCTGTAGTTTTACACCATAGATTGAATTCATGCAGTCAGAGTAAAATTTGCAAATGTAACCCATGAAATGAAACCAGATGCCAAGTAGTGTCAGAAATAGCACAGCCTAATAAAGGGGAAAACTCATTTGATTCCAAGTCAGCAGCTATCTCCCAAGTGCACCTTCTCCCTTATGTCACAAACCTCTTTATGCAAGTGAGGATTTGTGAAATCCAGCCATGTTTTAAACACGCAAGGAGATGGGTCACTGCTGTTCTTCAAGCTTGAGATCTCAGTTATGATACCTTAGCCTTGGGTAGACACTTTCCAGTATTTCCTCATTGAAAAGCACTTGCTGCTCAGAGATCATTCAGCCCCGAACGCTCTTTGAAGGCTCAGTGGCTGAGGGAAGGACTCACAACCCAGCTTTCCAAAAGCAGATCCAATGGATCACCCTTTGTGTTCTTACCCCTGCCAAGCAGCCCAGAAAACCAGTCATTTTAATCTAGCCAGGAGGGTCTCCAACTACTGCAGCAAATGGATCTTGTCTTTAGCAAATGGGAATGTGAATCTGAGAAGTCTGTCATCCAGAAAATCAGATTTGTCATCATAGTTGCCTGCAAGTCCCTTAAAAATGTTGAGATTGAAAGGTATTTCAAACCAAAAATGGATCTCTTTTGTTGTAGTCCTACTGTGTCATGGAAGGTGCCTAAACCACATGCAGGCAAGGACGGACGGCATCTTTATCCTTGCTATTCAGTAACAATTTTGGAATGGTTTTAATTGAAAATTAGTCCTTATGTATGAATGAAAACTATTCTATAACACTATTTAATGAGGTTTTTTTCTCAACGAGGGTGTGGAATTGCTTTTTCTCTTCCATTTCAAAGTTCCTACTCTTCTGAAGGCTGAATTGCTAACTTGCTCTCCTCTTACCAAGCAAAATCTGCTTCAGGCAACACTCTGATACCTCATCTCACACTTGTTTCATCAGCGACATCTTATTTATCAGGTCTTCTGGCATAAATCTACTCCCAGTCAAAGCAGATTAAGACAAGTCTAATTCCACCGAGCTCCGTAACAAAAGGCTCTTTCAAAAATACACACACCCATCGGTTGCACAAGATGAGCTGGCTCCCAGCAGCCTTGTGCTCTCAAAGTGCTTCCATGCAAGTTACTGGTAAATTATTGCTACATCTACAAATTGTAGTTATTAATGCTGCAGACCTTAAGCATTTGTTGTTTTGGCCCAAACACTATGTAACATCTGTGGTGACCAAACCCCCGTGAGGTGTCTTCACTCTAAGAAAGTTCCTCCTGGGTAGGGTGGTGGCCAAAAGCCCTTGTCACCTCTTCTTCTGACTGGAAACCCAGCATAACCCCTACAGACAGCAATAAGCTGGGGAAAAGGGAGCGTCAGCTGGGAAGGCATTACAGGGCCCTGGTGCCCAGGCGGTTTCAGGCTGCTTTGGCCGAATTCAGTGCAACCCATCACCCTCCAGAGCTGGAGAATGCCTCAGCTCCCCCAGCGCTGCCCTCCCGGGTTTATATTGCACCAACTCCGTTTACTGGGATGTATCAATAATGCCAACTAGCGGCCAGTATTAGCAACATTTGTCCTGAAACCTCCCCTCTATGCACATCCAAACAGTGAGATATGCTTGTATTGGCATCTCAGACAACTGCAAAAATCAGACACAAAATGCATTTGTTTCTGAAAACTCTGCTTCTTCCCTTACTTCAAAACACAACCTGGACAAGTATTGTGGAATTAAAGCTAATCAGTCTTGGCTTAGGTTATACCAATGTATTTGATTACCAAAACACCTTTTGAGAGTGAGACTTGTGCATACCCATGAGCTACTTTGAAGGGATCTGAAAATCCAGTTAAGAACAACAAAAATTCCTCTTGTCTCAAAGCTTGCACTCACTGGGTAGTCATTGCAAAAGCCAAAACCATAGGCTTCAACCACCAACTAAACATTGAGGCTAATCAAGGTCATGTGTCTCCCCTTTGCTATCCTAATCAGAGCCAGCACAGAGAAAAGTTGCACTGTACCTGCTGGGCTTCCCCTCTGCATTTCATCTCCAGTAACTGTGCCCTTGTTACATGGAAACAGCTGAGCCACAGCACCAAGTCAAAGCAAAATCAAGAAGCCTGCTCAGTGTATGGGAGTTTCTCATCAGAATTCCATCTTTTCAACACCCTTTTTAATTGTAACTATGAGATTTTCTCTCATACCTGGGCTGTTCTCAATACTGAGAACTGCATGTCAATAATGATAGCACAAATTCAGACTGAGAAGTTTTGCTGACTCGCTTTCAGGCATCTCTGGTCTATCCTTTCTGACATGAGCTTTGCAGTCTGAGCTGTGATGCTGCAGGGCAGGAGACTTCTGGGCCATCCCATGGAGTGGCAGCAAGGCAGCTGAAAGGAAACCTCCAGCAGAGTTGCCTGCAATCAGCCCAGCAAAGCCCACACAAGGGAGCAGGGCAAGTACCAGGCACACAGT
The DNA here is from genome assembly GCF_004027225.2 of Strigops habroptila. Lineage (NCBI taxonomy): Eukaryota > Metazoa > Chordata > Aves > Psittaciformes > Psittacidae > Strigops > Strigops habroptila. The sequence goes on from NC_044278.2 coordinate 19,126,668, forward strand.
CTGAAGATGTCCCTACCTCTATATAGTCAGATGATGTGGACCCATAGCTCATCCTCACATCCTGGTCCCAGGACTGGTAACAGTGCTTTTAGATGAGGTCAGTTCTGGGATCTCTGGTGAGGGAAACTAGCTCTTTTGGGTGAAGCATGAGCAAGAGTCTGCTAGTTGTCTCCCTCTATGTTAGCTTACTCTCCAAAAAGCATTCTACCTCCTCTTTCCCCTCAGAAAATCTCCTTGAATCTGTAGCTCCTTCACACACACAACAGTTGAAAAAAAACCCCAAAACCAAAAAAACAACAAACAGAAGATGCATCCTGGAGAGGCCACATGGAGCTCAGAAGAAACCAAGGCTGAGTAAAGGTTATTGCTCTGTACAAATGTGGCTGGTCAGCTGTAAAGAAAGGGCTAGCATTTACAGCATCAGTGTGCCTGCACTGCTCAGTCCCTGGGGCACATACTAGGGTGAATGCTATAGGGGATGTAGGTTTCAAGTAAATAAATACATAAATAAATCAAGCCAAGAAAGTAGAGCTTTGCCTTCCCTTTAGAGCAGCATGTAATCACTCTGCCAGGCACGTAGTCCCTCCTAACTGCAGGTGAGGAACATGCCAGCTCTCAGAGCAGCCTACAGTTCAGTGGGCATGGGAACAAAATAAACATCTCTCTTTGTCCATCTCCTAAGCAGCATCACGGGATGAGGGTCAGCCTCTAGGTAAAGAGGCAGAGCACAAACTGCTATTTACAAGAATTCGGTTTTGCAACCCATTTCTGGAGCAGTATAACCTTTGTGGTATTTCTCAAACTGGAAATAAAACTGGTAATTTACAACCCAGTTGCTTAACACAAGTGAATATTTGCTGTATGGATGTCAAATGTTCCTTATTCTTCAATAGATGTAATTAGCGCCTGGTGCAGAGTGTGAGTTGAGGCGTGCGAACACCACCGCCACACGTCTGTACCCTAGCAGCGTTTCCACACAGCACACAAACCCCAAGCCACCCGGTGTAACGTGCAGTTTGCTTTCAAAATAGCATCGAGAAAAACAGAGGTAAAAGCTTAGTAACTATTCCCCTCGTCAAGACCATTCAGGATCAATACCTGTGTTTGCTTTAACGATTTAGTAGAGCACATGTCAGCAGGTTGGAAATGGTCCCTGACATGGTTTTGCTCTAAAAGCCAGTACAGAGGATTCAGCGTTTCTTCTCTCTTTGCTATACTTGTATTGCTACATTTTTTCCTAGATGTTGGTCTCCAAAATTGACATTCTGGGATTAGCCTGAACTTCAAAAGGGGCATATATAATTCTTCATATAAAAGGAAAGCTCAGACTGCTTATTTAACATATGTCTTCTTTTGGGCTTGCTCCTTTGATCAGATCCAAAGAATGTCCTCAATGTTGCTTTTTTTCTCCCAGGCTGTTTGATTGTATTTAATTTTTTTAAAAAACGTTGGTTGCTCCTAAGTAGATCTTTTCTCGCTGTATAGAAAGTAGCTGAAATCAGTACAGAGGAAAAGAAACCCCAAACCCAGCAAGTGTTACAAAGCTGGCTAAGTGGGTCTGATTTCTGTACAAGTAAAGAGTTTCCCCATAGTTGCACCTTGTGTTTGTGGACATTCCTCTCAATGTACTCACTGCCCTGGTTAGTCATGTTTTCTCATAAGCTCACATACCTCATTAGTTCATTAGTGCCTTGCAGTAGGAACGCATGGCTGGGAAATACACGCACCACTGATGTCACAGCGTGCAAATAAGGAGCATAAGGCTGTTTCCCCATAGCAAAGGGCAATGTCATGTATCACCTGTAAAGAATACTGTATGTACATAGATGAGGTAAATAGTGCACATTCCTGCCTCAAAATGTTTTGCTTGTTCCAATATTCCTGTATAGAAAGGGAGTTAGCACAGTTTCTCAGTGCTGTTAGGGAGTCCCAGTGTAGGTCTGAAGGGATAAGCATCAGTTTTCCTCATGTCTCACACTGAAGACCTTTTTCCTCCTAACTCAGGCGACCAACCTGGGCCAAAACCCGTCGTTCTGCATCCACATTAATTCTATTTTCTGCTGTCAGATGCAGGAGCCTGTGCTGTAAGCACAGCGGGTGAGTTAGGCTCTGGTGGACTTTGATTTCAGTCTTCCTACCTTCCACAGACAAGGACCACCTGTAAAACAAAACCACCTTCTAGCAGGGACTGCAGAGCTGTCCCAGTGCAGCATCACAACTCAGTTCTTCAGTACAGGAACGGGAGGAAAAACTGCTTTATCTCAGTGAGATTTTAACCCAGAAAAATACAATTTCTCCAACTACAATCTACCCAGGACCCTGCTCTCCTAGTCTCTCAATTCATGTGTAGTAACGGGTAACCTATCTTAAGGTTAAGGTCGCCATACATCCAGGCTTCCCAAACACATGTTTTTCGACTCACAAATGTTGTCCAGGCAGATTTTGAAAATTTACCCACTTCTTGGACATGGCAAACCAGTGACATGTACCGGACAGCAGATCCAACTGGGCTGACCAGTCCAGAAATCCCAAGCACAATATCAGCACACATGCAGATCACCCATGCTGTGGTTGCATGGCAGGATCAACACCTCCAGGAAACTCCAGCACTGATTTGCACAATCCTACACAGCCTGTGAACACACCGTCAGCTCAAGGGTGCAGATCAGCAGGCAGGAAAGCCCAGGCAGAAACAAGATAACCACAGTAAAAGACACTTGTACCAGGTTAACATTGCAAAGATCGTTGAAGGGAATGCCCTTGTCTTATGTCTTGATCTTATTTCACCATGTTTTCCAGTTTATGGAGTTTAAATGCCTTCAGTTCAGACTTTCATTCACTAGAGAAATTCCAGCTTTCAAAACACGTCTGGCTGACCTTGGGAAAGTCCTGAAAGTCAGCTTTAGAGTTGTCTTCCATTAGTCAGACAAAAAATCAATAAACAGGAAATTTTCTCATTTAAAAAAGCACCTAAACCAATGCAGTGAAATTTTATTATGGCAGGGAAAATGTTAGGTTGCTTCCAAGCAGAAGTACAAAACCTTTCCTGTGCTTGGGATCAATTGCATATACTGGGGCAGGTTTTATCTTCAGTTAAAAGTGTTCTGGGACAACTAGGACAACATCACTCCATCTATGGGTCAGAATTTTCCGCCATGTAAGTCTCAACCACAGATGTCCTATGTCTGCATAAAGAATATTAATATCATGAGAAGGGTACTGTGTTCTTTCTTGCTTCTAAGCAAGAAACCAAACTTCTAACAGCCAGTTGCTACACATTTAGAAAGAAATCCACAACAAATGACGAATTTACTGTAATATTTAAACTCTGCACGAGTTAGCATAAAACATCAAGAAAGTTGGAAATAAACCCTTTGATTTGGTGGGGCATGGTGCAAAGCTCTGTTCCCAGGCATTGTCTCCTTCCTCCAGTTCCTAGCTGGCAAAAGACACCAGCTGAAGCCAGGCATATCCTGTCTGACAGGATGCTGCTCTTCACAGAAGCTAGCCCATGGATGTTCAAGTTTCCTTTTAATTTCCTGCCAATTTCTTGAGAAGAAAGCAAGAGTAAAGGCAGCTCTTCGCACATTTTGTCTCAGGAGCTTGTGACTTAGAACATGAAAAGTCACACGGGGGTTTCTCAGCAGCACCAGCAGGGTTGAATTTTGCTGTCCCCTGAAAGCCCCAGGGCTAGAAGCAAAGCCAGGACAGACCATCCTGGCTGCAGCACAAGGCAGAGACAAGGGGAGAGATGGGGCTGTGCTTGCTGCTTCAGGCAGCCCGGGGTGAGAAGGGAAGCTTCCCAGCACCCAGGACAGCTGCTGGAAGACCATTTCCAGCAGTTGATTGATGATGGTGATGGTACCCCAACCACCACCCCTGAGGCAGCAGCAGGGCTCTGAGGTAGGCAGGGCAGGGTGCAGGGCTCAGGCTGCTCATCTTCCCCAGGCAGCCCAGGGCTCATTTGGTGCCTGACATCCAAAGTCAGATGGCATCGTCTACATACACACACACTCCTCCTATCCGCTACCATTAAACACAATGGGAAACATGTGGCTTGATGTAAAGAAAGTCAATAAAGCATCTAACTAGAAAAAAATAAATCACTTGCCTTGGGAACCAAGCTGATACTGGAGTTTTGTTTGCAGCAGATATGTGGCCTTCTTCCCAATGTCCCTAAGTGACATTCGTCCCTGACCCTGGTCACCCAGTCTGGCTGAGGGAGAGCCCAAGGTATCACCCTTTCTCTGCGCCTGTGTGCCTCCAGGCAAACCACAATATCCCAGCTGAAAATACCTGGCTTCCATCTAAAGTACTTGCAAACCACCCGTCCCCAGTCACACGCAAGTCTCCAATGACATCATGGTACAAACATGCCCCCACATTTGGGGGGTCTAAAACCCAGACCACATTGCATCCTCTGCAAGAAGCCTAGAGCTGAGCTGCCTTCATGCCTGCCAGATATGGGCACTGGTAATGAACCAGGGTGCTGCATAATCAACCTAATGTGGTAAGCCAGAGAAACCCTCACCAAGCAATGAAAAGTTTATAGTCTGGGTTAATAAAGCCCTTAGCATAACAAATTTTAAAGTCAAGTTTAAGTTAATTAAACTTACTTCTCTTCATTCCCACAGATACTTTGCTAAATTATAAGAAAGTAGGCATAGATCCCTATTTTTATGCATATTTCCCTGTGTTGTCTCACACTGCACCATGACAATTTACTCCTATCCTGTTGAAGCTGGCAGGCTTATACGACGATGACACTCTGCTATTCCAGAACTACTAATGAGCCGCCAGGAAAGAAACTGTAATCAAGATTATACAAAACACCTGCTTCCACTAAAAATGTTTCTTCCATTCAGTGCTCCCAGAGCTGAGCTTAGCTTAGCTTGGCTTCCCATCCATCCATCCATCCATCCACCCCCCCACCCACCCATCCATCTTACATCCTCCCCTGAAAAAAAGATTGTTTCAGAAAAATTGCCCAGAACAGCTAAGCTATTTAGGGGCATTTCGCCCCTGGATCCACTGTGGGGTTTCAAAAATCCCACCATTCAGTGTGGTTTCTTCACACTTGGTTATTACCCATTACCTTCCCAAAATCCAGCCTTTCTTCCATACCCAACCCCATGCACAGACAATTATAGCACAAGTCACTTGCAAGGCTATTTTTGGCTAAAACCAAAAATAATAATGAGAAAACAATATTGTTCCAATCACATGTTTTAAGCAATAAATCAAATGAAATTATAATAGTGTACCTGCATGTCGAAGGAGTGAAGTTAGGATTAGCTCTATGGCAAACAAGCCAGTTCTTTGTGCCCTACTGGCATTGGATCATTCCTTATGGCCACATCTGTGTGAATGATTGAAAAGTTCCTCTGAGGTTTTAAGGTATGAAACAGAGAAGCAGCAGCAAGGAAACTCCCCCTCCCCTCCCTCCTCCCTCTCCCAAGTCCTGCTTACTCTGGCTTTCTGGTCACAGAAAAAAAAAATGTATAAAAAGAAAGGCCCCCTGAACAACCCCCCACACCCCAGGTTTATCACAGGTCCCAGCTGAGTAAGCACAGGGTCTTTTATTGCGGTGATCACACACCACTTCTCTTTCAGCGCTGGTTAGGGCAAGGGGGATGTTATGCCATGTGAGAGGAAGTGGCAGTGTGGAGGAGGAGGGTGGTGTGAACATGGCTCCCTGGACTTTTTCTGCATGGTGGAATTTCCCAGGCAGGGTGAGCCCTGGCAGGGACATTCCCCTGCGAAAGAGGGCGGCAGGAAACCCCAGGCTGGCGTAATGCTGCCAAAAAAGGGTCTAGAAGTCACTGATATGAGATTCACAGCAAGAACAATGAAAAGGGCTGTACAACAAAGGGGGGAAGAAAAATCTGGAGTGTACAGTGTGGTGGGGTTTCGTTCCTGACTGGGTCAGGTTCTCCTCCTTGCCCACCTCCTGCCAGCAGTGCTGCCTGTATGGCCACAAGCAGCTAAGATGCAGGTCTTGTAGCCTTTTTCTCTCTTGGCACTGCAGGGTAACCTGGTCAAGCAGGTGCCTGTGTAGCAGTCACATAGCAAGCAAGAGAGATGCAGTGTCCACAGATGAAAAAACAGCTCCAGCCTTTGGGAGGTGGAACAGGGTGAACATGTCTCCTCAGTGACTGCCTGGATTTCACTGGGACTTTGCCCTCAGAAAGGCTGGGATGAGCTTCACAGGGGCTAGTGTCAGTATGAAAGCTCCATACAGCCAGAAGTCTCATTAAAACAGGGGGTGGGGATATACTTCACTTTGTCACAGATGTACCAGGTGTAAAACAGACACCTTCTCCAGGAGCTATGATAACCTTCAGCAGCGAAGAAGTTTCCAGGATTTTCCTAAAAAGTGAGCAGATCCATCTGAATCATACTCCTGCTTCTTCTCCTTTCAGCAGTGACACAGACCAGGATTCTCCATGCTTATAAAACACAACAAGCAAGGACAGGACACCCAAATCTTCTCAGAGCAAACAGTGCTTGGCCTCAGTCCCTTTTGGTACCCTTTCCCAAGCCCAGTCAACACATACGGCTCACAGCAACTGGCACCAGCACAGTAAAAGCACCGAGCCACTTATACCCCTGCCTCCTGCGCTGGAATGTAGATGTTAAAACCAAACAAACAAACACCCCCTCAGACTCTGCTCTTGCCCTGCCTCCGCAAGCTGCAGGAGGGACATAGGAGAGATCATCTCCTTCCCAAAGGTGGCAATTTTGAAACCTTCCCCCTGCAGGCAGGAAACGCTGCGTGGGCTCCATCTTCCTGTTCGCAGATGTATTATATCACTGGAACATGTTCAACTGATAATCTTGATGGGCTCAATACTTTTCCTTGAAATAAGGGTGGTTTGTTCCAGCCAGGGCTGGTATTTGACTCTCCACTCACTGAAGGCCTGCAGCCCTCAGACTTGTCCAATACACAGCAGGGCAGTGCCCCAGCCAGACCTGTCCCCTGCTCTCTCTCACAGCAACTGTGGAGCAAAATGTGCTGCCATCATGGACCCATGAGGCCTCTGAGTGCCTTCTAAAGGTACCAAGATGTCTCTTTGCAAAGAAAAGAGGCTGCAGCCCCAGAGGGGCATGTATGGCCCAACACACACGGGCAGTAGGAGCAGCACTTGGAGCACCACTCAGTTCATCCAACTTCTCCATCCCTTTCTTGCCAGGAGTCACTGCCTTTTGAATCAGGGCAGCTCTGGTGCTCTGGCTCCTAAAGCTATGGGAAGCACTTGTCGTTTGCTGTGAATGGTCAGCCCCCTCCTGGGAACCATTCGTCTGTGCAAACAAGCAATCCCCGCTGCAAAGCAAAGGAAAATCCAAATATGACAAGAAACAAACCGGGAACTAGAAGGGCAGAGTAACAACACCACAGCCAAACAGCTGATGTGCAACAGGGCAGGGTGAAGACTCATGACTTCAGTCAGAAAAAAAAAATATTCTTGTAGCAATATTTGTTGCACAGAAGAATGAGAACAACAGAACATCAGGAAGACATTTGTGGATATGAAATTGTTGGGAATGAAAGATACATATATATTGGACACATTTTACATTATATAAAATAATTGTAATATCTGCTTGCTACTGGAGCTCTTGAACGGTTTTTGTTGTATTTTTATGACAGTATCTTTTTTTCTTAAAGTAACTTTTTTTCTACTTTTACTAATCGAAGCAAAGGCAAAAATGAGACACAGCAGAAGCTAATAATAATACAAATACGGGGTCAAAAATGGCAAAGGTGGAGCAGAAAGAGAAGAAACCATTAGAAGGAAGAAACAGCTAAAGACAGCAATGGCTGCCTTGCCAGCAGCAAGCAACAAAATCTCTCAGACAAGCTGATTCAGGCAGAGAAAGAGGGCAGACAGGACTGGAAAACGTGACTCACCCAGCCCAGGGTAAACCAAAGGGTAGGCAGGAATGGAAAGAACTGAGCACATGACGGTGAGAGGGGAAAAACACATGAATTTGTCATGGCTCTTTCACTGCAGGTACGTTTGCCATGCCTCTCGCCTCCTGAACTCCAACGGGCATGTCCTACTGGAACCTCTTTTGCAAGGTCCTTTAGAACAGGCTACCACACCATGGCAGAGCAGTAGTGCTTGTCATATAACCAGTCCTGACCATTGCAAACAACCTGCAGCAGAGACTGAGAGTGGAAAGGGAGAGCCCCATATCAAAAAATATCAGGCTTTTATAGAGGGCCCAAGCGTGAGGGCAGTGGGAGAAAAGCACTTGTCTATTTTCAGATCTGGGCAGAGAAGGGAGAGAATAACAAGTGGAGGGGCAGGACAAAATGTTTAATGGATGGCTGAACCAGGCAACACTGACTGTCATAGCATGGTCTTGCTGTCAGATCACAGAGTCTGCTAGATCTTCTACACTGCAGGAAGAACTGACTTGAGATGGACTGTTCTATCCCGGTAAAGTTTATTCCTCTGGATGCTTTTGTGACTTCAGGGTAGGGGGAGGAGGTGGGCAGGGAAATCAGATATAAGAGAATATTTAGGGGACAAAAAAAAAAAATAAAAAAATCATGAGGACAAGCTTAAGCCAATCTGAGAATTATCAAGTTAATCAATGTCCACGTCATCAACTACACTTCACTCTAAAATGACTTCCAAGTAAAAGAGTTTCATCCAGTGGCATTCATGCCATTTGTTTTTAAAATACAGCTACCCAGGAGTTAGAAAACAAACCACCACTAAGGCTATTACATCGTGGCTTATGTTTTTCATGTGACAGTCATCCCAGGCTCTTTTTCAGTGCCTCAAAGCCCTCTTCTGGCCACATCCATTAAGGATTCACGAATCTATTAAACCTACACCAAGTGACACTGTCAGGATGCGCATGTTGTACTTTCAATTAGATTTAGTGATGTGGTCACTCTGCATCTGGGGCTCAAACAAACCAACTTACATGCTCTTAATTCTCTAGCATCCTCACATAAAATCCCTCTCCCATTCCAAGCAGAAAAGTTCCTGTGCAAATCACCACAACAGACTCACAGAGCAGACCTGCTTATTTCACCACAAAAGGCTGTTGAATATTTCCGCAAGAGACCAGTAACACCAACAGTGAAGGAGGAAACAGTAATTTGGACAGGATTTTAGAGAGTCACTGCATATATACAAGCCAGGTTATATTGCTTGAGAATTCAGGTCGGGGTGACAAGCACCGCAGTGAATTAACATTTCATGAAAGACTCAAAGATCCAGATTCAGGAAGATGCATGGGGTGTCCTATGGGCCTTGAACGGACCTACTGACTTACAAGACAGTTCTCTCAATTTTAATTCCATTACTTGAAGTAAAAACTCTTCATAACCTAGAGAAGCAATGACCACACTGCACTTCCTCTGTCCTTCACACTGCTTTTTTAACTGAAGTGGCTTAAGGATTTCCTACTGGCTGGTTGCATTGCAAAAGCACTCAACAAAGGAAGCCCAGGTTAGGTGCAAGCTTTTATTACGTGTCAGGCCTGATACACTGACAAGAGGAAACATCAGTGTACTTCAGCTCCAAGTTTCATGTCAAGCTTGTATGGCTTGCACAGATCACTCCCCTCCAAATACACATCATCAGGAAAAAAAAAAAATAAAAAATCACTTTTCTAAGTGATCCTAATCTATGAACCATACTGTGAAACTTCTACCCTACACACAGGGCAAAAATGTAATACGTAAAACGAAGGAAACTACTATGCAACTATAAAAATATAATGTATGTGGGGTTACAGCAAATAGGATAAACTGAGACTAAATCAGATGAAATAGTTTAAGTAAACTTGTCCTCTTTATTAGGAACTTCTTATTCTTTGAGCTTTTTGGCTATTTAAATTGCTTTTCTGATGACATCAGGAAATAAAAGAGGTTAGAGTCTTCTTTGTATTGTAAACATTTCAACAATATACATGGAAAAAAAAACCTTTTGGAAACAAGTTCTCTCTCTAACACACAGATATAGAGTCCTTCTCTGCTACCAACAGATAACAAGAGTCTTCCAGACAGTCTAAATACATGAGTAGAGACTAAGCACAGAGTGATCTGGACTTAAGAACTAAGTGCTTTAAACAATAAATACATGTTTGTGATTGAAGTTTTCTGATGTTATTTAAACTGTCATGAGTGGAACAATGTTTTAACCCACACTTTTGCAACAAAACGAAAGCAGAACCCCAGTACCCTCACCCTTTCCAGGAATTAACTTCGAATCTTCGGTTTTGTCACACATGGAATTGTTGCCTGTGCATAAAAAGTACATAAAAAGTCCTACAGACCCTTCTAGTAAGCAAAGTTCCCATTTTTAAAAGCTTACCTCTAACAAGTAAAATAATGAAAAATGGTAAATTGAATCTCATAAAGAAATAGTGCTGCATAGCAGATGGAATTACCAACAATTGAAAGCCTGAAAAAAGAGAAACTTCTGCTTTTTGTTCTGTCTTTTCACCAACAATTGAACTAATGTTTTTACCAGATCTTTAGAATGAAAAATCAGCTTAATGATAGATATGAGAAACAAGACTCTCAAAATATCAGGTGCAGAAAATCACCATGTGTGAGTCTAATCTATAAAATGGAGTTGATGTATTTTATAAATGATTGCTCTGAAATCTTCTGATAAACACCATAAAAATATTTCTTCACTGGGCTTTTTTATTTGAATAAAGAAATTTAAAAGGAAAAAAAAACCCCTCTGTATTGAAAGGTTAATAATCAAAAGGCTCAGGACAAGAATGAAAATATTAAAAAATAATACGATTTCTCCCCTTCAAGTGAAGAAAATGGAAAGAAAAGGAAGGTGGGGCTTTGAAAAATCTCATTAAATAAATTCTTACATGTAAAAAGACATTTAACTGATAACTGAGAAATTCCTTTCCAGTCCTGTTTCATATTAAGTAACCTGAAAAATAGCCAACCTCTTAAATTCCTATTAAAATCCATTTAGAAGCTTGAAGGTTTAAAGAAACCCATTTAAAAATATTTTATTGCTTCTGTGTTTCCATATATACAGTACATATACAACTGGTGCAACTGGTAACAAGACAAGAATAGAAATGAAAAACCCTTTATAGTTCAACTGAATGATGTATAAAAGCATAGTGTCCCCAGCCTTCACCTTAAAACATGAGTAAAGCCTCAGTTTCTCCCTTTCTTCTCCCTGTCTATTCCAGAGCCCAATGAAATTACTAGTCCTCATTTCAAATCAACTGGCAATTTCTCTCAAGTACACTTCCTAAAAGTTAGTTCATCTATTATTAAAAAATTAATCTAATTAATCTAAAAGGGAGAGGTTCTACCAGAAGGCAATTAGACATCTTTGCTAATAGCAACCATATTCTTCCCTCAGTTGTCAAAAGAGTCAAAAAAATATGTTCTTCTCTATCTGTTCCTGGAAGCTAACAGCGGTATAAACCTGCTGTTAAAGAGCAATGGTGAGCACTACAACATTCAGAGAAGAAACACGCTGACACAACACTTTCACACATGATAATGGCTTTATGAGGAAAACCAAATGGTTAGTCCACAAATCAAGTAGTTTCCTTCAAAGTAAAAGTTTGAAGTCTTATTTTCATTAACATTATTTGTATAGATTTGTTATTCAGGATGAAAGCGTTCTACTCTACCTATTTAAAAAAAAAAACACATCTAGAAAAGATGAAAAGTCATTTTGCATTGTGGTGGTTTACCTTCCCAGACCTGAATTACTGTGGTTTCCTTTTAGCAGAGGATAAATTTCCATGAACACATTAAAGTAAAAAATAGTTACCTAAAGCTAATGTATGGACAAATACTATGTGAAGCAGTTGTCAGTAGGAACTGGCAAATTGGACCTCCTTAATTCTAATGTGAAAAGCTAAGTAAAAATGCTATTTCAGTGTATGCGACTCCAGTAATTTTTAAACATTATAAAATTGGTAAGTTTCTAGATGGATGTTATTGGCAGACTCTTACATCCTAAAAGCATTTACATTTGTTTTTAAAACAGTTCTCAGCTGTCCTTTAAAATAAACAAAATAAAAACACCGTTCCTGTAGTTAGTAGCAGTAGCTCTCTTGGTGCTCCAGCAACAAGAACACAACCTTCCTAACATAGCAGCAAACCTGGCAAAGAGTAAAATGTTTCTAATATGAAGACATTTCAATTATGCCACTCTGGGCCACCTACCAATTTGCCTCATTAATCTTCTCAGTTTGCTCACAAAGACTCAGCTTTCATATTCTCCTTAAGCATGATGAGCTGCTTCAGAAGCACTCCTCTACTGTTCTGACACATTTCTCAGTAAAGCAAATGGTAAAGACAAGCTATGGCCTGAGTGCGTCCAGAAATAAGACATCATGGAACACTGCTGCTTAACTTAGGGGCTGAATTTTCAAAGTGCTATGAGCTAAAGCTATAGACAGGCTCAATCAAGTGAGCAGCAGAAACCATCACGCCAAAAGGCCCAAGAGCCACCAGCTTTCACACCAGCAAAACCACAGATATTTGCCAAGCACCTGTATGAAGGGCAACCCTCTGTGTGCTTGGCTTTTGGGTGCGATTTTTTTGAACTTTTATATTGGCAGCAGTGAAGCTCATGAATAAATCAGAAGGGGCATCACAGCATGGCCTGGACACTAGTGCGTGCCAGTTAGTGTTACCCATTTGCCAGACATCATCAAGTGTATTCACATCACTTAGCTTCTCCACACAGACACAACATATGAATGATGCTTCACAGGAACATAAGTGAAGAGCTTTATCTTACAGGGAAGGGAAACACTTTTATTAGTAAATGCTTCAAGCTTCAAGTAAGTGAGCCTGCAACTTGAACTTGCAGAAACTCCTGAGACAGTGTCTTCTCTGAGGTCATAATATACACATTTCTCCATTACAGATAAATCAAGAAGTAGACGGTGTGTCAAAGCTCAGAAGAGATTCAGTAGTACAGGATATCAAGCTAAAATACTGGCTATTTGCATTATTTAGCAGCCATCTATAAACACCAAGGTTGCCTAACTAGTGTGCTCTATTACATTTCAGCAAATTCGTGATGATGTAATACTATAGTTATTTTGATTGTGCTTCCCTGATTGACATTAGTGATTTTGGTACACTCACTTCATGTTTCTAATTAGGACTTTGAAACACAAACAGACACTGTGCTTCTCTGACATACAGCTGGAGAGCGATGTCCCTCAAACTCTGAAAGATCACTCCCAGAATCTTTCCCAGGCGTCACACACAGTTCTGAGCAGCTAGACTGACAACAGAATCAGTGTCATATGGATTAAGCATACAGTGCAGACAACTAGTAAAGCTAATAACCCATGTAATTTCTTATTGAATCCTGTCAATTTAATTTAAAGTGCTCTCTAATAATCTCAGATACAAATGATAAGGTTGACAGGAATCAGCCTTGCAGGAAGATATGGCCTGAACAATCAACTCTACCACGCTTCACAGCTACCCAGAGTTAAGGCCGCCCACTCATACTGCATGCAAGTACAAAAACCAGAGTTCTTCCATACCATCCAGCCTACTTCGATTGCTCTGACAAAGAGCAACTTTACTTCAGCTATAGAAAAAGATGACATAAGGATACTTACTTGTGCTAAGTTTGCAAAGGGCACACGTAAGATAAAAATGTATCTATTTGATTCTTAACAATTACTTCTTTTGGGTGCAAGTTATGTGGCAGGTAGTGAGCCAGAGACATCTCCCAAGCATCCACAAAGTGCACAGCAATTCCTGAGAACATTTTCCTCATGACAGAATCAAGCTGAAAGGAATACCAATCACTGTTAAAGAGGCTCACTTCTGGCCCAAGCTCCTGAACATTAGCAGTTCTGATGATTATTAAAGTCTTGGGACTGCGATCCAGCAGTTGAATAATTGATCTCCGAATGTTTCTCAGCCGTCGGATATACACTTCCACAGGGAAAGTGCTGAAGTGCGACCATATAGTTATGGCTATCACCGTGTTTCTCCCACCCACTATGCCATTCAGTTCATTGGCAATGTAACGCAGTTCACTGCTAAAGACTGTGGAGAAGCGAATGGGTGGCCCGTGACAGCGGAACTTCAGTAGGATATTGTGCTTCAGGTCCACAGACATGAAAGGCCCCACGTTCTTAGGACTCCCCAGGTTAAATTCCACTAGATCTGAAAACCCAAGAGCGAGCATTAGTGAAAGACGGTATAAGACATTAAAACTGCCAAAAAGATGCTAGGACCACAGGGCAAAAGCAGCATCAGGTAAGGAAATCTGAGCATAATTCTGAGAACTCTAAAATGAAACAGAAGATGTGTGTCATGCTTGTGCCAGCTACATGTTTCAGTGTTTTTTCTGGGTGTTGAAATCTGCAAGACAGCACACTTCAACTTCACAAGGCTGTCCATGCCTTTCCCAAAATATTTCCTTCTCTCTCTCATAAAAAATATTTTCCAAATAGAGTCCTTCAGTTGTTGTTGCCCTATGAATCCAGTGTCCATGGGAACCCTCCTGGCAACTTAAGGACTCCATTAAATTTAAAGATTACTTCAACTTACAGACATTAAGGAGTCTCAAAGTCTGTATTCCAACACAATTTAACCACTTTAGGGCTAAGGGGCGAGGAAGGAATATCTATTTAGTTACTGAAATTCTGTTACTTAGGTTAAAATAAGGAAAGTACAAGAAAGGGCTCAAAACCGATCAACAGTAACGAAAGTCATTGGATAGAGTGAAGTATCATTCCAAAGTCAGTCATGTGACTGGGATGCTGCAAGGCCTTATAAAGCAACCCTAAGTGACTTCTGCCATGCCCCCTAGGTGGCCACCTTAACTCACAGCCACAGCAGCAGTCCTCACTGGTGAAACGTGGACAAGGACAAATTTGCAGACACCTTGTGGCCCCATTTCCAAGGCCTACATGCTTCCAGTGTCTGCTCTAACTTTTGACTAACTGCCTCTCTACCAGGACTCCCAGTAATGTTTTGTCTTTCCTCTTCCTTTATGTTGCCACTGTCATTCAACAAGACCAACTGTATGTCTGAGATGTTAGAAATAAAGCTTTGCAAAGTGCTTTAAGGACAAAGCCAAATTAAAAAAAAAAAAAAAATTTTTTTTAAAAATTAACCTGGAACAAATGCTGTCAGGTATTCAAACCACTGCCTTATTGTAGAGTCTCCAAACAAATGGATTACTTTTCCTTGTAAGCACTTGGTTATATCATCTGACTTGTTAAAATGATGGATCCAGTGTGTTCTGGACCTCCACTGATCTTCATAATAATAGCCAGAAGGGGAATCTGTGGAATCTTCAGCTCTGTCCATACTGCTTGAATCTGGAAGAGACAAATTCTTATTTGTCTTAATTGAAATTAATGTATATCAAAAACCAACCACCGTAACCTTCATGGATGTATCATCAGTGGTGTATGAACATCTTCCCTAGTTTAAAGCAAAAGAATATGATGTATCGCACAGATTAAAATGTTCATAGAATCATAGATTCATAGAATAGTTTGGGTTGGAAGGGACCTCCAAAGGTCATCTAGTCCAACCGCCCTGCAATGAGCAGGGACATCTTCAACTAGATCAGGTTGCCCAGAACCACATCCAGCCTGGATGCATCACAGTTCTCAAGCTTGATGCATCACAATTCTGTAAGCTCAAGCA
This sequence comes from Strigops habroptila, assembly GCF_004027225.2. Classification (NCBI taxonomy): domain Eukaryota; kingdom Metazoa; phylum Chordata; class Aves; order Psittaciformes; family Psittacidae; genus Strigops; species Strigops habroptila. The sequence goes on from NC_044278.2 coordinate 19,142,332, forward strand.
TTTCACCCCTTACTTCTGCAGCAAAACCTGCAACTATTGGCAGAGTTGACTGAACTATTACGGTTTCACTTGGTTCACATTAAATGGTGTATCTGATGATAAAGTACAAAGTAGTGAGTACCTGCCACCTTCCAACACTTGGACAGAAGCGCTCAAGGGTGGGTGCAGCACGGACACCCCGTGCCGCGGCGCTCTGCTGCCCCCCAGCGGCAGCGCGGGTCACCAGCCCCAGCGCGGCAGCCTGAGACCACTCAAAAAAACAAGCGACCAAACAAAATAAACCCGCCTATGGAATTGCACACGCACCCCGACACTCCTGCTGCAACCACACAGGCTACAAGAGTGAAATCCGGATTGTAAGGACTCCAAAGCTTGGAAATGCCAGAATTAAAGCTATGATCAGGAATTTTGTGCGTGTCCTTTGAATGTATGAATTACGAGAGCCTCTAATTCCATGGATTTCATACTTTCTCTCTGCTACCTAGCCCCTTCTCCTTTTACTGCCCGAGATAGGCGGCCCCCTGAGGAGTAATGAGGCTACCCCAAGGAAGTTCTGTTCCATAGGATGCCTATCAAACCTGCAGACATCGGACAATACCTTGCAAGCAAGGGCCAGAGATTAGAGGAAGAGAAGCTGCAGTCTCATGGGTATGTCAGCCAAACATTGCCATGGCCAAAATCATGCCAGAGACTGTTGTAACTGTATAAAAGTACATGCAGAGAAATTCCAAGCATTCTCTGGTAGATGCTTCACTATAACACAGGTGTAGCCAAACTCTAAACACTCAGTAAAATCAGACCATAGACATCTTTAAACACCCATTCCTAACCAGCATGTTTGGTCTCACTGTCTGCAATGTTCTCTGTGTCTTGCATTAGCAGACATTAACTTGCTCAGTTAACATTTAAGTTTTTACAGGGACACCGTAAAAAGCAAACTACTGTTCTGTTTGTATAACACAGAAGACTATAACGATGAGTACCACAGGACAAGGCACTAGAAAATTGTATCTCTGGATGATTCTTTAAATCAGGCAAGAGGAACAATGAAGGAAGAGTAAAAAACCCAACTAGTAATGTTGACTCCTCTAATATATATAAAACAGGAATCCTACAAAGAAAAGGAAAAAACCCTTCATATGATCATGTAATTAAGGAATAATTCATCATGTGAATTCACAACTTCAGTTCATTTACTTCTCAAATTTTGATGTAAAAACATTTCCACTTTTTATCTCTTAAATCAATTCTTAGACTATACATAAATAGATAAAAATGGTGCTAGAACAACTTTTTGATGCCTCATGCTAAACCTAACACCACCATTTCAAATCTGTGCAGAGTATCATATCAGTTTTGCTCCAGAATTTAGAAAGCTATTACTTCTGGATTTTATAGAAGAGAGTAAAAGCTCCAATCTGAACAGTTACAAACCAGTAATAGAAATAAAAGCTTGTATTTCAGAAAAATAAAGTTTTAAATATCAGCTTGATCTACATTTACCCCCAAACGGAAACGTATGTGCAAAAACAAGAACAGCAGAACAACGAATATGTGTGCCATCAATCCTAAAAAATCCATACATCCGCCACCATTATACCAATGTATTAAGTTTATTTATTCAGAAACTGTTCTTAGGCAGAATTTCCCCAAGGAATACTGTGCTACTCCTATCAACCCTTTCTAACCCAGCATTAATCTTCAGGAAACACAGACAGGCTTTGATCACCTGTAACTCCTGAAAGAAGGGTAATCAAATTGCAAATTTGCAGCAGTTTCTGTGAGGAAATGTATAGGATAAAAAAAGCAACAAAAAACATCTCATCTAAAGGATCTGGAGAAAGAAAGGGGGAGAAATGCTGCTGGCCTAACAGCAGCACTGTTTTATTAGTGAACGGCAAAACTAACAGCAAGAAATGCTGTAGGCTGTTTTCTGTTAAGACATTATTGCTCATACCATGAACTCTGTCTTTAAAGTCTCCTACAACCTTATGAAAACACATCTGAAATCCTTTCAATCAAGAAGTAATTCTCTGTGTATCGTGCAAAATGAGTCATGCAGGCTTTTAGATGCATATGGATATGAATGAGATAAAACCTCTAAGTTTAACTTACTATAGACTGTCTCTTGTGTTTTTTAGACAGGGTGAAGAACAATTAGGTTCTGGCCCACAGCTGTAGGTTGTGACATCATGTGGTTAAACAAATGATAGTAATGCTTACATGTAAATTGTCAAAATCTGATAGTCCAAATTCTTAAAGAAAGAAATTAAGAAATGCCACATAGCTGGGTTTGCCAGAGTAACTTGAGAGTTTGGCGAGCAATTACTGTAAGACATTTTACAACTCTGAGTCAGTGCTAGGAAAAAAGACACTTTTGAAGAGAACAACCTTTTTTATTATTATTTTTTGCTAAGAATTTCATTTATGTATGTAATTTTAAATGATTTTGTTGTTAGTACTGAACTTACATTGCAGTTAATGCCCAAAAGCCTTCATCTTCTCAATACAAATTTAAAGTTAATTCTTATTCCGTGCTATGAAAACAAACAAATCAATTATTACCTCATGCCTATTGTTCTTTTTATAAATTTAGTTATTAATTACAAACAATAATCTTATGAAGTTCACTTTACCTGTAAATGCCTTGGGCTTTACAATCACCGAATCAGGTCCACTGGAGAGTATCGGCCTTTTGATATTCACATCACTTGAGGAAAAAAAAAAATAAAAAATTTGTAAAATTCACAGTAAAATTTGAAGGTAATGTTAATTATTTTTTTTTTAATCACTTCAAATAAGTACATAGGACTCACTAACAATTTTTTATTTAAATTTACTCTACTTCCTATAGCTGAATTCATTCTGTATTATTTTCCACTATCACTATTCTGAATCAGAATTCAAAATTTCATGGCACTAGTACACAAATCTTGCGCACACATTTACTGGCACAAATCTAGATAAAGCTATCAGAGGTCTGCAAGGTGCTTTGGCGGATTTACCACAAAGAGAGAACTTCTCAACTTGTGGTACATGTACCACTGCCAGGAGACAAGCCACTGAAAGGTAGACTGCTGCAGCAGCAGCTCCCAGCTCTGCCAGTGCTCTACAGGTGCCTATCACAAAAAATACCTCTGCTGAGGCAGTTACTGCTTTCAGCCCCTGCAATCCCACAGCCTGCTCTGCAGCACACAGTGGAGCTTGTGGCAGTCCAGCACCACCACTGCCTGCAGTTCTAGCTCTAGACTAGGCTAGAAGTGGTATCCCCTGACTCTGGGAGAGATGGTAGTACCAGCTGATGTTCAGAGATCTCCAGCAATAATTTTGGTCTTCGAGTAGGACAGCAATTTGATGAATATAGAAACAAAGCTTAACCCCTTAAGCACTGGCCTTCTGTTACAAACATGCACACACACTTTCCTAATTAAACTATTGGGAGCTGCTACTCTAAAGTCTTTCCAAAATTTAAACCTCAAGTGGACATACTACTGCAATACTTCAAGATCTTTTTTGGAGAATGAGGCAGTAGCCTACAACTGCAGTTCTGACACTACACAGTAGCTAACTGTGTCTAATATCAGCTGAGGGTATATCCAGAAGCAGTTCTATCACATCTACCCATGCGCTAAGAGATGCGTTTCTTTAAAAATGCTGAATGCAGAAGACAAAGATGTCTGTGAAACTAATTCAGTTCAACACTTTATGTAACACGCACTGATCATTTCCACTTGCAAAGATTTTGCTCAGTGGTTTGTTCTACCAGGTGTTTTCTTCGTGACTGACTTAAAATTATTCTAAAGATTTAAAAGGAACACATTGCATTAGATGCAAGATGGCCTTTGCTGAGGGTGAAAGCAATTGTTATTTTGTGTAAAAGTAAACCTAAAACTTGGGCTTTTTTAGGTAGTTCAGACTTGGCCAAAAAACCCTCAAAACATCTAAAAGCATTGTTATTGGTATTGCAAGTGTAGGTGTGGAAACAAAATAAGGAAATAGTCCCTCAAACCACCACCAGATTTAAACAGCATGCTCTTTAATTTAGCAGGTGCACGAGGCTTGAATTCAACGCATAGAGAATGACATTCCAAGATTCTTTAGTTTAGGATTACTGTGTTCTTGCACAGCTGAATGGAGGGGAAGAAACTATTCAACAACTCACATCAAACTTCTGCTTCTGCAGATACACACCTCCTCTAAGGCAACCTGTCATATTTCGCCAATAACCTAAAGTTTGTCTTTAAAAAAATAATACTTGACTGGATATATATCAATTAAATAGCACACATACCTTTGGAAAAAGAGGCTTTCCTCTCGTGTCAGAAGACCTTTTTGATATCCACCCTTGGCGTGGCTGATTCGGCTGGCACAGGGGAGTTTTCGAGGCTTGTAACAGAACCATGGCTCACCCGTGTAGAGATCTGTGAAGTTACAGACAGGGAGATCCCCAGACAGGCAAATATTGCACTCAGTAGTTTCTGAATACCTCCCAGACTTGAACGAGCTTTTGAAATATACCCTGTCGGGCCTTTCTTCTCGTAAACGCAGGAGGACTTGGATTGCTTCACTAGGATGGACAAGTGATACAGAAACTTTGACCTCCCCTGGCCAAAACAAGGTAAAGAAGACTTTGTAAAGGCCATTGTGGCAATCTACAATCCTTCCTGTTGCTCCAGCTTTCAGCAGAGGAGAGTGAATTCGTGCCTGTAGATAGTCGCCACCATATTGCTTAGGTTTTCCTTGGAAATCCTTCATACGAACAAGCACCTCTAACTGATCACCCACCTGGAAGAACCCGTTGGGTTTCACAATCACAAAGTCACTACGCGTGGGATCAGTGCTTTGCACAAAGGCAATTTTGCCATCAGGTGACTTCGGCCACTGTATTGCAGCAAGCAATGATTCCTGCTCCACTTGTTCCCTTTTGGACAAAGTCTGCTGCTTATAACCACAGTAAGGCTTCCTGGTAGTTTTGGTTGTCTGTGATAGAGAATGCTCAACATTGTTTTCTGTTATCCAATTTGATCCTGAAACTGTGTCATCATCCAGGTGCTGAGGAGGAAAAAGATTACCTGAAACTGTGCTGTTAAATGAAACACTGTGAATAATGGATGCTTTGTCATCAAATGATACCAAGAACTGGGCTTTGCTTTACAGAGCTTTAAATGTGACCAAATGAAGCAACTTTACTAGGAGACACAGATCTATTACTTTTACCATGGGCAAAGAAACAGGTAGGCAATGTGTGGTTACCCTGCTCTGGCAAAGAGGCTTTAACGCATAAATCAGGTCCACCCTTTTCTGTGGAAAAAATTTTTTTTTTTTTTTAGCATTTTGGCTAAATGTATATTTAAATATAAATAAATATAAATGTGTATTCAGTAAATATCAGCAATCTGGAAGAAAAAATACAGAAGGTTGTATAATTAAATAGTAAATTGTAACTCATGTTTAATTTTCTTACTGTAGCAACATTATAGTCTTTGAGCACAATGAGGTCTAACAGCTGCGCAATATAAAGCAAGGAAATAGGGTTTCTTTGAGACATTACAGCACAGATGAAGCTGAGGCATACTCTGCACATGCCTTCTACAGGAGTCTGCTACATATAACAGCTGCAGTCACTTATCTGCTTACATTCACATTGCTTCCTATCTAATTATCTGAAACGTGGATTTCCCTGTAATGTACAGATTGAAAGAAATGGAAGAAAAGAAAGGAATGCTTCAGGGGCAATGAATTCATGAAGTGGTGAGCAAGTAAAATAGTCTAGGACAAGCCAGGACTAAACAGGAAAAGAAAAAAAAGAACATTTTTTTTATATTTAAGATTTTAAAACTCTATAAACAGCTGCTTCTAGAGTCAAATGAAACACAAGCAAAGCATTCCCTAATCCACACAAGAGTTTAAAAACTGAAATAGTTAAAACAGTGCTAGACTAAGAGAGGGGGTTTCTGCTGTGATCTCCGATCAGCGTCCAAAAATGTATTTTTATGCAAATGACTGCACAGCACAAAGACTCCACAGCAACCTGTGAGATTTCTAATCAGAAAATCCAAACTTACACCTCAAATATGTAAAAAATCACAGTCAATGAGTACTTAATAATCAGGTGTATGTTGCAGAACTTTACCCATACTTGCGTGTCATAGAGAAGCAAATAATTTTTTAAGCAAAGATTAAAATTATACAACATACCATTCCCATGGCATCAGGCAATATGCCAGTTTAGATTGAGAAGATTTCTAAAAAAAATAAAACTATGCTTTTTTTTTTAAGATCATTTTTCTGTTTACTTCCGCCATAACTAGCTGCTCAGTAATGTACTAAAATTCCCAGCATTTACATTAGCCATATTTATTGTTATAAACGTTTCTTAGTCCATTGAAATATTATTTACATGTACATACTAAGTAGTTTCCCCCTGCCGCTACATTTTATTTGACTTTGCCAGTATATTAAAGGCATTTGAACAACACAGAGATTCAATATACTTTTTTAGAAGAAAAATAAACCTACAAGCAATAGAAACTCACAGGCCTTTGAAGCCTCTTACATAAGAAGCTGGTTTTGATCAGCCTAAGAATAAGAGGATGAGCACACTAGAATGTAGGATGGATACACACAATCTTCTCTGATTGATGTCCATACTTAACTACAAAACCTGAAATTGTAAATTGCTATATTTTAACTGTAAAATGTAAATTGACAGGTATTCACAGATCTGTATTCACAGATGTTATTATCATAACAGAAGCTTTTGCTTCTTTTCTACATTTCCATCCAGCACTGAATAAACTTTCCCTGAAGGCCATCTCAGGTAATTCATAATTATTTCTATTTTCCAATAGAGCAGTCAAAAATTAGAATGTATCACTGCACATTACTTTTATTAATTCAGTTAATTTCAGGCAGAGCTGAGAAAGAATCTTGGGCACAGTTCTACTCTAAATCTTGCCTACATACATTCTCAAATTAAGCTAAGTTTCTATTTTTGAATACCTTTACAACTTCTTCCTTCCACTTGCTCATGCATATACATAACACAAATATCGCTACATGAACATATTTTTTAAAGTTAGCTATATATTTTCTGTGTGTTTCATAAATTCTTGTGTTCGGTGTAAGCTCTTGAGAGACAGTTTCTGTACTTCGGTTGGTTCTTCAATGGTTGGTACTTCAGGTCAGGGGAATAAGGAAAAAAAAAAAAGTCCTGTCAAATGAGGAAGAGAGATAGCTATCTAAGGCGGCCTTAAAAACAGACCTATCACTATTATTAACCTTCTACAAATTTCTTCAGAGTTTTTAATCCAGTCTTTCCGTCAGAGATACAGACATTGTCATTCATGGTCTCGCTAGCCTTTCTGAAGTCTTCTCAAGGGCATACCTATATTTCAGTGGAAAAGAGTGCAAAGAACACCAAGCCAACAAACTCATGCATTCAAAAAACAGAGCAAACACAGTTCAATGTCTCTAAAACAGTCCTCCTACACAGCCTTTTTAGCAAAGCACAAGGCCAAAGCTCTTCACTTGTATTCAGCCAATGCCCCAGACAAGCACTTCCACTTCAACTCCAGCATCTCCAGGTCATGACCCATTAAGCGGAATAGATCATACCATAAATATTTCCTTAGTCAATCTTCAAGGGGAAAATAAAAACAAAAAAATCTCTATGAAGGTAAAACCACAGCTGTTTCAACATCTTGAAGGACCATTATTTCTCTAACATCCTTGTTCACGCTTACAGTCCTGTCCCAAGCCCAAATAGGACCATGCATTATTGCAGAATGCAATAATACAGCTTACATGTGAAAGTAAGCTACACCATGCACACTATTCACAGGAGAAAATATTACAGAGATTTGAGATTCCCTTTCCCAGTTAAGGCAGAGAAAGCTTCAGTGTCAATATACCAAAGATCCTCAACTGGAATAGAAAAGCTTTCTAAACGATCTTCCGTTTTTTTTAAGTGCTTCCCAGGCTCATCTCCACACAGGTGCTCAAGTTCTCCTATCCCTATGGATACATATGGCTTGCCCAGAGGCAGACTAATAGGTTAGTCTGTCCCCACTCCATTTCCTACCTGCTCTTTCACTGACATTTCCAAATCTCTCTGGCTCCTGTAAGTTAAGAAGTCATACTGAACCCATGCAGAACTATGGGGTATCTACTCTAGTTAGTGGCCAAAACAAAAATAAAATTTCTTTAAGTAGGGCAGATAAAGAGCATTTCCTCAAGATTTCTCAACAGCCCTCTTCCTTTATGACATAAATTCTTTCAGTTTTTAATACAGTCTCCAAGTTGAATAACACTTGCCCTGCTTTGCTTATTTCCATATATACTCCATTCATGGTGTCTTGATTTTTAGTGCAATTCCCAAGAGTTCGTTTGTTGTGTTTGCTTGACAGTTTTTTGTTTTTCTTTAGGGGGTGTAATTTTTTGTTTGGGTTTTTTTATATTTTTTTATTTGCTGCATTCTGAAGTTAACCAGAAACCAAATGTGACCACAAAGTGATTTAATGGATTTCTGCCAAGTAACACAGGCAGAACAGAATGGATTACATGTCACTTAAGCGCAAATAAATCCACAAGCTGTTCCTAGTGCATGAGAGATGTCATAAAAAGGAGGGAAAACTTAGATGTATTTTCAGAAGAACTAATGAAAGCTTCAGCTCAATTACTTAGATTTTAGCATTCTCACTGCCAACTAAGCAAAAATTAGATATTACATATAGCCCCACCCAGGCAATTATGCTCTCAAATATAGCCTAGAAGGGTCACAGGGTACTTGGTTAGACCCATAATGAACACTTGTCCTCAGTTAAACGCGATAATGTTGGTGGTTGATAAAAATTCAATATTTCAATTGCTAAAAAGGTAGAACTCCGTCTCAAAGCCCAGTATCTTCTACCAGCTGTAACCCTTAGCATGGCCTGGTACATTTAGAACAATTACTGTAACCTGCATATGTCACTGACATTAGAGCAGGAAACACCACAAGAGAGTCCCACATGACAGGCATCATGGAGGGGAAGTTCTAGTTTGCCCAATAGACTGTCTGGATTTATGCGGCAGACAAATAATGAAACTGAACAAATAGCAATTACTGAAAGGTTGGTCATCTTACTTTCAGTAATTTTACACTCCAGGTACTTCATTCCTATTTGTTGCCTACAGCAGGCATGAGATCAGTTCTCTGTCTTTACTGTCTCACAGCACTGAGTGGGTGCCAAGTTACTCTAAATGTCAAAGCGAATCCTAAAAAGCCATCACCTGACAGACAAATGTTCCAGCAATAATCCAAATAAGATGATGCAGTTATCTTTTGTAGGCACCTGCAATTTAGCAGCAAGAATAAAAAACTTTGTTACATAGTTCTCACACAAGAAACTGCCTCTCTCCCCACACACTCTCTTTTCTAAGTGCTCTTAAATAAAAATGCTCACAACCAGCCCTGAAGTGGTTCTGTCACTCTAAAGGCAATTGGTACAACTGTACAAACTCTCCTGTATCCTACAGGCATGATGTTGCTCCTCAGCAACAAACCTGATACTTCATGGAAAATTAAACTGTTGAACATTTTATCTATCTAGCTGTGTTTGCAAAAAAACCCCACCCAACACATTTCTTCTGGTACTATAAAGCAGTGGTCAGATGTGGACCTCAAGGGAGGAGTTACTCCATACTAAAAATCAAATTAAACAGTAAGCAGGCTAGCAAATGTTTTGTGGACAGCTTGCTTTTATTTTTATTTTATTTTTTTAAACGTAAGAAAGGTAAGAAAAGCAAAATTCTGACATGGGTAGGACTGTTGAGAGAGTATCATTAGTAGTTTAAGAATTCAAGAGTGAAGATTCCAACATGAAAAAGTATAAAATCCTAAAGAGAAAAAGCAGGGAGTCGAGCTGGGAGCTACCTGATAAGTGCCTTAGCTCTTTAGCTCAGCCAGCTAGATTAGATGATTTGGGGATGAGAAGCATATTTGACGCATTTACAAATACATTTTCAACAATAAGCCCTCCTTCCAGAGCCTGAACAGCTTTGGTTACAGATATTCTATGAAAATGTTCTAAGACTTTTTCTGGCTTTGATCCCTATGCTGAAAAGAATCAGCATAAGCACCTATACTAGACTGCCTGGAAAGCTGTGCCAAAGACACAGACAAATACCAGAGCAGGTCCATTCAGAAAAGTCAAGACAACAAAAGGGTTTAGAGTTGCATATTACACTGAAAAGATTTACCTGCAACACAATACTTAACTGAGTCTGGAATGTGAGATGTGTAAAGATCAAAGCCACGTGGATACTTATCATGACTAGTGGGTGAACACTCATACTGCACTTTTAATTTCTCTCTCAAAGCTCTGCCAGAGCCCTTTTTTCTAAGAAATGTAAGTTTTTAAAAAAATAAATAGTCTAAGGTTCAAAATATCAACACTGTTCTTCATGTAATATCCTGGGGGTGAGGCTAGGGGAAAATAAAACTAAAAACATAGAAAGAGATAATGAAAGAAAATCTACCTTCTGTGTTACACAAAAATAATCATGCTAGCTCAAACCAAAAGTCCATCAAACATAGTATTTTGATTTCCAGTAGTTTCTAACAGCACATATATGAGAAAAGAATACAGGCCAAACCATGCTGTGATATTTCCTCCTGTTTCTGGCACTTTCTGGCTTAGAGATGTCTTAAAAACTAGAGTTGACATCTTTAAGATCCGCTAGAGAATTTTTCTTCTGTGAATTCATGTAGATTTTTTAATACATGCATTTAGCAGCTACACAGCCTTACTACAAGGATTTCTGCAGCTTTGATGAAAGCCATAAAAAATCACTCCTGCTTCATTTGAATTCAACATCTGCATTTTTTATTTAATGTCTTCACTAGTACTGGAATAGGAAACCAACATTCATTCTTTAGTTATTGATCCTGTGCCACTTGTGATTTTAGACTGCTCAGACATTTTCCTTGCCCTTAGCTGAACCTCTTTCAATTCAACTTCATCTTTTTGGGGGTGAGAGGAGATTTTATAGACACTCTTTTCGATCATTTCATTTGGGCATCACTAGCCAGGAGAAAAAAAGGAATAAATAAAAAATAAGACTTGGCACTAAAAAAAACCAAACATAAAGCAATTATTGATTGGCTAACATACATAAAAGATAGCTATAATTTAACAAGGTGTTAGGCTGAGCATTATTATGCTCACTCACCAAATGCTGCAGTGAATAGTCTGGCCAGGCAGGCAGCCAATGGGCAGGGTCAGCCTCCAAGGCTCCCTGGAACAGAGCCTTGGTGATTTAATCTGTCTTGACTTTAGTCCAGGGTTACTGACTAATGCAGTTTGAAAGTACCACTGTACTAAAGGGGTAAGTAAAATGACTAAACATGCAAGTCAAATACAGCAAAAAGAAAAAGGAAAAGACAAAGAGAAGTTGCATCAGTACAGACTGGAGATCAGCTAGCTAGCTAACAGCTCTGCAGAAAAAGACCTAGGGATTCTGGGGCACAGCAAACTGATCATGTGTCAACAGCATAGCATTGTGGCAGTGAATTAACAAAAGCATAACCAGATGATCAAGCAAAGTGATAATTTCCCTCAACTTGACCTTGGTGAAGCCATACCCAGAACACAGCGTCTGGTTTGGGACACCCCCATACCACAGTCAAACTGGTGAGCCTGGCTAAGAACCCCTGAGATGATTAGGGAACTGGAGTATATGATGGAAAGGGAACCAGACATTTTTTTTGTTTGGTTTGGTTTAAAGTCTGGAGAAGACCAAGAGGGGATCTAACTGCAGCCTTTCACTACCTAAAGGGGTAGTGAAAGGGGAGTTACAGAGGAATTGTGGTCAGAAACACACACTAAAAGGACAAGAGACAACTTCCATTTGCACATAAGAGAAGCATTATTTGCCACGAGAAAGGTGGAGCGCTGCAACAGGCTGCCTAGGCAGGTTGTGAAAACTGACCATCTCTGAAGACTGTCAAAACTCAACTCAGCAATAACCTGCACAATCTAAGCCAACTAATTGAGTTAGCCCTTTGAGGGAGGTGTTGGATTAAATACCTCCAGACATCCCTTCCAGTCTGAATTTTCTGTGATTACAAGTGGTATCTAAGTGTCATCACAATTCTAACCTTACACTCATAGAGGAATAATAATGTTGCTCAAGCCCTCTTGGAGAAGAAACAGGCTCCACTTACCTCTAACTGAAAAAAATTGTGGACCAGCACCACAATAGCCAGCACTGCCATAAGCAGGCAGAAGATCTGCAATCTGAATGAGTCACGCCACATTGTCCACTCATGCCTCTCCCTCCCATGTTAGGCACTGCCATGACTTCCATTCACCACAAACATGAATGTCATTTCGTCTCAGTAGTGCACAAGAGAAGTCAGTTGAATTCCACTTCATTCCTGCAAATGCATTTACAAAAACTATATTAAGCCCCAAAATATTACTAGAAGTCAAGTTTAATAATGAAAGCATATAAATAACAGAACTGTGCACAGCAACAATGGATACAATAAAACTGTTAAGACAGATTTTTGTGGCGTTAATCTGAACAGTACTATTTGGAGTGAGGAGGGGGCTGGTCTCTTCTCCCTAGTAACAAGTGATAGGACAAGAGGTAATGGCCTCAAGCTGCACCAGGGGAGGTTTGGATTGGATATTAGGAAATATTTCTTCACCGAAAGGGTGATCGGGCATTGGAACAGGCTGCCCAGGGCAGTGGTGGAATCACCGTCCCTGCAAGTGTTCAAAAACCGTATAGAAGAGGCCCTTAGTGACATGGTTTAATGGTGGTCTTGGCAGTACTGGGGTAACTTGAGTGGGACTTGATGATCTTAAAGGTCTTTTCCAACCTAGTTGATTCTGTGATTATGTGACTTATCTTAGGCATGTCAAGGCAAAAACCTCATTATAAGTCAGTTTCACCAAAAAAGCAAGAGTGCAAGATCTCTTTCTGGCAACCAGAAAAACTAAAGAAACAACAACCACCCTATTTATCTGTTAGGCCACACAACCACCATCCAGCCACCACGAGTCCAAGACTTGTGGTTTTGGACACCTCCCCATTTACCCAATTAGAGGTTCCAATAAGTTGTTCTTAAAGAGTAGAGTCTGAAGCAAGTCTGGATAGGCAAAAGATATTTTTCACCTGTCAGTTAAACACGAGATATCAAACAGAGTTGAATGCACTAAAACCGAACTTCAAAAAACTTCTATAACATTAGACTACATCCTCCCTGTTGGTTGGTCCAGTTTGTTGATTTGTTTGGGTTTTTTTAATCATTCCTTTTACATCATGTACTCTTATGCAACTCTAATGGTAAAAAAGTAAACTTCTGTGAAAGACGCAAGATGCTGGGTTTTGTTTCTTTTGTTTGTATTTTTCTTTTAATACAATATAATAGTAGTCATGCTTTTAATGAAATTTAACTTTCATTAAATATATTCTTTGAGGTTGCCCAATAGCTGATCTATTATAAAATCACAGACTTAACTGTTGAAAAGGAGTTCTTACAGCTCATTGCTTGTCCAGTTTGACTTGGATCTTCCTTCTTTTCTAGAGGGACAATTTTGAGGCAGTCATTTTGCAAGCAAAAAGGGTACTGTTCTTGCAGAAGGAGAAGTTCTAAACTTGGAAACAGAGAACAGATGGCAAGGAGAAACAGTCAAAAGATACCAATCGCTTCAAATCTAATATTAACAAAGCAGCGTTACCCATACAACCACCCACCAAGTGTAACAACATAGAATCATAAAATGGTTAGGGTTGGAAAGGACCTTAAGATCATCTAGTATAATCAAATTACTAGATAAACTGTGTATAATTTTCTATAAAGACTATAACCGAAAAAAATATACTATTTATTAAGACTATATTAACATAATGATACATTAAATATTAAATTAGCTAACAAATTAAATATAAAATTAGCTAACAAAATCATTAATTAAATTAACATAGAATAGAAAACTGAAATATATTACTGGTATAACCAGGACAGTCTCAAAATAGACCCCACATCAACTTGCTTTACAGGGATTATAGGGATTATAAACTTCAAATGCTTTGCTAAGAATTACAGAGATTGTATTTCTGACTGATGAACAAGCTTTGAAAGAGCAAGACATCCATTAAAGTAAAAGTATCAAACTGATAAAATGCAAGAAAAATTCACTGCTGAAACAGCTCTGCACTATTAAATTTGTATAAAATATTAAATTTGTATAAAATACCAACCCAGGTTTTAAATCATAACTGATAATGAATATACCTAAATACATTAAAATTGTAATTTAAGGCCATAGACGATCATCTGAGGAACAGAAGCAAATACATTAGAGAAAATTAGATTTCCAATTTGCTGAGAATTATCTGAATATCAGCGAAAAGCACAAGACACTGAAAATTAATGGAATGTAATTTCACAAACCTAAACGGGCCACGGAAGCTAATCCCACATATTTTTGTTCAAAAGTTTTTCTTCAAAATTTTCTATATTTCTGCAAACATCACATGTTCTAAAACATTCAAATGTACAGGTTTAGAGCCTTTTTTAATACTAAAGGCCTTAACATACTTTCAGTTTCATCACCTCTGAATTATTGATCTAGTTCATTTTCACATAAATAACGTAAGTATGCCAAAAAGCCTTAGGTTCTTACCCTATTCTTGGAGGACCTCTGAAGCCATCCACGCAAAAGGCCAAAAATAACCTTGGAAACAACAGAGGGGAAAAATCATATATAGAATCATATATATACACACAGACAAATATTTAATAAAATCTCATATATTGATGGTTTGCTTGCAGTGACACAAAATAACATAGCAGTTAGACTCCTTCCCTGTAAAATTAGTTTTGTTTCTACACTAACCGGGGGGAGGTGGTTTAAGTATTTTAATTTCTTTTAACTTCAGTCCTATACTTTTGAATTTTCTGCTATTTATTATTAAGCATTACTCCTCTCAGCCACGTTCTGTGTTATTACATACCACATTTTCGCCTAAGGTGAAAAAAAAAAAAAAAAAAAAAAAACAGCTCAGTGACATTTTTATGAATAGTCTTCAAGCTCTCTCACGCTCAGGATTGTTTTTTCGGGTTTGGTTCGGTGGGTTTTGGGGTTGGGGATTTTTTCCCAAGTCGTTAAGTATTATCAGCTCTCTATCCCGGTATTTCTCTAAGCCAGCAGCGTTACAAAAGCACATATTAGTGCAACTACTTCAAAGAGCTGTCACGCAAATCGCCAAGGCAGACGAGCCGCTAACTGGCGATGCCGAGCCTATTTCGCTGGGGCACAAGGCGTCTAGGCTAGACGCAGTCACAGAAAATCGGGTTCGCGACACCGTTTCTCCTAATTCAGCATTGCTCCCCGGAGAGCGGAGCTGACATTCAGAGGTCAGCGCCGGTCGCTTGCCGGAGCTCGGTTTTGCGGCAGCTCCCTGCAGCTACTCTGCTCTAGGAAAACAAGGCTGCTCCACACCGCGGTGTGGGCGCTGTCTGGGTCCTAGCCCATAAGTAAGGGATGAAGGGAAGGAGACAAAAAGCAGCCAGCAGGAAGTACTGCTGCCGGCGATGTAAATTGTAAAGCTGTATTTTACTGCCTCGGAAGCACTTTTTCTCTCTCTCTTCCTCCCACAGCACACTCATCTGCGGCTGGGCAGCCCCGCGCAGCAGCCCGGGCACACGCCGCAGGACCGGCCGGCCTCAGGCTGACACGGCGGCTCGCATAAGAGGCCGCCGGCACCCCCTGCACGGGCAGGAAGCACCTCCAACCGCCGCCGACAGAAAGCCCGAGCGACCCCCGCAGCGCGCCGGTGAGGGCGGGCCCGACCGCGGCAGCGCGGGGACGGGGGGTCCGAGCGGACACCCGCCAACCCCCAAACCCTCACCTCAGCTGGGCACCCGCACCCGAGGCCGCCGGGCCTCCCTGCAGCGGCCCCCGCCCCGCTGCTGCCCCTCCACAGCGCCGCTGTCCCCGGCCATGTTTCCCCCGCCCCTTCCCCCGCCTCAGGCCAGCCCCGCACGCAGCCGTCACCCGACATCCCCTCACCGCAGCCCTAGCCGTTCCCCCGGGCCAGGCGGCGACCTCGCCCCCGGCCCGGAGGCGGCTGGCTGTATATCCATCGGCCCCGCCGCCCCGCCTGCCGCCCCACCCCCGAGACCAACGGCGGCAGCCATCGCACCGCCCCCCGGTCCCGCCCCGCCAACCACCGCCCCTAACGGCCACCGCCTGGCGGGGGCTGCGGCCCCGGACTGGGAAGCGAGCGCAGGCCGCGGCCGAGAGACGCGGCACCGGCGGAGGAAGCTCCCGGCTGAACCTGGACCTGGTCCCGGCATGGTTCTGCAGTGGTGGCTATGCTCGACTAGGCTGAAAATAGTGATCTTAAGAGGAAGGAAAACCGTAAAACCGCATGCACCCATCGCTGGGCATCCTCTGTGCTGAGAGAGCAGTAGTTAATGAGAAAAAAGAGAAATAAAAGTCCCTGTAATGTTTGAGTCACAGTGGGTGAAGCCAAAGAAACCAGGATGTGGGGAGGCTGGTGCAGAGCGCAGGTGGCACCACCAGGCTCCCCAGCTGCACCCCCAGTCAAGAGAGAAGGCTCTGATGGGAACATAGATCACACCCTGCTGAGCCTGAAATGAATGCGGGGGGGAGCAGGTGTGGTACAGCGAGAAGGTTATGAAGGTGGGAGCGGCTGGCCCACAGGCCAGGAGCTGAGCTAGGGAAGCGGGTACAGGATAGCAGTATTGGGCAAAGCCAGCTGCATTAAAAGACATGCATCCAGTGAGCATTGGGTTTAGCACCCTGCACCAGAGCTGAATGGTACCATCACTTGTGAACACCACATAATTTGGGAATGCCTCTTTCCAAAACGTTCACCTGCTAGCAGTTGTTTGCATCTGTATAGGTTAAAGGCTCAATGTTATTTTTACCAAGGAATGCATGACTTGTTTAAAACCAGGAACAGAGACAGAGCAGCTGAAATATTCCTTGTGAACATACTTTAGCCATGAAACGTATTAAATGCTTTCTCGTCTCCTGCCCTCACCCTAATGAGCATATTTTGAATGAGTTAAGTGATCTTGCTTCTATTTTTCTCCTCTTTTCTCCACATTACACTAGTGAATACTTGACAGAGATGGAAAGCAAAAGTCTCAACAGGCAGCAGGTTTTAATAGTGCTGTGCAGCGTCGGTCAAGAATTAAAAGCCATCTGTCTGTATAAGTAGAACACTAAAAGACAGTAACATTGACACTGCCATGCCATAGAAGGGAAAGGAACAGGCAACTACAAATATAAGAAAGCAGGCGAGAAAGGTCACCTGCTAGCAAAAGAATAGCTGCTCCATGTGCTTAAGACTCTCTGTATCTGTGAGTAAAGACCAAAAGGGCAGCCAACATAGAATCATAGAATCATAGAATCGTAAGGGTTGGAAAGGACCTTAAGATCATCTAGTTCCAACCCCCCTGCCATGGGCAGGGACACCTTGCCCTAAACCATGTGGCTCAAGGCTCTGTCCAACCTGGCCTTGAACACCGCCAGGGATGGAGCATCCACAACCTCCCTGGGCAACCCATTCCAGTGCTTCACCACCCTCACTGTAAAGAACTTCTTCCTTATATCTAATCTAAACTTCCTCTGTTGAAGTTTGAACCCATTACCCCTTGTCCTACCACTACAGTCCCTAAGGAAGAGTCCCTCCCCAGCATCCTTGTAGACCCCCTTCAGATACTGGAAGGCTGCTATGAGGTCACCACGCAGCCTTCTCTTCTCCAGGCTGAACAGCCCCAACTTTCTCAGCCTGTCTTCATACGGGAGGTGCTCCAGCCCTCTTATCATCCTCGTGGCCCTCCTCTGGACTTGCTCCAACAGCTCCATGTCCTTTTTATGTTGAGGACACCAGAACTGTACGCAGTACTCCAAGTGAGGTCTCACAAGAGCAGAGTAGAGGGGCAGGATCACCTCCTTCGACCTGCTGGTCACGCTTCTTTTGATGCAGCCCAGGATACGGTTGGCTTTCTGGGCTGCAAGCACACACTGCCGGCTCATGTTAAGCTTCTCGTCAACCAACACCCCCAAGTCCTTTTCTGCAGGGCTGCTCTGAATCTCTTCTCTGCCCAGTCTGTAGCAGTGCCTGGGGTTGCCCCGACCCAGGTGTAGGACCTTGCACTTGCCTTGGTTAAACTTCATAAGGTTGGCATTGGCCCACCTCACAAGCGTGTCAAGGTCCCTCTGGATGGCATCCCTTCCCTTCAGCGTATCAACCGAACCACACAGCTTGGTGTCATCGGCAAACTTGCTGAGGGCGCACTCAATCCCACTGTCCATGTCACCGACAAAGATGTTGAACAGGACCGGTCCCAACACCGATCCCTGAGGGACACCACTCGTTACAGGTTTCCAACTGGACATCGAGCCATTTACCACAACTCTTTGCGTGCGGCCATCGAGCCAGTTTTTTATCCACCGAGTGGTCCATCTATCAAATTGATGTCTCTCCAATTTAGAGACAAGGATGTCATGTGGGACAGTGTCGAATGCTTTGCACAAGTCCAGGTAGATGACATCAACTGCTCTGCCGTTGTCCATCAGTTCTGTGGCTCCATCATAGAAGGCCACCAAATTGGTCAGGCAGGATTTCCCCTTAGTGAAGCCATGTTGGCTGTCACCAACCACCTCGTTGTTTTTCATGTGCCTTAGCATGTTTTCCAGGAGAAACTGTTCCAAGATTTTGCCAGGCACAGAGGTGAGGCTGACTGGTCTGTAGTTCCCCAGGTCTTCCACCTTCCCCTTCTTGAAAATAAGGGTTATATTACCCTTCTTCCAGTCATCGGGAACTTCACCTGACTGCCAGGATTTTTCGAATATGATGGACAGTGGCTTAGCAACTTCATTCGCCAGCTCCTTCAGGACCCGTGGATGGATTTCATCAGGTCCCATGGACTTGTGCAACATGCTGTAAAGTAGTATTGAAATTGGGAACAAGCAAGCCGCAATGAGGAGAGGACAAGTAAATGAACTCTGCCCGAGGGAGCTCAGAACTACGAGGCAGCTGTGGAGTGGTTCTTGAAAATACAAGCTCTACTAACAGCACGCGCATTTGCCTTCAACTTGAAGTTGAAGGGGCTGTAGGAGCTAATGATGGAAGGAAGAAAAGGGAGTTCAGGCTGTAGAATTTCTCAGCACATCCTATTTCTCCTCTGGTCCCACAGCCTCTATATATATAAGCAGTGGTAATTCACCCAGCTCATTTTTCGTGCATTTCCCACACCAGAAAACGTGCTACAAGTTCTCAAGGGACCAGAGAACTTCAGCTGGTGTAACAAAAACAGATAGGAAGACACATAATAAAGGCTGCTGCTTGAATGCAGTTTAGCAGAATGCTAACGAAACAGCCCTGGCTGCTAGACCACTGTTCCTCACAACTCTACATTGTTTGAGAATTGTTTAGGCTTTTGTAATAGTTTATCATTTTCAGCTCAAAACATGAACAATTTCAACACAATGTGCCACATATTTTACATTTTCCAGGGCATTCTTCACGATCTTGGGCTTCCCAGTTTTCACAAATTCTGGAGTCTTGGAAGTCAAAGGCTATGACCGGTTTCATTTGGGCATCCTGTAAACAATTTTCCACTATTTCTTCCTTTGTCACTGTTGCCTTGCACATGTCAGAAAGAGCAGCTGTGCTAGTTTTGGCTTGGGTTAATTTTCGTCATAGTAACTAGTATGGGACTGTGGTTTGGATTTGTGCTGAAAACAGTAACGCAGGGATGTTTTTGTTGCTGAGCAGTGCTTGCACAGAGCCAAGGCTTTTTCTGCCTCTCACCCCACCAGTGAGTGGCTGGCGGTGCACAAGGAGTTGGGAGGGAACACAGCTGGGATAGCTGGCCCCAGCTGACCCAAGGGATATTCCAGACCATATGGCACTGTGCTCAGCATGTAGAGCTGGGGGAGGAAGAAAGAAAGAGGGACATGTGGAGTGATGGTGTTTGTTTTCCATTATGCATGATAGAGCCTTGCTTTCCTGAAGATGGCTGAATCCCTGCCTACAGATGGGAAGTTGGGAATGGATTCCTTGTTTCGCTTTGCTTCTGTATGCAGCTTTTGCTTTACTTATTAAATTGTCCTGATCTCAACTCATAAGTTTTCTCACTTTTACTCTTCCGATTCTCTCATCCCACTAGGGCAGAGTAAGCAGTAGCTGTGTTGTACTTAGTCGCCACCATGACATCAGGCAAACAGGATCTTGGCAAGGAAAAAGGGGATAGACTTCAGCAATCCCAAAGCTCTCAAATTCATGAATTCTAACAGAAACAACCCAGGCTGTACAGGAAAAGGTCCTCTTAGCAATTCTGAAGCAGTCCTCACTTGGACAACAGGCACAATTGCCCAGGAAGGTGTGTTCACTCCATTGGTCTTGATGCTCCCAGACCAAGGAGCATGCTGGATTACTCGCAAGACTTGTGGCAGTCACATGCACCTTTCCAGACCCATAAGTTTTGATGAAGTGTCATACATAGGCAAAACCCATGCCAAGCTATAGACAGAAAATGAGAATGAGCTCCATCAGTAGCATCGGTAGAGTTGAAGAAGCCCATGCTAACGCATGTCTGTTAGGATCAATGTGTGCTGTCCCATGTAATCAATGATGTAGTGATGCAAGCGACACTTGCACATAGTGGTTTGTGCTTTTGCAGTTGTATCAGTACAGCAGAGAAAAATTAGTTCTCACACCATAACACCTGAGTGAAGGGGAAAAATACCTCATCTACCATCCGGACATAACAGGAGGTTTTCAATCTGTCCAAAAAGAAAATCAGTTCCTCACATGTGTGAGGATATCAGCCCATAAAATTAAAAGTAACTACTTCCATTTGAACAAAAGTGGGTCTGTCCACTAGATGTATCCCTTTATTTTCTAACCAAAGATTTTAATGACTGATCTTATTACAACCATGGGTCAGAAACAGGGACAAGAGGGACCTTCAACCAGAGCTCCTGAAGTGTTATGGTTACTAAGCCTACAACCCACAGCATTTAAACCTAACAGTACAGCTTTAAGGGCTTTACTCCAAGAGCAAACAGTCTTTTAAGACTTGAAGACACTTTAGCTATGTCTATTTCTGTCTTTCAAATATCCCCACAGAAGAGCAAGAAGAATCTCACTAACCTTAGCTAACTTCTTTGGCATAATGAAGTGGAAATACAGTAAAAACTACCACTAACCTCCCTGTGTCAAGTAAGAGTTAAGCAAAACAAAGTTATATGGGGGTGGGGGGGGGTGTGTGTGTATTTGTGTGTGGCTTCTTTTTTTGGTTGGTTTGGGTGGTTGTTTTTTCTTTTCTTCCACCTTTGGGATGACTGTACTGCAGTAAACCACAACTTTCATAGATGCCTGAGTTCCTGGACTGTTTGTTAAAGCTGAAATATGTTCAATCAGTCTTCATTTAAACACACAGCAGGTATCTGACCAAACCAAAATAGTAGAAGAGGGAAAAACACGCTTTGCAATTGTATTTCTCTTGTTAAGCCCACAGTCTTAACTCTCTATAAAGCTCTGTACAGAATACTGCTGTATCTTTTAATTTAAACACAGTAGGGAATTAAGAACATGAAAGATAGGACCAGTGACATAACCAAAGGACTGCAAATCATGAATACCAATTTCAGTGGTATTTTCTACTGATCAGTTTGTGTAGAAATTTAAAGTACTCTACCACACTTTTACTGTCTTCAACACTGAAATAGTGGACCATTAGATGCCCCAGCTGTAGCAAGTGAAGAATGCCAACGCTTACCTTGTCATCACTGGTTTGTATTTCTAAACTTCCTATCTCCAAAAGACCCCTCCAATTGCAAGACACTGACTATTAGCTGTAAGAATCAGGACAAAGTACAGATTAACAATTTCAATAAACGTACAAATCATTTATTTAAAATTCAAAACTCAGAGGTACAAACAAAATATTTAAGAAACAATAAATCCAGAAATGTAAACACTTATAGAAAATATACCAACTGTACCAATTTAACCACCCACCATTCTTCACAGAAAATAGTGAGAAGTAGAAAGACAAATCAATGCCTAATTGTTAATTTTTCAGATTCTAGTTTAGAGGTAGAACACTACTGTGAAAGACTCAACAAAATCTAGTTCAGTAGAATTACGCTACAAGTGAATTTGGCCCATATACTTGTACATGTAATGAAGCCAGAAAAGGAGTTTCTTATTGAGAGCTCTTATACAATAAAATTTGGCGTGGCACTTACGAGGAGATAAAGCACCTTTCCTGATAAACACTATTTGATACTTTTGCAAGTAAAGGATCCTGTGCTTTTTCCATTACTGACATAAAGAAAGCACTTAAAAATAAACAGAAAGCCCCAACTTTCTGGCAGGCATATGGAAAGCAAGTGTTTTCTCTTGTCCTAGAAAGCCAAATTGGGGAAAAAACCCTGTAACTATGAAAAAAGATTTAATGAATACTTGATGCTTATTTATTTGGGTGGCACAGTCCTCAAGGAAAAAAAAAAAAAAAACAAACCCAAAAAAACAAAACCCAAAAACTTAATAGAACAAGAAAGAGAGTCTCTTTCCCACTAGCTAAAAGAAGGGGAACTGCCCAGGTTCTTTTACATTATATTGTCATTCAGTCACTGTCTGCTAAATGCTACAATTCTATCCTCTCAGGAAAAAGCGTATCTGTGTGAGACACATTGTAACTTTAAGTCCAGTTAAAATGTAGCCAAGTAGTCTCAAAGGAATGTATCTTCAATTTTTGTTCACCAAACACATTGCTACAAGTAGAAATTTAAGATTGGAGTTCTTGAGACAATATATACAACTTCATAAAAACCAGGAACAATTTGCAAGCAGGTACAATGAGATACAAACATTATTCAGGAAAAAAACCCCAAACTTTTTTCATATACAGACAGACTGGCTGCTAAGCGCATTATTTAAATTGCTGCATGCAATCAGTAGAATCTATGGAAGTTTAAGCAACTTAACTATAAACAAATGGTTAGGCTTCTGCAATTTAGTTTAACAAGGACTTCCTCAAGTATTTGCTGAAAGATATTTCTGTTTTAGAAGCAACAAAATGAAATTTTCAGTCTTGATGTCTTCTTGCTTTCTAGGATAAGAACACTTCTGGAGACGTAAATATGATAAAATACCAATTTAGACAGGCAGTTCACAAAGACTCAACTTAAGCATGACCCTATTTCTTTTAAGGAAATGAAAGCAGAGTTAGGCCAATATTCAGTCCCTTTCAAAAATTTCATCCTTGCCACACATTCTTTGCTTATAAAATAGCACCACACAGGAATAGTCACCAAAAAAACAAAAAAACAAAAACAAAAAAAAACCCAAAAAACCCACAAACCACCCAAACCAAAAAAACCCAAAAAAACCCCCACCACCAAAAAAACCCCACAAAACAAAAAACCAAAACACCCACCAGAAAACAAAACCCAACCAAAAAAACCCCCACCAAAACCCAAACAACACATCACAGTTGCTGCATTCGTTCAGCAGCTAAATTTCCCATTCATTTAAATGACATCTTTTGGTACTAAAACCGGTTGTGACCATTAAGCTCAGCTCATGGAACAGGCAGAAACAGAAGTTTACTTGCTGTCGATAATGAGGCATTGCTCTGTGGTATCCTTTTGTAACAGAGAGGAACTAATACAAACCAAGTACCTTAAAGTAAACTTGAAATACAAAATGTGAACAGGCCTGCTTTCATGATATTCTTCTACCTTTACAAATACCATCTAGAACAGAATCTATCAAATATTTATATTACATGCAGTAGAAAAAATGCATTCTTAATTACATGAAAGACTAAAATGTGCAAACTATAAAAATAATTGGGAGAAAACTGAAATAGCAATCATAAAGCAGCTGGTGCTACCATCACAGACTAAACCTGAAAACACACATAAATGGATTTCCACCTTCCTCCAGGTCCATACCTTCAGAAAAGAAGGCAAAAGTAATTTCTGCCATAGACTAGCTGAAAAAGGTCTGCATGTGCCAACTACCTCATCTGGGGCAAAACTACTCATGTAGCACAGTTTAAATAGTTAATCTGAGCTATATTTAGCTGATTTTTCTGAAGAAAATTAAAGACGTGCTTGACCTATACTCATGGCAGAGCTGACAACACTGCTTGACAAATAATCATTAGAAATCTCTTGCATCAATGCTGGGCAAAAACACAACACACACGCTTTCCTTCTGCAAAGTACGGTCTTCTGTTGAATATGAAGCCTTGCAAAAGGAAAATGCTGAAAGACATACTATATTAATACAGGAAAATTTCAGACATGGATTTTTCAGATGATAGGTCTTCTAATTCCTTTATGAAATTTCCATCATCTCCAACGGGAGCTGTGCATCCCTATCCAGGTAAAACAGTAACACATACCTAGATTAAGTAAACTTACACAGACAAAGAAGAGTAAGTGTTAAGCCACATATTAAACTATGATATTTCCATATCACAATTCGAGAGCTCAAAACAGACTGGAACTAAAAAAAAAAAAAAAAAAAGCCATTTTTAAGTACCCATCCAGTTTGATTCCTCGTTCTTTCACTGTATCTCCCATTATATCTTTCCCTGAATGTATTTTAACGGTCAGGATGAAAATGTTTTGTGTATATATAAACTAATTACATTTAATCCTGTTAAAACTACTACCAAACTTCATCATTCTTTGTGATTTCTGTATATTTAGGCAACTCATCTTCTACACATTCAAGATTTCAGAACATCAGAAAATCATATTGCACAGTTTCCCCAACGGAGTACGATAAAGCTGATTATATGTTGGTATACACTTCGCTGTACTTTTATAAAAATAACTTTTGGATATGTAGGTTACAAGTTAAAAAAAGCCAACAGTTGACTTAGTCTTCAGTTATAAAAAGTCATCTTGTGTTTGCGTATGCACGCCCTAACAAAAGAGGAAATGTCAAGAAACATCTAGGGCTTCCATGAAAAATTAAGTTTCACCAAGTTTTCCCCCTTTGACACCTCCAAAATTAAAGTTGTGTCTCCTCTTTCTAATTCTGCAGCAAAACCAACAATATACAAAATAGCAAAATATACATGGTCCCTCACTGTCCTTAGCAAGTGAAATATTTTTATCCAGACAGTGGTCTAGTTTCTCCCAGGTCTTGCACGTGCTAATAGAGCACTCTGCCACAAAAGAGAACTTGCTGTTTTATTACACTCGACCACTGCCTCCAAAGAGGCCTGTTTCACAGGCAGAAATAATTTCTCTCTCAAAATCCAAAGAAAGCCTCCTTAAAGGTTTACATGAGATTATTTTTTTTGAGCCAAATCCTATGAACTGCAGACATCTCCAAGCATGGCAGATTTCTCTCTCCAAGCTGAGTTCTCCCTCCAAGCTGAGAACCTTCAGAGGACAAGGGTATGATCGTGTAGACGACACGCTTCTTTGAACAGTTATTTAGATGTTGTGATACATTAATGCACCTGTACCACTTTTAATACACAAGCACACGCATGCTCTAAGATCTAATTATGAATATGGTTATGCTACAAACATGTTGTAACTCGACTGAGTTAGAACTATAGCACACTAAGACTCTACCAGCTCAGTTGTTTGTTTTTCTTAAACACTTACACAAGGTACAGTCAAATGTCAGCTTGACTGCAGTGACAGCTCTTTTGGGAAGTCAGTGCTCTAGAACTTATTCTTTTTGCGGATGGGGAAAAAGAGATGATGGCTACTCTATATACAAATGCAAGCTTTATTCTTCCAAGGTGAACTTCACCACTTGTCAGATGGTTGGTACAAGTCCAATACACTATTTACATTCTAAATAAAGGCTATTTTGAGGCCTTAAGCCAAACTCCTGAGTAGTGGTAAATTTCAGCTCAGAACCTAGAATAGACAAGCAATCAAAGCTTTTACAAAAATTAAGTTACTTTACATAGCAACGTGGCCATAAAAGTCACTTGAAAACAGCACTAGTTCATTTTAATGACACCATAGCACCAGAAGCTAACCTGTGGATTCAGAGAATTAGAATATGCATGTGCCTTTATATCAAAGAAGTGAATATTAGCAAACTACTGAAACACTGGCCTTCCAGTACACATTGCAAAATGCGGTATTAGCAAACTGAACTGACCCCTAGAAATCGCAACATCACCTTTTATTTTACTAGTGCCCATCACAAATTACATGGCAAAACAGATTTTCCTTGCCACTTATGTGGTACACTGAGATACCTGATCTTTTTCCATTAAAACAAAACCAAAACCAAGATAGCAATGGCTAGGCAAGGTACAAACCCTATTGCTTTGCCCAGTGTTTAAGTGGAAAGCATAACCTAGGTAACTTGGCGCATTTGCCAATAGGGAAGAAACACAGCTTTTTATCCACATCTAATTACAATATCAAATAATGGAAATACAGAGAAATAACAAACAGAAAACCTAACATAGATGTCAAGAAATAGTTTTAAGCCATGGCATTTGCTTCTAATATTTATACCTGTAGATAGAAGTAGTTGTGATCCATTAAACACACTAGTGTCTTGAAAGCCATGCGGATCCAAATCCCACAATGACATTAGCATCCTTGTGGAAGCAAAACATATGCCATTAAGTCTGCTACTGTAACCCAGCAGTGCAGTCTCGGATATGATGTTCACAAATCACATGCCCTTTTGAAATTCCTTATTTAGCAAAGGCTGCTACTGGTTCCACTTTGAGTCTTACCTGAGAAAGCAGGGAAATTCAACCCCAGGGCAAAGGTCCCCAAGGTCTCACTCCTGTAATCCTTGTTTCAGTACGTATGTAAATGACCCAATTGAAGCCAGCAGCTTCAATTAAGTGACAAAAAGAAGTCACTGACTTGGACACTTGTTTCATGTAATGCATCTTTGAAACGCTGACCAAACTACTCTTGCTAAAGTCAAAAGAAGCCTGAACAGCAACCGCTTCCATCTTTATCATAAAGTTGTATCCATACACACACACAGTGCCTATAGTAACTCCATTGACTGTTTCTTCCTATTTTGTTTGCTCCTCTTTGCAAAGTAAGAACTCAATCCTGTACTTAGGAAAAAATTCAAAGACTTATTAACACATTCACTGAAGTGAATTCACAGGAAACACCACCCCCACCCCCAACCTTCAGAATTAATTTAATGGAAGCCAGTTATTAGGATACCAGTTTTATGTTTGAAAATAAAGTGCATAATGATTGTCACTGAGAGCTTTGCTGATTTCAGGTTAGCATAGTTAGTGTCAGTCCTCAGCAACACTAATAAAATACTAATTAAAACATAAATTAATAACATGAATCAAAATCTGAAACAGCACACAAAAAATAAGTTTTGCACAAATGAGAAAAAGAAAGGAAAGTGAAATGGAATCCTTAGTCCTTTGTGAAACTGAGCTTATTATACAGCTATTCCAACATGCAGCATCTGAAACGAAGAATCGCAGTCTGTTTGTTTCCCTTCTACTATTCCTGAATTCATTTTGCAGCTGTCTGGTGTCTGACTGATTTCACCTTGGACAGGGGAAGATGTATCTTGGGGGAGATCTGTAAAGAGAGTGTCAGATGAAGAATCTTGGCTTTCTGCTGGAACAGTGATTTGTAGCCATCTATCCTCTGTTTCATCATTGCAATTTGTCTCTCCCTCAGCCTCTTCCAGCTGCTGAACAGATTTCAAATACTCTTGTATTAGTCTGTTGTCCTGCTCACTAGTAGAGCTCTCTTTACTTTGCCCACATTCCCCATGGCCATCCTCTACGTCTGAAGAATATGCTGAAACAGAATTGCCACATTGTTTGACAGTGTCCACTGAAAGAGAGCTCTCAGTCCCTTCTGTTAAACTCTTTTCAGAGCTACACAAGTCACCAGTATGAGTCTGATCAGCTGCAGAAGAATGAAAACCAGAATCTGGGAACTGCGAAAAAGACTTCTCCTGAAGAACGTCATTAGCTGGAACTAACCAAGCAGAACTAACATCTGGTGTGGTTTCTTGCTCAAGTGTGGATGATTGAATAGATGGTTCAGATGGACAGAAAGTACTGGCTGATGGGATCCCAGGTTGCCAAGTGTCACCTAAATTTTGTGTCACTGAAAGCTGCCATTGTTGAAGGGATTTAACCTGTAAAGTATAGAGAGAAATTCATTATGAAATGCAACTAAGAAAGTATTTTGATTTTTAGAGTATTTCTTGCAACCAGCAACAAAGTAGTATAAGATTTAAGACTAAGTGAACTATACCTTCAGCGAAAATATAGAATCATAGGATGGTTTGGGTTGGAAAGGACCTTAAGATCATCTAGTTCCAACCCCACCTGCCATGGGCAGGGATGCCTCACCTTAGACCATGCCATCCAAGGCTCTGTCCAACCTGGCCTTGAACACTGCCAGGTTGGAGCCTTTACCAGTTCTTTGGGCAACCTGTTCCAGTGCCTCACTACCCTCACAGTTAAGAACTTCTTCCTTATATCTAACCTAAATGTCCCCTGTTTAAGTTTGAACCTATTACCCCTTGTCCTATCGCTATAGTCCCTGATGAAAAGTACCTCTCCGGCACCCCTGTAGGCCCCCTTCAGATACTGGAAGGCTGCTATGAGGTCTTCCCATTGTTAAAAAAACGGGTTTTAACCCTAGATACCCAACACTGACAGAGCACAAAAGCCTCCCATTTCAAGAACCTGAAGAAAAAGGAATCTGCTCTTAAAAACAGAAAGGATGGGGAACCTTAATGATAAAAAACATGCTTAATAGTCTTATATTTGAAATAATAGCTTATTAGAAGATGTATTAATAACCTTTCTAATTTACAAATTAGTTGCTCACAAACGACATAGCTTGACACCATTTCATTACCTTGGGCATCCAGCAGTCACATCACTCTTCACATTTCTGCTACATTTGTTTAGCTTCCCTTGCATTTTGTTCTCCTCCTCACACAAGGCTATAATTTAGCCTTCTGTAACAAAACTAGTGTTCCAGCACTAATACTTCTGAATGTTATTTTCCCCCAGAATACCATATAGCAAACAACACAGCAATTAGATTCCAATAAGCCACCCAAGTTATCACTGGAAAAAATGAACCATATTGACTACCTCTTCAGGATCTACAGTATGAAATAATGCTTTTCAAATTCATATGTAAGCAGAAAAATAAGAGGACTAAAACTCTCTACCTGGTTCCAAAGAAATCTGACAGCTTCCTCCTGTACAAGCCTCTGAATCTTGTCTTCCTCTTTTTCTTTTCTCAGTCTGCAAGAACACACATTCAAATTTATGCAGCTTAAATAAGCAATATTTCAGCAACAAGATAAACAAGAATACATAAAAATGCCTACTTACATAGCTGCACTCTTGAAAGATACAACAGAGCCTAACATTAAGACATTACTGCAGTCTGGCTTGTCATCAATATCCAGCTGCTGACTTCAAGTTTCTTTTTCAGAGTTATGTTAAGATTCTGCTTCCTTTTGCTGCAGCACATTTATTGACTTGCCAATACTTTAAGTGCATTTTTGTAAACTGAACCAGAGCTTTTTATGTTTTCCTGCACAAAACCTCCATAAGAAATAGTGCTCCTTAATTTCAAATTATGTTCTCCCTAAATGATACCACTTGGATACAGGTATGATGTGTAAGCGCTGGGAGTTTCTAGAAGTTCACAGGCTCAACTTGATTCACAGAACTTTTGTGGCTTGTGATAGTAAAGAAAACGAGTCTATCAGACTGTCAATTTCTGTGCTGACCCAGAGAGATATTAACCAAATCTGCAATCTGTATCTTACAAATGGAGGAACTTTGGACCTCCTCCAAACGTGGTTTCACAGAAAAACAGAAAAAAAAAAAAAAATAAAAGAAAAAAGGAACCAGAATCAAGCATAGAATCACATTTTAAAATTGTATCATGCAGGGCAGAGAGAATTCTTCTTTTCAGCAGTAACACAGCAATGACTCTCAATATGGACACTTCATTTATAGACTGTAATTGCTAGGAGACAAGTAAAAAGAAAAAAATCATCACACTTAGCAAATTCTATTTTGGTTATGCAGTGAAACTTGCAAGGCCTACTAATAGAGGAATAGAAAAAAAATGCATTCTAACCCAACCCACTCATAGAAGGCACTTTGAGAATATGAACAGCTATGTGCATAACTGTGCTTTTCTTACAGGAAGCGATCCTCTACTGTAATCACAGTTCTATATTACTGATGCTAGGTTCTACTGTGAGTAGTTATATCAAGACCCATTTATACCTGTTCTGAAATATCCTCGAACAGTAGTTATATCCATTCAGATTTGAAAATACACAGCATGACCACAACTTACTTTTCTATTTCATCAGTTAAGCAAATGATGTGCTCCTGCATTCTGTTTAGTCGAATTTCATAGCGTACTTCCTTGGCTTGGACATGGTAGTTCCTTGTGTAAAATCCTCTCCAGCAGGCTTGAAGCTTGGTAGCTGCTTTAGTCATTCTTTGCAGTTCAGCTGCACTTTGATCAACATCAGCTAACGAATGAGAACTTTCTCCTGTCATCTGGTCAGGACAGAGATTTGTAACTCCCGATTCAGCACCTCCTGAGGTGCTGGGGTGACTAAGTAGAACTTGGTCTCCAGAGGATGCTGAACAGTTGCTAGTATTAGCAGTAAGGCTATCTGTTACTGGATTAGGAGAAGGCAACAGAATACTCTCTTTGATATTCTCTTGAGTCTCCACACTTCCCACTGCTCTGTTGGAGCGCTCTCTTGTAATACATGAAGCTTCTTGCTTGTTAGTTGTTTCTCCGCTATCAACATCCTTCACACATTCAATCACCGTATTATCATCATCTTCTAAGCCCAGATTGATTCCATCTAGCTTCAGGTCTGAAGTAGGAGACACTGGAGACAATCCTGAAGCAACTGGCATGAAAGTAGACTCTGATGATAAAAGGCTGCTGTTTAGTTTGTCTTCACCAGTCTGTATATCTTCGAGGTATAGCTCCTTGTGAAAACTTCTTTCGAGAAGAGAAGTGTTCTTTACTGCATAGGAATGATCATCGTTTGCACTTGGTCCAACCCAAGAATTCTTCTGGACCATAGGTTCTAGATAGGCAGAAAGCCGTATTCAAAAGTGTCATAGTATTTCAATAACATAATTTAATTCACAGGGATTCACAATTTGGTTTAGATAGTTAGAACCCAAGTGTGTAAGATCTAAAGTGCCAGTAGTGGTAAGCATTATTTCTGTATAAGAAGGACAATAACTGCTTATCACAGTAACACCCACAAACTTTGCAAATACTGGGTATAGTAAATTGCACAAACTGGCTCCCCTCTCCAAGAAGTTACACTTTTATTAGATGCAACAAAGTAATAACTCTTTAGTTTATTGGGTTGTGTTTTTTACCTAACAAACTTACTAACAGTCTAGTAAGATTATTAGGTGAAAGACATTCAAGACATGAATAAACATGAATTTTTACAAGACAAAGTATAACTTTAATTGAAAGTCTCCAAAAAAAAAAAAAAAAAAAAAAAAAAAAAATCAATAGACTAATAACAGGGCTTTGTTCTGAAATTCTCTCTAGTTATCTATGTTACCAAAAAAAAAAAAAAATAAATTTTTTTTGACAGGTTAGCTCACAGGTGCAGATTAGCTTCTTACCCCTTTCAAGAACTATCTGTGGTAGCTGGGCTGGACTGCTGTGTTCATGAGTGGCTGGTGGTGTTTTGTTGGGAGTAGATGTAGGTGGTCCTTCATTTTGGTTTTGATGCATCAACTGCCTCTGGTGGAGCCTAAGCACAGAGTTCCAACAGATTTTTATATTTCTTTTAAAGTTTTGGGGTACAGAAAACATCTAAACGAAACTTTCAACTACTTTAAAGAAAACAAGTGATCAAACTATTCTAAACAAGAGGCTAGTTATGCAGAGTCCTACTACTCACAAAGCAGTGATCGCACAGACTGCTCCTGTTCTCTTTCCTCCAGCCCCTTTTCTTCATTACATGTACATATATTAAAAAAAGAAGAAAAATACAACATGCAATTCTGACTATATATATTCTGATATTTTAACTGTCTGCTGCAGGATACATTATGCTTGTATGTATAGAGGAGTTTGAGGACTGGAGGGAGTGTCTTTTACATTTGAAAATGACCGAATCAGGGAAAGGGTGTCCCTGTTACCAAAGGGACAAAATCCTAATACAAATCAGCATTGACACAAACATCATCT
This sequence comes from Strigops habroptila, assembly GCF_004027225.2. Lineage (NCBI taxonomy): Eukaryota > Metazoa > Chordata > Aves > Psittaciformes > Psittacidae > Strigops > Strigops habroptila. Next base: position 19,174,620 of record NC_044278.2, read on the forward strand.
CCTACAAACTGAGAAAAAATACGGGTTGTTTCAGTCCAGCTAAATTCAAAGATCATGAGGTAGATGTCAGAAAGACAAACTGCCTTGTAAATCACATGTGTGTGCATACTATATCTGTTTATGTACTAGGGATTTTGGGGGGTTGTTTTCTGGTGAGGGAATTTTTATTTGTTTGTTAGGGTTGTTTTAATTTTTAAAGAATTCTATTTTGCAAATCAGCTTTCTGAATTCTCCCCAGAAACATCATGTGAATGTCAGAGCACTTAGCTGGAAATTTCAGTGTCAATATGCTTTTATTGTACCTTCTCCTCTGAAATACCCCCAATAGTTCTATAATTTCCTCTTGGAGATCAATCTACACTAAAAAAGCATGTAGTAGCTCCTTCCAGATCCTCCCAGGTTTCCAGCCCTTTTGATGAGATACCACCTTTCTGCTTACCACAACACTTCTGTTGCCCAGCTTCCTACTCCCACTGTGCAACTTACATGGTCTACTCCTTTGAGCTGGGCCTTCTGCTCTGATCTTTCTGCAAAAAAGCTTTGTCAATAGGTCCTGGGGAACTGGGATACCTGTATTATTGTTTTCTGCCTAATCCCAATTTCATAACCTTTTCATAAGAGGAAAGTGCACCACCTTGTCTACTTGCATAGACCTTAGCAGGACAGCTACTGCTGGCAGAACGAACAGGCTCTACAGAGGCCTCTGCTGGCAGACCTGAGGTGTTAGATACAGGTATCGTGATGTGCACCACTGGGAACAGTGTCTCTCAAAGAACAACCTTAACTTTAAAACCAAGAAAGAACACACTAACAAAAGAAGTGGCTAATAAACCAGTTTACCACAATAGTCTTCATTTAAAACTAAAATTAATCTAAGCTCTGAGGTTTTCCTTACTTTCTCCGTGAGGAAAAAAAACCTCTCAGTAGATAGGACTGTGGTTAAAATAACACAAATCATCTTCAGTGTCCTACAGAGAACAGACTGAAAAAATATAGAGAATTTGCCCCTAGATGGCTCAGCAAGCAAGAAACACTCCTGCTGCTGCAGTCTTGCCTCTCATTCCCCTCCAGGACACATCCTATACTGCCATTACTCTTCTTATCTCCAGAGCCCTCACTGTTGTTTTGAATAGAAATCTTATTATATATAAAACATAGGACATATCATTACATTCTCACTTACACTCTCTAACAAGAGGGAAACAAGAAGTTCTCACCTTTGCTTACTCAGTATTTTTTCCAGTTTGGCATCCTCTTCAGTCTGGAGACCATATGTGGATATAAGAGGACAAACAGTAGCCAAGTACTGGACTAGCTGAACATGCTGCCCAGGTCGGTATGATCTTCCTTTACCTTGACTGTAGAGCCATTCTGCTTTCAAACTGTTATGAAGTGGGAAAACAGTCACCATTAATGTATGGCATAAACTCCCTAAGTCTCCTTTGATTACTGTTCTTCTAGTGGGTACTTAAACACTAATCTACAAATCTAATCAAAACTTAGAACATAAACAGTGCCCAGAGAAACTGAGAATTTCATTAGCAGGATAATGAACAAGTATTCCCTTAAATAAGCATTGATGAAACAAACAGACAAACAACTGACCAAAACTGTGCAGTCTCTGCTTTATCTGTGTGTAGTCTTCAAGCACTGAAAACATGTTTGCGTCAATGAATTTATCAGCAAAGCTTTCACACAAAAGTTCACACAAACATTCAGAATAGGCACAGAGAGCGTATCTTGCTGAAAGTATTCCACAACTGAACCCTGCTTTTAAATTAAATGCTCTTCAGTCCTAGAACATTTAATAGATCTATATATAATAATACACTTAATACAGAAAATCCGATTAGTCATGAAAAAATAAATCTAGAATTCTTACAGGCATCTTTCTGAGAAAGTCATAATATGTTATGGTGAAACTGAAACAGAACTGGTTTAACTCTGACCAAAAAGGCAGCTTTTTATTTTAGTAACAGGCAAAAAAAAGAAGACATTAATGTCCTGGAATATGTTAACGTGTTGGACTAGAATTGGACTGTGCTTATATTGGATAATATTTATGCTTGGACTGTTCTGATGTCAAGAACTTCAAGAAGACGTCTCTATTGTCCCACAGATATAGTGATACAATGACCACAATGATTACAGTAACAAGTGATCCGAGCTAAGTAATATTCGACTAATTGATACAAAAAGTGTCAAGCCTAGAAATGCATATGCACATCAGGCCCTTTATAAAAGGGCATGTTTGAGCTTCCCCCAAGATAATACTTTCACATCTACCTATTGTCTCATTCTGCAAAGTCAAAGAGGCTGTAAGCTTAGAAGGGGTAGCAGACCATTGATAAATTGCTGCCATAGTTTTGCTCTGTAAAAGTACTACTGTGAGTTGAGTAACAAAACAAAAGCTTAACTTTACACCTCTACTTAAATAAACATGAGATCTTACATAATAATTCCAGTGTAACAGATGAAACATTGTAGCTTTTGCTATAATTTCATTGGCCTGTATCTCATATAGCCTTCAGCAATACAAAGAGAATTTCAAATCATTAGCACTTTCCCATTTTTTTATTACATAAAAATGTTATTTCAGTTGAGCCAAACTTTATTCAATAATTTTATAGACTTAATACTATTAGATCACCTTTCCTTCTGAGAAATCACATATCCATCTAGAACTTTAAGGTTCAGACACCAGCTGACAATATACGGCCTGTAGTCAAAGCCAGGGATAGAAGGTGTGGCCATCACACAAGGATTGTTCATAATTGACAACTGTTCCAATTGACGGAGAGAGGTCAGGAAAGAAACCTTGAGAGAACAAGACATTTTTTAACTGTGCAGAACCATTAAATGCTACAGAACGTACCACATTTCTCCTCGTAACAGCCAGACACCTTACACAAAACAACATAATTACAAATACTCTGAAAATCACATTCCCTTTTTAAACACGAACATCTCTTTACAAGGGCATGTAGCGACAGGACAAGGAACAGTGGCTTTAAACTGGAAGAGATTTAGATGAGATACACTGAAGAAATTCTTCACTGTGAGGGTGGTGAGACACTGGAACAGGTTGCTCAGAGAAGCTGTGGCTGCCCCATCCCTGGCAGTGTTCAAGGCCAGGTTGGATGGGGCTTGGAGCAACCTGGTCTAGTGGAAGGTGTCCCTGCCCATGGCAGGAGGGTTGGAACTAGATGATCTTTAAGGCCCCTTCCAACCCAAACCATTCTAGGATTCTATGATCTTCAAAGGACCTTCTATCAATTACTGCCATTTCCCCATTAATTCTCCTTTAAGTACTATAGCCCTCGGAAAGCCTGAGCTTCTCTTAAAACCTGGGAATGGGGCTTTATGTATAGAAAAGTGTATTATTTCCATCATTCCAGGCTACTGCAACAGGCATTCAGAGTTTGACCAAAAAAATGGCAAGGTTAAAAGCTGGAGAAACACTGTCATGTTTTGAAAAGGAGATGTATTACCAAAACAAGACTTTTCTTCCAGCATGGAAGTCCAACTGACAGTTTTGGCTGCTACTTATACTAAAAAAAAACCAAAACCAAACCAAACAAACAAAAAACAACAACAAAACACCCCCTCCCCCAAAAAAAAACCCCCACACCCAACCCAAAAAAAACCCCATACAAAACAAAACAATAAAGACAAAAATCACAGGCAGAATTTTTGTTTCTCTCATACAGCGTTTGAGAAATAGATAAAATAAGACACGGGCCCAAAATTGTTCAGTTGCAACAAGAGCATTTCAAACACCCATTCTAAACACAGCAGCTGCAGTTAATCTGCAGCAGTTAATCAGCTCAGCTTTCAATCTTCAATCATGAAAAGCCCTATGTGAATTTATTCCTTAAAGTATCTGACATCCTTGAATAATATAAAAGCACAAAAGAAAAAAGGCAAATTTTCTTTACAGCATAAATTTTAAAATTAAAAGGCAGCTAATGTTAGCATAGTTATTACATATAAACTATTAAAAGTTACTTCTATCAACATGGGTTGTTTCAGAAGAGAGAGCTCATTTTCAGTTACATCCTCAAAAGAATTATCACACTACCTGGTTTCAGCCTACCTAAAGGCAAGGTGATATCTTCTATATCTTACCTCATTTAAGTCTCTGATTTCATTTTCTGCCAGCGAAAAAACAGTCAGATTCTGAGGTACACAAACAGGGGCAGTGCGAAGTGAAGTTATAATATTTCCATGTAGCAACAGAGTCTGAAAAATAAAAATATGGTGATGAAATGTATGTTTGATCGTAGTTTTTGTTCAGGCAATATCTGCACAATAAACACAAAAGAACTACAATTAAGGCTTTCTGGTATCATCAAAATTATTTTTGTTTATTCTAGCAAGAGAAAACTGATTTTTTATGCTTCACATAATGGGAGAAAAAACTTCTCATTCCAAAATACAGAAGAATAGTCACAGTTAGAAAAAAAAAATAATTGGAAACATTTTTCTCTACAGTGTTTGTGCTGAAAGAGTTAACATTATGTTTTGTCTTGATTCATGGCATGAGACAAGAGAACCAAGAGCTATGAACGAGATATCACCTTGTTATCTTTACCAAAATCATTAGAGTGATTATAGAAAAAAAAAAAAAAACCCAAGCCCAAAACCAACCAACCCATTGCCTCAGTTCCTGCAACTTGAAAACAAGAAAAGAATTTTTACATGCTTCCTTCTAGAAATTATAGTGATTAATTAAAATGCTTTAAGAATTAGTGTTTAATGAATGCTTTAAATAGTGAATAATGAATGCTTTAAAAGGCAGCAATTTTCATAGCAAATTTCTTCATGCAAAGAATGTAACAAACCCAGAGATAAAATAGCACCTACCTTCAGCAACTTCAGCTTGGAGAGATCGCCTAATTGAGCTATGTTGTTGTCTGACAAATCAAGATGCTGAAGAGACAGACAGGAATTGATCTGTTCAATGGCCTACAAAAAAAAGAAGTCAATTACTCACAGTAACTCTCTCTTGGTCATTAAAGAACAATTATAAATTATTTTCAAAGCTAAAAACCACCAGATAAGTAACCCAAAACGAAAACTGTGTTTTTACAGTTTCATTTTAAAGACAATAATTTTTTCCTATTTGGGGGACTATTTCCCAATTCTCTTTAATTTTTATATCAAACCTTTCATTTTGTTCCTAGACAATTCTTGTCCAAAAGCTGTCCTTTTCTATTTCATAAACCAGTAGATGCAAAATGTCAACATTTTTTCCAATCAAAACCAGAAACATCCAGAATTCTTCATAACATTTTCCAAATTTCTACAACACTAGATTCTAAAAACTGCAAAAGACTAAATACTTTACCTTAAGGTTATTTCCTGCCAAGTTCAGCCATTCTAGGTGCACCAAATCCTTCAGCCCTTCCACATACCCTATACTATTATGAGGCAAGTTTAGCACCCGGAGATTAGTCAGTTTTGCTACGCCCATCATTCGCACCAATCGATTGTTGGCTACAGAGAGCTGCAGATTGACACACAAATAAAAGAAACAGTTTAAACTATTTAACTGCACAGAGAGAATAGGCTTTTATTTTTAGTGGTTAAAAATTTAGTCTACCAGGAACTTCTTCAGTCTACATATTCCATTTTCAAGCAAACAACACAGACAATTGCAAGAGCCGGAAATAAATTACTGATCAAAGAAAGTAGTCTTCACAACCCACTCTGTAAACCTTAGAGGAAATTCTCCTAGCAATAGCTAAATAAAGGAGAATAAATGAGGAATCATGTCGGATGAATGTAAGATTTCAAAATCAGAATTACCAGATCACTGCGCAAATTGTTACACCATTCCTGGTGTAAAATCATACTTGCTGTCAATATGGCAGAGGACAAAATGCATTCGATATGATTCTCAAAAGTGTTCTGTGCTAACAGGACTGTAAATCACAAACTTTTTAAAGGATAAATCCTGACTAGACATCCACATTAATAACAACCACCAAGATGGCAGACTGGTGAAGGTTTGTTGTAGCAACAAACCCCACTTCTCCTATGTCAGTTTAGCTTGTCTCTAGAAGCTATTAGGTGACTTCTGGTCTATCTGAAGTCACTTTGTGATAATTAATATAGACTTATACAGCTTTGCCAGAGAGATTAATATTCTGATTTTTGCAAACACCATGCACAGGCATAACATTGTTATCACTAATACTCTCGTGAACTTACATGGACTGCTGCTAGTCTTAAAATTCAGGATATACACTAGCAACAACAGGGCCTACATGGATAGATACATTCGCAAGACTACACAGATCCTTGCCACTTCACTTTTTTTTATTTATTTATTTGCTATTTCTATTTTAGCCTAAACCACATGGCTTTTTTTTTTTTTTTTTTTTTAATTCTTGTAAATTAAGGCTAGCAGTCAGATTCCTTTGTGAAGAATTCTGAAACCCAAATGGAGAGTCCTGTATGTATGTCTGCATGTTTACAATTACACAGAGGAAAGATAGTTATTTTTAAGGTCACAAAGCTGAGAAGTATCAAAATTTGAGTTATCAGAGACTTCTCCAAGTGACACCACCACCCCCAATTCAGATTTATTTAGTTCATTTTTTAGTTACCTAGGTGACAGCCTCTCCCACTATCAACTGTAGAGCTATGCTGAAAACAAAGCTTTCTATTTTAGTAAGCCACCATTTATTCTCGTATGAAGACAGTAACTGCTACCTTTTAATTGCATAATATGGCCTTGAAGCAGAAGTATTTTAATTAACAACACAGCACCGTTATTTCATAGCAAATTCAAATCAAGTAACACTGACCTGCATCAAATTCCTGCATTTCTCCAAGTGTTCTAATTTAATTATCTGGTTTTTGTCCAGAATCAGAGTGTGAGTATCAGCATCACAGGGTAATGTTGGACCCAGTTTCTGCAATCCTTGACCTGACCAGTTGACTACCAAACCTTAGAAGAAAAATTAAAAAAAAAAAGACCCAAAGTCAAGACTTTATGTATGAGAACATGTACAGGAAAAGCAAAGCAAGATAAACAGATTTGGTTTATAATGCATGCAGCTAATTTGCAAATACAAATTCACTTCCTTTTCCATGTAAAACTGAAGCAAATTACTTCACCCAAAACACAGCAGACTAACTGATACAGTTACTGAAAGATATACATCCCAGGCTCCATCCCAATAAAGAATTCTGGGAAAGCCAGTAACAGATCCTCCGAAGTGGGAAGCAGAGCAACATTTCAGTAGCTAAATTTAAAGGTGTGAATCTTGATCTTTAAATTCTTCAAAGCTTTCAAGTTCTAAGCAGTTTTACAACTACCTAGCTATGTGTAGGCACTCTATCCGAATTCCTGCTTTTAGGCAAACCCAGAACACGTCTAGCCCACATTCGTAGGATCACACTGCACAAAGAACAGAAAAATCCAGTGTTGGGATGGGTCTGAAAAAAGGGTAAGCAGCATCCATCCTTTCACCAAGCAGAATGTGCGGAAACCTGATGAGGATGCAAACTTAACCTTTCTGCAGAGTACCATCAAACACCCTCCTGAAGTATTTGAAGATTAGGGCACTTAACTTGTAAATGTGAAATACCTATGCGATGGTCCTCAGTCAGAGGAAAAAAAAACCAGCCTTATCATGAACAAGTCCTCAAAGAGCTAGACCAGTGAATAAAAACCTGCAGGTTTTTCTTTCCTCTCACTATGTATTTCAAAGGAAAATTATTATTAGCCTTTTTTTTTTTTAAATAAAGTGCACTCCAGATGCCAACTCGAAGAAGTTTCAGCCTGTGAAACCAAAAGTGACACCTCTCTGTTGTCTGAAGTTGGATGTTTAAACTTCAGAGAAGAAACAAACTTAAGGTTCAACCCTCCCTTTAAAACTTCCTAACAGGTATTTTAAGACGTGCTCTTTTTTAGCAGTTTGGCTGCTGCAAATACCTAATCCTAAGTATTTAACTACCTTAACTTATTGGATAGGGAATATGTCTAATTCGGAGCCAAAGATTCCACTCCAGGACTTCACTGGCTAAATCCTTGAGTGCATATCACCTTGCGATTTTAATGCTTGTGTCCCCAAATTGTATCAATAGGCTAAATGTCCCATATTCCAGCAAAGTACCTAGCAAAAAGCCAGAACAAAGAACCCATGCATATGCCATACTACAGTACTGGTGACATTTGGGCAGGAGCAAATTGTAAATAGGCTAGCATATCATTTAACCATAGGAACACAAAATTAAGGTGTTCCATGCAAAACCTGTTACTATATAAAGTTAAAAGGAAAACAAAAATTGCCATCTACAGGGAACTTGAATCACTGAGTACCTACAGTGACACCTGCTAGCAATAATTTTCATACATTAAGCCTCTGCTGAGTTTTACACACACCATTTTAGTGCTTGCCCTTCTCTTACTATCAGCTCAGTAAATAATGCTGCCTTTTTCAGCAGCACGTTCCAGAATAGTGTCCTTACCCGAACAGGCACTATCTATTAATATTCTTATAGCTTGCAGTCTTTTAGGGTTTAATTATGCTATGGATGCAGACAAACATTTTTGGAGTACCACTTTGTCAACTACAGATTATACTTTTCTAAGAAGAATCTCTGACATTTATCACACTTTCATTGCTTCCAGCCACCAAAGAGCTCAGAAGAGCAGCAATGCAGAGCCCACAGTACCAGAAACAGTCACACTCCTGTGTTTGCATATTTAGAGAGAAGGTACTGCATGTTTTTCAATGAAGTAGCCACCTCTGCCACCACTTGGTCGCTTTAACGAAAGAGAGAAATTTTGCATCTGCCCATTTATCCAAGGGCTTGTTATGAAAATTCACAACTGGCCCACGACAACTGCAGAGAGAAGCTAGGACCCACAGTACAGAATTGCATGCGTAATCCTTTTATTCATGCATGTGAGGTGTCCCATTCAAACTGGATCACCTTGAATATGGTTCTACATATGGTTCTTATACCTTTCAAGCATTCAGGTACGAGATTTGACTAAATGCTACTTAACACCCACACACAACCATTTGCAAAGAAACTATATTTCTATGGCATCATTATCCACCTGTTTCTCTATTGATCTAGACATCCTTGGAGTCAGTCTTGCTATAGTTACTTATCTACAATGTCAGACAACGGGAGGGTTTCAAAGAGGTGTTAGAGAAGCTAGGATGCTGGCACTATCTTGGTTGTCTGGGGGTATCCTTTAACCTTTGTGGGCACCTTTTAAGATTCAGAGAAGCAAATTTCCGTGTTTCAGGGGCACCTGTCCTTACAATGAGCAGGGTGCTTTACTTTGTTTGCTTAAGCATGACTATTCAGTATACAGTGTGAACTATATACATATGTATCTTAAGAAAGGTAATACAATTTCATACTATAAAGCCTCACTGGTATAATACTTTGGGAATGAGGTTTTCTAATAGGCTCTCAGTAGCCAAGAAAATATTTCAAAATTGCTTGTTACTCGTTTGGCTGCTAGATGCATTAACAGATCTCAGAAGCTCACAACTTTTATTCAGGCCTCTGCTCACTCACTGAGCTTTCAAAGCCAGACTTGTGTTATTATAATGCACCATCCTTTCAGGCAGAGGCAGAAAGCAAGAAACTGCAAGACCTCTCTGCCCTCCACTGTAGGAAAAAGGGGCCTTATTTCAACTCCTGACCTACCTTCTACAAGGCTGAGGGCAAATCCCTTCTCGGGGCCCGGGCCTCATCGGTTCGGACAGCCCCTCTCCGCGCCACCCCCGGCCATGCCCAGAGCGAAACCCACTATCAGGCGACTACCTCCACTCCTCAAGACGGGCTGACCTAAGCGCTGCTCTTCTCGCACCTCGCTGTCCTGGCCGCTTCCAGCCCCCACTGGGGACTTCAGGTGCCAGCCAAAAGCGTGGAAGAGCGCGGAGAGCGACGAGGGGGACAGCGAGCCACCCCCGACCTCCGTCCCCCCAGCTCGTCTTCAGCCAAGCCCGTACCCGCCACTGCACAGTCCGCAGGGTCTTTGGGAGATTTTAGCCCGAGCCCCGCGCACGGCCCTGCCCGCACTACATCACCCAGGGTGCGCTGCGCGCCCCCGCCCCTCGGCAGCACACAACGGAGACCCAAACCAACCCCCGCTGCCGCAACGCCCGGACGGCCACCAGCGCCTGCAATCCGGCCGCGCAGCCCCCTCTAGGGTCACTGCTTCCGAGGCTGCCCTTACCCCCTCCAGCCGGTGAGACAGTCTCAGTCCTCGCCGTAACCCCTGTCGCCGCCATACTTCCCACTTGCCAACGCCGCCAGGGAAACGAGATCGAGACGCCGATTGGCTGCCTCACTCCGCAATGGGAATGATGTGTCTTTTACACTCGGTAAGGCAAAAAGTCCCGGGTATGGAGCCGCCCGGCAGGATTTTAACCGGCTAGTGGAAATCCGGGCGGCGTGAGCGCCCAGCACAGCCCCCTACCCGCTCTTCCAGCCGGGGACCGCTGACTGCCCCGCTCCCGTCAGGCCTTGCAGGGGGGTGGCCGTCCCGGCGTGCAGCGCGCGGCGCACGGAACGCCGTTTCACGTCATCCTGTCTTCCTCTTCTTGTCGGCCGCCGCCCGCGTCGGAGCTGTTGCCATCATGAAGTAAGAGCTGTGGCGGCTCCCGGCCGCCCCATCCGGGGCCATCCGCAGCCATCTGCCGCGGAGAGGCCGCCGGAGGGCCGCGCCTTCCACCCGGGCTAACCCGCGATCTCCCCTAACTCTTCTCTCCTACGCAGGGTCGAGCTGTGCAGTTTCAGCGGGTACAAGATCTACCCTGGCCATGGGCGCCGTTATGCCCGCACCGACGGCAAGGTGAGGCCGGCAGCGGGCGGGAAGGCCGGGAGGGCGCCGCCGGGAGGAGGCAGTCGTGGTGCTGGGCGGCAGGGCCGAGCAGGAGCGGGCCATGGGAAGAGGGAGGGTGCTAGGCCTGATAGAGGGGCCGGTGCGGTGCTAGGGGAGGCGAAGGCTTCGCAGTTAGCGCGGAGCGGGGAACTTAGTGTTGCCCGGGGTGTCCTGTGGCGTTGCTGTAGCATCCGTCAATGTCTAGGTGTCACGACTGCCGTCAGACCTGGTTCGCGGGAGAACCGTGCTTGTGCTGAAGCATGGGATTTTTGAGTCGGGTTTTACGCTGTGGTTTGGGAAGGGTGTCTTCAAGTATCTGGTCTAAGGTACCAAAGTTCTGGAGGAGATGTTATTTGGACATACCACATTTAGCGCTGTTTGCTGAAGCAAACAACTGTACTTGCAAATAAGTTGGGTACAAATTATTGGGATTAAGTAGGGAGGAGAGCCCTTTCAGGCTTTCATATCTTGCACAGATGAGGGCTGTCAGAAACACAAATACACTATTCATACCTACAAAGAGAGAGTTTGGGTTTTGGATATCCTAGTGCTTGTCTTGCTGTATGTCTTGCTGTACAGAATCTCCTGGGAAATGACAGCTAAGTAAATAGACTAAATTTTCAGGTGCTCTCCTGGGAATTAGGTGTTTTGAATTGTATAGTTAATAACAAATCAGCCTGCTATTCTCGGCAAGAAAGAATTTGGTGGGGTATAGTCACTGTCTGTTCCTTAGGCCAAGTTTTGACTCACAGGTACAGGAAATACATAGTTATTTGAGGACAAACATTTGAAAGTATGATGTGAGGCACTGGAACAGGTTGCCCAAAGAAGTGATAAATCCCTGGCAGTGTTCAAGGCCAGGCTGGACAGAGTCTTGGGCAACGTGGTCTAGTGTGAGGCGTCCCTGCCTGTGGCGGGGGGGTTGGAACTAGTTGATCTTAAGGTCCCTTCCAACCCTAACCATTTTATGATTCTATGTGTGATTTGGCTATTCATGCTGTGCCTAGAAGACAGTGCAGAAGCAGATGCCAGCTTTCCTCAGGAAAACTAAGCTGCTTCAGAATGCCAAAAGACATCAGTTTGATAAACAGAACAAAATTCCAAACTTTTATTTCCCAATTATGGTTAAAATATTTAATTGTGTAAAGAAACACAAAAGCATCGCTGTTGAAAAGCACCGAATCGATGAATTACTTCATCTGTTATCATAAACTGTGATGATGTCTTTCACAGAAACAAAGCGCATACGGTACTTTGCCTTCCCAGGTTTTTCAGTTCTTGAATGCAAAATGTGAGTCTGCATTCCTTTCCAAGAGAAACCCCCGCCAAATCAACTGGACTGTTCTGTACAGGCGGAAACACAAGAAAGGACAGTCAGTAAGTATACACAAGCTAATGGTGCTCTAAAGTTTCCCACCAAAAGCTTTGGTTACTGGTCTGTTAGAATAGAGGTAATGTGGTATGCTGGTCTGTAGCAGAGGCATGACCCTTATAACCAGGATGAAGACTGGCCAATAGTGGTGAAAATGGGAGTGCATTTACGTGACTTTATAATGTGCTTTATGTTTGAAAGGGAACCACTATGGCAAAAGCATTGTATATGTATTGTGTCACTTCTTCAAGGGACCACTTGGAACCACAGTAGGCTCAGTAGATCTTAACAATTGTATGAATGGTGTATGTTTAAAAAAAAAATAATGTAGTTTTAGAGAAGGCAGGTAATGCTATTCAGTATGTAGACTTTCTGAAAGTTGGGACTTGTAAGCTTCCTCAATGGTAATAGCATAGAGACCTGATTAGGAGGTTAAAGGGTGGGGGAACTTTTCACATACCTTTCTTGAAAACTTCACGCTGTAACTTAGTAGGGGGTCTTTCCTATGTAGTTGTCATTGCATGAAAAGATAAATAAGGCACGTAGCATGAGGTGTATTCAGTGCTCTTGTTCTCTTGTTTAAGCTTGCACCGCAAAAGAGCATTTAGAAAGGCTTACGTATGTGTTACAAGTCAATGTTTTTACCAGTTTGTTTGGAGAAGGAAGGTTGATGCTCGATGGCTTTCACTGCTGCCCAGCACTGTGATCCCACTAGAAACAGGTGGGAAGCATCTTCCTTTCAGAAGATTCCATCAAAGTGGACTTTATCCACCTGCTCCTCTCCCTCCCCCCCCTTATTTTTTTCTTTTTTTTTAAATATACATTGCAAAGGAGAATACATTGTTCTTTTTTAGCTCTTCATCTTCTTTGGCAAATCAAGAAATCTGTTATCTCCAAAGTAAGGAGTAAAATTCTCCTTCTGTATACAGTTTTATAATAGCTTCAATCTTAATAGTAGCTTGTTTCTGTAATTGTCTTTAGCCTTTTATTTAATATCTTGTGATACTAATTGTCTTCATCTTCTGCCATTTTAGGAAGAGATACAAAAGAAGCGCACGCGTCGTGCTGTGAAGTTTCAGAGAGCCATCACTGGTGCGTCTTTAGCTGAGATTATGGCTAAGCGAAATCAGAAGCCTGAAGTACGAAAGGCACAGAGGGAACAAGCTATTAGGTGAGAAATCACAGATAAATGGAGCTATCCCAGGCTTTTCAAAGATTATTAATGCTTTTCATACAAGAGCTATACCCTAGATGAGCTCCATGTTTTTGAACCTTTCTTATGCCTTGTTTGTTTGATTGTTTGGTTTTTAATCAATATATGTGGAGGTAATACTGAGTAGTCTCAGCAAGAGATAGTAGCAGCAGAGAAGGGTCTCTTCTTGCCCTCTCCCTTTGTGAAAATACCACTTTTGTCACAGTTCTGCTCTCTCTCTGAAGTAGTCTCCCTAGAGGGTACTGAATGCAGAGGATAAACCTGATACAGTACATTCCTTTTTTGATCCTGGGGAGTTCTTACAGTGCTGAGACAAAGAAACGGTGACTGGCATAGATGGACGGTTGTCATCTTTTTCTGTGCATTAACAGGGCTGCAAAAGAAGCCAAGAAGGCGAAGCAGGCAACCAAGAAAACGGCTGTTTCTGCTGCAAAGGTAAGATGCAATAAGTGGACAGAAATCATGAAATGGAACAGGCCGTGTTACACAACATTCTCGTGCAGCACTTAATTGGAAATGCCTGTTTGTGTTTGGAAGAAGCATTTTTCATCTGTTTTGACCTGGAAGCACTTTGACTAAACTTTTGTACTACAGATAAACATAGCCAAACAGCTTAATAGAATGAACTTTTTTTACAGAACACGTAAATATTACAGCAAAAAAAACCTCTCTGACCATATGTCAGAGATTTTTGATAGCTAAAAACTTGTCTGGAAGTGATGTCTTCACTGTATAGTAACTTGGTAACAATATATTGATAAAAGCTAGCATCTATTTAATTATTACTTATTAATACAATATGTTGGTGTTGTACATGTTGTAGGCTTACAGTGGTATGTGTGTAACCATCTGTTAACAGGATTATAATCTGATAGATTGTAATTCTGATCTGCTCTGATTTAAATTGCCAAATTGCTGTCAAGAATCTTAAATACACAGGGACGCTTACAGGACTGCATGTAAATTGCTCCTTTTTCTCTTTTTTTACTACAGGCTCCTACAAAGGCAGCACCTAAGCAGAAGATTGTGAAACCAGTCAAGGTTTCTGCTCCCCGTGTTGGTGGAAAGCGCTAATTTGCCAAACTGTTAGTCGTGCTGAATAAATATCTGACTAACGTTCATAACTTGTGCCATGTTCTCTTCAACTGTGTGAGATATACTGAAGAGAATTCATGTGTGAAATAACCATGTCTGGTTTTGCAGACTGGAAGACGTTGCCATAAAACACCTGGGTTTCTTAGACAATCTGTTGTACTAGCACACATTTCCTAAGTCTTTAATGAATAACTCAGGTGGCAGGGAAGCTAGAGCTGATGTATGAGAAGCTGTTCTTGCCTAAAGGACAAAATGGCACATAAGTACAAGTTAATCTACATCTATGACAAATGGCATAAGAAGTGGTTTCTAAGCTCAGAGATACCAACTAAAGGGGATGTGAAGCAGTACCATTTGTGACTTGGAAAGGCTAACACACTTCTTGCGTTTTGAAACACACGTAGCAAGATGTTGTGGAGGGTTGGAGAAGGAATAGATTGAAAAAAGGGAATTGGTGGTTTCACAGACTGCACAGCTGTCAAGTGCAAAGGTTCAGATGCACCTCCTGGGTCAGGAAGTAACAAAATGGTGGATTGCTAGAAGCTGTTGTCAGGAAAATGACATCTGTGAAGGTTGAATGAGCTTCAAATGCAGCTGATGGTATACAATTACTTCAGGCCTATTTAGGCTCATATTTAACTTTGTGAATGCAGATAGCCTTAGTAATTCCCCACCCCTCAAGGGAGTGGCCATTTCTTAGGTTTTTCACATGAAGTATGTATCTCTGCTTTAGCACTTACACTACTTAGTGTGCCCAAACTTTGCTGTAGTTTTGAGGGACAGTAATTGCTGTGGCACAGCAATGGCCTCCGACCTACTGAACACACAGGAGAAAACAACCCACCTCTTTTTTTTTTTTTTTTTTTTGGATCAGCTACTTCTCAGTTTATTCATGCATATCTTAGTGCATCTTGGCTTTAAAGAGCTTTAAGGGCTTGCTTTGTTATCTTCCTACAGTAGTCAAGAAAGGAGCCGACTGATTCATAGTTTTGCTTCCTGTAGTTCCTTTGGGCTTCAAAAACACAATGGCTGTAATGGGCACTTAGGGTTATGGGTTATATTTTGAGTTATATGATACTTTGGTTTAGGTTTATTAGTAAAATAGACCTGGGCCCGGATGAAGGTTGCAACCCATTTAAAATGGACCGAGTTTGATTACATTAGTGGCATTTGCACAATTATCTTCCAATTATGCTTTTTGCTGTTTAAAAAAAAAAAAGGAGCTACTCAGGTTCAGAATTAAATTGAAGGCTTTTAAACTTGAAACTGGAGGTGGAGAAAAGGGAAGGAAAATTGCTCATTGTTATAGGGAAATGGATTTTTAATAAATACTTTTTAATAATTTAAAACTGAAGGCTGAAAACACTGAAAGTTACCTATGCTGGTGACAATTATATAAAATCCTGATTGTAGCAGTGTCTTGTATAAAACACACGGTACATGGCATGCATGCTTGTGAAAGTTTTCAGTTAAAAAGCTGAAAGGGAAGATGAGTTTTTACAAACAATCTTCTTGAAATAGCATTAATGATATATAGGAATTGTCAGCTGTGACAGATTAGTAAGTCAGTGTATGTTAATGCTTTGAGATTTGCAGGCTTTGGCTGCCTGGTGTTACTGCATAGAAATACTCTTAAGATTACTCTTCCTTGCTCTTTATTCGTGAGTTCTGACTGATATGGTGAGACACAGTAAAGAATAACAGTCCATCAGGTTAGTCCTCTCACAAGCTATGAGGCAGGCTCTTCAGAGCAGGGTGTTAACGTTGGCTGCCTGGTGTAACTGCACGTTGTTCAGCTCAAACGCAGGCGTAATGCTATGAATTCACACTGAAATTAATAAAGTCCTTGTGTTTACCTAATGCAAGGCAATTGATCCCCTAATTAAATATTTATCACAAAAAATGGAACAGTTAAATTTTTCATAGATGCACATAATAATTAAAGTTGCAAAAGATCTCCAGAGTTCACCTAGTGCAACTCCTTCCTCAAAGTATGTCTACTCAGATCAGGTCGCTCAGCTGAGTATCCAGCTGAGCCATGAACAACTCCAAAGACAGAGGTTCCACAACCTCTTAGGGCAACCTGTTCTAGTATTTGACAACCACCACAATTTAAGAGCAAAGATAAAACCCCCTTAATTTCACATGTTCTAACCTGTGCCTGTTGCCAACAGCTATGTAACTGTGATAAGAGTTTGCCTCCACCATCTCTGTAACCTCTGGTGACGTAGCTGTGGACAGCAGCAAGGTCCTCACAAAACCTTCCGTTTTTAAGGCTGAAGAGGCCTGTCTCTCAGTCTCACTTCATCCCTCATGCTCTCATCCCTGACAGCTTTTGTGGCCTTCTGCTGGACTCCTCCATCCAGTCAGTACCTTTGTATTTAAGGGGGGACTGCAGTACTCCAGATACCGTCTTGCAAGTACTAAGCACAGTGGAAAGGTTGCTGCTGACTATGCTCCTGCCTGGGTGCAGGCATCCTGCGACTCGTGTCTAGTTACGGGTGTAAAATAAAATCAGGTCGGAATTCGGACAGGGAAAAACAGCAGCTGATGTTCGAAAGATTTTCTTTCTTCCATTTTACAAATCAAAAAAGAGCACATTCAACGCACTGAGATGTACTGTTGTGCCACTCGGCCACACCGGTGTGGCTGTTACCGGTTGTGCTGCTCCTGAGAGAAGTTCTCATGCTACAATGTGAAGTCACACTTCTAATTTTCTCGTATCTCCTACTTCCGACGCGATCTTGAAGTGAGGCTGCTTGTTTCGGAGCTAGCGCTGTAAAGGTATTAACAGCTCTGCCTCTTCCTGCCATGGCCGTACCCGCCCTCACAGGCTTTGCCCGGCTCTAAGATGGCCGCCCATAGCCATCCGCTCGGCCTCTCCTTTGCCCGGTCCCAAGATGGCGGCTTCGTTCTCCCTACCAGCTGCTCCTTCCCTTAGCACCCGCCCCTTCCCATACTCGCGGGATTCTGACCTCACTTCCTCTTGTGCAGCAGCCATTTTGTCTTTCCGTTGCTGCTGCTGCCCGAGCTTCTCGCTCCCACCCGCCGCCGCTGGCTGCGAAACTCCAGTTCCCCCCCGGGCCCGGCTCCCGCCGGACCGGCCTCCCCGCGCCTGGGCGAGGGGCCGGCGGAGGCGCGGGACGCCCCGATCCTCCGTCCCCCGGCAGCGCATGCTCTCCCCTGCCTCGGAAGACGCCTCCGCAGCCCCACGGAACCCCCGGCGAGCGCCGGCGCCTCTCCCCCTCCGCGGGCCCGCCGCATGTGACTGACCCGGGCGCGCCCCGTCCCGCGCGGAGACGCTGCCCCGCAGCCACCTCTGCCCCGGGGGCGAGAGCCTGACCCTCCGATCACCTGCCGAGAGCGCCGTACCCTTGCCCGGCGGCCAGGGGGGAAACCCGGCGCGGAGACTGCCCCTTTCACCCCCCCGTTCCCCTCTCCCCCTGCCCCGCCATGTCCAGCGAGGAGAGCTACCTGGCCATCCTGCGGTACCTGACCAACGAGCGGGAGCCCTACGCGCCGGGCACGGAGGGCAACGCCAAGCGCAAGATCCGTAAGGCGGCCGCCTGCTACGTGGTGCGCGGCGGGACCTTGTACTACCAGCGGCGGCAGCGGGACCAGCAGCGCTTCGCTGAGCTCGAGGTGGTGCTGCAGGCCGAGCGCCGTGCCCGCCTCATCCGCGCCGCGCACCTGGCCCCTGACGGCGCCCACCGCACCCGCCTGCAGACCTGGCAGGGGCTCTCGCAGAAGTACTGGTGGCGAGGTGAGCGGCGGGGAGCGGGCGGGCGGCGCGGGGGGAGCCCAGCAGAGGTCGGGAGAGGCGGCTGGTGAAGCCGGGGTTGCTGGGCGCCGGGCTTGCGAAAAGGATGGGTGCGTGCGCTCCCTAGGGAAAGCAGGAGGGGACTGTCGCTGTTTGACTGACTGGTGCCTTGAAACACCCCGTGGTCTGTAGGCTGCGACTGCGAGTCTCTCCTTAACAGGCAGGCCTCGCCTTGCCGTGTGAGTTACACCTTGGTCAGCACATTGTCCTGTGGCTTCTTATTTAGCAATGGTGTTTTGAGTATATGGAAGCACGGAGCATGGTTGTCCCCATCCAAGTGTTGCGGCCAGCCTGCTTAAGGTGACGATTTCTCAGCTTGTGTGCATCTTGTAGAGCGATAATCCATTCCATGTGACCTAGTTCATTCAGCTTTTAACCTCGTAATACCTTTTCCCACTACCACGTGGATGCTGTTCACGTTTAAATAGCAGGGCAGCCAGTGGTGATTTGTAGCCCTGGCACTTATTATATTTGTCTCTTTCTTCCAATGAGAATCTGAAAAGACAAGACTAATTCTCAGTTGGTTCCTGAGTGATGTCATAGCTGTTAGAAATGGTAGTGTATGAACAGCAACAATTCCCAATCGGGGCCTTCTTTTGGTTGAGCCAATGACTTGGTACCTGTATTCTCTTTGGATTTGGTGTTCTGCTTTTAGTCTTGTGTATCCATTAAACAAATATCCTGCTTTTCAGTTGCTCAGAGTGCAGTTTCTGTTTGTACTGCTTTTCTTGTTCTGCCTTTTTTTCTTTTTCCATCCATCAGTCAGCAAGTCTGTCATTTCAGCTTTAGTTTTCCCTATCTTAATTTGGAAGCTTTTTGGTCTAGCCTATCCTTCCAGTAGAGATCTCACTGACCTGAAAATCTTTGATGTGAAAAAGAATTTGGTGTCTGAAAGACATCCATTCAGAATGGTGGCCTCCTTACTTTTATCTGGGTTCTTACTGTCTGCCTAGTATTAGACTGTTCTAGCATCTACTGTTATCCTGTGCTGGAAAGTTCCTTAATGGACTTGAGTATATCTTTTCATCAGAAGAGGGCATTCTATATCCTATATTCTTCATCTTGTGATCTTATTGCTTACCTTTATTTGCACAACAATAAGAGACAATAAGTCTCTTATTTCTCTTGCACTAAGAATACTAAAATTCATGCCCTGCTGTCAGTTCAAGCGTTACATTTCTTACCTGTCTCTTCTATGAAACACTGATTTGTCCTGCTGTTATAATACTCTTCTGCTGCTAGTGGACAGCAGCTTTGACCCAGTTATCATTCTGAGATGGGTGCCAGTCTGTTGTGTCTGTCTGCTCTGTAACTGGGAAGCAATGGGCTGGAGTGTGACCCAGTGGCCAGGAAGGGTGTTAGATACATGATCAGAAGACCAGAGATCTTCTGTCCTGAGAACTAGTCCCGGTTTCAGATAAAAATCAAAGAAACATGAAGTGTTTGAAATGGGCATGAATGTCTCTTGGGTTGGAGAGATACGTATGTAACGGTAGTGAATCTCATGCTCTGAAAAGGTGTGAGCAGGGCAAGTCTAACTCTGTATATCAGCCAAGTTTTAGAGCTATGCTAGATTTTGAACTACAGAGACACGGCTGTTGTTATGTATGCTTTTATATTATCCTAGTGAAGAAAATGAATTTGGATTGGAAGCCATACACTAGAAATGCCTTGGTACCTAGAAGAGGACCCTGAGCTTAGGAACTATTGAGTACCTAAAATTACTTAGTTACTCCAGTTAAAGTACTGGTGGGAAATTAATTTATTTAAATCCTGAAATTATGAGTAATTGATTGACATTGGTGTTAATGAGTATAATTGCATATAACACGGTTCTAATTTTACAAAAGCCCTTAGGTGAGCTTTCCAATTCTTGTTCCTTTCAGTAAGGACAAGCTGAGATCCACTTGTGTGAGCTAAATGCAGGGCTAGGCTACAGCTTTCATTGCCTTGGGATTCTTAGGGTGAATGTATAAATACAAATATTTTTTGTAGCCTTAAAAATCTTTGTAAGAGGGTCTGCTTGATATAGTGATGTTTTAAATGTTCTATCTCAAACTGATGATGGATTACAGTAGTGACATGCAATAGCTTACAATGGTGTGAGAGAAGCAGAACTGGTAAGAAATCAGAGAAGGAAAAGTATAGATGGCTGATTTGGTTTTTCTCAGTAAGTGCGTAGTATTGTTTTGCTAATCACATATTTAATTATATGTTTAAGGTAAATTGAATGAACATCAAAAGCCTCATTAAGATCCATTAATTTTTCTTAGGTATTCTTAAGCAGGTTAAAGATTACATTAAAGAATGCAGCAAGTGCCAGGAAAAGCTAGATCGCTCTAGATCTCTGTCAGATCCTTCTGAAATGCTGGAGGAACTAGGACTGGATGCAAAATCTCATGAAGACAGTAATGAAACAGATGATGAATCGAGTAATGCGGCATCAATCCCAGCTGCATCCCCAAAGTCTGTGAAGAAGAAGCCAATAGCAAAGCATGAACTTGTATTTGTAAGTACCATTGTTTACATCTGAATGTATGTAAGGTGGTTGTTAATGCATTCCTAGTCACATACTTATTTTCCATTGTTGTGATAATCTTGTAATAATAAGATGACATAAATTTTGCCAGAGATACTCGATATGTGGAAACAGGTCACTGATATATTAGTTACAGTATGTCATCTTTGGAAAATAAAATCAGTCTGACTCCTGTTTATGCGTATAGGACCCACAGGAAAATGAACAGCAAAAGTAGTAAAGCATCACATACAAGATTCTCATGGAATCTCTGTCTGTTCCTTAATAAATGGTGCTATATTTATATATACAATTCATGTTGATAACTGGGGGCCCATATACATGTAAAGACCTTTGAATCTAGAAACAATTTCAGATTGCAGCATTAAAAAATATGGTCAAAGAACTGTTTGAATATCCATGTTTTCCCATTTTTCCAGTCGTTTGTTTTAACTGTGTTTGGAGGGAGGGTGAAACTTGATGCATTTAAAGAAAGAAAATAATGGTAAAGTTAAGCTGTATATTATGCAGGCTTGAAATGATTGTACAATTGCAGAAAATAATCCTTTTATGTGTTTCAGTGTGAATGCTTAAAAAGGCACAGTCCAAATGTAATGAAGTTCTCATAATGTTGTTTATGACAGGTTGACAGTAAGGGCCTTGTGAAGCAGTCATCTTCCAAACATTGTCTGTCAGTCTTAAACCAACTGAATCAGCAGAGGCTTTCCAATCAGTTCTGTGATGTGACTCTGCTGATTGAAGGAGAGGAGTACAAAGCTCACAAATCTGTCTTGGCAGCCAGCAGCGAGTACTTCCGAGAGCTCTTCATTGAAAAGGGAGCTGTCACTAGTCATGAAGCTGTAGTGGATCTGTCAGGTGAATTGTTGTGGGTTTCAAAGCTAGAAATCATAATATCCTAAGTAAGGTGTACAGTATTTGATTCAGTCTTTTTTTTGAGTGTTCAAGACAATCACGTATTTTGTCTTGCTTTTTTTATCTCTTTTAATCTCAAAAGTATTTTGTGTGTACTTTAAAGTGGTTACTCTGGTTTTGCATAATCTGATCTTCCATGTTGGATGGACTTTGGGATTTCATCTTAAAATTTCTAAGAAGCTTTGGATTGATTTTTACCTTGCTTAGGTTTGTTTCCTCCTTGTATTAGTCACAAACATTAAAAAAGGGAACATAGTCAAATGCTTGAATACATCAAGAGGGCATGTTGACTAGCTTCTTGGAGAGCTGTTTAGCTGTACAAATACTAAATTGTTTCCTATGTCTGTGAAACACTATTATACATGTTTCTGCTTATTTCTCAGACCTTCTGGTACCTTGAAGATAGGAGACCATCCTAAAATAAATGTTCTAAAAATAGGTTTGTAGTGATGAAGAGTACTGTACAGAACATATGCCTACTGCGTTGCTTTCTCATTAGTTTCTTAACTGTCTCTGTGTCTGCATAAGCAATAGACATGCATGAACAATACATTTCTAGTATGATGGTCCAGAAGGTCCTCCAAATTAAATATTTGATTTACAATTTACAGAACTGTGGAAAATTATACCAAATGCTTGTTTTCAAGCATTTCTATCTGTAAATCCATATCTTTATTTTTCTCATTAGCCACTTTTTTGTCTTATTTTTCTGCCACATCAGTTGTTACTTGAGTCTTGAGTACTTTCTGAATGTAGCAGGTCTGGAAAGACTTTGGTTAAATTAGGGTTAATCTGTTTCAGAAATATTGTGGCTCTCCCAGCATCTTGAAACATTCTTCTCGAGAATTTTATAGAACCTCAGTTCTACTTATTGGAAAAGTTGTCTGAGCTTACTTCCACGTAGAAAATACACAAGGAGGATGCTTTTGTGTAAATTACTATTAATTGAATCCCAGTGGAGGGGTTTCAATGTTACTTGCAAGTGTGTTTTGCTCTAAATTTGTCTTAACCATATCGAAGATGAATTGTTGTATCGTTCATGGGATATTTTGATGTAATTCGGGGTCATCAGTGTTTGTTCTAATCTCTTGTTTTATTCCTGGCAGGGTTCTGCAAGTCCAGTTTCCTGCCTCTTTTGGAATTTGCTTATACTTCAGAACTAACCTTTGACTTCTGTAGCATGGCAGAAGTCGCCATGCTTGCCCGACATCTCTTCATGTCGGAGGTCCTCGAAATCTGTGAAAACGTGCACAAACAGATGGAAGAGAAGCAAATTACAGTGTACCAAAAGGGAGATATTCAAACAGTAGAGTCAACGCAAAATTTAGCAGAGCAGACTGAAGTTGAGATGCAGCCCGAGCATGGTGCTGAGCAACCTGGGCTCGCAGCCAGTGAGGTGCCAGTAGCTGTTAATGGAGCTCCTTCCTCTGCTGGGACAGAGGAGGCAGCAGCACCCCAGCCTGACCTCTCGCCCCCAGAGCCTGCAGAGGGCACTCCGGATGATATTTCAAAGCCTGTGGAGCAGTGTGAAACAACTGAAAGTTATGTCAAGATACAGCTGCTGGAGAGCGTTGCAAATAACACCGTGTCTGTTGTAGAGGCAGAGCTGTCGGCTGCGGAAGCCATGGATGCACGGCTCATGGATACAGGTCAAACGGAAGTTGAAACAGATCAAAATGAAAGTGGTAAAGCAAATGTGGACACGGCTTCTGAAGACTCCTCAGAAACACTCAAGCAGAAACATGGCAGTCAAAGTAAAGAACAGAGCATCTCAGATTCACAACCAGAAAGCCAAGATGATACTTACAAAAGCAAGCTCCGCCGGCGTTCTGTTACTGAAGGGGGATATATCAGATTGCATAAAGGAATTGAAAAGAAACTCCAAAATAGAAAGACAAATCCTAAATCTGCAATACAGCAGGTATTCTATCTGTTTTCAGGCCTGTTGTCAGTAATCATCCAGTGTTTCAAGACCAGTCTGAAAAGACACTGCTGTTTCCAAGCACTGTCTGGCAAATGTTTTTCTTTGTTGAGCAATTAACATTGCTGCAAACCAAAGTAACTTCCAAGATGTGACAGTTGTGCAAAACCAAAAAAACCAACCTAAAATAAACCAAAGATTGGCACCAAAATTCTTCCCGTATTAAAGATCTTTAGAACGCTCAGTGACCTTATCCCAGCTTGAGTATCTTCCCATAGCTTGGTTGGACAGAATGTGTATCTTCTCCCTAAAATTCTTAGATGATCTGGGAATTTAATTCTTACCTAGCATGTGTGTATGTCAGTTGTAGACAAATGTAGACAAAAGTTGTTCTGTAGACAAAAGGGTGTTCTGTGAGATACATCCATACTAGAGCCACTAGTCCCCATCAGGGGGATAGTTCTTGATCATTACAACACCCTTGTAGATATAAATTGTAGCATTAGTCTGCTTTCACAGATGGACAAGTTAAAGCCCAGATGTTAAAACTAGCACAATAAGCAAAATAGTTGAGCAACCTATTTATGATGGTTGAAGAAGGACAAGGTTTTTCTCCTGTTTTGGGAGAAGGAATGTCTACCTTAACCTCCTTAACTTATTTTGCAGTTTTTAAATCTGGCCCCTTGACAGTGACCGTCTATACAAAAAAAAAAAAGGAAATTGGTTTACATAATTGCTCAGAATTAGGAACTCAGGACAAGGTTTCTGCTTTCCTAACTCATTTCATAGCTCTTAACATTTTTGTGTCATGCATCCCTCAGCTTCCCCTCCATGGCACTGGATGTCATATAAGCACTGGGAAGGAGACACTCCCAGTTTTAGTGCTGGAAGAATAACAGGAAAGAGAGGCTGCAGGAAAAATGCTGCTAATTTTTGAATTACAGTAATTGCAGTTGGCATGGAGATATTGGGGATGAAATATGCTTTGTATGAACAAATTATTTTCCAAGCTCCTACTAATCATCTAGTGAACAAAATTTGTTTTTGTGGCTTCACAATTTAGCCAGTTTGAATCAGTTTTCAGAGCAACAGCAAAATTAAACAAACAAAAAAATTAAGATGTTGCCCCCATGTTAAGTTTCAGTTTGATTTTGAGTGACATGGAAGGGCTGAAGGGCTAGAATGTTTGCAAAAGCTGTTAAATACCTCACTTGTTGAGAGAACAGGAAGAGGAAATGAGGATGCTTGTACTTTTTTCCCTTGCCTTATTCTCAGAAACCTGAAGGGGAGATACCCGATACGGGAAATTTCAGCCCGATCACTTACATTTTGGCTTTTAAAGAAGTTGACAGCAAGTTTCTACAAAGGAAAGCAAGATTAACAGCTCCAGGTAGCACTGACAATACTGCCTAACAAAAAACCCCACAAACCACTAGTAAAGCTGGAATGCTGTAAACAAAAAAGAACTTTGCTTAAATACTGCATTTTTCTCACAGGTTCCTAATAACTCAGGTTTTGCTGGCTGGTAAAAATTAATTAGGCCACTTATTTTTTTAATCTGATGACTTTTGTAGTAAAGCAAATGTAAATGCTGAAAAGGGAAGCTAGAGTTTAGGCAAGGGTTGGAAAGATTTGATAGATAATATTGTGACAGGCAGTACTTTGTAGTACATCTGTAACTTGGCTCTCACTTAGCAGTTACTCAGGGATGAATAGTTAGTTATCTCTGAACTGGTAGGTCATTGTCTGCCTATAACTGTAATCAGTTTATGGTTTTAAAACAAGACCAACTTTTCACCCACCATGACATCTGTAGTTTTGCAGTGAACTTAAATAGGGTAACTTTCTAGCAGCTAAGTAAACTGAGCAAAATCAGGTGGTATTATAGTAACTCACAGAAACATCAGCTTTCAGTACCAACTTGCAGAGAAAGTATGAAATACAGTGTAATAAAGTTCATTCAAGGGTTGTGTTTTTCCAACTTAGGTTGCCATGAAGCTGGTACAAAGAGGAAAAAAAATGAAACAGCCCAAAAGAGACACCATGGAAAACAATGAAGTAGAAGCTCAGCACAAATGCACAGAGTGTGGGATGGTGTTCCAGCGGCGCTATGCACTTATAATGCACACGCTGAAACATGAAAGATCTAAAGATTATAAATGCCCAGTAAGTTGGATGTTCCTTTTTGTAAACCTCCCTCTTTATGAAAATTCATTCAGTAACAACTTTAGTAATGATTTTTCTTATATATTTTTTGGTACATGTATTTATTTTCCTTACAGATTTCAGAGATGGATGCAGCCCTGATCTGGATAGGGTGGGGTAAAATGTGGTGCAGCCACATGGCCTGACAGCACCATGTGATGTGGGAGTATGCTTGCTGCTCAAGACAGTGCTGGTGTGGGCTTTACTTTTAACCTTACCCGTAAATTTGCAACTGTGTTTAGATTAGCCTAGAAGTTAGCCTCATTGGGAAGTTATCAGTGGTTCTGTCAGTAGCCATAAAATTCAAAAATTATAACTACGAATTAACCTGAGATAAAATGCCCATTGGAGTCAGGTTATAGGCCTAGCTAATCATGTTAATATACTTAAAACCTTTGATTACCTTTTTTAATAATGTTAGAATATTAAATGTGAAGTAAAGTTGTAATATTTTCTTCCCAGTTGTGTAAGAAAGAATTCCAGTATGGTGCCTCGCTGCGAGCCCATCTTGTCCGGCACACTCGGAAGACTGAAGTGAACACTGCAGCTTCCAGTGTAGAAGAGACAGGCGCGTCTTCGGTGAAAGGGAGAACTAAACGGGAGTTTATATGTGATATATGTGGGAGGACTCTACCTAAGCTCTATTCTCTCAGAATACATATGCTCAAACATACAGGTGTAAAACCACATGCATGCAAGGTAAAGAGAAAGTCCTTTTACTCTCTGATCAAATTAGTAATGTTTTCTTGATATTTTAGTATTGACACTCTGTCCTAAAATTTAGATTAATTTAGGTCACTTCAGAATGCATTCCTGATAAAAATTCTTGTAGTCCAAGATTGAGAAAACTAGAATGAAGTCGAACCATGAAAGTTCATAATTCTGTATCTAGAAGAATGTCTGCAAAATCTGGTGCAAAATCATAGGTTTGGCTGTGCTGGTTCCCAAGAAATACAGGATGTTTTGTTGTGTTTGATTTAAACACCTATTACAAAATGAGTTGGTTTTTTTTTTTGTCCTATTCCACTGGATATGGATTTTCTTTTTTTTAGGTTTGTGGAAAGACCTTTACATATAAGCATGGATTAAAAATGCACTTAGCTCTCCATGAAGTACAGAAACAGTTCAAGTGTGACCTGTGTGAAAAGTCTTTCGTCACAAAAAGAAGTCTTCAGGAACACATGAGCATTCATACAGGTAAGTGATGAGAAAGGAGATCCTTCTACTTTGGTTGGCTATTGTATGCTGCTGAACTTTAACACTGTTCTTCAGTGACAAAGGAACTGCTTGAGAAAAATAAATGGTAGTTTCTCCTTTTTCTTCTACTGGTCAGACAGCTGAGATAAAGGTAAGTAGTCCTTTTACATTTGTTTTCTGGCGTTATTTTACTGTAACTTAATGTTATTATGCAGATGTTCTATACAAGAACAGGGAATCATGGTTGGTCTGTTCCTATGTTTTTATGTACATATTAAATGCCTGTATCATCAGGACAAAGATAGGCAACGGGCTGGAATATTCTGGAGCGCTTACTTTCAGCCTATCTTTTCAGAGTAAAACATTATAAGTTAAATCTCTGAGAATCTCCGTATACATTTTACAAGACTTGCCGTACTAATATTGAAATTTTATAAAACCTGGTATCTTGAAAGATCTTAGCATATGAAAGATAATAATTTAATAGAAGCGGAGTTTTGAAATTGTAATATGTAGGAAATGTCTGTGTTTCTTGCTTCCCTGAGTTGGGCAGAATTAACAGTAAGAGACTTTGTGTTAAAATAATTTATTCCAGAAATGAAGGAATTTATACTGGTACTTAGCATTCTGAAGTGGATGAGTTGTAGCAGAAAGCTTTTCTTTTAAGGTGTTGTGCCACAAATTCAAGATGCAAGTCATCCATAAGCAATACGGCGTTGCTGGAGAAGTTGCATATTACATGAACACAGGCAGTTGGGGGGTTTCCACAGAAGAGGGTATTTTTTAGGCTGTTCACACTCCATGACTAATTCAGTAGCTGCAATATTTTGATTAAAAACGTGCAATGAAGTAATTCAGAGGTGCTACTTCCCCCGTGTATTACATTGGCACATACAAAATACACTTAAAAATTCCATCTGTGTGTAATTAAACCAATAACTCTTTCTAACATTGCTACTTAGAGAAATTATACAAGAAGAAAAAAACCACTCTCACAAAGCACTCCAAAGGTAGGGAGGCCTGGCTTTGTAACATGTTTTGGTTTGTTTTTGTCAGGAGAATCCAAGTATCTTTGCTCCATCTGTGGAAAATCTTTCCACAGGGCATCAGGACTCAGTAAACATATAAAGAAACACCAGCCAAAGCCTGAAGTTCGTGGATTTCAGTGTACTCAGTAAGTTGGTTGGTGGTTTTTTTGGTGGGTTATTTTTTTCTTGCCATTAATGATTCTAGTAATGTTAAAGATTACAAGCAGCTCCTTGTTGTAGCATAAAACTGTTCACTGGGTTGGAATAAGACTTCTAAAGCATAAGATTAAAAAAAAAAAAAAAAATCACTTTTGTTACTACATGCACTGGAGAGCAAAAGCTTGTTTTTAAACTGTTACCTAGCTCTATTTTCATACAGCTGTTTTCTAATGAGCGTGTTTGCACTTGTAGCTGTCATCAGTAGTGATATGGTTTTAAAGCTCCTTTGTTGGACAGATAGGGCAGTAAGCTTGTCATAGGCAAAGGGGTATTGCAAGAAGGGTTCTTGCCGCCTTTTACTGTCATAGCCGGTTTCAGTTTAATTTGAAAATTTCGTATGTAATCTAGATGTTGTGTACTGGCATGTACTGCAAGGCACACTGTGTTTAGCGAACAGCATAAATTAAGACTCACTGACTACTGCGGTTAGCTTGATCATAAATGCATCTGTCAGCAGGATATGGTGTTACCTTATGAAGAGATGCAGATGGTGAGGCAAAGATGTCTGAAGAGCAGAATTTGTTTCAAACAGACGAAGCATGTCTTTGATTAGACTGACCTCCATAGTTTCCATACCAAGAGGAGCTATTGATTTCTAATTTCATATAGTCATACTATGGCAAGGTAGAAATGAAAGAAAACTAGGAGTTCGCCTGAATTTAGATGTACGCAAGCAGCAAGCTGAAGAATATCGCTAGTTTCGGATGCTTTCTTGTAGGATTCTGAATTTGTTTTTTAATTTCTAAAAAAATCCATTTGAGCATTACAAACAACAGATCCCAGTTATCTTTATCAATAATTAATCCTCATTGGTTAAGAGGAGAAACAGCTGTTACCATACGAATTTATGAGGACAATATAATACAAATTTCTGATGTCTTCCAATTGGTTTGCCTTTCATTATTCCCCATAAAAATAACAGAAAGAATATAGTTACCTGTAACAGACAAAAGTGTTTCAGAAGTCCTCAAGTTATATTCCAGACTTTCAGATAAGCTGCTGTTCCTTTTAATTTTCCCTAGTTTGGAAAGGGATTGTGCTGATGATGCAATAGGTGTTGTCTTCTCAATGTCTTCAGTCACCATTAAAGAAGAGGGTTCCAGTGCCTTTGAAATCAGGATCACCAAGATCTATCTTGTATGAGATGCTAAAACCTTTACTGTTACAGGTGTGAAAAGAGTTTCTATGAAGCTCGAGATCTTCGACAGCATATGAACAAACATTTAGGTGTGAAGCCATTTCAGTGCCAGTTCTGTGGAAAGTGCTACAGCTGGAAGAAGGACTGGTATTCTCATGTCAAGTCTCATTCTGTCACAGACCCTTATAGGTAAGAGGAAACTCATTTAACAGCTGAAATATACTAATCAGTATGAGGTTATACAGATCAACAGCCAGCCAACAAGGAACTTCCTAGTCCTTTGTTAAAATACTGATTGATTGATGTTGACTGGGGTTTTGAGTACTTGAGAATGGATGGGTGACTTCACATAGTGTGGTCCAACTGTTAACCTGCTGGCACAGTCCTGGAACTAATACGTATGAAGTTGTAAGAGAGTAAATATAATTAAGTTAGAAATGCTTCGTATGTGATCTCACCTCTCTGGAATGGTAAGTGGAAGCTTTGTGGCTGTGAATAAGAGAAAATGCAGCTCCATCCAAGATTATTTCTAATTATGGAACTACTTGTCATATGGGACGGTGTTCCCATTAAACTTTGTCTGTCGTAATTAAAGTGCATT
This sequence comes from Strigops habroptila, assembly GCF_004027225.2. Lineage (NCBI taxonomy): Eukaryota > Metazoa > Chordata > Aves > Psittaciformes > Psittacidae > Strigops > Strigops habroptila. The sequence goes on from NC_044278.2 coordinate 19,204,747, forward strand.
TTAAAAAGCATAAGTATAGCATAATGGTTTCAATAGATTTCTCAACACTTTTTAGGTGTAATATATGTGGTAAAGAATTTTATGAGAAAGCTTTATACAGAAGACATGTAAAGAAAGCCACACATGGTAAAAAAGGAAGAGCAAAACAAAATCTGGAACGAGTTTGTGAGCATTGTGGAAGAAAATTCACACAGCTCCGGGAATACAGGAGACACATGAACAATCATGAAGGTACGTAGAAAACAAGTAGCCATGACATCCCTCAATCCCTGAAAACATTATGGAGAAAGGGGGTAATTGTTTCTTGGAGTCTGTGTGTGTCCTGTGTTGCAAGAAGCATAGAAGCTCTTACAGATTCTCCAGTTTTATGCTAGTCCTGGTTTATTAACTTGCTTCCAATGATTCCCAGAAGTTGGGATCTTCCTAAAGGTGCAGCTGCACACAGGGACAGTGACAGTCTGTCCTTCTTAGAACTTTAATCTAAGAGGGACTTTTTTAGAAGTGATTAAAGATGTATATCTGGCAAAGAATTGGATGTAGTAAAACATTCTCCAGTTTGAAAGGTGCGCATAGTTAATAAAATATTCTTCAAACAGCAGAATGATTGGCCTGAATTTAACAAAAGGACCACTGCTGGAAATTGGTCAACTTCTTGATTTATAAGAAGCAGTAAACTATGTGATGTTTGAGGGAAAATATGAAAACATTTGATAATTAAAAAAAAAAAAAAGTGTGCGTTTTTATTTTAGATGTGAAGTATGATTTTTGAGTATTTGGTTGTTCCAGCTGTACTGGAAGTCTAGATACACTCCCATCTCAGGGAAAAAAAACCACTTTAATGAAGCATCTCTCCTTTTAAAGAGCTGTTAAGAGTAAATCTAATAGCTGTCTCGCTATTGAAGTAGAGATTTTGTGTTTGTTTCTAAACAGAGTGTCCTGTAATAGATACCTAGCCTAAGTCCACAGTAACTGTTACAAAGGAAAAGCCAGCCCTGAAATGGTGTTTGTTGCCACCCACATGCCTTGTTAGATACTGCAGGCCACAGAGCTCAAATGTGATAAGGGAGAATAAGATTATACAAACATCAGGTGCACTATTTGAACATATGTGCTGTGGAGGAGGAGGGGAAAAAGCTGTAGATGGCATTACAAGCTAACTAAAGTGCTGGCATTTGATGAGAAGTGTATAGAAGGATTTACAGAATCAAAGGGTGACTAGAAATGTCAGTGCCAAATTCCATGAAGTAATACATGGTTTCAGAAAAGCATCACTGGCAAAAAATAACTAGAATTTTATTAAGTGGTATGCACTTAAAATAGGGGAGAAACTGCACCAAAAAGAATTTTGAGAATTTTTTTAGAAGTAAAAAGCTAGATTGAGCAGAGCACTTTTGGAAAATGTTACCACTGAATGTAAGATTTTGTGCTTGCATTATATTGTAGTACAGAAATGGCAAACAGGATCTCGTGCTTACATGGAAGAAGTGAAAGGATTTCTTCCTTCCTTTTATACTGCTGCTCTTCCTGTCACTTCTTATCAACACTCACACGTTTTTATGAACTCCTGACAGTGAGCTTTTCCTTGCTTTCCCTTTGAGGGCAGGTGTGAAGCCATTTGAATGTCTCACCTGCGGAGTAGCGTGGGCAGATGCACGTTCGCTGAAGCGCCACGTGAGGACACATACCGGGGAGCGACCATACGTCTGCCCGGTGTGCAATGAAGCTTACATCGACGCCCGGACGCTACGGAAGCACATGACCAAGTTTCATAGGGACTACGTACCCTGCAAAATCATGCTGGAAAAAGATACTCTTCAGTTTCATAACCAGGGCACACAGGTGGAGCATGCCATCAGCATTTTAGCAGCAGACATGCAGGAACAAGAAACAGAGATCAGCGTTGGTGGTAGTGAGATTGAGACTGTGGTAGTGACAGGAGAGACGCTCGAAGCCATTGAGGCAGTTGCAGCTACTGAGGAATGTACATCAGTCTCTACTCTTTCTGACCAAAGCATCATGCAGGTGGTAAATTATGTATTAGCACAACAGCAAGGACAGAAAATGGCTGAAGCGACGCAGGGCATCGAAACTGTAGAAGTGGAAGTGGCCCATATTACAAAGACAGACTGAATATAGCGTACAAGAGAGCAAGAAGGGTGAGGTCTTACGATCTGTGAGAGCTAAGTATTTAACTGGTTATCTGAGGCTTACAGTGATGCCTGTTTTCAAACGGTTAATCCCCAGTGCTGAACGTCTTGGTGATGAAATACTGCACCATGCATTACAGGGAAAATGTTAAGATGCTTCAGTGTGAGCCAAGGCTTTGAAGGCTAAGATTCCTGCACTGGACTAACTGTAAAAATAAAAATAATGTTTTCTGTGTCATGGAGTAAGTATCATGCTGAAACTTCTAAAAAATGAAAAAAAAAAAAAAATGTAAAGAGCCTGCACTAAACACTAGAAGTGCACAGTTACCGGTGGCTTTCTTTTACTTTTGTTTTTTCGTGCGTTTCATCAGGTTTGTGAGCAAATTGCCTGTACTGGATGCTGTCTGTTTACTCCCCAAGACAAGGGGATGGCAGAATGCTTCATGCAGTGTGTTTCATGCAACATACAGAAAATCCAAGGCTTTTCTTTGGGTAGATGCACCAGTGGCAGTCAGTGAATCCTAGTTTTGAAGAACTTTCAATTCCAGGTTGTGGGTGGCAGGTCCAAGGTTCAGTAAAATGTTTTGCAGATAATGGGCAGGAGTCTACTGAAGCCTGAGGAAGTGTTCTCTGGGACAGACTGTGAGTTGTCATTGACCAGAGGACAGCCTACTGCAGGGACACTGCTTAGAGAAGTGAACTGCTTTTTATTTGTGAGCGAGGTGCTTACACTTCAGCCTCTGTGCACAACCATGTTCAGTTTAATGATGTCTGGTTGCATAAAGGAAGCTATCGCCTGCATTGTTGTATGTATCCAGAGAACGCAACCTAATGATGGATGTTTCTAATTTTGTATTACATTTAATGTAGAAACTCAAATTAAAAAGGTCTAATGGCACCCTTCTTTGGGTTCCTACCTGGACTTCTTCGGTATATTTATATTCCCATCTTGTCTTGTGTTGAAAGGAGGAGCCCTGCTAATTCCCAAATGGAACACATAATATCAGGATAGAGACTATGAAAATCCAAGTATGGGGTAAAAACTGAATTTGTCTCAAAATTACCAGAGTCTCCAGAAGACCTTACTACTGCTGCTGTAAGAAAATACTTCTAGGACAAGCTAATTACCTGGTGCTACATCACATAGATGGAAAAATTCTTACGGGGCGTTCTGTGAGTAAGCATGAGTCAAAGCCTTGGTTGGCCCAAGTTTAAATGCCCCTGATTTAATACCACAAACAGTACACATCTGTGTCTGTACAAGGTGTGGATTCTGTCATTGCTGGTTGCTTGGGTGTTTAAGCAAGCAGTATGTCTGTCAGGGTAAGTGAAGGTGCTATGCACACGGACAAGCAGAAGTGTATTTTTTAACTTGTTCTCAGTCTACAGTATTATCAGATGTTTCACAACTTGACAGCAGCAAGATACCCAAGGAGCCAGAAGCCTGTGGTACTGCAGGATGAATGCCATAAATAGTTACATGCATATAACCGTTCTACCCATGAAACAGATCCACTGAACAAAATTGAAGGAAACCCTATGAGGAAGCAACCACCTCAATTGAACTAGTATTTCTACCTTTCATCTTACTTAACTATTTGAGTACCTGTCTACTAAGCTACAGAATGGACTGTTCTTTTTATACTTTGCAAGCATGTAGATAAGCAGTTGTTGAAAACTTTTTAAGCAATATGCAGCTGGAGTTCTTGTCTGGAATCCGAATTAATCTGTGGATGACCATTTCAAAGGTCACAGTCTTCCTGCAGAGTAGTTATTTATGCATCCTGCACTCCTTGACAATTGTGTTCTTTTTCTAATTATTAAATGGAGTAAAATTAAAATGAATACTTTTAAAAAAAAAATACAGATACTGCTAGCTGTAACTCTTGAGGTTTTGTATGGTCAAGAATCTGGAGATAGCCATCTGCTTAAATTAAACTACTGCCATTATGATGGAAACATGCGTAAACTTCAAAGCTTACTTCAGTATTTGTATCTTACAAATAATTACGTATTACTGAAGTGAGAAAATGTTCAAGGAAAAATAGCTGTAAATAGTGCTGGAACGTTATTTGTATATTTAGTGTGTTACAAAAGGAATATTACCAGCACCTTAGTGGAGTCTTTGGTGCATTTATTTATTTGCCCAACCTATGGAAGAAGCTGAAGTGAATCTGAATTTCAGAGCCTTGTTTACCTACTGTAAAAAAGCTTTTTAACTGACTTGATGGCCTGCCATTTAACAACTATAACAACAATAATAACTAACCAAACAAATCACAACTAATCTTGTTTCCTAAGCAAGACTTAGCCAGGAATGTCAAAGCTGACTGTTGCGGCACCCCTTTCCTAGCAGAGCGTGCCTTACCTTTTCAGAATGGCATGAGGTAAGTAGGGAGTGTCGCTCTTCGCTTTGCTCTTCCTGTCCGTGTGAAGTTGCCTTATGCTTTCCTTTGGACTTCAGCTCTTAAGTTAAGATGTTCACTACCCTTCTGCAATCTATCTGAAGTCAGGCTGCAAATACGCAATTGATATTATTTAATTTGATTTTTTAAAAATAAAGTTCATGAGAAGTGTCCATTTATAAAATATTCCTAGTGAATTCCTGTACATAATAAATTTGATTTGTACATTCTGCTGGTTTTATTTAGTGTTAGATGTATAAAGGTATGGTTATTTCTGTCGTTAAATAAATTGAGCTTTGACATGAATTACTCTTTCAAGCAATTTTTTTGGAGGGGGAAAAAGGTGTTGCAAAATTATTTACTCCAGTATTTCACCTTCCACATATAGATAATTTCTGGTCTGAACAGTTCTAGTAACACCTACTTTTCAATTTTTGCTTAAAGCTCAAAACATTAACTTGTATGAGGAAAGGAAACCTGCTGCCGTCCTAAATTGTGTCAGACCATGGCTGTACAAGAGAATGATGTTAACCAAACACATCCTGAAATCACGTTGGCTGCCAGACCTCTTGGTAGATGAGGCACTGACCCCACTACCCAGCTGTACCTAGTTTAGCTTGCTTCAGATGCTATTTCTCTTGGCTTGGGTTCCTGCGCAATGCTGCCACTCCCAAGCAAGCATCCCCCCTTTCCCTCCCCCCGGCTTTGTTTCCACTAGAGACAGAACCATATCATTCCTGGCTGTTAAAGGAAGAGCCATGAATTTGTACAGCACTGGAACTGTGTATACATCTAATATGGTAACAGGGGCCAGTCTTACAGCTGCTGCTGACCACATGGTGGGAATAGCACTGCTCTAGTAAATGCAAGTCTTTACTAAAGATGTGTTCTCCAGCAGAAGGGTTCTGGCTCTAGAAGGCATGAGGCTGCAGGGCTGGTGGAGTCCAGAGTGACTTTGAAAGGACTTTTCAGAAAATAACAGTTTGTCTTGCACCGTATGAAAAAGCTTTGTGATGAGGGCAGTATTTCTTGTCCTGCTTTACAGACAGTAATATCAATATTAAGCTTACTCAGTGCTTTTAGATGTGCTGTGGCCCTAGCTCTTCATGTCGCAGCCTTAAATTTTACATGTGAACAGGGCTGTGTTCAACAAGCATCTGAGTAAGAAAAAAAAAAAAGCACAGCCTAAAATCCATGCTAGTTTTGCAATTACTCTTTTCGCTACACTGCTCTATTCAGTGCCTGCAACTCTATAGTGGAGGTTGATGTCCATACGAATGCGGATGGCTACCACAGTTACACTCCTTTCACATAAGCAAAGGCAGAATTATGATTTTCTAACAAGCTACTGAGCATGAGCCAACACTTAATATGCACCTACTGTGTTTACAGATTATGGGAAACTGGGGGAGGAAAGGAGAGAGAATTATGTTTTTATTATGACTTGCATTACCTTAGATTAATAAACTTGTACTGCAAGGAAAACATAAACACAGGCTCATGTCAACAAGTTTCAGCGGAGCTCTTGCTACAGAACCACAAACACTTTATTCGTCCATCTGTCTCATTGGGAAATTCAATCCCAGGAACCGAATTTAAGAACTAAGTCACAAGCTTAGCTAAGGCTTTTAAAACCTCACTATGTGCCACTGAATTGAAAAATCCATACTGTGATTCCTGACTGTGACAGTCACTGCCATGCTTCCCTGCTCTACCTGGTCTAAAGAGTAGCTGTCTATGTGTGTACCACAAAAAGCACATGCCGTAGCGTTAGGGTTTGCTTTGGTACCTAAACCTTGCTTGGACTCCCACCACTCCAGTCTTTTAAATGGAAGTTCATAACCCAAAATTTAACACGCGAAGCACAGAGTTCAATTGTAACAGTTTATGCTTCATGCTTTTAATCCCATGGGTAACGATGCATCTACCCTGAGGCAATGGCTCCACATTATTGAACACAAGCAGCTTTCCTAAGCAAGCACTATATAGTTATTAAGATGCTAATAGATCAAAATTAGAGAACAGTAGGAGATCCCTTTGTTAATAAAACCAGAGGAAACAAGGACGGTGTTAACAGGATAAATTGTTAATTGTCCAATTCTTACAGTGTTCTAGTATCTCTTGGAAGAGGAAATAGACAAACTATGGTAATTTTAGAATGCAGCTTTCCCTTCTGTAGCTTAAGGGCAGAACTACTCAGCATTCCTCAATTTGTAACCTTATAATGAATTAAAACAACCCAACCTCTTTGTGCAGAACACCTTTTAAGGCTACTAACTACGCAGATAAAAAGCCTTTTGGAAATTCTATTGCTTTTCCAGATTTCTCATCTCATGGCAGCCTAGAAACAGCTCTAGTTACACCAGTGATTTCCTATGGTTTAAAACCTGTTCGGCTCTTCAGAAAGCAGAAGCCACCATTTTCTCAAGAGCTGACATGTCCTCCACATCTCCTCACAAAGCCAGCTTTGGTAAGGCCACCCCTTGGGCACAGTCATGTCAGTTCTGACAAAGGGTGCTCCACAAAGGAGTCAGAGGCGGAGATGAAGTGCAACATGCTTGAAGGCAGCTGTGGCTGCTGCCATGCTGGTCACATTAGGACATGGTAGTTGGTTTTGTCAAAGTTGGCTGAATACCAATAGTATTCAGGTCATCTTTGACAGGGGAGTAAGCCCATGAAACTATAATAGCACCCACCAGTTAACTTTACAGACAGCTTGGTTGGGAACTTCTTCCCACTGATAAAATACTGACCTGGAAAATCTGCACAGTGCACCCCCTACACTTTAAAATGAATGAAATGAGGTGTGCAAGGGGCTGCATCCAAGATTACCTGAAACACTGCCATTAGTGGCTGGCAGCACTGGTTTGGGGGTTATTTACTTATAATATTATTATTTTAATATAGTTAGCATGAGTTTGGCTCAATTCCCAGCCCAGCAGGCTCAAAAGCAGCCCAGCTACAGGGTAGCACAGAGAAGGTTACTGCCTAACTACTTACATCTTCATCTAGTGTCTTGAATGTTTTGCAAGCTGCTCAGGCACTCAGTAAAGCTTTAGCGCTAAGCAAACATAAGCCTTCTGAGGTAAACCTGCACAAGTTAAATGGACAGACATTTCAAACACTGCTAGGCGTACACGCACCTTGCTATGCTAAGCAGGTAGAGCTCTCAGCAGATCTCCTGGAAGCACTTAAGACAGCTAAACCAAGCAGTCTACCCTGAGGTTTAGAATTCTTGACTCTTCTTAGAAAAAGAATAAAAAAATAACACACAAGACTACCTTCATGCAAAACCCATGGCTACTGTAACAAAAGCCTGAAACTTCAAGTGAAGTTCTAGCTAACATGTGCCTTGATGATACTTTTCCAATCAGTTCTTTCCTGCAAGCATCAGACATTAAACACCAACAGACATCCTTGTAGCTACAAGATCAAGCTTGTGAGACACTCAGTCCTGAGTGGACTGAGGCCATCCTGATGGATTTTCTTCATGAAGCACTGAGGAACAGAACTCACACATCAAGGGAGACAGGATCTTTGCTGAGATCTAGAAGCTGCTGCAGTCTCTCAGGTGGTCTAGGATTATTTATTGACCATGGCAGTAAGCAAGATAAACATAACTTTTGCTCTCTCACTTGCATGGAAGGCAGTTCCTAGCGTGTCTGCTGTTCTGTCTAGCAACTTCATCAAGGATTTTGAAGTACCAGGAAATTATGTTAACAGGAACGTCTACTTCAGCCAAAGATGTGGAAGACTGTGGCAGTAGGTTAACTAAGAAAGAACAGGTCTCAGTCCTCCTCTTACTCTTACTCAAAGTTCCATTTTGCTTTTTCCTAATACAAGTGACCAAGACAGCATCAAGTAACTACTAAGGAGCAAGATAAAATAGTTATTCACTGTGAATTACCACTATCTTAAAGGGATTTATTTCGACAAACATAACCACAGGTGATGAAAAGAAGTGAAAAGTAAATGCTTCATTTTGCCTTGCCTAGTTCCAGTAATGCCCAAATCAGTTTTGGAAGTCCTGAAAGTCAGTTTTGAGAGCGTGTTTTGGTTTTGTTTTAAATAAACCAAAGATTTCTGCTATGGGGGGGGGGGGGGGAAAAGTATACATTTTTATGTTACGTTTATAACAAGGCTTTAAAAGAAAATAGTTACAGGTATTCAACTGCATCAGACTTCAAAAGAAAAAAGATTACATGTACAATACAAAAATACAAAAAAAAAAAATTTTTTTTAGAACTTACAAACTCAAAAGTCTAAGTGGTCAGAGCTTTCCTAAAATAATAATAATAATAGTAGTAGTAAAAAAATACACTTCAAGGTGCACTTTCCCTTCTGCACTCACAGGTTCAACTTTAGCATGATGAAAGTTTTTAGAGGGAAGATGAAAGCAATAAACATATTGAATTCCATGACCAGTTCCAGGCTGGAATTAATTTAGTAGTTGACACTATCAGGTATTTGAGTTAAAAAAGAACCTTATGCTTGTTTGGAGAGAAGGTGGTGTTATTGCTGTTGATAACTTTCTGTTTAACTACTTCTGCTTGTAAAATGTTTTAAAAATATACAATCTAAATTAGACTGAAATTTAGACAGTTGTTACTAGGTTTGAAATCCTACAGCGCCATTCTGCAGTATGACAGCTAGGAAATTAAACTGAGCAAACTGATGTCATCCTTGACAACTGCTGCAAAAGGCAGGTGGGTAGGAAAAGGTTGAGTTTCAGTTCTGAAGTTGACTCGTTAGAAGCATTAGGACTGCATATACAGTAATCTTCTCTAACCTGATAGCATCCACTGTGGTCACCAGCATCAAGGCATTTTCTTTCAAATGGCAAGACAGGGAAAGTGCATCTTTTCATTTTTTCATACTTAAGCAGTGAGTTACCAATTTTTGGTGTGGCTTTTATTCCTTCTAGGCATAGTAAAGAAAAATATTTCAACCAAATGTGAAGCTTAATGTACATTAGCTTGTCTTTTTGGTGGTGGCTTTTGTGTACCACAAGGAAATGCTAACAAGCACTAGTCAAGGCTAACGATTTAAGAGGAGCACACTGAAAATACTGATTTACCTTTGTAGTGAATATTCTTTACAGACTGTATCTAATATACAGACAAGGCCCATTTCCTGAGGATGAAACAGGCCACAGAAGGTTACACATCCTACATGAAGTCTTAAAATTAGAGCTAAGTTACCAGAGCCACTCAGAGCAATGTAATTCCTAGTTTGCAGAGACATAACAAAAGGTGACTGCAGGGAGGAAAAAATCCAGGTTCTTACTACTTCCTGCATAAGTTTATATTCAAATTAATAGTCCAGTAACACTTCTAGCACAAGACAATGCTGACTCTTTAGAAGTATTGCAAAGAGTCAACTGCTTCTCCTGTTATGAAGAGGGAGCCAGAAGTGAGAATGCTAGAGCATTCAATGTTAACCTGATTAAAGAGACAGTGACCTTTTTCATCCACCTTAACTACTCACTGACCAAAACCAGAAAAATAAAATAAAATAAAATCTTAAAAAGGTACCACTCCAGTTTCTTTATTATCTGTAACCTTTTGAAACTAATCTCATGGAACTACAAAATTAGCAAATGCCTTGAAATCTGTATACAAAACATAAATTACCTCTAATTTCAAACTTATTTATTAGTGTACCACTCAAACTCTTAAAAAAGTGGCTCCAAAGATAGTCTTATACCATTCTTAAAAAAGGAAACTGTTCCTTTAACGTTACACCCTCCCCTCCCCCCAAACACCCAACTCTCAATCCACATCATTTAGTTATTTTCTTGGTCATGGACATTTCCAAGATGAGATTTTATATTTCGTTCCCATAGCTTCTGGTTGTCAGAAAACCCATGCTTTCCTTTGTTGAAAGAATTTGGTCCTGCTGAGGTTGGTGTATCCCTGTGCAAAGTAAAACAGGATCAGTTGAAAAAGTCAACTCAACTATAGTAGTTTGCGCATATGACACTGAAACCACCAATTTCAAGTCCCACCTGCCACCAGAAACTACCGCGCATTTCTTTCCCTTACATCAGGAGTCCTCACTATTAGCACCTGTAACTCAGCCACAAAACTGATCTCTATGTAGCACATCAAGACAGAGCAATGAGACGGGGCAGCAGAGGAGGTGGGAGTGGCAGTAACTGCTGCCTGTTGTGAAGAATTTGTTGCAAGCACTACAAAACTGAGGATCCAAATTTGCTACCAGAGAATAAAAATCTCACTAAACAGCACTGAGCCTCCAGGGGACTGACTTTAAAAGCAGTCTGTCATGATAAACACCTCTAAAATATATATGCTCAAAATTCATCCCTAACTTAAGTGAAGCCTCCTCTGAAAACGTCCCTGTTTATTTTAGGATTGGCCTTATACCGTCTCAAATTTGTGGCAAGCACAAGAATTATATAAATTTGTGTTAAAAGCAAACAAGTTATTCTTTATCTCTCTGAAAGAGATGATTCTCATCTTCCCCTTGCACAGGAGTTTAAAAATCTGACCAGACTATCCTTCTTCAAGGCAATATATAAAAAGGACAACTAGAAAGAGATGAAGTTTAGCAGCAAGCAGGAACTCCCACCCATTACCTTTCCAAGAAGAACAAGAGCTTCTATTTAATATAGAATCAATCTCCTCCTCAAAAAGAAGGCAAATAGGATTTAAAGTGCAAATGTAAATGTGCTACTTTTCCGCTTTCACCTACAGCGGAAACATTTGAAAATAACTGTATTAAGATGTTCTTGTTTCTAGAGAAAAACTTTTTGATCTTACTCTACCTTCCTACATTTCTAAGCCATCTGCAAGATCTGACCTGTGCTGCAGGAGGTATTTTCACGCACTCACCCTTCTGCAAAACCACAGTTAAAAGCTGACCTACCTTCCAATATTCTTCATGCGCATCTTAGCTTCCGGAGGCATTTCTTCTGGTTCACTCTACAGAGAGAAGGGAGGTTAGAGTGTGGCTGGGCACTATCTTTTGAACATTTCGAATGCCTGACAAGATAAAATACGTACCACAGCCCTACAGGAAAGCACAGTGACTTAGGACAAAACAGAGGTTTGACAAGGTGACATAAAGAAATACAAGTTCCTTTGTTCACCTCTGTATAAGAAGGATCAGTAACATGACAATAAAATATTAAGCTAAACAGAAAAACGTAACATTTCTTCACCTCCCTTTTATTAAGCCCAGAGAAAGCAATCATTAATTCAAATTATGTGGCCATCTAATTTTCAGGGAAAAGTTATCAGCACTGTAATGATTTCTTGAGCCAATACAGAGCTACAAAGTTGTACATTCTTAAACAGAAACACAGGAGATGTTTCTGGGTTGAAAATCCCTGACATGCATGTAAAGAACCTTAAATGACCCACTCTCTCTGACTAACTCTAACCCACACCAATGGTACTTCAGGTTGTGTTGATCGCTGGTTTATTACTCACATCTTCATCTTCATTGAAAGCTGCTGCTACGGAAAGGGTTTTTGGAGCAAGGGTTGGAACAGGCTCTTTAGGCTTCTGAAAAAGACCAAGTGCAAAAGTGAAGTAAGTCTACTAACTCAAAAAAGCTACCCTTGGTATTTTAAATATTTTGGTAAAATTAAGTCAACATCTTCACTGAAATAGGCAATGGGGGGGAGGGGGGAAGTGGTTTTGTTTCTATTGAGCAGATAACAGTTTCTCTCCAATGAAAAAGGAAAACAGCTGCTATTTGTGAGAGACACTCTGAACAGCAAGCCGAGCCCTCTCATATTACAATTCCCCATAAGCAAGTCTTAATTTTCTAGCACACTGCAGGGGTATGCAGCCACTGGGGCATGACATGAGCAATTAAATCAGAACCTGAATAAGTTGTGGTATTCAAAATTTCACCATGCCACTGTTTCCATTATTCTTTTGGAGTATTCTTATCCATCAATGCCAGGAAGATGAATATATTTATTTTCTTGTCTTTTAACAAGATAACAGCTTTCCTGCTTAAAACAATTCAATGCCAGTGGCTCAGAGAAGGCAGCTTTGTCTATTTTTCCAAAATCTGAGCTGACCTGTTTGCACTTAGACCCCTGAATGTGCCAGCCCACAGCTACCTCCTATCTCAAAGTAACAGAACATTCTCTTCATTTTCTGCAGATCTCTCAAATTGGCATTGCAGGTGCAAGCCTTTCGTAATCACAGTTTGAATTTCATCCAGACAAGTATCTATAACATATCCATCACAGTGCTATGTGGGAAGTGTAAATTAACTGTACTTAACAGAGAGGCAGCATCTGACTTGTCCTTGCCCAAGCTAGCAGAGGACTACTTTGGTAGTAAAGACACGCATCAGATTCACACCTGAACAAGTGCAGGGATATCTAATACTGGACAATAAAGAGGAACAGAATTCTTTAAAACCTGCATAACAAAGCCTCATCTCTTGCATATAGCATAAATGAATCACACTGACCTTGCAGAAAACAGGCAAAGTCATGAAACATAAACTCTACCTGCCCATGCTAAGTAAGATCTTTAGCGTGGAAGATGACCTACTAAACCACCTAGGAAAGTACTAGCTTTCCTGTAGCTTTAAGCAGCTTATGCAATGAAGCTCCCAGCACTCATTTCTAAGTAGCCTGAACAGTTTAACAAGTCTGTTCGTTTCCCCCAGGAAATTATTCCAGACTTATCAAATCTCATTACAAGATTATTCTGTACGTTCAAAGATCTACAGTTCATTTCAATCAAGTCTTACACTTCCTGAGACAACTGACCTGGTATTAATCACCTTGAAGTACTTACACATGCATGACCAGCTGGCCCTGCAACATTATCCAAGTTACCCTCGTGTAATTCAAGGTTTTCCTTCTGCAAGGAAGCATCCCCAAAGTATTTCCCCCTTTGCCTCAGTTTCCCTAAAATTAAAAGCCCTCAAACAACTTACATTTGCTCCTAGTTTGATGGATATTGCAGATGCCTTCTTTGTTGTCTGACTGCCTATGGAAAATCCAAACTTGGACATTTTGGCAGGAGCAGGCTTTGTGGTAAAGTCTTCAGCTTCTTCATTAGCTGCCCGTTTCTCTGCGCTGCGACTCGAACTTTCTCCTCCATTACTGGAAGAAACAGTCTTAGTTTTCACAGGTTTTTCTGCCTCTTCTTCAGGTCCTGGTGAAGTCGAAACAACTTACCAAGATGAGCTATTTTTACTGAGCAGATTGATGGGAGCAGCAACCTCAAAAAGCATTATACTTTGGGTGCAATAGGTAAGGTGTTTTTAGTGACAGCAGTTTCCACCAATGTACATCTAGTGGACAGCAAAACACAAAGAAGAGAAGAAACTGCAAGCACTCCACTACTTGTAAAGAACTTCTTGTGTATGAGCCAGGAAAACAATCTTGAAGCACCATCTCTTTATTTAGTATGGAAGTCAAAGTTCATGTAGTAAATTAAATGTAGATGACTACATCTTTTTAGGGTTTAAGTTGCCATAGATAAGCTTTCATAATTGGAATCCCAATTCCAAATCTAGAGTAGATAATCTAAGTTACAATTAATTCTACCAAATTTCTACAAAAACAGGTCCATGCCAGTCTCTAGGCTTGTCTGGCACAACTCTAAAATCATGGAAGTGACTACAGTGAGGCCGGCTGTCTCAATCATGTTTCAAGTCACTGCTTGTCCGCATCTCATCTGTAATAAATCTGCCAAGCTCTGCTTGAGGAAGGAATCAGCACTAGAAAAACATATATATATATTTCATCTTTTCTGGTTTTGTATAAAGTCATGGAAAACATAGCAGCTGAAAAATGATCCACAGAGAAAAAAAACTCACTCAAATCACATTTTCATTCCTATACACTTGGCTTCAGCTACACCAAGAGACAAAGGTGTCCTTGGTAAACCCATTCTGAGCATAGTAAATGCTTCAGCGAGAATACATTTCTCTGCTACTGCAATAAGCAAATCTTTGCAGTAGCAGAAGGGGGGAAAATGCAGTGAGGAATGGACAGAGAAGTGCGCACACTATCAGTTTAAGAAAAACTGGAGCTAGCACCAGTTCCTCATTGTATCAAGTGGAGAACGGGACCCTTCATGCACAGCAAATTCAGACCATCAGGGAAGAAAGCTCTTTGTGCTGCTCTCTAACAGCAAAAAGCTATTTAGTAAGATAGAGCAGTAGGAGAGAAGCTAGTCTGAACTCAGGGTCAACAAGATTTTAGCTCTGAGAAAAAAAAAGGAAGCAAACGACAAAAGGAGAAAGAAAAACTTGGGACACCATCTATATATATTTTTCTACTATTTCCAAATCATAAGCAGCAGAATATAACCTTTCTACCCCACTCTACCAGCTAGCAAGGTAAGAAGTGATTTGAAACAAAAACCGATTTATTAGTCACCTTTGGAAACACAGCAGATCACCAAAAAAAAAAAAACCAAAAACAACAAGCCGCAAAACCAAAACACAAAAACACTAACCTGCAATCAATTTCACTATTAAAAAAGGGTACTAATCTGCACCACTAGAAATTTTACACAGAAAATATAGACATAAAAGTGACAAACAAAGGAGGAAAGAGAAAAAAGCAAAATTTACACAAGTGACCTTGGGTACTGGTTGTTATCTTAGCAGTTTCCCAAACAGCAGTCTGCAAAGCTATGAGAAGCTCTTTACAGCTAGTCCATCAAATCACATTAAAAGAATATTCAACTGCAAGTCCAGCCTACAGCTCTAGAGACTATAAGGTGATTCAATGGCAGATAGATGATTCACTGGCCTTAGAAGCATTGGGATCGTGGGCCCAAAATTCGTCTTTTTCGTAAGATACAAAATCTACAGCAGCCCAAATCTCAGGGCACACTGTACCAGTGCAGATCCCTATGCTAATGCTAGTTTGAAGCTAATTAAACTATAGCTTACTTCAATTGCAAATTCCAGAATATTGCTAAGCACAAGATGAAGCCTAATACAATCTACCCACACCTGTTTTCTTACCAAAATAATAAATAGCTTTTCTTTCAAAACCATCTCCTATCTCCACTGCATTCTGAATGTTACTTCTATCAGGCTCCACTTAGGACAAACTGTAGACTGATGAGAGAAATACTCTTACTTGCTGAAGGAGCTATAAAGGGCATAGGACAATTGGCGTAGGTGGGGAAAGAGCCATTGTGCTGTTCTATTTCTGCAGGGAACAGAACTCACATGTATATTACCCATTAAACAGGTCTCTCCCATCTCCCATGCCAATGCATATGTATTTTTCAAGACATTAAGGCTTCTTTATTATTTCCTAGAGATGTCAAGGAGGTGATACTTGACCTATGGAAAGCACCAGTACTATTTCAAAAACTAGTCTGATTAGTGCTCTTTTCATGGATCATGGCAATAAGAAGCTGTCCTACTTCACAGATGAGCTTCTCTCATGAGCTTCAATAAACTATGAAAGGGGACAACTTTCACTGTCTAGGTGGTTTAAGTGGCAAAGGCTGACAGTGCCCCATGGAGTGTGACTATTCGTGGCAGCAGGAACAAACCAGCCACAACTAAGTTAACTTTAACATAAACCCTACTGATCTTGGCAAAAGCTAAAGACTCTAAACTGCTTTCCAAAATCATCAGGGAGTAACTATCCTTCCTTAGATCCAATGTACCAGAATTCATTAAGATCACGTTCCAGCACACTAAACAGCAGATAAAGCGGTATGGATAACTGACATACTGATACTGTCCAGTTGCTGTAGTACTAATAAAAAAAAAAAAAAAAAGAAAAACAAAAAAGAACACACACACAAAAAAAAACCCCGCTAAAACCAACAGAGAACCAAAAGGGAAGAAACTACCAAAATTTAAGTATTACTGCTTATGTTTTAGGGATTATCAGAAATAACATTCATTGTTGAGCCTATCCTAATTGATTTACAAGCTTGATTTAAATTTTCAACAGATCAAATGCTCTCTCTGCCTACAGATATACTTAAAAACCCAAAACAAACAAAACCCACAGGAGGCCATGAGGATGATAAGGGAGCTGAAAGACCTCCCATACAAATACAGGCTGAGAAAGTTGGTTCTGTTCA
Organism: Strigops habroptila; assembly: GCF_004027225.2. Taxonomy (NCBI): domain Eukaryota; kingdom Metazoa; phylum Chordata; class Aves; order Psittaciformes; family Psittacidae; genus Strigops; species Strigops habroptila. Next base: position 19,221,364 of record NC_044278.2, read on the forward strand.
GCCTGGAGAAGAGAAGGCTGAGTGGAGACTTCAGAGCAGCCTTCCAGTATCTGAAGGGGGACCTATAAGGATGTCAGAGTGGGACTCTTCATCAGGGACTGTAGTAATAGGATAAGGGGTAATTGGTTTAAACTGAAACAGGGGAAGTTTAGGTTAGATATAAGGAAGAAGTTCTTTACTGTGAGGGTGGTGAGGCACTGGAACAAGTTACCCTGATCTTAAGGTCCTTTCCGACGTTAAACATTCTATGATTTTAAAATAAAACAATGGGAAGAAGAAAAAAAAAAAAAAAAAGGATGCTTAATCTTTTCAATTAAGATTTTAAGTCAGGGGAAGAAAGAAGGAAAGAAATATTATTAAAAATTCCAGAACTGATACTAAGTCTTACAGAAGATGACAGGAATGTGCAGTCATAATATAAATATTATTAAAACCAAACAGAAAACTTGCACATTGCTGCCAAGCAAAAAACCACAGGATGTTTAAAACGACACAGATAAGGAATATTCACTGTACCCGTTTTTAAAAGGTACCACAGCTGCTAAAAGCTGGTCCTTAAGGCATTGTCTTCATCCTTGCCAGCAGAAATAACCAAATTTCTCTCAATACACGGCATAAGTACTCCGTGTACCTTTTATTTTTGGGAAGGGGAAAGAGAGAAATAAGGCAAGGAGAAACTCTCCGCTTTTCTAAAAAGCTCCTGCAGGGCTGAGGCGAATCCTCAGGCCTGAGGGACAGCAGGCCCAAACCTCGGCCTCTCCCCCAGCGCAGCCCCCTCAGGCCGGGCCACCCCCTCTACCCGCAACGGCCCGGCCCAGGCCTGCCCTGCCGGGGGCAACACACCTGGATCCCCCACCCCCGGGACACAGGCCCGGGCCCCCGCCCACCCCGCAGCTACGCGGCGAGAGGCACTACATGTTCACCTCCTGCGGGCTGCGGCCGCTTCGCCTTCTCCCCCTCAGCTCTGCCGTCCGCCATTTTCCCCCGCCTCCGCCTCCCGCGCCGCGCATGCGCACTCGCACCGCCGCGGCAATCCCACTGCCTCCGGCCCTCCGCCGACCATCGAGACCGGCCCTGCCCTCTACGGCGCAGCGGGAATGACGCCGCCGGAAGCTGCGCTCTCCCCGCCAGGAGGGAAAGCGGGATCGTTGCGGGGCGGCGCCGCTGCGTCGTACGGCTCTCGCCGCGGCCGCCTTCGACACTGAGTTGAGTGAGTATTTAACTGTGGATAGAGACTTTATACATGGACACGGCCATAGGGGCTCTCAAGATAAGGCAGGCATGCAACAAGAGGACCAGGTGTCTTCTCTTAAACCGGTACAGGCCTTCCTCCTCTTGATAAGGCCTGAAAAACAGCGGGAGCTCAAGTGAGCGGTGGTGGTGTTTTCTTCCTCCCCAGAGCACTGACCTGTTCGCAGATCAGGAGAGGCTGTTGTTATGGAGAAACAGCAGGTAACAGAAAGCACGCTCCAGCAGTGCACGCCTCCATGTTGACTCTTCTTCCCGTGAGGAAAAGAGAGGCCGGTCCTTGCACCCAGGGCTCTGCAGGGAGTGGGAAGGCCGCCCTCGGCAGCATCTGAAGCACTACCCCGGGGTGAAGCTTTGCATACCATGTACAGCTGAAAGGAAGTGGGTCTTTCTCCAAGTCAGGGGCTCTCTGCCCAGAGAGCCCTGAGCTTAGCAGGCAGTGATGGGCAGCACTGGGGTAGCACATCCTCTGCCTTCTGCTCCCTCCTCACAACGGTGTGTAGCAAGAGGTGAGACAGGGAGTGGATCACCACCAACCCCTGCTATATTTGATGTCTACTCTTCAAAATTGCTCTCCCAGTTCTTGGGTTTTCAGGACAAACCCCACCACCTGCTATCATTAACTTTATGCATCAGGGTAGTCAACTAGACTAATACTAAAAACATTTAAGCACCCATTAAAAAAAGCCCTCCTTATTCTACAGACAGCACAAAGAACTGTATTGAACAGCATGCCCATTGTAGCTCTGCATCCTGAATGCAGATCTTCAGAGAGACACCCATCAACACATTTTTTACTGTGAGGAATACTAGAAGGCTCTCTGCTCCTCTATGTATTTACTAGTAAGACTGTTTATCATCTCATAAGTTCAGCACTTTGGGAAATCTATATTACATGGACTGAAAACAGGCACTCAGGGATAAAAGTCTCACACAAAAGTACATAAGATTTTTTTTTTATTTGGGCAGAGTCAAGATATTTGACTTATTCCTCCTCAACAGGGACTCGATTCGTGCCAGACAGAACCCCCAGAAACAAGCTGTGCAACTCCTCAAACTCATACTAGGTTTCAATAATTTGTTTTTAGTTCAGCTGTCAAAAGTCAATTCATCTGCACACCAAAAGAGGCTTCAGGAAGTAATGGAGAAAAATGTGTCTTCACTAACCTTTCAGAATAAGCCTGTGGGTAGCCTTCACCCACTCCAAACCGAGAGCACCCAGGCATTCTCTGAAGAACCACCTTCCAATTTACCTACGGTCACCCTTGTCCCAGCACGGTCCAACTGAATAGACTGATATTCTTTGTACAGAGCAATTTTTTAGAACCGATCATGTAATTTCTTTTACAGAATTTCAAACACATGTGAGTACATTTAAACAGCTGGAATACCAAGGTAATTAAAAAAAAAAAAAAAAAGCCTAACAACAGTCCTTTCAAACTTAACCAAAGGTATGTTTAGAGATAAAGAGCTGAATACAGTTTCAGAAGTCCTGAGAAACCAGAGCATTCAAGGGCAGTTTGCCCATTAAAAAAAAAAACCAAACCAAAAATCATTCTCTTCCCCATCATTCTACTTCTGCGTTTGCTTCTTCGAGTAATTCTTTGCAAATTGCTTTCGTACTTCCTCCTGCCTCTTTCCAAGTTTAAGAGCGTTGATCAGGCTTACAGTTTTTCTCAGTTCATGTACAGGCTTGTTTACAAAGCCGCAGTATTTCCTTTTCGGAACAAATTCGAGAGCCTTCTGCCAGTCTCCAGTGTCTTTCAAGGTTAATAAAATCTGCATCATTTGATCCAGTGTGAGATTTTTGGCACCAGTATTCCAGAGCAAGTACTTCTCCAACGGAAGGGCCGCAGTCTCCAGCCCCAATCGCTTTGCCCGTGCTAGAGAGACCCCTGTTTTTATGCTCCTGTCAACCATTGACCCCACAATATAGATTTTATTGTGATCAAATGTCTTCATTACTTTGGGAGAATCAGCAGTCAGATAGATAAGCTTATCCTTTGGAAAGACTTCCGTGTAGCACTGGTCTGTCACAGTGATAAGAAGTTTGCCCCACGCCTCCCTATAATGCTTGATAAATTCCTTATGATAGAGGCTTTCATCTTTGAAGTTACAGAAGTGGATGTGGAACGGATCAATAGATCTTCGATTGCTGCTTTCACTAAGTACTATCTGTCTCACTGTATTTGCCACTTCTCGGACAGACATATCTTTTTCAAAGGACATGTCAAATACTAGTGGCTGGCCAAAGATCATCGACTGTGCAGCCCTCCAATTGTGTACTTTGTCCATACAGTTGGCCCACAAACATATGAATGAATTCTTTTTGGTCACATCAGTTTCTGAAGCTTGCTCTTGTGCTTCCAGCCTCCTTTCCTTTTTCTCTTCCATCTTTCTTTTGTCGTTTTTCTTGTGAAGTTCTTTGAGATGCAAATATTTTAAATATTTCTTTTGGGCTGACTTGGAAGTACATTCCATAAAGGTTTTCAATTGTTCTTCACTGATATTTTCTGGAACTGATTTGCCAGCTAGTCTCCACATCTCCAACATCTCACGTGCAGCAGCCAAAGTGGAAGTTTCTTTACGCTCAGAGACCGTCTCATTGACTACTTCTTGCAACCCGGATTTCATTACCTTCTTCCACGCGTCTAAATCTAGTTTTTCTGAGGGACTGCATGAATTGTCCTGCTTCAGGCAAAGTGATAAACTCAGAGTTCTACTGAGTGGAAACAAATCCTTTTTCATCCCATGTTGTGCAGCAAACGGGAGGACAGAACTTCTTACAATTTTTTTCAGAAGCATATTGGCAGACTGCATACTTAGACATGTGCTGTGTTAAAATGCTTATCTGCAAAACACCAGTAAGAGGGGAAAAATCTTATCAGAAATCATAAGAAAACCCACCACGCACAGATCTTCATCCTTAGTAAGACTGACAGACAACAACTTACTTCTTGGAGAATACCAGAAATTCCTACTTCCACTATTACTTTTCTACCATTTTCTAAATAAAAACAGCATATGTGGCACTGCTGCAAATAAACATAGTCAGCTCTGCTGCTTGTAACAGCAGCACTTACTGCAATTCAAAATGTGGTCAAACAACCTTTACGAGATCTGAGATCTATTTAAATTATCTGTATCATCTGGCAAATAAACCCCTTTGCAACCAAAATGCTGCATAGAGACCAAAAATATTTTTATACAGGTCAGAGGTGCCGGCCTAATTTACCTAAACTATGAAAATGGACAAGATGTTTCATCTTGTAACATTTTCTGGAACAACCCTGTCTCACAGAAGATCTCGTTTTAGCTTCTACCATTGTACTTTGGAAAAGCTCTATTTGCAAACTTGAGTGCTAAGGTTTTTCGTCTTCTATGCATTTCCCCAGTGCAGGTCACTGAAACTACCAACGCTGTAGTTTTGCTAAGCCAACGCTACTGCCACTGAAGGCACTCGTATGGCCTGTGAGACCCTTGTTCCTGGTTCCCTCAGCAGTGCCGGCATTCACACAGCCACACTATGAGGCAAATCAGAGACCTGATCTTAGGGACAGCTAAGCAGAAGGTGGAGAATAAACAACCGTAACAACTTGTAAACCAGCCCACAGCTGAACCGAACCGCGACAGGTTCGACACCTCCGAGCACCGCGCTACGCCCCATAGCCCTCCCCGGCGCGCCTCGCTCCCCATGCTGCGCTCGCAGGCCTGACCCGCGCCCGCCGGGGAGAGCCGGGCTGGGCAGCACGGCACGGCAGGGAAGCGAAGGGGCGCTCCCAAGGTCACCGGCGGGGCGCACGACGGGGTACCTCAAGCACCCCAGGCTCGCGGGTAAGTCTCTCGCCCTTAATCCCCGGTGGCGAGAAACACGGGGCGGGAGAGGCCTCTCCCTCCAGCGGCTGCGCCCGCACCTGCCCGACCTGTGGCCGCGCGCTAGGCGCCTGGCGTCCGTCTCGTCCTTACTGGGAAGAGAAGGGAAGGGAAGGAAGGGGCGATCGAACGCGCCTAACGGCGGTCGTACAGCAGCATAGACCGCTCCGCCATGTCGGGCTCACCTCAGGGGTAGTAGCCTACGCGTGCGCGGGGAAGGCCCGGTCCTCCGCGCATTCTCTCCCGGGCGCGGCACTGCGCTTGTTGGCTGCCCCCGGCGTCCCGCGGCTGCACGCCAAGGTTCCGGTGCGCTCTCCTCCTCCCCACAGCGCGGGGCCCCGCGGAGTACGGTGATCCCGCGGGCAGGGCCGGGCTGGGGGGAAGGACTGCACCGAGGCCCCGCGGGGAGCCTTCGGGCCCTGGTGCGGTGCGGGGGTAAGGGCTTGGGCCCGCCGCCATGCTGGGCTGGGGCTGGGGCTGGGGCTGGGGCTGAGGCTGAGGCTGGGGCTGAGGCTGGGGCTGAGGCTGGGGCTGAGGCTGAGGCTGAGGCTGAGGCGAACGCCTGAGCCCGAGGAGTTGTCAGCCAGGTGTGGGGGTCAAGAATTTCTCTCTCTTCTTAAAATAGAGAAGTTTCACTTATTTTTTACGCAGTCGGGTTTTTTGTTTGTTTGTTTTCGATTTTTTTTCCTTTCAGGGAGGGTTTTCGGTGGAAGCCGTGGCCTGTCGGGATGAGTTTTCTGCTGCCTAAACTGACCTGTAAGAGGGAAGTGGATCAGGCAATAAAAAGCGTGGCTGAGAAGGTTCTGGTTCTCCGGTTTGGAAGAGATAACGATGCCGTCTGTCTACAGCTCGATGATATTGTAAGAGGATTTTTTCTTTTTTCTTTTTTTTTTAACAAACTTTACTAGTTCGTTAAAACTCTACTGTTGAATACAAGTGACTGTCATATGTTGCTTTTGGCTAATATGGTGTCTCATGAAAATTTTCATAAAAATTAATATGAAATAATACTATATTCGTAAAACTATTTGAAAATTAAGAAAATGTCGATGTTATTGTAGCAGGTGTACAAAGTGCTTGAAGTAGGTAAGGCTTGATATTCTAGCCCTGCTTAAGCTGGTAAGACGTAAGAGAAATAGGCTCTGTAAAGCTTGCCACCCTTTTTCCTCTTGTGTCTCAGTCCATTTGTCATCAAATTTCCTCACTCTTTTCAGCTTGCAAAGACGGCTCATGACCTAAGTAAAATGGCAGTGATTTACCTGGTGGATGTTAACAAGGTTCCAGTGTACACCCAGTATTTTGACATCAGTTATATTCCATCTACTGTATTTTTCTTCAATGGACAACACATGAAGGTTGATTATGGGTATGTGATCCTGCCACGCATTATCTATTATATCTTTCAGAATTATTAGTCTTTCTCTATATTACCATGTCAGGGGAAGGTAACGTTTGAAAACTGTAATGCTGTTATACCAGCATCTGCATTGAGAACTCCATAGGAAGTCAGAAGGATGTATTTTCGAATTTGCTCTCATGCCTTAAGTAGGTGCCAGCTGTGAAACATGCCTGACTCTGTGAAAAATAGCATGGTTAAAGTCTTGGTTATGACACTGCACCTTTTTGGACTTTGGAGGTGACAGTGTACTCCTGATTTGGCTGTGCCATTACCAGTGCTATTCATTCTTTCCGAGTGACCAGATCAGAACCCCTAATGCCACCATGCATCTTTTCTTGTTGTTAGGTGTTTTTGCTTTGAACACTTTAGCATTACAGTTCTACCTTTATCTTATGCTTACATTTAGGTCTCCAGATCATACCAAATTTGTAGGAAGCTTCAAAACAAAGCAAGACTTTATAGATCTGATTGAAGTGATTTACCGTGGTGCAATGCGTGGAAAGCTCATTGTGAGAAGTCCCATTGATCCCAATAACATTCCTAAATATGACCTTCTCTACCAAGGAATTTAATGGGTTAACCTGAGATAAAGAATTATGGAAATGGTTGATGTTCTAGAACCCATTTTTTCTTCAAGCCTGCTTAGCCACCTCTGATACTGTGGGACAGTTTGAGCATTTACGTTGAAGGATCATATTGGTCTCGTTCTGAAGACAGACGTTCTGTCACCTCATACTTCTCTTGTGAATAAAGCTACATGTTCATGCTTAGAACTTGCACAAGTGACTATTCTTTGAGTTGCATGCTGACTAGCACCTACAAAACAGGTTGTATGCGTCCTCAATGATGGCATCTGCAGTACAACTTTAAGTGAACTAAGCCACCATATAGTCTATTAATTATCTAGTTAGTACGTTTTCAATCAGATATGGTAGCAGTAAACCTATCTTTATTAAAAAGCTATGCTTGCTCTCAAGAGCATTCAACTGACTGCCTTTTCAATGGAGTTTTACACTTTTACCCATTACTGGACAATGGGACAGAAGCTTTTTCAAACAAGATTAGAGGTGACTGAAATCTGAAATGGATATAAACACAAAAGAGAAGTTGACACGACACGCTCTTTTCTCTGATACCCAGTGTTACTGTTGAACATTTTGGGTTTTTTGGCTGAGAACAGTTTGGTTCTCAGCCAGACTCTTTGGTTGGGCTTTTTGGCTTGGTGTAGGACAAGGTTTTATCATCAGAGCTCTTTTGCAGCCACTGAGTACTTCTAGTTCCCACAGGATTAAACTGGAAATACAGAATAGCCATTTTGTTTGCATTCACTTTAAAGGTTATTTGACCTTCTGTTTGTATAAATTGCAGACCTTGAGTATGGACACTTAAAAACTGTCTCTTATTTCCCACGTCTGTCTAAAATTAAACGGCTGAGGGAAAACAGCAATGTCCTTCTTTTGCATCAGCTTGGTAATAGCAGGTTGCTAGTGTTGTATTCCTATAGCAGCTCATGCCCAGTAATCTCACTGGTTTAGTTGGCTTTAAAATGGAAATTCCTTTAGCTCACTGTATCATACTTGGGGCATACCATCTCTAACCGGAAGGAAGGTGGTAGTATGTAGTTCCATGAAGTTTTGTTCAACTTAACAGTAAATGTTTCAAGGAGGAAGGTGGATGTTCAGGCTCTTGAAAGATTTTAAATACTCTATGGTATATAGTGAGGAGGAAATAGATCCTTTACAGGCTTTTGGTATTCCAGATCTGTCCTTTTAATGAAAGCTATGCACTTATGTGAGTGTTTTCCTGATAGTCTAGTCTGATTATACGACATAACTGCAGAATGTTTATTTTTCTAAATGATACAGATGAGAGTTGCTATACCTTAACATCTTTATTTTGTGCAACTTAAATTTCACAGCTAACTGAAGGGTTGTGGCTTACAGCTTTCAACAATGAACTTCTTTCCTAATAGTTAACTTGGATTTGTGCATTTCTCAAAACCAAACAAACTAGCTTCAAACTTAGAACTGTAAGTTGCTCCACACTGAGATGAGGGTCCTTAGATGACTGAAGAGTGCAGGGGCAGTTATGAAAGGAAGAGGCCACTATCAAGAACAAATCAGTATACCTTTATTTATTGCCTCACTTCTTACTTGTTCTGCTTCTGGTTGCAACAGGTGATTGCCTAGAGGCTGTTGCGGTCTTGGCTTTCAGTGTGCTCTTCAGGTACTTGAACATGGAATGTAAGCAGCAGGAGGGGGCTAAACCATACTTTTCCGTCCCAGCAGAGACAGTAGGGCAATTCAATTTCATTACAGAACCCACAGCTTTATCTAGAGGCTTACTGTTTGACACCCATTCACGGCAGTATTTCTGTATCCATTCTTGTATTTGTGGATCACTTCTAGTCTGGTGAGGCACGTTGTGCGTGGAGTCAATGAATGCCACAGAGAACACTTTATTCATTACCTCCCCTTTTCGCTGCACCAGCAGGTCAACAAACACCAAGCCACCATAGCCATGGGCAATGAAGGCCACGTTCTTGGCTGCACTTTTTGAAATGAAGTGATCCCATACGTACGTGGTATGCTCCTCAGGGCTGCTGCTGCCCCTCTTGGGGACCCACCAGGTAGACTGTGTAGAAGTCAGTGCCTCTTGACTGGTAGAAAAGCTTAACCTCTCCTTTTCAGTCTTCAAATCAACAAAGTTGTCATTGGGATTCAGTACAACAACCCCCCCATGGTTTTGAAGGGCCATTTTGATGAATGGTATTTGTGTTCCATGCCCCAGGCCCTCACTGATAATTATCCTTTGCCCCCACTGTCCGGCACGGAACACTCCATGGTCTTGAAGAAGGACAATTAGGCTAGAGGAACTTGCTAGTGCATTCTCACTCATGAAAAAGAAACTTCTCGGTTCATCCTCTGTAGCATCAGTAGGAATATAAACTTTCTGCAGCATGCAGACTCTTTCCAGGAGCTCATAAACATATTGGGTAATCAAATGTCCCAAAACTTGATAGCGTTTATGATTCTGCTCATGTGCATTCTTGTAATAATTGAAAACAAAGGACTCATTTGTATCCAGATGCCTCAGTTCCCCTCTTATGTTGAAGTCGTACTTCAGTTCCTCTTGGTACTCTGAACCCTCTATTAGGTTCCTCAAGCTTAGTTCGTGCTGTATTTGTAACCACTACAAATTAAGAAGACTATGTCAATATGGTGATAGACTTCCGTATGACACCTACATAAAGAAAACCTATTGTATAAGAATTCAGATTAAAAAGTGGTTACAAACAAAATACTCGTTGATACAGGCTATCTCTTGGTAGGCTGTAGTAAACCAGCTGCTTGTAAAGCCTCTCATGGATTTCAGTTACTAAATTCCAACAGCAGTACATTAATAATAATCTCTTCAGGTACTTGTTCGTCCTTGCAAGCACTTGCCACATGGAAGTTGTGGAATGGATGGCAGAATAAGCTAGCCATGGTGATCCAGGAACAGGAGAAAATAAAGTCCATGCAGCAAACTTTCATGAGATTAGACTGAGGTCTCTAGTTTCAGCTGAGATAATTTTTCAGCTTGCATGACTGATGAACTGATAAGAATTATACACGGAAGTGGTTTCTGTGCAACTCAAAAGTTAAGCTTATAACTTTCTATTTTCCGAATAACTCTTCATTGTACTACTGACTGTCACTGGCTGTAGAATGGTAAACATGGGGTAAACTTTGGTGTCGCTAGAATCCTGCTTCTCTAGGATTTTTTCCTAACAGCAAATATTTGCAAGCATCAAATTCCCATAATTATAACTATTTTAAAAATTAATTTATCATCTTAGCACAGGTTTGGGGTTTTTATTTGGTTGTTTGGTTGGGGTTTTTTTTGTCAATGGTTTATATGAAGTTATATTTGGCAAAGACATTGGTACAAGCTACTATATACCTTTTAATTTTTCTTACTGAACTAACAGAGCTTTTTAGAACACAGTAAATGACAGTAAACTCACTATGCCATCTGGTAAATCTGGTTACTAGGACAGAAAGCGATCTGAAAATTTTCATGTAAGCAACTTGAGTTAGAAGCCAGCTCCTACATGGGATGCAGGTTTCCTTGGGTAAGCTGCTTAGCATATTGAAAATTATTTCTTACACTTCAAAAATAAAAAAATGTTTTGAACAGAGCAATACCACACACATTTTCCTTTTAAGCAATCTCCATTTGGGCAGAGATACTGTCATCTCTTCAGGGTCATTCCTGTCTTTTGATTAATAGAGAGTAGGCTAGAAAATGGTACCTTCTTTTTTATCTCATAAAATAAGTACATATAGAAAAGGGAAAAAATCAGATTGTGTGATAGCTAAACCATTTACTGTCTTGTCAGTTTCTTGGAATGGAAACAGCACAAGGAAGTTACAAGTGCATGTGTTCATCTATGATTTTTCATTCTGTGGGAAGGCATGAAAGACACAAAGGAAATGGGAGAGAGAGAGGGAGTCTGTTTATTTGCTATACCACTGAAATACAGGCAATTCACGCAAAAGAGATCATATTTAGTAGGGAGGAAGCTACCCATATTCATGTTGTTTTCCCCATGCAATGAAGTGGGAGAGAAGTGGACATGGTTTAACAAAAGATATCTGTGGATAAAGGTGAAGCATGGAGGAAGCGTTCCATAACAAGTAGGAATAGATAAATGCAGTTTCCCCATGGAATGGTGTGCTGTCCAGCACTTCCTGGAGCCCTTTTCCCTCCTCGCCCCTAAAAGGTTGGAGGCTGTAGTTTCCTAACATACTATGAACAGGAAGTTACTATGCTCTTACTTTAGCTACTAACAACAACATTGCTTTTTCACTTCTAAAACAAAACAAGGATACATGATTACAAATTAAACCCTGTGTATGTAATATTGAACATCTACTTGAACTACTTTACAAAGCATTGTGAAAGGTTTCTGAGGATTTCAGGAGGCAGAAACAAACAAACAAGACAGTCTTACATCAGGCATGACTTCCCTTTCTAAAATTGCCTTCAGGGTGGGAACTTAAAAGTTTTGCAGCAATTTATAGTAGCTTATCACTTAAGAATTCACTTGAACAGCACCTTGGACTTAGAACCTAAACATACTTTTTAGTCTGGAGGACTGATTTTATTGAAATAATGCCATTTACAGAATTGAAAAGCAGCAGTTATAGATTGCTCTAGATATAGCTGCATAATGCATTTACTTTTTGGGGTTTTTTATAGATCTGCATTCTAAGTCAGTGTTGACTGCTGCTTGTCCTTCACTGTCTACATATAAATGCAATATTCAAGGGTATTTATTCTGGCAGTCTTTACAATTGCTATTTTGATTTTTAAAAAATTACTGGGAGTGTGGGGGAAAAACCCCTTTTCCCTTCCTCCCACTTTTCTGTTTGGTGTGTAAAATACTTTAGCTGTAAATTCAGCTAGTGTTTGTTACAGCAGTTGACATATTCTAAACACTACTGCAGTACAAGTAACATTCTTTATAAGATTTTCCATCTAAAACCACTTTATTCTAGTGAAGCCCAACATTACCGTATGCTCTCCTGTAAAATTGGTCATCATCATAGATGGAAATCTTTTTCACCCTGGGGTTGTAGACAGTTCTGCGTGAAAGAAAATAAAGCCATTTTAGTTCAGGTCTTGTTACGGTATATACTTTATTATGGGTATATTTATAAAATGTATCAGTTGCTGATCGTTAAGGCCATCTTAAAGCCTTTCAGACAGTTCCAAGTTACAAGGTAACATCTTGTCCTTTACACCTGACCATAAGTTAGAGCTAAACCTCTTGAGTGTGAAACTGAAAAGTTGTCAAAAAGAGTCTTACACAGCTTCCCATTGGTTGATACTAAAGGCAAAACAGAAGGAAAGCTCAGAAAGTTACACGCAAAACTTACAATTCTGAAACTGCCCTGAAAACAAGCAAACCAACCCAAAAAACAAAACCCCACAAAACCCAACAGACAGGTCTTGGTCTCCGCTTGGCTGTGGGAAGACTCCCATAGTGTAACACTATCGCTTGCTCCACATAGTTTACACTTTTCTCCCTCAGAAGCTTAACATCGGACTAAACTCAAAGTAGTTAAAAACTGAAGGGGCGCGGGGAGGCAAGGCGAGCCCCCCGCCATGAGGGGAAGACGGGCCGGAGGGGTCGGGGAGCGAGAGCCCGCAGGACAGGGCCGAGCGGCGGAGTTCATGAAGGGGAGCGCGGCCAGCGCCTCAGGGCGGGCCCGAGTGAGAGGGGACGGTTACCGCCGTTACGGGGCGGAGCGGCGGGCGGGCGGCTCTACCGAACCGGGCGGAGGTGGTGCCCAGCCCGGAAGTACCCAGGGAAGCTGCGCAAGCGGCGGCGGGGCCTGCATAAACAAGACCGGCAGCGGTGCAGCTGTGTTGGTGAGTGTTATGGGTGGTGGTCGCTCTCTAGGTGCTCAGGTGGGGATAAGGCTGAACTAAAGCTGGCTGGCAGTGTCCTGGTGGGTCCTACGCCGACACTCTCTGCGCTGGCTGGGGCCGGGCCGTCAGTGCCGAGCCGTCAGTGCCGGACGGGGTTTCTATGGCGGAGTAGCGAAGCCGGCAGGCGAGGGTGGGTGAGGGGCGGCATACAAGGGAGGGAAGGCGGAGCGGCGGTATTGCTGCTGCTTTGTGAGGAGGCTGAGGCGGGAGCATGAAAAAGCGGAGTTGCTGACCCTCGGTACTTGGCCGCTTGTCAGTGAGCAGCCTGTTCCCTTCCTAGCAGGAAGAGCTGGTGGCTGGGGCAGGAGGAAGCTGGGGAAGCAGAAGGAAAGCTGAGGAAGCGAGGGTGCCGGGCAGCCCCCCTCTGCCCCGCCGCTCTGCTCGGCGGCCGCAACCAGCGCGGCAGGGCGGTCTCCTGCGTTGACAGGCCGGGTGGTGCCACTCCTGGATGGGGCCTCTGCTTCCCCCCAGGGCTGTCAGGGGGCCGCCGCTTATCAGTTTCTCCTCTCTGCAGGTGTCCGAATAGGCAGTACTTTGTTTTTTCTTTAACAGGCTGTAGATGTTGCTGTTCCTAGCACCCGGGGCTGGGGCTGAGAGTTGAAAAACCGCCGAGCTAAATGAAACTACATGAACTTGCCCAGTCACTTGTCTCTCTTGTATTGTGGCTGACTTTTTATCAAGGCTCGCAGTGACAGGACAAGGGGCAATGGTTTTAAACTGTTTGACATAAGGAAGAAATTTTTTACGATGAGAGTGGCAAGGTACTGGCACAGGGCGCCCAGAGAAGCTGTGGCTGTCTCATCCCTGGCAGTGTTCAAGGCCGGGTTGGATGGGGCTTTGAGCAATCTGCTCAAAGTGAAAAGTGTCCGTACCCGTGACAGGGGGTTGGACTAGATGACTTTTAAGGTCCGTTCCAACCCAAACCATTCTGTGAATGAATTTTCTTTGTGCTAGCTTGCTCAAAAATTAATCTCATGTTCTTGCTTAGTACCTGCTACTGTGGTCCTGCTTCCTTCTGAATAAATAAATCAAAAATTGCTAAGCTTATTTTTTTTAATTTTTTTTTTTTTCAGTAGACAAAACTATGGAAGGAAAAACATCATCCTCAAGTCATGCCAGTGTAAGTGTCCTACAATTTGCAGCAATTTTCTTTGAGGCTGTTGGTGTCTTAGGATGTTCTGATGTATTTGCACAATCAAATTCATTCTCCAGTGGTCCAGCTTTTGCTTTGTTGGAGCACTCTTTCCAGAGAAATGCTTTTTGCTGGTAGCAGTCAGTAGTAATGTTTACTGTTGAATGTGTGTTAATACACGACAAGCTTAACATTTTGTTGCACATAAATGGTGTGGTTTTGAGGACATTTTAAGACCTAAACTAACATCTAAAATTTTAAAAGTAGAGCAGCTGCGTAACATTTAGTTATCTGCGGAGATGTATTCAGACTTCTTATGCTAGTGGGGTTTTTTTCTAAAATATTCCTATTAGTAGTGGTTTCTAGCAGTGGAAGCTTGGTGGAAACAAATTATAGGCACAGCAGCTGGTTAGATCAGGTAAGGTCTGGACTGTCTGTTGTTTTAGAAATCAGCTGTTTCCAGCACCTTGTTTATGTGCATTCTCTGACCTTTGCTCCTACAAGTAGGAACCTTCAGAAAAGTAGTACTTTAGATGAGGCGTCTAAGTGCATATGCACATGTATATGTTGAGGTAGTCCTTTTCTATAAGGGAAAAACTGAGGCAACTGTATAACTTGCACTTACAATACATACAGACCTCTGCTGGTTACCTCTTGACTTTGTGTTTGTTCCATAAATTAATTGCAGGCACTGCAAGCCAACATCTTCTTAATGAGTGCAAGTACTAGGAAGATACTGTACAGTGGGAATTTTGCTGATAAATGTATGTTGTGCTTTTTATCCCTTTCTGTCTGTCCATCTGTGTTATCTCTTTTCTGAGTCTGACCTTACCTGTTCTCAATGTTACCTGTTATTTTATTACAGACATCATTTGAACCTCTGTAACTTGAAACGCATGTTAAAATTTTAGATAAATATGTGTTCTTAGAAAGTTCATAATGGAAGCCGCTACTTGGGCAGCAGGTGGAGTTCTGAAGTAAGAAATTTGTACCTGGCCATTAAGGTGCAGATCAAAATAATGCATTCTGACTGATAAAACCTGTTTATAGCCCACTTGTCAAAACAAAACAACAATCAAATAATCTAATTGTAGATGTTCTTGAAAAAGAAAATGTCTACTTTAATCTTTAAATGTTGATTGGGAGGTACTTGTATTAGAAGTTGTTGCCTGTGCACAACACTTACATCCTATATAATTTGAGGAATCTGTTACTAAAGGCGTATTTATTACTACAGCATTTGACCAGCAAAAGCAGTTTGAGGTACTGTATAGAAAATTCAGGCCTAATTACTAAAACATTAAATCTTTGTTTCAAAGAAGTGTAGAGGAGGAACAAGAGCACTTGCAATTCAAACTGAAGAATTGAAGGATTATCTCATTATGGTACACTATGCTTCAGTTATGGTCTGTCCGAAGGACTCCCTATAATGCTAATGAACGCAGTTTCTGTGTTCATGTCACTGTTTGAGTCCTTGCTTGTAACTTCATGTTACAACCAGGGCATTTGGTGGCTTGCAAGTTCAGTTCATAATATGCTTGTCAGTGGCCATCATATGGAGTAGCTTCAGCTTTTTCCTGGCTGAGATGGACAGTTATCTGAAAGGTGTAAATGTTGCATTCCCTCTCTGATACATTCTAATCTGGTTGTATTTGCAGGTAAGGTTTTGCTTTTCAGGATACCTGGAGAAATGGCAATGCTTGCGCTTTCATTCTTTCAGTTGATATTATTTGAACTGGCTTAATTAGCTGATAGGAAATATTATTCTCTCTCCTTGTCTTCATGAACTGGTAGAAATTTAGTTTGACCACTTTTGGTTTGAATTTCAGTGAATGAACATTATATCCTATATATTTTCTCTGAATTGGCAAATTTCTACAAATCACAAACTGCTTTATCTGTCAGCAGTTACTTTTGAAATGCTTGTTCCATTTTTGCGAAGGTTGGCAATGACAGTAGTTGATACCATTTTGAGAAGATTATAGTGTATTTATGCTAAATTATCATATCAAAATACTTGTACTCTTCTAAGATATGTTTGCTCTTCATCCTGAACTTTTTTTTGAGAGCACACCTGGTATGACGTTCATCATGGCATTCGGTTATTTTGTTTTCTCTTTATCATTTTTTTAAGATGAGATGATTAATCTGGAGTGAAAACAAATCAGAGGGAACTAAGAAAATTGTCAGTGCCAGTAGATTGGTTGTCACCTTTTGGGCACACATTTGAAGTTGTTGTAAAGTTAATGAAGTAAGAACTTCTTCAGACAGTTCATGTGTTAAAGCTAGCTCCTCGTATGGTACGGCACATTATTTAGGATAAAGCACCAATGAGCAATGCATTTAAATTAAAGTTACAGGTCAGTGCTTCCCTTGCAACTTTGTTAATTTGCCTGACAGTTAAGAAAACTTGTATGTGGCACTATGTCAGCTCATAGCACCAGTGGATAATTTAGTTTCGTCATGTATGTAACATCATCTATTTTCAGTTTCGTATACCAAGCAAGATAACAAACACGAAATCAGAGGATGCTCAAGTTCAGTCCCCTTTGGCAAGGTTCCCAGACTCCCACCATTGGGACTACCCTTTAAAAGAGGTAAAGAGAAGTTCTTTGGAGTATAAAGTCCATAGGAGAATGTTATATGGGATTTTGGTTCTGTTTTGCAGGCTTTATTTTTTCAATACTGAGTGCTGCCTTACGATCAATATCTGACCCAGATTGTCTTGGAAAGAGACAAGTGTGTAGATCTGAAATCTGCCTGCAAGCATACAGTTATAGAACTGGAAGTCTTAGTGTTGTATTGCCAGAATAAATAATTAAAAAGCAGAGTTGGTCTTCAGCTGACCCAAAATTATCTTGAAAATCATGAATTTAGAAGCAAATATTTATCTTTGCCTCTAACTAACAATATATATAGTTAGTTAGTTGTCTTCTGGTTCCTGAGCTTTTAGGTTGTATTTAGCTCACTTATCAAACTTCTTGTTATGGTATGGAAATATTTTTTACATTGAGTTTTCAATTAATCATTATTTGTATCTAAGAGCTTAAACATTAAGAGAATATGTTAAGTACTGTATGACATTTGGTGGAATTTTAGGTGACAGAAATAGCTGATTTCAGTATTAAGACCAAAAGACTATAAAAGTACTTATATGGCGTCTATCATTTATTTATCGTGTATGTCTTTATCATCTCAGTCACTTATGGAAGTGAATACTTAATTCTATAAATCTGTTCCAGATACAGTAAACATTTTTAAAATGCTAAGTTTTGGAAACGTATTTTGTTACTCTTGGCTCCTTCAGCTCAGCATTGAGAGTTTGTTGCTGGTTTTAGTGATTTCAGAATCATGGAATAGACAAACAGGCTCCCCTACAGAGGAGTTTTAAAAACCTAGTGAGGGAAGTTAGGAATCCTTTTGATTTACAGTAGTGGTGATAATGTGACCCAGGTCTCTTGGTAGGCCTGGTCCTCTGAGCATGTTGCAATACAAACTCACTGTGTGGTTATGTACCGTTAATACTTTAAGTGAGCAGAGCATCCAATTACAGTTAGGTTTTAAAGCTGGAAGTAAGGTCTCCTGTGGTTACAAGGAGCAGCCTCTTAAGCAGAGCCAGACAGCACTTGCATGGAATTGGAATTCTTCCTGTCTTGCTCTCTGCCTTTGTAAAAGCAGTGATTAGACTTGGTGAACTGGGGGGGGGGGGGGGCCCAAAAAAAAAAAAAAAAAAAAAAGCTTTGTCCTTGTTTTGTGTATATTGTCTGATTTTCCATTTGTTATTTTTCCTACCTGTGTCTATATATTTCAGATTTTCCCATGTAAGAGAGGGCTTTGTATGCTTTAAACACTGGCTAGTCTTATACTTTAAAAGAAAAGATGGCTCATGAAGTATCATTATTAAAACAAATATTGCTGGTTTATCCATAAAGTCTGTTGTAGTTGTGTTTAGAGTTGCTAGAGTTTGCTCCATGTTGGAGAGATTTTTTGTAGCTTTTAGTGATTTGGGCATATAGGTCTCTAACATTCTTAAAGACCAGTGCTATGAGGTGTACTAGATAATGTTTGAAGGTGAGAGGAGGTGAGAGCACCTTCAAAGAATTTCTTGCTCCTAGCTGTTGTAGTAATAAGGGTATTTTGCATTAGAGTCAGCCCCTATATAAAAGGCAAAAGATTGACTTGGGATGCACCTTTCAGACCTTACTGTAAAATATGCATGGGCATGAATTTTTCGGGTGCTCTTTCACCCCATGCTTAAACAGAAATGAAGATAAGTTTGCTTTCAGCCAGACTGGCGTAATTTTCAAACATCTGTCTGGTTTAGTATCTTTTGTGTTTAAAAAAAAAAAAAAAAAAAGAGGAATGGTTAGGAGGAGGTAATGGCAGAGGGAGATAAGTTTCTGGAATTGCAGAAGTAACTATATGATTTAGTGGAGCTTCACTTAATTTGAAAATGTAAGTACATTCTGATAATGTAAAAGGATTTGGGAAAAATAAAGTCTTGCTGTTGTGGTTTTTACCACTGAAGTACCAAATATTCAAATTGCTTTTCCTTGTCCAAATTTTGTATCTTTGAGTGGAATGTAACTCATTTGGTTAACCTCTACTTTCTTTAACTCCAGGCATTTATGTTGCATATTTGTCATTATGTAAAACAGGCCTAATACTTAAGTCCCTGTTTAGGATAGTTCTTGTTTAAATAGGGATATAATTGAATTGTTCTGTATTGTCAAATTTCTTTAGGAGAAGAAAGTTCCATTCAAGATCAGGTGGTATGTGGATGCTTTAAATCAAGCAAACTAATTCTTTCCAAATGGTTGTATATACTCTCTGTGGCTCTGCTTTGTTTCATCAATTGCATTGTTTCAATGTCTGGCGTTGTTCCCTCTTTCTAGTGTAATACTCATTATAACATATTGGAACCTGCCAGTTTTATTTGTTTTATTTCAGTGCAAATTAAGTGCCAACAACAGAAAGTCTTACACAAAAGGAAAAAGGCAAAAGGACTGCAACAGACACAGCTCTAATGATGAAGAATTAATTGGGTAAGAAATCATCTTAAAATTAGTTCTATGTATATTCAGAGTTTCATAATCTTTCTTGAGGATGGGTGTCTGCTCTCTAGCTAATTATTTGTGTCACACAGAGATGGTTTTCTCAACCTTTAGAGAATCACGTTTCAGTGATTTAATGGCAACTATAACTTTTTCTTTGTTTTAACATAACACAAGACTGCTACATTGGAACGTTAGTGCAACACTTACTAGAGGAATTACTACTTGTTGACCTGCTTGGAATCTTGAAAGGTGCTTGTTACTGTCTAAGTACAAATTATCATTCTAGCCCTAGGTATTTTTGATATCTAAGAAATTTCCCAGATTATGTTTTGCTTGTCACTTTTTGCTCTGTAATCCACAGTTGTTAACCTGGCTTTATCAACTCTTAAAAACAAACAGAAAAACAGCAACTGAAGCAATATGGGGAAGGCCGTAAAAACCTAGAGGTCTTTCACCTTGTAACAGTCAAGACACCTAAGTGAGTAAATGAGACTGCTGATGTGCCACTTCTTTATGCTTTGTTGCCAAGAGCAAGAATCTTGGTTTATTTGGGATGATGACAAATTACTTAAAATCATCTTCTGTGAAGCTGTCAACTAAATAATTGTTTATTTGAGAAAATTTTGAAACCAGATGTCAACTACATTGACAAAAGGAAATGAAAATGTAGAACTAGATTCATTAACAGCTATGAAATATGACTCCATGAATAAGTTAATTATATTTATCTTAATGAAGCAATTGTCATTCCACAAATCATTCAACTCTAAACAAAGAAGAGTATGCATTCTGTGCCCCATTTTCTGACTGGAAGGTAACTTGACCATAAGTGATTTCTTGTCAGGAGAGGCTGTTGAAAACAAACTGCACAGGTAATGAAAATACTTAATGACAGTAAATGATTTTGACACTGATAAATTGGGTGGTTTTGTGGCCTATGAATCATAGAATCATAGAATCATAGAATCGTAAGGGTTGGAAAGGACCTTAAGATCATCTAGTTCCAACCCCCCTGCCATGGGCAGGGACACCTTGCCCTAAACCATGTGGCTCAAGGCTCTGTCCAACCTGGCCTTGAACACTGCCAGGGATGGAGCATCCACAACCTCCCTGGGCAACCCATTCCAGTGCTTCACCACCCTCACTGTAAAGAACTTCTTCCTTATATCTAATCTAAACTTCCTCTGTTTAAGTTTGAACCCATTACCCCTTGTCCTACCACTACAGTCCCTATGGAAGAGTCCCTCCCCAGCATCCTTGTAGACCCCCTTCAGATACTGGAAGGCTGCTGTGAGGTCACCACGCAGCCTTCTCTTCTCCAGGCTGAACAGCCCCAACTTTCTCAGCCTGTCTTCATATGGGAGGTGCTCCAGCCCTCTTATCATCCTCGTGGCCCTCCTCTGGACTCGCTCCAACAGCTCCATGTCCTTTTTATGTTGAGGACACCAGAACTGTACGCAGTACTCCAAGTGAGGTCTCACAAGAGCAGAGTAGAGGGGCAGGATCACCTCCTTCGACCTGCTGGTCACGCTTCTTTTGATGCAGCCCAGGATACGGTTGGCTTTCTGGGCTGCAAGTGCACACTGCCGGCTCATGTTAAGCTTTTCGTCAACCAACACCCCCAAGTCCTTTTCTGCAGGGCTGCTCTGAATCTCTTCTCTGCCCAGCCTGTAGCAGTGCCTGGGGTTGCCCCGACCCAGGTGTAGGACCTTGCACTTGGCTTGGTTAAACTTCATAAGGTTGGCATCGGCCCACCTCACAAGCGTGTCAAGGTCCCTCTGGATGGCATCCCTTCCCTCCAGCGTATCAACCGAACCACACAGCTTGGTGTCGTCGGCAAACTTGCTGAGGGCGCACTCAATCCCACTGTCCATGTCACCGACAAAGATGTTGAACAGGACCGGTCCCAACACCGATCCCTGAGGGACACCACTCGTTACAGGTTTCCAACTGGACATCGAGCCATTTACCACAACTCTTTGCGTGCGGCCATCGAGCCAGTTTTTTATCCACCGAGTGGTCCATCTATCAAATTGATGTCTCTCCAATTTAGAGACAAGGATGTCATGTGGGACAGTGTCGAATGCTTTGCACAAGTCCAGGTAGATGACATCGACTGCTCTGCCGCTGTCCATCAGTTCCGTGGCTCCATCATAGAAGGCCACCAAATTGGTCAGGCAGGATTTCCCCTTAGTGAAGCCATGTTGGCTGTCACCAGCCACCTCGTTGTTTTTCATGTGCCTTAGCATGTTTTCCAGGAGAAACTGTTCCAAGATTTTGCCAGGCACAGAGGTGAGACTGACTGGTCTGTAGTTCCCCGGGTCTTCCACCTTCCCCTTCTTGAAAATGGGGGTTATATTACCCTTCTTCCAGTCATCGGGAACTTCACCTGACTGCCAGGATTTTTCGAATATGATGGACAGTGGCTTAGCAACTTCATTCGCCAGCTCCTTCAGGACCCGTGGATGGATTTCATCAGGTCCCATGGACTTGTGCACATTCAGGTTCTTAAGATGGTCTCGAACCTGATCCTCTCCTACAGTGGGCCTAAGGTCTTCGTTCTCACAGTCCCTGCATTTGCTTTCCAAGACTTGGGTTGTGTGGTCAGAGCATTTGCTGGTGAAGACTGAGGCAAAGAAGTCATTAAGAACCTCAGCCTTCTCCAAATCCATGGTAGCCAGTTCTCCTGATAGCTTCTGGAGAGGGCCTACATTGTCCCTAGCCTGTCTTTTATTTGCTACGTATCTATAGAATCCTTTCCTGTTATCTTTTACATCCCTTGCCAAACTTAATTCTAGCTGGGCCTTAGCTTTCCTAACCTGGTCCCTAGCTTCTCGGGCAATGCTCCTGTATTCTTCCCAGGCCGCCTGTCCTTGCTTCCACCTTCTATAAGCTTCTTTTTTCCCTCTAAGTTTCCTCAGCAGCTCGTTGTCCATCCATGGAGGTCTCCTGGCGCTCCTGCTGCACTTTCTTCTAGTCGGGATGCAACACTCTTGAGCACGTAGCAGGTGATCCTTGAATATCAGCCAGCAGTCTTGGGCCCCCCTGCCCTCTAGGACTGTATCCCATGAAACCTTACTAAGGAGGTTCCTGAAGAGGTCAAAGTCTGCTTTCTTGAAGTCCAGGGCAGTGAGCTTGCTGCACGCTCTTCTCACCGTCCTGAGGATCTCAAACTCAACCATCTCGTGATCACTAGAGCCAAGGCTGCCCTGGAGCGTTACATTTCCAACCAGTCCCTCCCTGTTGGTGAGCACAAGGTCCAGCATGGCACCTCTCCTCGTCGGCTCCTCTACTGCTTGAAAGAGGAAGTTGTCTTCCACACAATTGAGGAACCTCCTGGATTGCTTGTGCCGGGCCGTACCGTCCCTCCAACAGATGTCAGGATGGTTGAAGTCCCCCATGAGGACCAGGGCGTGCGAGCGTGAGGCTGCTCCTATCTGTCTGTAGAGCGCTTCATCCACAGAGTCCTCTTGATCAGGCGGCCTGTAACAGATCCCCACCGTAATGTCCCCCGTTGCTGTTTTCCCTTTGATCCTGACCCACAAACACTCTGTTACCTCATCACCCATCCCCAGACAGAGTTCCATACTCTCTAGCCTATCACTGACATAGATAGCAACGCCCCCTCCCCGTCTGCCTGGCCTGTCTTTTCTAAACAGCCTGTAACCTTCCATTCCGACATTCCAGTCATAGGAGCCATCCCACCATGTTTCTGTGATACCAATGACATCATATTCCCGTAACCTTGCACACATCTCTAATTCCTCTTGCTTGTTCCCCATACTACGGGCGTTTGTATAGAGGCACCTTAGCCGAGCTCCAAATGAAGCCGACTCAATGGCTGGGACAGCTGGAACATCTCTACATCTCTCCAAGCACTTATTACAGGTGCTGGCAACTGACCAGGAATGTTGGGATGGATCAATGCTCCCCTCCCCCAACACATCTAGTTTAAAGCTTTCCTGACCAGCCTGGCAAGCCTCCTACCAAAACAGCTCTTCCCCTTCTTTGTCAGACCAGCTCCACCAGCCTCCAGTAGATCTGGCCTCCCAAATGGAGCCCCATGTTCTAAATAGCCAAACCCCTGACTATGGCACCAGCTTTCTAACCATTTATTAACCTGCCAGACACGCCTAGCTTTTTTAAGGTCCTCCCCTTTGCCCTGGAGAATCGATGAAAAAACTATCTGAGCTCCAGAGCCCTTAACCACCTCTCCCAGGGCTCTGTAGTCCTTCTTAATGTCCTCCAGGCAACTGCTGTCTATATCTCTAGCACCCACATGGACGACTAGAAGGGGGTAATAGTCAGCAGGACTTACTAGAGCAGGCAGCCTCTCAGCAACATCCCTGATCCGAGCCCCCGGCAGGCAACACACCTCCCTCGAGACTGGATCAGGCCAGCAGATGAGCGCCTCTGTGCCTTTCAAAGTAGAGTCCCCTACTACTATGACCCTCCTCTTTTTCCTGGAGGCACCAGTAGTGATCCTCTTTACTGGTGCATCAGCAGGGTGCTCATTAGGTGTGGTGGGTGCTTTCTCATTAGCCTCCTGCAGAACCGCGAAGCGGTTCTGGGTGGGGACATCAGATTTAGGAGGAAGCTCCTTGTCGTTAATTGTCCTCTTCCTCCTTTTTTTGTTCGTTTTTCCCGTGACTAATTCCCAGCTTAATAGTCATTGATTAGCCTGATGTTTACATTCAGAATGCTTCCAGCTGTTGCAGGGAAGAGCTGAAGTTATAAAAGATTCTGAATTTATTTTTCATACCTCCTTAGAGGCATAGCTGTTAGTTTTTGTGTACTTACCTCAAAATGCTTCTCTCAGTAACTTTGACTGAGGGAGTGGTTCAACCTAGCCAAATTTAAAAGCTGTGTTAATTGCAGTTACGTGAGTTTTAATTATGCTGTGAAATGGTTGATATCTGATATCAGTCTCTACAGGCCTTTCAGTAAGCTTTGAACTGACCTTTCAACATTGAGGAACTTCTCTTTTTTTTTTTTTTTTTTTTTAATTTATTTTTTTAAAAAGTTACGTTTGGATCTATTACGTATGTTAGGAGATGAGACTTTCAAGTAGCATTTGTAGATGTTCCATCATTTCTACCGAAATTCTTACCAGCACATTAGTGAGAGATGATTTCAACTGTAAAAAGACAGTAAACATTCAGATATTAAACCTGTGCATCTTTCACTTCCTCAAAAAAAGAGATGTGTGCTTAGAGACTAGCTGAAGGTACTCTGTAAAATGAACTTTGCTACCATATACAAAAAACCTTGTTCTAAGTTTTCCACTTGGGTACTCAGTGTTTCTCAGTCGGTCAAAATCAATGCACTGACCTTGTTGCATAATAAGCAGAAAGAGCACACAGGTTCTAAAGAGGTGGTATTTGTTGAGCAAGAGTCAGAACTGGCAACACTCCTCAGAAGAGGACAGCGAAGTGGCATGCTGAAAATGTTTCTAATGCAAAAGTTTCTCTGTTCCTTTTTTCATTTGCCCTGAAAAGCAGTAAATAAGTCTTAATGACAACTGCTATTAGCTTCTGTTGTTTTAAAAACAATATTCTTTATTGATAGGAGCTAATCTCAAATGTTTAAGGAGGCATGTTTCATCTGAAATAGAGGTCAAACATTTTGCCCAAAGGGGTACAAACAATTAATAGCTTTCAGTCCTTTGCTTTGTAAGGTAGGATAATACTTGGGGGTTTTTTCCTGTGAGAAGTGACAGACTTGGCAGGAGCAGCTAATAGCGTTTTTCATAATTTTTTTTTTCATCTGTTCCATCCTTGCATTGTAAGTATGTTTTCATTACCTTTGCTTAGGTATTTTTTTCTGTTTTGTGGAGGTAGATAAGAAGCGGTATGATAGGTGCTTGCTTTAGAAACCTTTGGTTTTTCTTTACCAAGATGCCTCCAGTCTTAATTTTGCGCAGTTTACTTGCTGGGTCTGCTGGTGGGTCTTGCTTTTAATGTATACTTTGCTTGCCTTTTTTTTTCTGCTTGACACTAATTTTTATCTTTTGAAGTGTCTTTTGCATTACTTGCTCACTTTATTCTGTGGACAATTTAACAGGTAATTCAGGGATCTGTGTCCCAGCCATTGTTTACATATGTATAGGTTGGTTTGAGTGTAGGTTTTTTTTCTGAATCTATTTTATGGTCGGTCTTAATGACATAATCTTTCAAGAAATGCAGCCAGATGCCATTCCCCCTTTAGAAAGGGAAACCATTGAAAGCTCTGATGCCACTGTAAAGCTCTGAAGATCAGGTCATAACCAGTTGTCCTGTCAAGGTCTTCAGTCAAAAACTGGTGCCACATAAGAAGTGATGCCTTAGCCTGGCAGTGACATCTTTAAGAATAGCTAATTGTATATGGTTTTCTTTCTTGTTTGTTAAAGGTTTCTCTCCTTGCACAGATTTCCAGTGCAGAGCTAGTTGCATGTGTGTGTTTTCTTTGAATTCTAAGATAATTTTTACAAAGATACTTGCTTAAAATGTGTAACTCCATTTAAAGCAAGGGAGTGGGAAACATTACAAATTCTGTACCTAATAACAATCAGTAAACCAAATTATGGTCAGCCCTGGAGCCTGTCAAGGTCTATCCTGATGTGAATGTGGGCAAAGAATGTCAGACCTGAGTTTCCATGGTGGCCAACAAACTATAACTAATGAAATCCAGTTTCACTGGAAGTTTTGCTTCTGACTCCTTTACCTCCTGCTTTGGGCTTTCTCTGTCATGATGGTATTGTTAAAGTCCCTACAGGTTGGAGTCTTTTATCTTTACAAGTCCTGATCATGCAATTAAAATAAAGATTCTGTAACCATGTATGTTCCCACTGGACTAATTACCTTCCAAGTTCACTCTAAATTTAGTAAAATTTCATTATGATACCTTGTGTTTGACAAATAGAAAGAAAAAATATCTGGCATTTCTATGAGGTGGAACAAGGAAAATGGAAATAATTTAGATTTGGAAAATAAACTATTAGGCTCATCATGATTCTAGGTAGGAGAATGGAAGTATTCCATAGAGAATAACACAGTTTTGTTGTCTCGTGGTGCTCTACAGTAGTAATTTTAAAACATTTCTGGTTTTGTTTGGTTTCTTTTTAAGGAGAAACTTTGATTCACATCTTCATATTAGTAGGGCCCTCTTCTGTGACTCTTTTGTATTTGGAGGAAAAGTGCTATTTAAATACTTCAAAGTTTGATCTGTAATTGAGTCCTGCTTGAGGAAGAGGAGAAATATGTGGCTTAGTTTTTCATTGCTTCATCTCTTCTGGTACCCCAAAAGATGAAGTGTCTTTCCACTATAGTTCTTTAGTAACTGGACCTCTAAAGTAGTTTGGGTCTTCCTTATCTTTAAGGAGGAAATTAAATCAGAAGTGTAAATGTCTAGTTTCCTAAGATGAATTTGCATGACTTGATGACTTTCACCTTGAAATAGCCTTTAACTGCTTTACTAGTTGTAAATTTTTTTTAATGGTCTAATAGGTTCTTGTGTAGCTGAATTCTGAATTTTTATCACATTTGTTAAATATACGTCATCTTAATTTCCTTAGGTATTGCTTATATATGCCTTGTTGGACAAACAAGTTATGTATATTCTGGTCACTGTAAGCACTTCTGATGTATTAAACTATGGTTAATTTATCAACTCTGAACATTTGAGAAGCCCAGAAAAGAGCCAGAACTTCTGACTGCGTGGAGACTTCTGTAGAAAATAAGTCTCTTGCTTCCTATGCTAAATTGAGAACACTTTGCAGGCTTGGTGTATGCTCACTAGGCTGCTATGGTTGGGCTCCATCATGTAAGATACTAGTGTTACTAAACTGTCCCTCATGACCTGTATTTATGATTCTATGATTTACTTTCTAAGCTTCTCAGTAGTTAAAGCATATCTTTAAATGAAACTCCAATCTCTGGATTCTTGGAGCGTAGAACAAACCTTTTTTAGGGTTACAGTATTCAAAGTACATGCTCAGGCTCTGAGGTTCTAATAGGTTCTTAAAAACAACAGTTATTCGTATTAGTAATCATAGAGTGTACGCAGGTCTAGGTAAAAGAACAAATGCATATCTTAGCTTTTCTTGACTCTGCCAAAACATTCTGGAGCACTTCTGTAGTTTAGATCAGTCTTCTAATGAGACTGTCTTTGTACATGTGACTTCTCATTGCCTTCATAGAGTCACTTCAGAAATCCTGGATTGCTTGGGGGTTTGGGTTTTTTTTTTTCAACAGCTAATTAGGGCCAATCTTTTATACAACGCTTTCTCCTCTGTCCAGATTCTTGGCATCAGTGTCTTTATTCAGGTTGGGATTTTTGTTGTGGGTTGTTTTTTGGGTGTGGGATTTTTTTTTTTGTGGGTTTTTGGGTTTTTTAAATTGTTTTTTTGCTTTGTTTTGTTTGGGGGTTGGTTTATTTGTTTTTATAATCCCTCAGCATTTTATTTTTATTTTGAGGCAAAGTTTTAGCTCTTTACCGCTTAGTTTTTCTTTGGAAAACTTCTAAAAGAAGTTTAAGACAGTGGAGGAAACTGCCTTCACATAAGCGCAAGTTACTTAGCTTGGAATGGGAACCATTTAGTTTTATTGTCCTTTGTCTAGATAGTGGTCTCCAAGGTGTGGTGTTTGCAAGACAATCCACTGGGGTGCAGGAAGGAAATGTATTTTGCACAATTAATAGTTTACTTCATCTTTATTGCATCCTTTTAAAAAATTCTATTTGTTTTTCATAATGTACGTTATTAGTACATCTATATAAAAATTAAACATGTTGAAGCTACATGCTCAAAATACTTTTAATGATAGAGGTGCATGATCAAAAAAATAAAATAAAATTTGAAGACCACTGGTGTAGGAAACATGTAGCAGAACTCAAAGAGAAAGCAGCTAATTGCGTGTGTGTTAAGGCATTCAGTGATACAGAGATCAGTAAGATTGACCAGCATTCATAGCTTACATGCAGGTTGTCCAGGCTATGCATAGGAACCTTGCTGTCTTTTCAAGTTCAATGAGGGGTTATGTGTCTTGTTAACATAGTAAGTGAACGGAGAAAAGAAATCTCAACATGCAGCAACTACTGAAAGAGCAAAATAAATGATTGTGAAACATCTTCCCCAAGTTCAGTATGTTGCCCTAGTAATGCAGTTCCAGATTATTTATTTTTTTTTAAGATTCAAGTATATCCTGCTGTTCTCCAGCAGTTTTTATGCCATAGCTGTATTTGTTTATACTAGGTACCACATAACCGTGCTGTTGAGCTGAATGCAGCATGTCAGTGGGACAACTGTAATTTCTGACAAGTTGCTTGCACTGCTTTAAATCCACTGAAGAGTAGCAGCAATTTGCTTAATAAATGTCACTGTAGCATGCATATAAGAGCTATGTGAGTAATAAAAGGCTTTCTGTAGCTGTAAAGGAAGGATTCTTGCTCTACAGTGTGAACAGTTTAGTTTGTTATGCAAGCATGCAATCAAAAAAGCAATTCTTGCCTCAGTAATTTTTTAAAATCAACAAATGAGCCTGAACTTCAGTGGCTGCTTAGGACCAGCCCTGGGAAAACAATTCCAGATCTCATCTGTTTGGGGAAAAAAAAGTCAATCCTGACAAATTATCTATGATATATAATGCTTATCAGTTTATAAGGAAACATTCCAAACTACTGGTCATGCTGCACAATTAGTTCTTTATGCAAAGACTTGAGTACCAGTCTAGCAGTATCAGCAAAGTATAGATACTTGTTTAAAGTACTTCAATAATGAGTTTTTACTAACTTTGTAATTCATAATTGTATGCGGTTTCTTCACCAAAATTGAATAAAAATTAGTTGGAGCTTTAAAACTGAGAGAATGTACTAGCTTCTTGTTTCCTCCCCAACAAGATCATAAGCTAATTTGTGATATGGGAACCAATATTATTCATTATTATAAAATAAGATGCTACAATGTGAGTCCTGGTTTCCATATCCTGCAAATGCTCAAGTGTACACGTTCAGGACAGTTTATAAGACCATAGTGACACCACTTCCAACATTTTGCAAAAAAAAAAAAGATGCACCAAGATTTCCAGGCTTCTGCACTGGAAGTTTGCCTGTTCAGAATTGCATATGGATGTGTTAGTCATTGATGCCAGAAGAAAGAACCTTGAAAGGCTGTCCTGGTCAAGAGATGTGTTTGTGTTTCCTCTTCTCCAAAGAGAACTGTTTTGTAAATTGTCAGGGAAGTGAACATAATTCTGGTGAAGATACAAGGTCTGATGCAGAGACAGTTAACTCAAAGAAAAGTTTTGTTGAATTCATGTGACTTAAGAAGTTCTCAGCACTCTATTATTAATTTATTATTAAATGGCAGGCAACCCAAAGTTATCTTGACGAATGTCCTGAGGATGAAAATAGGAAGAAAATACACACAGACGCAACCTAAAACTGGTGCTATTTTTTCTGATGCTGGCAAGCTGCAGTCAGATCAACCACCCTCATCATCTGCTGCTAGCCTAAAGATATGGCAAATTTTAAACCCTACTCTCCAAAGCCTTTTTCTGTCTAAAAGGTATGTTGTCTTCACCTTGTGTCACTAAAAATAATTTTCCTTGCAGTTGTGTTTTTCATGAGAAAATATTCTTTGTACCATAGGTATCTTGTTCATGAACCATATTTTCATTCTCATGTCATCTGACTTGATTCAATCCCCTTGGACTGGTTCCTTTTGATAATCATTGAGAGAGAATGCACCAGGCACACTGTAGTGTTTCCTTATAAAAGGGCTTCTAGGTGGTCCTGTACTGACAAGACCAGTTAATTCTGATTCAGCCATTGGACTCTCAAATTATTTTTAAATTTTTATCTTATGAAAAGAATACACTTGCGTTTAACTGTCTTCTTTTTTCAGAGAAGGTATCAAAGTGTATTTTCACTGTTATTGTTTCAGACTCTTCATGAAAATAGGAAAACTGGCATAAAGGGTCAGGAAAAAAAGCGTATCAAGTTCCATATCTCTCCTTTTCCCCTCCACACAGTGGCCAGTTGCAGATACCCAGGGAAAAGTATGGCTACTATGAATGAGTTTTCTCTCTGATCTTCTGATGGTAACAGGTTAGGGGCTTCCTCTATTGGAGGTTACATCCAGACTACAGTAGTGTTCTGTATTAGACCTTTCCTCTCAATCATATATATCCTCATTGGTTATAACTTGTGTGCCTCTGCAACATCTTGTCTGTAGGATTGTCTCCTGATTTAAAGCAAATTTATATCTTGGTGCAAGAGGAGATCTGAATGCTCCCCAGACGCCACACAGTCTGCTGGAGCGTGCTTTGGGTATGAATACACACAACAAAAGAATTACACATTCAATACCCAAAAGACAGTTTTGTTTACAACAGATTCAAAAAAGGCCATAACATTACATCCTAATGCAAAATAAATTGCAATGAAAGTGGTAGAATTTAAACCACAGTATGAGAAACTAAGTGGGTAAATCGAGCTATACAACAAGCTGGCTGCAGTGGCATTGTATAAGTTGTGCTGCTACTACATGTGTGTGCTCAAGTGGGCAGTTACATCTTAATATTTTTGGTTAACTTATTGTTGATGCTTGTCTCCTCTAACACTTGCCTGTTTTTCTGAGCCTTGCTATTGCTATACTGTAGAATGCCACCCGAAAGTTGAAGAGGGGAACAAAATCTAATGCTACCTATTTGTGTAAGTGCTTGAGAAAATTCAGTGTATTTTACTGGAGGCTTCTTGTTCAGAGGAAAATCAAGATTGATTGTTCCATAGTTCTAAGAAATGTGTATAGATATTGCATGAAAGCTATTTAGAGATAAACATTTGTCAGTTTTTAAACAATACTTATATGATGTGTTAGAGACTGTGCAGTGTGAATTGTACCTGGCTACAGTGAAATTATATGGCTAGCTTTTCTTACCTTGGTCTCTTGTTGCGCTTTTTTTTTTTTGTGTTCATCTGCTTACCTTGGATTTAAGTTCCTTAGTGGGATTTTGTTTTGTCTCTAAGGGACTGCAAGTAATGATGTTTGATTACCAAGTTTCTTTCTCTAGATTGCAGTGCAGTATTTACGATTTACTGTTATATATATGGCAGGCAACCCAAAGTTATCTTGACGAATGTCCTGAGGACGAAAATTGGAAGAAAATACATTGACAGCCATGTAATAATTGATGCAAATTTATCTGCTGATGATAAATTACGATCGGGTCAACTACCCTCATCATCTGTTGCCAGCCTACAGACATGTCAAATATTAAATTCTCCTCATGAAAGTTCTTTTCTGTCTGAAAGGTATGTTACTGCTGATTTTGCCAGTCCTGAAATGACATAACTTCACAATGGAAAAGAATTTCCCTGAAACAATTTTTGTTATTCTTGTCTTGAAGCATGAGATCAATTTCCTGAATGCAAACTAACAACTAACATGCTGCTCCAATGAGCTGTTTTAACATTGCATTTGTTCTGATTTGCTGTACTTGATGTTAATAGTCTACTTCTCTTGTAATGAATTTCTGTTTACAATAGATCAGTGTTTTGATCTGTGGAGATGGCCAAGTAATTCAAATGCATTTAAGTTGGTTTTGTGTCCAGAACCAAAATCTTGCTTTCCTGTTGCTGTTAATGTGTTCTAGCATGATTTCAAATAACTTCTTGTGCAAAATTTCTACATATTCTTCTCTGTGATGGTTTATTTATTTTCACATTGATCCACCAGAGGTCTCAATCCCAGAGAGCCATTGTTTAAGGGCTGTATGTCCTTTCATTGCTTAACATCTACTTTTCCTCTTTTCTTCCTGTGTTTAGGTTGATTGAGCATCACAGTAAGGCTTGACATATAAAACTAGCAGAAATCAGATATTATATAATGCTTATTTTGGTCTGAAATGGCAGTTGAATTCAGAGTAAGCTGTTTCCTCTTGTCATTTATAGCTGCCTTTTTGCTCAACAGCAAAGTATTCACAGGAACAAATAGCAAGAAATTTGAGGGAAGAAAATAGGAAGAGGAAGGAAAGGAAGAATTATTGGTGAGGGCAGGAATAATCAACAGATGTCAGGTTAAAGAAATCTTAAAAATTCTTGAGAAAAGCAAGTCATATTCCTCATTCTGACACATGAACATCTTAGAGGACCTAAATTAGTAAGAATTCCTTTGGGTTTTGTTTTGGGCTTTTTTGGGTTTGTTGTTTTTTTGTTTGTTTGTTTGTTTTGGGGGTTTTTTTGTGGGTTTTTTTTTTTTTCCTGTTGAGATCCCCATTGCTGCTTAAATTAATCTGACAAAGCTGCAATTTAAATGAGGGATTCAGAACAGTTCATTAGACTGTCTCATTTTAGAAGTTTTACTTTTGTTGCTAATAAATATTTCTCCATAACTTTAGGCTGACTAAAGTGGGAGGAATTTGTTTGAATTGTTGTGGGTTTTAGTGTTCTTGGATGGTTGGTTGGTTGGTTTTTTTTGTTTGTTTTGGTTTTTGGTTGGTTTTTTTTTTCTTTACTACAAAGTCTTTAAGATAATTTTAATAACCAATTTTTCCACTTGGTATTGTTCTGGATGATGGGAGGTAGTGGGTTGTTCGAGAGGAAGACATGAACTCATGTATGTAGCTCTCTAAATCTGAGGAAACGTTGCATATTTTTTCAAGCTCATATCTGAAGGTTGTTGTTGAGTTTTATGTTAAGCACAAGAATGGTTTGAACTAGTCAATTAGTCAATTTTTTTAGCAGTTGGTGTACTCTCAACTTGCTTTAGATTTGGAGTCGTTTATTGTTTGAAGGATTAATATGTTGTTCCTGTGCTTTTCTAGTGTATTAAGTGAAAGGTTTGTTATTAGCAGGATTTTCCACCCATCGCCAGTGACTGGCGCATTACAGCAAGTTGTAATAGATACCATATAAGAAATGGAGAATTTAGGAATTGTTTCAACAAAGACATGACTTGATCCTGGTCACCTGTCTGTAACTAAGGTCTTGGCACTGATTCTTTTGGTATCTCTTCTTTCAGAGGAGAGTAAAACCTTCCCCTTATGAGCATTATGCATATGTATGCACATGGCCATATAGAGATTCATTTGTATCGTCAGAGTAGCTAGAATGCACGCTTTGTTTTACTCAAAATTGTGCCAGTTTTGTACTATGGAATTTAAGATTAAAGAATTAAAGAATTGTGTGTGATCAGAACAAGGTAATAATAATCTTTCTCTATCCACTAGAACTTGCTGCAAGTTCCCTGTTTCCTTTTTTGCTTTTGGTATTACAGAATTGGTGGATTTTGCATTGCTCGTTCATTGCAACTGAGTGTGAAATGCATTTGAGTCACCACTGACTTATCAGTATAACTAACAAATTTGAAGTAGGTTTTAAATGTAAAGAAACTTAGGGGTTTAAGGTGTTGTTTCTTATGGCTGTTAGGAACACTTTAGTGAATAATGACCTAGATTCTTAGGTTTTGCATATATCTGTTAAGTGCATTTTAAACTGAGTTATCAGCAAAGATTAGAAGTGGAAATAAAATGTGCAGAATTTGTGTATCGAGTAAATATATTCAAGGAAGTCTATTAGCTGAAACATTCTCTTTGAAATGTTTCCTACTGCTGAAATACTTGAATTGTGATGTTGGTCTAAAACAAATGCTAAAAAACACGTAATGGTTTTGTATGGCCTTTTAAGGTAGTCAAATTTAGGTAGCTGTTATGCATACAAATACTCAAGTTGAGAGAGAGATGCGGGTTCCAAAATCCAGTTTTCTGTAGTGAGGTTATTTCAGAACTAGAGCTGCCTGATCTGTAGAACACTATGACTTGCTCAATATACAGAAGGCATAATAACACTTACCAAACACTTGTTCTGTATTTGGTCCAATTAATGATTCTTCAGTTAATGATTCTTTGCAATTTCTTCATGATTCTTTTATACTTCTCACTACTGTGGTGTCAGAACACTCTATTTGATTGGAATTGGAATTTATTTGTCTTTACAGTATTCCCAAAGAGCACCGATTACTCTAATTTACAGGTATGGCACTGAAGAACAGGCATCTGTTCAGAAAGTGTCCAACAGCTTTGGCTGTCTAGTTTGAGATGTCAAGAATGTTCTTTCCCATAGTCAGTGATGTTCTTCATGAGTCCAAGCTCAGCTGTCAGTGATTTCAGTCATCATGATGATTGCTTATCTCTTTGCAAATTAGAGACTGCAACATTCTGAGTTAGGCACATTATAAAAGAAAACAATGAACACAAGATCTTTTTGCAGTAAGTGAGGTCACAAAAGGAGGAATGAAACATTTTGCAGAGCAGCATTAAATTGCTTTATCTGTGAAACCTTCTTTATTTTCTTTTTCATTTTCCAAATCTCACAGAAAATGAAGCAGAGGTCACAAGGGTTAGTTTCTTTTATCTTGAAACCCTGATAAATTTTCAGAAATCTTGCATACTGAATGTAATTAAGTTCATATAAGAAAATACTGCATAAACATACAACCATTAACCTAATGCATACTCTAGAAACCAAAATCCAGTTATGTAGACTTTTGTCAGCTCTAACTAGCCTCCAGAGAAATTAAGAGTATGTTTACAAGATCAGACCTCAAATGTGAGGATGTCATACTGTTCAGTTGATCAGCACCTCCTGAATATCATAGAATGGTTTGGGTTGGAAGGGACCTTAAAGATCATCTAGTTCCAAAACACCTGCCCACAGGCAGGGACACCTTCCACTGGACCAGGTTGTTCAAAGCCCTGTCCAGTTAATGTTCTCTTATTAATTTAAAAAAAAGGCAGCTAATAAAATTAACACCCCCCCCCCAACTGATTACTTTCTTGCATATCCTTCTTTTTAGACTAAAACTACGAGCTCAACTAAACACCTGTAGGTTGCCTAGTTTCTGTTACTGTAATCATTTTCTGATTCTTCCCCATTCATGTCCTGTACCCCCTCACCTCCTTTAAAGTTACTGTTTCAGGCCCTTATGATCAGGAATTTCTATTTAAAATCTTTTCTTATTGCAGGAACTTACTCAGTGGATTCTGTTAGCCATTCTAAATCTAAGTTAAAAATATACTACGTTGCCTCATTCCCATTGTATTAATGACAAAGCCAAAGATACACTCAACTGACTTTGTTCTCTCTTTTTCTTGTTATGTGTTCTTGTTGCAGTCACGCTTTACAAAATAATATTTCAGTGTCTGATGTCAGGCATGTCAGATTTTCATACTTTGCATCTTTTAGAAGCATCCATTTCATTAATAATGTTAGAGTATCTGTATTTCTGCAACGGGAACTGAATTGGTTTGTGCTTCATTTGCCAAGCTCCACGTGGTTACAAGAAAGGCAGAAGTTTGTGGTCTAACCAACTCTTGTTTCTGTCGGAATTTTTATTCAGTATTCTTTCAAAATCAAAGATAAGTCATAGTTAATATTCTTTACAGATCTGAACATTGCCTGAGGAAGACAGATGATGATCTCTGTAAATTGACCAAGGCTTCTAAGGAACCAGAAAAAAATGATGTCCTCACTTTTAGAAGACGGGAACTGAAGAAAAAAGGTTTGTAGTGAGCAATAATCTGGCATTTAAATGTTAATTTTGGAGAGTGTTAGAAAATTTTCCTTTTTTTTTTTTTTTTGTCTAGTATTATGAGGAGAGCACAGAAATAAAATAGATGTTGCATGCAGTGTATGTGTTTTCTCAAAATGCATGTTTTTTTTTCACAGATACAGTAAAATATATTGAATAGCTGTTTTTAAATAGGAATAAAGCTGTGGTGAATCAGATCTGTGGAAGAAAAAGGAAACTGAGGGCAGCCTCACTGCACCATTATAATCCTGATTTATAAGTCTTTTATATTCAAGAATGTAATACATTAAGAATGCTCAAATGTTTTGTAAACCCTGCAAAAATATTCTATCTGACAATGTTTGTATTTACTGCTGAAAAATGGTGAACTCTACGCTGAGTCTCCAGGGAGAATGTTCTATCTTTTTAATACTGGTTAGTAATATTTGCAGATTAGAACAGGAGATGGAGAATATTGCATCCAGCAAATAAAGAAAGGCTCTGGAGTATGGAACGGTAATTCTTACTCGGAAGGGAGCTATGAGTTTGGTTATATCCTTATCTTAACTAATGGTGCAATAATAATCTTTCCTGAATTATTTTAGAGAATATATTTTGGCAGCACACACAATTAAAAAAGGAAGGAACTGTTGTGGAAGGTGTCTGCTTCCATGCATTTTATTTAAGACATAACATTTATGAAGAAATACAAAGGATTTTAAGGGTAACCCATTAAATCACCTTTTTTCCCCCCCTCCCTCCCCTCCAACACAGAAAACAAGAACTATGATGAATTGCAAAAGAAGAGCAGAAACATGAACAGCACCACTCTTAGTCAGAAGGAACCAGGTTCTTTTGATTCTGAGAAAAGGAAAAGAAGATCTAGTGGCCATATTTCTGATGATTGTAATGCACACATTCCAGAAAAATCACTTCTACTATCTGTAAGTTGCATATGTATGTGTTCATGTACACACAAGCACACACACTTCAGTAGAAGCAGTAGCAACATCCGAAATAAAAGAATTATACTAATAACTAGGATATCTAGGGATA
This sequence comes from Strigops habroptila, assembly GCF_004027225.2. Classification (NCBI taxonomy): domain Eukaryota; kingdom Metazoa; phylum Chordata; class Aves; order Psittaciformes; family Psittacidae; genus Strigops; species Strigops habroptila. Next base: position 19,258,155 of record NC_044278.2, read on the forward strand.
TTGTTATATCTGTTGAGGAGAAGTAGCTCAGTGGTGCATCAAGAAGAGTGAGTATATGTACTTTTTGTCCACAACATCAGAATATGCTCCTTATAGCAGAAAGGTTGTGACATGGAGTAAAACAATTTTGGAAAAGAGGCATCTAGTTACTTAAGTGAAGCTTCTTTCACAGATGGTGTAGAACTAATTAGGGACTTTGATAGAAAAATTACAGAGTATACCTGGGGTTATTGAAATCTTGCAGATGTCATCTTTCTCTCTCCTCCTCAGTCTATTGTACTCTTCCCTGAAGTTTTATTCTTATCTGTTATTAGGATTTGAAAGGAAGAAGGTGAAGGGGGAGGTGGGGGGGGTGGGTGGAAAAAATGACTGAGAGAATCAGTCAGACCAATACAAACTGTGATACATATTCAAGCATTTGAATATAATAAAGGCATCTCTGTAACCTTCTGATTAAAACCCCGTAGAAATAGGCAGTTGCCAAGTCCTGTTCACCCAGTTGACCAAGCCATACGTTTGCCAAGTAATGAACATCATTGGTGTTTGGTCTTTCAGTGTCAGACAGTGAGAGAGCTGCTAAAAAATCAGAAATAGTTTCTTGTTCAGTTTGAGTGGGAGTCATGGTAGACTTTTAAGAGGTCGTTCCCCATGCTTTTATGTAATAACCTTTGGAATATGGGGAGAGAGAAATTACCTGGACTTGAGCTCTAATGCAGTTGCATTAAGCTATAATTTTGTCTAGTACATAGCTAAGTCTCAGTGATCACTCATCTGAACTATCATAGAAATGTCAAGAAATAAGCATACATACTGTCTCTGATACCTGTTTTCTAGAAGGAGCAACGATTGAGTTCAGTTCAGTCTCCTAGCCACAGCACGCTCTGTGAGGATGGACAAGATCGCAGATCTAATACAATTCTGGTACCAGATTGTATTCCCCAGCCATTAGAGAGAGACTATAAAGATGCTTCCACCCACAACCACTTAAGGCCTGCTCACAGCTGCCCAGAGGAACCTGGGTCAGAGTCTTCATCCAGAAATTTGTCAGAGAAACAGCTTTCTGCCACCAGTGGGGATGTCGTTTCACCACAAGTTGGTACCATCAGGAAATTAAAGATGGACACATCAGAGTACTTGAGCAAGCTGCGGAACAGACTCTACAGGGGTAATCGGCAACTTGTTTCAGTTGATCCAAGTATGTACTGTATCTGTGCTGCTGACAGTTACTACTGGTACGCTTAGGTACCAGGAGAACTCATGCATGACTGACTAGTTGAAACATAAGAAACAAAATATTGAAGACAGAGTTCGTGTTGTTTGTAACGTATTGTGCACATTAGAGAGCAGTGCCTAGTGCCGGTGTCCTCTGCTGGAGTGTAGAGGGTCTTATACTCATGAAACAGGATAGACAGCAGGATTTTCAAAATCTAATCCTTATTTTGCAGCTGATTTTGTGGCTATGGAAAATTAAGCTTGTACTTTTTAATGATGCTGAAACTGAGAAAAAGTGTTCTCTCTTCTATGAAACAGCTATGTTGTGGCCTCTTTCTTTTAATAGTCAAATAATTTTGGGGAATCTTGGGTAAAAGGTGTTAATAAATATACAAAGCAGTACTTGTTGCATATGCTTTAATGCACACAGACCTTGATGGGTTTGAGCAATGTACTTTGATATTATATGCTACAAGAGAGAAGTTTTTGCTCATCTGAAATCTACAGTGAATGAAATATTCTGAAGTCTGCATTGTGAAGTATATGCATACTTCTTTTTTCCTCTTTAGTTGTCCTTTCCAGTGATGATGAAGATAGACCTTCTGAACCAAGACGCACTGAGCTGCTGCAGGATAATATCACTGACAGTAAAGAAACAGACCAACAGTCTGACTTCTGTTTCTCAGCAAAGCAATTGGAAGACAAGATGGAAAGTCACACAGAGCAGGTACTCCAGTTTTTGGCCTAGGTATTGTTATGCCAACCCTTTATTTCTCCAGTGTTTGTTTTTTCTTGCATGTTAGGACAAAAGTGAAACGCTTAGAGCAGATATGATTAGTCCCAGCAACAAGCAGTAGCTGCAGTAATTCACAGATAGAATTCTGGACAGTCTTCGGAGAAGATCTGTGGATCTGAACCTTGAGTGGTTTTGCGACATACAATGTATTTCATAGTTTGAAAATAAACATTTGGGAATTTAATACTACAAAACAGGAAGGATCAAATACTAACCTGAGCTAAAGGTAGACATGATAAGTTTGTGAAAAGATAGGGTTTTTGGTTTTGTTTTTCACACAATGTTTTATATTGATCAAGTTCAAGTCAGTAGTTTCTGCTTGTCATCCAGTCCTCTGTTGTAATTCAGTGCATGGAGAAGTTCAAGGATCTTTGTTGACAGCAGACAGAGATAGGCTAAAGTTCCCTTTCCTGTGTGGCTAGCATTGAATCTAAAACTAGCCATAAAGGTTGTTGCTCCATTTTTGGACTTCATTAGCCTTGTGCTTCTTGCTTTGACTGGGATTCGGGTTACCTCTGTAATCCTGAAATAAGCCAGAAGAGCCATTGCTGCCTCTTCTTACAGGTGCATCATTTTGATCAAAAACACTGGATTGGATCCTGTACCTTTGATATCAAAAGAGGGGTATTTTTTTGTTGCTCTGTTGTTTGAGGTTTTATTTGGCTCTAGATTAGTAAAGACCACAAGTTATATCTTGCAATGGGAACTTTAGAGGTGAAGCAAGATACTGTTAAGCCCTTAAGGATATTGTTAGTAATGATTGTAATAACAATACCGTTTTTTAATATGGAATTTTTATATGGAAGTTGGCTTTAGGAGTAAATTCTTACAAACATGAAGAGAAAATTCCTAAGGTTACAGGAGGGAAGTATCTCATTTGAAGCCCTTTAGTAAATATTCTCCCCCCCCCCCCCCAGTTTTTAACAGAGTCAATTGAAGATAAATGTCTTACCAGTTTATCTTCTGGAAGCACACCTAGAAAATGGACGAACCCAGCACTGGAAGTGAAATTTGGTAGTCTATACATTGGGAAATTTAAATGGCTATCAACGGGTCCTGCTAGGGTAAGTTGTTTTATTATAGTGAAATTTTGAGAATATTTAAAAATTAAAATTCTGGTTAAGCAAAGCTAGTAGTACTTAGTATGGAAGCACTGAGTTTTGATTATTGTTGCATTAAATGCTTTGGCTAAACAATGGAGTATGTAGTCCATTACCTTGTATTTTTGGATTGCTGTCAGTAGAAAAGCTAACTGGGATTATCTGCGGGTTCAGTTTTCAAAGATAAAGGTTCTGTGTAAATGCTCTACTGGAACAGAAATTATACTGGGGAAGCTTTTAGTGAATTCTAATGGAAAATAATGGCCATGTTAGAATTAATGTCACTTAAAACAAACACCAGTTACTTTTCTCAGAAATAGTACAGATATTGGAATAAAGTAATCCATAGTGATCAGAGTTCAAATATATACTATGTGCTAATCTTGCCTTGTAAACAGAAAATTGCTTATTTTGTAGTTTTAAAGAGCTACAAACCTAATACTAAAAGCATTAGTACATAGGCAACATGCTACTCACAGGGTGTAGAAATATGCTTCAAATAGAGTACCAGCCGCAGTACTTTCAACAGGTCTTTAACGAGACTCATTCTATATATTACAATAGAAAAAGACATGTTTGAACATGTATGACTTTTTTTTGTTTACAGTAAGACATTTTGAAATCTTGGGTTGTAATAATAATTTTAGCTTTTCACAAAACAGCAGTTTTGTGCAATAGTTCTCATGCAGCAGTGAAAACATTTAATGGAAATTCCCTAAATTCATATGCCGGAATAATTAGAGGGATGAACTGAAATATTTTTAGAATCAATGCTTTTAGGTGGAAAGTGAAAATATTCCATGGAAAAAAATAGCTTTGCTCTTTGTGCTTACTGTGGTAATGTAAGAGAAATGTCTCAATGCGTATGGCAACCTTCTGCCAAAGTGACAAGCATTCTTTATTTAGCCAAGCCTTTTTAACATAGCAGCAGTGTAAGTAGACTCTTCAGAGGCCTTTAATTCAAAGGTTAATGTAAATAGCAAAGTACACCCCAATGTTGGACTGTTTATGTAGTGTCCTTAATTCAAATAGTGTAGCTAATGGTCTTGATCATGGGGTGCTTAACTTCCTTTTGTCCCAAGTGTTTATGATTTTTTTTTTTCTTCTTAAGAAGCCTGTAGACTTCTCCACAACTTTCTGCTTATTTCTCAGTGCTTAGCACCTCTGAAAGTCACTTTGCTATCATTTAGATTCTGCAATGCGTGTTGCAATAGGAGTAGTGTTTTAGGTGAAATAGGCAATATAAATTTTCTTACTAGACATACTGGACTTGTTAGTATTAGCTTAATGCTTGGATTCTATGATCTTAAGGGTCTTCCCCAACCTAACAGATTGCGTGATATTATTTTCAGTTTATTTGGCTGTAAGCAAGGAAAGACATGCTGATAATTAACAATTCTACTTTGTTTTAATCAATTTGTAAAAAGCAAACTAATTTTTATTTTTTAATCTTATTTCAGTTTGCAATCAAGTATATTGTGATCCCATTTCAGGGTAAGAGAATTTTTTTCTTTAGCCATCTCTTAACTATATCTTTAAAGTATTGCATTAAAATACTTAGTGTTTATTTATATTACGAGTAATTTATAACCTTACTTGCTTTCACAAAGATGTTAATTTTTAAAATTTCATTTTTCAATAAAAATATCAATGTCTGTAGTGTAAGTATTATTAATGTAGCAGCTTCTTACACTTTTAAGGTGAATTTGTATTTTTAATGGCCTTGCCTCTCACATCCCTGCAGATATTAAGTGTTGAACTATAGTAAATATGACTATATTTACTATGTTTCTGAGGTGAAACCTCAGTCTTTTCAGATTAGGATTTTAGATCCTTAGGTTTATTAAACAATAATGTGAGTTGAGTAAAGCTAAGATGAATATACCTGTAGATTTGTATTCAGTCCATTTTCCAAAGATGATGTGTGGTTTCTGTATCCCATAGGAGAAGGTTCTGCGAGGGTGAGCAGTTCTAAATTGCATTGACTAAAAAGAAATAGGAGTTCATTATTTGCAATAATTTTTCTGTATTTGTAGGTATTAACTGTGGTTATTCTGAGTAAAAAACTTTTTTTTTTTTTTCTATGAAGAATAGCATTTAGATGTTTAGCTTTGGGTGTTACAATTTGGTAACTTCGTTTTACAGTTTGATATAGCTGATTTAAGTATTAAATTCTCACATTTTACGTAATGCCAGGAAAAAAATCTAGAAGTGCTGTTTTAATACACTTTGATAATACTTATGTCTTAGTGTGTAATTACTGTAACATGTATGACTTATGGCAATGAAAGATATGATTATTTAAAATTCTATTTTCTACAGTGGCTCTTAATAAGAATATTAACCTGACAGTGGATACTCTGGATCTGAGAAGGTTTGGCATGTGGAGAAGTGACGGTGGCTGTTCTTCAACAACGATAATTTTCCTTTGGTTGTCTGTGGATTATGTAGAAAAGATTGAAACCCAATTAGGGAAGTTAGTCATGAGCAAGCCATGTAAGTAATCTTTTTCCTTAAATGCAATAAAAAGATCTAATATATGGCATGTCAATAAAGCAGTTATTTTACAGTTGTGCTTCTGAAATGCAGGGGAAAGCCTGTAGATAATTTTTTAAAGATAAGTTGGCCAGTTTTGCTTTTCTAAAACGCCTTGCTATACTTGTATTTGGGGAAAAAAAAAAATAACATAATGTGATTCACAGTCTCTTCTACTTAATAAAAAGACCTTGTAACAGAATTCAATTGTAATTTGTGTGAGGAGGCCGTCTGAAACTGGGCTTGCGTATGAAGTATTTCCCCCTTTAAAATAAATACTCTAGAGTAACGTACCTCCTAGTTGAAAGGATTGGCAGATAAAGGTTGATTTGATCTTTGACAAGACTGCATACAGATTGGGCAGAGAAGTGATTCAGAGTGGCCCTGCAGAGAAGGACTTTAGGGTGTTGGTCGATGAGAAACTGAACATCAGCCGGCAGTGTGCGCTCGCAGCCCAGAAAGCCAACCATATCTTGGGCTGCATCAAAAGAAGTGTGACCAGCAGATCGAAGGAGATGATCCTGCCCCTCTACTCTGCTCTCGTGAGACCTCACTTCGAGTACTATGTGCAGTTCTGGTGTCCTCAACATAAGAAGGACATGGAGCTGTTGGAGCAAGTCCAGAGGAGGGCCATGAGGATGATCAGGGGGCTGGAGCTCTTCCCAGATGAAGACAGGCTGAGAAAGTTGGTTCTGTTCAGCCTGGAGAAGAGAAGGCTGCGTGGAGACCTCAGAACAGCCTTCCAGTATCTGAAGGGGGCCTACAAGGATGCCGGAGAGGGACTCTTCATCAGGGACTGAAGTGATAGGACAAGGGGTAATGGGTTTAAACTTAAACAGGGGAAGTTGAGGTTAGATACAAGGAAGAAGCTCTTTACTGTGAGGGTGGTGAGGCACTGGCACAGGTTGCCCAAAGAAGTGGTGAATGCTCCATCCCTGGCAGCGTTCAAGGCCAGGTTGAACAGGGCCTTAGGCGTCATGGTCTAGGCATCCCTGCCCATGGTATTGGGGTTGGAACCTTTCCAACCCTAACCATTCTGTGATTCTATGATTGCATTGCGGAAAATTTCCACTAAAGGCCAAATGGTAGGGTATTATGGACTGGCTGTCTAGTGTGAAATTCTGTAAAACTGAGTGTAACTGCTGCTCAAATATGCAGACTGGCACAATCACACAAGGTTTTTTACATTAGAAAAATAATTGAAAAATGACACTGACCAAAACGATGGTCAGAGTAGCCTGTGTGAAATTTAACAGTATGTTTACCCTGTACACTCACCACCTGTATGAAGAAAAATTATAAGAAATGTTAACTTTATATAAGGAGTATGAGTAGTTTGAAGTGAGATACTGAGTGAAATTTTAGCAGTGAGTTACCTTTATTTGTTGTAAGTTTATCAAACTTACTGGTTGCTTCTATAGACCCAGCTCCCAGTGAAATGAGTGGAATCTGAGTATGAAGCTATGAGGCGCTTTTAATCTTGGGTTTATTTACCTTGATTAAATCCTTGCTCTAGGAGAAACCTTCGGGAGTTGTTAAATTTCTACGCTTCAGTGTTTTATGCCTTTTGAATATATAGTAATGTAAATATTTTAAAAAGTATGTAGAGACTAGTTGAAACAAATTAGTGATAGTTTTACAGATTCTGAAAAGGGTTGTTATGATTCTGCTCTGCCTTCTTAGTGTCTTAATATTAGAAGACAATATGTCATGCTGGCTCTGACAGCCTGAGAGGGGTGAGGCTGCTGCAGTTCCCTGTCCACAGGTCCAACCAGTAGCAAAGCTGCAGATGTGATCCCAATATGTAAAGCACACAGCACACTCACATACATAACATATCTACATAGCTGGCCACATAGGTAAGAGGCACACAGCACTTACATGAACACAGACAGCACCAGCAGCCTCATCCTGCTTCTGCTGGCTGAGCAGCTTGGAGGCCCACTAGTGGGGAAAATACATACATATACGCACACACGCATATGTACAAGGTGGATCCTTCTTTCAGCTGGGCTCAGACACTCAGTCTGCCCTGCTGCTGGCCCTGGATCCCAGTCTTCCCATTGCTGGCACCTGGACATACAAGCCAGTGCCAGTTGCTTGTACAGGCTGTTGTGCACATGCAGGCACATAGCTGGGCAGGACTCCCCCGGTCTCAGTAGCTGACCCCCTGTGCTCTCATCCTTAGAGATGCACAGGCAGTCTCACAGTGAGAGCTGTCTCTTAGGGGCCTGCTCCCTCTCCTGGCTCCCAGGACACTTCACCTATTCATTTAGTTTGGCTTGATCTTCACTAGCAATCATGGTTGCTTGCACACATGCGCTCGCTTCAGTTGCTGTGTTCAGACACACCCCCCCCCCCATCCCTCCCCTCATCAAATAGAGAGTCCCTCATGCAGGAGAGAGTTAGAAAGGAATTTAATAAGAAGATGGGATAGATTGTGCTGATCAATGCACAGGGCATGGTCAGACAAGTGTATTGACTAGCAAAGTATTTAGATGTGACTGGTCCTTTTTATGCCCTTAGCCCTCTATTTTCCCACACTTGTTCCTCTACAAATCACCTGAATGCCTGCTTTTGGTTCTTCCCTTAAACATCCCATAGTAAGTCCTGGGCAACCCCAAAATTCTCTTCCTCTGCCTCCCATCATGTGTGCCATACACCTCAGTACAATCTCTCCTCAGTCTAAAAGGTGCTCTGGCATTGATGGGTTTCAGGTCTGGATCCTGAGGCTGAGGCTCTCCTGCGACAGCCCTGGGAAGGGCCCAGACTGAGTGTTTCTTCCTCCCAGTCCTTAATTTGAGTTCCTGCCTGCCATTGTGCTCCTGTGCTCCTCTGGGCTTGTGGAGGTGGGCCTTTGGTTGGCTGATGGCCTCTGTGAGAAACCTGACAGCATATTACTTGGTTCCCGCTCCTGCCATTGTCTCTCAATGCTCCTTTTTGAGTCTGCAGACAAGTTTTTACCATGTAACTTAATAGTTAATATTATCCATTCTCTCCTTTCTCCAGCCAAATCTAGTGAATTTGTATTTCTTGAACTGCCCCAACCGCTCACAGAATGGGAAGAAGACAGACTGACTGAAGTGATTACAGGTGTGAGCAAGAAGAACAGAGCACCAGATCTCCTTGAGTTTTTGTCTTTGAAGGAAGCACTATCCTTGTTTAAGGACCTTTCTCCTGAAGAGAGCTCTTTTATAAATTACAATAAGGATCTACTAAAGCAATGTATACCAAAACAGAATACCTCAGATGCTCATGAGCCTGCAGTTCAGGTTAGTTGCTTGATTCATCACCACCTGTTGGCATTCACACATTCTAGTAAATTTTAGATACGCCTTCTTTCTTAATCCATAGCTCAAAAAAAAAATCAGTCATGTTTGTTATTTCTCTCATGTTGTTTCTCTTTTTATTGCACAATGGGGCAAGATTTGCAGTAAACTAGATTGAGTCCACAGAGGGATAGTGTATAGACCTCGTCAGTAAGTGGCAAATAGTGAAGCTTTAGGTCAACTTATGGTTGCCTATGCCTAGAACCACAGGGATTTTCTGCCCTTGTGTGTCTCCAGGGCAGCAGTTTCAGAGTTAATCAAGTGCTGAGTGATGGAGCCATTTTTCAGTTGAGCTGGAAGTGAAGGGGTGCAGCAGAGGAGGAGCTGTGTGTCTTGCTCATTCCAGCCATCTCTAGATGACGTACTGCTGTGCCAGGCACAGCTTGAAATGCTAAATGATTCTTAAGGCTGCTGGTAATGTGTTAATACACCTCCCTCTGAGGAGTAAATGTCTCAACACAACCCCACATCCTTGTCACTTCAGAAATTACGTGTGTTTGATCCCATCAGTAAAAAGCACAGAGACAATAGATCAATCTGGCTATGAAACTGGGAACTTAAATTAAGCGAGCCTATTCTAAATCTGTATCATCTTTAGGCAAATTGTTGAAGAACTGGATTTTCAAACCTTCCAAGCATTCACAGCTCCTATTAAGACAGTCTGATACTTGTCTCCATCTGCTCAGGTCCAACACGTCCAGTTTCTTTTCCAAAACCAATTCTGTATCAGTTGGCTGAATAATGTTTAAACAGTTTTAGAGAGAGGTTATGAACAGAGGAAGAACTGTCATAATTTTTAAAGGGACATAACTTTTTAAATTATCTGAATAGTGGCATGTTTGCCTAAATCCAGATGTTTACACTTCTGCTCTCCAGCAGGATTTCTCTTCAGTGATGCAGGATATTCCTGTGGGCTTCAGGCTTGTTTTTTGTGTGTTCTGTTTGACATATTAAGCTGTTTAATGCTTATTATTATTGTTTGGATTTTTTTCTGGTAGGAATCTAAACGAAAAGTGGCCAGGCCCAGTTATGCCCTTGCAAACAAGCAGAATAGTGGTTGCTATTCTATCTCTCTGTCCTCTGCACTGAATGAAGAATGGAAAGAAGTAAGAGAAACTGGAGCAGTTAAGAAGTATGTATATTTCATATAAATGAGAAGGTGAAAATATAACAAATTGAATAAACAAATTGCTGGAATAAAACCCTTGGCTCAACTACTATTCTCTAGTTTATTTGAAAGTGTTGTATGAAAGATGGTCTAGAAATCTAAAATATCACCAAGTATAAATGTAGTTATTCCTGTTTCCATCCTAATAGTTAATAGACAACATGGATGTGTTACAGGATTACAGAAAATCTCACAGAAATCAGAGAATACCTTAACTGTGACTACAAGCTCATATCATGGATGCATCAGTGGGAGGGTAGGGACTTCATGGCTTCTGTGAGTTTCCATCTAGGTCTATATCAGAGCAAAACTTTAAATTTAAGCTGAGGTTTGGGGTTTTTTTTTAATATAAGCAGTGTTTTCTTTCACTCTTGTGGCTCTCTATTTATAACTAGTTTGTCAGATAGTTTAGTAGTTAGTACAGGAGTTTGGTTAGCAAAAGACAGAAAATGAGAACACACAGATATGTAATGCAGCAAGGTACTAGGAGAGTGCTGACATACCTCAGTTCTGCCTGCACTAGCCTGTTAGCCCTTGTACTTCTAGTGCTGCAGACGTTAGTGGAGTAAATTGCACTTAAGAACTCTTGCCTTCTGCAGTCACTGACAGTATAGCAGTTGGTTTTGTTTCTGCAACAGCAAAACTGTTCATTTCATGATTCCAGTTAAGTAATATGGTTGTTAATCTAGAGCTTTTTAAATACATTTTAAATACTAGTAATAGAGGTAACTTGGGCAGTTTCAATCTACTTCCAGTACGTATGCTGCATGGTGCATAAACCCAAGTTTCCTGCTTGGAAACATGGGAGTCCTATTGGACTCTTAATGAATAGAAAGTCACTGTTCATTAATACCATTTGAGATTATGTCCCCTAGAATTTCTTTCCATTTTATATAGCCATTTGTTAATTACTTTTTATCAAAAAAAGAAAAACAAGATGAAGGTAAAAAAAAAAATCTTCTTTTCAAAAGCTTTTCTCAAAATTTCCGTGTGCATTGGGGTGCTTATTTCATTTGTAACACTTAACTGTTGGAGTAAGAAATGGCAAAGGATGTTTGAGTTAGTCAACGGTTTTGAAAATCACCATTTTTAACAGGTTTTCTAGAAAATCTTCTACATGTGAGGAAGAATATCACAGTTTGTCACTCTTACAATGTGATTTTGATTTGTATTTTCTAGCTTAATTGTTTATCCACCCCCACCTGCAAAAGGAGGACTGGGAGTCACAAGAGAAGACCTAGAGTGCTTAGAATATGGAGAGTTTCTCAATGATGTCATCATTGATTTCTATCTTAAGTAAGTAATAACAGCTTTAATTGTACCCTTCTTTCTGTGACCTGATCTGGACTTGAATTACTATAATGTTGGTCTCTAAATACGATACACTAATTTCAGAAGTAACAGTATGATGAATTTGTAAGTTGGACTTCTTTTAAAGATGTGTGTGTTCTCAGCAGGTTCAATTGTTTAGTTTCATTCCTTTTGTCCCTTTAAAGGGCTGTGATACAATCCAGACAAAATAGTGGGGGGTAAAAAGCCTCTTGGTGACCTCACAGAACAGAAAGAGCTGAGCAGGTTTAAGCAGGCAGCTGAACAAAGTAGAGGGTCTGTACTAGTAGTTTATTTACTAAGTTTGCCTGAAATGGAGCATCCTTTGCTATTCTATACAAGAATTCGGGAATTCTGTTGTACAGCTCCTGCAGAAAGCAGTACAGCTGATTGTGGAAGCTTCTTGAGGAAGCTGTGCTTGGCTTACCTGCTTTGTGCCATCCTCCTAAAGTTGCTTGTGAAAGCAAGTTTTCCAGAACCAGCATGGTGGACTTCAATTCCTTAAAGATTCCTTCAATTCCTAGATTTATTTTTCTTGTGCTGACTTAAACCTAAGCAGAAATCTGGCTCTTTTGAAGGCTGTCTGCAAGAGTTCCATTTTGCTTGGCATCCAGCACGGCTGCAGTAACTGTGAGCAATCGGAAGCCAGTTAAAACTTCTTATCTAGAAGAGTGGGAAAGGCAACATGTACCAGAGTGCTTTGATGTGGTTTTACAGCAAAGCCCTGTGTATCTTGCTCTAAACTAGAAATAAATCATGTAGCTGGTCCTTTTCTCTACTTTTTGTATATGCAAGAGTATAACACTCTATAGGTTTATACTTTGTTAGGTTTTCAAGCCTGCCTTAATTGCAAGGACTAGAAACCTAACCCTAAAAATAAATTCAGAAGCATTATTAACCTGAGTATGATAAGTCATTAAAATAGTTGTCTTTTTTTTTTTTCTTAAATCAGAAAGTAATGGTACTTTCTATAAAAGGAATTTAATAATTTCCTTCTTTTTTGTTTGATAGATACCTGTTGTTGGAGAAGGTGCCAAAACATCTTGCTGACCGCACACACATTTTTAGCAGTTTCTTCTATAAGTGCCTGACCAGGACAGAAAAAAACTCCGAGGGGGATCTCAAAATTCCGTAAGTTCATTTTAGACACCATTATGAGCAGAAATAAACTATTGATGCCACTTGGAAGTTCTGCAGATCATCTCCTAGTTAGCACATTAAATAGCAATCAGTGTTCTGAAAGGGATTAGTGATTAAATGTTGTAACTCTCAAAACTGATGTTTTTCATTTAAATGTGCATATGATTCATACTGAATGGGAATGAAAATGTTATCATCTTTCTCCAACTTTATCTGAATCTTCAGACAATTATTAATGTATTTTGATCTTTTTATTATACACAGAGTTTTGCAAGGTATGCATAATTTTAAGAAATTGCACTTCTAAAAATATTTTTAGATTTACCACATCCTTCATTATACATATTGATAATAAATTCTTGTCCAAAGTTTTAGTAAGAAGATTTTTTACACACCAAGTTTGCACATTTGGTTTTTAACACTTGTGCACACTGGAATTGGAGAGTTTCACAGAAAAAATATCATTAACAGCTCAATAACCCTGTATCATTTTGTGTTTCCAGTTAAGATTCTCTAAAGACCATCCCTAGAACATTTTCCATTTCTTCTCAATACTGATGTTTGAGAGTGGAGCTTGCCCTGCCACTTCACTTACAGTGATGATCTGCCAGCAATTTTCATTCAGTGCATCAGAATTGTTGGGTTTTTTTGTTTTGTTTTGTTTCCCTCCACCTGTTTCCCTCTGAAGTGATTTTTCTTCTATTATCCATGAATTCCCCAGGTTTTTCATTCTACTGGCAAATGAGGCCACCTGCACAGAGGTGTGCCATCTTGTGTGTGTTGCAGTCACTAGTAGGTAAAAGCTATTAAGGGGAAAAAGAATGCAACTTCTGTAATAATCTCAAAGATGTCTCAAAAATTCAGGGAGCTGTGCTTGAGAGAATGTCTTTTATTGGTTTATTGTCTTCTGACCCTAATGTTCTGAGGTGGAGACAAAATTATCCACGTTAAGTCTGCTGTTGTGACTTGATCTGATTCCTTTAATAAGGCTGGGCTGTCCATAACCTTCTTAAGGAACTGGAATGGCACTTAATTCTCCATGCTTCAAGGACTATAGCTGCTTCAGATCAAGAGGTAGCTTTGGAAGTTCTAATTTTGTGTTTGAGCTTAGATACTTACCTGGTGATTACAAGTGGTTTGGGTTTTTGTTTCTGTGGAAGTCTTTGAATAAATGGATAGGGGAAATTGGGCTCTGTACTGTTGTAAATGAAATTAATCTCAGCTGATGTAGCTACTTAACTTAAAGACCCTTTGTTTCCCTTTCTTTATGCTGCTTAGGCAGTAGATGAGAATTCTTTCTGTAGGTGCTTTCCCAGGTTGCAAACGTGCTTTCCCCTTTCAATTCCCAGTGCTTTTAGAATCATGTAGCAGAGGAAGCTTGCAGCAAGTCTTCATTTAATGCTGGCCCATACAGAGTGTAACTGCTTTTCCATTCCTCACTCATTTTCTCCTGTTCCTCCTGCACTGAAATTACCTTTCTTAATCACAGATCAGGATGGAATCAGAATGGGAATAGGGATGTCTCCTGAGTACAGTGAATTTTGCTTTCAGATGATACTGGAGCAAAGTTTCATGAAGCGTTGGTTTCTATTTCAACTTGTGCAAACTAAGAAAGTTGAAAATCTAAATTTTGGTTTCTTCTCAATTTTTTCTTATTTTCCTAGTATCCTGTCCTCACATGTTATTTCTGTAGGACTGGAAATGAAATGTTCTTCAGCACTTAAAGCTCAGGACTGGAGGGAGTCTTGTTTCAGTCCTGGCTTTGCTACAGGTGTGTTGCATGACTGTATGCAAGGCATTTAGCTTTTTCCTTCAAAAGATAAGGTTGTTTAGACAGGCCTTCAAAGTGGTGTTATGAAGTTTAATTAATGGATGTTGGTAAGTTGCTATAGATCTGGTTTACACTGGCTGGTGTTTAGATGAGATTTTTGCATTTTGTGTAGAAAATAATACTTATTGGGTAAATAACTATAAGAAGTCCTTTCAAATCTATGGATGATTGTTTTTCTGGAAGAGTTTAAAGTGGTTCAGAAATGACTTCTTAGTCACTTGGGCTTAATGGTGTGCTGATTTGTGTTTTCTCTGTCGGGGAAGTTTCAAGAGTAAATTAAGAACCTATTGAGGGATTGGGGAAGGTGTAGGAGTACTAATCCCCATACCTTGCTGTAACTAAAAAGAACAAATCTGAACAACAATTGTTGTTTGGTTTCTGCAGAGCGGCACAGAGAAGACACAGAAGAGTAAGAACATGGACTCGTCATATAAACCTCTTCAGTAAAGATTATATCTTTGTGCCTGTGAATGAGGAGTAAGTCTATGTATTTTAGACATCTTTTCTGATATTTAGAGATTTAAATATTTGAACATTGTGGTGATAGATTTATGGCTGTAAGGTTGGATCACTGGAAATTAACACATTAGATTTTGAAGATCCCGAAGAACAGGTGTGGAATGAGTAATTTTTAAGTGTCTTCAAAAGTTAAATTTTCTATTTAGTCACCTTCAGTAAACTTTGCATCTTTGGTTTTTGTTCTACTGAAAACTGCATTTATGTATTTTTTTATATAATTTGTGTGTCACTATGATGATTCTTGTGCACTAAAGTAATGTTTCTGTAAAGAAATCACAGCAACTCGTAGCGTTAATGGATCAGGAGCAGCACTTCCATGGTCTGTGCCCTTGCCTGGTTGAATAACTGACCTGCAGATGGCAACTCCAGTAAAACTGAATAGTCATTGAGAGTTTTACATATGCAAAACAGCTGCAGAAGGAGATGAGGCTATCCATTTATATTCCTATATATGAGGCTATTCAGTTATATTCAAAACTGGGATCATATATTATTTTAGTACTCTCCCCCCACCCTCCATCAGTGGTTTTGTTGTTTTAGGGTTTCTTTTAAGGAATTGATACTTACTTTTGCTGTTATGCCACAATGCAAAGTAAAAATGAATTAGAGGAGAAGTATGAGATGCCATGAAGAAACATGGCAACAGCGCTTATGTGTCACAGAACAGTTGTCCATGAGCTCTCAATGTTACAAAAACTTTTCATATCCTTTGCAGAACCGAATGTTATACAGTTTTGACAATTTTTTCCCCCTCTCTCCACTGCTGGGCAGGTCTCATTGGTACATTGCAGTTATCTGTTTTCCTTGGTTAGAAGAAGCTGTGTATGAGGAGTGTCCTCATCAGAGTTTATTATGTCACCAGCCTCAACAATCTCCACTTTGGTCAGAGGGTGAGAACATTAGAACTGGTTCAGTGTTGGCCATTCCTGGTAACTGCAAAGATGAGGAAGAAATGGTTATTAACAAAAATTTATTCTCTGAAGGTAGGTAATCTTATATAGCTTGACATAATTTTCTTCTACTTCTAATATTGTCATAATCCGTGAAGGAGGGATATGATGTCTTAAAAAGCATCTTTCATGTCAAGAATGATGTAATATGTTTTTGTATTACCATGCATAGTAAGGACTGTACTTCATTCTTGTTGTCTGCAACTCTGGAAAATACTGGAAGGGACATGTAAAATCAGTGGCTCAGATCCCATCATAAGTGAAAGTTCTTGGATTTCAAGAGTTCTGTCAGGAAGGCAAGCCCTCAGTAACTCTGATATTTGAACATTCAGAAGGGAAGCAAAAACAGTTTATACTTCTATTGTATTTTGAATACTAATAATCACAAACTTGAAAATGGAAATATTTCAGTTAGAAAATATTTTCTTAAGACTTTTTAATTTGTTCTCTTGAACTAGGTGGCAGTGAAATTGCTGCTTCTGCTTCAGTCCTGCATTCAGCTATTTCTAAAGTAAGTACCTTTTCTACTGGCAGAGGAAACATCTATTTCTGAAAGCTCTGAGAATAGACTAAGCGATTTTGCATTATCTTTCTTGCAGTAGCTATTCATGTTTGTGTGGCTTGCAGCATGTGCAAGGCACTCTGAATTAGCCTAAAGTCCTCCTTTGCCTAACTATGTTGCCTATGCTATACTTTCGTGTGTTTTTAAAAATTTCTTTTTTTTTAGTTTCTCTCTTTCTGAAATGGGAGCCTCTCTGGCTTTACCTTTAAACCTATGAAGATATTAGAGTTTATAATTGCTGAAGGTTTTTTTAAGGTTATTTTTATTTTCTCTTCTCCCAGATCTCCCTAAGTAATTCCAAAAGGCGGATTTGTAAAAGGTATGTCTCTGTTTTCATACTAAAATTGTAACATTAAATTATATTAAGAAATTCTGGAGTAAGTTATGTGTCATAAAGCCACAGCTGTAGGAGCTTGACCATTTTTTTCCCCACATTTGTTCAGATATTGATGCTCTTGTTAAGCTGTATCCAAACAAATTATTTGCTTCAGTTGTGTTGGTAATGAAAGACTACAATGATTTGTTGGTTTTTTTGGTTTTGTTCTGTACAGGCCTTGTATCCTCATCTTAGACTCTTTGAAAGCTGCTTCTGTGCAGAAAACAATTCAGGTTTTGAGAGAGTAAGTAACTACAGTTTCTACTTATTAGCAAGAGATGCTGCTGGTCATATTTCTATGTTCAAAATACTTTTTCTATCAAGGTTTACATTTCTAATGCTAAAAGAAAATCCATAAAGAGTCACGACAAAGAAAATTGTAATAGTAATACAGAGGCTTGTGTGAAAAGCCTGTCTTTGTTCTGTTGCCCAGATATAATGCAAAAATTGCATATATATAAAGTGGACAGTCTTGCTGTAATTAAAGTAGAGGGAGTTTGGGGCTTTTTTTTTTTTTAATCCCCTTCAGTTTAATAATAGAGGGTGTTCTTAAGGGTAGAAAACCAGATTGTTTAAAATGAATACTTTGAAATTTAATTTTCCGAAGGGTTGATCATCATCTCTTTTTCTGATGGAGCTTACAGAATTACAGTGTTAAATCCACTCCTATCTATGTACAAAAAGGTAGAAACTAGAAGCTGCCTAAAAGCTTGATGTGTCAGTATAGTTATATTGAAATAGTATTATTTGTTTTGAAAAGTGAGAGTAAAATATATATTCAGTCTTTTATGTGATAAGTATGTAAGTATTGTAAGAATGTCTTCAAAGTGTCACTGTTCTTACATACTCCTAATGACTAACATCTATCAATAACTTTTTTTAAAGTTGCTAATATTGAATTTTTGAAGCTAAACAGATTCTTTCTTTTTGTTTTCTGTTGTGTTCACTTCTCTGAAAGGAACGAAAATCTGTAAACCAAATAGCACCTCCTTCATGTAAAAGTAAATTATTCAAAATACTAAGTGATAGGTGAGAATCAGAAATATTTGTGAAACCACTTTTCTCTAGAGATGCCTCCCCACCATGTGTGTCTTGGGAGGGAGAAAAAAAAACCAGCCATTTTTAAAATTTATTTATTTATTTTTTCTTTCTAAATCTCTGTGGGATGTATTAACTTAGTGCTCTATGGTTTGAGTTACTTCTGGGGTTGAAATTCCAGAGACGGTAGTTTACTGGTGGTCAGAGAGATGTCATGAAAAGTCAGAAAACAAAGAGGTAATTTATGGAGTTGTGACATTAGGGAATTTTGGGAAGCAGACCTCTTATTCTTTCAATGTGCAGTTTTACTCTGAAAACAGATTAAGGACACTGATGCAGGGGTTCCGTGACCTCTTCTTTGCATGAGCTGATTTTTGTTGCAAGGACTTGAGGCTTTTAAAAATCAAATGCAAGGTCTGCCCTAATGTGTATATTTTTTATTCCCTAAAGTCAGACATTTTCTTTGATTTTTGGTAAGCTCTGAGTCTTTGCAACTCTGACTAAGTCAGCAGAAAAGTTTGTTGCCTTTGAAAATCAGACTCTTTCAATCCCATCTTAAAAATCTTTTGTAGGTACCTTGAAGTGGAATGGGAAGCTAAAAGAAAAACACATCGAGAATTCAATAAATCAACAATGATTGACCTGTATCCCAGAGTGCCTAAACAAGATAACAGCAGTGATTGTGGGGTCTATTTGCTACAATATGTGGAAAGCTTCTTCGAGGTACAAATGGAAACTACCTTCTCCTTTTCTCAAAATTAGCTTAAACCTAAAAAACCTGTTTCTGAGAGAAATAAGCCAGACACAAAAGCCTGTGATTCTCAGCCTCAAAAGTGTTAAAGCCATTTGAGGAAGAGGAAATAAAACCCATTCTTCAAGTAGTGGCAGGGGTCTTTGTATGTGGAACACAGTTTTTTATCTGAGTTTGTTGGCAGACGTTTCTGATGTTGTAGTTTAATGTTACTTTTATATTGGCACGCTCAGTATCCCTAACTATTTGGATGTATTTGGGGTCTACTTATTTTACCTGTTTCTGATCTATAAGTGTTACAAAGGCATCTTTTCTGTGCATCTCTTCTTGTAGCCTCTAAAACTGTGGTCAGCTTGTGCATTAAGGTTGTCTCCAACTCCTCCTCCCTGTGATCAGTGCACTGCCCTCTTGCTCTGTCCTTTGAATGGCTCTGCTTGTTTGATGCTTATACATGTGTTCCACGTTCTCTCTGAGAGTCCTGAGCATGGAAATCTGGGGGGGGGGCTTTGGGCAGTTTTTCTTCCATAGCAGAACAAATTGCCATTCCAAAGTGCTTGTACACTACTGCACACAGCATGGGAAATAAATATGAGGAATTGAAGGTCTGTATGCAGGGCTGTGGTCTTGTTGAGATCACTGGACATGGTGGGATAGCTCATGTGACTGTAGTGTTGTGATGGATAGATACAGGCTTTTTAGGGAAGACAGGCTGGAAGAATGAGGAGGTAGAGTTACCCTTGATATGAGCAGCTGGAATGCGTGAAGCTCTGCCTAGGGTTGGATGGGGGGCCAACTGAGAGCTTATTAAAGAGCAGACTAATATGGGTGACAAAGTAGTGGGGTTCTACTGTAGGCCACCTGATCAGGAAGAACAAGTGGATGAGGCGTTCTACAGACAGCTTAGAAGCGGTCTCACATTCAGGGACGTGGTCTCTGTGAGGGACTTTAAGCACCGAATTCTCTCCTTCTTTATGTCCTGCTAAAACTCTAGCAGTGTTCTTGCTTCTTTGTTGTCTCCAATCAAACAGACCAGCTCATGACAGAAAAACACATGCCTAAGGCAACAAAACCTCAGCATATGTATCTGCTGTATGCTTGATCATTCCCTATAGTGTGATTGTACATGTGTGTGTTGTGACCAAAGTGCATCTGTCCCTTGACAGTTATCAAAAGTATGTCTAACTGTATCAGAATACATGGAGTCTGCCTTGAATATGAGCTTATACTGGTGTATCTTTAAGAGAAGTGGTGATAACCTGTTTGGTGTTACCATGAGTAGCTTGTGGTAAGGGTATGTATATATGTCATTACCATGGAGTAACTGGAATTTGACTTTGAAGCCTGTTACTGTCTCATGGAAACTTGTTTATGCCTCCATGGTCTCAGCAGTAATGGAAGGGTTTGAAATTTTCTTCAAAGGTTGCTTTAGGAAATTCATGTTTTAAATATTCCTTTTTTGTTACCAGAATCCCATAGTTAACTTTGAAGAGCCATTGCATCTGGAGACGTGGTTCCCTCGTCAGCTGATTAGAAGCAAAAGAGAAGAAATTCGGGACTTGATCTTGCAACTGCACTTTCAACAGCATAGTGGCAGCAGCAGCTAGTAAATCTAATAAGCCATGCCTGGCAAATAACATTGCTGTATAAAGTAACTGGAACTCTGCTTAGCAACTTCTGGGCTCTTTCTGCCTTGCAAGGAAAAAAACAAAACAAAAGAACCACAAGAAGTATTTTGTTTGTTCAGTGTGTACTTATTTAAAGATTTTTTTTTTTTATTTTTTTTTTTCATTTGGGATGTGTGGTCATGGAACGAATTGCAGAGGGAGGGAGAGGGGGGAAAGAAAAGGTTGTAGATAAAAGTGTAAATATGTAAGTTAAGCTAATACATATGGATTGCTAATTGATTCTTTACTTGGAATATGAAAGCTGCGTACAGGTATGCGCCACAAGGATGTAAAAATGTTTGTCGTTTGGAGCCTGCTTTTTACAATTCTGTATTAACATGGATGATCATAGTCAGGTCTAAAAACAGGATTTTGACCCTCTACTCTGTCTCTTTTGATTTTGCAGCTCATACAGATACAGTGAATACCGTGTATTGGTTTTATTTAAGGATCTAATATTGACTCTCTTTAGAGATGTATTTTTTGGTTTGTTTCTGATTATATACAGAAGTAGCCTGTATGTGTCAAGATTTGAGGCTGATGAGTTTTAATATTTTTTTTTTTTAATTTTTATTTTTTTCTCTCCCTAGCAATTTCACCATAAAAAGTTATTTCCATGAGTGGAAAACATTTGCTTGAGAGTGATGTTAAAATCTTTCAAAGTCCAGAATAGATTTATTAAAAACATCTTTTATTATTATTTTTTCTTAGCAGTTTTTAGAAGAAATCTTGCTGTCAAATAAAATACATGTAGACAGTAGATTTTTAATCCTGTTCACCTTATTTTGGGAGTTATTTTTGTGAATCTTATGGCACCACTTGCATTAGAAAGGTAAGCAGGTTATGACTCAACAACCTTAAAAGTTTGAGGTGTTTTATTGAAAAATAAGGGCAGTTAATTCAAAAAGGTCATTCTGATCTATATAATATGTCTTTAAGATATGTAATTTACACGTAAGACAACAGGATTTATACTTTCCTCAGGAGAGTTGACTAAAGATGTCCGAATATTTGAGTGTTTGAACTTGGACTTGATAAACTAGCACAAGTTCATCGTTGTCTTAATATGTATTTATGGAGCTTTTTCCTCAAACAGTGATCACGTAAAACTTTAATAACATTTTGATGTGCACACTTTTTTCTGTAGTTACTGCACGATAGAAGGTGACTGTTTTAGGAGGATGCTTTCTCCTGTTCCCCATTGTAAGTAAACTGAAGTGTTATCGCACCCTTCAGAAGGCCCACATGTCAGATAACACCAAAACCACCCGTGTCATAAACGTATCTACAAAACCAGAGCTCTTAAAGCTGGAAGTAGGCTAGAGGGTTAAAATAAAAAATGAGGGCAATCCAAAGATGTGAACATTTTATGGCATTGCAGAATTCTCAGGGCACTTTCCCTCAATACAACTCTGAAACCTAGCATTTGGAAAATCCAGTTATTACTTCAGGTTCTGTACAGTCATCCAAAAAACCCACCAACATTGTTTCTCAAACCAGGAAGCGTTCTTTCTGGAGAAGAGAGACAATTTTAAAACAGAATAATTTGCTGAGCACAGTTACCTTCTGTATAGCTGTGAGCAGCCTAGTGCAATTACTGTATGTTTTTTGTCTTTGCTTCTACTGTAATTCTGTACTTTGTCACTATACCCCGCACCAACATCTGTCCCTCTCATCCCAGAGTTTTTGTGGCTTTCATCACCTAGATCACAACATCAGCATTACTTACAGGGATAATTTGTGTATTTATTGTAAGACAGATGAAGGATAAAATGTGGAAATGTGTGCCCTTTCTCTATACCTTTTTAGTTATGAATATTTACGGTGTTTCGTTTTGAAAAATATTTTGGTCTTTTTCTCATGGTAAAGTTAGTTTTTATCATAAAGTATTTTGTTCTTTTTTAGATTGACTTGTTTATAGGTATGTAAAAGCAAAGTCCGCATATAAACTTTTCTAAATTGGTTTTATAACATTAAAAGATTGCCTTTGTAGATTTGTTAGATATGTGCTATGAAAATGCCGATACGTTTGATATTAAAATTATCTCCAGAAGTTATTGAATGTGATTCTTATCATTCTTTTCCCAGCTGCCACAAATAGCCAGTGAGGTAAGCAGAAGACAGGCCATTTTACTGCTTTTAAGGTATATACACAGTATGTCTCTTAACCCAAATTTCTATCAAAGTGAGTATTTGTTCTCCAGTCCTTATAAAGGCACACAGCTAGTTCACACCTTCTTGTGGCAAGCAAAGCTGCTTTTTGACTCAAGAGCCTCACAGTTGTTTTCTGTAGGTAGGCTAACACTCTTGACAGCCTGAATGACTAGCCTGGGAAACGCCTGGACCCACGAGGTACAACCCACCCTGTTCCAGCCGTTTGCATTTAACAGAGATGTGGTGAATGCTAGGAATTGTCTGTGGAAAAATTTACACTTCAGGTACCTTTGTGCTTCCTTTTTTCCTTGCTAGAACTCTCCAAAGATAACTTTTAGTATATATAAGGCATCAGACTGGCTCGGGGACCTTTTTGCACATCTGCATCTCCATTTCCTGTATTAATCCCTGTTTAACTAAAATGTTGGAGTGACATGATACTTCAAAGCAAACCAATCTTTTTAAGGCTCTTCACCCTACACTCTGTGAGCTTGGTTGTAAGGAAATGAATTGTACTCAATTAGCATTAGATTAATTCGGTTGACCTCACTTCCTGATTTTTCGGCTCTGAATACTTTACAATACTACATGATGGAAGAGGTGGTGGTACAACAGGTGATGGTGGGCTGAATTTGCTCAGCTGGAAGGCTGAATAGCCTCAGACCTTGTTTGTTCTTGGGAGCTGGTTCAGCAGAGAACTCTCCAGGAGCACAAGCAAGAAGTGGTAATGGTGAAATGCAGGGAGCGTCCGCCATCATGTGGCTCTTCATTAGAGGCATCTTCACTAAAGTATACCTTTATTTTCCTTTTTTTGGTTACAGATGAGTGGATTTAGCTTTTTTAATAAGTTGAATTTGAAAAATGATTTAAGGCAGTATGTGTGCTGTAGCAGAATTTCAGTGATGTTTACCTTGTAGAGAACTGTAATTCAGCTAATCACATTTGCAATATGAAAGTGCATGTCCTTTTCAGATACAAATTGTCAGAAAATTGTGTTTTTATGTTTGGAGGTACTGATGTGATCTTGGCATGTTATATCACTAGGACTATACTTACCTTTTTTCCCCAGCAAGGATATAATTTCCTGAATACTTTTCGAAAGCAGATACAATTTGGCTGCTGGAAATGAAGAATTATGCATCTTCTGATGCAAAGTGTTACTGTAAAGGCTTTAGTCAGATCAAGGGAGGAGTTAATATTCCAAGGTTATTTTGGAAATCTATTGCAAGAGTTGTTTTGCTTGTTTTAAGAAACTTTAGATATTAATTGTGCTTTTAGTTATGCCTTTTGCTATCATGAATGTAGGAGATCTTCAGGTGTTGCGAAACTAAATTTCAGTGCTAAAATCCATTTGAATTTAAAGTTGATAGCTTAAACTAGTATTAATAAAAATGAATTTAAATGTTTAAAATATATAATCACACAGAAGCTGACATAGCCATACCATAGAAAAGAAAAAATTTGACAGAGATATAAAGCAGGTAGTTTTTATACTGTTCACGTTCTGAATGCCTTTGAATTCTTTGCCTGTGAAAAAACCAGCAGTGCTGTAAATATGAAGATTCTCCAGGAAAACTTTTAATTGGGTTTCAATTTTCATGAAGCACATGTATTCCGAGAATTTTCTTTAAAAGGATTAGTTGGCGTGCATTCTTGAGGTAAGTTAGACTTTACCTTTATAAGCATGTATGGTATTTCTTATCTTGATGCAGTTCCATTTTTGCAGCGTAACACAAGCAAAAACATTCACCACATTGAAAGCACCAGTCTCTGCAGAGGTTTAAAAAAATGAAGGCTGGTTTATGTTGTTGAATCCAGGATTGTAATACAGGTACCCAAGCTAGCCTCAAAAGTTGCTCTGTCTACCTAGAGATGCTGACTGGGACTTCAAAATGTTATGGGCACCAGTGCAATGTTGTTCCTGTGCTTCACACCATCACAACTGTTCAATTTACGGCTTCTGTGTGATGTACTGCACTTGGTGTTGCTGCTAGTATTGTAGTTAGCTTGACAGAGTCAGTTGAAATGAACGGTGCTGGTTTGATAGATCCAAAATATCTGATTCTAAGAATGCTGGGGGTGTTAGAGCAGACAACTTCAAATTTAGTAGTTTTGTGGGGGAAAAAACCCAATGCAAATATGTTGTTGCTTTGAAAAATACCAGTGATGGTCTATTAGATGTCAGGAGACAGAGCCTAAAGACCAAGGGGGTTTTATTTGATTCCTGTGACTGTGTCCTGTGAGTAATATTGGGAATTACCAGTGTTACCTGAACTGCTGGAAGTTCAGCAGAGCAGCTAGAAGATATGAGTCGGCACTGTGTACCTAAGGAGCTCTGTGCAAATGCTCTGCAGGCTATCGCTGGGGAAGCCTTGGGAATCCAGCTTTGAAATGTTTACGCAAAACCACTACCAAAAATAGCCCCTTCAGACAAATCAGCAGTTTGGTCAGAGTGATCTGAAGGCAGTAACCAGCAAGTCCTGAGTGACACCAGGACTCTCACCCAGGAGAGAGCCCTCATGGGGTTTTTCTAGTGGGCAGCTTCCATACACGTTTCCACGATGAGCTGACCCTGGACGGGAAGGGAGCTGAGAATGCTGCTTGTTTCCTTCACTCTGTCCTTTCTGCAGCTCTTAGCTGAAAATCTATTTAGGTACTTCTGTACTAATTTGTTCCTGCTGCTCATGTCAGATAATACCTGAACAGAGATGAAAGAATTGCAGCTTACCCAGGCTTTATCTTTGGGGGAAGCACCGCTTCTAGGATGTGAGCGACAGTGGTGTAATAGCACAAGATTTTCTCCTTTAGCACAGACTTGGGCAGCAGGGCTCTATTAGCTCTGTCACCAGATGAAACAGTTCTACAGAAAGGTTTCTTTGGTATTATCTACATAAGCGCTGGTGTTTAAGTGAGTCACTGCCTTATTAGATACAACTATTTAGACAAGCAGAAGATAAAACACACTGAGACCTTTCACTTGAGACTAGCATGCTCTGTCTGATGCTTTGTGGTCAGCATGATTTAAAAAAGGGCAGAATTGAAAGGCCAATGAAAAAACATGGTTAATTAAATGTGAAAGGTGCTGTCCTTACTTGGGCTGTCTGTTAATGGTATGACAAGCTCTGGTAAAGAGCTTAGCTGGCCAGATTAAAATTAAAAAATTGTCTCAGTCCATCTGCTAGCTCTGAGGAGTTTACTTCCCTCACCTTTCCTTGGTTCTTCACCAAAGCGGAATACTGTCTTTGAAAAGAACATGCCCAGGATGTCTTGGTTGACTTTTTTTACGTAATATTTTTTCCAGAGATAATTATATGTGACATCAAGGTATTTTCAAGAAGGACGATGCTTTCAGTTGGTTCCTGGATGCGTTAAAGATAACAGCTCTTTTGCTAGAAGGGATTTTTATTTTTTTCCTCACATATTGTTTTGGGGTGGTTTTTTGTTGTTGTTGTTCGTTATTTTTGGTGTTTTTGTTTTTGTTTTTTTTTACACAAGTATGTTTGGCTTCCTTTGGAAAATCTTTCTTTGCCTTCCAGCTCTGGGAATTAAAGGTGACTTTCAAATAGTTGCAGGTAATGCAGAAATCTTATTTATATTCTTGTTTTCAAAGTTTACCTATGGCAATGCGTAGAAATAAAAATGCCTCTCTGCTTTAATTGTAACAAAGGGGGCTAATATAGAGAAGTGCTTGGTCAAATCCATGCCATGATATGCGTGTAAATATGGAATACTTGGAGTGATTCCCAGGAGGTATTATTGTACATTTGTGTTGGTTTGAGTGTAGAATGTAGCCACAGGAGGCAAGTTTTTCCAGCTTTGAGAGACATTAAATACTGTTAAGTTTTTTACTATTTTCTTTAATTTTTTTTTATTACTTTTATAATAATTTAGTATCACTTAAAAATAATTTATTATCACTTAAAAAGTGAGGTTCTGTCTTCTGCTGATGGACACTGAAGATATATCAGTTTGAGTAAAGATTGAGCTTTTGCCTTAGTAACTTTTTTAAAGTTCTCTTGTCCTTCTGATGTATCATCTGATGGTGGACTTCTGCACTAGAGCTGACTATTAATATACTATCAAAACAACCACATTCTTCATCTTTCAGTCATCAAAGTCAAAGGTGCTACTGACTTTGAAGTGTCTGAATAAGCTCATAATCTGTGGGATGAAAAATGCTGTATACTTATTACTGTTCTTTCTCTACTAAATGATTCATTGTGATTCTTCTTTAGGTATGACTTCCAGGGAAAAAAAGTAAAAGAAGAAAGTTGAATTAACTAATTTCAGATTAGCTTACTGCCGACTGTGGAGGATAGAGAATTAGACTTTCAGACTAAAACCAAACAGACACATTCTCCTCTCAGAGGCAAAGTTTCCTTTGCAGTGATATGGAACAACTCTTGTAAGAGGGAATTATATAAAAAAAGGAAAAAAGAAAAGGCTAATGAGCCCTTTCCCCCCCCCCCCTTTTTTTGCTGCCCTAGTCATGTAGGGACCTATCTCATGGTGGTAAAAGGTGTACTTGCTAGCTGTCAACTCAAGCAGCTTTCTTTTTGCAAGGGGTATAAATGTTTCTTGTGGAAAGAAAGTATTTAATAAGGAGAGTTTTTTAATTAATCACTTATTTCGTTTCTGGTCCTGAAAGCTTCTAAATACATGTTTATTCACAAGTATAGTTCCATTGACTTTAACCAAATCACAGAAGGGAAGTTAAACACAAAGCATTTGGCATTCAAAGGGTTAGAGCTTTCAGTTGTGTTACCATTTGATGGGATGCTGTAAAAAGCTTAAGGTTGTTTATAATAGCACAGTCATACAGACAGGTTTTGTTGACAGAAAAAAGCAGTAATGTCCTTCAGAGACCATAGAAATGGCGTTAAGATACATCCAATTGTATCGCTATCTCATCTGAGAAATTTATGTGTCGTTTTAATTTTACAGCAGATGGTTATTCAGCTACAAAAGGAGGACAGGCTAAAGATGTTCCACCAACAGCTCAGCTCAGCAACTGGCAGTTGGCAAACCCTTCTCTGCCTCCTGAGTTGAAAAAGCTTAATGGCATCATGGAGGCTGAACAGGTCAACAAGCATTTGCTGTTAAGAAGGAAGCGATCCATTCTGTTTCCCAGTGGAGTTAAGATCTGCCCTGATGAATCTATTGAACAGGCTATTGCCAACCATCTGAAGTATTTCAGGCTCAGAGGTAAGTGACTGTATGTCTCATTGGTAAAGAACATTTATTTATAAAAAAATAATAGATGAAGCTTTTAGACATAATAAGTACCAGGTCCTAGGAAATACATTATTACCCAAGAAACTTAGTTTTCTGACATAATCTTCCCTATGAGAGCTGAGCTAAAAAACTGCCTTCTGGTTAAACTCGTCTATCATAAAAACTCTCAGTCCCTGAAGCCACGGTTAGTGTTTAATAATTACTAATCCTTTCTCATAGAACAGTTTGAATTCTAAGAAAAATAGGTGTTATGTACAGGTTAGCTAAATGACAGAGCTTCTTGTTTTCATATAGTGTTCTTCCAGTGCTATTAGAATTCACTGAGGGATCTTTCAGAAAAGAGTCAAGTCTGAGACACCGCTGTCTCGACCATGTGACTTTTCACTATGGCTGGTTGCGCAACGTGTGGTATATTCTGCGTAGAAAGACAATCTCTGTGTATCAGGCTGTAGTATAATAGAGAGTAAACCTTTCTTTTAAAATGTAGAAGTTGGTGTGACAAAGCTTTTCTGAAAACGTGAAATAAGAAAAAGAAGTAAAAGCTTCTTTCATGTGATGAAATATTACAGCAATATTATACATTTTATACCCTTCTGTCTAACAACATTGGAATGGGGTGTCGAGGCCATGTAGTTCTTTCTGGTACTTGTGTGTGTCTGTATTGTAGCACTCAAACAATTCACAGTGTCTTAACATGTTTGCATGTAATTGGTGAAATGGGAAATGGCTGCTGTCACAGAAGGTGTTCAGAGACTCATGTTTAATGAGACTTTCTTGATTGCCTATAGAAGAAACTTCCACTGGTAACTCAATTTATTCATTCAGAGCAGTGAAAAATAATTAAAAGTAGGAGTTTCTGAGTGTCTAAAAGCAAAAAAAGTGTTACGGAATTAGATACCAGCTTTTTTTTGACACCAGTGCGGTCAGTGTTCATCAGAGACCAGCTACTACCAGTGGTTAGAAAAATGGCCCCAGAAGGGAACAAATATGAAGGCACTCAGAATCTGTTGATTTTTCAATTTCAGTCTGCATTTTTAGAATCTTCTTTTTGTTCTGTATCTCTGTTGAAGTAAGGAATGATTTTAATATCCCAAACTTTCTCTGGAAGGACGGTTTTGATAGAGTCTGTTATTTCCTTAGTTTTGCTTTACTATCAGCAATAAACAGTACCACTCCCATGGAAGGAAAGGTTGGTTGCTGTTTTGATATAAGAGCTTGTTAGAAAAACAGAAAAGGCCTGTATGTTCCGATTATTTAGACTACATTTGTTCTATCTATGTCTACCTTAGAAGGGAACGGGTGGGAATATAATTATTTACCTGTTGCTTTTTGGTTTATTTACTTTCGCTAGCTTGCTAAAGCCTCTATTAGTGTCAGAGACTGACTGGCAAACATTTCTGTCATAGGCTTTAAGCAAGTGCCTATGTCATATCACTGTAGGGTTTACAGTGTACAGCTGTTTTGGTTTTTTTTCTTCAGACTACAACATCTGGATTTTTTTAGCCTTAAAAAGATACAAGATATAGAGATATTATAAATATATCATACATCCTAAAAATAAGTTAAAGGAAGGCAAAATACAGGAATTTGGAGAAAAATCAATATTTTTTAAAACAGCAATAGCACCTTTCAGCATATGAAAGTCTAAGTGATGGTATGATTATTCACTGGTGGTTGTTATTATTACTGTAGTAGTCAGAAGCAACAGCCAAAAATAGGGGTGATTTCGTTTCGCTAGACCTACAGTCTGTAACACAGACTTCTGAAGTGCTGATTGATTCCTGCAGTCAGTTGCATTGCAGAACCAACTGAGTTTTGCCCTCACAGAGGGTATTATTTTCAGTCTCTTCTGCAAGGAATCTGGGATTATGATTGTCTCCGTACTCCCCAGTATTATATAGTCTCTGCATCTCTTGTAGCTGTATATGGAGGTTGCTGCTGTTCGTTGGCCTTGTATTTCATATTCTTAGAATATGGAGATGGAAATCAGCCATAAGTGCTTAGTGACTGGGTACTGTAGGCCTGTCAGTTGGGTCTTATAGTGTTTTTAACACCTGTCCTTTTAAATGGTAGTAATGTTATGGTTGCTGCTGGCAGAGTCATCTAGTGGTATCACCAGTAAATCTAGTGGTGGTTCATAGCTGGACTGTTGCGATGAACACAAAGTGTATTCAACAGGCAGCTGGAGATTTCACAAGACAGATTTTGTGAAAATGTAATTGTGGGATTTCAGATAGTGTGCTGTATATGGTAATGTTCATAATGAAGGTGTTCTTTACAGCTGATAGTGACATGGTAGCCCAAGCCTCTGTTAAATCAAAATTATTATATGAAAAATAGCCATGCTCTCTCAGACCAAAAGTCTGTCATGACCAGTCATCCTCTGTAGACCATTCAGTGAATTTGTCCATTTCCTTTGGTGAAAATTGCTGGTAGATGGCAGAGGATTGTAGTAGCCTTGGAGCTTGAATTAGAAAGTAAAACAGAAACAAGGACTGCAAGGTAGTATGGCTTGCACTGTTTCCCTATACTATGGCTGTTAATTGGGTAAAGCAAAGGCTGCTGGATTTTGACACCATGGCTCAGCATTAATGCCACTGCTCTTTGCCGCCTCTGAGATGTAATTGCTCTGGTGGCTACCTTTCCTGAATTTTGTTTGCATTTTTTCCTACTGTGATCCACTCTCTTAAGCAGTTCAGTGTATGTTCGTGAGTGAGTACATCTTCTTTTCATATGAGTAGGTCAGATAGTCGCTCTGCCAGAATCGCCTTTGTCAGTCAGAGCTTCAGATAAAGCTGAAAATCTAATGACAGTGTTTAAAGATACTGATCAAAGAAGGAAGTAGATGGTATTCTTGTGTGTCATAGATGATGAGAGACAAGGATATTTTGGAACTTTGGAAAGAATAAAAGGTGTTTCTCAGGAATGAAGTTTATGCGTGGTTATAAATCCTAGATTTGGTAGTTTTGGGCATAGCACTGAGCTTTCTCTTTTTCCCCTTTCTTGGGTCACTTCAAATGTATTTAGAATCATAGAATCATAGAATCATAGAATCGTAAGGGTTGGAAAGGACCTTAAGATCATCTAGTTCCAACCCCCCTGCCATGGGCAGGGACACCTTGCCCTAAACCACGTGGCTCAAGGCTCTGTCCAACCTGGCCTTGAACACCGCCAGGGGTGGAGCATCCACAACCTCCCTGGGCAACCCATTCCAGTGCTTCACCACCCTCACTGTAAAGAACTTCTTCCTTATATCTAATCTAAACTTCCCCTGTTTAAGTTTGAACCCATTACCCCTTGTCCTACCACTACAGTCCCTATGGAAGAGTCCCTCCCCAGCATCCTTGTAGACCCCCTTCAGATACTGGAAGGCTGCTCTGAGGTCACCACGCAGCCTTCTCTTCTCCAGGCTGAACAGCCCCAACTCTCTCAGCCTGTCTTCATATGGGAGGTGCTCCAGCCCTCTTATCATCCTCGTGGCCCTCCTCTGGACTCGCTCCAACAGCTCCATGTCCTTTTTATGTTGAGGACACCA
Source organism: Strigops habroptila (assembly GCF_004027225.2). Classification (NCBI taxonomy): domain Eukaryota; kingdom Metazoa; phylum Chordata; class Aves; order Psittaciformes; family Psittacidae; genus Strigops; species Strigops habroptila. The sequence goes on from NC_044278.2 coordinate 19,289,379, forward strand.
GAACTGTACGCAGTACTCCAAGTGAGGTCTCACGAGAGCAGAGTAGAGGGGCAGGATCACCTCCTTCGACCTGCTGGTCACGCTTCTTTTGATGCAGCCCAGGATGCGGTTGGCTTTCTGGGCTGCAAGCGCACACTGCCGGCTCATGTTAAGCTTCTCGTCAACCAACACCCCCAAGTCCTTTTCTGCAGGGCTGCTCTGAATCTCTTCTCTGCCCAGCCTGTAGCAGTGCCTGGGATTGCCCCGACCCAGGTGTAGGACCTTACACTTGGCTTGGTTAAACTTCATAAGGTTGACATCGGCCCACCTCACAAGCGTGTCAAGGTCCCTCTGGATGGCATCCATTCCCTCCAGCGTATCAACCGAACCACACAGCTTGGTGTCGTCGGCAAACTTGCTGAGGGCGCACTCAATCCCACTGTCCATGTCGCCGACAAAGATGTTGAACAGGACCGGTCCCAACACCGATCCCTGAGGGACACCACTCGTTACAGGTTTCCAACTGGACATCGAGCCATTTACCACAACTCTTTGCGTGCGGCCATGGAGCCAGTTTTTTATCCACCGAGTGGTCCATCTATCAAATTGATGTCTCTCCAATTTAGAGACAAGGATGTCGTGCGGGACAGTGTCGAACGCTTTGCACAAGTCCAGGTAGATGACATCAAGTGCTCTGCCACTGTCCATCAGTTCTGTGGCTCCATCATAGAAGGCCACCAAATTGGTCAGGCAGGATTTCCCCTTAGTGAAGCCATGTTGGCTGTCACCAACCACCTCATTGTTTTTCATGTGCCTTAGCATGTTTTCCAGGAGAAACTGTTCCAAGATTTTGCCAGGCACAGAGGTGAGGCTGACTGGTCTGTAGTTCCCCGGGTCTTCCACCTTCCCCTTCTTGAAAATGGGGGTTATGTTACCCTTCTTCCAGTCATCGGGAACTTCACCTGACTGCCAGGATTTTTCGAATATGATGGACAGTGGCTTAGCAACTTCATTCGCCAGCTCCTTCAGGACCCGTGGATGGATTTCATCAGGTCCCATGGACTTGTGCACGTTCAGGTTCTAGTACAATTTACTAAAGCATTAGAAATAATGATGTTAAGTTCTGCACATGGACAGACTTAAGAATGAAGTTTCAATTTGATGCTGAAATCCTAAATGCTACAAATTATTCAAATCTTGCTGAATAATGATGAAATAAAACAGTCAAAAATCTTAAAAAGTACCTTGCTAAACAAGCATACAATAAATAAAGTATCTGTCTGAGTGAGCCTCTTCTCCTTCTTTCCCCTTCATCCCTGGCACATTATGCATAGCTCATACTCAGCCTATATAAATTTCTGAAGTTTATTTGTAGGTCTAGTTCTATTTCCCTCTACATTTGAAGCTTTAGATGTCAGCTTAAGCTTCTAAAAAGCTTGACTTTTCCAGTGAAAGACACTCCTTTGTAGTTACTGAAACATTATTGGTGAGAGTAGTTTATGTGCTAGAGTTCAGTAGAGTTTGTCAGTGTTCAAAGAAAAAAGTCTTTCATGTGGATTAGCTAATTCACATTCAACCATTATAATTTAAAATCGTGGTTTGTTGTGTATATTGTGCAAGGGTTGCTATGTTATGGTCCATACACAGCAGCATTTCAGCAACAGATGAAGTGATTTCTTTGGATGTGTGTATATTAGTTTAGTTAGCGAGTGCTAACAAAATCTTTACAGGAAAGATCTGTTAGGAGGTGCTTCTCAGTTTCCCTGTCACTGTAGTCCTTATCGAAACCCATTGCACTTAAGGCATTCAGTTGTGCAAAAAATGTTAGAGAGGAGAACGAGTTGGCCTCATGTTGCCTCAAAATAGAATATTTAGCCTGATTCGGTGCTCCTAGTCACTGTACATGATTCAACTCTTAAGAAGCACTAATGGGATTTAACTGGGATTAAACTCCAGCATTGCCCACTTAAACAAATGGCCAGAAAGCCACCCTGCCCCCTACGAGGTGCCCAGTGCTGTCATGTGGTGCTCCTTCTGTTAACCTCAGAAATCCCTGAGCACAGACTGAGTGTAATAGGCTAATTGTCTCTCATTTGAGAGATAAATGCACCCTGAATGGTAAAGCTGGAGCCACAGAGACACTGTATCCTACCCAGGTGCATGAAAGGTAGCCGTACAATACAATTGCAGAGAGAAAGAGAGAGAGAGTGGTCATCGCATCACAGATCATAGCTGGAGGTTTTGAAAACAATGGTGAAGTCTTTAGGGAAGGAAGCTTCAAATAAAGAAAATAAAGAATTTTTTCACCACTTCCTGCAGATGTGTAGGACTGAAACATCTTGTGCCTGCCTGTGTGGAATTTTCTTTTTTTTTTTTTTTTTTTTTTTGATTGAAACACAATATATCTGGAGCTTTACATGATATTCTCTATTAGTTATAATTATTGCTTGAGCGTAAACACCTCATTTGAAGCAAATAAGCTCCCAAAGGCTGGGATTTTTGGCTTCCAGAATAGATATGCTGGGATTGACATGGTCTTACTACACGTCTGACTTTCTGAGGCAGCTTTTGAAACCTGTTATGACCTTTAAAAGTCAACACCTTGGCTACTTTAAGTTATGACACTTGCTCAAGTGGAAGTTTGCATGGGCCATGCTGATCTTTCAATTTTTCCTACCTCCTCTCTCACCTTGAAGATAATTATCTCAGTGATGAGTTAAATAAATTCTAAGTTCTGAGGCATTTCAAGATATACTACATGCAAAATGTAGTATGTGCACGCAAAATGTACTTTGGAGAAAAATTGCAGAACAACCTGTCTGGTTCTCATTCTTGGTTTGAGTTCTGGTTTATCATGTCAGTCAGTTACATGTCTTCTGCATACCTGCTTCCTTTCCTGTAGACAGCTGGAACGATTGCATCTCTGCAGCAGGGAGCCTCTCTTTATCTCATAAACCTTCATTTTGTTAACATTGGAATTCTTCAGAGGAAGACTGCGAAGTAGCTGAGAGACCAGTTAACACTAAAATACAGGTTATTTATTACTGCAGCCATGGGATGAAGGAAGTAATTTTCTAGAGGAGCTTACCTTCCCACCCACGTGTAGCTTCAAGGTTCTTAGCTTGCTGCCTTAAAAGATTGATCTCGATTTTCTGATGCTTGTAATCAGTATTGTTTGCCAGGGATTAGAGACCTTATCGCAAATCCTGTCTCCTCCAGGGCCTCATGTCGCTAATGCTGTCCTATATATCTGTGCCTGTGGCTATCCCTGCAGCAGGGCAGTGAAAGTTTGGCGTGAGATCTAGCCATAAAGACAGGCTTTTCTCACGTGCCCTGAGGGCTGATCGGTTATTCAGGTAGCACATAGCTGCACTGCTGGGTCTGCTCAGGAGTTCTTTCCTGATCCTGGCAGGGCTGGCTGCTTGGTTGGTTGGTTAAGGGTTTTGTAGCTAGCCTGATTCCTGGAAAGATCATAACACAAAGTCTGTACAGCAGATTTATTTTACTTAATAGTAACAGTGTGAGTATGTTAACAGGGCATATTGCATTAATCAAGGAGCTTCAGTCATAACTCTGAACTATTGAGCTCCTGTCAGTTTATTGTAAGCTCTGATGATGCACTTTTTTCCATTCCCTAGCTACTTTAAACGTTTTATATTTAAAATTCAAAGTTATATTGCTAGTCAAAAAGCTTACTGGTAAACTTGTTTGGTTCCCATGTCCCCCTCTCTCCCCTGACTCTCATTTTCTTTTACTTTCTATTTTTGTATAAAGGAGTTGCTATTTTAAGTATCGGTCAAAAGTTGCTTCCTTTATTGTCAGCATATGTAGATAGTATATGTGGCACAAATACTGGCAAGTTGCTGGAAAGTCAGAAAGGAAAGATAGCGAATTATTTTTATACAGTAAAATATAGTTATTTACTGAAGCTTCCAGTCAAGTCCTGTTTAACATTGTTTACATTTTTATGTCACCAAATTTTGTCTACAGAGTCTCAGAATGTTTATAATCTGGTTATGAAAAACATGTTTTTCTTATGTGGGAGTTATCCAGAACCTGTTGATAAGAAACTTTGAAAAAAACCTCTCCCTTGCCAGCACTCTCAGACTACTCAGGCCAACCTTTTCCTTCTGAATATGAAAGCCATTTGCACCATGTTGTTCAGCTTGTTACTGCTCACCCCAGTGGAAACGGCTAGATAGGACACAGGCTAGAGAGGACAGAATGTGACTCCTTATCCGTGTCCCCTTTCCTCCTTCCACAGAAAATATGAGCCTGTTCTGACAGCTTAAGTCTAGTTAATGGGCTTGGAGCCCACAGATGGCATAAAGCCTTTGGGACTGGAATTCAGTGGGGTGTCTAATTCCAAATGAAAGGACCCACAACAAATCCTTAATCTACTGGGAGCTGATTGGGACAACTGTTCATACAGCAGCAGCTTGTATTCAGGCAAGACACTGTCTCATCACATTTATTTTAGTATAAGAGATTAAACATTTAAGAGCATTAAGGAAAATTGCCTTCAATTATTACTGCCAATTATTGCTTGCAACTGGAAAGCCAGTTCTTTGCCTGTTGCTATTTGAAAACTGTGGGATTAGACAGTGCCACTGCAATGTATTTGCAAGCTATTGCCATTGCTTCAACTCTTACTGATAGCCTGCTGAAGACTTACCCCAGCCACAGGGAATAATCTCATTGCGGGATTGTTGCTGTACAATGCACCTGGATTGAAAGATCCATCTGGATTTGAAACTAGGTTTTAGATTTAGTCTTTCTTGGATGCCCAGCTCTTATGAGTGTGTTGGTAGAGAGGATACTACAGATGTCATTCTGCTTCAGGAGGCTTATTAGTACTCCAGCAGGATCCAGAAATCTCAGAGCAGGATTATGGCTTCATTGCCTGAGGTCTGTGCAGAGGTCATATGGAAATGTGGTCCCTGCCTCAAGGAATTGCTTCCTTAGCTGCTGAGGAAGCAAGCATAACTTGAGGCAGAGTGTGAGAGGGTGCATAGATGCTTGTGAATTTGGCTATTTATTTCTGATTAATAAAGACGCATAAGCAAAACTAATTGGAAGTATCTCCAATACTCCTTACTGTGTCTTACAGATAAAGTTAACTACCTGGAAGCTGGAGGGGTGCTAGAGCAGTAACAAACTGCTTACAGTTAATAATGCAGAGTTTTTGAGGGCTGTATTCTTCTCTAGTCATACATATCAAATGAGATACAAGGCTAATAATCTTTATGTAGGAAAGCTGCCAGGAATGTGGCATGGAAATGGGAGGTATCTGTGTATGTCTAGAATTCTACAATGGAGAAATGGTCTCAACTGCTACGATAAGCTGAAATTTGGGGTGGAGAAAAGAGAGGTTTTTCTGCATGGTGCCATCAAGTGTGCCAAAATCAGCTAAGCTTTATGGGTGCTACTGCATGTGAAACAGTTCCTTAAGGCTGTTATGTATAAAGCCTTTGCATTTCAGAAAAATGTCCATCTCTTGGTTAAATGGAAGTATGTTTCAATATGTGTTCTATGTGTTAAGTTTTACGCAAGTATATCTAATCAATTTTGGAATTCAGAACACAGAGAATCAAGAAGAAATAGCAGTAACATACTGCTTTTGGCAGCCTGGAGCTTATTTTTAAGCAGATTGAAGAAAATGGCTGTCCAAAGATAGATTCGTGGTCAGTCTCCCATAGGGTCTTGCTTGTGGTGTCAGGATTTACCCTGAATGCAAAGCATTCCTCTGCTGACCTATGTATATAACTGTATATTAGTATATATAGTATATATATAAATACACTGTACATATATATATAGTATATATATTTATGTATACTATATAAGTAGTGAAATCTGGTTAAGGCTAAAAAGCAGGTTTTTCTGCCACTGCTCCAGGCTGGCATTTGCTGCAAGTGATTTTTAGAGTTGTTCTCCTTTTAACATTTTCCTCTTCCAGGACCCAAGGAAAATCCTACAAATCTTCCTTACTTGCAGTTATCCTGGGTCACAGAAGGTTCTTCCTTGAGCATTATGTGACCAACTGCTCTGATTGGCAAAGAGCACGTGTGCAGCAGGATTGGGAGGTTGAAGTAGCTGGCATAGTACAAGAGAATTTAACCCTTAATTCACACACTCTCTGTTCAGTCAGAGATGTCCAGTTCTTTCTCAGTGCATACATACAGTAGGGTTACAGATTGACTTATTTCTTAGCATATTATATTATTGTGTCATCATTCTCATTTTTCAAATTAATAATGCAATTATAATTTCTGAAATTTAAGTTCTGTGTAAAGGTGAGCCCAAATGAATTATTACTGGTTGAGCCTCTAAAACTTTGATCAGTGCCACTATTGTTCTTATAAATTAAGCTCCAGGTCTACTTTCTGTGAAGACATTTGCAATACTATTTTCGTTTTCTAAGTTTTCTAAAACTTTGACCCACTGATCAAGGGCAGTTTCACTCAGTGAAAATACCATTGTTCTTGATGGTTGTTAGGAGACAAGTGCATTCTCTCTTGCTTTCTTCTTTTTTTTCTTTAATGATGTAATTAATTACTTCAATAAAAAAGTCAGGGAGGGAAGTAGTATGAGTGTGGAAGATCCACCAGATCTTGCCTGTCAGTCCCTTCAATGCCTTAGACATTCAGCTGTAGGTGTCTAGTCACTGCATTCTATATATTAATGTACTAAAAAGCATAGAACATTTGGACAATACTATCCTGACCACCCCTGCCATGGAAACATTCTGTTTGTACTAACACCAGATCTTTCTGTGCCTTCAGTATGTCAGGAAACTATCTGGGAGGTATTCAAGACATTCTGGGATAGACTGCCAGAGCGTGAAGAATATCACACCTGGATGAGCCTGTGTGAGGAAGGAACAATGAGTATCTTTGAAATGGGCATGAACTTCAGTCAGTCTGAGGAGCACCGGCATCTGATTATGAAGGTGGGTGCAGCATCTGGTTGGTGTTTTTTCATGAGCAAGGGTATAACGTCCCACTGCAATATGCAACTTGGCATATCGCAGGCAGTAACGTGGAGCCCTTAAAATGGACAGGCATGAGTATCCCAGCGCTTGGATCTGTAGTTCTGAGACCATTTCCAAAACAAAATTTGTAGCTGATCTAACAGAGGGAAAGGCAATGATGACAAAGAAAATGTTGTCTTAAATAGGTATGTTCCTGACAAGCAGATGCTGTCTAGACTCCTTGTCTGAAAAGGCAGCAGGCAGCACGATATGAGGCAGGCTGTGGTGCATTGCCCTCTGTGGCATGTAGCAGCCTTTATGCTCTGAACTATATATGGAGATGCCTTCGGTCCAAATGGCACTTCGAAGCAGAAAGTTCTGAGCTGTATTTCTGATGCTACCAAGACATAAAGCAAAATTACCTGACTGATGTTGTATGTTGCTGTAGGTTTGTGATGTTTGTGCACTGCAGCCTGACTAAGTGTGGTTATGAGTATAAAAAGCTTTGGTGTCCTATTAAGGCAATTGATAATGTTGTCACCGTAGGGAGTTGCAGAGGTTAAGATCAGAGTACAAGCGTAAAACAATTTAAAAATTGCTGAATATCTTCATATATTTTCTGTTATTTCAGTTGAAACAAGCTTATTTTAGCTTAAAACAAATAAAAAGAATATAAAGTTAAACTAAAGAAGCCTATCTCAACTGAAATATGAAGATGTCTCTTCAGGAGTTTGCATTTTAAAATTAAGTGCTTAACTTTGTACACATCTAAGATACAGTAGATATCTTAATTTCTCTGGATAAAAGGCTGTCTTAAAATGTATGGCAATTTATGGATCATCTTTAAGATTACAATGTCGTCTATTTTTGCAAACTAATGGATGAGTAGTTTTATGAAACTTATGATAACTCTTAAATATATGATCCCATAGAATCAGTAATGTTCTGCGAGTATGGATGTGCTGACATTCTGCCTTTCTGCCTTTTTTGGACTTCTATGCTAGGAATGTGCACTAGGGAATGAGTATGAAAACTATTGTGGATAGTGGAGAGAGGGGTTTTTTTCTGAGCCTGCATGTTAGTCTCAACAGGTGGATGCTTGCCAAAGTTTGCCTCTGTGATGTCTGATGGTAGTTTTGTCCTTAGAAGACTTCACAAAAAGATGGAGACAAATAAAATTCATGTGACCTTTTTATGCTCACAGTGAATAATATTTGAATAATAATTGAATATTTGAATAATAATGTGAATACACTCACAGTGAATGTATTAGTGGTTTATGAAGGATTTTGACAGTGAGATGATCTATAGTTTATTAAAAGAAATCAAGATGATTCTTGGAAGCAAGATGATGCATCTAAATTCCCATTACTGCTTTACCTTTTTGGGTAGGGCCTTTCAGCATTACCACAGAGTCAGATAAAGTGCTTTGTGTTTGGTGATTTAGTCAGATGCTTTATGTGTAATTTAGGTTTCTTTTGTCCTGTAGATCGATATATTCCCTTCAACATTGCACTACTATGGAAAAAGGCTGTTCATCCTTCTATTTGTTTTCAGCACAGTTTATAAAAGGTGATGGTTGTTGGGTTGATTTGATGGGAGACTGGTCTGTGTTAAGGGAGATTGAATGCTGCCACCACTGTGCTCCACATGAAATGCCACAAATCTGTCAGGTGACTTCTTTTGAAATAAGGTCTGAACTCAATTTAAATTTGAACCACAGACTGAAGGCAAGAACTCTCTATCCCATCCCCCAGTCAGCCAACTTGAGAATGTTGTATTTTTGAATACATAGGTCAGAGTGTGGATTTAATTGCTAACTCTAGTACTGACTCACATGTTTGGCCATAGTTCTTTGTCTGGCCATTATGTGCCTCATTAAATACCACTTGTTTCTAATCTTCCTCTGCTCTCCAGTGTCTGTGAAACATCTGTGGCTAGTTTCAAGAATTTAAGTTAGAACTGGGAGCTGATCAAAGTATCTCTGCTTTTCTTTTGGTATATATTGGCTATTACTGCCATAGCATTGATCTGCCACCTCTTCTGACAGTCTTATTCTCGAGCGTCCTTCTGTATTACTTTGTGGTAGATAGCAACATGAAATACAATTTTTAGAAGTGCTGTATGCCATGAATATTCCCTCTCAAAAGGGGTTCAGCATATCTGAAAATCAGAAAAATAAATCTGTGGGGTTTGCTCTCAATAAATAATTTGGTAAAATGATTGCTCTCAGATTATTTTTTGTGGTAGCATAAAATTTCTGTTTTGAGCAGTGTAATTAAAAGACACTTTATTAGCCTCCTTTCCTGGTTTGATTTCTTACCCTTTCCTCTAATCCCTGGTAGTCACTGTCAGGCACTTAGAGATGTTGCAATGTCTGCTCCAGCATGGCTTAGCTCATGTAAATAAAAATTCCACTTCTCTTGCTTTTGACACACATTTTACTGGATATGAGATGGAGCTTAGACCAGCTCTAGTCCTGGCTCTCATACTTCTTTCTTCAGGAAATGGTTGCTGGTGAGAGGGACATTTGTGGCATGTGCACCTTTTGGTGGGGCTGAGAACCAACAGTTAGGCTGAGAGTTAGCTGTGGAAAAGGAGCTTGCAGTAAAGCTTTGTCTGAGAACCAAAAGATAGACAGTTTCCCCGGGAATCCCCAAAACTGTGACAGGAGGTACTCACCTACCAAAAGTCAACGCGAAAAGCTCCTGTGACAAGATACAAAACCTGCAGTTGTGTTGACCCAGCATTGACCGTTCAGCCCATCAGCAGCTCTCTCTGTTCCAGTGTGTTTAGAGCACAGACTAGCTGTTCAATGACAGGGACTAGGATGCCGCCTTATGGATGCAAAAAGAAATTTATTCTGTTGCCTTCTTTTGAGCCATTATGTCAGATTTTCTTCACCCTCTTTTCTATCCCCACACATACTATTCTCCTATTGACTTTGGTTCTTTCTTTTTTTCATCGCAAGTTTTAGCCTCCTCTAATTTAAAAAAGCATCAAAACCCACCAAACCTTCACCAGACGTATGCAAATAGATTAATTAGCTCCAGTTACTTCTCCCAGTCATGTCTCATCTTCCTTTCATCTCTTAAGCTCTTTAATTCTCTCTGGTCACTCTCCTCCAGTTCCAGCCTAAATCTTCCTTTTCAGTGTCTCTGACACCTGGCACAGCACAGAACCTATCAACCATGAAGCTTGTGCTCATCTCTTTCCAGGCAGAGCTCAGAACCGATGCTTCATCCTCATCGTCCTTGTCTCATCAGGAGACTTTACAGCTCCTTTACAAGTCTGTACTTCTTCCTTGTTTTTCCTGTTTTGCACCTTGTTTCTAGATAGCTCTGCCTAACATACGCTGAAGAATCACTTCCATGTTGAGAGTTTACCTCTACTGTGGAGATGATTTCTCCTGGAAAAACTGGACCCTTAGCTTGTTTCTGACAACTTCCCATGGATCTCTAGTTTTCATTTTGAATTAAACATGGTTACATCAATTTCTGTTTCACTAAGTTTTCCCTGCTCTCTCTCCTCTTACTCACTGTAGACCATTATTTTCACCTTTTCTGTCAGGTCTGTAGCTCAGAGCACTGCTCTCCATCCTGGCCTTTCCCTCCAGCTTCAGTTCTGAACACTGTCTTCCATTTCCTTGAATTCCTCCAAGTGCTTTGGCCTTGCCTCTGGATTCTGCCACACACTATGCTGGGGAATCGGGACAGGCAAAGAGAGAATAGTTTCTTGGTATAACTTTCCTGTTGGAAATGATGTGTACAGGTGGGGTAAACCAAACATGCTTGGTACAGTCCCACACATATGGGATTATACTAATATGAGATTATTTAAGATCTCCTTGACATTTTGTCCACCTTTTTTTCCTGATGGACTGACCCAAAATGTGTAAATCCATTTTCAGCCATATGATAGACTGTAAGAAACTCTAGACTGGGTATTGAGATCATACTTTCCTTTTGAAATTACTATAAATCCTAAGATTTTACTTGCGACGTAAAGCTGCAATGGCATAAGAGTTTTAATGGTGGTTGATAATTCTTGTAGCAACTCAGTTGTAATTTACAGTTCATGCATTTTTTGATTGTTTTTGCAATAGCTTCACAGCATTATGTAGCAACCAAATGTAAGAGTGACATTCTGCCATTATTTCTCAAAGCTGTTGTTGAACCCAGTGGGAGATTTTGTCTGAGAATCCATGATGAAAAGTCAGGTTATTTAAACAGTCATTTAAAGTATTTAATTTTTAAAGTTCTTTTATTTCACAAAAGATGTGATTTGCAATGAAGAGAGAGTAATCTGTCCTGAACTAGGGGAATTAAGGAATAAGCCAGCTACCCTATGCAGAGGCTGTCATTCAAAGCCAATCACACAGGCTTTGCTAGTTTACTACAAAATTGGATGAGAACTTGTTGATTTTATGCTTTTTTTAAAAAAATGTAGATGTGGGGACAGTATGTCATGTTTATAGGCCTTGGCCATTGAAATAATAATTTGGCATTCCAGGTGTGGTTCTTACAAATTATTCTTGTAATTTACTGAATAGAAGACTTGGAAATATCAAGATATAGTGGCTAAGTCCTGGGACCCAGGCTGGGGAAAGCTGGATGTCACCAGCCCCTCAGCCTGCCCTGGAACAGAGCTTTCGCCAAGGCACCCCTCACTGGGGCATCTCAGTTTCCTTGCTCTATGAAATGATCAGGACTATGCTGACCTCTGCTGTCAATGGCCTTTGAGTACCAGTGAGTAAAGCTGCTGGGTACAGACTACCAGTTGATATTAAAAGGATGTGTGGGGCCCCTAATAACTGGGTTTGGTTTTAATAGCACCTACAAGCTGCCTTGACTGACTGAAGGAAGTCTCTTTTTCTAACGAACAAACACCTTTTATTATATGGGCTACTACTTACATATAACTTTCCAAAAGCTTGTAGAAAGGGAATCAGGGAATCAGTCTCTCTATTCCTTGCAGATTCCAGCACACTAAAGCTGAGTACAAACACTGTATAAAGCTGTGTAATGACCCCTTAAAAAAACTACCCAAAGTCCAGTAGAGTTCTACTGGTCCTGAGTTAGATTTTTCACTGTAGACTACCTAGTCTTGCTAGGTTGTTTGCCACTTAAACTGGTCTCACTGTGCCTTGTGTTTCATACTAGAGTATCTCATATACTTCATTTAGTGGGCTTATACAATAAAGATGTCAAAGGACATGCTGAAAAGCAAACTAACTGAACTTTTTAGCAAGCTCTCCTCAGGCTGGCATCCAAGCTGCCTGCCATTCTAGCTGTCCACAGATGTCGTGGAAAGAAGAGAAAGGTAGTCATTGACATGGCTCCAAATCAATAAAGACTGAGCTTCTACTCTTAGAAACACAGGTGAAGAGAACGAGCAGGCTAATGGGTCAAAAAGTCTCTTTACCCCTCACCTTTCCTTCACAAAAACAATCAACAGGGTAGCTTTGAGTAACAGTCCTTAGGTCACTAAATAAATATGGCTGTTTTGGTGAGAAGTTTTCAAAGTGGAAATAGTGTGTATTAAGTAAATTGTAATTTAACTTCAAAATAGGTATTTGAGTTGATCTATTTTGGGTTTTTACTGAAAAATATATCTGCATTGCTTATGTCAAGAAGGCCAGCCCAATAAACAAACCTCAAAACAACCCCTTTGCCTCCCAAACCAGAAAGAAACAGAAATTTTGTGGCTGGACAATAATCATCTGTAAGTATTTTATATGCCGTTCACATTGGTGGTGCAGCAGGATACAGCATTGCTCCTCAACAGCTATCATGCTGCAAGCCGTTCAGGATCTCCTCCAGTTCTTGTGGGGTTCCTCACAGAAACTCCCGTGACTCCTCTCTAGAACCAATGGCACTGATACCATGAGACTTCTGATGAAAAATTGTGATCTGTGTAGCGGTGCCTTAGCCTTTATACACCAGTAAATGAAAAATTTTCACCCCGTCACTTGTATAACCATAAACAAAGTCATCAGACTAATCCTACTATGTTACTTTAAGATGTAACTGAACTTTCAGAAAGATGGTTTTAAATCTATGGGTGAGTAGCAGAAGTAATATTGAATCTCTTAAGATTGCTTGCTTAAAGGGATCTTACTGCTAGCCTCCTCTAAAGGTGAGAGAACGTTTTTCCTGCAGAACAATGCAGGAAAATGCAGAGCATCTCCTGATCACCTGGTGCTATTTACAGCATCTGTTGTTGAGTTTCAGTTGCATTTTGGAAATGTGGGACACATTTTCTTTTCAACAGGGACATTTTAAATAAATTTTGAACTTAATAAATGAACATAGAACAAAGAAAAGAGAATTATTTTGGCACAGAGCAGAAAACAAGGTGATATAAGCTGCATTTCAATTCCTTTCACCTTATGATGCTCAAATATGCTTAGAATTTGTCTGTTTGCTTTCCAGAAAATGTCCTATACAAAGGAGGCAATGGGCAGGTGAGTATCTGGGTTTGTCTTGCATTTTAGTCTTTTAGTCTCTCTGGAGATAACAGCAGGGCTAAGTTATGACATTTTGTAACCTTTTCTCTCTTTTTCTTGTCAGCTCCTGCACTGACTGGTCATGTGGGTAAGTAATTTTCCCTTTTTAAAGGCCACTGATTGGTCCTTTCTCCAGTTCTTGCTGCTGCTGGAGTTGATTTGTGCACTGAAAATGAACAAACCACCTTTGTGCAAAATGGCATGTAGAAAAGTACAGTGGAGAAATCCTGTGGTTCTTGCATGTGAATCTCTGACCTGGCATGCTTGGCATGCTCAAAATATCTCAGCTGATCTGGGGCTTGTACTTTTGCTTAAGTATGTCATCACCTTGTTGGCCACAGGGCACAGACACAGGCTCTTTACCTGAAGAGGTTTAGTGGGCGAAATCTATTCTGGGAAAGAGACGTGTCCTTAGTTACTTGTGTTAGTGTTCCAGTTATCCTGCGAACCTTTCCCAGAGGCTTTAAGTTAGTCCTGGTCATCATTGCAAAGAGAAAGGGGAATGTTTTTTAAACGCTTTAAAAAAAAAAAACCAACCTCTTAAGAGTGCTCTAAAAACAAGTACAAGGGAATTGGCTGCTTGGGCTTCTCATATTTTTAACAAGGCAGTAAAAATGAAAACTAGTGTGAGTTGTGGCTTCTTTTTACCAAAGCAAACCTGAACTTGTCCTATTATTATCATGTCTTTTTTGAACTGAAAAGAAAACCAGTTCCAATTATTATTATTCCATTCCTACTCAGAATTTAATCTGTTATTTTTAGAGCAATTCAAACCCAAACAACTGAGTGCTGAACTCATCTGAAAAATTGGCAGGTTCAATTCCCTGCTTTTACAAGCCACATAAAGCTATGACAAATATGAGTAACTCATTTACTGAGAAGAGTAATCAAAATAACCCAACTTCCCAAATTAGGTATCCTCATAATGATTTCATGACCACAACATTATTTATTAAATTCAACAACATGAGATGATAAGGGCAAAAGTGATTCCTGAGGGACTGGTTTCTCTCTGTCCTGTTGAGCTGAATGTTCCTCTGACAGGGGCACTCCCCAAAGCCTCCAGGTCAACTGGGTAGCGTACGTATGTTTGGAACTTTCTCTATTGAGAATGCAACACTGATCTAACCTTTATATGCTTTTCTTTTCAAAGAGAGATTAACTAAAAAAAAACCAAACAAAACAAAACTTATCCTTGTAAGGATAGGACCCAGTCCTATTCTTTCTCGTTAGCAGCAGCCATTCTCTAGATAGACTGGCTCTTTACATAAATGGAACCACATCTTATTTATCAGAAAATGTGAATTCAGAGATACAGTTTGAATGTTGAAGACTCTGAAAAAATTAATCTTTCTGAAGAAGCTTAAATTTGAAAACCTACTGTATCCCTCTATGTATCCCTGAATTGCCGAGGTATCTCCAGAGAGGACGCCTTTAACGCCGGAGCGGGGGGAAGCACAGAGTCCCGGAGCCTCAGTTCGGAGCGGCAAGAGCGACCGAGGGAGCCTCAAGTCCTCGACAGGACTTGCCCAGGAGCCGGCAGCTCAGCTCACGCGAGCAGCTGACTCACAGGGGGCGGCGCCAGGAGTGACGGCACCAGCCCTCAGTGGGGAAAAACCCATCCCAGGGAGCGCGAGCCACCAGGGCGGGCAAACAGGGCGTGGCGCGGCAGTTTGCGCAGGCAGGGCGAGCGGGCAGCGGGCGGGATGGTGAGCGCTCGCCTCAGGACCAGGGCCCGCTCTGGGAGCTCTGCCCCGGCGGTGGCCAACGTAGGCAACCAGACAGAGCCGATGAGAGGGGAGGCTGCGGCGCAGACCTCGGAATGTAGAGGGTGCCTCGACTGGTCTCTTGAGGCGAGGGTGCAATGGACAGGGCTGCACTCGGTGCGCCCTGGTGGAGGTCCTCCTGCAGCAGGGGCTGAGCTGCGGGAGGCTGTTGGAGAGCTAAAAGATGCCAGGGAAGCTGAGAGGAAGCTGGGCTGCTTGCTCCAGGCCCAAACTGTGCAGGGGCTGCAAACGTCCAGCATTGCTCATATAGGAAAGAAGGAGGGCAGCAACCCAGGAAGCTGGGAATTAGTCACGAGAAAAACTAACAAAAAAAGGAGGAAGAGGACAATTAACGACAAGGGGCTTCCTCCTAAATCTGATGTCCCCACCCAGAACCGCTTCGCAGTTCTGCCGGGGGCTAATGAGAAAGCACCCACCACACCTAATGAGCATCCTGCTGATGCACCAGTAAAGAGGATCACTACTGGTGCCTCCAGGAAAAAGCGGAGGGTCATAGTAGTAGGGGACTCTACTTTGAAAGGCACAGAGGCACCCATCTGCCGGCCTGATCCAGTCTCGAGGGAGGTGTGTTGCCTGCCAGGGGCTCGGATCAGGGATGTTGCTGAGAGGCTGCCTGCTCTAGTAAGTCCTACTGACTATTACCCCCTTCTAGTGGTCCATGTAGGTGCTAGAGATATAGATAGCAGTAGCCTGGAGAACATTAAGAAAGACTACAGAGCCTTGGGAGAGTTGGTTAGGGGCTCTGGAGCTCAGATAGTTTTTTCATCGATTCTCCAGGACAAAGGGGAGGACCTTAAAAAAGCTAGGCGCGTTTGGCAGGTTAATAAATTGTTAGAATGGTGGTGCCATAGTCAGGGGTTTGGCTATTTAGAACATGGGGCTCCATTTGGGAGGCCAGATCTACTGGAGGCTGGTGGAGCTGGTCTGACAAAGAAAGGGAAGAGCTGTTTTGGTAGGAGGCTTGCCAGGCTGGTCAAGAAAGCTTTAAACTAGATGTGTTGGGGGAGGGGAGCATTGATCCATCCAAACACTCCCGGTCAGTTGCCAGCACCTGTAATAAGTGCTTGGAGCGATGTAGAGATATTCCAGCTGCCCCAGCCATTGAGTCGGCTGCATTTGGAGCTCGGCTAAGGTGCCTCTATACAAACGCCCGTAGTATGGGGAACAAGCAAGAGGAATTAGAGATGCGTGCAAGGCTACAGGAATATGATGTCATTGGTATCACAGAAACATGGTGGGATGGCTCCTATGACTGGAATGTCGGAATGGAAGGTTACAGGCTGTTTAGAAAAGACAGGCCAGGCAGACGGGGAGGGGGCGTTGCTATCTGTGTCAGTGATAGGCTAGAGAGTATGGAACTCTGTCTGGGGACGGGTGATGAGGTAACAGAGTGTTTGTGGGTCAGGATCAAAGGGAAAACAGGAATGGGGGAACATTACGGTGGGGATCTGTTACAGGCCGCCTGATCAAGAGGACTCTGTGGATGAAGCGCTCTACAGACAGATAGGAGCAGCCTCACGCTCGCAGGCCCTGGTCCTCATGGGGGACTTCAACCATCCTGACATCTGTTGGAGGGACGGTACGGCCCGGCACAAGCAATCCAGGAGGTTCCTTGATTGTGTGGAAGACAACTTCCTCTTTCAAGCAATAGAGGAGCCGACGAGGAGAGGTGCCATGCTTGACCTTGCGCTCACCAACAGGGAGGGACTGGTTGGAAATGTGATGCTCCAGGGCAGCCTTGGCTCTAGTGATCACGAGATGGTTGAGTTTGAGATCCTCAGGACAGTGAGAAGAGCATGCAGCAAGCTCACTGCCCTGGACTTCAAGAAAGCAGACTTTGACCTCTTCAGGAACCTCCTTAGTAAGGTTTCATGGGATACAGTCCTAGAGGGCAGGGGGGCCCAAGACTGCTGGTCGGTATTCAAGGATCACCTGCTACGTGCTCAAGAGTGTTGCATCCCAACTAGAAGAAAGTGCAGCAGGAGCGCCAGGAGACCTCCATGGATGGACAACGAGCTGCTGAGGAAACTTAGAGGGAAAAAAGAAGCTTATAGAAGGTGGAAGTGCGGACAGGCGGCCTGGGAAGAATATAGGAGCATTGCCCGAGAAGCTAGGGACCAGGTTAGGAAAGCTAAGGCCCAGCTAGAATTAAGTTTGGCAAGGGATGTAAAAGATAACAGGAAAGGATTCTATAGCTACGTAGCAAATAAAAGACAGACTAGGGACAATGTGGGCCCTCTCCAGAAGCTATCAGGAGAACTGGCTACCATGGATTTGGAGAAGGCTGAGGTTCTTAATGATTTCTTTGCCTCAGTCTTCACCAGCAAATGCTCTGACCACACAACCCAAGTCTTGGAAAGCAAATGCAGGGACTGTGAGAATGAAGACCTTAGGCCCACTGTAGGAGAGGATCAAGTTCAAGACCATCTTAAGAACCTGAACGTGCACAAGTCCATTGGACCTGATGAAATCCATCCACGGGTCCTGAAGGAGCTGGCAAATGAAGTTGCTAAACCACTGTCCATCATATTCGAAAAATCCTGGCAGTCAGGTGAAGTTCCCGATGACTGGAAGAAGGGTAATATAACCCCTATTTTCAAGAAGGGGAAGGTGGAAGACCCAGGGAACTACAGACCAGTCAGCCTCACCTCTGTGCCTGGCAAAATCTTGGAACAGTTTCTCCTGGAAAACATGCTAAGGCACATGAAAAACAATGAGGTGGTTGGTGACAGCCAACATGGCTTCACTAAGGGGAAATCCTGCCTGACCAATTTGGTGGCCTTCTATGATGGAGCCACGGAACTGATGGACAGGGGCAGAGCAGTTGACGTCATCTACCTGGACTTGTGCAAAGCGTTCGACCCTGTCCCGCACGACATCCTTGTCTCTAAATTGGAGAGACATCAATTTGATAGATGGACCACTCGGTGGATAAAAAACTGGCTCCATGGCCGCACGCAAAGAGTTGTGGTAAATGGCTCGATGTCCAGTTGGAAACCTGTAACGAGTGGTGTCCCTCAGGGATCGGTGTTGGGACCGGTCCTGTTCAACATCTTTGTCGGCGACATGGACAGTGGGATTGAGTGCACCCTCAGCAAGTTTGCCGACGACACCAAGCTGTGTGGTTCGGTTGATACGCTGGAGGGAATGGATGCCATCCAGAGGGACCTTGACACGCTTGTGAGGTGGGCCGATGTCAACCTTATGAAGTTTAACCAAGCCAAGTGTAAGGTCCTACACCTGGGTCGGGGCAATCCCAGGCACTGCTACAGGTTGGGCAGAGAAGAGATTCAGAGCAGCCCTGCAGAAAAGGACTTGGGGGTGTTGGTTGACAAGAAGCTTAACATGAGCCGGCAGTGTGTGCTTGCAGCCCAGAAAGCCAACCGTATCCTGGGCTGCATCAAAAGAAGCGTGGCCAGCAGGTCGAAGGAGGTGATCCTGCCCCTCTACTCTGCTCTCGTGAGACCTCACTTGGAGTACTGCGTACAGTTCTGGTGTCCTCAACATAAAAAGGACATGGTGCTGTTGGAGCGAGTCCAGAGGAGGGCCACGAGGATGATAAGAGGGCTGGAGCACCTCCCATATGAAGACAGGCTGAGAAAGTTGGGGCTGTTCAGCCTGGAGAAGAGAAGGCTGCGTGGTGACCTCAGAGCAGCCTTCCAGTATCTGAAGGGGGTCTACAAGGATGCTGGGGAGGGACTCTTCCATAGGGACTGTAGTGGTAGGACAAGGGGTAATGGGTTCAAACTTAAACAGGGGAAGTTTAGATTAGATATAAGGAAGAAGTTCTTTACAGTGAGGGTGGTGAAGCACTGGAATGGGTTGCCCAGGGAGGTTGTGGATGCTCCATCCCTGGCGGTGTTCAAGGCCAGGTTGGACAGAGCCTTGGACCACGTGGTTTAGGGCAAGGTGTCCCTGCCCATGGCAGGGGGGTTGGAACTAGATGATCTTAAGGTCCTTTCCAACCCTTACGATTCTATGATTCTATGATTCTATGTGATCATTCAGGAAATCTAGTAAATGTAGAGATATGTGAGAGGAATTAGAGTCAGCACTAATTAATCTATAGTCACTCCATGCACTGGGCTAAACAACTTAGCAATGCAGAGAGCCCAAAATTTGATTGAAAGGTGGATCAGAGTGGTTATTGTTGTACTTGTAGAGAAGCCATCTTATCAAGTGCTTTGTTACAGGCATTAAAGGGTCTCCAGTAGACAACTGGCAAACTTTACCCAACTTAATTCACTGTGGGGCTGTATTGCATTTCTCTCAAAAGTATGGTGCTTTTATCCTGGTATATATTACTTCAGATTGTTCATACCTTTAGGATGGGATCTTTGTTGTCACTGTCAGTTTAAACTTTGGTTTTACTATATCTTTTCCCCTAAAAGTTGTTGTTTGTCTTGTGCTTGGATATGATACTGTTTTATAGCATAAAGAGTATGATACAAGACTGAAGCAGTGAGATAGAAATAGATTTACTCTGGATAATGGAGCATTAGGAAGAAATTAATATAAATTCTTTTGGCAATATTAAAAATCCCAAACTTTTTCTAATAGTGTTCTGGACATCTTTTAGCATTCATTGTTTAAGATGTGAGGTTTGTAAGCCAGGGTCATATAAAATCAAAGGCATGATTGCCTGTCATGGGTAGATGTCTTATCTAACTTCAGACATCTTCCATCAAGAAGATTGAGCCATCTCAGCATTGCCAACAGCCAATGTTTATTAATTCATGCAAAAAATATGCTAGACCTCCCAGTGCACCTCAGAATAAAATTAAGACCTTTCTGAAGTGTTCTGTAAGAAGTCAGAGTAGGTCTCAACCCAGGATGACCCTAATCCCTAAGGCACGGTGTAGGGAATCCAGCATCATTTTCTTCCTGCACAGAAGGAGATGTGAGTGAGGTTCTGCATTTCCCAGGCAATGCTGTTTTCACCTGCTGACCCACATGTGCAGAGAGAGGCTGGTCCAGAGCAGGGCATCTTGTGATTTCAATGTGGGTGTTCTGACACCCAGCTGTGCCATCTGTGCCAGAACCGGGAACTGTCCTGGTCTTGTGTCTCAAGGGATGGCAGGACTACCCTAAAACACCAGCTTTGAGTATCTAGATGAGATGTTCAAGTGAGGCTCCCACACTGTCAGGGAAAGACAGGCTTCTCCAGAGGATGCCTTGAAGCAGGGGTCTAATAGGGCTGCTCTGACTTGTCTTCTGGTGAACTCCAGTTTCTCTGATGATTGTGCAGACACACTCATTTCAGTTTGGAGGCCGAGCACTAGACATATTTCTCAGTCTGTTTTCCCACTGATGAGAACACAGGAAATTTTGCAGCAGGTTCATTTTCTAAAGCATAGCCAAGGCACAAGAAACTAAAGGAGTATTTTTTTTTTTAATGAGCTTTGACCAATCTTGGTTTTTTACTGTGAAACAATTGTGTGAAATGATTGCTTAGTTTGGGGCTGATCTGGAATGCAAGACAGGCCCTTGATATCTGTTGGTCATTTTAACCACACTACCTTTCTAGATTAAAGCAAAGCTGTGCTGAAGCTATGAACAGCTGTAGAGTTGAAGATGTGACTTAATTTAATACATCTCATAATCCTACCTAGATATCAATACTGTGTCTCTATCCAGAAAAAATTCGTTTCAGCTAGTTAAATGCTAGGATAGTTTTAGTGTAGCCTGTGGGAGGGTGGCTTCTACTTGTGTAATTTACTTCCCAGAATAACTCGCAATCTGGCATTACTGACAGTTACATAACAGCAGGATGAAAGTTTGTTCCCGTAAGGCTACACACATTCACACAGGTTAAATGCTCAGATAGCCTGGCCTTTTAAAGAACTAAGGATTAAACTAAGTACCACTGAGGAGAAAACCTCAAAAGAAAAGTAATATATGGGAAATAATCCAGATGTGCATAGAGCAGCCTAGTGGACAGCAGAGTTTTGCCCCAGTTGGAAGTGTGAGAGCACTACATCAGCTAAAGTCTTTTAATGATTGCTTTATTCGGTAGGCCACTGGGACTGTGCATAATGAAGTTTGCTGTCTTAACATTGGAGTATGTCTGGTGACAATGGGACAGTTGTTTTGTCTAATTGCTAGGAAATCAAAAAACAGATCTTAAATGAAGGCAAAGGAGTAGCACAAAATTGTTGCAGTAGAAAACTAGGAGCTTTATTGTGCATCATGAGCATTAAAATAATAATGTTTAAGAAAAATAAATGCTTGACATGGCAAATTAGACTTTAGGACATTCAGATTGATAAACAATGGTATCAATCATTGATAAACTGATGGATGTCCAGAGCATGCAGTACAAATCTCAGGATGTTACCCCCTTCAACCGCAGAGTTGGGGTTGTGTTGAACCTTAGGAGCAATGTATAGAAAAAAGTAATTAATACCTTTATAAAATTTCATTGCGGGGGTGAAATGGTATCACTGGTGCCCCATTTCACATATTTAGAGTGTTACTTCTCCTGAATAACACAGTATGGCTGCACATAAAGAGCTTGTTTAGGCCGTACAGTTGCCTATGAGTCAATGGGGCTCTGTACATGCTTTGGAGGACTGGAACCTTCCTGACATGACTGGTGTCGCACAGAAATACATACCATAGAGTTTGATAAGGGGGAATATAGGCTGCATTTGTGAGCTGTCTTTGCAGTGTTAATACATATAGGCTGTCCGTAAGCACTATTTGCTTCAGATCAACTTCTAAGGCCCTTATGGGTCTTGTCTTACACCTGCCTAGATCCTGGCGTCTAACAGAGCTGCGTGTTCTGAAAACAGTTGTTTCTGCCAAGGAAACATGGTGCAGTGTTGTTTGTTCTGCTGCTTAGACATCTGCTTGTGTATATTCTTTCCTGTCTCTCCATACACATGTGTAGGTTTTTATAGTTTGTTTATTGCTCAGCCAAGGTGGTCCAGGGCATCACTCATGCAGGTAGGACAATAGAAACTACATTTTGTGTGTATGTGTCTCAAAATCACAATAAGCTCTTGCTGGAATATGGCCCCTCCACCTGGAGAACCTTGCTAGTGTAGGTATACTTAAAAATAAAGCCTGGCCCTGGATTAATCTTGGGGCCAAAAAAAATCCTTTATATTTTAAACAGTGTGACTGAAGAGGAATTCGAATCTGGTTTTACCCTGAGGAGCAAGGTGTTCAGGCAAATCAGTATATGCATAGTCATGTGCATTTTGAGTGACTTCCTTAGAGACACCTAGTACTTGTTTAGGAGATTAATGAAGTGGGCATTTGAAAAATTAAAATATTAAGGGGAAGTAGAATGCAAAAAGAAGTGGATGCAAAAAGAAAGCAAACCCCACCGTTCTGGTAAAGCAATGAAATAACAATGTTGTTCATAAAGTGAAGTTGATTATAGCGCAGATTCTTAATCCAGTATTTTTATCCTCCTGAGAAACAGTGATAACTGTTAATGTGACCAAATTTGGTACTGACTGCTCTTGCTTGGTTAGATTGATTAGAGTTTTACGAGGTGTTATTTAAGCCCTTGGTTTTAATTTTCAGCCAGCTGGAATCTTGTCAGAAAATTGGTTAGCTCTGGGAGGCATGTATTTAAAAGCCCCTCGGTGCCAGTAAGAGTATATTACCTTCCCTTGACAAAGAGCGTGGGCTGATGCTGGTTGAGGTGCGATGGGTAAATGACAGCAGCCTTATTCTCACCTTGCTTTTCAGCACCCCCATAGTGGCCCCATGGCCATGTGGTTGCCACTGTATAGCTTACCAGTGCCAAAGCTGGCATTACTAACTGAAGCGTCCTGTTGGAGAGGTGCCACTCATTTGAGTCGGTGACAGAGAGTCCTCCGGGACCTTTGAAACTTGGACAGTTTTATTTTGCTACATCTATAACCAGTTATCTAATCTAGAAGTAGAACTCTACTCCAGAAAGCTAATTTTAGGCTTTTACATTTGCAAACTGCTCCTCTTTTGAAAGTGTGATTTATACCATAGCATTCTCTCTGGTTTTTCTTGACTGCTTTGAGGATTTTTCTTTTAAGAACTCAAGCACCTTAGAACTGACCTGTGGGCACATTGTCAAACACAGCTGTGCTGTGTGCAGGCGACAAGGGGCTGCAGCAGGGGGCTCCTGTGAGGAGAGGCTGGGGCTGCCCCAAGCTGGGCACAGCTGGTTCCAGCTGGATCCAACCGACGGGCCCACCACAGCGCACGGCTGAGCCCCACAGTTGTGGAGGCAGAACCTCAGGAAAGCGTGTGTAGGAAAAGGGCAAAAACACTGCATGGGGAGAGGAGGGAACAGAAGGAATGAGAAATGTCAGATGGGGAACACTGATGTCCAAGGCAGAGGACGGGGAGGTCCTCCATGAAGGAGCAGGTGTTCCCTGCAGCCCAGAAGGACTCATGCTGGAGCAGGAAGACATTTTCCTGCTGCCCCTGCAGAGCCCACCCCGGGCAGAGCAGTCAGGAGTGAAGCTGAGCCTGGGAAAGGGGGGAGGAGAGGTGGTGCTGCAAGGTTTGTCAGCTTCTCACTACCCAAACCTATTTAGGTATACAATAAATTCATTTTCCCCAAGCTGAGGATGTTTTGCCAGTGGAGGTAATCAGCAAGCAATCTTCCTGTCTTTATCTAGACTCAGAAGCTTTTTCATCTTATTTTCTCACCTGTCCTGTAGAGAAGGGGGAGACGTTTGACCCCTACCCTGTGGCTAACCCACTACAGAATTGAGTGCTCAATTCAGTTGCTCAGGTAGTCATTGAGGTCTTTTTGAGATGCCCCAAGTTACATCACACATCGGCAGAAGGCTGGCAGAGGTGACATGGGATCCATGGGTGCCCTGCGCCTCCTGGGGCAGCAGCTGAGGTCAGGAGTGCCTGAAGGCCCCTCCAGGTGTACTGGGCACTGACCTGAGAGCAGCTGGACCGAGTCCTGCGAGTCTCAGATTGAGCTCAGAGCCTGCCACAGCAAGTTCCTCACTGTCCCTTCTAAAGAAAAGGCTTAGCTTATCTTTAAATATGGGTTTGAGCACTTCAGCTGATCAGAACATTACAAATCCTGTAGCAGAGCTGTTTCACTGCATGTCGCTTTGCTTTTGTGTTTTTATTCTGACCTTGGTTACATGAAACAGTTTGTAATAACTAAGATCGCGGGTTGTTTCACCTCTCCTGAAAAGTGGAATCATATTTGCTTCTGAACAATCATTAACCATGATAGACTAAAATGCTTTATTTACTGAGGTAGTTTGGTGAGACTCTGGTATAGATGTAATCTAATGCCTGTTGAAATTGGTAAGAGTAATGTATCCTTGGAGTTAGGTGAATTTAATTGCAAAATATTTCATCTGACCAACCAATAATTAAGCAATAGTTTTTATTTCAGTTCTAAGATGGTGAATGAGTAAGGAAACTAAATCCCTCCAGAATATAACCAGAACCCTTTTAATGTGGGGTTTTGTTGTGTTGGTTTTGTTTGTTGAGGGTTTTTTTGGCAGAAAGAAGCTGAAGCTTTTTGAATGAGTTTCTTGTGACTTTATACATGTGACAGCAATGGCAGAGAGAGTAAGAGAGGATATCTTGTCTAAATTATACTTGCTAGTAAAATTTGGCTTTCCAGTTTTGAAAATCATTCCAAGATTTACTGAGGTTGCCAAAGAATCTGTAGAGAGTTACTTTACACTGCACTGATGACTTAAAACAGGTACCGGTGTCCAC
Organism: Strigops habroptila; assembly: GCF_004027225.2. NCBI lineage: Eukaryota > Metazoa > Chordata > Aves > Psittaciformes > Psittacidae > Strigops > Strigops habroptila. The sequence goes on from NC_044278.2 coordinate 19,314,322, forward strand.
AAGATGGAAGCAGACACAAATAACTGTTCATTTCGAAGCTTGCATTAGAGCTCATTGACTTTAGTTGTTCAAGAAAATACATGAAGGTGCTGTTTAAACTGTTAAGTTTTTTCTGCTTTGTTCATCTGGAGATTATCTTATTTTTTGCTAATATTTTATAATTATTATGTAGCTCTCACCCTGCCAGTTTAACATTCCCTGAGCTTACTGTATTTTGGTATAGTTGGTATGTTGGCATGTTGGCATATGCAGGTATGCATGCATACCGTATATGTATATATGGTATATTTTGGTATGTGCAGGACTAGCCTGTGCTAGGAGGGGTGAAAAGTTTCTTGGCTCAAATAGAAAATTCATCAGATTTGTCTTCAGGTCTGTTTATTGGCAAGTGTTACGTGTCTGTGAGAGGCAGGGGCAGAAACTGTGTTTGAGATGTTAACTCAGTGAAACTATCATATGTTTGATCATATGCTTGTGTCCTGGTATCTTTAGTATGTAACTTTGGATCTGGTTATCTGGCTGGTGCTGGAAACATTTGTGATTTGGAGTGATACAGAGGCTGACAATACGTCCTGAAGGAGGCAAAATATCCATTAACTTTCAGTGGAGTTTTGCTTGAGCACAGACTGCAAGACCTGTAATCTAGTATGTGAATCAAAAACCCAAACCTGGCAAGGCTACGAACCATGGCTCACATGGTATCAGCGCTTGCATGTATTGCAGTGAAGATTCCTGCTGCGGTGCTTATTTTATGGCACAAATATCACAACTGAAAAAAAGAAGTTCCATTAGGAATGAGAGAAATATCTCAGTGCAATGAACTTCAATGATTTCCTGAAGTCTGAAATTAAGTTTCTGTCCAACACTTAAACTTGCAATCTTACAGATTGGGCTGTGTATATTAAAAATATGGCAAACTTGAAAAAAACATTTTTTCTTCATTCAGGAAAGACTTGTTTCTGTCAGAGTGTGCCTCCCACTCTTGGTAACTTGACGGTTGCTCAGGGTTTACAGAATTGGCACCAAGAAGCTCACGTTTACTGTAAGAGCCATGTCAAAGCTGTTAGTTTTTCTTCAGGCTGACAGTCTTCATCTGATTTTTATCTGAAATGTTTTTCTTTTTCACGTTTGGCCTAGAGTTGTGTTACGTGTGTGCGAATGCAATAATTGGATTGGGAAACTGATGCCTTTTGAAGATTTCTAAATAAGCAGAGTAAAAGTCACGATGAAAAGAACCCATCTTCTTGCAGTGATGTCAGTACAGTTATGATGTTAAAATACTGGAGAGTATTTTAAAACCTGAGCATTTTATAGACTATTACAGGTTATCTTTGCATTTTATTTCTGGTCTTTGCATTTGCTTCCTTCTTCCCTTACAGACCTGCAAGAGGCAAAATGTATTTTTGGGTGGGATTCCAAGTCAGTTGGAATATAAGGCAGTTAGCAATCCAGAGAGGCACATTATTGTGTGAGCAAGTGACCCAGTATCTAAGTTGCAAAAGATAACTGAAATATTGTAAAGTCTAATTTTTATGAGGTTATCAGTAAAGTAGTACCATGACAAATTTCTTCTGCAAACATGCTTTTGTGGGTGGCAACAGAATCACAGATAAATCAAAACCTAATAAATCCATCTCCGCATGTCCAACTTCAATTTCTGATTGTATTTTTCTTTAGCAGTAGTGGGATCCCAACTCCAGCTTCGGATGCTGATGTTACTACACTGAGAGGTCAGTTTTCACCTAACTCCTGTCAAGGCTGATTCTGAATTACTAGAAAATTGAGAAATTCAATTTAGTTTGGATTTCAGAAAAAGCTGTGAATTTTTGCAGCTCAGATAATGCTGTTTGTGATCTGGAGATCACGTTATATGCTGAAATTATTTTGTTATTGTATGAATCATGAAAATCCTACTTGAGAAATTAGTTCTGTGAACTTTTTACTGCACTTAACTTCATGTTCCCAAAAATATATCTGCTTAGACAGAACACTAGCATTTTATTCCAGTTAGTGTATTTGATACTTTTTCTCAGGCCCTTCAGATGTTTCCCGTGTCGTTTCTGTCATGATGATGGGAATAGGAATCAGGTTTTACTTTTGGCTTATGCCTGCTGAACTGGTCCTGTGTGTATCTACATGTACATGGGTATAGAAACCAACCAAGCAAAATAATACTGTTTTCTTTCAAACTCAGGTGCAGCTGCCAGTGTTTCTCCCCCTCACGAGATCTCTGTTGAAAGTCCTGTGGCTGGTACCATCCATGAGATCAAAGATGCAGACACTAATGTGAGTGGCTTGTTTGGGGGTTTTTTTGGTTCAGCATTCTGTTGACTTTTCTAAATAATACTATTTGCGGTCATTTGCATTTCCTACTGAAAGGTGGTGTTAGCATAGCGTGTTAACACAAATCAAGATTTCATAAAAACAGGGCATGAACTTCAGAAAGTTTTAAAATTATTTCCTGTGTAGGTATTTTTTGTTTGCAGAGGCTTTGCAATGCCATTTCCCCAACACTGACAGACAGCAGACCAGTTCTGCTAGCAGGTGAGGATTTTGCTAGTGACACAGGAATGTCTAGGGCTTCTGAGAGCTCCAAGAAGAATGCAGAGCATTATTATTCCTATGGAATCATAATACACTTTAAATTGCTGTAGCAGTGTTTTGAGGTTCCATGTGGTACAATTGTGTAGGACAGCAGAGAGGTGGCCTAAATAGCCTTGAAGACTCCTCCTGATTCTTGCTCCTTTTCCTCTGCTGGCATAGATGAAGTTTTATTTTTCATCTTACAATCACCCTTACCTTGATATTCAAGCAACCTCCTGACACACGGAAGCCTACAGCAACTACTTAAAATGTCTCTGTAGGAGTGAGCTGGCTTCCAGGAGTGTTGACCACCACGTAGGTCCCAGGGAAGTACTTGTTTCCATGAAACAGCTTCTCTGGATTAAATTTAAGCCCAAACTCTAGATCCAACTGCAGTATTCATGGGCCTACACGACTGAAAAAAAGTTTGCAAACCAGTGCTATGAACCAGCTGGCTTTTGTTTTCTTATATACTTGAAACTCTTGGTGGATTACTGAGAAGGTTACAAAGTTGTACATGTTGCATATAAGCAGGAGCTGATTTATGGTACTGGGTTTAACTGTGCACTGTTCTGTTACCTACTATGGCCATGAAACAAAGCTGGGCCAAACTGTACTTTCTTCTAGAGCTTTCACGGCCGACTGTTGAGCTCTGATATTGTGCTTCCAAGAATAAACACTGAATATGAAGCAGACAGCTTCTGACTCAAGTCCAGGGTCTGACTTTATATTACGTACCAAGAACGCTTGTGGTTTGGTCCCATGAACACCTCTATTCTTTTTCGAAACAGAACTGCCTGAAGTATTTCTGCCTGGGCAGAGAGTGGGACCACTCAGTAAATCAGAAAGAAACCAGAGTCAGATTGCTGCTGCTACTACAGTGTTTTCACTCTGTACAGTTACATCACACCTCATCATTGCTCCCTGCAGCCAAAATGCATAGCAGATTACAAGACCAAGAGTGAGCAAAGCTCATCTTCAGCACTCAGATGTTGACTGTACTTTTGGTTTTGGAGGACTGATAAATGATTGAAACTACATGGCATTGCAAACAGCTGTATAGTAGCAGCACATATATGCCACCTAAGTATGTACCTCTCAAATGCTAAGTAGCTTTAAGTAGTGTACCAGTCATTATGGTCCTTAACAAAGTTATCTAATAAAAAAGGGATGGAGGGGAGGGAGAGAATTTAACTAAACTTTTTAGAGGGTCCTTAAACAATGTGAAAGCCGCTCACTGGTGGCAGATAAACTTTCTGGAGAAAGGTTTTTCCATTTCCTGTACCATACATAACACAGGCTGCAGTTTTGCTAAAAAGGTCTGGTTTGTTGGCTTTTTTCCTTTTTAATGGGGAAAAAGCAATAACTGCATGTAAATAGCCAAAGACACTTGGCTATTTGGCTAAAATTAACTTAAGCCAGCCTTGCCTTCCCTTCCCTCCCCCACAAATAGCAATTTTTTGTTTTAGAACAAAACCATGAAACAAGATCTGGTTTTCCTCATGTCTTTTAGTATACCACAAGGAATACTATGGTGGTTGTAAAATACTAGGGAACTAAGCAGAAAGTACTCTTCCTGTGTTGCTCATTCATTCAAATAAGATTAAAACTTGGAATTCACTGCTGCTGATGGCAGGCATGATAGCTACATGCTTCCCTAATGCACTGGGCAGCCACTGCTGCAGGGCTTCTTGGGCAGCTGTTGACCTAGCAGTTGAAGCCCATCACTTCAGCTCAGCAGAAGTCCCTGCAGATCTCCCAGTGCCTGTTGTCTATCTGGGGGAATCCTTCATTTGCTGAGGTTGAACAACCTGAATGTAGAACTTTGCAAAGGTAACTTGTCTTCCATGTGGAATAGTAAGTAGGAGCCTTGTCATAAATGAAAAAATTTGGAGTAAATCAATCCATTTCTGACTGGTTCACTGTTAATGCCTGCATAATTGCACTTTAAACTGCCTCATGAACATCTCGCATAACTGGATTTCTGTTTGTAGCTGAGGTCAACTAGATGCCCTGGCACTGGAGTAAAGATGTGCAAATGGAAAATATAATTATCTGCAATATGCAAATTCTCAAAGAATGGTCTTGCTTTGTAGATTATATCATTAGTTGCTGCTTCTGTCCCTAAGGCTTCATCAGCACTCCATTATAGTGTAAGGCAAACAGGTGAGCATGTGGTGCTTTGGACTGAGGTTTTCTCAGGTCATTAAGTACCATGACCATCAATGCAGCCCATGAGTAGCGCCCTGAGGTGTTCCTGTCCATACAACATTTTATAGAGAAGGCTCAGCTTTTCTGTCCCATCATGAACCAGAGAAACCTCCAGGTCTGCAGTAGCTGGAGAAGTTTAAGGCCCACATAAGAAAGATGTTTGGACCGAAGCTTGGGAATGTAGTGTGCTGTTGACAGATGGCAGACCATACGTACATATACATATCATAGAATCAATCATAGAATCATAAAATAACCAGGTTTGAAAAGACCTCAGGATCATATTGGTACAACGTTTCTAGGCAAAGCATGACCTAGACTACATGTCCCAGCACACTGTCCAGCTGATCTAGGGATGCTTTTTACATGGAATAAATCCAGGACAGGTAGGAATCTGCTCTGTGGTGAGTCACGAGGATTTATTTCTTGGGGAAAACAGCAAAGGGCAAAACAACAACAAAAATAAAGGCATTAAATCACCTCTTGTTTTCTCCCTTCTTTCTTCCCTTCCAGATCAATAATGAGATAAAGAAGCAGGATGAGAAGCTAGTGAGACCTGTAACCGAGCAGATGATTGAGTTCAGCATTGTGATTGTTGGTGGGAAGTACAGTGAGGAGCTGAAGGACCCAACTGCTGTGAGGCGTCAACGGCTCTCTGAACAAATCATTTCACAGGTGATTACCTTCCCTGGCTTCCTTTTTCTTCTTGCTGGCTCTTCAAAGCAGTAGTAGCACCTGTGTGAGGAGTGCCTTTTTCTCGGGGGCTCTGCAAAACCACCTTAGGGCTTTTGTTGCCTGAGGCAGGCTGGAAAACATTCACCCACCATGAGAATACAGTGCTCTGTCTGACATGCTGTCTTTTTGGAGTAGCGGAGTGCCATACATTGTGTGTAGCCAATGACCAATACCAGTCACCAAAGACCAATTACTCTAGTTTTCCTTTTCTGTTTCTCGTGAACTAGCGTGCTATAATTTTTGCAGGCAAAAGAAGTAAAAGAATGCTTTTGGGAGGATCAGCAAATTATGCTGAACCCCTGAACTGGGATATACTCTAAACAGGACCTTTCTGAGGGACTGCTTTCTCTCTCCTTCCCATTTTCTGATTTCTTTGATTTACTTTGCCTCATGTTAGCAAAATAATAATAAATGAAAAACATTTCCACTTACTTCAATCCTTTTAAAGACGTATTTCTACCAGGGCTAACTTTGGCCTTACCATCCTTTCAAAAATGTTCAGTACCTCTCCCTGTCAGTACTACTGCAGTAGAGCTTTTAAACTCACAGGTAAGTGACAAGATTCTTGTTTGCCTCTTGATGCAACTTCATTAGTTCTTAAAGTTGTAGGACTTGACAATCTTACGTTTTAAAGATACATCTAACATCAGTCTAGTGACTAATCTGTCAGGAGTTTATTTCTGTGCTTTCTAACCTCATTGTCCAGTTTGAATACTTACACAATGTAATTGGTTTGAAACCGGGGAGTGAAAAAGATAACTTGAGGGTCTTAGCAAACCAGCCTGCCTGAACTCTCAAATGGCAGGACATGAACTGACTGCAGTTCAGAGCCATCAACCTGTGCTGTGGCAGTGCTGGAAGGCAGCTCCAGCAATTCAGGTACAGCACAGCACTAACATGGAGGGCAGGGAGAAGATGTACAGGTCTACCAGCATCTGCTTGTGTGTGCATGCTCTGGGTCTTCTACAGAAGCTGAGCGCTGAAATGGGATATAGGACATCTTAACCATTACAGAGCGTCCAGAGTTAGGACTGTAGGAGAAACTCTGGCATCAGTCTAGAGAATCTGTCTATGCAGAGTAGGTGATAGATGGGGAAATCAGAAGAAGTGGCAAACAGCAGAACTCATTTCTGCTCAGGAGTGACATTTCTTCAAATGAATCATTCTGCACTGCAATGAGATACTCTCTGAAATTTAGGCTGCCAAGACAACTCTTGCTCCTTATTTATGCCCAGAATTAGCAGTGCATGTGAGCGCATTCTAAAATCCTCCAGCCAGTTCTTAAAACACATCCTTAAATCCCAGTGGAGTCAGTGGGAATGATCCATGGATTAGACTGCTAGGCACCTACTTAAAGGGAAAATACATATGTGCATATACATATAAATATATATACACATATTTGCATGACTTATTAAAACTTGATTTCAAGTTAATTTGAATTAAATTTTAATGTTTTAATTACAAATAAAAGTTACTGGCCCACCAATATGCGAATGCATATTTAAAGTATGATCATACTGCTGTCTCCTAACTTTCCTCTCCCTGTTGTTTCCAATATATTTTTTATTTTGTCTATAATGATGGTAATTTTATACCATCAGTTTCTAGGGGCAGAGTTTGTCTTTCCTTTCTCTTGAGAGAGGCGTCCAGGTTGCCATACAGCACCACACCATGAGGTTTATCTTTTCTCTAGCTTTGGTTCCTTCTTAGTGCCATTTAGTTGGGGTTCTCTATTGAATCTCTTTTACTGGGGCTAAACTTGTGCCAGATCATAGGCCAGATGGGAAAGAGATGTACTCTTCACTGCAGCCAAAAACCATCACCACAACTGTCAGAAGTTGCTAGCATAGGCTAGACATCTTAATTTTCCTAGTTGTGTGGCCAAGTAGCAATGCTGTAGAGTGTGTGTGTAAGAAATGTCAGATGGGACAGAGGCCACCTGGCACAAGGATGTTCCACTCCTTTGATCCCTTGCCTGGTTTTCTCTGTGCTTGGATGAAGAAGGTCCTGAAAAAAAGAAAGTCAGCAGCACTTCGATTGATTAAGTCTCACTAGAGAGTTTAAAAATAGAGAGGGAGATTGGGGAGGGGAAGAAGAATTTGAGAGTAAAAAATAATCCTTAGCTGGCAAGGAATTTTTGGGAGGGAGACAAACCAAACCCAAACCACCATGGACCTTTAATATTCTATTTCTTAGGTTTTTGTCTCGTATAACACAGTTGACTATTTGAACTAGGCCTGGATGTGCTGCCATTTTGCTGCCCCCACTTGCCTTTTTTGAGTAGCACTGCCAGTCACTCGTCAGCCCTTTGTATATTCAGGGCAATGAAGATGAGCTGTGCTTTGTGCTATGTAATGCATTAGTGCCTCTTTGGAGTCCAAGAGGTCCCTGTTCCTACAGTGGCCACTGCCCCTCTTGTCTCAGTTGCTGAAGTCCAAAGCATTTTCCTAAATTCTTTTTAATCCAGAGAGATTTGGGAGGTAATGGAAACCTTTTGGGCAGAAAAAAGTTTGTGTTGCATACATAAGAGGAAAAATATCTTCTGCTATGGGCAGTGCAGATCCCTGCAGAGTCTGTTTGGATTTCACCCCCTTTGAATGTTTCTATACAGTTCTTAGGGAATGCTGGATGCTATTCTTAACACTTATCCTTTTCTAATAACGTGACAATGACACCAAAACTCTTCTTCCATAAGGAGATAGAAAATATTCAACTGTTTTTCTCCTATTAGATGTAATAGCTCAGATACATTTTTAGAAAATGTTGAAAATACTTCCTGATTTCTCAGTAAATGAGTAGGGTGGAGGAATTCTGTGTTAATTTTCTCTTTTCTCCTCAAAATAGATTGAAAGTGTATTTGAAGGAGTACCTGGATACAAAACCATTCGTATTCTGGATTACAGGTAAAAAGATGCTGATGCATACATGGTAACTGAAATTAGTCATGTCTGATGGTGTGATGGGCTAGCGCCACACTTGGGAGAATGGCAGGCATGTCTGTGGGAATTCCTAGCATGTCCGAACCAAAGGACAAGTGCGTTCATATTTGGTACCTCTCTATACAGAGGTTGAAACAGAAATACAGAACTGTATGTAAATATAATCATCTCTTTTTTATTCCTGGCATCCATCAGGGGATCTTCCATGATATGCTTGCATTGATTTTAAGACAAGGCATTCTTATTCAACATTCTATCCTAAAGTTAAGAGAGATATTTTCTAATTTAAAATTAGCATCTGATGCTTCTTCAGTACTGCTGACATGTCCTAGTATTAAACAAGGAAGAACAAAGAAACCTTTTGGGGAAAATGTGGTGTATTTAATTTTTTTTCCAACTTCTTAATGTTAATATGGGATGACTCTGAAAGTTGGTATTTGAGATATGTAAAGGTTTTTACTTGATCAAAACATAAGTGGGTGAATAATCTGACAAATTATATGCAATGTTTTAACTCTCTTTATTAATATATATATATTTTTATGTATTTTAAGACTAGTTTCCTCAAATCAATTTGTGCTTTGGAATGACATTTTAAGTTAATTCAGGGAAAAGGAGCACCCTGCATATTATGTATCAAACATCTGATGTCTGAGTTTTGGGGTACCTGGATCGTAAGTTCTGATTTTTCTTGAATGGCCTGGATATAACTTTCAGAATCTAATGAGACTGTTTATTGGTTAGTCTAAATTGTGTGTTCTTTGAGACTTTGTAAGCTGTGTTTCTTAGAACTTACTGGCTGTAATATCTTACCTGGTAAACACGCAGGTTACAAAGCAGCCATGGCGAGTAAGGTTTTATGGTTGGAACCCTAGACTGTGTTCGGTTTCCAGCCTGGAAGATAGCAAACCCTTCTGTTCTGGTATCTGCAGTCTAATACACCTGCAAGCTCTTGGTTCATTTGAGAAGACAAATAAAAGGTTTATATTTCTGCAAAGTACTAGAGCTCTGTGCTCTGCTCTGCATGACAAAAAACCCCATGTTTGTGAACTAAACCTTCAGGTAGAGTTAGTGAGCCTTGATTTTCTTGGTGCCAACAGCCATTTAACTGCATTATTTGCAATAAGTTGAGATGGCTCTGCTCTGCTGATTCCTTGTGATCAACAGGAAATATCTCAGTTCAGTAAAGTGCAACAGTTTGGTATGTAGCAGAGTAACTATGCAACTTACGACTATTTTGCTGTGTGCTTCTTAAAATTTGTGTTCCCTGTAGAACAGCAAAGCAAATTTGTTTAAGTTAGAAGACTTAAAGGGAATTGTAACATTGATTTAACAGGTTTTGCTGTTGTATTTTGTTTTGTGCCTATATTCAGCTCTCCTGAGGAGGACAGGTAAAGACAACTTTTTATAGATACTGTTATAATACAAATGGAAAAACATGTTTAGCTGGAGGATACAGGTTTGGGGATTTGTAGTTTATTTTATGCAAGACAGTTATCCAGCATAAACATTATGTGAGGGGGTTCTACCAGAAACTGCAAGTAACTGATCTGATTATCGATTAACCCAATTTGCTTATTTAAGTCCTAATCATTAAAAAAAAAAAACCAAGAAAACAAAAAAAACCCCCAAACAACAACAACAAAAAAACCACTAACCAAAAAACACTTGGGGAAAATATTCCTAAACACAAGTCAGCTACAGGGCTAACCTGGGTATAGGAGTCTCTTCTGTGAAGAGAACAAAATTGCTTTACGATGACTGAAGGTCTTTATAGTCTGCAGGAAAGTCTTGACTAGATATAGGATTATTATTGTTACAGAAATTACAGTAGATAGGAAAGCCACAGTTCTCCAGCAAAGGCAGTTGGATCAGCTACTACACATCTTAGCAGTAGCTTTATAAACGTTCCTTACAGAAAATGGTATCAGTCTGGACTTGTTTTTGTCAGACCTATGCAGGTTAAGCATCCAAAATTTTCCTCCTTTAAGATTTTAAAAATTCACAAGACAGAAAATGAACTGCAGCCTTTAACTTACCAGATATATTGTTTTGTTTTGTGTGTTTCTCTGCAAAGGCATAACTGTTTTCCACAAACAGTTTCCAGAGAATGAGCATTTTAATTTTAGAACATAGGTTAGAAGACACAAATCTCTTCACAAACAATAGCAGCTTAAAGCCATCCTCTACTACACTACTGCAGGCTAAGATGCATGCAGCTATTCACAAAGGCTGTGTTCCAAGCACCAGATGTTTTAGCCCTTTCCAGACAGATGATGGTGTTGCAGTTATTAGTTAGGAATTATTAACTGCAACTGACAGCACAGTTGTATTAGATCTAAAAGTTACTTTTGAGGAGCATACTGTATTCCATCTTTGCTCTGCCTTTTCACTACTGCTTCCTTTTTTATTTCCTCTGCTGACAGTGAGTGCCCATGGTGAGCCTATGGTAGGCTCATCTCAATGACAGAGCCAGTAGCAAAACTCCAGCAGGCTCCCGGTTTTAGTCAGTGTGTTTCCTGATTATGTCTCCATTGTATCTGATGCTGGGGCTTTACAGACTTCTCTGAACAGAGCCACTACTTTAACAATCCAGACCAGCTCTGTGGAATGAGGAAAACCTGTCTTTGGAGCACATTTTTCTAACACTTCATAGATTACTTCATTTTCTTGCTGTGCCCTGTGTAAACACAAAATATGTTCTATTTTCTAAAGCTCCCTCACGCTTTTGCCCAGTGTATGGTAAATCAGATTGCTGCCTACACTGCCATGTGGAAAAGACCATCCAGACATACTCAGGAAAAGAAAATTAAGCAAGTGGGGGAGCTAAGCTGCACACAGACGCAACACTTGAAGAATAAACGATCAAATGAGTCTAGAAAAATGTTCCCAATTATAAGCTGTATTAAATACCATTTTGTTGCTATTAAAGACACAATGTCAAGGAGATTGACACTGCATAGTGACAGTGATCAGAGCTCCCTCTTGCTACTGTAGATTACTACTATGTACAGCCTGTTTTTCCTGGCTGTTTTCATACCTCAGACCCATTCCCATCACTGGCATGATCTTAAAATCATCACACTGCTGCATGCTGGTGGGCCTATTAATAATGCTGGGAGAAGACCAACATTGTGGTCTGCTTGTGTTCTGTCTACCACTCACTAGTAGAAACAAACACAGGGCTGGGACCAGACCATATGCCAGGTTCTGGTAGTCTTTTCTTGAGAACTTTGTAGTGGTGGAAAACACAAGCAGCCAAACACAGGTGTGAAGAAATAATTTTTATTCAGAATCCTTTAAAGCAATAAGTTTTATATTAAAAAAGGTACTGACATAGAGTCTTAGGAAAAAAAATCATAGTGTTTGCTATACATTGGAAAACCTTGCATCTCTCATCTGTTCTCTTTCTCTTTGTACAACTGAAGTGGGTTGGAAGTTCACTTTGCTGTTACGTTTGATGGAAAAGCCATCAGCAACACCACCTGGGACCTGATTAACCTTCATTCCAACAAGGTGGAGGATAACTCCTTTAAGGACATAGAGGATAATCCAACAGTTGTGTACACCATCAGTGATTTCCAAGATTATATTGCTGAAATCCTCCAGAAAAATGCCTTGCTTGGAAATACTTCCTTGTCTTTAGACCCCAACTCTCTCCAGCTTACTAATGGTGCGTATTAATCATGGTGCATTGGTGGGCCACACATCTGAAGTTTTATAAAATAAATCTCAGATGAGTGAATTATGCAGCTGCCCTCTGAATAATTAAAAAGAAGCAATAAAAACAACTGTGTTGCAGCTTGTTTTGCTCTGATCTTAACCAGGGCAAGACATTGGCAGGGGTATTTAATTCTTACTCCATTAGATTAGCTTCTTTTTTTCCTTTGACGCTGAATTTTGTGGTATGAAATTTCAGTAGTGCTTCCAAAAATTAACAGGAATAGAAGGAGAAATGTGGTTCACATGATGCATGTTGCACCAAGATGACCTTCAGCTTAGTAGCCTTGAGCAGCACAAAGGAAATACTTGGTTTACTGTTGAATACTCACCAATCCTGCTAGAGGTGGCAGAGGAGTGCTGTCCACCCTTATGTTCTCATAACTACTCTGTACTTCCTGTTAGTGAGCTGGGGGCATTTCCAGAAATGAAATCTCACTGGAAAACAGTCTGAAAAGATTTTACTCATGAATATGAGGTGGGGAAAGGTTTTTCAGTTAGTCTTCCAAAACAGCTTCCTCACACTGCTACTGCAGCCTTTATATCCCAAGTATTTTTATTTCCACAGTGAAGGAAATATTACACCCTGTACCAGAAGACCCATCCTGGATTACCGAGCATTCAGTTGTGCTGGAGCACCCAGAGTTCGATGTAAGTATGGTTCTGAGCAGTGGCCTTTGGACACATTTGAACAAGTTAACTCAGCAAGGCAGAACTGCAGTCAGCACCCAGAGTTTCTCTATCCTGTTGTTCATGCAGAATATGTAGTAATGAAAGCACACCTTATACTGGAGTAAAACCTCTGGTGAAATCTCTCATCTGATAATTTGGTATCTGTTACACAACAGTTTTCTGTTAGCATCTTATATTACATGACAGTACCGTGTTCCCAGCTGTAGAGCCAGGCCTTGCTTCTTATGTTTGGACTGTAAATTGCTCTAAAGACATGATTCTTCCCACAACACTACCTTTCTTTGGAAAGCGAGAAATAGACCTTAGCACTAAAGCTGACTGTTAGAAGAAATAAACTGTTAAGTGTCATGTGCTCCTTTTGTTACTGTATTGCTTTCACAGAAAATTCTCAATTCAGTTTTAAAATTATCTCCATTCCCTTAACATCAGCAAAGGAAACACAGAAAAATACTAAGCAGTGGTTTGTTTCTTTTCCCCTTGAATTTGTAATTATCTGCTCTGATTATCTCTGGAACAACCCAGGACATAGACTGGAGTTCTCCACTGGACAGGAGACTTAGTATCCCTGACCATGTCTGCACAATGCAAAGGGACTTTAAGAGGAGATACCAAGTCAGGTGTCAGTGACACTGAGATCAAGTCAATTTGTTCTGCCAATAGCTAGAACTGCTGAATGGTGGAGCGTTGTCTAGTCTTAAGGGTTTATCCAGCAAGTTTCTTTTCTGCACTCTCTTGTGTAACACAGATGTGGCTTCCAAGAGCTCAGCTGGTGCCAAAAAATCCAGATCCACCTATGCTTGATGATAGATTTTCACTAAGTTTATTATGAGATAATGTTGTGACACATTTAATTTCAGGTCAACTTCTGAAATCTTTATGGAAGCAAAATTCACCGTTACTTCACAGAACCCAAATATTCATGTTAGAATGGTTGCAGATATAATATCCTTAATTTCATGCCAGTATTCCCTAAGTAAGTTCTAAAAGCTAATCACTGATGTCTAAAATGCAAATTCATATGGATTTGCCATAAATGGCTTAAACATGGTGTGGATAAAGATGAATTTAGGTTAACTTTGAGGACAGGGCTTTCTCTTATATAGAGCTATCTAGCTAGATTGAAATGTTGCAGATGTTTACTTTAGTAAGACAAAGAATTCTGCCATCTTCGCATTCTATCAGTGGATACTCTGACAAATGTGCAGGCAAGAAGATTTTAGAGTAGAGGTAGCTTTGCAATAACAAATTTTAAACCAGTTTTAGGGAATAGTATGTAAAAGAAACATTTCTGTTTTCTAATCATGGACTACGAATAATAATGTCATTGTGTCTTCAGACAAAACCTCTTAATTATGTAGAAGATATCAAAAAACCTGCTGTGTGCAATCTGCAATACACAGATAATTTGGGAAGTAACTTTAGATAAATTTAAGAAAATCGCAAACATGATTAAACAAGGCTGAAATGATTAGTCAGTTACTTCCACAGATGTCAAACCTTTATGGTTCAAGTAGATACTGTTAAGTAGAACTGTCACCTCTGAAAAAGAAATTTACTGGTATTTTTCTTAGCTGATTTGAGAATAAATGGATTTGTATTATCACACTTGTATTACTCGTGCCATAATGTGGGGCTGTCATGACTTCACCATCTAATTGCTAGCAGATGGTACCAACTAATCATCAATTCTTTTCTTGGAGTTTTACAGCTCTCTTAAAAAGTGAGGAAAAAAACAAGTCTAGTTTTGAAATCTGTATCTTTTTGCTATTTCTGTTGAGCTGTAACAGGTAGAATGATCTGGCTTGCTGAATACAATGCCTTTCTGGCAGCAGAAAATGGAAAATCAGGGAGGGGGTTCTGTGTTTGCAGTCATCTGTCATATTTGTAAGGCTTTCAAAAGACATTAGCAAAAACCAGAGCTTGCCAATGTGATATTAAACTTGTTAATATAATATATTGCACTGTAACAAGAATCTTTGGATAATGTTAGTTGTCATAGGAACATCTATCCACATTCAAATAAATGATGAAGTGCAATCCCTGGCAAGTAAACGCTCACATAAAAGAAAGAAGTATTGAGAAGCTATTGCTGCTCGTCCTTATTCATTCTTTATGGAATTTATATGTGTAATTTGTTTCTAATTTTGCACAATAACTTTTTTTACAGCTTAATTTATAGTGGTCAGTTTTGCCAAGAAAAGGTAATTGCTGGAGCACATGTCTATATGGTGCATATATACTTTTCAACTGATTGTTACCATATAAATTAAAAAATGTGAGGAGTCAGTGGTGGCATAATAACAGCTATAAAAATGTGATCAATACAGGTAGACAAATAATTTAATAAAGAGATCTGAAATGGCTTGTTTCCAAAGCATTCAAATACAGTTTGAATGAAGCTGAAAGTTTGATTCACCCAGGTTTCAACCAGGAATAAAATTTCAAATTGAAAAGTATTTGGACTCTTCCTGTTATTCATGCTGGTTAAGTAAGAGATTAGACAGGAATGGTGAGCTCCAGAAATGGTTACAATGGTTCTGAACTGCAATAAGTATTACAGAAACCTGTGTCCACTGCCCACTGAACTAGTCACCATTGGCAATTGGTTAGTTTTTAGTAAATTGCTGCTGCTTTTTTTCATACCCCAAGTGATTTTTTTTGTCCACATCAGACTACTGTACAGCACTGATATATGGGCAGGTAGCCACATGAAACACTAATCCCTCAGTTTTAGGCTGTCAGCTTGCTTTTGTAGCCTTAACCAAATAACTTAATCTCTTTATTGTTTTTTCTCAATATAATTCCCTCATGAGACACAGATTAATATTCAAAGATGAAATGTGTCAAGTATTGTAACTGTAAACCAAATAATGATTGGGGTATGGAGTAGTAAGTAAATGGAGTGCAAACTGAACATTTACAAACAAATTCTTTTTCACATTTCAAACAATTCATAAGATCATGGTGCATGTTCTTTGTTGTTCATCATTACTGCTCACAGATGATTTATTTTCCTGTACAGGCATCTCGGCTTCAAGACTAAAGTTATTTCAGGTTCTAAATGCTCTTCTTTACATTATGGGCTTTGTTTCCCTCCTGGGTTCTCATGCCCACGTACTAAAAGATAACAATAAATGACCACATGCATACATTCATGTTCAGTTCCTAAACTGTTTATGTGTCATGGTAACTATAATAATTACTGTATTGATTATGCAGCTGATAAATAATAGCTGTTCAGAGCTTTTCATGCTTTAGGAAGGCAGGCATTTATCTTTGGTTTAATTAGAAACAGACAGATCCATTTTCTCAGTAAAGGAAAGGAGATGGGCTGGGTGTAGACGGTAAATCTCTTAGTACCCTAAGAGAAGCTGCACTCCAAACAATCCAAATGGCTTCTTTCCCTTTTTAATGGACATGACTGGACATGAAATGTATGTCACAAGGATGTGCATTTTACATGTACATTGCACATGATTAGCCAAGGGTGTATATTTTCCAATCCTCCCAGTTTAGCCCCTCCTGTTGCTGTCCCTTACTTTCTCTCAGAGACAGTAGTACCAGATTTTGCTGTTGGCTGCTCTTAACACCTCTATGTGTTCAGCTCAACACAGACAGCCAATGCTTCCTCTGTAATAGTGGAAATATTAATAGTGGGTTTATGTTCCAGGACAGCACCTTTTTAGCTGAACGCCCTTCAGCAGATGAATCAACTGTCAGCAATACCTTGCCCTTTGATTTCACCAAACCAGATTCCACTTCAGACAGTGAACAGTCCAATGACAATGAAATCTGGCCAAGACCAGGAAATCCGGACTCTGAGGCCAGTTTGGCACCTGAAGCTCCGCTCTCCTCAGAGACTGACGTCATTTCTTTGCCTGATGGGCTGAATTTAGAGGATATGAATCCAACTACTGATTTGGTCACTGCACCAGAGTTAGGGCGTGATTCTGTGGACTCTCTGGAACGGCTTTCAGTCTCCAATTCTTTAGATGGTAAGTAATGCTATTGACTGAAGCTTAAAGTTGGATGCCAGTGTTTTCTGATACTCACCAAAGGTATAGTTCACCAGAATTACTTTTCAGAAAGGTCTAAAAATTTGGATGTCTTTCCCTGATAGTTTTTACCTTTCCTGTGTGCATGTGTCCAAGAATAATAAGCTAAGGTAAAATGTTTGTAACAGCTAATAATGCTGTTTATCCCTTCAGGAAATGGTACCCACATGATACTTGTTTAATTTAATACAGAAGTATTTTCTTACCTCTTCACTTGGCCCACAGAATATCTGAATGACACGTGGGAGAGGTCACCGGGGTCCTTCCGACTTTGGCATACAAAGGCTGGGATGTATCACAGAATCATAGAACAGTTAGGCTTGGAAAGGACCTTAAGATCATCTAGTTCCAACCCCCCTACCATGGGCAGGGTATCATGGAAACATGTTGAATACAGATATGCAAACAGTAAAATTAATGTAATTTGACACATTTTATCATAAACAACAACTAACTAGAAATTTATTTTTATGGTTTGAAGATACTGGTCTATCTGAAGACCTTTTGCCTTTGAGTCCTCCTCACCTCGTGCCTGAAGAACCTCCGTCTGCAGATGATTATGCAGTTCCTCTGCTTTCTGCACCAACAGTGGCCTCTTCTTCAGTCATAGAGACTGTTATTAAAGAAACAGAATCTGCTGAGAAAGAAGTAACTCGAGGTAGTCCTGCAGACAGTAACAGTGCAGACTCTGTGTTGCATGAGCCTGTGGAAGAAATTCCTTTTCCCTTAGAACACCACCCTATGGAAGACGGAACTGATATATATTTTGGAGACAGAGTTATATATGATGATGGGTCTGGTTCAGCTTTTGATGGTTCAGGAAAAGAAATAGAATCAAGTATTTGGCCTTGGGAAGATGCAACACTGGAACCAGTTTTCTACCCTGGTGCTGACAGCTGGCTTGAAGATGACAATGAGTCTTTGCTAATTAGAACTGATGATATTCCTGAAGGCATGATCTTAGACTATATTCTTAACTCTAGGAATAAATTAGAAGATAATCCTTCCAAAGAGGAGAATGAAGGTATGGCCAATCTAAAAGAAGATTTCCTTGATGAATCTGAAATATTTGTCTTTCCAGAGACTACAACTCAGCAGGTACCTCTGTTACAGACAGAACAGCCATCACCAGTGGAACCATCTACACAGACACAAACATTGAGCATGTACGATTCTTTTGTTACGCCATCCTTGGTTTTGGAGCCTTCAGTGGACCATTCCTTTGTCGACATGCCAACTAAAGAGGCCCCTGTCTCACCACACAATACAGCTCTGTCTGTGGAAGATACTCTCCTTGCATCTACAGGGACTGTCAGTATGGAGGAGCCTGAAGAGTCCAGTACAGGTCAGAACATTATTTCTGAAGCAGTTGAACACCAAAATGAAGACAGGACAATGACAGAAGAGCTACTCACAGTGGAGCAGTCAGATGTAACAGAAGCTGCTACAATAGGCCACTGGGACACAAGCTCCTCAGAAACTATTCTGACTGTAACCTTTTCCATGGTAAACCCTGATGCTTCCACGGTCAACCCTGATGTTTCCATGGAAGACACCGATGCTTCCACAGAAGAGCAGCAAACCCTAGATTCATCACTGGCAGGCCAAGACACTACTGAGTCAGCAGTGAAGAAACCTGCTGATGTTTGGCCTACTGACAGAGCACTAGAAAACTCATTAGATCAGACAGTGCAATCAGCAACGCCACCTGTCACTCAAGTTGTGACTGCAGTTCCTTCTGTAATAGATCAGACCACTGTTCTAGAGGGCTTTGCTGGACAGGGTGGCACAGAGCACGATGCACATATTTCCATGGGCTTCAGCACTTACGTAACAGTGAGTGCAACAAGCAGCACTGTTGAGCTTCCCTCCCATCTCCTTCCTATGGGATCCACGGCGCCATCATCTGTGGCTACCTCAACAAAGCTGGGAGATGAAACTACAAGCGTCCTGGATGTTTCAGTAGACCTGGATCGTGTGAGCCCTGTCCACTTTTCTCCTGAGCTGACTGAGGAGGGAAGGAGCATGACTGAAAGTCATGTGGAGCTAACAACTCATGTCCAGTCCACAGAGATGGCCAGTGTGGCTTGGGCCACACGTGAAAATGGCTATAGTACTCCTGTCCCCTCACGAGCTCTAGTGGTGTTTTTCAGTCTCCGGGTTACCAACATGATGTTCTCAGAGGACCTGTTCAATAAAAACTCCCCTGAATATAAAGCGTTGGAGCAGCGATTCTTGGAACTGGTAAGAGTCACTTCTATCCTAAATACCCATTAACCAGATAGGACAGAAATGTTGGTAAATAATAGCTTGTTGGCTCTCTTTTGCAGAGAGCAACTCAAGACTGGTGTTTAGAGATGTTGTCTGTGTCCATGGGAAAATTCTGCCTGGAAATGGGCAGTGGGCTGGGGTGTGTTGTTTGTCTCTCAGTCGGTAGTTTCTCTAAAGCGTAACTTTTTAGCACTGTGGGCCGCATGTTCTGCTGGTGTCGATAAATGCAGCAGTATAGCTGAAGTCACTACGGTGCTCCCCCTACTTGCTTCCGGAGTGCTCTGTATTCAGTCTATAGGGAGAGAAAAGTAAATAAATTGGGGCTGTGATGAGGTAACTTTCCTGTAACACATTCAACCCGTCCTAAATAAGAGGTAGTTACCATAAAATCATAGAATGGGTTGGAAGGGACCTTAAAGATCATCTAGTTTCAAGTCCCCTTGGCACAGGCAGGGATACCTTCCATTAGACCAGGTTGCTCAAAGCTCCGTCCACCCTGGTCTTGAACACTGCTAGGGATGGGTCAGTCACAACTTCTCTGAGCAACCTGTGCCAATGGCTCACCACCCTCATAGTAAAGAATTTCTTTCTGATGTCTAATCTAAATCAATCCTCTATCAGCTTAAAGCCATCCCCCCTTGTCCTGTAACTTTCCATTCCCCTTTTTCCTTTCACCCTTAGAAAAAGTCCCTCTGCAGCTTTCTCATAAGGCCCCCTTTAGGTACTGGAAGGCTGCTATAAGGTCTCCCTGGAGCCTTCTCTTCTCCAGGCTGAACAATCCCAATTCTCTCTGCCTGTTCCACAGGAGAGGTGCTCCAGCCCTCTGATCATCTTTGTGGCCTCCTCTGAACTCACTCGAGGAGCTCCAAAATCCCTCTTGTGTTGGGGGCCCCAGACATGAATGCAGGACTGCAGGTGGGGTCTCACCAGAGCAGAGTGAGGGGCAGGATCACCTCCCTTGACCTGCTGCCCTCGCTCCTTTTGATGCAGCCCAGCATGCAGTTGACTTTCTGGGCTGCGAGCGCACACTGCCGGGTCATGTTGAGCTTCTCATCAACCAACACCCCCAAGTCCTTCTCCTGAGGGCTGCTCTCAATCCATTTTCCACCCAGCCTGTAGCTGTGCTTGGGATTGTCCTGACCCAGGTGCAGGGCCATGCACCTGGCCTTGAACTTCATGAGGTTTGCACTGGCCCATCTCTAAAGCGTGTCAAGTTCAGGGAACTAGGCTGTTCCTAAATCGGCTGATGGCTAGCAAAGCCCCACGGGGGTTATACAGCAAAAATTGTCAAATTTTAACCAGGAAATTCTCCGCTCCTGACTTAAAAGAACATTATTGTTGCAGGAGGTGAAGGGAGCAAAAGAGAGAGAGGGGAGGGAGACTTGTGTGAAGGAAATACCCTGTGAAATAGCGAGCGTGCCCAGTGCTTTGGTCAAGGGAAAGCATTATGTATGTCCCAAGAACCGTATTTCCGAACTGTAGGTTTTTTAGAAGATGCCTGCAAACTGGGATACTCTTAAGAACTGCCTGAAGTACTTGGGCTCTTGGCAGGCTGCCAGCACAGGCGTCAACTGGGTAAAGTTTTAATGCCCTTGCTGTGGGATTTGGATAAAATAATTCAGGCTCCTGCTGTCTGACACAACGCCAGTGCAACTGGCTTGAGTAGAGATTCAAAGAATGAGCTTTTCTGTTGTGTTCTCTGTGTTACAGCTGGTGCCCTACCTCCAGTCAAATCTGACGGGCTTCCAGAATCTAGAAATCCTCAACTTCAGAAACGGCAGCATTGTGGTGAACAGTCGAATGAAATTTGCCAAACCTGTGCCTCGGAATGTCACCAATGCTGTGTACATGATCCTGGAAGACTTTTGCAACACTGCGTATCACACCATGAACCTGGCCATCGATAAATACTCCCTGGATGTGGAATCAGGTGAAGATGGCAGGGAAATGCGTTTTACTGCAAGGGGTTTAGAGCAACTTCAGCTTTAAGGACTTAAAAGGATCCCAGCAGTTCAGACACAGCCCAATTGCTTTTCACAGGCTGGGCTTTAGAAAGATAGAATTCAGACAGACAGACAAATAAACATCTGTTAAGGGACTGAAGAGATGAAAATCAAAGTGGGACCCAGACTAAGCAAACTGTATAGGGCCCACATAGAAATATGGGGCCAAAGTTGGCAGATGTAATACTCTGCATAATGCTGCTGCACTTTCACTGGGGATCAAGAGGGAAGGCTACTCAGCAAGAACAGTGGTGTTCATCTCTATTGTACTTAGTTTCAGTAAGGTCAAACCTAGTTTGAGCTAACTCCATGTGGTTATTCCTGCAGGTGGTAGCCAGTTTAACTGCCGGGTGGGCATCTGCACAGGCAACAGCTGCTGCCTCGCTCCTGTAGCAAGGCCTTGGTTGTACTAAAAAGTTACAGGCCCTCTTATTTCCCTCATCTGATACAGGGAGAAAGTTCTTCCCCTTTCCAAGTTAGCCAGGGGTTTACCATACAGGCAACTCAGAAATATTTCCTGTTTTAAGGTTAGAGAAAAATAGCAGTGCTCACCTGTTGGCAATTGGTAGCTGTTTCTTCTGGGGTAGCTCACTCATACAGATAGTCTAATTAGCACGACAAATCTTCCGATATTGATCATTAACTGTATGCCAGCCTCTTATGCTTGGTCCAAGTGAGGTACCTCAGATGTTACAAGCTTGTGTTCCTTGCAGACAAAAAAGGTAAATCCCAGCACAAGAGGTGGTGAGCGCCTGAAGCCCCTTTGCCATTTTCCCATATGCTGCCTAGGTTTTCTGTAACAAGAAATACTGGAGATCAGCTGTGTTTTACTCATTTGCAAAATACAGTTAGAGCAGGCAGAGAACATCTGAGATACTGCACATTCCAGTAAGAAAAAGAACACTTTATACTTGCTTTTTCAATTGGCTTTGTGGGTGGTCTTAGTCATGCCAAAGACCTGCAATGTGCAGATAGAGGAATGCATCCTACTGCTTGTTCATCTTAGCAGAACCTTCTGTTTTTCAGGAAGGACACATGCTTGATTTTGAGGGATTATTTTAACAAAGAGACCATTACAGAAAATGGCAGAAGCCAGCCAGTGCTTTGCCTCAGTTAAGCTTCTCCTCTATCATTAGTATTTTCTGCTCTGCATACTCTCAGGTGAACAAGCTGATCCCTGCAAGTTCCAAGCCTGCAATGAGTTCTCCGAATGTTTAGTAAATCGCTGGAGCGGGGAAGCTGAGTGTGTCTGCAATCCTGGCTACCTGAGCATCGATGGGCTGCCATGCAACAGCATTTGTGATCTGCAACCAAACTTCTGCCTGAATGATGGGAAGTGTGACATAAGCCCTGGGCAAGGGGCCATCTGCAGGTAGGTCATCCTGCTGCGTGAAGAATGTGCTGCCTGTATGAAAAGCCCTTGCTGTCTCCTCTCTCATAGCATTTTATAAGATTTGTGCAAAATACTCCAAGATTATGTGTAATAAGTGAGATGATAAGGATTATCATTCATGTTATGCTGCTGAGTGGAGGTCCCACTATTAACAACGTTATATATATACTCATATATATATGTATATATCAGAAGTGAAACATTAAGACATTTCTTTAATAGAAAATAAATATCAGGAAATAAAAACAGCGAGGAAAAATGGTATTAATGGAACTCAGCTATTCAAGTCACCTTCATTGAGCTTTGGGGACAAAATGAATCTCCAGAGGTTTTCTCAAGTAGGAAACTGTTAGATGTCAAAACATCCATCACAAAACTTACTTGTTATCTGAAAGACATATTCATACAGCATAAATATATGAAAAATAGTGTTCTTGGTTATGAGAATATCATAAATCAGTGGCCATTTGGGAAAAATTATGTGTGATTCATAAGAAGATTGCAGAACCCTGGTTCAAAGTTTTGCTTTTAAAAAGATATAGATGCATTTAAACAGGATCTCTGTGTTTTACAGGTAAGGGAAAAGACTTAGGACAAGATACTGAAAAACTGATGCTCCCTCTGACATTGCACTTATTTTTTTTCCTTCTCAAGCAATATAACAGTCTGGTTTGAAAAACAAAATATACCTATCAAAAAAAAGATAGCAGACTTATTGAAAAAAATATTACTACTAATAGTTATTATTTATGTTCCTTCAGGTGATTTAAAATAAGTTTACCTAGAACACCTCTGAAGTCAATTTTAGAGTCCCAGCAGTTACCAGGCAAAATAAAAATGCTTTTAAAGCTACACAAACAGATGCTGTCCCAGATGTATTATAAATGGTATAATATTTGTAAAGTAGTGTTAATGACAAGCAGGTAAGTATCTGAACTCAAGCATACTCCAGCCAGTATTTATTAAGAACTTTTTGAAAAATTTAAAGTATTGCTTACTACTTTCAGGAACTATTTCAGATACTTATGTTTTCGGATACTTATTTCGGATACTTAATTTACTGAAGTTTCTTATTAATAAGGTTAATTGCCTTGAATAGTGAGCACACAATTCCTTGAGTTTTTATAGAAAACATGCTGGAGAGGGGCTCTTCATCAGGGACTGCAGCAATAGGACAAGGGGTAATAGGTTTAAACTTAAACGGGCGAAGTTCAAGTTTGATATACGGAAGAAGTTCTTTACTATGAGGGTGGTGACGCACTGGAACAGGCTGCTCAAAGAAGTGGTAAATGCTCCATCCCTGGCAGTGTTCAAGGCCAGGTTGGACAGAGCCTTGGGCGACATGGTCTAGTGTGAGGCGTCCCTGCCCATGGCAGGGGGTTGGAACTAGATGATCTTAAGGTCCTTTCCAACCCTAACTATTCTATGATTCTGTAATGCAAATATGCTTTTAATGGTATATTTAAAGTCAGTATTAAGGTTCTCATGTTCAGAACTAGAGGCAGGTACAAATACTGAATGCTGTCTTGGGCAACCATTCCAAAGATACAATCTTGGACACACACTTCTTTCTAGTAATTTATTTTCTGTTTTTATTTAACTAACCATTGTGGAGTTCACACCACTATAAACATTCTGCTTGTTTAACACACCTTTGTTTGTGTTTACCTTACAAGATGATTAAGACAACTTGCTTTCTACCTTTACAGTGTTCCATGTGTCACGTGCAAGGCTCAATCAAGGCCTAACTTTTTACTTAGGCTAAACACCTTCTAGTTTTAACACATCACAAGACACTCTAAATTGCAAAAAAACCACAGGCTTCTTCCATCACAAATGCAATATCTTTTTATTATTTTACTTGTCTTCACTCAATTCAGTAGTTGGGGTTATTCAGCCTGGAGAATGCTCGAGGAGACCTTAGAGCAGCCTTCCAGTACCTAAAGGGAGCTTAGAAGAAAGGTGGGGACAAACTTTTTAGCAGGGCTTGTTGCAATAGGACAAGGGGCATTGGTTTTAAATCAAAAGAGCATAGATTCAGACTAGATATAAGGAAGAATTTTTTTACAAGGGTGATGAAACACTCTATCAGGTTGCCCGGAGAGGAGTAGATGTCCCATCCCTGGCAACATTCAAGGCAGCCTGACCTAGTTGAAGATAGCCCTGCCTGTTGCAGGGGGGCTGGCGTGGATAACATTCAGAGGTCCCCTCCAACCCAAACTATTCTATCATTCTATACGAAAAAGGCTGTTCACAATAATAAAAGAATGTTGGTGCTTGAACACACAGAGGTATCTACTGAGACGCCTTAACTGAGGGCACATCATACAGGAAGTTAAATACATTTACATTAACTAAAGCTTTTGCTGATGTTTAATTTCCCCATGTTTCTTTGTTGCAGGTGTCGTGTGGGAGAGAACTGGTGGTACAGAGGGGAGCACTGTGAAGAATATGTGTCTGAGCCACTGGTTGTGGGTATTGCAATTGCTTCTGTGGCAGGATTCCTTCTTGTGGCATCTGCTGTCATCTTCTTCTTGGCCAGGACCCTTCGAGGCCAGTACACAAAGAGTGACACCGAGGACTCACAGGGGTAAGTGACACCATCTAATATTTTAAAACACTTCTGCTACAAGAACAGGATGTACAGGCACTTCCATATGTCAGGCTTCCTTAATCTGCCTGCTGCCCTTCCAGGCTGCAGAGAAGATCACAGTTTGTTTCTTGCTCCCTCAGGCAGGGTGACAGCCTCTCGTCCATTGAGAATGCAGTTAAATACAACCCCATGTACGAAAGTGACACGACTGGCTATAGCCATTATTACCGGAGATACCCACAGCTAACGTCCTACAGCTCTACCAGTGCAGAGACATCCACAGACTACAGCAGTGAAGAGATCAGGCACATTTATGAAAACAGTGAGCTTACTAAGGAGGTAAATGACTTTGTTTTCACAGTGGCATGGAAAAGATCATGTAAACAATAAGCTTACTTCACACTTGTAAGCCAAGAGGTGGGCCCACTCTTTCCCCAGTGTCTGTGCTCTAGAGAAACAGGCTGCAACTATGGCTGCTGCAACTACTTAAGGGAAGAGAGAAAGGATTCCCTTCCCCATTTGCTATTAGGTACAGAGAAGGAAATGGGTGTGTTCTGAACTGTAATGAATTTCACATGATGAAGGAGCTGACTTCTTAAACAACTTCATGAGAGTTGGGGAGGTTTGTGCCAACTACCTTATGTAAGAGTAGTTACACAGTGAGAACCTGGTGCATCCAGGCATTTCTACAGTTTTGTTGTTTGGTTGTTTTTTGGTTTTGTTTTGGTTTTTTAAAGTATACATATTTCTATAACCTGCAAGTTAGGTCATCTCCTCTCCTTTCTTCCTGTATACACAGTATCCAGGGTTTACACTAAAGTGGCTAAAGAGAAGGGATTTGCATCTAAGAACTAACCACAGATCCTTAAGCAACTGAGAGGTGTGAATCCAGCCTGTTGCTGGGCTTTTAGGCAAAGAATCTATGAGAGATGAATGGTTTGTAACAGCCTGCTGATATGTCTCACTCTGTCCAAGCTCTGGTTTTGATTTAAAAGTAAAGTATTACTGGATTCCAATGAAGTGTTTCACTTAAAAATGAAAATAGCATAAAGACAAATTTTAGTATTGGGAGTGCCCCTTTTCAAACTCTACTCCTTGAATCAGCAAAACATGGGAACTTTGTTTTCCAAAACCTGTAAATCAGTTATTTCAGTAGTATTCTAATTTCTGTTATGTACTTACAGTTGTGTTTCTTGTATTCTAGGAAATTCAGGACAGAATTCGAATTATAGAGCTCTACGCTAAAGACCGTCAGTTTGCAGAGTTTGTCAGGCAGCATCAGATGTGAGTGAAATGTCTTGCTTGGATAACTAACTCCTTTGCTGTTTTCTTATGTGCCCTTTACTACATTCTTGTATTTTTTCACATCAAGGGTCTAGAAATGCTGGAACACTAGCAGTTAAGATTTCAACATTATTTCTGAAGAAGTTCAATCCTTTGAAAGTACTTAAAATAATCAGTGTCAAAAATAGATAACCCCAGAAGGTATGTTAAAAGCATTGAAGAGGAATCCCAGAATTAATGGGTGTTGGAGAAGCACTGACATTAATTTAGGTCCTTGAAAGCACAGACTGAACCTTCTTAACTCTTGTAGTGCAGTTACTACTGCCTACTGCTCTATTTAAAATAGAAATTTTAAAAGCATGTTTATCTTGAGTTCTCAAGACTTGGCAACTAACCATAACCCAACAGATCACTAGTACAGCCCTGTCTGGTATGATGGCACCTACTAGAACAGAAAGCTTACAGTTCCAAACAATTAACCAAGCTGAGCTGTGTGCTTTGGTGAGAGCCAACCATGGAAAAGGCCATCAAGGAATGAATTATTAGCATACATGTTCTTATGAACTGTGCTCTCCCTGTAGCAAGCAGCAAATTACAGCTAACTGGGGTAGTTTGAAAGATACTATGGGATCCTTTTAAAAATAGCTACAGCAGCAAAAATCTAAGATCATCAACTATGGGGTTTTTTTGGTTTTGGTTTTTTTTTTTTTGATTGAAACTAACAGCAGTTCACATTTTCCCATGTCAGTTGTTAATTTTTTCACCTTGAAAAGGATCAGCAGCTAGATTTTCCACAGCCGGAAAGTAGTAAGGGCTGTCTAATACAAGCCTTGAATCCAGTATTTGAAAGAGACTAACTTAATCATTGCTTCTCTGTTTTTTGTTTCAGGAAGCTGCTTTAAGAAAAAAAGAAATCAGTAGAATACATGTGGGAGATAAAGACTACCTTGTTGCCATAGCAATGGGCTCAGATGTAACTGCAAAGTTACTTATAGTCTTAACATTGCATGGATGGATACAGATGTTTTCTACATGAATGGCTAAAATCTACAGATGTCTGTTTATCTCAATTACTTCTGGCTTTTCTGTGTAAAGTGACGTTTTTAAGAGGTGATCAGAAGTGGCAGAGGTTATGAAAGTTCATTTTTCTTTAACTCTGAAATGGACAGTGGAAGTTTGTATACCAAGGCAAAAAAATCTTCTCAGGTAAGAGAAGATACATGCACGACCAAAATAAAATGCACATTTAAAATCCCTCTCTGGCATTTATCCCCTCACTGGAGGCTACTGTAGTGATTTCACAGGTATACAGCACTAGTGAAAGAAATACTCTGTGAATGATTTGTAGGGGAGGTGATTGTGCTAGAATTACGTTAGCATTATTTTAAAGCATTCCCATTATAAATGCAACCATAACCTCACCGGAAAAATTGTTCTTTTGTACAGATGCCTAAGGTACATTTTGTCACTGGCATTAGCAAAGCAGAGTGCAGCAAGGCTCTCCGACAACACGCACCACCGCTGCCTGTCAGTGACCCCGTGGGGCACCTCGGCAAGGCAGCACAGTGCTGCTGCAGCACAGAACCCTGTTTTGGAAGCCAGGATGGTTGGTTCTCCAGCTGTTCCTGGCAGACACACAAGTTGGGGCATAAAGGGCTTCTATCAAACAAATGTTCTGTGAAGCTTAAGTGACTAACATTGACCTTTTTTATGTAGACAATTTGTTTGATATTTAAAGTTAATACACATTATTTATTTGTTGTGTATTTCCCTATCCTTACTTTCATAATGGATTTAATCGTTGAAATAGAAAGATGAATAGTTTAATGATGACATTTGTGCCCTTTGTGCCCATCTTTTTAAAAAATGTTAGTGTTTACTCAGTGTTCAATTCAGCCAACTGCTTTTTGAATTTTCTTTACTGAACTGGGCAATACCCTGCCATGAGCTGTGTTTCAAAATCAGGCTGCAGCACTGAAGTGTATGTATATTTGGTAGACAGCAGCACTTTCCTATGGAGAAGGAAAAAAAATGACAGTATTCTTGGCTTAGTGGAAGTCAGCGTAGAATTCCTTAAACCAAAAACGCCTGAAGCATTTTAAAATAGCTGAGTTGAGATGAGGACCTCTGAGGTACAGAAATGGAGGTTTATCTTCAAGTTACAAAGTGAGTTCTGACCATGTGTTAAGGTGGGCTCTGTTCAGTCAGCCGGTGTCTCTCGTTTAAGGCATTCACGTGGCTGTCAAAGTTAGGGTACTCATAGCCTCACATTAGCTTTTGCTAGCAAACAAGGCCAAGTTATTTGTTTTTTCTACAGTCTAGGTCTTGGCCCACATGTGCCAACAGCCACCTGATACTTTTTAGAGTTAAGTGACAGTGAGAATTACTTACTTGTCTATAGGCAGCTTAGCTAAACAAGTGAATGTTTCAGTGCAGTTCTACATCTTCTGGAGAACCTCACTGGATCACTTGTGTAGTATCTTCTTGTCTTGAGTGGCAGGGAATGGGTATCAGAGCCACACATCTGTCAAAGAAATGCTTACTTAAACCACTGCAAACCCAAATAATGCAACACAGCAGGAAGTAATATGTGCAGCCAAACACCATTGTGACGAGAGCCCCCATTCTGCTGGGTGACCCAAGGGCTCTCAGAGCAGCTGGTCCAGAGTTTCTGAGGCACAGCCCACTGCCTCCTGGCCCTGCAGCAGCACAGCTAAGCCATCCTGGAGCACTGGGGGCTGTGATTATGGTAACTGTACAATGCAGAGAAGATCTGGGCTCAGGGTAGGCATCAGCTTGTGACTTGTCTCTGTGCAGCTGGGCTGCCAGCCCTGGGAGCCTTGGTGCTGCTCCTGCTAAGCACAGCAGTGGATAGTGGCTGGGATCAGGCATGTTTTAAAGGTAGTGTAGTATCTGCTGTGCACAAGCTGAGAAGGGTCTTGGTTTCACTGAGTATGAGGTATTTCAGTGCATATACAGTGAATCTTTTTGTGTGTGTGTATACATATGAACACAATGGTATTGTATTTTCACTACAATAAAAAATTATTTCCAAAATATTTTTTCTATAAAATTAATGTTGAGACTACGAGCTTGATATGAAGACAGAAGATATCTTAACCATGATGATTAGTGCATGTAGGATCAGAAAGTTTGTTGGGTTTTGGGTGTTTTTTTTAAACAGAGTTTGCTAAGCTGTTAAACCTGTTCGCTGACAAAGTGCCAAATGTAGTTCATTATCACTTGCAAGGTTATATTCTGAAAAATTCATGCTGGAAAGCATGTAACTGAGTGATTTCCTTTCAGTTAAGATCTCTGCCCATTTTGAAGATGTTTTGGTTCTAATCAAAGAGCTGAAACATGGTATTAGTTAGGCGATCTTGAAGTCTTAAAAAAGAGTCAGACAGACTGTATAGCATAGGAAGTGTGATGGGACACTGTTACTCTTTAAATATCAGTAGAAAGCACACAGGAATTTCATGGTACTTTGTTTAGAATCATAAAATCACAGAATGATTTGGGTTGAAAGGGACCTTAATAATTATCTACTTCCAATCCCCTGACATGGGCATGGACGCCTCACGCTAGACCACGTTGCTTAAAGCTCCCTCCAATGCGTTTACTTGAAGTGTACTGTAACACTAGCAGCAGTTCTGCCTTATCTTTCCACTACTTGATCCAGTTTGGGAACAGGTGCTTTCTGTTCTATATAACATCCATCCATTTGCTTTGGGTTTTCAACTGAAAAATATAAAAATATCCAAAGCTATTTCTGGGCCAGTAAAGGAAATTTTTTCATTTGTCAGTCCAAGTGGGAAAGTTTTGTTTTTGCCACATTCAACACTCTCCTACTGCAGATTATTAATGACCCCCAGGAATTTTAGTTGCATTCCTGTCCTCTTGGCCTCTTGCCCATGCTGCTTCTCACCCTCCTTGCTTGGTCACCCACTGCACTTAGCAGTGGGAAACGCACTCATGGCAGGCAGCTCTGCCTGGAGGATGACAGCAGGCTGCAGGACTGAAATGACAGCTTGCGTGAGGTGCTACAGCTGTTCAGAAGCAGCCAGCTGAACGCCACCTCAAAACCTGTGCCTTTAGTGCTCCTGAGTTTCCGATTCAACACAAAACCAGATTTTGACTCTTATGTGTTTCAGGATGAAAAATACCCTCAATACTGGAATTTTGTGGGACACATGCCAATTTATTATCTTTTAAAAATCAATTCTACCATCAGCATATCTAAGGAGTATGTTTCTATATTAAATATAGAAGTTGGAGCAACCTACACTTAAAGCGTGACCTTTTAAAGGAGACCCCCTCCTCGCCAAACCAACAAAAAAAATCCTATCTGTCTTGAATCATTGGAGATTTAAATCTTTTTCAAAACTCTCATATTAAACACAAATAGAGTTACTGTTAACTGGAGTTGCAACTGCATCTCCACAGCTGATTACCAGATGGGGAAACTATGCCTTTCTGGAAAGGCTGACGTAGCTTGAACAGAAATGAAAGCAGGAACAATAATGGATACAGCCATACATCAAAACTTTATGCAGCAACATGGGCATGTGGCTGGATTAAGAGGGCAAGGGAACAAGCAGACTCTCAGCAGTGAGCAATCTCAAGAGTGAAATACCTTCATCTACTCATGGGAGACAGCTATAGGGGAATTCACTCAGCTCCACCTAAAGAGGATTACACAGTGATTACATGATCTCTTGTCCCAGAAAGGATGGGAGATGCAAAGCACTTCGAGCAGCAGTGTGGGGCTTGAGCCTCCCAGCATGACCTACAGGTAACTAACTGCTGGCTGCAGTTCACTGTTCACAGTTCCAGTCATCTGCTTAGTTTGAGAGTGGCTGTTGTTCCCGTCCCTATGTGGATCAGAGACCTCTGATCCACAAAAATGCTTTCTACAGTTCTCCAGCTTTTTCTTTTTTCTGTTTTCTTTTGTTATTTCTTAAAGTTTTGATTTAAAAAACCCAACAATCTAAACCAACAAACAACAACATAACAAAAAAACTTTCCATCACGTACTCTTTCTGGATTTGCTTTCTACTTGCCCCCCTTAGGCAGAGATGGAAACCCACTCCCCACCACACCAGCACTTATAATGTCAACTTATGTGTACCTGCTTTAAAAACCAACAAGCCACACAGTGAAATGTCCTCCCAAGGCTTGCAGTGAACATGACAGGAAGCCTCATTCCTGCAGAGGTTGACCTTTCAAGAGTCAAATCTTCTGCATTATGCATATAGCTCATGATGGGACATGCCATGTCTAATGCAACACTGAATACACCAAGCTAAGAGAAAGCAGAATCAGAGTGTAGATAACTGAAGAGCAAGGCTGATGGTAAGTGTTTCAGGGTCATCTCTCAGCACACCACATGACTCCACTGACATTTTTGAAAGCGCAAAGTAACGGCTTTGCACTTACCTGCCAAGAAAAAAAGGAAATCGAAGCTGCTGGTAAGGCATTCAAAGCAGAGAACCAGTCCGTGATTTGCAGGCAGCACAAGGGGTCACTGAGCGTAGAAAGAAGGAAGAAAGTTGTGTTAGGAGCAACAAAGTAAACGAAGAGGTTATTTCAGGTTTCTATTTATGGAAGA
Source organism: Strigops habroptila (assembly GCF_004027225.2). NCBI lineage: Eukaryota > Metazoa > Chordata > Aves > Psittaciformes > Psittacidae > Strigops > Strigops habroptila. The sequence goes on from NC_044278.2 coordinate 19,346,416, forward strand.
GGAGAAACATCTCATAATCACTTTGACATATGTTCAAGTCAATAAGCTACTCTTGGCTGAGTATCCTTAATATTGCTTTGGAAAGGGGAGGGCAGAACTCTGACCATTCTGCCCAGTCAGACCCTCTGGAACCTGCCACTGCCATATCTAGAGATAATGAGGGAGGAAAGATGAAGTACACCATACATATCTGGCAAAGGAGGTTAACTGGAAAATTTTAGTTCTGAAATATTGATGAGGGATGTGCGTGACCAAGCACAGCTGATGTTCTGCAGCTTCACTGCTCAGCACCTATGCGAGAACTGTCTTCTACCCAGTACTCCCAGCTGTCTGTGAACACACTTGTAAACCATCAACTATTCCTCTCCAGATGGAGCATTGCACAGTGTCCCATTGTCGTCATATAAAAACCTGATGAGCTGCACTGACCAGTATGTTCCATAAACATGTCAAAACTTCCCACTGTTCAATTATTTGTGTGCAAAAACCAGATGATTTTACAACATGAAAAACTTGAGCTGGCAGATCATGGGAAAAGCCTAACCTTTTCTTGTGAAAACCCAGGAACAGTAGAAGAGCTATTCAGCCCTGTAATACAGAAAAACAAAGATGCAAATTATTCAATCCTCGTGTGAATCTCTCATGGATATTTTTAAAACCAGCTCTAGTTAACTCGGCCTCTTGATGTATGGTGTCAAAATGGTCATGCACAGTCTCTGTTCCACTCTGGGAAATGGGAAACCTCAAATCTAGCAATGATCAGTCAGCAATCGGAGGACACATTCAGAGATCAAATCTGAAAACCGGAAGTATCCAGTTTGAAAGGTCAGACTATGCAAAACCCACATGCAAATTCATTCTGAAGAACGCACCTGGTACAGCAAAATACAATTACTTACTCTTTGATAGGATTTTTCTAAGATCATCAGCTGTCTCACTCAGCTCGAGTTACTTGATCATTTCAGGACACCGTGCTTGCCTCAAAGCCCTGCCCCTCTGAGCTTTCTTCCCTCTACTTCCTGGAAACCATATCACAGGGCTTCACCTTGAAAGGGCCTAACTGGAACTTGTTTCAAATTAAAGAAGTGTTCAACCCAGCTTACTAGAAACAGCAATATTAACTGCTCCACGTCGGTGTCAGCTGGATCCCACTCAGGATGCTTTTGAGGGGTGGGAAGAAGGAGCATAAGAAGGGGAGAAAAATGGGCAAAAGGCAAAGGTTAGCTAAAGTCTGGGTCAGCAACAAGTCAGAAACAAAAGTCTAAGTGAAACTGTAGCAACAGAAAGCAAGCAGTCCTGTCCAGCTCCAGTTTGAAAGATTTTTACTAAGGGCAGGATAAAGGACAAAGGTATTTTCACAACAGATGTGAAAGGAGCAGAATTCCTTGAGTTTTGGAGAAATCCTAGAGAGGCATCTCCACTGTGGGACATGAGACACTCTAGGAAATACTTATTTCAACTTTGTGTTTGCTTGGTATGTGCACTGAAACATCTGCTCTGTATTTCCACTCCCTGAGCACGGTAAAATCTGAGTTAAAAAATCTAACCTCTGAAATGAACTTTGAAATGAACTGGAGCCAAGGCAAAGAATACCTTCAAACTGGGGGAGGAAAGGGCTGTAGGGAAGAGCACTCAAGTTTCCTACTAGTGCCAAAACTCACAATTTGAAATCTCTCTACCTTTCCACATTTTTTCCATGAATATATAAAGCAAAACCAAACACTTTCAGATTTTTCAAAATGCAGTGTGTCTTTCCTCAACTTCCCAAATGAACTTTGCTGGTTTTATTATCCCTTATCCATAATGACCGCCTACTCAGACACCTACCCCCAAACTCCAATCCTGCATACCACTATGTCAAACCTTTTATCTCTACCAGCTTCCAGATACCACTCCGACTTTAAATTTCCTTTATTCAGAGGCTGAGAAGAGAATGTCCTCCTATCAATTCAGTCATGTCTTCATGTTCAATCTTTCTGTAATAAAATATTGCAAGAGCTTTTTCCAAAGCAGATATAGTGGGTTTTGGTTTATTTTTAAAATCACAATGCAGCAGAGGACCTCACTAAGAGACAGGATTGTTTTATCAATAATTATGTAAGACGCCAGATGTATGAAGCTCTTCTCATATTCATTCCAATTCAAGATAACGGTTGACACTCTGCACCTCTATACCTGATGATGTGGGGCAGAGATACTACACTTTGTCCATTTTTTATGGTACCAAAAGGTGACCAAATAGCCATGTCTGGAGTCTCATTCTCCATCTCAAGAAGCAAGAAGAGATGTATCAACCTACTTCAGTCACAAGGTTTTTGGTTGACTCAAACTGACTAAATCCCATTTGCAGCTGCCTTCAAAATACCATATGGACATAGGTGGTTCTCCTGAGCATCAGCAAGAAAGCCAAAATCAATCACAGCCTGCCAAGCAACTGTCAGCTCAGTAAAGCTGCTATAAAATATACGGACCACAAACAGGCACCACCACGCTAAAAGGGAAGACTATTAGCTTAGCTTGGATTCAGGCCCATGGTCTACAGGTAAAGATCCTGTGCAAGGCAGCAGACTGAAGTTCAGTGTAGGTTAATTTGCCTTCCAGGGTAAGCTATTCTACATGGACTCTGAGGCCACTAAGGCTGCTGCCAGTGCTGAGCTAAGTCTGTACAGCAAAGCTGGCTCCAGGCCTGTAGCCGGGGAGCACACAGGACAACGTAAGCAATAGCATGATCAGTGATGATCCACTCCCTTGATCAGCTACAGAGCTCTGGAAAACCAGACTGGTGGCAGCAACTGCTGGAGCAGCTGGCAACTGCTGGCCTGGAAAGGATGCTCCCACAGGGCAGCCAGCATCCACCTCCTCATTGCACCATCACTGACAGCGGGTGTCCTCTGAGCAAGACCCCTATCTACACCCTCCCATGAGTAGGGAGGCCAAGCCCGCTTCCCCAGTTCAGTTTGGCTGGGAAGTGGTGTGCTAGCTTTGGTGGGTGCTACATGTTTGTGGGTACTCGCTTTTGGCACACTTACAGTGCTGTGCTGGTTCTCCAAACAGGGCAGGCTGGAAGGCTGCTGGGCATTGCTCAGTGCCAAGGATGGTAACTCTGAACCAGCAGCTGCAAAACTGACAATTTCCAGTCTCTCCTGAGCAGACAGAACCACAAAGACAAAAGTGTTCTCTGGTTTCAGGGTCTGAGGACAGCCCTCCTCATAGCTTGCTACCGAAACTGCTTCCATGACTGACTGTTCTGCACAAGACATTAACTACTGGTACAGTCTTTGTTTCTTAAAGGAAGACTGAATAAATGCAGTCCTATTCAAAGTGTCAGTGTATGCTTTGACATTTTTCTTGCTTTGTAATGATTTCTTTAAATCATGCTGGAATGCTTAAGCCTATCACTTTTAATAAGCAACTTGTCAACTCAGATATTGACACATTTCTCAAATATCTGCTGCAAGGTGTTCCTGAAGATTAAAAGCTTCTGCTTCTGTTCCTTTATACATAAATGATATTTACAACTATGCTTTTATAATATAAAACATTCCCCAGAAGACAGAGCTGTTCAGCCAAACAGTCTTAATTCAGGTGTTTTGCACCTACCACTGCAGTATCTGCTGAAGCAGAAGCTGTTTCAGTGGTGATGCAGCCATGTTAAAAGTATTTCCTCATTATGATCAAATTAAACATGCTTCAGCCTCATTCTAGAGGGAGTGTGTTGCAGACAGGATGATTTCTGCAGAAAGCTGGCTGAACTTCCCTCTCTGGACATTTACTAGCCTGAAGAGCATCCAGCCGTTAAATCCCTAAATGTGTCCTATGGCTCCAGAGTTGATCATGGGCCAGTCTCGAAATCTTGTGGTCTCGGTGAACTCCTTCGATGCTGAGCTTTTCCTTAACATCTCCCTCCAAAACTGCCACCCACCCAAGCAGTCACCAAGGTCCAAATCTGTATCTTAAATAAACCCTGCTCCCAGAGCCTCAGAACAGTCTTGCCCCAGTCTGGCAGATTCTTGCCAGCAGTGGCAATAAGCACTGGCCACCATTCACAATAAAACATTTTTGTAGTAATGATTAAATATTATCCACCAGGACACATATCACTTCCCAAGTTATCACACTTACTGCAGTTTGCCTCTCTGCAGAGGCTGCTTAGTGGCAGGCCATATCCACTGGAGACTGCAATGAGATGTCCAACTCATTTCACAGAAACCCCCAACTTGCTATCCAAGGACAACTAATTTTCTAGTTGGCACTGAATCTCAGGAACACTCACATATAAAAGAACGTAAACCCAACTACTCTAAGTTACACTTCATCTGAACATTGTCCACATAAATAAGCATAGACATTACTGAAAGAGAGATGTCAACACTAAAAGGTGTTGAAAATTATTTTAGGAATAACGAATGCTTTGGGGATTAACAGTACCATATGGCACCTTGCACCTCCAACTTACTGGTACAAATCCAGCTAGAGCAGCTTGGATAAAAACCTTTACCATCTGGTGACTTATTACTTTATGGAAAATAAACAGGTGTTTGTATCTCTCACACTCACACAAAATCCACCCAGCATCACTGGAAGTCTTGTTGGCTTTCTCAGTAGACAGATCAAAGAAGGCCAGAATACTTTTCTCTTTCCCCACAAATAGTACAAATAGTCTATTTACATGAGGAGTGAGGACAGCTGAATGCCAAATACTACCACCACCCACTATCAGAAATTAAAATATGATCTACCATGTTTGCAGCAATAGCCTTTTTCAGGGAACAGGAGGATTTAGGGCTTTCAAGTTGAAATCTCATCTGCTGCTCACCCCACACACACACACCCTGAAGCAGCAGGTATAACAACATTCTCCTTCCCTACAGGCTTTACCTTGCTTATATTCTTAGACCATCACTGCTGTGACAGCTCTACTATAAAATATTTCACATTTAGCATCTCAACAAGGAAGCCTGTAGTAATCGGCTTCCATACTTCAGTGAGTTCATTTGAACATTATCCTTTTTTATTCCAGAATACTGACTGAGTGCTGTTACTTGGTTTGTTTATCAATTTGCTCTCCCATGCTCCAATATCTCCCCGTGAGTTAGAAAGGATATATTATTACTATTATTAGTAGTAGTATTGTATGAAACATGCAAGCAGCTACTATTAGTTTTAAAGTTAATAGGAGCAGGTAAAGAAATATCCTCTGATTTTCCTCTTCTCGATTTACGTGGTAATGACTTTTTGTATAGCAGAATTTACTGGCTGTTTAATACATCTTATCTTTGTTAGCGGGATATGAGAGCTTCTCTGAATAATTCGAGACTGGAATAGTCAGAAGATAATTTGTTTGCCTTCTTTAAAGCACTATTTTTAACCTGGAGCAAGTAGTGTTTTTTGTCTAAGGCTGAATGCAGCTACTTTCACATCATGTAATGACCAGGAGCACAAATCACATCAGAGAAATCTCTCAAGTTTCCTTGGCAAATCTGCACCTGTTGTTTTGTAGCCTCACAAACAAAAAGTATTCTCATTTCATTACCCCACATACACTTTGAACGTTACAGATCAAAGGCATGGGAACACAAACCAAAGCCTTTCTACTATTCCTCCCTTGACTGTTCTGTCAGTATGATTAACACTTGTCAAGTAAGACAAAGCTAGAAATAACTGAGAGATGTGTTAAACCAAAGATCTGCCAGAAGCATCATCCTACAAATCATACTTTGTCTTTTCATACACCAGTCACGCTAGCTCCCTGTCTGATCACCTGTGCCTGGATGCGCTGTCTGGCACGGCTCCCCAGGGCAAATTTTCATGCATCTACAAGACTTTCCAGGTTTCTTTGAGCTTTTATCCTTTATCTGCCAAATAAACACATACTAAAATAAAGCATCGGTGACCACTAAGTCACTAAATATCCAGGGCCAAAAGTGGCTCTGTACAACAGAGAACAGTTTGCATTACTTCGCAATGACCAAGCTCCAGGCCCTAGTTCAAACACAGTGTGCACCTAGGTCTCTGTAACAACTTCTCCATTCACTTCCAGTTTTTGTATGCTACTGATTACACAGCTGCTGAACCACAGGGCAAGTCCTGGGTGAATTAATGCCCAAGGTTTCAAGGGGTGCTCTCCCTGAAGCTAAGTGCAATGCATAACAGTTACTCAGGAATTTCAAAAGGACCAGAAAGTCACAGACCCAGATGCTGTCATGTCAGCCACTGCCTGCTAGAAAGACTTAACCCATTTTAGGATTTACTTGGCACTTATCCATTTAAGATTTTAATCCACATCCTCTGTCCTTTAGATTCTTCTATGTATTTGTGGCACAGACAGAAGGTAAGACTGCTTAATTTGAGCCTTGCTTTCAGACAACCTTCCTTGTCAGTCCTGACAGGTTTCCTGTCTCTCATTAAAATGAATAGCTTCTCTTTGTCAGCTGGTGGACGGCTCCAGTGTGCCTCCCCAGGAGAAGGACAACAGAAGCACCAGCCATTTGACACGTTTAAGTGCAATTACAAGCTGGCTGAAACCAGACAGACTCCTGAAAAAGAGGTAAAGGGACAAAGTCTGCTTGAAAGGGACCACAAAACACCGCAAGCTTGGACTGCTCTAACAAAAGATAAACCAGGAGCTACTGGAGGTACCAGGGACTCTGTGTCATGCCCACAAACCCAGCCCAAACCAGAGTGCACTGGCATTTGCAAGGCAGTCCAGGTGGCTTATGGAGGCTGTGTAAAACCAGAGCAAAGCTCCCATGAGGTTTGCTAAGCTGTCCATTTCACAGAAGGGCACAGCCTAAGCTACCAGTGCCTTCCCACAATCTCAAGCTCCTCTGGGACCATGCTTCCTGAAAGGCAGAGAAATGCTCTTGCAATCCACTGAGAACCCATCACTGATTCATCTGCATATTGTAAAGACTCCTGCAGTAAACTCTTAGAAGCCTTGTAGTCCATGCAGGAGCATACATCATCCTAGCCATGGATGCAGTAACATTCTTCTGGGCAAGCTCAAACCCAGATTTGAGACCTAGGTATGGATCACTTGGATTTACCTTTGTAGTAATACACAAGGAAAACTGCCTCTAACTTTAATCAGGGAGGTCCAGATGCTAGCTTTTTGGACCTTCACTTCCAGAGGAAGACTGCAGAACTTCCCATGCAACAAAACAGCCCTCAGCAAAACTGAGATGGAGCCTACAGGCAAAACAGATCACAGTATCAGCCACCCAGGAAACTGGGCAACACAGGTGCAATTGCAGAGGCTGCTAAACCTACCTAAAAGCGCTACTTTGCACCTTCTCCCTATGCCCATAGGGGCACTTGCGCTGCCAGTGTGTCATGGCCAGAGGTTACAGAGTGATGTGCTCAGGTGAAGCGGGCAGCTCAAGGCAGCAAAAAGCCTAAAGCCTAACAAGCATTTTAGCTATATCATACCAATTGGCTACCCATCTGGCTTCATTAGTGCTAATGGTGGCAAGCAGACAAAAAATGCTTTCTGAGGACACAGAATGGTGGGACTTCTCTTTTTGGCAGCGATCTACATGTTTAAGGTGCAGTTTCATAATCAGAGTAAGTCACAGTGGGTGCCTGATACCTGACCAGCAGAACACACAGCCAGCTTTCAGTATGAACACTATTACTATTTGCCCATTTGTTTCTTCAGTAGTTTACAATATTCCCTTCCAGCCCTCCAAGTGGGATTCCTACCAACACCTCAAATTATCAGAATATCCAAGAAAAACAATCAGACTCCCAAACCCAGTGTTCTCCTTTTCTGTAGAGAGAAGGGAAAGTCAAGGGAGAAAAATACTTTCATGCACACATTTGCATACAGTTTGAGGCTGGGATGTCCTCTTTCTTAGTTATTGAAGACAAGTCTGAAGGACTACAAAATCTTTTCATTCATTAAAGACTCAAAAATATGGATACAAGTGTGCCTAGACTTTACATGTCCAGTTACCCCTTTTAGCTCAGTCTCCAGGTGGGGAAGGGGAATAAATAAATAGGTAAAATAAAACCTCAAATGCAGATATTTTTTTAATGACACACAACTACCAACCAACTGCAGACTCCAGTACTATGAGATGGACCAGAAAACCCTCACAGAAAAAGGTGTGTGCTAATAATATATTCTCTATTTCCTGTTTGTCACTTTCCTTGATCCAGTTTCTCTTTTAGCTGCCAATTCTTTGCTCTCTCCTTTAATTTTCTCAACCTCTCCCACTCCTTAGCTGCATTTCTTACAGTATGAGTATAATCTTTCATTTTCTCCCTTCAGAAAGTGGGACTTGAGTAAGTCTTGGACACCAAATGGCACCTGACGTGATTTTCTCATGTCCCATCTCACGTGTCTCAACTTTAGCACTACTTTGTGTCCCCTCATATCCAGTTGTCTTTCCTTAATCACACTGCTACACCCTAGGTTCAACAGCATGAGCTAATGATAAGAGACTAAAAGGTGGCGAGCTTGATATCGCCTGTAATAAGAGAAGCTGTCTAAAACTGTGGGTATCTTCATCTTGCATATAAAGGCATTTAACAAGATCCAATGACCTGACAGTGAACTTAGAAAAACTGGACAACAAATGAGAAGCAGTATTCCTATGCTTAATCATGCAGTGGTTCTGGAGGGGTTGTTCAGATCCTGGACTCACTCCCACTTAAAGAGTCCTCAAAATCAAATACTCTGCCTCCAGCTTTCTAAAAAGGGACACCTGAATTTTACTTCCAAGAGAAAAATACTTTGGTCACTCCCAAAAGCATCTGGCATGAATGTCAGAGCATAAGCATGTGTACTTCATCCTTGTCCTTATTTGCAACCCCCATGCAGCTGACTACACAAAACGAACATACTGCTTCAGCCTTCACCATCTGTCTTCATCTGCTTTTGGTAATTCTGCTTCACGTTCTGTACATGACTACCAAGACACAGATGAGCCTCAGGGTACAGAAACAGTTTGATAAAACTGGGTTTAGTAGGCATAAAAATCAGGGTATCTGGGTAGTACACAGGTGAAAGAATAACTTTGTACACACATGGAGATATCCCAGCCAGCAAGTTTGCACCTTCACGTTCTCTGCAACAGAGATTAAAACAAAACCCAAAGGGGACAAAGCTTCTGGAAGTTAATGCATGAACACATGCACGTTTTGCTAGAAGTCTCCCCAGTGGCTCAGACTCTTACTTCTGCTAGGTCCAAAGAGGGCTGCTTCCCTCAAAAACTGTATATATTCATATGGCTCAAATATGAATGACACAAACTGTTCACAAAGGAATTGATCATGTGTTGATTCATCTTTATCAAATCCTGTATCCTGACCTGAGTTTTGCATCTTTTTCTTCAGAAATTCTGTAAAGGTTTTAAGTACAACATGGCCAAAAATAATCTTACTTGTGACACTGACCACAGCATCTTTGTTTTCTCTCTCTCCCCTTTCCATCACTTGCCCACTATTTCTTTCCCCAGAGTACCTATAGAATCTGATCTCTCATCAGCCTGATGATTTCTTCTTCCAGCGCCACAGTGTTCTTGACCATGACAGCCACCAAAGTCACCATTGGCCTTTCTATGCCCACCTCATTTCCTCAGAGCTATTCAGTGTAGTAGTACTATTTCGATAGTTACCTGAGCTGGTAGCTTCAGTTACACTCCCTTCACTGATCTGCCACCCTTACAAACTTTGCAGCTCTACCAGGGCTCATCCTCCACCTCCAGAAACATAATTACCTGCTCTTCCGTTTTACTACTTCACTGTACCTCCATACCATCCCATGTTGTACCATCCTTCGCTGTCCCACTGTCTGCACTACCCCCAATCGAAAACTCTTGCCCACAACTGTCTGAAGAGATTTCCCTGTCCTTCTTCCAATCAGCTCTTTGAACCACATTTAATCATAATTCCCAATCCCACAAAGGGACATGCTTCCCCAGTAGGGAACATACCCAACAGACCTACTCAATTACTGCTGCTAACTTAAAAAACCCAAACAATCCAAACTTACCAAAACCTAAGAAAACTACTGAGAATGTAAGAAAAGGAAATTTAACTTCTTCGTAATAACACATAGAACTACACCTCATTCCCAGTTATATGTAAATATATATATACAGACACATAAACTCACCATTCACATATTCTGAAACTACGTCTGGCCTTGTAACGTTTAGTTTTCAGAATCATATTAAATTTTCTCTGCTTTGTGCCACAGTCCTAGCTCTGTGACAGGCTTTCTATGTTATCTTAGGCAAGTCACTAAGTTACTAAATACCTGGAAGTCTGGAGCACCCAGTTCATCTCCACTAGTCGACAGAAGTACTCAGTTTACTCAGATTCATAAAAAGGCAAACCATTTTGATCTGTATGCCTGTTCCCAATCTATTAATTTTGCTCCTCTAATAATTAGATAGGGATAACGTCAGCACATCATGCCTGCTGAAGAAGGCAATTAAGCACTTAAGAAAGGTTCAGACAAAAGTTGTACAAATGAATTGCAGTAAAAGAGCAAAACTAAAACCCAGCAACACCCCATGAATCTGGCCAATAATAAACATTAAACAAAGCAGAGAAACACCTCAAACCTTAATCGTGGAGGACAAATAAAGATTTATGGAAGATCCTGTCAGCTATTAGATATGTATTCTCTCTCCTCCAAGTTACATTTAGAAAATTCTCTGCATTTATACTGTTCACCTTAACCACCTTAATGTGGTCTCCCGAACCACAAGGTCATCATCTAGCAAGCTGTCAAGCAGCATAATAATTTTTAAATTAGCAGCATAAAAAATTGTTGTCTTAAAAACTGCATGCTGAACTACCAGCAAAAGAGTCCATTAGCAAGAATAAAGCTGAAAACCTGACCAAACTTCTCTTCAATTTTCATTTATCCTTTAAGGACAATTAGGAGAGCAGATGGTTTATCATTTCTGCACAGCTTCTGAGTAAAGAGAGCTGATCCATTTATTTAAGAGTCTTATCTCCTCTCAGCCCTGTGTTTGGGAAATGGCACATTGCAAGGTTTCCCCTTATGACAAGAATGCTTTCCTGACAGGCCTGGAAAAATTTAAGCTTTCCTGTCAGTCAGATGAGCCCCTTTATCCCATTTGGCGACAAACCCTGGATAAAAATAGACTCCCATCTGACTAAGCAACTGTGAAACTGAAAGACACATGCTGGTATGCAGCTGATCTAAATATTAGCTAATCACCTGATGCTTTTCCAGCAACACCTTGTGGCTGCTGGTAAAGTATATGAGACTTCTTTCAATAGTGAAGTTAAAATGGGTTTTTTGTTTGATTTTGGCTTGGGGTTTTTTTTAGAGTGGCTATCCTATAGCTTCCCTATTTTTACAGAAGGCTTGTTAATTCGAGCCTTCTGGAGTTCTGTGTAGAAATATTATCACTTTTTGTGCTTCTCTCTCCCCTTTCACTTTTTGGGCAAAGTGAACAGGAAAAGGCAACAGACTAAAAAGCAAACATAGCTCAGAAGGCCTAAAAGATTTCTATGTAAAGACTGTTTGATGTAACGCACACCAGTCTGCCAGATTGGCATCCAGAATAACTGTTCTTGGCTACTAGGAAGGTAATAGGACAAATATGGATCAGTCTTTGTGATAGTAAAATATTTCATGGCACCCTAACAGTACTGAGAGTATTTTGGTTTTATTGATAGAAACTTTTTCTGTCTAATTAAAAAAAAAATAAATAAAATCAAACCAATCATTATTACAAGCTAGAAAGAGTCAATAAAGTAACTGAAGTGAAAGAGACTCCTCTTTTCTGGTCAGCATGTGTTTCATCAGTTTAGTCTTCTGAACTGAGTAACCTTAAGGAAAGAAGTTAAGTGAGCGCAACTTTGCTGACATGATGAAGTTTGAATCTATTCTATTACTTCAGGCTGAATAAAAATTTGTGGTAGCTGAGAATAACGACTTTACAACTAACAAACTCAAACAATTTCAAAGCATAATCTCCAAGAAATTTTTGATGCGAGTATATACAGAGCATAACTCATTAATGTAATGCTTTGCTATCTGAACTTTACATTTCAGACCAGAGAGAAACACTCACCTGCCTTTCCAACACTGCTTTTACTTCTTAGCTGTCAAGTGCATTTAAGCAGATAGATAACCTACAGCACGCTGTTATCTCTGCTGGAATTTCTGGCCTGGTACTTAACTAACTGAGAAACTGCAATATTCTTTTGCTTGTGCTTCTCCAAGAAATTTACTTTTATACTTCTATAAGTAATAATTATAATAATTCTTATATTTTGGAGTGTTATTATTTTGCCCTAGAAGTGCCTTGGGCGGGGTACCTGGACTTCAAAGAACCAACACATTATTTTAGCTAGGAAGTAGCACAAGTATGGGTGCATCAGGGAAGGAAAAATTCAAGGAAGTAGTCAATATGTACTACCTTAAGGACAGACCACAGGCTAGACTGTTACCTCTAGACTGTTACCTCTAACTTACTATGGAAGATTCCACTTCAGTGATATCTTTCAAGAAAAATTAAAACAAATGCTATATTAGATATGAGAGTTTCCCAGAGAAATGAGATTTAATTCATTTTAATTCAGTGTTCATTTAATTCATTTATGTCACACCATGATCCACACTTGAGGGGAAGAGTGGAGAGAAGAAAGTTCCTAACTTTTACTATCACTCACTCCATTATTACTAGATCGTCTTGAAGACATGTCATGGTCCTCAACAAGACTAGATGTACAATTAATTCAATACATCTCCAGAAAGCTATCATGTATTTATAGTATCTCAGAACAGTGTGGATTATAGAGGAAAACATGTCTCTTTCAGTCCTTTATTGAAGGAGCAACTGGTTTGATACAAACATTAAACTTATAATCTCCCTGCTCTGCCTACTCCCCACGTTATTTTATTGAATGATGTTTCAGATCTTGCAGAGGACACGTCCTGAGATTCCAGAGCAGACATGCAAAGCTCAAACTTACTTCTTTTTAAATGTGGTGATTAATTCTTGGTCCATATATGCATTTTTTTAATTGGGATACCAAAAAGAGTTTTTTCATCATTTTCTTCCAATAATCCCATTTTGCTGCCTAGAAAAGGGAAGTCTCTAAAGAGCAAATGTATATATTAAAAAAGGAAGAGACACTCAGATCCCAGCAAAATGGGAGCTCCCCAGTTTTCTATATGATACTTTAATCTGTTAGAAGACAGGTAACTTTAGGATTACTATAGTATGTACTTTCCATTAGTTGGGAGCCTCCTGCTCACCCACATGCTGCTTTTCCTTTTAAGAGCAGAAAGGACTATTCATCCTAGTTGTGGGGCTGCATGTAGTCAAACTAAATTACTGCATTTGTGCTGAAGAGGATCAAATGAACATGTAGGGTAAAAAACCCTGTAGACGCTGAGCTAATTTTAGCAGGGGATGACAGTGTGTGTGGGGGAGATGAGAGCTGGCATGCTGGATTTGAACAAGTGATGTCAGTAAACCTGCACAAGTATAAACGGCAAGGATTTACTGAAATGCAAATGCTGGCATGAAAACTTGAGTCATGACTATCTCCTAGCCCAAGAAGATGGGATATGTGATCTGTTGACTGTAACATGTTCTCAGCTTTCAGCAGCATGAGTAAAAGGTGCATGACCTATTGCTGATTTTTTTTTCTTTTAGCACCCATTTTTTGGCAGGGGTTGTGCTTTCCACCAGTTCCCTAAGCTGCACCCATCAGTAGGCTTTGAGAGGTGGTTGAGAGGAGAGGGGAAGGTGGGCGTCTGATGGCCATAAAAGTAATAACAACTGGGAGAGTTTTATCCTATTCAAGCAAAGCTGAGCTTCTAGTTCAGGCTGACCACTAACCTTTTTCCTCTCAGTCTGAGTGATCATCAGGTAATGGCTGGGCAAAAAGGTCTATTACAAGGAACATCTCCTGTCATCAGCCTGGGTCATTTTGTGATGTGCTACAGATTTCATGTGAGAAACTGAAGTTCAGTAACTTCCATTACAGAATAGCCTAGGAAGCCTATGTGGCATCCTGGCAATGTATAAGCCTCTGATTAAGTAACACAGAGCTTAAACTTGTCATTATTTCAAAAGGACGTATTTGAAGTAGTACTTGAGATAATGCCTTGCTGACCTATAGATCTACTTCCCATGATAACTGGACGGCTTACTTTACTTTACTCTCCAAGAAGTTCTACACGTCTGTTGGTCATTCAGGGCTAATACCAACACAGAAGTAGCATTTAGCTCCTACATCATTACACAGCAGGGCAATGACTGCTCCACAACCTTGCACTGGTTATATTTCTGCTGTTTTTCCTCAAGATTCTGGCAGCCAAATTGTTCTTGTAACTGACACACACAAATACATATATTAAAAAAAAAAAAAATTAAAAAACCCCACAACATTAAAAAAACCCCAAACAACCAAGAAATACTGATGTCACATCACAGTTGAAAGAACAGGAAATCCTACTATGGCAAAGGATTCCATTACGCCTTTCTTGTAATTTAAAAATTACTTCCATCTTTAAGCTTCACCCTTTTTTATTGACCCAAGACATTTTTATGAGGCTCAAAGAGTATTTTTACATATTCAAGGGCAATAAAAGGACTCCTATTCACTGGACTATTCCCTAGGCCTGTACTGCACAACAAAGCCCAGTGCAGAAATACCTGGGCTGGCCCTTCTGGACAAAGTGATGTTGTACCACGGCCAGACTGCAGCTCTCACCCAAACACAGAGACCACACGGAGCTGCAGACCAGCAACCTGTACCACCTGGGGCCTACTAACAGAGACAGTGCATCCAGCTCCAAAATGGGTACAGTCTCCACCTGAGTGGGAACACAGTGCCTCCATAGCATGATATACTCTTGCTTACTGGAATGCCAAGCACTCAGCCAGGCTCAGCCCTCAAAACCTCTGACCCAACTCACCAAGCCACTTGTCATTACCCACAGTGAAAAGCCTGCGGCAACAAAGCACCAGAAAGAAAAGAAACCTTATGCTTTGGGTATTAATCCAATCCCAAGATTAGGGATTAAAAGCACAGGCTTCCAGGACAAAACCAAACAATCTGTTTTGTTCAGTTAAAACTTCATGTGAAGAATACACAAACCAATCCTGGTTCTGGCCACTTGAAGATGGTAGAGCACTGGGAAATTTCTTCACACAGTTTCCAGCTGCACACAGGGACTAAGACTTCAGAAATACCTGTCACTGAGTGTATGGTAATACAGGGACGAAGTCACACTTCTGCCACCTCTCTTAATGACTCTTTTCTCTTTTTGCTCCCTGCGGTTCCATCCTGCTGTCCTTCCTACAATGTAGGGATGCTGTTGTAATTTTCAAAACCACCACTGTTCCCACTACCTTCTCTCTGCTTTGCTTCAAATTCTTTTCCAGGCTTTATTGACCTAGCTTCTGTCTTCTGCAGACTCAAAGCTCTAACATCTCCCACAATAAGATGAAGAGCCTTTTCCTCATACTCACTGAACTTTATTTTGCCATAGTAGTTTAAAAAAAAAAAAAAAAAAGGGAAAAAAAGGAAAAAAACCATTCAACACACGCTTCAGCAAGCAGTATGTTTTCTTCCTGCAACTTCTTGAAGTGCATTAAGCCCAACCAGATGTAGCATTTTCGACAGCCCATAAAAGTTACCACAAACATGTTCACCCTATTAAAAAAAAAAGTGTCTGCCTTTGCTATTTCCTGTTTTCATTCCTTAAAATTAGCAGAATTACCCATCACTCTCACTTTGCCTGCATTCATGAAAATATTCCCTTTGTGCTGGTACTGACACTGCATGGATCCAGCTTCATTTCTTCCGGAAAAATAAACCCCAAACCACACAGGAAACCCAAACCCAACAAACAGAACTGAAGGGAATCCCTGCTTTGATTTCACTGAGGTTTTTCAGTGAGTAAGGCTCACCTTAACTGCAAGCTATTCAAAGACTGTATGTTTGGCCACTTGCAAATACACAACCAAGAAAGACTCTTCATATTGGTGTATGAAGGTCAGCAGTGCATCCTATGTATTTCAAAACAGAGATTCAGCCAAGGCGTAAACAGCACAGGAGCTGAAACCACTGTAACTTTCACCTAAGTCGAAAGAAGGGCAGCATTGCTTTACCACAGAGTTGTCAGATTAGTGCCAGCGCAACATGCTTAGCAGTTTTGACCTACAAAGTCCTAAATGAACTGTGACTACTCAGGAAAATCCCTCACCCAGCTGTGACATTCCTGCGAGTGACATCACTAGAAAATCTTGGACAGGAAACTCCTGTGGGATGACTTCTAGTATGATAGCTGAAACCAAGGTCCTTTAACTTGGTTTTCCTCTTCTAATCTAAGAGTAAAACCAAGAAAGGCAGGAATGACAAGCACTTGAGGATTCTAGTATTAATATATGTGTGTATTGTTGCCCTGTTATTGTATTATTGGCCACTGGTTTGTTTCTGGCACAGTTTCTGTTCCAATTACTTCTTGCCTTCTCATCATGTTCTGCATGGAACAGTGTCACACATGCACATGCCTCGCTATCAGGTAAAAACTTGTTTGTTAGAACAAATGCAGACCTGGAGGCCATGCAAAAAAAATTTGCCTTCTAGTTCATCCAGACCTCTCCATTTGTGGTCACACCAGTCACATCCAACACCAGAACCTTCTCTAAGTTACCTCTGCTACATTTTTGATTGTGCTCTTTCCAATTCTGCTATGAGAGGTGAAACACCTTTGATTTCAAGTAGGAATAGAATCACAGCTCAAGTTGGAAGGGACCCATAAGGATCATCAAGTCCAACTCCCATCTTCTCACAAGACTACCTAAAACTAAACCATCTGACTAAGAGCATCCTCCAGACACTCCTTGAACTCTGATGGGCTTGGTGCTGTGACCACCTCCCTGGGGGAACCTGTTCCAGTGACCACCTGCCCTCTTAGAGAGGCACCTTTTCCTAATGTCCAATTCAGACTGTGTGCTGGAGACAGTTAAGCACACACCTCATTACTGCTGCTTCAATTATCTTAGAAACAGAAACATTATGCACACAAAGCTGGAGCAACAGCACGATGACCTGAGAATCACAGACATCGACAGAGAGGTGCCTAGAATGCCCAAGCCTGAACCAAAAGCTGTGGTGTCCTTCCTGCTCGTCTCAGCCTGCAGGAACTGTCCCCACCGAGGGCAGGCGGCGGGAGCCGAGCAGCTGCCACCTCCCACAGCCAAGCAACGGCGCAGGTTGCCCACGGGGAAACTCACTCTTGGGGGTTCGGGCCCGGCTGGACCGAGGCCCGGGCAGCCGGGCCCGCCCTGGGGCCGAGCCCGCCACAAGCGCCCTGCGGTAGCGCACTCCGGTCGCGAGATGGCGGACGAGGCCGAGGCGCGGTACGCCAGGCCAGGCCGGGCCGGGCCGGGCCGCGCCCCCGCCCACGGGACTGCGCCGCGGGGCTGCTCCGCGCCCCGACCCGCGGCACAGGGCAGGGAAGGTACGCGGTGCTAGCTAGGGGAGCTCTGCGTTCTCGGACGCAGGGCTGAACAGTCATTTCCAGTGCAAAGTGCCCACTAAAGTACACTTAAAGTACACGTAAATACTACTAACAATATTTACAGATTAACTACATATTAAAATCGCTGTTAATAAATCTTTGCGCGTAATTATAAAAAACTACTATATATTTACTAATTTCCTATGAAATCATGCTTTCATAGGAGTCAAAACTTCAAATCCCTACCCCACCAGCTCAATTGGCAATACTATCTGCTCCAGAGCGGTTTTTCTCTAGGAAACTTTTGGCACCAAGCATTTCATGGCATTGAACTCCAGAGGTTATCTAACTTGGTAAAAAGTAAATCGACATGAAGTCTGAACTCATGTTTGACTAAAAGTCTTTGCAACATAAAGACATGCAAAGTTGTTACCTATCTTCCTACAACAGCCACTGACTGCATTCACTCCTGTATGTTGCCCAACTCCAGAAAGCTGTATTCCCGTTTGCTTGCAATATTTTCATTCTTTCAAGCCTCAAAACATTTCTATCGCCACTATTTAATCCCCTTTGTTTCTCTATGTCTGCGACAGAATTCTATGTAATTCGTTCTACCTGTGCACAAAGCACATCAAACACTGCTGCTCAGTGCACACAGATGAGCGCATGGGCTATACATACACTTGTATAACACAGAAAATATTTAATTGAAAATAAACCCGATTTGCCTGTGAAACTTCATTTGGAGAAGTTACTCTATACGTTCACCTGTGACAGCAGAATTGAAAGAAGTGCTGTCAAGTAAATGTCACTTCAAATGACATTTCACAAGGGAATCTCCTCTGTATGTCATACTTTGTAAAGATAAACCTCCTCAGTAGTAGGACAGCTAAAAAAAAGAATACTAAGTTCATTCCCCTTGCAAGGCAGGAAACGTTTTTTGCAGACACCACTATTTTCAGTTCCTCATGCCCAAGCTGTGGTATTGGACAAAAGTCAGGGAAGTCTCAACCCTCACTTCACTACTCCTTGAAAAGGAGAGGACAACTGCTCCCTTCAGTGAATACCATACATTCTTAAATCCTTTCAGTTAAACTAAAGCTTAAAAATATCCCATACTCAGTCGTGAGTAACCCTGATATTCTTGTAACACAAGAAGTAAAGGTTTAACATGAAATTGAATTAATACTGATATCACTCAGTTTTAGAGATTATCTTTTCTACATTCCTTCTTGTTGTATCTTTTGAAGATGTCACCCAAGCTGTCATAGATAGGGAAGAGAAGCAGTGATACCAAATAAATGAAAATAATTATCTTAGTTGTGTCAATTAACCCAATCCAGCATAAGCTTCATAGTTAAACTACTATTTTTTCAGTCAGGTTTTAAAAACTTTTGTTGTGAGCAGGTGAAGATGAAGTAATAACTAACATAGTCCGGCAAAAACAAAGGATGACTCAAACCCACACATACTTCAGAAAAACATCAGGATTTCTGATCCCACCAAAAGAGGCTTTTGTCACTTCACTTGAAGAAACAGCTGCATTAGGATGGCCGGACACAACACAATGCAAGAGCTAGATTTTCTAACCATTCTTTGCACTAGCTCTCTCTTGGAAACCTGGTCACTTATAGCATATGTCTTTAATATTTAACAATCATTCTGTATGTTAAACCTTCGATAAGAACCCTACTCACATCAACTCAAATCAGCAACAGTGTCACTTAACCAGGAAAGAATTTATAATAGGGAGGGGAGCATGGTTTAAGATTAACATCTACTGAAATTGAATGAGGCAGAGGAGAAATTTGTCTGGTATACTAGCCTTGTCCCACCACTACATAGAACGTCTTATTTAAGTTCAGACCTTGGATTTTATGCACAGCACATCAGGCATTTGCAGGTGCATGTTGTAATCCAGCACCACCCTAACGTGCCTGTATGGCCAGAGATCCTATCACCCGCTTCTCAGAAGAGCGTGCTAGCTGAGGTTCATCTCTGCAACGCATGGCTTCTGCTCAGAGCTGG
Source organism: Strigops habroptila (assembly GCF_004027225.2). Taxonomy (NCBI): domain Eukaryota; kingdom Metazoa; phylum Chordata; class Aves; order Psittaciformes; family Psittacidae; genus Strigops; species Strigops habroptila. The sequence goes on from NC_044278.2 coordinate 19,365,920, forward strand.
CATGCATCCACCTGGCACAAGGCTCAGGCAAGAGCGAGCCTGTGTCTGCCTGCTAAATACCATGCAAATGACCCCTTACTTTACAGTTCTGGTATGAAAGGGACTACACTGTCCAAGAACACACGATGAACAGAGTATAATTATACAGTAAAAGTAAAAACAATATAGGTAGAGGTTTCAAGATAGCCAATATATAGCAGTTGAACAGCATTCATGTTGGTGGACTGAAGGTAATATGGATTAGAGTACATTTTATCCTACCATTACGCTGCATGACATTAGGATGGACTCCCATTAGATTTCTATAAAATTGCTATTAGAATGAGAACAAGCCTCTATATAAAATGCAAGTAATTGCCTGTGGTCCTGGTGGTTGACCAGAATTTAGAGGCTTAAACTGTGAGTGATGATTGAGAGCTAACTAAAGCCATGCACTTGCCTAGCATGCTGGCAGGTTGCTACAATTTGGCTGACATTCTGTACTCCATGGAAAATATCAACTCCATTAGCACGCATACAGCCCAGCTTCAGATGTAAACACACTTCCATTTCATTAGCTGCTCACCAGCTAAGAGTAAGGAGAAAGACAAATTGCTGTGGATTATGTTTCACATTTTATTTCACTAATCTGTATTACTAACCTCTCATATTTTCCCCAGGAATGCAGAGTTTTACCTCAAATGGTAACTGTGTTGAAAACTGTGCAGAGTCAGCTTGCACCTTGCAACAATTAGTTGTAGTATCTCGCTTTGAACATACAAGCAGCTTAGTCTTTGGGTCTTCACCTTCTCAGTTTTACACGGGAAGTCCGTTTCAGGTTTTAAGAACCCTGAGAACCTCCACTACTTCACATTTGGCCAATGAGGACAGCTAAGTAAGTTACCACTCCTCTGTCCAACAAAGTTATTCCCTTGCCCAGCTCAGGTTATGGTATTGGGAGTCCTATTGCTTATTCGCCCCTCATTCTTCAGAGTCTGTGCTGGCTCTTCAGAAAAAAACTAGGGGCCAGTCAAGGTTGCCATCCTTACTGGAAGTACTACTAAAGGGACTGTTCGCCTTTCCTGACTGAAGCTCCCAATCATCACGACAAGTGCCTTGTTACGACATTGCTTGTTTCTCTTCCTCTGCAAAGATAAGCTGTAGGACATACATCATTGCTGTGTAACTATACCAGTGCTGAGATGATGGAGGTCTATTCCACTTAAAATTATATTACAAAAGAGGAACAAACTTGTGTATGTTGACAAGGGCCAAGTCAGATAGAAAAACAAATAATATCAAAAACTAGACATCTTTTCTGTAAAAAGAAATAATCTATGCAGAATAACCCCCCTCAATGAACCATTCACTTTCATATGAACTGCTGTTGAGGTAGATTGCTAGAGGGCTATCTTACACTCCCAAATGTAACACAAGTTGTCTCAGAGTTTGAGTTTGTTGCCTTTATCAAAGAGTTGGAAGACTAAGGAATTGGGCTCTCTGAATAATACGTATTTCTTTTCATTGCATGTCTAGCTATTGTATGTTGGCCATGACAGCTTTCAGAATATTGTAAGATTTAGAACAAACAGTATTCTCTCCATTCCAAAACTAGAGAAAACAAGAACAGCAAAGCAACTTAGGCAAGATCAAGTAGCAACTATTTCCTGCTAATCTAAAGACACCAGCTTGTCAAAATGGCACAGCTAAGTTTATTCAACACATGCTCGAGTATACTATGCCAGTTTCAATCCAAGTCCAACTGCTGTAGATAAAGTGTTCCTATATTAACCATTATAAGCCTTTTCCAGTACGGCACATTTAGCCTGGCAAGATGCAGAGGGCATCACTGTAAGTATGAACCGGAAATTCTCCATCTATTTTATAGCAGCAGCCAGGCTCTTCCTCTGAATTTGATTTTGTCTGTGGCACTTGCTCAGGAGGAATGCACCTTACTAAACACAAAAATCCCCCTTTTCATTAAATATTGATAATGTCAGCAACTTTCAAAGTCTGTTGTTAATTTGGTCTTTTATGCTTCTACAGAACATTAGCATTTGGATAAATTTGGAAAGGGTAAGTGAGGACACATTCTATTTTGACTAGAACTGTGAAAAGGTATCATTTATAATACACCGATCACAGGGGTATCTGAATGCTCAGAACTTTAGCAGACAGGCTTTAAAGGTATAACAGTTTCCTTTATTAGGCATGCCATTTGGATGTACTACTCTCTTTACCCTGTCTTACAGACGTTAAGAAAGCAACTGCACAGGTATCTCAAGTCCAGTTGATGCAGTACTCCAGAACAATAAGCTTTCTGCAAGGTTTATTCTGTTCAAATGGAATTCTCTTTGATCATGGTGCTTTACATGCAATGAACTCCAGACTGTTTGCCCCACAATGGGAAGCAGGGAAAGACAGCTATTTCTATCCATAGCAGTGTGGTTGGAACTAGATGATCTTTATGGTCCCTTCCAACCCAAACCATTCTATGATTCTATTTAAATCATTCTTGTCCTCATAGGTAGGAAATAAAATGTGAACTATAAAATTTGAATTTCACTCACATTAAAGTTCTTGAGGTGGTGGCTTTGAGAGAGAAGTGCTATGGCTTAATAAGTGATGCAGCCAAAGTGATGCAGCCAAAACAAATCTTGGTTACTATTTAAAAAAGGAAAAAAATCCTGTCTGCTCTGAACAGGATCGGTTTCTTTTTTAAGCTAGAATAGTATTTTGGAAGCCAAACTACTTTCTGACTGACATACCACACCAAATACAGTCAAATAAATATAGAAATGGGCTATTTAATCTGGAATATTGGCTGACAATTGCCAGCATCAGAAAATTAGCAGAAAACAACAGAAACCTCCTATTTCAGTGATCAAATCTGGGAAATATTTCAGTAAAATGTGGACCTAACAGTAAAAACCAGCAAAACCCCCACAGATATAGACACAAATCCCTGGTTACTCTGAGTCCTAAGAGATAATCGCTATGTCAGAAAAATCTACTTTCAGAAGTACATTCACAGCTGTACAAGTGTAAGGCAGCTGCTATGTAGAAAAAGAATATGCTTTATTTATTTATGCTTGATAAACCGGAATGACTACTGAGAACAACTTTTATGATATTCCGTAAGTCTGACAGCAAACACATTTACTGTCCCGAAAGTAAATTACTGCTGTAGCAACTTCCCATTAGATTCTATGAGCATACTTAAAGAAAATCCCTCTCTCTCTACATAGCTGCGTTACACTCAGTTTAAGATGGCTAATATCTTACCATGACTGATTTTGTTTTTATTATTTGAAAGCGTCAATCACTGTGGCTGTCTTTGGAAATTACACAAGGGATAACATCTGTTAGCACTGTTGTTCCAGTAAGAGTCATGGCCAACCCAGCTCAGATGTATAAAAAAAAAAGCAACTCAGGACCAAGTTCATGCTTTGCATTAAAGCTTACTGGAATCCTTAAGCCAATTCTCAATACTGTGAAAATGGAAGCTATGGCTAGGACTTTTTCCCATTGGAAATGTATCAATCACCTATGCAACAACAACTAAACACATACTTGCCTATCACAAAGGTCCAAAACTTAACCAAGCACCCACTTAAAAGTCTGTATGATGAATTCAAAATACCCAGTCAACAACCAACAACAACAAGACTTGTCAGGTTGTCTTGCATCTCAGGTCAGACAGCTAATGAAATCATGCTGACCAGTGCTGCCTAACTGCTTCCCTGTGTTTCCCTCCACGTCCCCAAATCCACATTGTCCTAAGCCAAGTCTACTTTTAAAAGTTTCACTAGCATAGTTATTAGGTGTACGTTCTACAATAGGAATATAACCATGTTTGTATCACTGTATTTTTAGGCTAGCTCACCCCCAACAGAGGAAACAGAAACTTTAAAAATTAAGTAAAACACAAGAACCAGCTAGAAAGGGCTATGAAGACAAGCAACCTGAGTATGACTATAGAATGGGAGCAAGGGAAGGACACTAATAGAAGGGTAATGAGATCAAACAGTGGCCCCAGGAATTGTTTTCAAAGCTGCATTTTGCATTAATATAAGCACAAAGACTCCCATCTCTCAGAGTCTCCAAAACGGATGTTCTAGTAACTAAGACAAAATAGTGAGAGCCTAAAAAAGAGCAGATCTGTACAGCTGAATTAGGAAAGCTGTATAGAATCATAGAATGGTTTGGGTTGGAAAGGACCTTAAGATCATCTAGTTCCAACTCCTGCCATGGGCAGGGGTGCCTCACACTAGACCATGTCACCCAAGGCCCCATCCAACCTGGCCTTGAACACTGTCAGAGATGGAGCATTTACCACTTCTTTGGGCAGCCTGTTTCAGTGCCTCACCACCCTCACAGTAAAGAACTTCTTACTTATATCTAACCTGAATTTACCCTGTTTAAGTTTAAACGCATTACCCCTTGTCCTATTGCTACAGTCCCTGATCAAGAGTTCCTCTCCAGCATCCTCGTAGGCCCCCTTCAGATACTAGAAGGCTGCTATGAGGTCTCCACACAGCCTTCTCTTCTCCAGGCTGAATAGACCCAACTTTCTCAGTCTGTCTTCGTATGGGAGGTGCTCCATCATAACAGAAAGAACTGACGGTATTTAAATATTGACCACAACTTTGGCTTCCAATCCAAAGTAATTAAGTACTTCCTTCCCTCTCACAAAGTAAAGGGACATCACAACCAGTGGGACTGGGTATATAAAAGACAGATGACAGATGTCACCTAGACGTAAGGTCCTGGCAAAAGGCTTTCACTAAAGAAAAATACCTTAACTGTGAAAGTGAATCTGTGCTGTCAATCAGAGAGGTGGTGGATGAAAGACCTCAGGTTTTACATATGTTTCTGTGCGCCATTCATGAGAAACTAATGAAGTAACGGGGTAAGATTTCAATACTGAAAAGGACACAGATCTCTGGTCTACAGGTAAATCTATGACTTGTTACAAGAGGAGGAAACTGAATTTGTATTGGAAAGTGAGACTAGTTGGAGAAAAAACAAGCCTCTGATTGAAGAGTGATTAGAGATGTAGAAATTCAAACAGTGCAGTCATAAGCCTAGAGAATGAATGTGATATTTCAGGAATACTGTGCCGACAGTTTTAAAAGCAAAAGATAAAACAAAGAGAAGAGTGAAACACCAGTTTTAAATTTTGACCTGGAAAACAGTATGGGAAACTTTGAGAATTGTTTCAGCAACACCAAGGGAAGACAACAGATTGGAACAAGCAGTCACAACCAGTGGTGCTGAGTATATAGAAAGACAGAAGACAAATTACTGCCGTCCAGCTGATACAGCTCTGTATAGACAGCCATGGCACTCAGAAATAGCTGATAGGAAGATATTCCATATTTCATCTCCTATCCAAAAAGACATCCTGCACATGAAATACAAGCCACTGTTAAAGTAAAAAGGCATTTGCTGTCTTAAAAAAAACAACATTCATAAAGTCGGCATATTCTCTGTGATAACCAGATATTGGCGGACCTCAGAAGAATTCAAACTGTTTTGAAGGGAACACAAGAAAGGAAAACATAAAGAACTAATTCTTGCTAAAGTAGTGAGGAAGGAAAGTGGAAAATATTCTTCAAGAACTAGAAGCAGAGAAGGACAGAGACTGGCCAACAGCAGAATCTCAGAAAACAGACACCAAACAGAAGAGGTGCAGGTAATGTCCAGGAAGATTCAAGAGGGAGTAAATGAACAGGAATATCCATGTCAAAACTGGGGATGAACACTGGTTCCAATGGTAGAAGAGATTCCATAGTAGCCTTTTGGGGTATAAAAGCACTATATAAACAGACAGCAGAGATCAGACATAAAGTCATTGGGAATTTGATACTATAAACCACAAATAAGCCTGTCATTCTGCTCACCAGCTTCTTTGACAAAAAAAGCAAAACCCAAAAAAATGTCTGCCTCAAAATGAACTCAAGTTGGCTGAGAATCCAGAATGAAATATGGGCATGAGACATCTTGAATAAAAATCTCACAAAGCAGATGGCCATTTTACACTACACAGTTTAATGGCAAAAGACTAATACCATTGGATCAGATCCTTTCAAAACAAGGGTTTTTTTTCCTCAGAAGTTTTCATTTTGACAAAACAAAATAATAATCACACTGTCCAACATTTTCTCATCTGAGAAACCCAGTTTTCCATTAAAAGAGGTTTAGCTTTTTTTTCTACTTAACAGTAACAGAAATTTAAGCCTTTTTTTTTCCTTTAGTAAAAACAAAAGATGTGTTCCAATCCAACTGCCATATTCTTTTTTCTTCATTCAACATCTCATATTAATATTACTGTTTATAAACAGATACTTCAACCAAAAGAAGTAACAAGAGACACCTACGAAAACCATATGGTAACAGGAACAAATATGCACGAAATACAAGAAATTTGTTTATCTTTAAAGAGCTATTCAGGACATGAAAGTAATGTGAAAACTGGAGATATGTAAGCCATGAACAAAAATCGTATGTACCCCCGAAGAGTTGGAATAGACCTTTAATGCATAAAAAAGTTGTATTTAGTATCATTATCCTAACTTGAAATTTATGAAACTAAAACATGCAGCGCAAGCAGTTCAGCAAACTAATAATCCCAAACTTTAGGCAAAAAACTCCATTCCATGGTTAAGTTTTACCAAAAGGCAGCAATGGTTTTGTTCTAAGGAAGCCCCGGTACTCTTTAAGGAGCTAAGATAAACCCCTTGTAAGAACAGGATACTGAAATAAACTACTCAGCCCTAAAAGGAACCCTTAAGTTGGCAAAACTACAACAAAACCAAAATCTCTGAATAGGTATAAGGCTTAACATGATCATGTTTTTAAACTGTTTTGCTCTTCAAATTCAGAATATAGTGTATATGTATTTCACAGACTTACATTAAGCCTTCATGGCCTTCCATATACTGTTTAATGCTTCATATTACATGCTGAAGCACTATGCACTGTATTTACAGAGAGAGATTAACTGTAATTTGTCTACGACAGCACCTAATTATTCAAGACAGATGGGGAAGAGCAAGGAAGATGCTACATATCTCAGTGTATCTCCATGAATGAATGAATGAGCAGAAGCAAGTAGTGCCTGCTCTTTTGTTACTCATGAAGAAGGTATTGGGAAGAATCATTATTTGTATAGTATTGCTCTATACTACTGCTTGTTCTAGAAGCTTAATACAGATTTATTAGCAAGCATCACAGGCATACTGAAACGTATATCCATACTGTTTTAACTAATTTTACACTTTTTACACCCACTAGATTGTAAAGGAAAATTAAGCAGTGCGTGAATGGAAACTCCAAGTTGTTATCAGCCCATTGCAACTAACCTCGCCCAACACACACTTGAGAAAAACTGCCACTAGGACTACAGTTTTGAATACACTCATGCAAGCAAAGGTTTCTAAGAAGCCTCATCTTTATCTTAAATGTTTTTAGAGCACCTACTAAAGAGTCATCCATTAAAGCACTAAAACACAGGGATAAGTGGGTAAAGAAGATTCTTGTGTTTCAATCTACCAAAGAGTTGCTTGCTCCTGTCATGCTGTCCTCCTGTACTGCTGATAATACTGAGGAAAAAGCTTTGGTTTTAGTTAGGATCTATCCATGTCAGAAAGAAAACAAATCTTGGGCCATAATTAGTCCACCATCCTCAAGTCCCTTCATAGCCCTGACAACGCTAGGAAGTCACTGACTTCATGCCACAGCCATAGACCTGCTAGAGAAATACAAGAAAGGCTGTCTGCTGAGCTGCTTGCAAGCCCACAGCCGACAGCAGTTGCCACTGGCTTACTATCAATCCTTAACTGCGTGCTGCCTTGTAAACAGTTAGTCATCAGCTTGGTAACAAGATACCCACCTGGGAAGAAGGTGAGGGCACCTCTGAGAGCTGCCTTTCCATCTTCCCACTAACACAACTAAAAAAGTTCCTGTCTTTCACCATGCTTCCATCAGATTTAGTCTAATAAGGCTGTATCTGACTTGTCATTAGTTACCAGAATGCAGCTCCTCAGCTTACTGCACAGCGTCTGTGAAGTGATGTCCATACTGAAACACACTCCCTCTATACAATCCTATTTCCATTTCTCAAAGTTTCCACTTGCTTGTTTCATGACCTTATGAATACATACTTAAATGGCTACAGTTACAGATGAAACAATTAATTGTTTGTGAGGACAACTGGGCGTTTTAGAAAGATAAGAAGGGCTAATATTAGTCAGAGCTGGCATCATCTGGGAGTGTTTGGCAACCCACCTGCTATTTCTTGCTTCTTCCTCACCAAGTAAAACATTGAGGGGGTTTTGCTAAGATAGTTGGAACAATGTCCTGGAATGCATTACTCTTCCCTGCTTAATGGCTTTTTTACTAGATGAGTTTACAAGTGGATATATATTATCTTTAAACAGCCCTAAAATTACAGCAGAGGACCTTGAACATCAAGCTATGATATTTTTCACTTGTTTCTTAAAAGTCGCAGAAAGAAATCTGCAACTGGAACTTATCTAACAATAATAAAAGTGAGAGCACATGCCCACAATCTCCAGTAAAAATTACTAAGAGGAACATCTTTGTCAGTAAAGCTATGCCTGAGCTCAAGCAGCCAGACTTTCTAACATGCACACCTCTGTGCATATCAAGTCTTTGCATGTTCAATATAAATGCTGTCATTCACCTGACTGTGCATGCACACAAGTATTCTGTCAACATACATGATTTTATAGCTTACCTCAGCTAATAAATAAAAATACGTTACACTCCGAACTGCTATCTGTTAAGCAAAACTGAAGCAGGTCTCATGACTAATTCTAAAGCACTTTTATCATCCACATGGCACCAAATGTTATTTCTTTAAAAGCACTACTTGCTCTCTCTAAAATAAACCTGTTTGTTACCCACAATTATTTTAAACTCTGTGCACCTTCAGTTCAGTTCTATTCTTATCCAGATGCCTCTAATTGTTAGTGACAGGAGACATGGCTAAAACACAGAGCTTGTCAGAAGACTCTGATCTGATGTGGAACTACACTGTTCCCAAACACCTCTAATACCTGAAGATGTAATTCCTGCTCATTTTTAAAGCAACCAAATGGGAATATCATAGATTCCTACAGATAATAATGACTGAGTACGTGGTCATATTTAGTTCCAAAGTTAACTGTCCCTTCCATAGTTATTCTTAAGAATGGGTGCAGAAAAGTTATAAAGTAAATTTTAGGGCTCAGTACCAGTTCAAGCAGTTAATACCAAGTTTTCTTAAAAACTACTAGGAATAGACATTATGTAATTCCTTTCGAACAGCCAGATATCATGTTAACCCAATTTTCTTCCATGAGACAAGGAAGGAAATGACTGGAGCTTCTGATTTTGGATAAAGCTATGCTGAACGCATCTCAAAATTCCCTTGGTATCAGCAGATTCCAGCAATTATTTTTTTTTTTTTTTTTTGGCCTATTCAACACCATTCCTGTGCGCAGCCATGTATTTAGCTATCTGCCACCCCTTCATGGAACTGGAACCAAGAGGCCCACTGGCTGTAGTCCATTCCTGGCCAACTCAAGATATTTCAGATGCTTAAGCATCCTCCTGAGGACATTTTAGCTCGCAAACAGCTTTCCCATATTTTCACTAAAGTAAACAGATGGCCTTTGCAAAGGCTTTAAGTAACAACTGCAATACTGAGGTTTTGTTTCACTTAGCCAGAGTCTAGATTTTCCAACATGGTAACTCTGGTAAGATGCCCTAAGAGTCAAAAGGTCTCAACAGTCAGCTCAGAGCAATGAGACATAACTGTCCTTATTTAGAGAGGATGCAATGCATCCCAAACAGACCCAGTGGATCACAATCATACTCTGAGTCTTCTGTGCAATTCCAAGTGTAGATGTAACAGACTGTCAGTGCTTACCTGACTTCAGGCTTGAAGTACTTTTAAAAGTAAGCCTGAAGATAACTATGTCACAGTATTACGCATATACATAAGCATGCCTCAAGTGAATCTTCAAATAAATTTCCTATGTGGCTGTTAGCTTGATTAGTAGAAGCATTTTATTAAAACCATATTGCTGAACCTACACTTGACAATACTTTTTTCTGCTGCAAGAGATATGTCTTACAGCTGTTAACAGAAATGCTGAAACAGAAACCTGCTTTTAAGTGTGTCAGCTAGCTTTCCAGATCGAATTCTAAGCAGCCAACACTTTCACAAGAGCAGCCTTTTCTGTCAATAAAGACATTTTCATAAAAATGCTTTTAATAAGTAAGAAAAGGACAAAACCCCTCTAAGTTAGGCTGACCCAGTTTATACATTTTGAATGTTTTGGACTTTGCTCTGTGTAGCCAGAAATAACTTGTTTTCATGCAGGGTCAGCCCTGCATAGTTCATTTAACAAACTGCAATATCCCCATGCTCAAACCTTGCAATCTTTCTGGAAAGACATGGATACTGAAAGAAGACTTTTCATAAACTTTGCGAGCTTACATACTATTATAAACTGCCAGAAAGTTGTTAAGCAGACCTTATTAAGAGACAGATTATGCATCTGTTCTCTAATCCTACCTAGAAATTCTGTTTTAAATAATTGTCCCAATCACCAATCACATTAATCAGGCAGCCTCTGATCATCCCAATAAAAACGCCACAAATTGAAGGTCTGACTGAAGCCATAAAAGATTAAAAGACTGACTGAAGATAATAGTTACTGTGAGATACTGAACGAGTTACTGCTATTTGAAATGCTGGACCAAACAGCTTCCCTACCATATTAAACAAGGACATTTTTAGTTTTCAGACCTCACCTTCTGCTTAGGGCTAAAGTCTGGGTTTGTCAACCTATTAGCCTGCTTCAAAACATCTCTCAAGATTAACAGGCCTGCAGGTCTGTCAATAACTTTATAAAATGTGTAAAATTCACCTACCAGGTATGGTGATGTCCAGTTAGGCTTCAATTAACAAAGTCAGGATCTGAATTAGCCTTAGCACTTGGTCTTTCTCACATGGACAAACTGTTAAGCCAGAAACAACATACTAGCAGTCTGTCAGTGACAGTCCTACTGCTACAGTCAACCTGTGCTAAGAATAAAACACTAGCAATACCTGAAGTCGTCCTTGTTGACAGACTAATAATTGTTGGTATCGAAAATAAAATTTCATACTCTTGCCCCAATTGCAGATACAACAGTTACATAGTTACATATGTTGTGCCCTTGTTTTTTTATGTTTAGTCATTACATTCCTGTATAGCCATGTCAAAGAAACAATGGGATCAAATCTTAGAATATAAACAGATTTAAGTTTAAAATAAGAAGCACCTGTGACCCAAAAGACCTGCAGGGCAGGTTTGGGCTGGCAAGGGGTGTGGAGACACTCTGGAAAGCCCTGGCCACACCCAGCCCATTTAGTTCAGCTTCCTTCCAGGCTTTGAATGCAAGGACAGCAGTGGTAGGTGCCCCACAAACATCCCTTCCGGGCACATGACCAATCCAAGTGCAGAAGGAGCACAAGGGCCATTATGCAGCCATGATCAGCAGCAAATTGCTGCCTTTGGCAGGCACTGTTTTTTGTCTGGCAGTTTCCTCAGAATCCACACTTACTCAAACTGTATAGACCAAGTCTCCAAGCTGGAGGGTATAAAACAGAGGTACTCAAAAAGCTTTTGAAACAGATGCAACAGCAGCTGGACTGCTGAGGCTTTCATGCTTCCTGGTGTGACACAGGGGATGCCCGCACCCTGACAGAGGAGGAAGGATGAGCACTCTCACTGCTGGCTAGGTAGCTAATTCTCTTCTTTTGCTCATTGGTCCATGATACTAAGAGTTACGGGTCATAAGTTATGAAACCTTATGACTTGAATGGTGAATAAGTGAATTAATGTGATAGACTAGTCTGGACACTCAAGGGAATTGAGCACTTGTCTGTCATGTTTGTTTATTATGTTTCTTAATGAGCTCATGAAATAATGTTTAAATCAGAGTACCTTCTCCTGTAAATGAGAGATCAAAATGTATCTTGACAGTCCCCCCATTCTAAAAAATCTGAAAGTCTAAACTAAATCCCTTCTAAGCATCATTTCTTTGGCACTAAGTACAAATCCTAAGTACAAACTTATGCAGAAATTCTGGAGTAACCTTTAGGCTATGTTTACTACAATCCATTGTTTCTGTGGTCACCACCCAAATCCAGAATCTCTTCATCCTTCTCCAAAATAGGCGAGACACAGGGAACATAATGACGAGGATCACTCCAGTTCTCATTTTCCAGGTCATCATCTGAAACGTCTTCATCTTCCTTTTCTTTCCTCTGCAGTGCTGACTTTGCCTCCTTGCCTTCCTTTTCCAGCTGTTGCCTTCTTTCTGCCATTTCTCTCATGGTTTTCAGTTTGCACTCAGCATCTTCCAGTTAGCTTTGAAGACAGCTCATGGCTTGGGTAGCAAAATTTCTTTGTCAGTTGCCTTATTTGGTCCTTCAGGTCAGCATTTTCAGCTTGTACCTTTGTTGCCCAGCACATCTGCCCATGGAGGTGAGAATTTTCTTCCACCAGTCTGGTGTTTTCACCCATCATCTTCATAAGCTGCCCCTTCAGCTCCTCACACCTCTGTCTGAGGGTGCTCACATGGTATGATCCCTCTTTGCCTGCAGCCAGTTGGGCCTGCAGCTCCTCAGTCGCCTTCTGTGAGGTTTCATTCTCCTTGTTCTGTGCCAACAAAGCTCCAGCATTCTGCTTCCTCCAGCCATCTGCTGAGAGAAGGATTTCATGCCCAGTTCCTCTGCAGTGCTGTGGATGGACAGTGGCACTGGAGGACTCAATGGCCTCTTGCAGACCTTAAAGATCATCTAGTTCCAAGCCCCCTGCCATGGGCAGGGACACCTTCCACTAGATCAGGTTGCTCAAAGCCCCGTCCAACCTGGCTTGAACACTTCAAGGGAAGGGGCACCCATAACTTCTCTGGGCCACCTGTTCCAGTGCCTCACCACCCTCACAGTAAAGAATTTCTTCCTAGTATCTAATGTAAATCTACCCTCTTTCAGCTTAAAGTCATTACCCCTTGTCCTGTCACTACCTGCCCTTGTAAAAAGTCGCTCTCCAGATTTCTCGTTGGCCCCCTTTAGGTACTGGAAGGCTGCTATAATGTCTCCCAGGAGCCTTCTCTTCTCCAGGCTGAACAAGCCGAACTCTCTCTGCCTGTCTTCACAGGATAGGTGATCCAGCTCTCTGATCATCTTCACGGTCCTCTGCTGGACTCACTCAGGCAGATCCATGTCCCTCTTGTGTTGGGGGCCCAAGACCTGAATGCAGTACTGCAGGAGGGGTCTCACAAGAACAGAGTAAAGGAGCAGGATCATCTCCTTTAACCTGCTGGTCATGCTCTTTTTGATGCTGCCCAGCATACAGTTGACTTTCTGGGCTGCGAGCGCACACTGCTGGGTCATGTTGAGCTTCTCATCAACCAACACCCCCAAGTCCTTCTCCTCAGGGCGGCTCTCAATCCATTCTCCTCTCAGCCTGTGCTTGGGATTGTCCTGACCCAGGTGCAGGGCCTTGCACTTGGCCTTGTGGAACTTCATGAGGCTTGCACTGGCCCACCTCTCAAGCGTGTCAAGGTCCATCTGGATGGCATCCCTTCCCTCCAGTGTGTCGACAGCACCACACAGCTTGGTGTCGTCAGTACACTTGCTGAGAGTGCACACTCAATCCCACTGTCCATGTCGCCAACAAAGATGTTAAACAGCACTGGACCCCTGAAAAACACCAGCTGTCAGTAGTCTCCACTTGCACATCAAGCCATTGACCGCAACTCTTTGACTGTGACCATCCAGACAATTCCTTACCCCCTGAGCGGTCCATCAGTCAAATCCATGCCTCTCCAATTTAGAGACAAGGATGTCACGCAGGACAATGTCGAATGCCTTATACAAGTCCAGGTAGATGACATCAGTCGCTCTTCCTTATTCACCAATGCCATGGTCCCATCATAGAAGGCCACCAAATTGTCATGCACGATTCACCCTTAGTGAAGCCATGCTGGCTGTCACCAATCACCTCCTCATTTTCCATGTGGTTTAGCATAGCTTTCAGGAGGATCTGCTCCATGATCTTGCCCAGCACCGAGGTGAGACTTGCCCATCCTAGTACTACCATCACATAAAATCAACCTTCTTAAATATTATAGGGAGAACACAAGTATTGGCTACTGCTCTTTGTAACTACACTTAATGTGTTCAATATAAACACAAAAGTTTCACTGGCTTAAACCAAGGACTTAAAATGTCCTAATTACAATGGCTTTCTCAGCTAGTGGGTAAAACTTAAAGCTATACTAAGGTAAATCTTCCAAATTTACCATCATCACGCTGTCTTCTAATGAAAGTACCTTATACCACTTCTTCTGGTTTGATCATACACAGCCATCTTTCTGTGAACAGCTTGTCAGGGCAAATGAACACGAAGGGCTGTAGTAGAAGACAGTGAAGGTGAAAGGATAACACAAGCACAGTATACAAATTCTCAATGGGTTCAATAAATCCTGCAGATGTTGGAATCTCCATTACTTCTTCCAAAATCCTGCCAGTATTGCATTTGTTTCCTTTCCTTTTGTGCCTGCCACTGAGTACAAGAGTACAGCTGCTCAGAAAAGACAGGGCTTGCTTTTCTTTAAAACTATACCAGATGGGATGCTCATTTACTGACTTTGTCCAAAACAATCAGGTTTAGTGCAAGACAGTTTTCCAGATACGTACATAGCTAAGTCTTCTCTTCCTTCCTCTATTCTTCTGTTGTAACTAAGCTCAATTTTACATAAATTGATTATTGTTAAAGTATTTTGGAATATATTTCTACAAGGTCATCTAATAAAAAGTTCTGCTTTTCATTTCCTTATAAATCAGTGAAATATCAGTATAGAGAAATAGATACTACTTAAATAAATTTTATTATCAATACATGTTTAGCCATTACAGTTTTGCTAAATATTTATTTAAAGAGGGCCTACTAGATTCAGAAAATGTAAAAATATTGCTCTAAATGTTTCCCTTCAAGTACTTGCAACATGTTTGGCTTGTATATCTAGCAAGACCTCCAATTTATTCATTTAAGGGCTGAGTAGAGGGAATCAGATTAATCTTCTCTAAATGATCTTCCCATAAACAAACATTAGCACTGTCATTTGCACTTTACAGCTTTCTGTGGCTATCAGAACCAAAAATACTTCCATAAGGAGACTCAAAGTATTTATTAGTTATGAGCCCTTAGTTAGGAGTTAAATTAGGATTTACAGCCTCCCATGGGAGAACTAACCAGAAACATGTGAGCAGTCCTGTTTGCATTTGTAGACGGAAATACTATGTATAAATACATTAAGAGAAAAGGGGTCAAATAAAGAGACATTGTCAAAAAAAGTTACTGCAATCAACACCTACAATGGCACATTTTAATTATGATGGATTAGACAGTTAAACAGACCTTTTATTGAATCTGTGTTAATAAAGCATTTCTTTACTGGTTGCCAGTCACACAGACTAAAAAGCAACTTCCCTAATTCCAAGTTTAGAGACCTGTATTTGGAAAGTCACCTGGTTATAACTGCATTGAAAAAAAAAAAAAAAAAAAAAATTACAACCTTAGTTGCAGCTTCTTTTAAATCCTGGAGCAAATCATGAAACTGAAATTTGCAGAATGGCATTTCTAAGCTTTTTACAGCACACTACTACCTGTCAGAACATGACATGAGTCGGGCAGGCAGAAGCAGAACATACCAGGACAGGATGTGCTACGGAAGCATACGAGGCAAAAGTCAAAAGGTCTCTTCCCCCCCCCCACTATAAATCTACAGAAGTAGATATGCACAAGCATAAATTCTTCAAATGATTCCCTGGATCTACCTACTCAAAGGGAATCTTGTAGATTGATTTAGCTGCTGAATAGCGCATCATTATCACTGTCACACTTGCAACCTCCAAAAGCATTCCAGCAGCTTGAGCTTTGAAGCACACTGCCTCTGGTTTTGCCCCTGTGCAAAACTCACACAGCTATAGCTGTAGTTATTGTAACTGCAAGATTTAATGGTTAATAAGGTGCATTTCCATAATTCTCAAGCTCTCCTTACTAGCATAAAAGCTATGTTAGGTAGCATTCCAATACAATCCCTATTAACTACAGTTCTCATAGCCCTACTCATAGAGCAACAGTGAAGTTCCTTCTTAGTTCCTCCCTTCCCATCTTCCTTCCCTCTCAGCAGAACATGTTTTCTGTTCATAACAGTATGCAACAGATGGCAATACTGGCTGTCCCACAGATAGAAGAGATAATTTCAAGTATGTCTTTGTCAAGCAGACAAGAATCATGAGAAGGAAAAAAACAAAAGTGGTTTGTGGACAGATCTTTGCAGAATGCTGGGAAAACCCCACACATTAAATGGATCTTGAGAAGTAGTTACTACATTTAATATAAACAGTAGTGTTGCTTTCCTGCACCTTTTTTTTTCTGTTAAGTACATTAAAAAATGTACATAGATCATATACTGGAATTGACTAGGTTGTTTTATAAGCACTTTGCTTTAGAGCAGTAAGAATGGGGCCTCATCAAGTTACTGAAGCTGTCTGGTGTTGCTCTGACAAAACAGGCACATGTCTTTAATTTGCCTGTTTTATGTTAAACTATGCTGCAACTATATAGAATTGTGGTTGCACAAAGCAGTTTGACAGGCCAAATAAGAAAGGTACCATTTTTCATTTACAGCCTGCCTTTGTATGTTGCCCAAGCATTCTTGAGGTCAAACAATATTGTTTAAGTATACACATTATTGCTTTTTTTCCCCTACTCATTTTTCTTGCTCTTTCTCTTGCCATGAGTTTCTTTCTGAATTCATTTTGTTCCAGCTTCAGTGATTCCTTTCTTTACAAATGAGGATGCATCTCATCACTGTTCTCATCACTATTTCCATTCATTTTTAACAGCTGTTCTTTCCTCTAATACAGACTCAGAGCCTACGTCACAGTAGCATGATGCAGAGACACCCTACGAAAGCACTCCGGGTGGCTGACATCTCTGAAAATCTTGTTTTGGTACACTGAAGCAAATGAGGATGACTCTGTAAGAGAGGAACATAAGTACTTTTGTTTTCATATGTTCTCCTATGATCTAAAGATTTTTTTAAGGATTTTAAACATACACACGATCTCTGTAGTTCCATGGATGTCTGATGAGTGTTTTAAAACAAAATAGTGGCTTCTTGATATTGTCAGATGGCCTTAAAAAGCAAATCCCCTACCTGCTTCCTCCAATTCCTGACCATTACAATCACAGTTACAGAAGTGTCTACCACAGCGCTATTGAAAAAATTTATTTCATAACACTATTTTCTTTTGAGACCTTACGGTAAATAAGTCTTTTCACTGGGGACTAATGCCTGAATTCAAATTTTTGGAAGGCATTATTTGGGTTTAAAGTACGATCAGCTTATTTACAGTTACCATCGTCTCTGTATTTCCAACTGTGGTAACAATCTAAATGTGCTTTGACACATATTCGTTTGGAATCTTACGCAATATGCTGAGTTACTTAAAACTGAAAATTGGCTTTGCACATGGCATATTTCAGTTTTTGGAAAGCTCCTACCTTCTCTCCTTATTCCCAAAAGGAGACTGCTATTTTATAACAGAACCCGTGGAGAGAGTGGTATAAATTCTTTTCTAATTCTTCTCTCAAACTACGCACAGTGACCATGTGGAAAAGCTATTTAAGAAACAACTGCATGGCAACTAGAATGTGAGAGAAACTTATTGTGAGCTAACTTATGATACAGTGTAAGTATTCAAAGTAGACATGTGCATGTATAGTAAATATATTAACATTTTCTTAGGTCAATACAGTTAGTTTCCATTTGTCTGCAGTTTGTTTGTGGTTGTAATGTTCCACTTGCATATTTACATGGCTTTCAAAAAACTGAAATGTTTACACAATTGTTAAGCAATTCTGCAAAACTCGAGTTCTATGGCTTATCAAACTGCACGCCTTATACCGTGAAGTATGATCAATTTACAATTTTCCTGTCTTTAAATAAGAGAACCCTAAGAGACGTGAAAGTTCAAGTGAATCATACCCATCTTTGCTAAAAATCACAGGCATGTGTCTGACTTGCTTATTCCAAACTCAGCAAGGAATTAAGACTTTAATTAGCTCTTTTATTAATTTCATTAGCTCTTTCATTTTATTTCATTAGCTCTTTTATTAAAAGGAAGTACATGAAGTAAAAGCACACACAATGTATTGGCAACACTGAAGGTGAGGGGAAAAAAAAAACCCACAAAACCAACAAACTGATTACAAGTTTGTTATTCTCTCTCATAACAAGAATATGGAACTCAATTGTAAACCAAGGATTCTACTGCTTTGGGCAAGTTTAGCTTGGAAGTTTACTATAAGGCTGAAAAGTAATGAAATCGGGAAGAACTGACAATAATGTCTTTCCTAATTATATCTGAAATTTAAATGGTAACCTGTGCCAATGGGGCAAGTCAATAAGGAAGCAAAACTTACCTCCAGGAATAATCTGAATTCAGTAATTCTGAACTGAATTTGTCCAAATTCTACATCACAGTTGTTAGCCTAAACTGGTGCTCGGCATCGCTATTACTGTGTCAGAGTATTAATTTAGAAAATAAAGAGGATTTATAAAACTTCAAGAAGTCCAGTTATATGTAACAAAGTCATCTGCCCAGAATAAGTATTGGTAAGTAAGCTTAAAATAATTCTTTGTTCCTCATTTTAGGTAAGGTTACAGATCCAAAAATAATGACAGATACACTAAGGATGGCCAGCAGATACAGTCACTACACCAACCGTACACTAGTTCCTTCAGAAGAAAGTATGTCTTTACATGCGTGACTGTAAAGACTGTAAAGACAGTCTTGGCATCTATACCTTACGATGAAAACTGATGTTAATCTTGGACCTTAATCTGACATAGTAAGAGCTCGTTGCTGGAGTGGTTAAGCCACATAGCCCATTTTTCCTTACGGAATATTTTAACTGCTTGCACCCATTTGGAAATTCTTTTTAATTTGCACAGGAGCAAGTTTAGAGAAATACTAAATTGGTTATTTGAGCCCATACACAATGAATCATCATTTACAGACATCTACAAGCGCCGTATGTTGTTTGTGTGTAGTTTTGATTCACAGCTGAAAAGCTTTATAATAATCATTCAAACAAAATAGCTATAGTTCACTCATAACAAATCCAAAACATAGATTTCATTAACTGTTCTGCTCTAAAATGTATTTCATTCACCATAAATCATCCACAATTTGCAAATTTGTGCATTGCTTGCTCCTGCCAGTGTAAGGTATTAACATTTGGGCAATCTAAAGACAGTTTTGAAGCCTCCAATAAAGCTCAAGGTTTTTATTAATACTAAATACCATTTTAAAATTGCAGCGATATCATGGTATTGTTGTAAATTCTGTATTTTTTGTGAAAATATAATGCATGTGCAAAATTATAACACTTGGCAGGCAAAGCATATTTATGGAGTATTCCCCCTATTCTGAAGATTGCAAATGACATCCAGGTCTGTTCTTCCCAGTGGACAAAAACTATGCACATTAAGCACAATGAAGCTAATTATAATTGTTATGCTACAGGCAGAAAGGTTATTAAGTTTGCATCATAAGAGTTTGGGGCCTCAAAGAGCTGCATAAGCAGAATTTAACTTGATATGTGCAAGAGCAAAGGCTCTTATACTGTACCAGACACCATGCATTCATTGGTTTGCCAGTTGAAAACATATATAGCAGAAAGAGATACATAAAAGAACAGACATGTTCAAGAATATAAGTGATATACAGCTCAGGCAAGAAAACAAAATAATAGTTAAAAAAAAAAAAAACCCACCAAAAAAAAACCAACCCCACAGAGAAAAGTGTTTTGATATTTAAAAGCACAAGTTTGCTATTCACTTCTACTTTAACTTCTCTGAAAGCATGGCTGGCTTTCAGAAATTCTGGCTGGACTTTTTCCTGACTGTAGTGCTAATCTCAGCATGGCAACTTTCATGCACCTTCCTTTGTCGTCGGTCAGAAGCATCTTATTACAATATAATAGGGTAGCAACATAAAGCCAGGAAATTCATTACTTTTTACTGGGTAGGGCAGTAATTGTAAGCAAAATACTGATACAGTAATGTGGGGGCATGGAAATACTGAACGGGTCCTAGAATATAATTATTGATTTGTGCCTGGAGTTCTTTTGACAGAGACCATACCACATGGGATGCTGAATAGAATTTCCTGTAGTTTATAGCTTCTCAGTGGTAATTAGATCAAACTATCTTTAGACACTGCCACTGGAGCTTTTAAATGCACCATGAAGAACTTCTACAGAACAGCACAAGTCTTTCACCTTACCTCTACAGTAACCAAATAAATCTTGATTACTTCCATATGATTTTAATTTCCATTACAGAAATCTACTTGAAATGGTTCTACATATTGTGAATTGTTATAAAATTTAGTTGAGGCCATTAACCCTCCACAGAAGCTAGTAGAATAAAACTGATTTTAATATAAAATGTAAATACATTATTTGAAAATATCTGTAGCAAAGTTATCTTTTTAGACATTCATCTATTTTAGAATACATAAAATATTCTAAATAATTTGAATATGAATAAAAGACTATTAATATTTAGAAAAAGAATAATGTGCTGTTTATTCTCTAGACTTTTGCGAAGATTCGTAAACCCTCAATCACTCTTAAAACCCTTAAGTAAAGAAAAATGTAAAAAATAGCTCAGGTATGCCAGTGACCTGCATAAGTCTGAAGTTAGACTCTCTAAACACTGTGAGATATATATACAGCAATATATTAAGGTTTTTTAAACACTACCTGTTTAGGCATTCAAGCAAAGAATTCATCTTCCAATTAAGATTTGCGATCTATATCGTACAGTAACAGCTTATTTTTAAAGACTCTCATAGAAGTTTCTATTGGACCTGCATTTTGTAAAATGGATGAATATTTTGCAGGCAGGCATTAGAAACGGTAGCATTCGGGTGGAAAAGAAAAATAAGAGTTTAAAAAAATCTATGGTTTTTTTATATGTACAATGAGAATATGCCTTTACATTTCAACCACAAAAGCAACACCTTAAAAAGAAGAGGCCTCTCAAGTAGGTGATAAGAAAGCAACACTCCTATGAGGTGTCACATAGGGCACATCTTTCTGTTTGTTACTTAACACTCTTGAAAATACCTGGCCTCAGTTTTCTTTCTCCTTCCCCAAACAACACGCTCTCTAGCAGTACGATAGCCCTCCCTCTATCCCTACCTCTGTTTTTATTCTTTGTTTTGATTTTCCTCTCCCTTCACCTCTCATACAACACGGTTGGGTTTTCCAAATCCCCAAGGCTCTGCTCCAGCTCAAGCAGCTATTAAGCAACATGCTCAGATCTCAAACTCAGCCTGGTTTCCATCCATAAAGAACATAATGGAAATTAGCTTTGTTCCTAAACAGCATGCAGAGACCAGCAACTACCAGGAGTAAAAACAGTTTGGCTTTTTACCATTTGAAGCAGAAAGTAAAAAAACCATCTCAAAGTAAGGGAAATTCAGGAAGTTGAATATAAATAATACTTAGCTTTATGGAACAAAACAAGTGGGTACAGAATTTCCCAAGCACATCAAAAGCAACTACTGACACAATACTTAAAAATATTTTTCTGTTAGAATTATAACATCAACAAAAACTGGTATCCATAGTTATATTGTATAACATATGATATACGATATAAAAAAAGCACATAGAAAAAACAGAACCCCTCACCCATTCCCCAAACTACATGCTGAGTCCACTCTTCCCTGTTTCTACAAGAGACTAGGAAACAGTTTGGTAATCCTGAAAACTGAAAAACATTGTATGAGACAATCAGAAACGTAAGTATTACTCCCCTAACGATGAAAAACCAGCATCACCATGCCCTACCCTCACCCATGTACCATGACCACCTCCTTCCCAGCATGCTCTGGTGCAGCCATCTTGGATCACCACAGGAAGATCTGCTTGCTTCCACCTGGTAAGTGCTTCTCTTTTTCAGCTTCCTTCCTTCTTTCCATGGTGCCTAAAGCATACCAGTGATGACAGTTCCTTCACACAGTCGTACACATCTCAAAACAAATGCAGGCTGTCAGATGGAGTCCAGCCAGCAGACAGCTATGAGCGGAGGGATGTCAGTTACACAAGGTGTTAAAAAGGTCACCTTGGTTCTTGTATTTATTAACCCCACCCCAGGCCTATTCAAGCTGTAAAGAACGAAAATATCAGGGATAATTAAAAAAACCCAGGCCTGCAAAATGGAAACCTCAATCGGGAATGGGCACAGGCAAAGGGCGGAGGGCGAAGCAGTGCCCCCTACGGATGAACAAAATGGCGGTGGGGGGTGGGCGATCACTTAATGGAGAAAAGCTCAGACAAAATGATGGCAGAGTGAGGAAAACGTGTTTCAGAACTGCGACTGATCCCACAACCTTCATATTTTACGAAAGCAAGTGGGCCTACAGAGCACACCCGCTCCCCTCGGCAGCGTATGCTGCAGCCCTGCTGCGGGCATTGCCGCTCATCTCTGAAATGGCCGCCTTGTCTGCCTCTCCACAGCCACCGACCCCGCCCTCGCCTTAGCCCTCGGGGCGCCCGTTGCCCTGCTGGCGCCGCGTTCGCGGCTGCCTGCCCGCCCAGGCCGTGAGGGCAGCCGCTGACCTTGTCCGTGGTTCGCGTCACACGTACCAACATACGAAGTGTGAGAATGCTGTGAGTTTTATGTGAACTCGTTTTTTATGTTTTTTATCTTGGTACAGAGTTAATGAAAAAGAAAGGCAAGCTGTTGCTGTTATGTTGTTTATTTTTAATGACAAAACTGAAAAAACAGTTATCTGGAGGGACCAGCTTCTGGGTTCAACTCCTCTGAGGGAAACAAGGCACCTGAAGGCTACTGTGTGGATGATGTTGCTTGTGTATTACCACGTCACTGAAAATAGCAGGGGGACTATACCTGAGTCTCTGGTATAGAGATGAGTGTTTCACAGGGGTTTGGATCAGGTACTATGAGAGCTTCCACTCTTCGTTGCCCTAATATTACATAATACACTTATATTACACATTTTATGCTCGAAATACTATTTAAAATAAGTGTCACTGGCATACCAGCAATCCCAGTGTGGTTATGCACCAGGGAAGCGTAAAGTAGGAGTTGTAGGAGCCTACATTTGAGTCTGTGTGAGGCTAAACACCCAGGCCCACAAAATCTGGGAATACTTTCAGTAAAAAAGTTTGAAGTTAAAAGTGCAATAGGTTGAAGTCTTTTTTTTCCTGAGTGTTATCATTTTCTATGTGACATGAAACTAATGCCATGGTGAAATGGACTGTTGATGGCGGAATCATGTAGTCTTGTAGGAGGTGTGCTGGAGTCTGGAGGTGAAGTAGGAGGAAAGGTAATCCTGCTTTGTGAATACATGAAGATAGTTTTCATAAATAATCCGAGAGCTGGAATATGAGTGGAGTTGTGACGTAATTTAAAATACAGGTGTCTGTGCCCTGTGGTAGAAAAGAGCTTCTCTAGCTCAGAGGTGCAAATTGATTTATTGATTACAGCTACTCACTTTCCACTGATCAGAACCAGTCCTGAAAATGACCAGAAACAGTTTTTGAGGTGTTTGTTAATAAGGATAAAATATGTTTTTGCAAAACATCTAAAGCCTTTCTGAATTAGGGACTGAGTGTTGGGAGAAAAAGGTTGAGGATCTGTGTTCGATAATGTCCTGGAATTTTGTAGCCTTTTTGTTATCTTGGGACTGCAAAAGTTCCTAATGCTTAGCAGGGATTTTGTGGAGACATGATAAATTACAGAGCACAGTAAAACTTCTTTTTTCTTTAATGTAAATATCAGAAACTAGCAGAGGGCTTAAATCAGAAGTGTAGGCTGGCTTTCTATACTTAATTATATAAAGAAATAATAAAGGGAAGAAAACTCTCTAGCTTTTCCCTTTAGTAGACTGTATAGGCCTATATATCATGTTATTAGCCAAATATCCATAGGCTGGTATTAGGCAACAGCTCTAAAAAGGTACCAATAAAAGTGCAGTTACAGCACAGCCATGGTGGCTTTTTAAGGCTGCCATTTAATGTGTCGTTCTGCATGCAGCAGACATTTCGTTAAAAGTAACGCTATTGCTAAAATTGATTTGAATCAACTCAGAATGGGAAGTGTCAACAAACAGTAGTTACAGCTCCTGACTGTGATAATTTTTTGATAACGTTAGGCCTTGAATATGGCTTTTGTTTTGTACTAACAGTCACTGCTTTTGACAAGAATAATATTTATGTATGAATAAGGCTTGTTTTCAGTCGGTGCAATGTTGAGAAGGCTTTGATGAGAACTATTTCAACTTTTTCCTTTTTTTTTCCAGAATATTTAAAGTCATGCCCCTGCATTATACTTATCAGCAATGCCATAACTGAAACATAGTTATGTGATCTGTCTTTAATTGTTGGTATGGGTTATTTTTAAGTATATTTTATGAAGGTAGTTTCTTAGATGAATTCCAGCAAGGAAACTTGTCTGGATTTTATTTTGCAGACTGCATCTTGTAAGTACTACAGACTGTATGTTCAGTTTAGTCTGAAAAATTAGTTTATCACTTCAGTGATGCAGATTTAGTGTTTTCTGCATTAGTCGCGGACAGAGCAATTTCAGAATTGTGAAAGAGGCACGTAAGACTTGTCTGATGAGCTCCATTTTTCTGTATATGAGATTTTACTGGAAACATCATTCAGAGAAACCAGAAAGAAAAAAACAAGAATGTTGGAGGACTGGTACTTCAGCTGCAGTGACCTGTAATTGTCTTGTTAGTACTATGATGGTTGTTGGAATGTGCTGGGCTTTCTTTTTAAAACTGCAAAAACAATAAATTTGAGGGAGTGACCAGAAATGCATCAATGCAGAACTGCATACTCTAGAGAGGCTGCTTCAACAGAGATTAATCTGGTTACAAGTTTCATCAGCTGTCACCATATAAGGAACAGTACATAACATCCTATTAAACAATTTGAAAATAATTATTTAAATATTCAAGATTATTTTCTGCAGTTTAATATTAACTGAGTGCCTCACTATTCTCTGAAGTTTTCATGGCGTTTCTGAGAGAAGCTTGTTTATAAAAGCTTGTATGATCATGCTGCTTTCTTAGATCCAGTCTTCCTCATGCCAGTTCCATGTGACCTGGCGTACATTTTTCTGTCACTAACTAATTGCTTTAAAGCCACTGATCACAGCACAGAATGCGGAATCTTAAGTGGTTTCACTTATGCATGTACCAATAAACTATTTTCTTTATGAGCACTGTGAATATAATACTATTAATATGCAGATACCAAGGAGTGTGGAAAGACCAAAACAGTAGTGTTATTCAGAAAATGTACTTCCTGAATCCTTTTCTTAGCAGAAGAGTTACCTGAGTGTTCATGTTGGTACTCCTAATGTTGACTGTAGTGTATCTTTAGGTTTTAATTTAATACATCTGTGCTTCAGGTTACTATTCTACCTAATTAAAATGAAATTAATTAATAACTGCATGTGGGGATAGCAATATTTGTAAAGAGTCTATAAAATCTGATATTGCTGTTTCAGTGTCTGTGTTTGGCCTCAAAAATTGGTTGTCTGGCAAAACTTGTAAAACTAAACTATAAATACAAAATTTGATCTCGTTATACTGTGAGGACCCAAGAGAAGTGTTTCCTGGAGTATGAGATAAAATGAATATAACAGAAAAGAAGAGCAGAAGTATAAAATGAATGTATGACAGAGCTTAAAAGAATTGAAAGGATTTGGCATGAAAAGTGAGAGATTCTGGTTGTAAGAGCATTTTTGCTATTCTGGCTGGTGAAGGAAATAAGCAGAATGTGCTGTTCTTTTCTGCTTACATACAGTTCTTGTAAGGAAATTTGACAGAACTACTGAACTCAGTGGTGTGTGTTCTCTGCCTGGTAGAGTATGCCAACATTTGTTCGGCTTGTCTTGATAATGGATTGTCTGTAATATGTAACATCCCTAAGGTGCTTTGTGTCTCCTTATTTACAGGATAATTGAGGTATGGTTTCCGAAGTTGAGCATCTCATCAATTTCGTTTATAGGTCTGTACATCCCTCTGTTTTTCTCATGTTTCTATGTGCTTTTGCTTCTATATCTATGAGTAGCAGCTTTCAAATTTTTTTTGTTGTCGTTGAATCGTTGAAAAGTGTCATCTAGGATTATGCGTTTTTGTTAGTTTCCCATGGCTCCTATTCCATTACAGCATGAACAGCTGAAGAGGTCACTGCCCTGCCCGTTTTCTGGAAAATGCTCTTAATGTAGAAGGGATGACTAACTGGGGTAAGTGCCATGCCTGAATGGCTGCAATTTAGTGTTAGGTGTATGAAAGTTTTACTTTCCTGTAAAACAGCTGCTGTTTATTGGTTTAAGCATTGCTATGTATTGTACTCATCTGTTCGTCCATTCATGTCTTTACATTTGAGTCAGCATCCTAAGGGATGCTGGGTTTTCCCAGTGTGCTTTTGACTTTTAAACAATAGGATACTGAAGGAACATGGTCCACATTATTTTCACTTAGGATTGTGTACTTAGTTATAAAAGTGCACATAACACTTTCGTTAATAAAACAGTTGGTATGTTGGGGTTTTTTTTCCTCTTGGTTTCTGTTTATTCGTTTCGTGGCAATCTTGAGAAGTTATTTTGTCATGTGGAAAACACTGAGTTTTAGAGTCAGAGGTGAGCTCACTGTTTAATAGCCCTGTGTACCTAATAAAGTTGACAGCCGTGAGGAAAGTTGTCTAATATATACTGTAATCCTATAAAACGATGCTGTTTAGATAAAACACTCATTAATTAATAAGCAAACTTGAACTCTTGCCATTAAATCTAGGTCACTCTTCACTATTGTTGTATGTGTTGGTTTCTGGGGAATGTTAGCACAACCATAATGAACACAAAGTGTACAACTGAATTTGAGGAGACATACTTCCTGAAAAAATTAAAAAAGGGCATTTTTACATTAAATTGCTTATAAATAGAGACTTAGACTATCAGCTACTGAAGAAGTAATGCTGGATACAAATGTTTGTTTATACCATGGTAATCTTTGTAAATAGACTAAAGCCTTAAACCTCTGCCTTAAATATTTCATAAGAATGTTTAAAACAAATGGCATGAATGTGTTTTTCTTTGGTAGTTTGGGCAGCTGAGGTACTAAATACATTGATGAAACAGCTGGGTTTTAACAAATTATCACTGATCAAACCTTTTAAATATTTTGCAGTTAATTCTGAGTTCTATCTACCATTTCCACATTGGACTGCAAGAAGTGCTGGAACAAATGTATGACAGTTCTTAGCTTTGGGTCATAGAGGTCAAATACTATTAGCATTGCTAATTGTAGATAAAGATCTGAAGGGCCACCAAACCATTTGATAAATTCCATGTAACTGCCAGTAAATAGTGATGAATTTCACTTTTGCCTCAAATTGCATTTAATGTTTATCCTGAAAAAAGATATAGTACACTTAAGCGCACTTTCTTGTTCCAGAAAGATGACAGTCCAAATACTTCATTATAGTTACCAGTTGTGAAAATGGGCAGAAAGTTAATGAATAAACTTTCAAGGCCTTGTTTTCCTACTTAATGGCAAAATTCTGTGATTCTGTATGACCTAAACCAGCTGTGTAATCTATGAGAAATACTCTATTCATCAGAGACATGCAAGTAACAATTGCTAGTCTGAACATAGCTTTACTTGAACAGCTGTTAATACTACTTATTAATACTACTTGTACTCCATTAAATTGTGCCACTGCTGCCCCCTGACTCTTTTGCATATAAATGCTGAATCATACGATATTTTATGCTAGACATGTCCTCGGTGAAGCCATCTGATTCAACCTCTCACTCAAAGTACAGCTAACTTTGAGGTTAGTTTGTTTAGGATCATATCTAGTGACATGATGTGATGGGTTGTGTGGTAGCTTCGTCTACAGAAATACTGTAAAATGTTGCCGAGCCAGTTAGTAATAATACGGGAGATATATATGTGGACCAGAGCTTGTGTAAGTACAGAAAAGAGGCCTTCTAGAATCCTCATCTGAATAACTTTTCACGTTCTATGTTTTAAGATGGGTCTATCGCAGAGAACAGAGTTCAAGTTAGGGAGGAGTCTGGTGTCCAGGCCTTAGCCTTCTAATGCTTATGACATTTTAATGTTATTCAGTAGCTATATAATACCTTGTAACAGAAGACCACATGGTTGATGAGAGAGAAAGGAGAGCAAGTGCAACAGACATACTATATATAGCAAGTTTAATATTTGTTAGGAGAGGCTTTTTTTCTTTCTACATCTATGGATTCTGATTCAACCCTGCTCAGAAGCCCAAACTAAGATCTCACTATTTTCACCATCCTTGAAAGGAACGTTTGGTGGGGGTGGGGACAGAATAACTGAGAGGCTCTGGAGAAGAGGCTTTCTGTTGTTTTAGACAGGAAGAAGTGGTATGTCCTGTCTTTCCTGTGAAAATAATGACAGTTGGGTTCTCTCCTGGGCTGTTTCTGCCATTAGAACAAGGAAGAGAACAAGAGTGTCTTCTGGGAGAGGAATTGTCTTGCTTCCAGAATATCTTTGCTAAAGGAGTGAAAGGTCCAATTCACATCTTCTAATTCAATCTAAGGAAGTTAGGGCCAGTGCGATTGCTCCCAAGCTCTAAGGGGAGGGTACTTCAATCTCCTTTCCCTCCCCCCCTTCTCTCTTCCTAATTCCAGAATCTGACGTGAATAGTACTTTCCTTGTAAGGCAGTGATAGAGCTGTGGATTAGAAGGAGCTCCTAGTATTTGTGAGTTAGAAAGAAAATGTGTAATTTGTCCTGATGTACTTTATAACTTACATAGGTATGCCAGCACCAATTCAAGACTGGAACAGTTGGTAAGAAGTATCCTGAGGAGCTATATGCTGCTGAATATAGAGGTCCATATGTTCTTTACAAGTTTCTTGGAACTGAAAGGTACCACAGTTAGTTTTTAGGTGGCAAGCACCAATAGAAAATATTGGATTTAAAGGTAAGGATATAATTATGTGATTGGAATATACGTACTCAATACACAGTGATACTCAGAACATTCAGTATATACAGGCTATTTTCTGGTTTTATGTTCTGAGCATGTATTAATTACATGAAAACTCAGTTTTAATAAAAAGCCATTTTAGACCTTTATTTTCTTCTCTCAATTTGTTTCAGGCAACTATGACATTCATTGCATAATATTTTTATCCACCTTTACATAAGCAATCTATTTCTTGCTCAGCTTCACTAAGGAAAAAAAAAAACCAGGAAAATCCCTACAGCACAGCTTATAATACAAGAGGGTGAAATATGGAAGCCGAAATAGGAAATATGACTGGAATAGCTTTAATGTACATCCTAAATCATAAGTAGTAATGATCCTGCAAGAGGGAAAATTTCTTGAATTTATATACTGTGGTTTGAAATGAGAGTATTGATGTTTCAAATACCACTAGACAGAATTAAAGCTAAACTCTTCTGAAAAAACAGATATAAATCCAAGATCAATGACATTTTCGTCTTGTAAGTTCTTTAACAGGAATATTGCATGAGCTTTCTTTGCTAGGGAGTCCAATATATTTTGAAAAGTTAAGCTGAAAGCAATACGGTACTGTAATGGCAAGATTCCTTTACAGGTGGAGGAAGTACAGTACTGGGGCTTCATAATAAGGATTACCTTAAGGTAATCAGCTGTTGAAGGGCTGCTTCTCAACACACAGAATAAACTGATTCTTGTAATTTCTGCAGCTGTTTTTTCAGCAGATTTTTCTATATAAAGAATAATGAAATCCCTGAGATATACTAAATATATAATTTCCCAGTGGGATGTGAGAGCTATTTCTACAGACCTTGTTCTTAATATTGAGGAGCATTAAAGGCTCTAAGATGATTAAAACTTAATTAAATATGTTTATAGCACAGGTCTCCTGACCTAATGGGAATCTTGTTAAATTGAGTACTTTGTGTGTGTATGTGCTGAATTTGAAGCCAACCAAAACTCATCAAGCCTAATGTTTTCTTCTGACCTCCTCAGGTCATAGCAAATTACTATGAAGTCCTTGTTGGTGACAATGTAATAAGCTTGAGTATGTTTATAGTAAAAAGAAATCTTATTATTTGTAAAATGATACAGTTGGATGGGATTTAGCATCTTCAACCTTTCGAGGGTTTTTCCTGAACATGTGCTTGCTGCTCCCAGAAACTTTGTGAATAGAATAATTTTCATAAAGTGCCAGGCAAATTAATTACTTAATTGGGCAACAACTCAAGTTGTGCTGCACCATTCCTTGTTTTCCAGTTGGCAAGAGGCACTGGCGATTTGTTTGTTAATAGTCAGATTTGACTGATACTTTGTGAAAGGAGGTGGTTTCTTGGTTGACAGTTTTCATATTTGATGTTGTTGTTGATGTTTACTTCTCATCTTTTTTCTAGCCTATATCCACTCTAGTGGCAGTTTGCAGCTTTTTTATGTATGTGCATCTCTGACGTAACTGCTTTGCTGAGTTCATCCTCTCCAGCTAACAGAATTCAGTTTCTTTACTCTTTTTGGCAAGAAGAGCTAACCCTCAAGCCCATACATTCTGGCAGAACACAGGGATATTTGAGACTGGCATGGCATAGGATTATATTACTGGTGTATTTGTCTATTCAGTTATTATATCAGTGATGTTTCAGAATGATTTGTGGTATGCTTTCTTGGATGAAATTTGAAAGATGATCACTTACGTTTATTAGCAGCAACATGGTAAGTTTAGCGAAGGTAACTGCAAGGATCTAAAAATGATCACAAACCTGCCAGACTGCCTTCTTTTAATAATACTCTAGACATAATTATAATGGATTAATTTAAAGACCTGAAGGTGTTTTATAGTGTTTCTAAAATTACCCTAAAATTGAACAATTGATCTAGTGTTGCTTGCAGGGAGGTTTTGTAAGGGCAGCATTACAGTATTTTCAGTGCAGTATTTTCTACATCACTTTCTACATTTGGCACAATGCTTTGAGGCAGAGCCAGCAGCAGTGATTCAACTAATGGAAATCTTTGAAAAGTTGATCATGATTTTACTTTTTCTGTCATCTTCCTTCATTAACTGAAGTAACACAGAAACAACTGTGCAAATGCAGCTGTTGCTACCCTTGCGATGGTGTAACATGCTTTCTTCAAGAGTACGGTACCGTGGCAGAACAGAGAAAGATCCCTCTGACCACCTTGAGTAGATTTTCAATGCCTTTAGCATGCTACCAGAATCTGTAACTGATAAATAGTGCCTGCACAAAGCACTTCAACAGGAATGCAACATAATGGCATACCTGTGATATGATGAAATTTTGATGTGGAGACATGCTATTGCGTGATGATGGGGAAATCGGTTTCTGTTGTTCTAGTGACTAATATTTGGAGTTCTGACTTACATTTTGCTTTGTACTCTCAGTAGAGATGGGAAAACTAACTTCGTGAGCTGCTGAGAAAACAAATCTTGCCCAGTTAACTTGTTTGGGGTTTTTTGTTGTATTATTTGAGGTTTTGTTTATTTGTTTTGCTTTGTTTTACTTTGCTTTTTAAAATACAATAGGCTAAAAAACCCTGTAAGGATTAATAACAGGAGAGGTGAGGAACACCTAAGGGCCCTACTTGTTTCTATGCTGTTCTAACAAGACTTTCAGCTTATCTGTTGACACATAATGTGGCCAGTTCAGCTGAGAAAGTTTGTGCCAAATACAGAAAACATCTGTTCTCTGGGAAGTCATTTTTGTACAAATATAGTACAGATGATTAATCTAATGTCTTTGGCGTGTCCCAGTTGTTGATAGGGAAGATAGTAAAAGAGCCAAGTCATCTTAAGATTCTTCTTAATGCATTTACTGAGCTTTGTCTCGCTTCTGAGAATATCCTGCACGTTGGCACCCTCATGGCTTTAATACACTCAAGCTGAATTTACCAACTGCTATCTCTCGTAAGAAAGATTTTGGACATCAAAAATGTAACAGCGTTGATACTTTTCACTTAGAGATAGCGTATGATGCTTGGGGCAATACATAAACTGCAATGAGAAAGGACTCGGTAGTCTCTGTTCTTTCCTTATTAAATAATTAGGGTTAAACCAAGCAAAACAGTCTGTAAATCAGTATATTACTGTTACCTGAGCAAGATGTTGACAAAGCTGCAAGTAAAGAAAGTTCATTTTGATGAATGACTTGTGTCCAGGGTTTAGAAGTACAAAAAGAATGAAGGAAAAAAAAATGGTGGAAGCAGAGATAGTTTTTGCCTCTTTCTGTTAAGGGTTGGTGCCTTTGGCTGGATTTAAAGTTATTCTTTTATAGATTCTGTGTGTTATTTTAGTCTGTGATTTTGAGTGTGAATTTTGGAATACTTTACTCCACCTCAGGAAGCTCTAGCCATTGAACCATGGCTGTCCTGTAATATTTTTGGCTGTAATATATGAATAATAGAATTGGGGTCAACTGTGGCAAAGGAAATGACAGATGTTGACACTAAAAAAATGCCACATGGGAACAATAACATTTGCCATGCTTTGTAGATTGGAGTTTTTAATGTCCTGCTCCAAATGGAGTAAGCTGTGCCATCTTTTTCTGTTTTTCCAACTTGCTTTCAAATAGCTTCAAAACCTTTTTGCTCAGTTTTAGGTAATAAATCAATTTTCCATGAAATTATGATATGGTGATCTACAGTGGTTGGGAAATACTGTGCTATTTTGGGTAGGAGAATGAATTGGTGGCAGAGGGATTTATGCATATAGTGTATCTTTTTCTATTTTTGGATACTGCGCTTGTCATCACAGCCAGTCCCTTAGATTATTGATTGAACTAATGAAGAATTTACTCCTTTTATGTTTGTTTTGCTTTCTTAATTATAAGGTATGTATTTGAGTTTTGTTTTAAAGCTGCATAGTCATTTCATTATAAAAGCAATCAAAAAATAATACAGAGGTCTTGTTTCTTTTGGGAAGGACTGAAGGTTCGAAGGCTTGATGGCCATTTCTTACTGCTCTAAACTTTGCTCTCTTGACATGCTGAACTAATAGAAAAAGTCCTGAAGGAATAAGTTGCAGCCTTAAGAAAGATGAGAGATCAGTCCAAAGCAGAATGTCTGACTGCTGAGATTTGTCAGCTCACCACCTAACGGCAAGCTTCCTTTCCCTCTGCAGGCTTTATAGTAGCTAGTTTACATCCCAGATAGGGCTGTCCTGGTTAACTCCTCTGATACAGTGTGATGTGGTGCCAACGATGGTCAGACTTCTTGAATCTTTAAGACCTCAATGACTTTAACCTTTGAGAGACTTGCAGTTTTCTACAGGCTAATGTGAGCAGTAATAGTGGGTTTTTTCTCTTTTGGCATGTAAAAGTTGCATCATGTATTGTGTTTGTGCACAAGTGCTTGTGCACTGGTTTTGAGACAATGTTAAAATAACTTCATCAACAGTTCATTCATACATTGTTAACTACATCTATTTTAATGAGAGCAAATGAGGTGTGATCAGTAGATATGGAAAATACATTTATTGGAGAATACAGAAATGTTCATGTGATTAAGCACTGTAAATTAAAAGATTGGACTAATTCAGCCTCCTCAGTTACTGGTTCACCAAATAATGGTGAACTTCCATAAACTATTAATGTTTGCTTTACTACACCTTAGAGTGTTTAAATACCATTCAGCCTTGTAATAGGAATTAACATACATGTAACTGCCTGCAAATACTAATTTATATCTAAAACTGCTTATTGATGATGATTTCATAATCTGTGTAATGTCTGTGTGTGTCATTTCTGTTCCCAGAGAACAGTTTTTCAAACTGCACAAGGAACTACTTCTAATGGTGCTGTTATATTTGTTGGCAGCTTTTACTAAGTAATCAAGAGCGGAATTGGTTTGGGCATTAAACCTGGCTCGCCTGTAAAATAGGTAGTGCTGCGATGAGACATTCTGGAATCACTTTTACTAACACTGCATTTGTTCTTTCTGTGTCAGCTTCTCTGCAGTATCTTCTCAAGTGTTATGTGCACCTTCATGCACATGTATCTTCTCATAAATGTCCTATTCAGCAAAACATATTAATGGAAAAAGAAGCTAATCCATGTATTCTAACAGATTCCACCAGGCCTATGTAATGTAAATTCAACAGACCTTTTAAATGAAGTGCATGGCCAAGGATTGAAACATGGTTGTATGTGATCTATCTGCAGTTTAGCTATTAAAGTATATTGTTTATTGTTTTATAGCTGCTCTTAAATGGCCAAACCCCCATATTTTCTGTCTTCTGAGAATTGTTTTAATCCTGAATTAGGACACTGTGGAAATTTTGTGGGAAATAGAGCAAAAAGATGGCTGTAGCAAGTCTAGAATCTCCGTTTTGGCACAGTGGGGAGGGTTTTGGGGTTTTTTGTTGTTTTTTGTGGGGAAGGGGTGGACGTGTTTGTTTTTTGGGTTTTAGGGGTTTTTTTAAGCTAGATTTTTAAAGTCTGGACTGCTGTCCGAAGAAAACCAACAACCCCCCCCCCAAAAAACCCCAAACATTTGAATGCGTCACTTCTACTTATTTTTCTGCAGAGAGATATGAATCAAGCGAGGTATTTTTCATCTCTGATTCAGTAAGTGAAATCTTTAATATAAAATATATTGACTTTGTCTGCAGACTTAGCTAATTACATGTAGAAAAAACTGTTTAGCTAGTGTGTACATTCCTGGTAGAAAGTGAAATAATCGGTTTGTGTAACACATTTAAATATAGAAGTGAACTGAGTTATCAACATTGGCAGATTGTAATGACAGGGGACAGGGACCATCTTTTTCTCTCCTCTTTGATAGTTATTTTGGATGTTTTTGTACTG
This sequence comes from Strigops habroptila, assembly GCF_004027225.2. NCBI lineage: Eukaryota > Metazoa > Chordata > Aves > Psittaciformes > Psittacidae > Strigops > Strigops habroptila. The sequence goes on from NC_044278.2 coordinate 19,400,930, forward strand.
ATCAGGATACCTTATGCAGTTACAGTGCACTGAACAGATAAATCTCACTCACGAGTTCAGAGGACTGTGTATTGTCCCTTTGCACCACCCCAGATTTTGAGGAGGGTGCCAGCAAACTGTTATGAGATTTTGGTATGCAGACCAATTTTTAGTCTTTAGACTAAGCCAGCAATAATAAACATCACCTCTAAAGCTAAAAAAAAAAAAAAAGAAATAAAATATTAAAGATAATATGTTTAGGTTGCTGTCTTAGTTTTCTATTGGCTGCAATCCCTCATTAAAAAGCTATAGAAGACTAAATATATTAATCCATACTTTTGAATTCCTAAAAACGTCTCTTCAGATAAAACCAAACTGAAAATTTTCTTTTTTACCTTCCAAAGGCTTGTGTTACCAGGAAGGTAGAAAGAAGGAAGGTAATCTGTGTAAATCCTGGAGCAGTGAATTAAAGAATATGTTTGGGGATAGAACTTTGAGAGTTGAAAGCTATGCTTTTTTCTTGAGAATACACAGCTTTTCTGACCTGCCTTATTCCTTTGTACAGATGGTATAATGCAAACCCCATGTAATAATGAGAACAATAATACGTTTGTAATTCCAGACTAGGTTAAACTGATTGTTGTGGGTATCAACTTTTAGCAGTCACTGTGAGTATGAATACGAAACAGGCTCTAGTGCAAAGGAAAGGTACGATTAAATTTTTCCCTGGGAATTTCTGCTGAGTTGATTTGCTGTTTGACTACGTAAAGCTTTTATCTTAATTTCAAAAAGAGAGGTGGGTAGATGTGTTCTCCTTATCTGATACAAACAACAGCTGATAATTATTTTTGGTGTCTTGTTGAGTTTCACGTTTGTATCTCTTATCATCCCGAAACTTCTGCATCTGGTTTTGTTCAGATTAACTCTGTTTTTCTTATGTTTAATTTTTCTTTGGGGCAAGGTTTCCCCTTTGTTTTGTTTTTCTGTTACTTCATGTGTCGGTTCCAACTTTTGCTTTTTTGGATAGTGCTGTCTGCTGTGGTAAGGCTGCATGTTATGTTTATAAACATTATTTATTGACAACAAATCTATTTTGGGCTTAGATGTTCTGAAATAAAAGCTGGTATTGATTCATCTGCTCAGATTGAATGCATATTTGTACATCTGGTGAGAAAAAAAGTGCAATGATTATTTGCAGCGTTAGTAGATATTCTTTGCAATTAGACTGCTATATTTTTCTCCCTTCATTTTGTGGCCTTGGTCTTCAATAATTCATTTCCTTTTAAAACGTTGTGGCTATGAACCACAGCTACTTTCACTCTGTCTGACATAGTTTATTTTACAACTTCGGTGTTGTCCAAGAACTTCTTTTGGTTCTTTGGTCCTTGTGTCGGATTGAAAGAGTCTCCAGACTCCCCAGTAATCCATGTTTTATTAAAATAGATCTGTCTCCCAGTGTGAAATGACTTGCACTGCTTTCTTGTCTACATTCTTCTCTTGAGGTTAGCATCTGGTTTCCAGATGCAAAGAAAGAATTGGGAGCGACAGGTTACATTTTGTTGTAGATATCAACTACCTTTGACATTAGAAGCAATATGGCCTTTAGATTATTACTTGAAGATTGAGAGTATAAATTAACACTGTTAGGTACAAAACTCATCCACAAAGTAATGTATTCAGTTAATCTCTAAGGATGCTTACAAGCCTCTTGTAAAAATCCTGCCATGCAAGTTGACTTTTGAGTCTGAGTGCTCTGAATGTACTGTAAAAATCCCACATGTGGCAGTTTTTGTCAGGTGCCAGATTGGTTTAATGATTAATTCCTAACAGTAATTTAAAAAATATTATTTTTCTGGATATTGCAGATGGGGAGCAGTGTAGTATGTTTTTCTTCTTTTCCTTGTTTTTTAAAAAATCTTGTTTAAATAAAAGTGAGCAGAGTTAATTTTCCATGTGAAATCTGTTTACAATCATGTACTGTTGCCATTTCCTCTTCTCTCTATTTTTATTGGATTGCTGTGAAGTCTGTCTCCTGTTTAGTTCCTGAATGCCCCCTAGATCCTTTAATATGTTTGTATTTTGGTTTGGGGTTTTTTTTTTTTTGTTTTTTTTTTTTGGGGTGGGGTTTTGTTTTGTTTTGTTTTGTTTTTAGGAGGTAAGGTTTTTTCCTCCATCGGTTCTTCCAGCTGTCATGATTGTCTATAGAAATGTAAGTCACGAATAGTAAACAATACTTAGCAGTAATTTACATACATAATTGGCTTGTTCGCAGTAGTTTGATCTATCTAAGGTTATGCACGTGTAATCTGTTCTTTAATAACTCTGTAGTGGTTGACTATTCTTCTCTAGAATCAAATTCCCTTTATGCAATTAGAGGATTTTTATGTGAAAGTTTAGACAGGAGGTACTGTGTAAGATGGTGGTAGGCATCTTCAAGTTTTTATTCTACTTTTAAAGTATCTGCTGCATAGATGAGCAGCCTTCAAATGCAAATTTCATGATTCATTAATGACTTGAAGTACAACTATAAAGTGAGGTGTTTTTGATGAGCCAATAATCTCAGTCTGATTAAAAATTACTTCTGTTTGTGTCCCATTTCTGGCAAGTGTCCTTGTCACTAGTCTCAAGTAAGATTTTCCTATGCACATGAATAAGAAATTGTGATGTCTTCTGAAAATTCTCTGCCATTTAATACAAGCACATGGTCTACCCTGCTCTTTTGTTATTGGTGCACATTGTTTTTCTGGTTGTTGAACAGTTTGTTTTTCATTTTGGGATAAAAGAATTTGCTCTGCTTGTATTTCCCTTCTCTAAAGCCCTTCATATATAGGTAGCAGTAGGCTCTGCATTCTATTTAAGCTTCCATTACTACATTTCTGTGAATCCCTTCTGTGAAGTATTGCTTTTATTAAAGCTACTTTCTGCTATCCCTTCTTTGATACGCGCTAATCTTTTATCCAGGCTTTCTCAGGAATATTTGAAAATTTCCTTTTCTATCAATAATGTGCATTTATAACAAGGAGCCATTAAAGTGTGAACATAGAACAGCTATGTGTAAAAATATATTTTCTCCGATCGACTCATGTCTCCCCCACCTCCCCATGGATTTTTGTTTTCATATGTTAATATATGACAAGAATGTATTTAGTGCATTCAAGACCATCATGGTCCACAGTACACTTGAATTCAAAACATATGGGAATATGGAGGAACAGCAGATGGAGAAAAACTGATCTGAAGCACTTGAGATAACAGACCAGGGTACCAGTGAACCTTTTCTATTACGATTTCATAATCATAACAGCTTCATAAGGAAATGAAGCTCTTACGAGCATATATTTTGCTTACGTGTTGTCCATCAATGTGGTTTTTTAATGCTTCAGCAGTACTAAGTTTCTGTAAGATTCCTGAAAATAAAGATGTGAGTGGAAGAAAGACATGTATGGAAGGACTGTAGCATGAATTCTCTGGAGAAATTACATAAGAAATCCATCATTTGAGGCCGCAATCTTAAGGAAACTCCATAACCGGAGCTATCATTTCATTAGGGAGCAGGCAGCCCCCTGCCAGGCACACGCTTGCATTTTGCCTGTTGTGGCTAGCAGCGGGGAGGAAAGGGGGTTTGGAGAGGGTGGAGCGGCCAGGGCTGCCCAGTGCCGGGCACAGTCGGCTCCTACCGACCGACCGTGGGGCACGGCCGGACCGCGTGGCCACCGGTGGGGTGCTTCTGGGAAAACCTATTTGAAGAAGGGCAGAGCGTGCTAGACAGGTAGAGGAGAGGGAGGGGAGAAAAAGCCCAAACCGGCAAAACAAGGCAACGGAGGGAACCCCGAGGTGGGAGGACAAGGCGGTATTCCCTGCATCTCGGGGAAAGCTGCACACTGGAGCTCGTGCTGGCGCAGGGGAAAAGAGTAAGATGGGAGGAGTGACAGAGAAACTGCTATATACATCCTGTGTGGTTGAATCCCACATGTTTATTGAAAAGTATTTCAAGAGGAAAAAGAAACAAACAGTATGATCTGTTTCTGCCTTTGTTACTTAATGCTTTCTGGCCTCGTGTTTGGGGAAACAGGAAACAATTGCTTCCCATTCATTTTTTTCTATTCCATTGGTGATTTATATGTCCGATGTAAGAACCTTCAGTGCCTGCCTTCCTTGCTGAAAAGTTCTGGGTGGTTGGGTTTTTTGGTTTTGTGGTTTTTGTTTGTTTGGGGTTTTTGGGGGTTTTTTTGTTTGTTTAATTGTACATGTAGAGTCTATTTCTTAACTTTGGCCACTGTTGCTTTTTGCTTTATCCTTTTAGTTCTGCCACCTCCCTTTTATTCAGTTTGGGGTGCGGGGTAGGCATCGGAACTGTGCATAGTTGTGTCAGTTACATGCTGGCTCTATGCAGTGTCACAGTGGTGGTGTTTGTTTTCTTTACTGTTTCTTCCTTACTGATTTTTACTCATTCAGCCCTCTTTTTTTGCTGATTTGTGTAACTCGGTCACCAGCACGCTTTATTGCATTGCTGTTCTCTCACTTTTTTCCCAAACTCACACATGTATATTTTGAGCAGTACGAGCTGAAGGACAGGTAGATGCATATGGTAAATTAATTACTTTCCCTGTGAAAAAAACAACCAACCCATGTTGTTCCTATTTGCTGGCTTTTTTTTTTTTTTTTTACCACAAAGTTGCTTCTATTTTCCTTAGACTACTTTGAAGAGACATATATGTGGATAGTTAATTTGGGGAAAAAAGATGGACAGACTTCTACAGGTAACATTCTCTGAACAGATTAAAATAGACATCAAAGTACTAAATATTTCCACTTTGATATCAGTGGTGTTCAGCTTTACCTTACATATTTAAATTAGTAATCCATTTAGTGTAATTCCCATTCATCATGTTTCTTGCATTCTGGTTTAATTCAGTATTTTTTTCAGTCATCAGAAATAGGCAAGATAAAAACTTTGTAGTAAATGTGCTGTTTTTAAAAAGACAGTTTAAAAGTTCATGTGGGTGTTGGCTATTTGGGGAGTAGTATTTTTGCATGCTCTGAGGGGAGATGGTGTTTGCAGAAGTTGTGAACTAAGTGTACTCTGACAGTGCGGGTGTGGTCTGTGAGGCACATTGCACGTGCCTCTGGGAATTGGTGATTTTTCTGCATGTTGTAGTAGTTCTGTCGGAAATTGCACATTGTACTGATTATGAACCAAGGTGGTGCTGGCCAAAGAGTCATAATTGCAGAGTTAATGGAGGGCTTGGCTGGGAGGCATGGTTGGGATGTTGTTCTCTGCTGCGTTTATGTGATCTAATTTAAAGAAAAGCTGTGAATGGCATTTCTCAAAACGTGTTCAAATTCATTCTGAAAGGGCTGGCGCACTGCGTTGTGGTTTGGAGATGCAATGAAGCCCAAGAAGGTAGTACCAGGAGTTGATTACTGTGTGTCCAACTTGGTGTTGTGTTAGCTGTTGTGCCTTTTCCTTGTCCTCCTAGGCAGATACCATATAGGCCACGCTTCTGAATTCTTTATGAAATAGCCTTTTCAGTGCCTGTTTGCAAATTGATCAAAACCTTATTATTTCATGTTGACAGTGAATGATAGTAAGGAAATGGTGTTACAGCTTGAATAAAATAATTATTTGGAATTTGTAGTTTCCCCATTGCCACCACCCTGTTTTTCACAACAGAGGACAGAAGGACTGTTCAAAAGCACTCTTGATCAGGATAGTGTGATTAAGAATTTAAGTTCTGCATTGTCACTAATGGGCCACCTACTACAGTTTCAGTGATCAGAAATTTCTGCCACTGGTTAGGTTAACGCTTTGTCTGATTTGGTAACTTTGAAGTGGCTTGACAATTTCAGCTGCTTTGTGAATAGCAGAGCTTTTAATTCCCAAGCCTATTATGCTGTTACCAGTAAATTGCATTACAATTTCAGTTTATTCCCTTGGTTCCTCAAATTGTAGTTTGTTCTTGGAATAGCCTGTGTGTACTAGATGCTGAATGATGCCCATTTCATGTTTGGCCTATATATTCCTAGAATCTTAATAAATAGTTTAATTAATTCATATGAATGTTCAGAATTGACATATAATATTATGATTTTTGTCATTCTCTCAAGACTGCACCAGTTCTACTTCCCTGCTCTCTGGCTAGAAGACTTCACTCTAGTTCACAGAACAGTTAAAGAGGCTTTGTCTACCAGAAGTTAACCTCTTACACAGCTGCCAATTGGTTTTCCTTGTTGTAAACCACTTAAACACATTATCACCTTAGAAACAAAAGTGTACTGAGTACATAGAAGTTCTAAATGGAGGGCTGTAGTGGCTTTAAGAGTCCTCTACATCAGAGAGCAAAGAGCAACACAAGTCCTGCACTCACTCCAGAAAGAGACACCTGAAAATGAAACTCCTTGGAGTTTTTTGGTTCCATTTTTTTTTTTTTTCCTTGTAATGAATCTGTTCCAGTCCTAGATAGAGCCAAGTCAGGCAAAAATGCCAGCTATTTGTATGAATTGTGGATGTTTTCGGCACTTGCTTCCCTTTTATCTAAAGGCACAAACCTATCAAAAGCCTCACACTTATGTTTTTCCTTGAGAAATATAATGAGAGAAGTTGGAGGGGAGCATCTTGGGTTTTTTTGGAATTTGGCAACACTCATCCACTTAAAATTATTTAGGAGTGAAATGAAAAGGTTTCGGGAGTGAAAAGTAAAATGTTTGTAATGTGGACATGTTTAATTTATGAGAGGAAATCATTACTGTATGCCCCCAAAATAAAATAGTTCTTACAGAAAGTTTGAAAGCAGAAATGGAGGTATAGGCATATTCCCTTAAATAAAGACTTGCTCTGTCCTGCTATTTCTTGAAGAAAGTGACTTTAAATGGTGTACATTTTACCCTGGATCTGGGCCTGACTTCAGACTTGTTTTCTTTTGCTGAGGGCATATTTATTTAAAAGACAACTGGGTTAGGAAAACTTTTGGACTGCTGAAACCTCGTAGTAATGGAAAAAGTATAAATCATTGAAAAACTGCTCAGTCTAATTCAGCAGAATGTGGCATAAACTTGTATTCTTCTGCAGGTGAAAGCGCTGTCCGCATTAGGACATTTTGAAACTATAGCTATAGCAAATATCTCAGTCTGCCAGAGCAGAAAAAAATTATTTTCATATATTCTCCTCTAGTTGCACGCCTGAAGGAAGACAGAAGATTCAGTAAGTATAAAAACCTAAAATCAACTGAAGAAAAAGGCAGTTGTGCATTATATAGAAAATGAACTATGGCTGTGGTATCACAAGTGGATCTGGACAAGCTTTGAAGCACCCCTGCTTGCCTCAGGCTGAGTAAACCACCAGGCAGTTGTCCAAGCATAGCAGGCTTGGTAACTGCCTAGAGTTGAAAGGGGAGAAGTAAACGATGAAACTTTTACTCTGGAAAGTACTTGGTCTCTGCCAAAAGGTTCTTTCCTTGCCCATGTGGAAGTTGGATAGCAATGAAATTATGTTGTCAGTCTTATAATCTCTGAATTGTGGGTTTATTCTAGCAGTTGACCGTTGTTAGTTCAGGACTGAAGCTGTGGGTGCTGTCAGGAAATATTAGTGGAAATCTGTGGCTTTCTGCTAACAGCACTGGTGTGAAAAGCTTCTGGGCACTCTCCACTGTGATTTGTAGGCCATTGCCAGTTGCTGCAGTGGTGATAAGGAAAAAAACCTGGGATCCTGCTACCTGTATTTAAAGAGAGAATAGCTATGTGCAATTAGATACAATTAGCATTGATAATTCGAATTAAATAAAATCATTCAAACAATATTCTTATCATCAAATTGTGGTTTATATATAGATGTGTGTGTGGTTTATTACATCTGGTCACTGCAGAAAAAACTGAGACAAGCTAAAAGGAGAGAAGCCCTATTGATGCCAGGCTAGAGTTCGAGGGAAATCAGTTTTCTCTATGAAAGTGGTTATTGGTGTACTTTTATTTTTATATGTGTATTTATGTTTGGATAAATTCTTGTATTTATTTGGGATTTTTAAACACACATCATCATTCTTGCACAGAGTATCTTTCAAGACTAATGTAATTTTCTGAATAAGCATGTAAAATCTGTATGTTAAAGTGGTGCCTAATTTTTTTGGCAGATGTGATTCCCCCATGGTTTAATTTCTGCCTGAACATTTTGAGTTTGTACTGAGTACTGGGGCCAGAGAGCTTCCCATTTCATTTTAGTTGTTCAGACTGTTCCTACAGATACCTTTATTTGTGAAAACTTTCTCTAGATCAGTTTGGATATGTAGCTCCCCCTCAAAACCAGCTGAATACAGCACTCTCTAGGATACAAATGTTTCATCATGGAAGTGACACTGATATGCGGAACTACTACTGTCTTTGCAAAGGGCGGAATAGAAGTTGTGGTGTTTTGAATTGATGGATATAGTTCCACTGCTGTGGACTTCTAATGCACGGTTTCTAATATGCCCTCTGAAGATGAACCACACTAGCAAGCTTCCCAAAGCAAAATATGTTTCCCCCCTACAAAAAAAAATGTAAATAGATGATAATAATTTTGAATTTATTAAAAGCTAGGTTGTTTTTTTTTCATACATATTACTCGAGAAATATGAAAGCTGTGGAATTGCTGTTTTTTGCAACTTAACAATCGACGTAAACCCCAAACCAACAGATCCCTAAGCTAGGTGGACAAAAGGAGACAAAACGTCTTCTGTGAATCTGCTTTACTTGGTGATCAGATAAATTTACTCACTTTACTTTATAAGTATTCTGTGAAAACACAGGTTTCCTAAATTTGTAATGCAGTATTACTAAACAGAAAATAAACATAATTTTTGGTATTATCTAAAGAGTTTGGCTCAGTATCTTTCTGGCTTTGTACGTATGTGTTTCTGAAGTGTTTGTAGTTAGCAGCCCTGAAAGTAAATTTTGAAGGAAGCAAAACTCTTTCATATCCGTGCTCACTCAAAAGGAGCCCAAGCTTCCAAGACAGAAACACTAGACTCAGTGATCACTTTTATTTAATATCTTCGTCTTCCTTATTTTGCCAGTCTATTCTCTGTGCAAATCTTTGCATGGGTTAAGGTCCTGTAGCACATCAGAACTTCAGTCTACAGAATGCAGTGAAACTGTGGGCCCTCATCAATGGCTAGTTCATTTTCAGCATTTTCTTTAAGGAGTGAAGCTTTTTGTAGGCTTGAACAAGAACAGATTTTTTTTTTTTTTTTTTTTTTTTTATATAGGGAAACTGTTTCAATGTTACTCTGATGTGAATTATTGAAATGTTGGGGGTTTTTTTTCCCCATTTCAACATACCTTTTTTTTGAGTGTTATGTCTAATAGTGGATACTATTTTTAGATTGCATCTGGGTCAACTGCTTGAGTACAAGTTGGCAAGAAGATGAGTTTGATGCTAGACTAAACAAGATTGGGTGACAGGCTCGTCAGATAAGCAAGCAGCCGTGTCAGCAAAACAAAGTGAATTTTCTTTCCTCGTCCTCTACTTTCCTATGAAGCTTCAGCAATATTTTAGTTTGTGTAATGAAGATTGTTTTGGTGTTTGGACTTAAAAAGTGTTATCAGTAAAGTGTTACCAGCACTTTTCAACCAGATCAGCATGGCCAGGCTTTCCAGCTACATAATTATTTTTGTTGCTTCTTTTAGGATTTATTAAGATGGACATTATCCAGTATTCTTCCCCTGATTTTCATCTGCTTTGGTTCACTTGTAGAAGGGGGAGGTTTGTCAGAGGTATTTGCTAGGAAAAAATTAATAAAAAAACAAATCTCAGCCCAATGTAGAAGTTTGTGGGGTTTTTTTTGTTTGGTTGGTTGTTTTTTTTTTGTTTGGTTTGGTTTTTCTGTTTGTGGGTTTTGGTTGGTTTTTTTGGTTTTTTTTTTTTTTTTTCTTTCACCTTTTAGGCATTAATCATTTGAGGTATTCATTTGAGTCAAGAAGATAAACAGATGCTCTAAAATGAGTTTCCTTGCTTTTGACAACTCTCTTCTTACCACTTGAGGATGATGGTGATTATAAATCTCTTGTATTATATGCACTGTGCATGAGTAAGCCACAGGTTAAAGGATTGTGCAAGCAGCTAAAAGCCTGATGTTTAGCCCTAAGTATGTTCATAAAAAATAGAATTGTTAGAATAATTTCCAGTAAGCTAAAATTCCCTGACTTTTACTGTTGCAATGCCAAATCACTTTAGCCTAAGATAAGAAAAAAGAGCACGTGTGATGAAATGACCATCTGAAAAAACATCTTGTGGCTTTATGATCACAACTAAGGCAATGGAATTTACTAGTAGGCTTGACAAAATAACTCTCTTGTGGTAATACAGCATTCACTGGAAATTTAGGAAAAATTAAAATGTATTTTTTGGATAGAATTTATATAACATAATGCTGAAATAAGTGTTAATGAGCTTGGAGAGGTATCACTTTACTTTCTGACTGCATAACGGTAAGATTTTACTGGTGGTGCTCCTTTTTTTTATTGGGACTATTTTTGTCTGGGGAGGACTGACTGCTGTTCTTGTATCCCGTAAGAAGAAGGAGTCTTTCTTTAATTTCAGCCTAAGAAGACACTGCTGCCTTTCTGTTTATATAGGTTGCATTTTTAAAGCTGGTTAGAAAATAGATGTCTCATTGGAAATATATATATCAAATATATTTCAGGGAAGAAGGAAGTGGTGAAGCTGTAGTGGACAGTTAAAACCACAGCATTTCTCTGTACTTTTCAGAAAAGTTCCGGAAAGATTTTAAATGGAGTTTTTTTATCATTTGGCAGCCTGTAGGGAAGGCTTAAAATGGTAAGAACCATCTTCTCTTGAGCATGTTTGCAGGACTCCTGTGAGAACAGTAGTATCTGATCATGGCTATCATACAGATTAGATAGATTAAGGGTGCTGAGGACTCTTGTAGTTACTACTGATTTCTTGAATTTGCAAGCTAATACTAAGTAATTTAGCTTTTTGTGTAACAGAATTCCTGTCTAGTGTCCTGTCCATTTATCAGAGAAGTGTGCTGTTGTTACCTCTGTGTACACAGGAAATTATACTGTGCATATGTATATTCTTTTGTTACATGCAAAAATATTTTCATTTATATCCTGTATTGTCATTTTCCAAATTTACATTTAATTTGCTCATAATGTAGTGCTGGGATCTTACTATGCTTTGAAATTGGTTATGGAGAAGTATGCATTTCATCTGAGGCAATAGATGAGATGTGATTTCTTGTATTTTATAATTACCTTATTTTGTCACGATTGTGTGGCCTCAGGGTAACAGTGTCAATCAAAAGTCCTATGTAGGCATGTAATTAATGAAGTATGTTAAATAAATGGCCTGTGAAGGGCCTGTGAAGTAGTTTTTGTAAACATTTGGTAACATGCTATAAAATACAGAACTATAGCCATAATATTTTCAAACAATAATTTGAAATCCGGTGTTTGCCACTGGTTGGGCTGTCTTGTATGTTATATAAATGATGCTCATGATGCAGCCATTTCAGGAGTATGCTCAGTTTTTGGCTGATTTTGCTCAAGAGGCTTTTTTGTCTTTTATGTCACTCCCTCCCCTGATAATTAGTTCAAGAAATTATTGGGTGTGGGGGTTTATCACACAAGCCTGCTGAGTAAGGTTGGGAAAGCTTGAAAAGCTGAGTTAAGCTGTCCCTGGGGATGTAGAAGCCCTTTGCCCCTCTTGCTTTTGCTTCTGGTAGTCACTGGCATAACCTTTTCAAAAGACAAGATGCACAGATGGTGAGCATTGGGATGTTTTGATGGAAAAAGTAGCCATAGCACAGGATTTGATATTTCATAATGTACTAGAAAAGATTGAAGGGAGAAGCATTTTTCCTGTCTTATATCAGGCATAATTAATACACCATGTCTACTAGTGCTATTTTTTTTAAATTATTTTTTCTTTTTTCTCCGATTCGCAGATAGAATTCCTGGCTATTTTTCTGTATTAGGTTTTTTTAACCTCTGTTACCAAGCATTTAAGATGGATAAAATATTCCTGTGCCCAGTGGAATTTTATTTCTGGTTGATTCATTTACTTAAAAGCCATACTGGTGCTGAAGGGTGAAATTAGTTTAGTTGAAGTTAATTCAAGAGGGAATTTGGCCATATACATTACACATACATGATTTTCCACTTGTAGTTATTGTTTGCAAATAAAAATATTTCTTAGTCTCTGAGTAAGTGGCTTATGTGAAAGTAGGCAGCTACTGAGGCAAGAAAAAACTCTGATTTAGTGCCTTTGCAAAGAAATAGGCATCAGCATGAACTAAGCAATTACCTATGTTGTTTAGCCTGATGAGTAGATACCTGGCATGCCTAAAAGTGAGCTAGCCAGCAAGTGCACGTGTAGTTTGGCAACAGCAAGAGAACTGTGCTGCCTTTCACAACATAAATGTGAGAGCTCCAAATTCATTTGAAAAGTTAAAAAGGACGCAGGGATAAATTTGGTACTTCATGGTAGAGGGAAATGAGAGAGTTACAGTGGTGTGGCAGTGGTGTGGAATGTAGGGTGCCAATTGTGCTGCGTTTGGCTATTACTAAAACAACTTGTACTGCCCAACCATGCATTTTATTTGGGGATTTTTCAGCTGTTAAAGTCAAAAGTAAGTTTTTCTTGCTGGTGTTTGGAAACAAGCAACTATCATAGTACTTTGTTTTCAAAGAACTTAGTTGTCTGCCTTCCTTTTAGTAAGGGCCTAGGTCTTATAAAAGTCTTGAATATTTGCCATTTATTCTTTCTCCATAGTTACTTGGATGTAATGATTCTCTGCAGAAAACACAGCGATACCTGCTGTATCACTGTAGCTTAGTTTTATTTCTAAACAAGTGCTCACTATTTAATACCAAGAAACATGAGTTATTTTTCTACTGATTATTTTTTCTAATGATTATTTTTAACTGCTAGAGAGGTTTGGCCAAAGAATTTGTTGTTGCTTTTCAAGTGCATAATGTTTGCTGTTCATATATTCTTTACTTTCTTAGAATAGCTGCCAGGCTTTCTCTGCAGTACCAAGTTTCTGCCTACAAAAGCAGGTGTTGATATTTAAAATGTTTGCCTTACAAAATTACAGATTGTTGAATCACTCTGTAAGCTTTGTAAGGTTCATGACTTACAGTTGATGGTTTTCTTATGCATGGATTTTAGAGCTACTGAGTAGCAGTTTAACATTAGGAAGATGTTTTAAAGCTTGGAATCATCTTGGTCAATGACAAAACCAGTGTTCTCAAAGCTCGTCAATAGTGACTTGCAGCGCAACAGCTGATGTCATAATGGGTGTGTATAAATAAATAAATCTTCTCCTGGCAAACAGTCTGGTATCCCTGTCTTGCTGCCTTTGTTGTCAGATTTCCTCAAGATGGTTACTGCTTTTTATTTTTTGTTTTTAAAATTCTCCTATCATTCTGATTTCCTGTAAGGAGCCTGCATAAGAATCATGTGTCCGTATAATCTCATACAAGTATTTCTGGCACTCATCTAGCTTAGTCACAATGCATACTGGATTTCAGGAGTGTTATGCAGGAAATATATAAACAATATCACAGTTGTTATGTAGTCATATGGTCTCTAAGACAACAAGAGACTATTTCATCATGTAGTCCTACCTCTTGTGTATTGCAAACCATTTTCAATTTTGAGCAAAAGCCAAAAGCAATGGTACAATTTATATGACCTTTCTTGTCTGGACACCAACACTGCAATAATTACGTCATAATTTACATTTTCTAAAATTGCCTTTAATGAAAGCTTTTTGAGTGGCAAGGTCCTGTACAGGTACTGTTTGAATACCAAATGGTGGTCTTTTTTTCTTCTTTCTAAGGAAGACTTAATCTCAGTAGAAGAGGATTGGGTTAGGGAACACTTAAACTGAATGTATGTAAGTCCACGGAGCCTGACAGAGTGAATGCAGCAAGCTGGCTGATGAAGGCGCAAGACCTCTCCTGCATATCTTTGAAAGGCTATAGTGATCAGGAGAGGTTCTTAATGATCAGAAGAAAGAGTGTGCCACTCCTCTCTTCAAGAAGGGCAAGGACAATCTGGGGAGCAGAAGTCCAGTTGGCCCCCTCTCAGTCCAAAAGAAGATAATAGAGGAAGTAATCTTGGAAGTCATTTCCAGACCATGAAGCACAAGAAGAATATTAGGAGTAGGCAATGTGGATTTACAAAGTGGAAATCATGCATAATCAGCCTGATAGCTTTCTACAAAGAGGTGATCAGCTTGGTAGGTGAGGGAAGAGTAGTGAATGCTTACCTCAACTTTAGTAAGGCTTTTGACACTGTCTCCCATTAAATGCTCATGGGCGACCCGACAAGGGTTAGATAAATCGATAGTGAGGTGGATTGAAAAATGGCTGAACTGTTGTGAATTTTTATCATCTGGCCTTGAATCATGGAGTCATAGAGTCAACTAGGTTGGGAAAAGACCTCTAAGATCATCAAGTCCAACTGTTACTCCAGGACTGCCAAGTCCACCACTAAGCCATGTCACTGAGGGCCTCATCTACGTGGTTTTTGAACACTTGTGCAGGGATGGTGATTCCACCACTTCCCCGGGCAGCCTGTTCCAATGCCTCATCACCCTTTTGGTGAAGAAATTTTTCCTAATATCCAATCTAAACCTTCCCTCGCACGGCTTGAGCATTACCTCTTGTCCTGTCACTTGTTACTTGGGAGAAGAGACTGACACACACCTTATTGCAACCTCCTGTCCGGTAGTTGTAGAGAGTGATAACGCCCCCCCTGAGCCTTCTCTTCTCCAGACTGAACAACCCCATTCCTTGAGCTGTTCCTCATAAGACGTGTGCTCCACACCCTTCACCAGCTTTGTTGCCCTCCTCTGGACCCACTCCGGCACCTCAATTTCTCTTGCAGGGAGGGGCCCAGAACTGAACACAGGATTCAAGGTATAGTTGTATACACAATGTTCATGTATAGTTGTTCATTGGATGAAGGCAGATGGAATTAAACGTTATGTTCTAAACCAAGAGAATCTTGCCGTTTGTTTAGATAATTTTGACCTTTGGCAACTTGCAAGGTCAATACTCTAAAATGTTTAGTTTGATGATTTTAAGTATTATTTTGTGGAAATCCAGCTACTGTACTAAATTTTTTCTTCACGGTGTTAGAAAGAAAGTAACAAAAATTTCACAACTGGACAAACCTGCTGTTGCCATAATGCCAATAAAGCAGAGCAAGTGTAAAATGAATGCTGTAAATACAGCACGTAGGGGACACACTGGTGTCTAAATGGAATTTTTCCCTTGCTTTTAGATAAGGAAAGAAAATGAATGAAAAAGATGAACGTGGTGTCACCCAACCAGGTGGATAAAAAAGTTCCTTTTGCATTTTTTTGTTTGTGAACTGCTTGTTATTGATGGTTTTCTTGTTGAAAACAAAGTAGCAGAATAAGTTCCTCCCTCAAAAGCTGTAAGCCACTAAATAAATACATCCTTAGCTATGGAAGATTTTGACATCCTTTTTACTGGTCCTCCTGCAGAACTGGAGGGGACTACCTACTGAGACTTTCAGCCTGTAAACTGCTTGCAGGAGCATCTGTCAATTGCTGTGTTTATGCAGCCTGTATTATAACAGGACTCATACTTATTTAAAACCTTAAGTCCTTTGTGTCTTTACAAGGATATTTTTTCAAAGGTAATGATCAGGATTGTGGCTTTTCTGATCTGTGATACTCTGAATACTAAACTGCAACAACCAAGTTTGTGTACAAAATCAGAGTCCAGGTGCTGGCAAATAGCGTGGCTAAGTGATGGTGCTGTTCAAATCAGGAGATTTACCAAGGAGCATGTGAAGGTTTATTTTGGCCAGCTTTCGATTTGAATGTGTGATGTTATGATCAGCTAGGAGTTGCAGGAAACAGTATTCTTCATGTGGGTTCTGCAGTACTTGATTTCTGGTTTTGGTCTTCATTATCAGGATTCCTTTGGTCTTGTATAGTACCAGGCCTTTCTGTGGAAGGAGAGAAGGGACATCGGTTAACCTTTGTCAGAGTAATTTATTCATTTGAAGTATTTTTTCTCCTTTTTGAGTTAATAGGCCATCTAATCATTTGTTGTTTTGCTGGGAATACATTTTGAAAAAAGCTGCTTAAAGCTTTTAATGGCATACTTCTGGTTTTATGTGTAAAGGTGTAATCCCATATGTAAAGACTTTAAAGAATAAATGGTATAAAAATATATAGCATTTAAAAATATCTGAGAAATACTTTTCAGTTAGTTTTCTCTTCAGATTAATTCAGAAATTAATTTATAATGAATAATAATTTGACCAAAACCAGACATGCTCAGTGTTAATAGCAAACCATCACCTCCATTAAATGTACGTGTTAAGAAACTTCTTCCACCATTGATGTAAGTGTGCTGGTATGAACAGTAGATGACATCATTCAGTCAGGTATTGTGTTTCTCTTGTCCAGTTACTAGAAAGCTAAAACATAGACACTCCCTGGCTTTCTCCCCCATTTTTAATCTTTCCTTTGAAAGATTGTGCTACCAAGATCACAAGGCACTTGTTTCATGCACATTTTTAAGTACTGATTTTAATATTCATCCAGCTATGCACTGCCCTGCAGGAGAGAACCCTGGCCTATGCCTGAAGTCTTTACTTTTAAATTCACTGTCAGTACTGTAGAAGATGAAAGCTCTCTGTGTCTCTCTCCTCTCCCAAACTTTGCTTGATTGTGCATTGAGTAACAGTTGGCAGCTTTGTTGTTTTGAAAGCTAGAAAAACCCTTTTTGTACCATAGAGACTAAATGCTGTTTGGGAAATAAGTGATGTTTTATGCCTTGTCAGTTTACTGGCTGCTTTCTCACATGCTTTTCTGGAAAATCCCTATAGTCCTCATGCATTTCTTCCCACCATTCCCTTGCCTTACTTTCATACTACAGGAGATACCTTCAGTTTTTCTATTGTCGTGTTGCTTGAAGCGCTTTTGTCTTTTCACATCCAAATGCTGTTCCCAGAGGGCCATCTAGAAATTGTTCACTCTGACTCACACGAAACTGAGCTAAATCTCTTCTGATCAAAAGAGCTTAAAACTGTTTTTCTGAGAAAATCATGTCTGACACTGTAATTTCCACTTGAAAACAGCTAACATCTGTGGAAATGTATAACCAATGCCTGAGGAATTTCTGCGAACTAAAGTCCATGTCATGTTTGACTTTTCTGAGTTCTTCTGCAGAAATAAAAAAAAAGGTGGGTGGGGGAAGAGAGAAGCAAGAGGGAAGCCTCTGAGCCAAGACTGAGCTACTGAGCTAGTTTTGGTTTCTGCGTACACTGATAGTATCAAGAAGTTGCCTTTCTCCCTTTCTGCTGTTTTTTTCCTTTTTTTTTTTTTGGGGACCATGCTATACTTGTAGCACATGTTCCCTTGCCACTGGTTCACTGTGGGTGCGCCAACATGTTGAATTGAGTGATTAAGAGTGAGTTGATTCAGTAGATTAACTCTGTGTTTGTACGGCTTACGCATCGCTTAATGATACCACTGGCGCTGTGGGGTTTTCCCTGTAAATACTTTGACTCATTTTATAAATTGAAGGCAAATTTTTATGGGAGGTAGCAAAATAGCTATTACAGGAAAGGCTTGTTACAAGGGGTGTGCTTAGTATATATAGTAGATCACAAGTTTGTTTCCGTTGACTAAATGATCCCAGTAGTCAAGACCGGGTGGTAATTTGGTACAGTAGCAAAATTGATGTTAATAATGTAGGTCTGTAACATGTTATACCATTCCTGGAGTTCTCTTTGCTGACAGTTTTTGATGGCCTTCTGTGTTCCAAATTTTCCAAACCAAATCTCCTGGTATTACCAGAGTTGATACAAATTATACAGGGGAATGCAAGCTGTTTAGCTGTTTTCTCTTCTGATACTGTCCAAAGGCCAGACACATCCCAGTAGAATTTAAAGGTTTGAGTGCTTTTCTGAGTTGGCTAGGGAAACTTGCACCCATAAGGAAGTGCGTACACTGCTTTATTGATAAGTGATTTTGGTATATGATGAGAGTGGGATCCGTTTGCTTTGAACAAACCATAATTTCTATGAATACCAATTACTTTGCACATCTGTCTTTTTCTCATCCAGTTAAGCTAAGAAAAGTATTGTAATCCTTTTGTGTCTTAGAAGAGTTTTCTTACCAAGTGGTATTCTTTTGTTCCTAAGTTTTGATGGTTCATCTTATGTCAGATTCAAAATAGGAATGTCGTCTGTTCCTAGATTTTTACTTTTTTTTAAAGGCTCTTCTTTTCAAAATCATGTTTAATGTCTGCTTGTGATGATAAGAGTGGGTTATGAGATTTCAAAATATGCTTCCAGATTCATAGGTATGTTGCTACGAGTGAAGGGAGGTGTAGATATGGTTTAGGACTATTTCTGCGCCTGATATGCAAGTAGAATGTGCAGCTTCGTAGCTAGGATTCAGAGATTTATTTTCTCACAGAATGCTAGTAAGTAGCTTTAAAATAAAAAGTGAGAATGTTTTTCCAGTCCACCGGAGAGGGTATAGCAAGCTCTTTGTAATGTGGAAAGGATGGAAAAGATAGCACTTGAATGAATCAAACTCCAGAATTGGCTTCATGTTCTCTCTTATTTATGAGATAAAAATTGAAAATCAGTGCAATGGTGAATAGGCGTATGTTAATGTTTAGTCCATATGTCTTCAACTAGTATTTCTCATCCTTAAATACTTTCTGTGCTCTTTCATTGGAGTAGCACATACAGAGCTTATTTAAAAAACAAACAAAACCCAGCTTGTATGGGGTTTTTTTATATTGATGCAAATTTATTAAGTTGTTTGGTTTTTATTTGGAATAAATGGAATTGGGCATCTATGAAGTGTTCCAAATTTCTCATTTTCTTGTTAGGGGATAATTGTATATGCAGTGATTATGTGGCTTTTTGTACCTTGGCAATGAGGAGTTCATGCTTTCATGTTCTAGTCATCTTATCCAGAAGACTTGTTTTTACAGTGTTTTGTTTTAATTTGAGAGCAGCTCAGGGTTCTCTGCAAACATGTCTGTGATGAACTGATAGCAACTGCAGACAGGTGTCAACTCAGTAAAACGTACGTGGTGCTCCAAGCTCTTGTTAACCTTGTCTGCAGTGGTACCAAGGATTAATGGTTTGGAAGAAGCCTCTTCTCTTGGAGAATATCCTTACATTTTATGACTGATGCAAACTGGCAGAATACTAGTTAATGAAGTAGTAATGTATTTGTCTTGTGACTAAACAGCAGTTCATAGTTGAGGGTCATCTGGCACTTTGCGCTTAATTTGGGAATGCTCCAAAACTGTTTTGCTCTATCCTGTTGACCTCTCTCGCCTGAAAATACAGAAGGAGTGATTTTGAGAGAAGAGGTTTTGAAACGAGCTCTGAGTTCAGGTGCATGTTTCTGTGTGTTTACTTGTGTTTGGCATAATAGAAACACAGATGCTGATAGTATTTCATAAACAGTAGTAGCAGCTCTTAAAAAAACCCAACCTGTACACAAGAAGAAACTTCCAAAATGAAATATTACCCCTGGCTGTACTCCAGGTTGTGTCCAAGTATCTGTCGCAGTTCCCAGCTACAGATTCTCTGAGCTCTTGAAAACTTGCACTTTGGATGCCTATGTATGCTCCTTGATAGTTTTTCAAGATCTGAGGCACAAGCAGGTAGGTTCAAGACATTCTGCATATCTTACTTCACAAAGCAGAATCTAGTTTTGTATGAGGGGGAAAAAAAAAAAGTTTTACAAGCTTTTAAAAAAAGCAAAGAGTTCAGAATTCAGTTCCCATGCACTCCGCATTATGAGACAGTTCCCAAACTCTGTCTCCCAAACACTAAGGATTTTTTAAGGAAAACTAGTAAATTCAGTGCATTGGTATTCAAAGTCAACCAAAAACTGTGAAGTTTTAACTTGGTGAGCTCACTGATGCTATGAGATGAATATCTATCCTTCTGCCTAGCATATGGCTTTTCACATTACATCTGACAATAATAGCATTTTTGGGGTGAAATCATTGCATAATAAAGGATTAAACAGTGTTACACAGTGAGCAGATCAGGTTTCTTCTAGAATGTGTGATATTATAACTATCTTGCATTGTGCAGTCTAATGTGGTACCTTTTCGTTCAGTGGAAGGGAATTTCCTTTAGCTGTTAATAGTATTTTAGATTTAGGAATTACAGAAAGACTCTGTTCTCCAGAGCGGTATTTACTTTTCACGTTAAGTCTTGTTTCTTTTTTATGTATATACATTCATACCTTGTTTGAGATCAGGACAATGCCTTGAAAGAGAATCTCCTAATCACCCCCACTTATATTTTGTTGATGTCATGGGGATGTCTTGGGTAGCACAACCGGAACTGTTTTCAGATGGAACTGAATTGGAAGGTAAGGTCCACATGTGTGTGTAAACCCACTGTAGCCACTGGTGGCCATTTGGTTGGACCAGGTTAAGACTAGTATTAAATAATTCCCCTTCTCTCTAGAAAAAATGTAAAGCAAGGATGTTGGGCCTGATGCAT
This sequence comes from Strigops habroptila, assembly GCF_004027225.2. Taxonomy (NCBI): domain Eukaryota; kingdom Metazoa; phylum Chordata; class Aves; order Psittaciformes; family Psittacidae; genus Strigops; species Strigops habroptila. Next base: position 19,421,454 of record NC_044278.2, read on the forward strand.
TGTTTCTTCTGTTCCTGGACATTAAATATTTAAGTGCTCCATCCCTGGCAGTGTTCAAGGCCAGGCTGGAATCTTGGGAGACATGGTTTAGTGTGTGGTGTCCCTGCCCATGGCAGCAGGCTTAGAACTAGATGATTTTAAGGTCCTTTCCAACCCTAACTATTCTATGATTCTATGACGTTAAAGAAATCTTCCAACAGACATTTGAGAGCTACCTGCTGGAAATGTGCAGTTGCTGTTCAATTTTGAAGTGAAGTGTAATCCCGTTCCTCTGCAGATAACGTGCTTTGTCATTACGTAGGCTGTAATGTTTTAGAGTTGTATTGGTTACACTTACAGTTGTGAAATATTTGCTCTAAGATTGGCATGCACATAATTTGGTTTTAAAGAGAATGTCTGCATGTAGAGTTTAGTCTTTAATCCTGGATTTAGTTTGCTTTAAAAAAATTGTTTAATCTTCATATAATATACCTTCCCTTTTTCTGTCCCTGTGTACAGCAGATAATTAGGACAACTAAAGGTGTGAATATGTACATTATAAATTATTTTTAATAATTTCGCTATGTACGTCAGAATAATGTAATTCTGTTGATCATTAGCTGCCTTTATCAGCCTAAAATGAAGCGTAGAGTTTATAGTGGCATTTACATGCTTAAATTCTGTGCACGGTAGTTGACAAGCAACCACGCTTCAAAGTTATGCACAGTGTTCTGAACTAGATAAGCCTGCTGGTGTTGATTGTAAACTCATAGAGCCAAATTCAGCCAAAAAGTTTCTGGAAGATGTGTTTTAGGCCAAAATGACTCATAAGGAGAAGGGAACAAACATGAAGCATTTCCCTCCTATCTGTGCATGCATTCACCAAATCTCGATATCCTAGCCAAAGAAATACTTATTTTCTTGGCATAAGAAAATTATCATTTAATAAAACTAAGAATGTGATTGTATTCTTCCACCTAACTTTGAGACGACTTCACTACTCTTCGTGAAAGTTAAGAGTTTTGCTTTTAATATTTGCTCTAGTTATTTTCAGGGCTTCCCCTGGCTTTCTGTCAGAATGATTGATGTAGGGAAAGGGAGGCGAGAGGCAAATAAGCACAGCTGAAGGCTGCACGTGCTGTCCCTGGAATGGGCAGTTGCATTTAATTCAGTGCTCCAACCGTAGTGAGGCAAAACTTAAGCTTTGAGTTCAACTCTGATGTTTTCTTTTTTTTTTGCTGTGATGAATTGAGGTGACAGGAATGGAGAGAACTATTTTTCCACTTACCTTTGCTCTCGTCGAGGGCTTTCGTGTAATTAATTATTCTGTTGATTAGAGAGGTGGTTTCCGCTGAACAGAGGGTGGAAGGCGCTCGGGTGGCTAAAAATTGTCTCGAGGGTGCACCCTAGCGCCGAAAAGTGGCATCGCTGATGTGGAGTGTTGCAGTGGCAGTAATTTGAAATAAACTAAATCTGTATCAGAGATACGTGGTATGACACGTGGTGTTCATTCATGTACAGACCCGCTACACTATAACTTGACAAACATCAGAGCAGTCAATCATTAATGCTTCATTGTTATCTTCAGAGGTGGATACTCCTGCTGATCTGTGCTAAAGACAGACACCTTTTCTTCACAGTAAAATTACGATTGGCATCAACATTCATGTTCTAAATGTAAAAACAAACATTTTGTATCCTATCCTAGTGTGTAGTAATAAACTCAAGACTTCACATCTGAGTTCACTAGTCTGGACTGTGATCTTACAGTATTTTCACAAATCAGAGCATACTATGGAGAAACACTGAAAGAGACCAGGAGAGTGACTTCTCCAGTGGAAGATTGTAATGGAATATTGAAAGACTGAGGCTTAGTATAGCGTGGGTTATGAAGCCTATCTTCCAAAGCAATCTGTCTAAGATAGAACTGGTGCTTAAAATAACAAAATTATAATCCAGAATAATTTAGGATATCCTAAATTTATTCTAATTCCAGGAAAATTGATACATACTAAGATTTTTTTGATTTGTATAATTACAGATCATGTAATTCCTGTCACATACCTTGCTGTGTTTTGGTCATTGTCTCTGCCTGCATTTCAGCTTAATAAGATTCTGTTTAAACAGACAGTGATAAATATTTAGAGGTATGATGGCAGGAGAGGTGTAGACAGAACATGTTTGGAGGAATGTTGCAGAGTAATCCAGTCATAGAGAGGCTGTATTTGTGTTAATTATCTCATGTGACACGAATGTGTTGATGGTAGAAAAGATGAAGGTATTTTTCTTCACAGACAGCAGTGTTTTTCTTCACAGCAGTGTAATCAGTACTGAGTAGTTACATATTGCTTCAAAGGACAGGGTAGGCTTTTGCTATAGGAGCTCTGTGAGCTTAGGTGGATATATTTCTCTTTAGATATAACAATGAAGGGGAAGCCTGACAAGGAACACTTCAAATAAGCGTTTAATGTATTGAGTACTTGCTCAAAGAATCTGATTTCTTGATAGTGTTTTTGAATAGCTATTGTAGCACACACAGTGTATTTTATGGAGTATACCTCTGTTTCATACAGAATGTGATCAGTTAGTTGGGTAAGTGGTTGGGTGCTCAGGCTCAGAGGGTGTTAGTTAATGGGTCATACACTACCTAGATGATGGTAGCAAGTGAAGTACAACTTAGAACCTATCGTTTTAACATTTTTGTCAGTAAACTGGAGGAGGTAATAGTGTGGACTCTTCCAAGTTTTCAGGTGACACAAAATTGGGGTGAGCACTTGATATTTTTGAGGGCAGGGCTGCCATTTAGAGGGACCTAGGCAGTCTGGAGGAATGGGCTGACAGGAATCTCTTGAAATTCAACAAGGACAACTGCAAAGACCTGTATCTGTGTGGGAATAACCCCTGCAATGATTCGGGCTGGGGAGCAGCTCTGCTGAAAAGGACTTGGGGATTTTGGTGGACAAAAGGCTACACAGGAGCCAGCAGCAGGCCCCCGGCAGTGAGGCAGGTCAGCAGTGTCCTGTATGAACAGGAGCGTGGCCAGTGGGTGGGGGGAAGTAATTGTTCCCTGCCACTCGCCACTTTTTGGGCCACATACTTAGACTGTGTCCAGTACTGGTCTCTCACCCCACCCCCAAATACAGGACAGACATCAGTGAACTGGAGCAAGCCTAGTGAAGGGCAACCAAGACGGTCTTCATTTGCCCTGTGAAGACAGGCTGAGCGATGAGACTTGTTCAGTCAGGAGAGCTTTGGTGACAGGTACAGTCTGTTAGTAAAGATGAGTCACTGTCTGAAATCACAAGTGTCGAGTGAGTGCTGGAACAGTAATGAACTGTGTAACAAAATCTCGCAAGAACCACATGTTCTGACCATTGCTTTGACTGATTGATTTCTTTCACTTTGTTTCTGATCCCATTCATTTGGAGATCTGGAACTCAGCTTCAGATCAGGATACTAGAATGCACTGTCTTTGGCTGTCATTTTTATTGTATCAAATGAGATGTGCCTTACCTTTTGGCTAATAGATTAGCATGCGACCCTGTATTTTTGATAGCATGAGAGTTCAAATGTTTGCTCATCAAAGTAACAGTGGGAAAGAAGAAGCAATTGCAGACTCTCAGAAAGTAGAGTTAAGATTTTCTTTTTTCTTCTTTTTTAAGCAACACATCTGAAAGAATGTTCTTTGGCATCTCTCTTTTCCTGAAGGCCTTTAAAGGAGATCCCCTGACACTTACAAGAAAAAGAGTCCAATAATTGAGTCACATACAAGAGAATGATAATTATTATTAACATTTATGTTTTAAAACAAAGGCATTTTTCAAATAACTGGCAGCACTGGTGAAAGGTACAGTACCAACCAGCAATGCTGTGAAAAAAGACAGACCAAGTGTACTGCAACTAAGGCCTTACTCTTAGAGCTCCATACGGCATTATTGTGCTTTTAAGAGTAAAAATAGGATTTTGGATTTTAAGGTTATGCTTTACACATTCTTTCTGCTGTAAATTAGAACAGTAAGGAGTTGAGTCACCTTGGCTTTTGCTTGTCAAAGTAATCAGGAATGATAGGTGAATTAGGACTGAGCCCAAATCTCAACAAAAGCATATTTGTATTTGGAAACAAAATGTAAACCCCTCTCTCCTATTCTCCCCCCACACCTCCCAATATTTCATGTGCCTTCCCATACTCTCATTTTCACTGCACTTGCTGGTCTGGGAACTATTAAAATAGAACTAGAAAAACTCTGTTCTGCTCCCAGACTTGCTGTGATACCATCTTGTTGGAATCTCTGTTTTTGAGATCTACCCTGGAGAGGTTCAGTTGAAATTGAGGTAAGGAAGTAAGCTTTTGAGTACCTGACTTTGTTACTTAAACATTAATTTGGTGCTGAATAGGAGGATTTAGGGATATGAGAGATCTTGACTTTTCTTGAACAAATTTGATCTGTTTGAGACTTTTCATGACTGCACTTGCCTCCTTTTTCTTGCCTTTTATGCTAAAGGTATACTAACACAAAACTGTCATTAACTGAGTCGTTTTTGTTTAATCTTTTCCTTCTGAGGGGACAAAGGATGGGTAATATAATTCCAGGTTTGAGTGGATGAAAGAAACCTGAGGAACTTCTGGGTTGGATAATTTCTGCTGTGAAGTGTGACATGCAGGTTTTATTTCTGTGAACTGAAACTAAATGCTGTCTCTGTTTAAATGGAGATTGTGGAGCAGCCCTTCATCTAAAGGAGAAATCTGAAACCTGAACAGCATTATGGAAGCACCCAGTAGTGCAGGATAGTGCTTGAAGTCCCAGAAACGCCCCCTGTTCCCATGTTTGGTTTTTGACCGCAGTAGTCAGTATCCAGTGAACAGCAGAAGGCTTTAGGAAGAAGGAAAGCAGAAGCTGGTTTGTTTTTTCACTTTTCATATAACAGGTTTCCTAGGAAAAGTCAGTCCTGTAGGAAAATAAGTGAATGAAATCACTGATCATGAAGACGATGCAGATGCAGAGAGTGTATTGGAAAAGCATAAGAGAATATTATATTAAAACTTTTCGGAGTCTTTGCACTTGTATCTGTTTATCAAGCCATAATTGCCTCTGATGAAGCATATGCTTGATGAGACATAATGTGAAATGCATCATGATGTGGATTTTTTAACTCTGGGCTGAGCAGAGCTGTTTTCTACAGGAATGTTCGGAGGGGAAGGGACCTGGGTTTCAAGAAGGCGGCTAAGTGTCTCTATGGTATAACAAAGAAAGTGTTTGGAAAATGCACAGGAGGAAGAGGAAAGGTGTAACTGGCAGCAGAGAAGCAAGTGGTTCTGAAAGCAGGAATAGGAGTATATTTGTCTCTTAATAAATGACTAATATGTTTCACTGAGTTTTTTCTGAATAAAGTTGGCCTTTGTATATTTTTGCTGAAAGGTTATGTGTGATCTTTAAAAGGAGAGTGAATTTGCCATAAGACAAACCAGTAGAGTCCACTTTGCAGTAATACAAAGACAGCTGTGTGTGACCAAGAAGTATTTTTTCCCGTTACTTCTCCTGAGAGACTACTCCATCAAATGATTGATTTCTTATTTTTAATTTTGAAGAGGAAAAAATAGAGTGTGCTTTCTGGAGCATTTTTGAAAACAGTATTTCACCACGAAACGAAGAATGGCACATTTGCTCTGTGTATCCAGCTTTCTGTCATCGGAAATTTTTTTGCCATCAGATGTGGTCGGTGTTTTGGGAGACTCCTGTCCAACTATATGGCCTTTTAAACATTGTAACTGTTGCATTTATCTGTGCATAGTGTTCGCATTCAGGATGTGAATCCTCCCAAAGACCCTTGAGGTAGTAGTGTTTGGAGATTTTTTGTGGTCTGTTTATAATATTGACTTCCAACTTGCTATTCCCAGATTTCAGTTAATGAATCAGAAAAAGATTTCCTTATGTCAGAATTAAGAGGGTATGATCAGGCTGGAAAACATTTCCATTGTCAAAATGGTTTTGTTATAGCTGTGTGCTCTCCATATTGATTAGAAGAGCTTCCTTGGCTTTTTTCTCTAGGACCATTACTGTTAGCTTCCGTTTTGAAGCTCTTTCTAAAGTACGGAGTACATGGGATCTTTTAAATACAGTACTAATCTCTTCTGTAAGAAGTGCTCCTGTATGCTTTAATATATTACCCTTTTATTTGAAATTACCTTGTTTCTACCCAGCGCAGGCATTAATACTGTGACTTCTCTCTAACTTACAGAACACTGTATGAAAGTAGGATGATGTCAGGTCCAGGCAAATGGGGAGTGGGAACAGACCACAGATGCTGAAGAGCTTTGCATGTTACAAGCAATGAATTTGTTTGGGTTTGGTTGTTGATGTGGTTTTTTGTGGTGGTTTGGCATTTGTTTGGGGATACACACTGAATAGATGTAATCTCTTTCGGGATGTTTTCCAGATACTAAGACTAAATTCTTCCTTATTCAGTTGTAATCTATTTCTTCTGCTTCACCCTTTTCTTCCCACCTTCTCAGTTGTGGGTAGGACCAAATTCTGTGCTTGGTCAGCTCATTTGAGTGAAACAGCTTTAAATGGAATAATGGAATTTCTTGTTCATTTGCAGTTATGTAACTGGTGAGGGGATCTAGCCTCTGCAAGGAGATGCATTGCCTTTTTGCTTTCAGATGTGCACTGTGCTCATTGGCTCGCCATACTCTTATGAAAGGGGAAAATATAAAATATTTTTAAATTGCCAAAATCAGATACAAGTGAAAAAAATGACATTTTTTTTCAAACACAGATCTTTTGCTGAACAAATATTTGTCATACCTGTTTATAATGTCATGTCAAATGGAAGTATGAATTGTTTTGCCTGGATGAAAGCCATGTCTAGCTCAAACTAACCTTAAGCAAAATCTTGAGATTGCAGAAATACCGAGTTCAGTATAGCAAACAGTTTTCTGAGTACTGCGAGTGTTATTTTTATGTTTCAAGTCCAGCTTTCTTGGATAAAACAGTGAAACTGTCTCTCACATCAGTTTTCAGTTAATAGAAGTTTCGATATTGCTGGTTTTATTTGCATGAAATTTAAATCATCAAACGGTAATCTCTTATGCTGAGTGGTGGAAGGACCTTGTAACAACCTCAGAAGGTTATTGTAGGGGGAGCCTGATAATCCTTTTTCCCCTTCTTTTTTTTTTTTTTTTAATGCTAATTCTCCTTTTCCAGTGGGAGTGAATGATGTCATCCTGTCTCCTCCCACTATGTAAACTAAGCTCGTGTCAAAGTGTTGCTGCCTCTTGTCACAGAGAGAACAGTTCACTTAAATGCAGCTGCAGTACTTCTGTGTGTTACCTGTCAGAATCATTCCCAGTGCAAGGTTGGGGTTGTGACCATGATGTCAAGATTGGTTTTTCTCCTTTTCTGTGGATATATTGCACTAAACCTGGGAAATGCTCAGAAATTGCCAAGAGGCAAGTAGCTATGACAACTTTCTGGGGTTTTGTTTGTTTTGCTGTTGTGGGGCTTTTTGTTTTTTACTGCTTGTGTTTTGGCATGGAAATTTACTTTCATGTTAAGAATGATAAAAGAGAATGGAAAAGATGAAAGAACAGTCAACAGGGCAAGGTGCAGGTACAAGAGACTAACTTTAAAGCTCTTGAATCAAATAAGCTCAAATGTTTTCAGATATCTTGTGACTCTAGTGAGAAGTTACCATGAAACAAAGTAACTGTATTTAATGATTTTGTAGTGATGTAGACAGCATTGTGCAGATTCGTGGTTTAGGATCTTAAAGAAAATGTGACTTAGAAGCACCCAGTGTTATTGTTGGAAGATTTCAGTTCTATCTTGAAAGAACTTTTATGCTTTCTCTTTATAGCCTAAACAATCCTTAACAATTCAGTAGGAATTGACTTTTGTAGGTCAGGTTGTATGCATTCATTAAAATTTCTACAAGAAATTTCCACCCTGCAAACCTGTGTGAAATTTTCTTTCAGTATTCCTTTCTGCTGGAGCCTGGAAGTACAGTAGATTTGCAAAGCTGGCAGGGATCTCTTCTCTTCCTTGCTAATGTGACCCATGTCACATTGACATTTTATACATATTTTATTACTGCAGGAAGAACACTCATAGTGTAATATGCAAAGAATATTTGTGTATCTAGATCGTAAAACACTTTGTAGTACTTTGGCATTAAAACAGCACTTTCACAACTGTTTTTGTACTGCACGTATTGCTCTCACTTTGTAGAAGTGCTTGCCTGAGTCCACTGTGCTTTATAATAATGCATTTTACATCTGCAGTCTCCTGAAACCAGTAATGTTTAGAAAGGGAGCTGTGATTTAGTTCCTTATGAGAACGTTTATTAAGAAATCAGCACTTTAAGGGCTTCGTAGGAGATTCTGTTTCATAGATGTGGAACCTAAAAGTGTTTTCAGGAGAAGAGGTGATTTATTTTTTTTTACCCCTCACCCTCAAGAGACACTTTTTTTTTTTTTTTTTTTTTAAAGATTACTCTTTTCTTCATTCCCCCTTCCTCCCACCCCTGTGGTGATGTTCTTTTGGAAGTGGCTGGCTTTTAACCTGCTCTTCTGGAGCCAATGTGGAGTTTTCTGCATACTGCTCGTAGTGGGGCAATATGTAGTCAGATATGCAGTTTTTCAAGTCAAGCAGACTGTGAAATCTTAGTTTTATCAAAAACCCAGCCTGTGAGTAAACTATTGTAGCAGTTTTCCTAGGACACAGAGGAACCTTATATGTATTGCCTTCTTTGAAGGAGGAACTTTTCTAGTGCTGGTCTTTTTAAATTGTTTCACTGGGCTTTCTGCTCACTGCCATAGAATAGTGGCTGTAAATTTATGTCAGCTGTGAAATTCACGCAAAGCTACTGATCCACTGCAGTCAGTAGGAAAGTAACTCTGGGATGCATTTTTTCCTGTCCTAAAATAACATTGCAGAAGTGAAGTTCTGTTTGCCAAATGCAGAAAGCTGCAGGTGGAAACTTCATTTCTTTTCAGTGATATAGCTTTTTAAAGATTCCCACTTTTCAGTGTTGAAACATCAGTCTAATTCTTTTGTTTGCAGCTGCCTCTAAGATTATTATTTACATTGGTCTGCATTGAAAAAGCAAATGTATTAGTACCTAGCTGTTATCTGGAAATGTTTAAAGGATTGTCTTTCTGTCAACACTCTCTTGTTTGATATGGAGTACTGATTTTTTTTCATAAGCAAAAAAGTATATTTGTATCTTAAAGTATTTTTAAAATGTGGATATGGAATGGTAGTATTCTGTTAAGAGGGCTACTCTGCCCTGCTAAGCAAGCTTTAATTCCAGTGAATTCCTGTGCTCTTTAAGTTGCAAACTATGTAACTGAGGCTCAAGAGTGACTCCTGCTCTGTGGGGAACTATGGAATCGATTTCGTAACTTGAGGGAGGCAATCTAGCCAAACTTTTCTGGTGATGCAGGTACTCCTGTGAACAGTTTATCGGTGTAAATCTCGCTTTTCTTACTAGCGCTTTGGATTTCTCTCAAGTCTTCTCTCCAGGAGGTGAAACACACTGATCCCTGGTCTTGTGGACTGGGATTTCCTTTCAGTGATACAAGGTGGAAAGAACATCTTGCCTCCTGCAGCTGCAAAGGAACAGAGCCAGCACACCCTTTGGATGTCAGTAACTTCCAGAGCTGTGTGAGAGATTGTGTGCATATATGCTGTTCAAGAGGCTGGAGCACACATGATTCCCTTTTCCTGTGTATTTTTATACTTTCACCTCCACAAATGTGTGTTTGACTAGAATGACAAAGAAAAAGTTATTGATGTGTTCTTCAAAAGAGTGTTCTTTATTAACAAATCCAATTCTTTAATTATTTTGACTTCAAAAATTAGGGCACTGTTGGGGGAATAATTTGGAAGCACTACCAACATGACTCAAGCAGTCAAAATCGGGGAAATATCAGTTAAAATTTCCAGTGGGAACTTTATGCCGCTTCTGTATATCCTGCATTTTAATAATTTTGCTTGTATAGAAAATAGGCCTCTACTTACATCTGGTCCTAGTGTAGAGCCCTAAATGCAGGTGAGCACCCTTTCTTTTGCAGTTGTCACATTTACTGTAGTGAATTACAAGTGTTGAAGCAGTTACAAGCTGTGTCATAATTCATACTCTACATTAAAATTTTACACATAGAAATAAAGTCAATGTATTTGGAAAGGGAGCTTGGTGGGTATTGTGTTTTACTGTGGAGGCAGTGCCTTTTTCCAATTATGTTGTTTTTCATGAGTCTCTGAGGGATCAGCTGCTAAGAAAATTCAGTAGTTGGGGCCTATGGAGACTCTGTGAGGAGTCACAGAAGAACAGGGCAGGAGATGATGGTAAGAGTAGGGATGGTCTTTTATCAAGTATTTGAGCCACTGTCCCTTCAACTATGTCTGGCTTCTAAAGCTTTCTTTTTCATCAGAAGGGAGAAAGACTTGGACATTTTCTACTTATTTTTGTCTCTTCCCTTATGCCACTATGCCAGTGCCATCCAACATATAATTCTTCAGTTCAACACTGTTAAACTTGAAATATTTTAATAATGGATGGAAACAATTGCATAGGTGTCAGAATTGTAACTTGTCATACTTTCTCAAATTTTTATGGTTCTGCATAACTGAAATGTTCCATCCTTGAAGAATGCAGCATTGTCTTTCTAGACAGGAATTGAGGACAGACAAAAAGTCTTGTTCTTTAGAGAAGGCGTTGGTAAGCAGACCATCCTGAATCTGAGAGAGATGTAAAATAGCAAAGCGCAGAACCAAGAATAAACAAGTTACAGGACAAAATCCACTAGATTGTACACCGTGTTTCACTGGCATCTTTCCAGCTGGGCCCGATACAAATGTTGTTGAAAGCAACAGTTGTGGAACAAGTTCTTAGTGTTTGGTAATAGCATTTCACATGTTTTATTTTGCCAGTTGACTTTCCAGGTGTACCTAGAAATGCACTTTTTCACTATAATCTCTTTCTGATAGCTTTTGTGTATCTTCATGTCCTGTTTTTCTTTGTTAGAGCTGAAAAGAATTTGGGGTTGATATCATCTTATAAATTTGCAGTTAAGAGTCTGAATGCCTTTTTTTTTTTTTTTTTTCTGGTGTTGTGTTTCCCCCCCCTGCCCACTGCTTCTGATCTCTCTGGTTTTCTACTATTTGAATTAATCATCAGGTGGATTGCAGTTAGGGCCCATCCTTGTTCTGCTTTCCAGGATTCAGGCCTGTCCTGTTCTGCTTTCCAGGAAGAGCTCAGGAAACCTTAATTCACCTTATTCCTAGTAGCTGCCTTCTTAGGGAAAAGGAGTACAGACTTGACATTCCTTATGGGACCATGTGAAAGAGCCTGATTTACAGACTCATGTAAGGAAAACCAGATCCAAACTTTCTTGTTTCTCCAGTTGTCAACTGTGGGGATAAGTGGGAAAAATAATAAGTTTTTTTTATTTCTTTGGTAAGTATACAGGAATGTTAGAAAATACTGTAGATAACTACTAGCTAAGATTTGTATTTATGGTAATTATAACTGACATCCCTTTGAGAGTGAGTGCTGTATTTACAGTATACTTCCAAACTTTCGTTGACATTTGTGAAAGGAATAGGCTAATTTTATTCACAGCTAAATTTGCTGGCTATGCTATGTTATGTAATACTTCTTCCTAGGCAGAGGTTAAACTCGGCATGTGTTTTCACTTACTGGAGTCAAGCAGTTAAAACAATGTTGAGTTATTTCAGTCTATCTCAGTTGCTGTACTGCATCAGCCAAACCTTAATCTTTAAACTTTCGTGTGCTGTCCCCCCGCTCCCCAGCAGCACCCCTTTGGTAGCTGTGGAATAACAGGGTAGAAATCGTAAGACAGGGAAAAGTGTCCTGAAAACTGGGGAGTTTTTTTAACATAGAATGAAACTGGCATATCAAAATATCACAAAGGGAGTGAAATGACATGTGGTTTATATGTTACTTTCTCCATGGTTTATGGAACATCTTTCTGGGAACTATTTTTCAAATTACACAATGCATTAACCTTTAAAAAACGTATTCTAATGAAGCAGGTCCAGTTTGGACTAAACTATTGAACTTCAGTTTTTAGTGTCTGGAAAAAGAACTGCAAAATTAATTTGATTTGTGCAAAATACTTCTTTTATGTTTAATGGCATAAAAGTGACGGTAAAGTCCTATGAGAAATTTCAAAGGGATTGTTTTAACTGATATAATCGAGTGGCAAAGGATTTCAGCCAGTAGATATGTCATGGCAAATTTGGCTCGTTCTTCGCTGAAATGAAAACAACCCATGAGAATGTTGCCATTGTAGCAGCTCGTTTAATCAAAGCTATTTTATCATGCAGACAGTTGTGTCCTAAGATTGCTCAAAAATGTATCAAAACCCAGTATTGAGTATCAGGCTTCTGAGTTCAAAGATAATCTGTAATACCAGAATTCCATTTTTATACTGGCACAGGCAGTGATGTGACAGTGTGATGATACATATGGGTGGATTCTGCCAGGATTACATTCCATAGCATACGAATGCCTCTAATATGATCTCACTGCTGGGTAATCTGTATAGCCTTCAGCCTCTTCATTTTAATTTTAATGTTCCCAAGTATTTCTCTCTGAAATTTTTCAGTCCTCTTCCATATAATCTTTTGCATCTAGCCATTACAAGAGACAAGCTACATAATTTACTTGAGAGGAGAGCTATAGGGTAAATCCTGCTGCTGCTCTTTGGCCAGACCTACTGTATATAGATAGTGTAGTCTGTATATCTATTGACTGGTGGTACTGTGAATGATTAATGGGTCTGCGGCTTCTTTAGAGTGTTTGGACTCACCAGGTGTGTACATGTGCAAACAGAAAGCTCTGTGTGCTTGAGGGGAAAAAATGGCTAGCAGTGACCTGCCATAGTCAAATCTGTTCATACAGCTCCTAGTGGATTTCTTTTCCTTCGGGAAATTCAAGTGCAGACCTGAAATTGTTGGTAAGCGGGATAAATTTGTTGCTGTGGAGAGTTCTTGACTACTGCCTTTTGCAGGAGATTGTCGGAGACTTACTCATTGGTGTGGATTGTGCATCAATGTCACATTAAATCTTGGTGTGAAGAGAGGGGGGTATCAGTGTTCTGGAAAGGCAGTGGCCTAAAATAGGTGCCATTAGCAAAACAGCCCAGTCTGTAGTTTGCTCCCAAGTGGAAAAGGGCAGCTGGAGGCAGGCTAGATGTCACCTGAGCTTGCCTGACAGGCCTTAATTCAAATGCCTGTAGTTAAAAACTGGGTTTTCTACAATAAAGGCCAGCATGTATGTAGTACAAGTTTGCTTTATGAAATATATTTGTCTTATTGTGAGGACAGCGTTCATGAAAATGACTACTGGCAGCATCATGAACGTGTGCCCTTTGTGTAGACAAGGGCTGGGCCAACTTTCCCAGCACAGCTGCTCCTCAAAACATACCAATCATATGCTGTTATACTCTGGCTAAATCAACCCTAAGTCTCCCAACTTGAGCAAACCAGTGCTGGTAATGTCAAGGTGGAGGAAAAAGAAGTCAAGTTTTGAACCACCAAGTGAATTTCTACTGTGGTTGAAGTTATGAATGCAGTTATGGCAGCCAGTATAAAATTACTTTGCGTTCATCACTTAACCAAAGTAACGTCATTAGAATATGCAGATATCCAGGCAAGATTACGTGAGGATGGTCACATTAAGTATATCAACCCAGAATCTTCACTTCAGAGTTGCTGAATAAAATGCTGGTAAAGAGTTGAGGCACTGGCTACAGGAGCTACGAGATGTAAAGGCAGGGAGGTAGGGAATGCTTTTTTATCAGGAGGCAGCTAGTTTTCTCCCACTCTGGAGGGAGCATTTGCTACACTTGTTCAAAGGTTGGTAGACAAAATGTAACCTCTGTTCTGTAAAATAATTTCAAGTCGTTGCTGAGATCCATCACTGTAATAATCTCATGTTATTTAGAGTGTTTCTGGAGGGAAAATAAATGAGGCAAGTGAATCTACCATGTTTTCCTAGGGTAATCGTAGCCATGTTTTTTGTGCAAATCCTGTTTACCTTGAACAAATATGTCAAGACTACAGGGCTCCATGTGAATAAATCTGCTTCAGTAAATCCCCACATAATGAAATACCTAAACCTCTGCATGTGATTTTACTTTTATTTCTTTCTCTATGTAGTGTGCTAACACTAGAGTGTTACTGCTATACTTAATAAGGGATTGTAATTCAGTGCTGTCATTCAAGCTAGAGATTCAATGGCAAAATGGATTCTCAAAGTGTGACGGAATTACTTTAGTAAGGTTGTTTCTGTGTTTTTGTGTAGATCTGAGTTTTTGCATTATGCTTGAAATCTGCTTAGGAAAACCATGATTCAATAAAGCAGTAAGAGATTGTAATGTTCTTTCCTGTCGCCAGCAGTTGTGCCATTAGTTTGTAAATCTATAAATGGCCACAGACTGCTTGATATGAGTTTACATAATTAATGCTTTGGAAACCTGCCCAAATTTAAAGGACTGGCAGTGTATATGGGATAACATTATTTTTTTTTAAACTTGCATAGGGAAAAATCTTTTTTCCTGCTGTCAGCTGCTTGCCTCTCCTTTATTTTAATTATTCACTTTAATTTTTCTTTCTGTGATGTAAAAGTCTGGAGTAATTTTAAAACACGTAAAGTAGTGTTTGGTTCGAAAATAAAAACATATGAACTTGAAATGTCCCAGAAGGTTGTTTTTCTGTTAAGTGAAAATATTTTCTGGCAGTCTTGATTTCCTCATTACTACAGTTCAAACCTACACATGAACAAGAAAAATGCACAGCAAGAAAAATGCAAGACTTCAGACTTTGTCATTTATCACTTTTCTTGTCTGTACCACATGCATATGCTTAAAATGAAGAAGTGAAAGGTGGTAAGAAATTGAGCTTTGGGATACAAATAATAGGAAAAAAATTGTATTATCTGACCTGGAAATTTTGGAAGAGTTCCATTATCTCTGGCTCACACAAACACTGAAGTGGTTGGATTAAATGGCAGGGCAGAGTTTTTATTTATAGTACAGTGTATGCTGAAGCATAGCTTGTTACATGGGTAGGGAAATGGCTGTAGTTGGGTTTGAGAACTGCGAATTCTCTTAGTTTGGTGAAAAGCTGTCTTAGGTAAAAGTGAGGGGGTTGCATGTTCAGCTTGAATCAGTAGGTCTTCCTCCTTTGTCATAAAGCTTGTTAACAGCTATTTACTGTTATGAACATGAGTATGAACTTGTGCCACATTGATAGCCTGTTATTTGCTCCTTTACTGAGTAGAACCAGCTTTAACAATGCTATGACAAGCATAAATACTGCATCTTTTCCTCATAATTAAAACAAAAAGCAGGAAGAAACGCTGAAGGCAAAATCCAACAAGTCTAATAAAAATGTTTCCTTGTTAGTGTTGATTATTCAGTGCTCCTTAGTAGGTGGTAAATCTGCTGTGACTCAGCTGGTGATGGTGTGGTAGGTAGTTTATGTTGTCTGCATATCAAGTCTTGTATAAACATAATAAAGAAGATTTTTGAAAAAGATGGAACCGATAATTATGCAGACTTTTTAAGCTAAAGAACTTGTTTGAGATTTGGACAGGTTTTGTGATTTTCACTTCAATGAAAGATTTATACTTAGACTAAACTTGCACGCAAGTAAGCAAGTTATGAGAGTTATTTCATACAGACTGTCTAGCACGCAGAGGCATGCATGTGCACACAAAATCGCTGTGGGATCTAGTTCATTTTTGGTAATGTATTTGTTTTAGTCTTCCAAGCTTTTATCAATCCCCCTGTACTCTCTCGGTTCTAGTAACATGGTCAAATAGCAGTTGGTAAAAATGTTAGGATGTTGTTAATGTGCAGTAGTGAATTCTTAGAAAGCAAAGTTTCTCAATAATGTAACAGATGTTTATTATATTCCCTTTCCACTTGGAAGTACTTACAGAAATTAGCAATGGACATCAGATGCTATTAGTATATTCATTTGAAGGGAATGGAAGGTTGTTTATAGTATTAAGGCTGAAGAAAAATTACAGATGCTCCACCACAGAAAGGAAATTGATATTCTTATTTATGCCCTATTTCAGTGTAGAAATCTTGGGCATTGTGAAGATTTTTTTTCCATGACTTGGCTTTCCTAGGTTATTTGGGGTTGGTTTTGGTTTTTTCTTTTTGGGTGGGGTTTTTTTCCCTTTTTTTGTTTGTTTGTTTGTTTTTGTTTGGGGGTTTTGGTTTTTTTTTCCCCCTTCATTAATTTGCTTTTGTAGTGTTAAAACACTTGTCAGTTGTAAAAAAAAAAAACCGGCATGGGAAAGACGGTCTCATTTTAGAACTCTCTGAAGTTGTTAAGTGGTATTAATGTACTTAATATTCTCTTAAATCAAAGAACATTCCTTTGGAATGAATCTTCTCTAGTGCATGCTGGGTTACAAGATTAGTGATGAGACAAACAAAACTTTCTACATACCATAAATTCTTCACAAACAATTGGATACATGCCTGAGTGAAGTACAAGTGAAAATGCGAAGTCAGTCATACACAGATTGCCTAGCTGATAGGTCTGTGCATAGGTGCACATGCACCAGAATTAACATAAGCCTTGCTTTTATGTAGCTGATAGTTTTCTTTATTGGCATTTTTCTTTTTCTTTCAATAAAACGCTGGATGGAGAATTCTTAAAAAAGTAAATATGGACATAAAAAGATGGGTTAGAAATTGAGATTATTCCCCACTGCTTGCTTTCATCTCTGTAGATAAAATGCAGTGTGTTGAAATGGAGCAGGTGATGTAATGGGTATAGAATTTGGATATATAATCAGAGAACGTAAACTCTATATTGTTTGCCATATCCTGGGTAGGAAGGGAAATAGATGGGAGAACAGATGAAACACTTTGTTAGTAGCAAGAATAAGTATTTGTGATTGATCTTAGTACTCCCTTAATCATACACATAGCTATTATTTTACATGTTGCATACTTACTATATCTCTTTACTTTTTTTTTCCCTCTAATCCATTGTTTTAAAACAATTTCATATTTTAGCTTTCTTAAGACAAGTGAACAATGCCTCTGCTTCACATGTTGTTCACAGTACTGGAACAAAGAATTTCTGCCAAATTTTGGAATTTGATACTGCTTCCTAAAATCATCAAGTATTTATCTTCTTAGTGGTTTCTATTTTCACACTCTTTAATTAAAGACTTACTGGAAGTCTGTTGCTTCTTTCTTCAGACATTTGCTTGAACTGTGGAAGCTTGCCTTTGATTTCTTCAAGCTCACAATGTGGGACAAAATAGAAAGGGTCACCTGTGATTTTTCTTAAGCTGTTGTGGTTTTTTTTTTTTTAATAAGCCAGGTGATCAGTCTTGAGATCCATCTCATCTAATGATGCAAGATCAGATACATTTTCCAGCTGGAAAAACTATATGCAGTTGGAATCAACCTTTGTAGGACTGGGCTGTATGCAGCTAGTGTCATAGACATGTGTGAGAATGTTCAGTTTGGAGACCAAGAACTAGGTCAAACCACTTTATTTTGACTGTTCTGTTGGAAACACTGAGCAATTCTCTTTTTTTGGTTTTTGTTTGTGTCTATAGCTTTCTAAACTAAAAAGGAAAAGCTGCTTAAAATCTTTACTGATAGACTTAAATGCATTGACAAGCTCAAACTGCAGTTCTCAAAGCATAACAACATTTCATATTTGACTGCTGGTTTTGTTAACTGATTAAGTTTGCTTATTCTTTGTGAGTTTAGCATGTGATACACAGCAATACCCAAGAATTCTTATGTATGCTTCAGATACTTAATTGCTTTATCAGCTGTCTGCCTCTGACAGTCTTACTCCAAAGTTAAAACACAGTATATTGCAAGTACCATTGCCAGGTGCACGTCCAAAGCTATTAATCCTTGCACTATTTGAGGTCGTGTATGTCTTGGATGTTAGAAGATGATTTTGAGCAGAGAACTTGGATACTTTTTGTGTTCATACAATGGTTGCAATGTTGCAAGTGAAAAACCATCATGACTTTGGAGAAGGGATGATACCATTCAATTTTTATCTTTTGTTGAATATTATTTCAACTATAGTAATTCAACAGTGTAATGGGGGATTCATAAATAGAAATTAAATCCCATTACACAGTAGTAAGGTACTAAGTACTTTCTTATAAGCTTGTGTGCATTTAAGAATTGATAAATGTCTTGTGCTGCTATGGGCATGGTGCCTGCATATACAGCCTCAGTGTGATGGGCAGATTGTTCTTTTCTGTTTCTAGATGTTTCTGCAAGAAATAGATTACTACGTCTGATGAAATACTTGTTTCGGTTCAAGAATATGTTATTTTAGATACTTTTTTTATTTGATCCTCTGAGAACTTGTGAACTAAACCACAGACTGGAATGTGGTTCTCATGAGATGGGCATGGGTGTGTTTATTTTAATATTAAATCTTGACAGAGGAACAAACCTTTCAAACTCCCTGATGCGTGAAATGTGCAGCAGTGTCCATCTTGCCAATTGCGGAAGGTAGCTTGATGGCACCTGTTTCTGGATGGGTGTCTCAATCTAGTTTGTCTCCCTTCAGCTGGAAAGCAAATAATTCTGTACAACTCATCTTCTTTTAGTTGCCAAAGTTTTTCCCAAGTGTACACAAATCACGAGACATTCTTCCTCACTGAAATGAATTACTGTGGAAATTGCTCAAGAACCAGAAAGACTTATCAATGGGGACTTCAGACTTTTAACCACTAACTGCTGTTCTTTGAGCCCAGTTTTCCATCTGTCTTGTAATCTACCCATCCAGTCTGCATGTCTCCAATTGTGGAGATTGTGTCAAAGTCCAAGTAAATGACATTCGCTGCTTTTCCCTTGTATGCAAAGCCAATAATTGCATTACAGAACGCAGCAGGGTTGGCCAGACACAGTCTGTCCTTGGAAAATTTGTACACCCTTCTCTCAGAAGAAATTGCAGTCGTAGTTCCAGATACTGTTTTTCATTATGCCTTTGATTTTTTGATTCTTCAAAAATGCATTGATATTTATAGATGAGAAGTGGATCGAGAGAGCGGTGATGCTGAATGCTGCCTGCCATTGAATACGTAATGAGAGTAATGTTGGGCACTGCCTGTTAGTGAACGTATTCTTAAGAAACTCTTTGCTTTACGGTCCACAGTCTTTAATGCTGATCACTTCAATCCATTTATAATTTGTGGGCAGAGCCAGACCAACAGCATCTGAATTCCTCACCTGCTTAAGTCCTTAGTATGTTGTTGAGCATTCCCTATTGAGGAGCTGTTGTTAAACAAAGTCCATGCTTTTATTCAGCTGATCATCCCTAAAATATGACTACCTTGTATGCAGCCATGTCTGAAGACCACGTTTCTCTTTCGGTGTTTGCATTGCATGGTGCTTTTTGAAAGCTTGAAAGGGAGTTAGACCTAGAAAACTTGGGAGACTTTTCTTGTTCCTCTGCATCTCCTACATGCCTTTATTGTATATCTTTAAGCAGAATATGTCGGGTTCTTTGGCCAAGATACAGTTTTCTTCATAGCCCAGCCTGGGTGGAGTTGCCTTGGACCTATTTCCTTGGACAGGAGAAGGAGCCAGGCTCGGAAAGACCAGCTCTTCTGGGCAAGATGCAGTCGCTGTGTCATCAGCTGTGTTCAGGTGGAGTTGCATCAGCCCAGAAAAAGACATTCCAGGCCAGTCTGGAAAAAAACAACAAACAACTAGCTCTGAGAACAAAGCCAGGGGAGCAATGCTCTGGAGATTGTAATTATAAACAAGCTTTATCCTTGTGCAAGTAAGTGGCCATAATTTAAATTGAAATAAGGGTTTGAGGTTCCTTTTATTAACAAGGATTTTTTTTCATGGAAAAATAATGTCCTTTTAAGTTTTTTGGTTTGTGTGCTATTGATTTGAAAAGGAATATCTATCAAAAATGGTTCAGCTTGAAGGAGTTCCAGGGTCATTATGCATTGAAAATAATGGATAGGCTTTGCTCTGTCTCTACCCTTCAAAAATATTGAATTGTTCAATGTTGAATTTTATTTAAATTAAATTGGACTTTATTTAAGTTAAATTTTTAACAGTTTAATGACTGGATAAAGAAAGGAGTGGTATTTTCTAAGATTCAAGACAAAGCAGTATCTGATGACAGCAGCCAGGGACAGTTTGTTCAAACTCTGTCCATAGAACTCCTGTTCTCTTTACCAGCGGAGCTGCAGACTTGGTTATTCTCAAACAACAGTTATCTTGCGTATTTTCAATTTTGTTCATCGTTTTACTAAATGACAGGAAATGAGCTGCAGAATTAAAGCTCAAAATGGTGGTTGGACCACTGAAGTGGGATCCTGAGTTTAAATATTTAAAAATTTCCAGCTTTGTACCCTAAAAATCGATAGTTACTGTACTGAGTCAGATAAATAAACAAAATTTATTTTGTGGGAAGGAGCCTTGTGAGAGAGATGGTGAAAAGGATGGAAGTAGAACACAGAAAGAAGTGCTTGAATGACCTGAAAACAGATGAGAGAGATGACAGCAAAGTAATGAATACTTTTTTGTATATTGCTTTAGGTAGATACATAGAATTGCTGGCAACTACATCTTTACATCTGCATTGTCCTTACTGGTCCTAATGTAATAGCAAGTTACAGCCTATTAATTCAGTTCTGAACTGTAGTTCGGAAGCAAATGGCCCAAGTGTTTGTGTTGCACTGGCTGAAAGGATTTCTTTCGGCATCAAGAGAAGCTAGAAAATACGATATGGAGGGTTACTCTTTTAGAGTTTTTAGAGTTTCGGGGTTTTTTTGGCCTTGAAGTTAGCATGTGACAGCTTGTTCTGGTTCATTTCCCACAGAGATGTAATTGAAGTTCTGTATTTCCTGTTGGCTGACATAGGTAGCTACCTTTCAGCACATAGATCCTCCTTAGAGATATCCAGTTCTCTTACTAGGCATCAGAAGATAGATTAAATTTATGTTGTCTGGATCTTTCTTTGATGATCTTTTTTTCTCTTTTAAATTACTGCAACTTATAGGACAGGTTGTTCTTACCATGCTATGACATCGACTCAGTTACAGTGGGAGTCGAAAAGAAGTGTTAACTTCAAAACTTAATAAAGCAGAATCAATTACTAGTTTCTGGTTATCGATGAAGTAATAAGCCTTGATAATAGGCCTCAAAATAACAAGCTTTATTCATCCTGTCTATCAAGGGCCATAGTCAAAATGAGAAAAATCTACCATTTCTATATTAAACAGTATAATTGTAAGTGAAAAAAGTATCATTTCAGTATGATTGCTTCTGCTCCTCAGTTGATTCCTTGAACCAACAGAATGGCTTTGAAATTAACAGAATCAATAGCCTGGGGGCAGAGAAACTCAAGTTAGGAAGAGTGTTGGTACTTGACCAGGAGTTGTACTGCTAAAACTTCTCTGCTGATCTCTAAGAATGTGCCAGTGGATCTCAGTGTAGCAAATGTTGCTCCATAGGTAAGAGTAACATTGCTTTTGTTCCATCTTTTTGGAAGCTGTCTGAGCAAAAAGATCCTGTAAGTTGAAAGCTTATTATCTAGGCTACTTTTGTAGATAGATGTGCATGTATGTGTTTTGCAAGATAACTGCTGCATGTTGACAACTTGTTTTTCTGAAGTAATATTAGACTCGTGTACACAGTGTAGGCATACTAATATTTTGAAAAATAAAGATTTAATTAGGAAACTTCAGCTGTAAATTACAAAACTGTGCAATGCTTTTTGTTTATGCTGTCTTAATAAGGTATTCTTTGTTGCCCTTTTTAAGGGTGTGGTGTATATGGCACCTATTTTCATGGTTCAGAGTACTTATAAATGTGTATTTTGTAGCTAGTTGGTGTTTTATGTAATCCGTGATGAGAAAGATGATCTAACATTGGCTATAGCTACCTGACAGGAGGATACATAGAGGCACATCTTCTGCAGAAGTGCACAACAATATGACAGAAGGCACTGGGCACAAGTTGGAACAAGGGAAATTTATTTTTCTAAACCACAAAGATGAGAAATACTGGAACAGGTTACCCAGAGGCATTGCTGAATGTGTGTCCTTAGAATCTGTGTTCAAGACTTGGCTAGTCATGACCCTGAGCAACCTGATCTCATTAGGTCTGCTTCAAGCAGGGGGTTGAACTAAATGATTTACAGAAGTCCCTTCCACCCTAAATTATTTCGTGATTGTGGCTGTCTTAGAAATTTGTCTTGTTTATTCTACTGCATAGAAACAGAACTGTTTTTAAATATTTCCCATTTTAAGCTATATTTGGTTTTGAGCCAAAGAACCACCATTTCTCCATGTTTGGGAGCCAAAGTAAATACAAAAATATGAAATAGCAAAAATAAAAGTTGCGTAGTGTTAGATTATCATTGAAATCTTGGCTGGTGGTACAATGGCACTGGATTTGGAAAGTGAAAGCACTGCTGTGAACAATTTGAATGTTATAAAGTGGTGCTCCCAAATATATGGTGCTAATAAATTTTCTTAAGGCATGCTTCATTTGTCTAGCACTCTGGGAGGCAGTGCTGGCTCTTGCCTCCATGCCCTCTAAAAATCTTTGAAATGGTGAAGAACAAATAGTTTCAATGTAAGGCAAAAGGAATTGTGGTGACAAAGCCAAATTTACTGTAATACAGTACAGCTGTATTCACCCTCTAGTCTTGTGGGGCAGAGTTCAAGGCTTTTCACTCTATGGGTAAAAGCAAAAAGTAGGACAGTACTTTATCACGAGAGACCATACACACTTAAAGTGCATCAGTTGAATCATAGAATAAGTGAAAGTAATACTTTGTCCCAGTATTGGTTTTGCTGAGCCTTTAGTGAAGCATACGAAGAGATAGCTTAAAATTTAAGTTGCCAAGATGAATTTATTTCAAAACAAAACATGGTGCCTTTATTTCATTTGTGCTTCATTCTTGAAGTTTGTTGCTATATCAACACCTCAGGGTTACTTCTGAATGCGATAATTGCTAGCTGATACGTTATCAGCCAGCTGTTAACATATCTTCTGAAGTTGGAGGGAGAAATAGAGTGATCTTCAGCTGAAGATACTTTATTCGATAGGGCCAAAATATATTTTGGGGTTTGGTTAGAAACAGAAAAGAGCCAGTTAATTCACATTCCAGTCACCTCATCACCCAAGTTCTTTCACGTTCCTTGAAACTGAGGAAAATCAAACCAGCTGGCCATTTTAACTAACTCTACATCTATTGTTGCCAACAATGCTGTAAGGATATAGTGGGGCATTGGACACAGTATTTCAAAGGCTTTAATTCTCTGTTATTGAAACAAAATTCTGTTATTTGTTCTTTTGAGAAGCGAACTCTCAGGTGGTTTTATTTGCTTGTATAGCTTGGAAATACTGCTGTCCCCAACACTGAATTAGTAAACAAATATTGCTTTAATGCAACTAGCCCAGTGAACCATTTCTGTTCATCTCCTTGGTTCTTTCCACTTATTAAGTAGCAAAGGAGTGATATAAATCTCTTCTTAGTAGTTACAGTTTTGCCTTTTCAGTCTGCTTTGCAATGGTGATTTGTTAGGGGGATGTTAGACCTAAACCAAAGGGCTTTGACTGAACTTTTGGTGTGAAAGTAGAAATTAAAAATTGGGCCTCTCTGTTTGCCTTGTAGCTAAATATGAACCATCACTTAAAACTAGCTGGTAAGAATAAGACATGGTAGCAGTGCTTATGCATTCTCTTTTCTCTTCCTCTATTACTCCATGATTAAAGTGATAAGAACAAGATGATACTTCACGTAATCCCTGGTGGATTCAAAGCTTGAACAAGTGTCCAGCTGAATATTTTGTATATTATTTTCTTTATTTGTTTTCACATTTTAAAGATACGAATTTCAGGTAATTTAGAGTTAAAATTTTTTGAAGTTTCAATATTTGTTTGCTCTTGGCTGCTGTTGCCTATGCATGACCACTTTTTTTTTTTCCCAGCTAGTCAAACTGTAGTGCTCCCAGCTGGATTCTTCAGTCCATTTGTAGCTATTTTCTTCTTTCTGAAGAGTTATTGGTGGCTGGTTCCCTTATGATGCAGCTGATTCATTAAGCTGCCTTTAACAGTCTTTCCCCTTACAAGAGTGCTTTCCCTAGAGTGATTCTAACACTGCAAGTGATCTAATGAATTCAGTGTAGTGCTTTTAGTTCAGGTACGCTGTGCATGGTTTGTCCTGCTGGTTTTGGCCATCAACTGACTTTTGTTGAAAAGAATGCTTGCAGAGCAGTGGGGAATTTCTGTTGGCAAGCATGAAGGGAAAGATTGGTTTTCAGAGGTAGGTATGGGTCCCAGAGTCTTGCATTTGGAGATGGCCTCAATGTGTAAGAATTATGCTACAAATACAAATACTTAAGACCAGAGTGTCAGTAATGCATGCCAAAAGCTAATACAAGTGAATATGTGTTAGGAAGGGTTACCCTTGCCTCGCTCTGTGCTTGCAAGCTTTCTTTTCAGTTTGTAAGGTATTTTCAGAATCTCTTTACATTGGAATTAGAGGGTGTTTAGTTTATCATTCAACTCTTTCAGCAAGGAGACAGAGGAATAAAGGTATTCTAAAATGATAATACGACAAAGTTATTTTCTCAAAATCAAATGCATTCTTATCACAGAATCATAGCGGTCAAATTCCTGTGACTTCCCTTGCCCTTTCAATCATGTTTAATGAATGTTTCTCTGAGTGGTGGCCAAGATAGAGATACTACTCAGAATGGGAATACCTGCTTTCCCTATTAGTTGTTCAGAACACAAGCAAAATCTATTTTGCTAGTGTGTTTCTGAGAGCGGTCCTCATTTACCAAACTAATTGATGCAAAGTCCTTTACATTTGTATTGCTTTAGGCTGGCCCTCTCTTGACTACACCGACGGTGTCTGTGGAGCACATAGGGTTGAGGTCTCATCAACTGGCTGCAGAGGCCCCTCTGTGTACTCCTCTTGGCTGCTCCAAGGATTACAAGTGACCATGTGGGCCTTCCTCATAGGCCTTAACATGAGTTGCAATTTCTTATATTTTTTTGGTAGGCTTTTTTGTTTGTTTTTAATTCAGACCAATGTGGCAGAGTTGGCTTACAGTCTCCTGCACAAAACTGCCTTTTCCGTTTAGGTTCGGGAAATGCTTGAATTTGTTGATAAGGGTCCAGGTCTCCTTTGAACTCATGTGATCATGTGACCTCCTTGAGTCTGAAACATTTGAACTGTTTTTTTAATTCTTTAAGAACTATTTATTTACAATGTACTTATCTATAAGAAAAGAGGGTTGATTCACATCCTCTTGTGTTTGTATTTTTATAGCGTGTTGCTGAGAAGTATACTGTGTGTAGGTGGGCACAAAAGTGGGATGTTGGAAGAGTGCAAGGGCTTCTGGGAAGATGTTGGAGTACTGATCTTTTGGCAGGAAGAAGGTCTGGATTGATGACTAAGTAGCACACTGACCTGATTTGGGGAGAGATGTTATTCCCTAGAAAGAATGCATGGCTAATTTGTATTCCCTACAAAGAGTCCACTACTATGCATTGATAGTTCTGCCACGACAGAGAGCACTTTCTGTGCTTTCTGCCTTCCTTCTGTCCTCATTGTTCTTTGGTTTTGTCTCCTATGTAGTTTTTCACTCTCTGGAACCCAAGTGCTCTCACTCAGCAGCTATGGTTCCCAATAAACTCAGGTTCTTCTAACTTCGGGAGAGAGAACCATTGTTGCAGCACTAGAGCTAGAAGAGAGTATGTGATTCGGTGTAGTGGCCTCTCCTGCGTTGGGCAACTTGAGGACAGGTCATGATTCTGTTGAGCACACCTCATTTGAGAGAGAACATGACTATTGCCACTCAATTTAGCATGAGCTGAGTGATCTTCAGATAGAAAGTAATTAGGAGATGTTCAAATAAGATTCAAGATCTGTACGATGTAGTACTAAAAGAAAGAATAGTGAACTCCCAAAGGAATCCATTGCTTTTTCTTCCTTTTTTTTATCTATAAAGTAGCTGTACACTAAAATGCGTCAGGAGGGAGAAAGGGGAAGAAAAGAGAAAAATCTCACATGTAAATTGTAGCATACCAACTTCCACAGATTTCTTGTGCAATTTTCAATTTGTTAGTTAGGTCTGTTTTGACATCTGATAGAAAAACTTGTCAGTGTTGGCTTTGGTTGCTCTACTTCTGTCCATAACACTTGCAGAAACTGGTCAGTCCTGGTAGGTATTGTGTTACATTTAAAATTCATCCCTCAATTTCAGACAATCTGGAATGCTCACAGCCCATGGAAGTGAATGTGGTTTAGTCATAGGAAGTGTGGCATCTGTGGTGTTGCTTTAGCACAGTTATTTTCCTTTAAAAATATGCACCTAAGTAATAGTAAGAAGGCTATTTGTCTGCCTTGTGTTGTGCTGCTCTTTGGATCAGGCCGCACCTTCAAGAGGAAGGCCAGAAGAGCACTGTTGCTGAGATCAACTGGGTCCTCTCAGCTAGGAGAATTTCTGCTGGGTGGAGAGAAGGAAATAGTATGCAAGGAGCTTACAGAAGGTGTAGAATATAGTTATGTGAAGAACAGCATGGAGCAGACCCTCTAGCTAGATTGCAAGGACAAGAAAAGAAAGATTATCTCCATCCTTTACTATATGCTGCGGGGGGAACATAATGACAAAGGCTGAGGAAAAGGCACTTAAGGACATGGTATAGTGGTGCACTTGGCAGTGTTAGGTTTGCGGTTGGACTCTATGATCTTAAAGGTCTTTTCCAACGTAAATGATTCTGTGATTATAGTATCTTTCTCCTAAACACTGTGGGGAACCTGCAGTATTTGTGGCCATCCAGGCCATCACTGAAAGGATCCTGTACTTAAAAGTGTACTAGAGGAAAAAGAGCTGCCATGTCAAGACAGGGTGGGGAGGACAAGGATTTATTTTTTTATATTTGAAATTAATCTCCTTTTCTTCTGTTCTGCCTTATTCTCTATTTTTAAAAATACATTATTCCTGTTTATGTTCTGCAAGAACTGGCTTTGAGTTTAAAAGCTGTCTTGGTGGTTTTGATATGCTAGCTATAAAGAAAAGGTCTAAAGTGTCCTACCTCAAAGCTGTTGCTGTCTTGGGATCCCATTTAGATCTCATTTCTGGTTTTAGAAACTTCACTGAGAGTTTTTAGGCTTAAATAAAATCAAGACTTCTTGTCATTATAATTGACTACTTATGAATAAAACACCACATCAATCTAATTGGAATCAAACCCAATTGAATTCAATCTTGAATTAGAATTAGGTCTTCAAATTAATGTAAAGTACAGTTGAGATATATAGAAACAATTGTCTTAAAAAACCCCAAACAAAACAAAAACAAACTCTTGAATTTTTTTCTAAATTTAAATATTTTTTTAAAAATTGAGTTTTAATACAGAAATAAAATTATTGTATTTGAATCGAGTACTGTAAGTCTTGCTGTGTTCTTAGACATGAATATTCAGTGGAACTAGGAGACCATCTTTGCATTCATGCTCAGCTCTCCAAAGTTAGGTTGGAGTTTTGCGGTCTACATCATTTTAACAAATCTAGTTCACTGTCAGTAAGGGATAATAAACTTTTTACTAGGCATCTTTATGAGGCATATTAAAGGCGTTTGAAATCTGTTGGGTTTTCTTCCTGGTTTCTGCTATTTGGAATCTTCTTGGTATCCAGAGTTGCATACCCATAGCAGCTTCATATACTGAAAATAAAAGAAGTGAGGATGTCTCCCAGATAAGGAGGCAACTGCCATGCCTTTCCCTGTGATGGTATTGTACTGCGGAAAATGTCAGTGTGTTGAGTTTTCTAGAAGCCTTGCAGTCTTCTGGAACCTGGCAGAGTTGCCTTTGGAAAACTGACTGTTTCCTGGCTGAGTGGTTTTACTTGATCAGTCTTTAGATAAAAGGAGGATCTCATCAGAGACACATCAGTTTTTTCATCAGTTTTACTTGTATGCTTCCTTCTATAACGGGAAGAGGCATAAAGTGTTTGGCTTGGGTCTTTACATTTGACGTGCAGACAACTGCAGGTGCTCAACAGTACTACTAAATCTTTTTCACAAATTGGGGATTGCAGCCTCTCGGCAACTCCAGTCATTAGAATTTCTCCAAAAGAAAACAAGGGAGGGTAGGCTGGGGTGGTACCAGACAATGAATATGTACTTGTCTAAAGAAATTTTGAATATCAGTCTGCAGTGACCAAGAGAGAAAGGAAGAAGGGAGTTAGAGTGAGGGATGAAAGGAAAGACAAGGAAGTTCAGCATCACTCTCCCTTGTTAAGTAATGGCAGGTCATACATCTCGTTGTTGTTGTTGTTCAGGATTTAGCTCCTGAAGTAAAATGATTTTGTGCAAATTTCTGTTTTTTCCTGAAAACTTAATTTCAGCCATCGTCATTGGAGAGATGCCTGAAAATCTATTGGGAATAAAAATCTGTATTTTGAGAATGAGAAGAGAAATAATAACCCAAAACATAATTCTAGCGGTACTGTCATAAGTTTGGGGAAAGTCATTACTTCTTTTTTTAAGCATTGGCATTTAACAGTTCTGAAAATATGATAAGCCTAACAGTGACAACTGCCAAAACCAGGACACAAGGGAACATTAAAATTGTATGTACAAGGAAGGAGAATCCAATCCTCCCTCACCCCGCCAAGACAAGACAAAACACCTTCTTGTAGCCTAAAAAAATTGATTAGTCTGTTATGAAGCCTGTGTTGTTCTGTGTTGTTCTAAGATAAATTTTTCTAGATGGATATACAAGACATTTCTTGCTTTATGTGCTGGTCCCCTTGAAAACATAAAAGTGAATGTTTAAAAAAAGTTTCTTGGTGATTTTGAGTAAAGTGTATATGCTAGTTAGGTGTCCTGCTGTAATTCCAACTGGAAAATTACATTTTCAGCCCAATGTAGGAGAAAAAAAAAGTTACAGCATTTTTATTTGGATCTAGTTACTATTGATCCTCTTCCCTAATTTGGCTGTGTGATTAGCTTAATGTTAAAAATCCATGTTTTTTACTAAGAAGAAAAAAAAACTTAAAAGTTTCTTTGCCTGTGGCTCCTATGGCTGGCTAGGTTTACTATAAGTCTCACATTTAAAGATTTAAAGGAAAAATACTTGTATTTTTTTCCAGTTACTTCATGCACTTCTCTACTACTGTAATTGTAGAAGATGTTACAGCTAATGATAATACTAAACTAATGGAAAAATACATGTATTGGAAACCACAATTTTACGTGACTGTTAGTTTTCTTTTTTTTAAATACACTGAGCTTCCAGGAGAATCCATGTTTAAGCAATTGTTCAGTTGTTTGCAAATAGCAAATTAAACAGCCCTGTATTGTTATATTGTCGTATTCCGTTACTGGTTATATGATTACAAGATAATGCATTCTAATCTTCTCTTTTTTTCCACTTCTTCCCCAGTGAAAAGGCAGAGTCTGAAAGTTCAGATCAATGCAACAGATGACACTGTTTGCATGAGGTATCTTCGACCAAGTCAAAACACCAAACTAGAAGGTTTTGTCCTGGGTTATGGAAGCAGCTTCTTTTCTAATCAGTACATTCCTTTACCTTCGGAAGGAAAAAACTATGTAACAGAACTTGGTAAGGCATATTTGCTTTGCATGCTATTGTTGTTGTGATTTATGGGGTGAGAATGAGAAGAATATAAACCTTTTGGGTTTCTTAATTCTTGTTTTTATTGGATTGTTGCTCAGGGTTTCTTCGTGTTTGTATAACAGAGAGTACATCAGCTTTCCCATTTCATTAATATTAAACACCACATTAAAACTTCAGCTTTAACTGTACTTGCCAGGTGTGTACAGAATATGAGCTAAACCAAGAAACATCAGTTTGCTTTTGGCTCTGTTTTAGAGTGACTTTGGTGGCAGAGGTGAAGAGAAGACAGTGGTGATTGCTAGCACCCCCAACAGTTTCAGGGAGCGACTTGCTCCCTGGCACAAACTGGCATAAACTGGAGGAATTGCAGGATGGTTTGTAGTTTTAGGAACAATGGTAAGGTTTTATTCTGGCAGCCAGAGAACTCGGCTCAGCACGCACTTCATGTGGATGTTAGAAAAATAAGGTATTGTAGGGGGACAGCAGAAATGCTCTCAAGATTCTTTCCAAAAATACAAAACCCCTAGACCCTATTGCTGAAAAATCTTACGTCCCTTTGTACTCTGAGAACATCTTATATGTGATAAGGTTGGTCTAGTATATCTTTATAGTAAACCAATATATTTTTAAAATTTCACACTAAAAATTCCATGTTCTAGATATTCTAGTGATTCAAGTGCCAGTGGTCACTCCAAAAGGTCTTCAGTGAGTTCCACGCATTTTTCCACAATCAGATTGACTAGATTTACACAAAAATATTCACATTCACCCTGAGAACTTCCTGATCCTCTCATGCTTTGGCTTATCCAATCTTTAAGGGCATTTGTTTGTTACTAAAAGGTATGTTTTCCCGTTGGATTAAGGAACATTGCTTTAGACTATAACCTCATGAGGGAGTGACTGGATTCAGGAGAATCTCTATATCTTGACAAAAGTGGATCCTCTGTTAGGATTAAAATTGCCTATTCCATGAAGATTTGTAAGTGAAAATAGTACAGATGCGCAATCAACTGTAGACCCTACTCAAAGGAAAAACATTTCATTACTTAATTTAGTAGTTAGGCCAATGTAAGAAAACATACAGACTTTGCATATAAGTCATGATTCCTTCCCTAAAATGCATCAGTCCTTTAAAATGTGCTTTGTCCGTTCTAACAGACAGCATAGATCTACATAGCAGAATGAAGTGCGTTGCAGACATTTCCTTGATTTAGCTCTGCGTGCCTGGTTTTGTTAATGGAGCAGCATAATCAGTATTCTGTTTGAGATAACTGTCCCCAGTTGGAACTGGAGTATGGGGAATGAAGCAATGCCTAACTTTTTTTTTTTTAATAGATGAGATAATATACACAAAATTAGATATATCTAAGGCCCATGATCTCCATATTTCCAACCCTGTCACTGTTCATTAAGATAAAATTCATTGTTGTGTTTTTCTGCTGGGTCACACACCTCTTATGACCCTGTTAACAATAAACTTGAAGTCAGCAGTTTTATGGATTCATGAAATTACACATGTATATGGGCTAATATTTTAAAAGAAATTAATAATTAAGTGATCTTTTCTAGGATTTCCAGCAGGGATATATGGCTTTGTAGAAAGTGTGACATCCACCTACATTTCATCCATTAAAATATTCAGCACCTCACTGCAGTGATTCTTATCTTAAAATATTTGGTTTTTCTTTCTTTTGCAACTAATATAATAACCGAGCCAGCAATTGCATAACATTATCCATGAATTGGGAACTGCCTGCAGAGGGCATGGACAAACAGAAAAGGATTCTCTTGGATTTCCTGAGCTTGTAATGAGCTCATGCTGGCAACAAACTCTTGAACAGATTCGTGCATTGCTAGATAGGTGAATTTGAATCACAATGAAGGGTAGATGACAATTATGGAGCAGCATCAAAATTTGGTTCAAAGAAGTATGCCTCTATCGGGATACAAGGTGTGTTTTGTGCTTAATGTACTTTATGACTTTATGTGATGATAAGCAACATTATTATTGATTGTGGAAGGTATTCAGAGTGTGTCAAAACGTATCAAAGTGTAAATTCAGCCGGAGTAATAAATAAGGTGAATAGACCCATCCAAAATTCTGAGCTTGACGTAAACCTTTATCTAAATCTGTTCAGTCTGCATGACTCATGAAGAAAGAGTATTTCCTGGAGAAATTTGGGCTAGTTTTTTGCTAGCTCGGTTAGGAAGATTGTGAGTCAGCCTCCTTGAATTTGTTGGTACTGTTGGAGGAATCCCAAAAGTTGGGTGGAGACAGGAAAATTTTGTAAGAATGAACAGCAATAGGGTAACAGAGTGAACAAAACTAATTTCCTTTTCTGTTTCTAAAACCAGTTCAGAGTTTGACCATGCTTTTGCCTTTCCTTTACCTGAGCCAGATTGTACAGTGTAAGAGGAGAATGTAGTGGCAATCCTGCTTTATAACAACCATAAATGATGGGTGAATTTTGCATATACATATATATATATGTGCAAGAGTTCTAGTACCACCCTGAAATCATTTTAAAAAGTGTATTTCAGAGATGTGTGCTAGAGCAGTGCTTAGCTAAAACACCTTGCTGTGCAGTTTCTTATATCTGATCAATTACCAGAAATGTGCAGGTGTACTAACCACATGGTTTTCAAGATGCCAAATAATGTGAACATTCATTCAGAAGTATTTTGTTTCTTAATAACTTACCAAAACCCCAGATTCTTATTGCTAATGTTAGTTGAGCCTACTGGACCAGAGAATCTGGAGGAGGTCAGCAGCTGCACTTTCAGCTAGCTAAGTGTACTGACCAGCAGCAGGTTCGTTCACAACAGCCCCTTATGTCCTCCTCCTGTATCTTTTCCCATGCTTGTTACGCCACAATACTTGTGATACTTCACTTTCTCCACCTTCGGCCTTTGCCCTTAACAGCATCCTATAGTAAGTCATTAGCAATCCTTAAATTCAGATTAGAGAATTGCAGCCTGAAGATAAAAAGTCTTTTGTTTTGATTTCTGAATCTGCTGGTCTATGAATTCTAAAGGAAGGAGAAAACACCTTCCTTTAAAATTTATTCTAATTTCATTAGTCCGTTTTTATGTTGGTTTGCTTTCAAGTGCATTTCTGTGTTAGCTGAACTAAATTAAACTGAATTAAAATAGCATGCTTGAACATAAGCAGAAATTGCTAGCATTTTGCAGTGCATATTAGTTGCCTGCTGCTGATGATTTGATAGCCTAGTTCATTGCATATGGAAGCAATTCTCCCATATTAGTTTGATGTGTCGGTGACATGTATTTTTGTTATATTCTGGTTGTCACCCGAAGCTGTTAAGGTGGCTAATAAAAGTTTTTTTAATAAGTTTTTATAATTAGTATTACGGAATCTTAGTCTTTTTCTCTTTTATAATGACACCAAAATACTGGTTTACTCCTGTACAACTTCGTAGTCTTCGAAATGTTTCTGCTGTGGTAAGTTGTAGACATACCTGTGTGAATATGTAGTGTGTGTGTCTTTTAGTCTGTCTGGATGAAAAAAATACTGAGTAATTGAAGGAGTTCAGAAAAATATTTCATCTAATTGGTGACCGTTCATTGAGCTGTGGTAGCCTTGATGTTTAAAAGCTAAAACAAGATGACTAATGCTTCTGTCTAATATTTTTGAGAAGTGGGTGGAAGTGGTGTATGAATATATACTGAATGCACATGCATGTGTCTACTGTATGTATCAAATGCTATAGAAGGAAATACTGTAGTGCCTCAGGGTGTGACTAGCATTCCCTTCTGCTTCAAAAATCATTTGGTTAGATCTGTGTGCCTCCAGGAGTGTTGTGCTTTGGTCTAAAGTGGCATTGCTTTATTTGGCTGTGGATATTTAAACTTGGAAAAGCAATTCCCATCTTGTATTGGCATCTCTCAACTGAATTGTCAAAAAACTCTGTGCTTGAGGAATTTTAACACTAAGAATTAGTCATGGATTTGTAGACTAGCACTTTTCTGATAAATCTGGGCATTTTCCTGTAGTAGTTTGTGGCTAAAGAATTGAAGGTTGTCACTATTTGGTCTTTATTTCTGATCTGCAACTTCAGTGGGTTTATAAAGCAATAGGTGTGTGCCAACTGAGAGAGCTCTTATCCATGACATTTGTCATTCCAGCCTTAATAAAGGGGCGTAGGCAGTAACAGGTTCAAACAAGGGGATTTATTGTTAGTGTTATAGTAGCAGCCCTTCAACAGTGTATTAAACAGCAAGGAACCGCTAAGATTTTCATAGCCAATTTGCAAATGTATTTCAAACTCAACTTGCTAAAGTTCTCATTGTTCTGTAAGGATCCTTTATTTATGAAATTCTAGATCCTTAAAACATGAGAGAAAGATCTGTCTTGCATCTGTATCATGTATCTCTGTTTTATACTGGCATATGTTGAAATGATTTTTGGGAGCAAAATCTGAATTTGTGGTATTTGAACGTTAACCTTAATTACGTAATTATCATTTTCTTACTAAACGCTCTTCATACAAAATAGGAAATACTGAGCTGTAAACAGGATTGTCTGTACTCTGTGGTTTGATCTGCTTTTACTTAGGTCGTAATTTTATTTTAGAAATGCACTTCTCTTTAAATATATTTCAGTGTAAATAGTTGATATATTCTGTGAATCATAATGACACACAGTCAGAACCCCATGTTTTTATGGGTCATAATGGTCGCCTTTCTGCTGCCTACCTTTTATTTCAGCAGTCAGTTTAATTTATCCCTTAAGCATTAAGATGAAGGAGCACAAGCTAAATTATGATCTTGTTTAGGTTTCAATATTCAACAGCATTTCCTTTTTCTCCTCCTGTGTTACCTCTCCCCAAGATTCCTGCTTCTTATAGAGAGGATTATGCATATATATAGTCATCATAAAGGAAAACAGGCTGTCGTAAAATAGTTCTTGCAGCTTGATGAAGTTTAATACATGGGTGAGGTAATGTTTTAAACCCCTGAAAAATAATTGAGTTGTAGTAGCATCCAATGATTTCCATGTTATGATGATGATCAATACATATATTTCTCAGCAAAAGGACCAAATCAGTGTGAAAACGCAGTGGGCTTCTGAACTTAATAAAAAAATTGAATGATTTCTCAGTGGTTCTGTTTAATTGGTAGACTTCAAGGTATCTGTTACATGGAGATAGACAGGAAATCCAATCTCTCATGCATAGATACAGATGAAAATAAATGTATCAACTAGATAGAGGAATTTTACACAGAGTAATCTTTCCTTAGAAAAAAAATGTATCTAAAGTAGTTTTGATGAATATATGGTGAGCCAAATTCTGCCCATGGATATATCTTTGGAAGCTCTTGCAACTCTTAGTGTTGCACTTTGGTGGGAATAGAGCTGGGTTTTAAATAATTAAGAAAGGCAGAAATCTCTGACATCTAAGGTCAAGCATAAGGGAAGATCTTTCTGAAGATAAATTCCCTGGAAGATCTTCCTGAAGATAAATTCCCCAAACTAAAATCACCATCTCAACATTGTTTTAATCAAAGCATTTGTTAATTTAAGTTGTAGGGTGAAGTTACGTGCCTTTCGTTGCCAGAAACAGGAATATATCTGAGCTTGTGGCCTCTTACCACATTGTGCTTGAGTTACTCAAACTGCATCTGATGTCTCTGAAATGTATTAAGAGTTTGTGTAAAACTTGGTTTACTTCATTTCATTATTTCCTATGAAGACTAGTATTGCCAGAAATTTTCCAAGCTGGTTCACAGCTGACACCCAGCTAGCGATGACTCTGCATCTTTTAGAATGGCTGCAGTTCTTGTGTACTTTAAAAGAAACTGAGGCTATTCCCGTAAGATTGAATTGAAAGACAAAAGTTCTTCTTTGGAAGGGCATTTCCCCACCCTGCCCACCCCTGCTATGTAATACAATCATTTCTGTTAGCTTTTTGAAGTGAAGTAGTTGAACCTCTTATGGGAAGTGACGCAAACACATTTGAACAGGAGTTAGGATAGAGAGATTTAGTAATTTAAATTATTATTGTAATTAATTTTAAAATGATTTTGTAAAGGTTAATTTTTCCTGGGAGAAAATGAATAGGGGTTAAAAGAAATGTAAATGTCAGAAAGTCTGGAAAATACAATCTGTCTCTGAGATTAATTTATTGAATAAGAAAATAACTTAAGTTGTTGCTGTCCTGTTGCATGCAACATTATTTCTAGTGTAACAGTACCCAGAGATTCCAGTCAAAGTCACAGCCCTTTGTGGGTTTTACACAAATATAAGTCCCTTGTTTATATGTGTCAGTCATTGACTGAATATTTGACTTATTAATTATGGGTTAATCCCTTTCTCAAATAGCACATCTGTACTAATTACTGCTTTCTTCATTTGCAGATGCTGAGCCACGGTATTTGGTTTCGGTAAGACCAGCACGTGTTTCAAGTAACAAGAAATCTTGTTCAGGTATTTTACCATTACTGCATATCTTTCTTAAAGTAGTTGAAGGAAAACAGAATCTTTTACTGAGTTTCTCTGAAAAGATATTAGTAACTGTAGATGCTTGACTGGGATGCACAATTTCCATAAGCAGGAAGGTAAAAGGTAGGACAGTATTTCCTAATCAGTAATTCGGCAAACATGTGGTGTTCAAAATATGAAGAGGTACCTAAAGATTGTTCTTGTAAGAAGTTCTTACAAAGGAGAACTGAATTTAGAATACTAATTTCTGATGTTTAAAGGCGTTAGAAGTGCATGCAAAAAAAGTAAGAATTTTGCATCCAGTCATCTGGTGTATTGGAGCTATTCTTGCTAAGCTACCAGTAAGGATATCTCCATCCAGGGACATGTTAAAGCTCTTTGTTTCTCATTGGAAAATGGTAAGTGTGTGTGTCTGGGGGTGTGTGTGTTTGTGTGTGTATATATATATGGCTATATCTGTAAGTCAGTATTACTACTAAATTTGCTGATGCAGTGAGTTAAGGAAAGTGGGATGTTTCTAGTTTAAACTGTACATAGCAGAGTAGAAATCTGGATTTGATTCTCATCTGTTCCAAAGACTTTCTCTGTTATCTTAATTATGTTGTTAATATTGTTAGGTTTTAATTCCTTACTTTAATATGGAGATGACTGTCAGGATCACTGGACTGTCACAAAGAATAAACTGATACGTGTATATGTTTATAGTTTGAGACAAACTCTTTAGCAGGGCCTGTTGCAATAGGACAAGGGGTAATGGTTTTAAACTAAAAATTCAGACTAGATATAAAGAAGAATTTTTTTTACAATGAAGGTGGTGAAACACTGGAAGAGGCTGCCCAGAGAGGTTGTAGATGTCCCAGCAGTGGAAACATTCAAGGTCAGGTTGGATAGGGCTCTGAGCAACCTGATCTAGTTGACGACGTCCCTGCTCATTGCGCGGGGCTTGGACTACATGACCTTTTTCTAATTCCCAGTAACTGCTCGGAATTAATTTCTTGGTCTTGGCCAGGTGTAAAACAGTGTGTCTGGAAAGATTTTGAAAGGTCAATTAGCTTTCAGATGCAACAGATATATATCTCTCTCTTAAAAAAAACCAGAACCACACCCACAAAAGCAGCCCAACTCAAAACAAAACACCCCCCACCACCACCAAATAATAATTAAAAAAAAGCCCGATACACTATTTAGATGTTATTAATTTTTGTATCCTTAGTCTACAGAAACTGATTTGTGGAACAGGATTCGGATGATTGACTTTTCAGTCCAGTAGATAAAGATGTAATAACAGCTGTTGTTCTAATGCTAGCTAGATACACAGCAGGTCTTTTTATTAATGAGAATAGTTAAACTGGAAAAATCACCGAGAATTGTGGTAGGTTCTGAGTTGCTCCAGTTTTAAATTTAAAAACGAAAACTGGTTACGTTTCTGGAAGAGACACTCCAGTTCATACTGTGCTTAATACAGAGGAGTTGTGTGTTTTGTATTCATACAGATCAACATAGATGATCACCAAGGTAATTCCTGGTTTTACAGTGTATAAATCATGGCAGTCTTCAAGTTATATGAGAGCTTGGGTTTTGTTTTCCTTAAAACTCACA
This sequence comes from Strigops habroptila, assembly GCF_004027225.2. NCBI lineage: Eukaryota > Metazoa > Chordata > Aves > Psittaciformes > Psittacidae > Strigops > Strigops habroptila. The sequence goes on from NC_044278.2 coordinate 19,459,166, forward strand.
TATTTTCCATGTTTCCTCAAAAAGTGATCAAGAAGGGGATTTTGCTGTAGATAGCAGATTTGCCAGACAGTTTGCTGAATGACCAAGCTGTTTGGTTTTAGTTTTTCTTTAAAAATACAGAAACAGTATTAGGAACTAGTCCAGAAAACAAGAAAATGCTTTGGGCACTTGCCCTTGTGGAAATATCATATGTTCCACAGTATTTCAAAGGGTAGAGTGCTTTTTTTGGTTTTGTTTGGAGGGGTTTTGTGTCAACATACTCATCATCAGTATAAAGTAAAAACCACCGTGGTTAACATTTCTAAATTCACACTCATTCATTGGTTGAAAGTACAAATCAGACTTTCATTGGGGCTTGTTAAATGAAAAGCTACTAAGGTTCAAAAGGCATGAAAAGAAAATCAGATCTCTTTCACAACAGTGAAAAATATAACCCTTAGATCAGTGGCTTATAAACTTTTAGGGAATTTGTGGTCACCTGTACATTTTGAGGTGATACAGATCCTTTAGATTTTTGAGGTGTGTAATGTGATGTGAAGAATATAGGAATTTCCTTTAATTAATCATCTTCCAACCACCAAAGGTTCTCCTTGGGCTTGTAGCAGTCCACAAACTACAGCTTCAAAACAGTTGCTCTGGATCATTTCTTCATTTCCAAAGGTTAGCTTTTAAACTTTATTTAAAGAAAGCTCTTTCTCCACATGAGAGTTGTGCTACTTCATACAGAGCAAAGCTAAAGTTAAGTATCACGCAAAAGCTGAACATTTTCAGTGTAGTAGGTGGCTAAAAGAAAAAATGCCCCTAGCTCTAGACACCAACTCAGATCAGCCTAGACTTAAAAGGAAAAGAATTTTTGTAGGTTCTGTTTTACCCTTGATGAAGAATGCTGTAAAAAGCATGCCTTATCTGTGGACGTAATTTCAGTGCTACTAAGAATCTTGCCAAGAAGTTACTATTTCTGTCACATTCAAAGAGAGACTTCCTGATGTCCTAAACTCTGTGCAACGCTTTCTGTGATGCAGTCCAAGACAGCCAAGCTTTGAACTTAATCTGCATATAGCTAGTTCTTCTACAAAGCATACTGCAAAAACTTTCCTCTACATAATGCAGGAGAAAGAAACTAACTTTTAGTTGGAACTATATGTTTCTTATGTAGGTCGGACCAAGAATCAAAAGCCTCTGCAGCTGGTAGTTGGCACTCTCACCCCAACCTCTGTGTTTCTCTCCTGGGGCATCCTAGTCAACCCTCAACATGACTGGACAGCAACAAATAACTGTGCTAGTGACAGGTAACCTTTTATTATGATCATGATTTAAATCAGTGTAGTTATGTGGTGTGGCTGAAATAAGTTTGACAGTGGAAATTAAAAAGTTGGAAGCAATATTCTGAACATGAACTAAGTTTTCTCATTTACTTAAATTAGTTTCACAAGCTTTTACTTGTCTTGAGTGCAAATTTAGTCAGATGTCTACACGTTGAAGTACAGATCTTGCTATTTCACACTAGATCCTTTGTTCTTCTTGAACCAATAGCCTTGGCTCTACCTTTGTTTGTGTCTGAATCAATTGAAAAAAGCTTTGTTATATCATAGGAAATATATTGGTTTAAAGTTGGCCAAATGGAAATAAAGTAAGTCTTTTGTTGTACTGTGCCTTGTTTTAATGCTGTTTGACTTTTGTTTCCTGTATTTGGTCTTACCATTATACTGCTTTCCTGGTGCTGATACAGTACAGCTTTCATTAATTTTCTATTTTAAGAAAAGAAGATCTCTTCTACTATAATATTTTTTATGTTGCTGTAATTTATTTAATGAGTGGTACAATAGGTGGGAAGCTCAGGAAGACTCACCAAGTAGCAGTTTCAAGAGAAGTCGTAGTGCTGGGTAGCTTCTCAGCACACCATTACATTTTAGGCAATTCTTGGCAGATGAGTAAAATTCATCTGCTGCCATTATTGAAATTGTTCATACAGATGGTTTCCCTGCTCTCTCATTTTGGTGTTCTCTTTGTATTCTTCCTTTTATGACAGAAGAGATTTTTTTCGTCTTCATTTATATTATGTGAAGCTCCATTCAACTCAGCAGTGTTTTGTAAAACCAAGAAGAAACTTTGTGCACCCGTGTTCAGGATGCATCTACATCTGGTTTGCAACTATCATCTTTTGTTTTTCTAATGCATCTTTGCATTATTGAGAACACTTTTTTTCCATCTTCCTAATTATTTTTTTTCTAATTTGTATCTATCTAATTTAGACATGAATCTGCTTACTTTGATGTTTATAATAAAACTCCCATTAATACCGTTAAACTGGATGTCAAATGTGGATTATGGTAAAAAAAGTACAAGACTGAAAGTCAGATAGCAGATTCATAAACATTTGTATTTATTGCAGGGGCAGGCCACTTGATCCTCTTTCATCTGGCATGTTCTCCTTACTATGACATATTGAAGCGTACTTTTAGTCATCTTCAAGACTGTTGTATAGCTACGACCTGTAATCTTTGACATTGGCAGTATGTGGCACATATAACTCAGTTCAGTTAATATCCCACCAGGTTTTAGATATCTAACTCTGCAGGACCTGAAGTGGAGTCACTGTTCTCAGCCTCAGATTCTACCATCTCCAGATGACATTAAGGTTTTGTACAAATCTTATATAATGTAAGTTGAATATGTTACTGACTCAGAAGATTAAAACCATAGGGAACAGCTTGGATACGTTGGTCAAGATTTTCTCTAGTGAGAGTCTGACCTCCGCGGGCTGTTCCTTAGAAGATCGGGTTTTGTGAGGAAATGAGTTTTGAATAAAAGCTGCCATGTTCCCAAAAAGCAATGGTATCTTTTATTGCTTCAGTCAAATTATTGCTTACTTATTGAGGGCACAGTGTTATTCTGTACCTATGAAGTACTTTACAGGAAACTTCAGTGAAGAAAAAGTTCCCATCCCATTTTCTGACGAACCGTTCTTTGGTTGCTTAACTGTCTAGCGATTAAGGGCATAAGCCAATAGAATGCTACATACTTGCTGCAAGATAACCCCAAACCGTAATTATTTGTGGAAGCAAAAGATAATCACTGCTATTTGTGTGAAATTTTAAAGCCTCCTTGAAGTGGCTATAATCCCTGGTCGGAGCCTTAGCAGTAGAACACAGAACAAAACAAAAAGACCAACAAAAAATCTCAAGCAATTACCGTTATTTAGCTGATGAAAATTATGTAACACCAGAAGGGCTCCACCAGTGTGGAGTTAGCTTTTTCCACATCTTCTATTTTCTGATGCCAGTATGAGGTAGTTGATGAGGGAGGATGGCAAAGTCTTGATAACCTGCTGCACAGTCACATTCCTCTTTTTTATATTTCCGAGGCAGTAGAGAAACTTCTTTCCTCTCTGCCTTTCAATGTTCAAACAGCCAGTAGTGGACAAAGCTTTCATAGTGAACGTACTGTGGCTGTTTACTGTCCATTTAGGTCTGGAAAAGAGAGTATAGACTGTTGTATGGACTTTTTTGGGGCCTTTGCTTAGGTTAGAGTAACTCTACAGATCCCAAAACAGAGCAGGGTGTCAGAGAAGCAGACATTCAGTTCTTTGGGAGGGAGAGTTGGGAGAAGGAACAGAAGATACTTTTTCCATGCAAGACAAAACCAGGGTTTGTTGGTAGAATACTATATTTTACTGTATCAAGTGGATTGTATAGAAGAAAAAACATGCTTCCAGATAAATATGAGATAGAAATTTAAAACCAGAAGGTATGTTTTTTCATTAAATATATCTCAGTTAAGAACTTTGACAAATTTGCATTTATATTGTTTAAGTTTGTTTGCCCATGATTTAAATGTTCTAATGGCCTAACATTTGCAAGTAGTACAGATTTTGTGTTTTACTTACTTTGTATCTGAGGCTTTAAAAAAAATTAAGTAAGAAAAATAGAGGAAAAAAAGACACAGAAGAATCCATACTTACTTTTTATGTTGCACAGCACACAGGTAGGGTTTTTTTAAACCCAAAATTCAGAAGGATATGTACATGCATCTCCTTTTGTGCCTGTCTGCAAATCTGTGTCACTATGCAGCTGCCAAATTAATCACACTATCTGTTTCAAATATCATAGAAAAGGTGTTTTAAACTTAGCAGAATTCCTTAAGGAGAACCTGCTGCAGCAAATAACTTTGAGTTTCAGATGCTTTTGAGTTACTGCTGTGGAAGTATATGCTAAAAGCTTGTTTAAACATGGAAAGATTTGTTGGTGGCCAGCATCTCATTCTTCAGAACCTCTAACTCTTCATTTCATTTGTTCTACTAAAAATATAAGTGCAAAAAGTGAATGTTAGTGATCATGTAAAAGTGAAAACAAAATTAGTGCTTTACAAACTTAACTGGTAACCATCAGTGATGTAATTCTTTCCATCTTTTTATACATGTTACTTTAAAGTAAACTTGCCAATAAAAAGGAAATGGTATAACCAATTTCATGTACCAGTTTGCGAAACACTCAGTATCTGAAGAATCATAGTTGGAACAATTTCTTTTAGTACTTTCTATCACTAAATGGATGCTGTGCTTCTAATGAAGTCTAACTATAAACAAATAAATATGTACGTATGTCTGTCTCATTACATTCGTATGCACTAAAGTGAAGTAAGTTTTATAATCTTTTATCTATGGCAACACAAAATCACAGAACGTGAATGTTCTTATATCTCCAGGGCTTAATTGTTTGTTTAGTGTTATGTGTGACTAAAATAGTCATGATTAAATTGTTTGGAGTTTTGGTTTGGATATGGTTCCAAATAAACCCATGATATTTATACAAACTGACCTAATCTGGAAATCTCATAAAACCATCTGTCTTGTAAGATTTCCAGTATCTAATTGTTTTTGCCCACATATTTGCCTGTACAAGCATGTTCTAGGAATCTGGCTAAGAAGAGATTTGGTTAAATTGGAAAAATTGCAGTGGAATTCTTATTAAGGCAGTGTCACGAAAACTTTATGCTTTGCTTATCCACCACAGAATTTTGCTTCTTGTGGCAGCAGTATGCGAGCGGTGACTGGATTTTATTACTTTCTCATGTTTTCAATTATATACATCGATGGGTTGATACTGTATTTTTTTCTGAAAGGAAGGTTTGAAAAAGGAAGAAATTAAAATGACAACAGGATTTAATCATTAGAATGTTCTCAGGCAGGCACTGAAATTGAGCTTTATTTGGCAGCTTGTTGGTCAGATTTAACAATGAATTGTTATTCTTTGATGACAGAACTTGGCATTTCTGAATTCATACTCTATAAACAAATGACTGCATTTCCCCAAAAGTGCATGTTGTTTACAATTTGGATATTATTAATACTCAAACAATTGTGACTTGCAAGTTGTTAAATGGAACTTCATTTTGGTTGCTTTTATTGAAATGGTTGAGGAAATTCTGTCATCACAGTCAGTGTTTTTAGTACTTGTGGCAAGCTTCCATTGAAATAATTACGCTCTTGGTGAAGTTTTTATAGGCTTGGAAATGTTGAAGTTGAGAGCACATTTCTTCTATGCTATATGTTTCTATTTCTAATGGCATAGTTTGGCACATCTTGTCAGATTTTTTAATAGTCATGAATTGTAATGAAAGATATTTTTTGACATGCAAGTGTTCTCAGTATTGTAATTCATTAATTAAATTCAGTCATTTAATTCATTCAAACAACAAGAACAACAACAGAAAAAAAAAAACCCCAGGGGGAAGGAAGTTGCAGGTGTGGAGACAGTGAAATAGAACATCTTCAACATAAATTATTGAAAGTAGAAAGCAGAAGCAAGTGGGAGCAGCCATTTAAAAGCCTGTTCATTATGGACAGGGTTTTGGTGAGGTTTCTTTCCTCATCATTTCTAATGCAGCTATTCATTTAGACTGTTCAGTAACCGAAATGGATCAGTACACTGTTTTCTTTCCATCACATACAATCACTTGATTTCTATCCCATTCAACTAAAGGAGGAAGGAAAATCTAAGGACGAAAATGAAAACTAATAAAGTTTCCTCTTCTGGGCAAGCTAGGGCGCAGGTTATTTCTACTTGTGATTCACATTTTGATCATAGGTCTGTCTACCTATTCTAAACCCCTTACCAAGAGACTGTATGGAGTCCAGCAAAATGCATTTATGTTGCAGATGGATTTGTTTATTAATGAATTTATTATCTTTGCAAGATAGTGACAGAGATTTCAAGTAAGCTTTTCTTTTCTGTTAATGTCCATGTGACTATGTATGAACAGACTAAGGATAAAGGAGAAGAAATTTTCCTCATTTTGATGCTACTAATAATTTCTTGTTAAAGATTCTTTGTCAGTCCAACTGATAGATTGTCATCTGAAATGTGAGTAGATCACAGCCCACAAAAATAAGGATGCAGATTATTGGTAGCCCAGGAATCCATAAGATGAGAGAGGGTATTCACTAGTTGCGTATTTCTTTCCAAGTTTTGGGTTAGACTGTGGCTTGTTTTGAATGCAGAGTAGTACAGCTGATGAAAAGAGTTATGTGAGCCAACGTAAATATTAACTTCATAACCTGGTAAAATACCTGCATGCGCTGAATTGTAGCAACTAAACCAGGAGAACCTGTATTTTTGGTGCCAAGAAAACAGATTTAACAATTATGAGATAAAATATGTAAACAGAGTGGATCTTTGTGTATGAAAATATTTTCCATGATCAGCACTTGTCTTAGGTTGTGTTTTAATAATGAACTAGGAATTTCTATGTACTCAGCAGTCATTTTTCACATATACTCAGTTCCAGAAGTGTGTTTCTGTAACTTTGGCAAAAGCAGCTTTGTGCTTTGACAGTATTGTGTTTGGTCCATTAAGGCATTTTAGTCTGGACCTTTGGTACCTTTTCAGTTGATTACAGAACATTTTTGTTGTTCTCTTAAAGTGCCTCCCTTTCTCTTCATGTATTTTCCTATAGAATACCTGGCTTAAATCTCACAAGCCAAATTTCTTTTTCTTTTTGCTTCTGAACGATTATTGGGCATGTATCTGGTATTTTAGAGTTGTGTTTGATTTATGGCCTTAATTTGCTCTATTGGAGTGTGGAAAATGCAATTGGATGCAATTCATCCTTTTTTTAGCTGATGTAAATGTAAGATCAATATGGACAATAGATATGCTTTATTAAAGTTATGTGTAAAAATTTCCAGTAATACTTGGATTAAAAAATTGCCAAATCTCTCTGAGATTTTTTTCTTCCTTCCCCCCCTCAAAAAAAAAAAAACCAAAAAAAAACAAAAAAAAAACCACCAAAAAAACAAACAAACAAACAAAACCTAAACAAAAAACAAAAAAACCAAAAAAAAAAAAACCAAAAGCACAGAAATCTCCATTCTGGCAGTGATTCAGGACGTAGATTGAAAATGAGACTGTAGCAGGCAATGGAGCGCTTGTGCCGTAACTCTCACCATTTACATTGTGGTGTTTCATGCTGGTTAGCATAGCAGTCATTGTTTTCCAGGGAGGTGCTGCTTGATTGAATTGGGCAATTTCTGTAGAAATATTTTTTATTTTCATAATCTGTTAGCAATTCATCATGTTATTGATTTAAACTACTGAAAGTAATGTCATGCTTTACTTTCTTATTTGAAATGTGGGCAATACATAATGGGATCATGGAATGACGAATATATTATATAAATGCCAACTATTACTAGCTTTCCCTTTAGTATATTTTTGGACTAATTTTGCGGGGAACACTTTCCCCTGGATGGGTAGAGATTTTGAGAACTTGGTTGAGGCTTCTTGACTGTCCTTAACTTGACTCATGATTCGGTTGACTAGTCTGCATATGTCAGAATCACAGGAACTGCTTGCAAAATGAGCTTGCCGTTTGTGGTCAGAACCTCACACACATGGTTGGTTGTGAATAAGGAGACTGTTCTTTTGCTCTTTGTATAATAGTCATATTGTCAGGGCCTGTATCATGGGGAACATACATATATCTAGAAGGTGACTGGGCTACCACTGCATTTGCAGGGAAGGTATGCTGGCTTTTCTGATATTTGATATAACTGTAAGAGGCCAGAAAGAACAAGAATAATGGTGGGTAGAAACTGTTACAGTAATTCCTAACAGAAATGTTTGTAGTGAGTTTCTTTGTGCAAAAATATTATTTCTTCTTTTTTTTTCTGTCAAGCAGGTTCTACACAGTTCGCTACAGAGAAAAGGGTAAAGACAAGAAATGGGTTTTTCAGCTTTGCCCAGTTACAGAGACAGTGGTGGACAATCTGAAGCCAAACACGCTTTATGAATTTGGAGTTAAAGACAATCTAGAAGATAGTATTTGGAGCAAGACTTTGAATCATAAGACAGTTCTGTCTAGTAAGTATTTGACGCTAATTAATCAAACAGCTACTCAGTTTGACAGTATTTTTTCCTCTACTGTGGTATTACTTCGAGTAAGATACTGATCAGGTTTAAATGCTATCCCTTGTGCCCCTAACAAATTCTTTAAGAGTTGGAAAACTAGAAATAGTTTGTGTTTGAAAAACTGCCAGCTACTCTTTGAAGAGGTGTTCTCAGTGCGAATAGTAGACTACCTGCTGCAGGTTGGGCACTTTATTACCTTGCTGGAAAGTTGAATTTGAAGCTAATTTTTAGTCAGGGAATTACATAAATTGAGTTTGAAGCATGCATTGTCATGTACGTATTTATTTGGGGTTTCATGGAAGCAGTGTACAGCACCTCTGGCTGTTCTCTCAGTCATATTTTAAGCTTTTTCTCTGAAGTCCCAAGGCAATGCAGGCAAACTGACACCAAATTAACACTTGAAAAAACATGTACTGCTCAAAGAATCACTGCTGTTAGTGGAGAAAATAGGCAACTTCCCCCTTTTAACGAGAGGAAGAGAAGTCTTAACAGACACCATCTGATTTCATTTATTTTCCTCAAGCATTTACATAAAGGTATTTATGAGCAGGATGTTGGTCAGAAGATGCTGCAAACACCTATGCTTAGTATTTCTAGCTTGACTCAAAATGTGAAAAATGGGAATTCTCATAAGAGTGTTACTCATATGAGGTTTTCATTTTCAAGTTGTAGGCAAGTTACACAGCTCAATATACTTGAGGATAAGGGAGGAGAGCAGTAGGTGGCTTGTAACACTGCAAAAGCCCTCATGCTACCTAGTAAAGAACTTTGCAGGCCTTCTTCATTAATTAGAAAGCTGTAACTTTGAAGTACCTGCTTACTAGTCATAGAGTCATTTTAGCAGTCCAGAATAATGCCATTGTTAAACCATGAACTTAGTGTGGAGGAGCATGGTAATCTTTTCCCGTACCTACCTCACAAAAAGAAACTGTGCTGCATAGCTCTAAAGAGGGCTTACAAAATGGCTTGTTTTCCTACATTTAAACATTTTAAAGTAATCTGTAGATCAAGTGCTAGAATATATTTGAGCACTTAAAATAGGACGGAATGAAGAGTGCATTGTGTTTAATACAGTGTTCAAGAGTAATTGAAATGTCCACTGGCATCAACAGAGCTGCTGTTTGTATAGAATGTATTTGTAAATGCTATTTTTTACAGACACTATACATTTTTAATAGGCTAGAAGAATCATTCTTGTAAGTTATGGAGACAGACTGAGTTTGGTTGAAAGATACTCTCTGGTTAGAGTTTGTATTCTATGTAGATGAGGTTTCTTTTTACTAGAATGTAGACTTGTGTATCTGGTGGATGCTTCTGCAGCAACTAAATCCAGGGAGCTTACTGTTACCCTGTATGTCTACATTCTGTTCTACTGATAAATTATCTTCTAGTTGGAAAGTTGTAAGCAGCTTTCAGATTCAAGCCTTTCATATTGTCAGTGGATAGTAGGTAGATACGGCAACTGCAGGCAGTAAACGAAGAATGAACATTTATTATATATTTTTAACCATCTTTCTGCATAGGAGTTTACCAATCAGCAAAAATGTCTACTTTTTAACCTATTCTAACTACTGTCATGTAGCAATTCAAGTTTTGAAATTCCTCTTGCATGTTCCTGTATTCGTTGACTCCACAGGCCAAATTTTTGTTATATACTAAACATGTTGGGAGGGTTCAGGAGGAGAATCTGGTTTTAATTCATTATTTAAGGAAGACATAAAAGGCATGGCAAAGGTTCAACATTTATTTAACCAAAAATTATCAAAGGAGATGAAAGTATCTTATTTCTGACCATCTTAACATGATTTTCTTATTGAATCAGTGTGAAACGTTTGTCAGTTTTCCCTTGTCGTTAGGCCAGTAGTTCCCGAGACGTATCAAGCACTTTGAAAGATTGCTTTTTCAGGATAGCTTGCCAACTTAAATGTGTTTCGATTGATACTTCTTCATAGTTGATTTTTTTCTAATGCTTATCTGTTTTGGATGGAATTGTGAAAAAATATGATAACATTTAACGTGACTCTTGTTTACGTGCCTGTCAACAAAAGGAGCAGAAAGGTGTAAAGGTGGCAGATGTAGATGAAGTATCATGTTAGAATATAAGAGGTGCTGGGAGGGACTGTTTCTCCTCCATCTGCATTACAAGAAGTTTCTAATACTAAGAAGCTGGGAGTAAAAACATAAGAGAAAAATTTCACATATTAAATCCATGGGTTACTTTGTTTATATTCTGAGATAAAGGAAACCATGTCAGACCCAAAGAGGAGTGATATACCTGCTCTGTACTGCCAGTGCTAAATCTGTATTTCTTTTAGAAGAGCACACTTAAAGAGCACAAGACTATTGGAGACTTTAAAACATGCTGGGTTTAGCCAGTCCTAGTACCAGCCTGACAGATGGGATGCAGAAATTCCTGTTTCAAGTTTCTTCCTTGCATATTAGTGCTGTGGTTACATTAATTTTATTGAAGAAATCGTCTTGGGCACCTCAGTTCTCTTTAGTAAGGCCCAAAGACCACTTCAGTTCTTCTACTCCCTGTTGCAGAACAAGAATACATTTCATTTCCTCTCTGTCAAAATGTGAAAAGGAGGCTTTGCAGATGATTTAATTCATCTGGAGAAATAGGACCAAACAAAACTGTTACATGGTGTAATTTTATACCTTGTATTTAAGCCTCCTAACTTTCTTAGCTATTGGAAAAGGTGACTGAATTTGGTTTGCTTTGCTTTGGACAAAACAGAAAGTAATTCTGTGTATTTATCTTTCTGTCAAATCAGGCAAAAAGGTAAACGGACAACTCCAGAATATGTACAAGTTGGTACCTAATTCCCAAACACAGGTATGAAAAACAGTCTTTTTTTTATACCAGTTTTCTATTTTGTATGGTGAAATTTTTGCTTCTCTGTTAAAATAAGAAAGACATTTTGGCCACAGATTGCCAATATATAAAAAACCCCTAATAAATCTAAGACTAAATAACTCTATGGAGAAGTGTTTATAAGTGTGGATTGATGAAATGACTGAGAACTGTAGCTGAGATGATGACATACACTCATTCCAGTTAACAAACATGAAGCTGATGGGTTTCTGTGTGTGAATTCTAAACATTAAAATCTGCTTATCCTTTTATACTAGTCAGGTTTGTTAACCTGTGATATTTGTGGTGGTCAGTTCATTTTTTAATAAGGTAGTGCTGTTATTTCATGGAGTAATCTTGTGTATACTCAGGTCTTCTGAAATCCTTAGTCATCCTGTTGATTCACTGGTGGTTCTTACATGTGAGGCTACTGTTTGCAGAACCAGAGGAAGCTGGAAACGGCAATTTAATTTGCTTTTTGAAATTGCTAGGCAGTTCATTAAATACTTGCAAGTGGCAAGGTAGAATTTTTAACTGTTTCATCAAAGCATTCAAAGATTATTGTAAATAAATATGTAAATATCAGTATTTATTAATTTCCTCAGGTTTTGGGGGTTTTTTTTCCTCATCTGGCATTTGCCAGAACAGCTGCCAAGTAATCATGGGTGGGTTTCATATATTTGTGGATTCACACATGCAGATACTTTTCACTTCCAAGAGCTGAAGCAGAAATGAAGCGTCTGTATGGAGGTTGAACCTGTTAGTAGAATAGTTTTAATACAGTGAAAAAGAGACATTTTATTCATAACTTTTGAGCATTGCCTCCTCTACTGTGAGGTTTAAAAAGTTTATTTCCTTTCCTTAATTTTTCATCAAAGTGCACGTGTCATGGTTTAAGCCCATGAAACAGCCAGTAACTCAGAGTTTCAGCAGCTAATCTTCTGTGTTTTGCTTTGTTTTGTTTTGTTGCTTTGTTGTTGTTGTTTTGCTTTGTTTTTAAGGTACTGTCCCTGAGTAGACTATGGGATAACTTCCCGAGAAAAGTTGCAGAAATCCTTGTTACTTCAGACATTTTAAAGGATTGACTCATGAGTGATGATTGTTATGAGGGAACAATCCGTTCTTCACAATTCTCTTCTGTCTAATTTTCCAAGTGTTTTCTTGGTAGGAAATGGTCCTGTATGGTTTCTCACGGTTCTTTCTTCATATTGTACAATATTGTAAATGATTTGTAATTATCAGACCTGTAATTCCTTCATGAATCAAACTGCAGTACATTAAATACATTTTCTTGTAGGAATAATCAGGTATTCATTTAGGACAGTAATACTTTGGTTATAGCATTACATACAGAGTTAAAGCAGCATAATGCTTAGGTTATTGGAAACACAGTTGTGTCTCACATTCATGAGAAACTCTTTTATCTGTGAGTAATGTGAAGCCAGTTGATTATTTCTTCAGGAAGGTGCTCATCTCATTATGCTGTTGATAAAATCAACTTTACTGTTCTTCCCATTGGTCCCATTAGCATATTTTAAGTTACACATGGCATCCCAAGACCAGGTAAATTCATTCTGACAATACAGAGTGCAGGCTGAGTTCCTTTATTCTTCTTAGCAAACCCTGTGTGCCAGGACCTTGGCTCTGTTATGCCGCTGCTGTGGAAGTAGGGATTCTATTTATGCAAGAGAAGTCCTGAGAAAGTGAGCTAAAACAGTTTTCCAAATATTTGCACAGCTTAAGCATGAGAGGAGGACTGGAGCCAACATCTAGTCTTTTTAGTTAGCTTCACATGGCTTAGCTCCAGAGCAGTACTGCTTTATCACCCTCCACAGAAATATGGAAACATTTCATAGATAATTCTAAAATTTCTCTTATCCTTCTCACTTTAGTGGTACAAAAAGCCACAAAACTGAGGCTGGGAAGCAGATAGTGGCCTTCTCTTAAGTTACATTGTTACTTCAGTTTCCACTGTATTAGGTGGAGTATGTTTCAGGGGTGCAATCACATCATCAGTGCAAAGGCAGCATGAGTGCTATTTCGGCCAAGCTTTGTTTGTGCCTTATTTTGCTCCAAAGACACAACTGGCTCCTGTCAGCATGGTCCTAACTCTTCCATCTGATGAGACATTTTTAAAGGCTGTTTATTAAAGCAACATTACAGATCCATCTAGTCATTCTGCCCTTTCAACATCAGTCACATATCAGCTTGTGTTTCTTTTGGCAGGTTCATCCTTTAAGTTTGACTAAGCTCCTGGGGCTGTGTAGGCTACAACTAGTGAGAGGACAGAAGAAAAGGAGACTTCTAGAGTCGGTCATTCTTTTTCTCATAAATAATGGGTGGTGGTAGGGTGGGGAGAATGTAGTAGAAATTTGTTTCCTCTTCTGTCTGATTAGGTTTCTGTAATTTCATAATATCAGTTTGAAAGGTGGGGTCTTCCTGGATTGATTTGTTTATTTTTTTTCCCCAGCCAAAAGGCAGGACTCTTAACTTCTATCAGTTGTTAAACTCTAGAAGAAAATGTGCCCACTCTTCAAAAACGTATTCAATCCAGGTTGATCGTAATGCTTCCTTGAGGAGTCTCTTACATGTATGCCGGTTATTCGTGGATATTTGGATATGAGAGGCAGAAAGAATAAGTGTCTCTTACAGTAATGTTGCCATATGCTATTTGACAGCATGTCTGAGAACTTCAGTCCTTTGTGCAGTATGCCATAGGATTATGGTCAGAAGTTAAGATGCCTGACTTATGGAATAATTTACATCCCTAATTTGCCTCTGAAATTAATAAATACCTTACTTGCCATCTTTCTTCATTCCTGGAGATGCCACATTAATTTTATTAACTAATGTTCCTAATACGTATACGCTTTATATTGTCCCTTTAGAAAATCATGTCATTATATAATATATAATAGTGTCATTCCTACAGATGACATGCTGATGTTTCTGAAATAGTTTGTCCAAGTAGTAAATTTTACTAGACATAGAAATGTCTAAAGTAGGCACTTTTTGGAGACTGAAAAGAGAGAGGATTGATGAAACAGTGGTAGATTTCAAGAGCAACACTTGCAGATTCGTGCAAGTGAGCAGCGTAATAATAGCAGCTGTGGAAACAGATTTCATGTCACTATAACTTGAGAGCTGTTTGATTTGATTTGTTTATTGATTGTAGGGATCCTGATGACAAATATAGTAAAATGAACACCTCCTTCTGATAAATACATTTCATCCCTCTTCTTAGTCATATGAATAGCAGGGTTACTTCAAAAGTTGATCATCTGCAGCACATTTTTTTCATTTGAAGGCACAATAGAAATGTAAACCTTGTTAATAGTAAAAGAAAAGTAAGTAATTAAGAAGGAAGATTATTTTTCATCCTTCATTAATGTCAGTGATTGAAACCTCCACTTAATTTCATACCACATTCATGCCTGCATAAAACCATTATTAGGCAGCAGAGAGTAATGGCTTTCATAGGATAAGCAGCCTCTATCCATTTCCCTGAGGAAAGGGCCATCTTACTTGTTGAGATTTGCCTTCTTCCACTGCTTAGACTTTGCTATGTGTCTGATGTGTACCCAGCCATTGCTTTGAAAGCTTTTTTTGTTTTTTAATATTTAGAATAGAGCAAAAATAGTAAACCTTAGGTAAATAATGAAGGCTTTGTCATCAAATGCTTAATTTTCATGCAAGTGTTCTTTCACATGAAGTAGACCAGATGTCATGAAGTGCACATTGAACATTAACTGATTCTGACATTAGCGGTGTACATTTAACACAGAAGGGTAATTGTCTGAGTTACTTTCATTCTTGTAACTTAGATATAACTGGGAAAAAAACCCCCACTTTAATTTTTATCAGTTTTGTAGTGCTGTCATTACAGTCTACCCCTTCTCATCACCCAAGTGTATTATTAAGCTTTCAGAAGTTGTTCCCAGTACCCGTGTGTGGTAGTGAATTGTGATATATAATCTTTGGGATCAGCTGTTTTCTTCCTTTTAATAAATGTGGGGTCCGTTCATGTATTTCTTACTTTTGTGATATTAAATGCTGGAAAAGATTCACACTTAAGCAAAAAGTAATCTGGGTCAAAGACAAGTGAACAGCAGAAAAGTCCAAGTGTTTAGCGTAAAAATGTGAGAATATGGGTAGCTGGCCAATTATACTTTGGAAATAGTTTCTCCAAATAAAATTACTTTGAGTTAATCTCCTTTAAGCACCCAAGAGTGCTGATAGTTTACAAACGTACACCTGGTTCTGGAATAGTTTGTGTTCTAAATATCCTGTTCCTGAGAATATAAATATATCCTGTGACCAAATTTGTATATGCATATAGTTCAGATGTTTTGTTGTAGTTAACATTTCAGCATTTCAAAGCCTTCTGGTCTATTCTCCAGTGAGTGCTCAAGAGAGTCTTAAAAGAAAAAAGGATTCAAGATTCCTAAGATGTCAAATACTGTGGTTTTGTGAAGCAAAACATCTCAAGCTGAAAAAACGGAGATCAGAATGCTGTATTACTATACTAGCCCATGGGAATTGAGGCAATAGTGGCCAGGGCAAGAGCCATATCCAGTGTTAACTTGGGGCAGGTGTGGTGTTGGATCAGAGCCCGTCGTTTTTGTTACTAAGAAAGTTCAATTATGGCAGTTATCCCAAGGCTTTTTTTTTTTTTTTTCCTTTCCTCTTCTTTCAGCTTAAGCTGCGTGATAATAAGAGGTTGGTCCCTGTCACAATAATCAAACAAGGTAAATTTGTTATTTTTTTTTTTTAATTGATTCTTACACTATGCAAGAGTAACTTAACATTAAAATAAAAACCAAACCAAACCTCTGAACCTCTGATTTAGATGTGAATGTCATGAAAGTTTCCTTTTAGAATGGGTGGAACGTTGCAAACTACCATATCCTTCAATTACAAGTACTATTAAGCTATTACCTAGCTGTGTTAATAAAGTGAGCTACTACATTGCATTATAAACAATGACTTAGTTGAGTCATTAAATGGATACTGATCAGTGCTGATCTTTCAACTGGATTGTCCAGGTATGTTGATCTCCCAGGTGCGCGTAACTTGATAGTCAGGTGTGAAGAGCAGCAATATGGATAAGATTCATGCTACCAAACTTTTTTGTGGGTATCTTCAGCTAAGTCATCAACTTAGACTCCCTTCTCCTTTCCTTGGTCAGTGGAGATATCTACAGTAGACTTACACATATTGCCCTTTAGAAATGCCTGTTTCTCTAGCGGGGAGTAGTACAATAGTAATAGTAATCTTTGAAAATTAAGTACTGAAAGATAGCTGGTAGAAAAAAACCTGCAATTAAAACTTGGTAACAGAAACTGTACAGGGAGTAATTTTAAGTAATAAAATCAAGCAAATTGTCTTGGGCGGTAGTTCACAGTTCAGGGACAGGAAAACACTGGAGGGTGATGTGGAAACAAAATACAGTATTACCATTAAAATATGACTGTATTGGCATTTACTTCACATGCATCTTTTTTTGAAGACCTGTGAATGGCAGGGTAATGAGATGGCCTGGAGCTGGACCTATATTAATATAAGCATAGAATGTCATTTTTCACCAAGGATATAAACCTGATATGCTAGGGGAAAGAGAGATGCACAGTTAAGAGGTAATGTAGAGGAAAAACAGTTTGAAGTCTCTTAAACTGAATGTAAATACAGACAAGATTAGGATGGTGTCCTCATCTCTAGTTATTAATTTGAGGGGCGGTTTTTGGAATGCTGAAGCTCGTCTCAGGTGTGGTTTTGTTTCTTGGTTTGGGTTTTTAAAATTTATCTTCTAATATCACTATGTTGTCTCCACAGTTATTCAAAATCGGACTCAGTCAAAAACTTCAGATAGTTCTTCTCTCCCAGGAGCAATATTAGGTGACTAGAAGATATTTTATTATTTTTCCTCATCTTTGGCTGAAAATTAGAGCTGTGTAAATACTTTTAATTTTCTTCATCTTGATAGGTCTTTCCTTGCATATCAAAGGGTATTTTGCATCTGGTTGCGACAGTATTTGTTATATTTTATGGTGGCACAGATGTTTCAAGGATGATGTAGCCTAAGGGAAACATTTTATTGTCATAGTATTTAAAAGAATCATTGTTTAAGCCAAGAAGTTCTTTCATGCATAAGTTCTGTGGCAAAGATCTTACTGTGATGAGGGGTTGTTCTTTTTATTTCTTTTAGTTTTTAAGGTAGTATGATAGCATACAGACAAACCTGTACTGATATGTTAGGCTATAGTGATGTGTATTATAACTGTCCTCATAACTAGAGCTTGATGTTAGATCTCAGGCATAACTCTTTCTCTGAAGTCATTCAGTTTCATGCTTTCTGTTTGTGTTTGACCTATAAGAACAGATAATGTTGACTTAGATCTTAAAAATAGGGAAAAGACTCTCATTGTGCTTAGTGTGGTGAACTACTGGTCTGCCTGAAATAGATAGGAAAGGCTCTCAGTGTCATGCACGTTGTGACCAATTTATTCCTGGATTCAGGAAGGTGTTTAGTCCTTTACATATATTGAAATACTTTATATAACTACATAACTTTGACTTAAGTTTTCTGTGTGTGAGTTTTAATGTATTTATGTGACTCAGATACTTACTATGTTTAGTGTTGAGTCTTCTTGACCCACCAGAGAGAATGTCTAAGCATCTGTTACACAGCAGAACTCCAAGGTTGCATACTCCAGTATTGCATGTTTTCAATTCTGATTAATTGTGAAATGGTGATAATACAGTGAGTGATGTAAAGGGGAAATAGCACCAAATAGGATTGATAATTACTGTATAGAACTAATTTCGCAGATATGCAGACTAAACTCCCAGTGGTTCAGTAGTACTTGCTTACCTGTCTCAGAAGGTAGATTGTATTTTTCATCCCTTCTGGAATTAATGGCATTCATCTTTCTGTGTAGTGCATCTTATTGTTCCGGGTCTTAATGAAACTCAGCAGAAACTTCCCCCTCTCCTGCCAATAGATGACATACCTCAAGCATCCACAAAAAAAACAGGTAAGTAGAAATGATCTAAGCTTGTATTGTTCATGAGCGTTATCAGAAGTGTAACAACGTGAGATCATGTGTGCAAAAAGAAGAGTCCTTTTTCCTCCTTTACCTTATTTTTTTTCTATTTGTCTAATTAATGGTTAGCTAGAACTTATAACAAATCATAGAAATCTACTTATTTTTAAACATCTGAACAGGTTTTTAAGGTATTTCACAGCCATTTAAAAGAATATGAAGTTGCTTTGATCGATAGAGAAGAGGATCAATCTAGTCATGTTTATGGACTTCAGGGGGTTTGTTTTGTTTTACAGTCTATCTTAGTGGTTTTTTTTTTCCCCCTAGGTTATATCTTTCAGTACATGTCTTTAAAAATGGAAGTCTGTGTGTCCATTTGAAAGACCAAATTTTCAATGAATTTTAATTGTATGAGTCCTGGCTTGAGTATATGTGAGAAATTGTTTCATGAAGGGACTCTTATTATCTGTAATTAAATCAATGAAAAATGGTAACCAGAAATTAGAACATTTCAGTACAGGTTTCATGTGTATCTTGTGAATATGCCTGAAACCTGCAGGAACAAGATTAATTGAGGCTTTTGTTTAAGATCTGTAAACTAGCATACAGCTGTCTTCGTAAACCTTAATAATGCCTCCAGTGCATCTTTCACGGAGTAGAGTTTTGGAGCTGACAACTTTTGGCTTGGCTTAATACTTAATTTGAACTCCAGACAACTGCGTCGGATTTTTTTTTTTTCCTTTCTTATTTCTGCTTTGTTTAATTTACTCTGTTGCTCCATTGATGGCCATGGCACATGGCACATTCTCTGACTGGCTTCCCTTCCTTTGAGAAAACAGCAGTGCTTGTTCCTGTTAAGATACAGTGTACATGTGAGGGTAGAGTTACATAATAGAAAAATATTTGAATGTGTTTGAGTAAGAAGTAGAAATGATATCTTTCTGCAGGAAAACAGTGCTGTGTTTTCAGATAGGTCATAAGGTTCAGCAGAAGTGTGCATAGTAAAAATGGCAGAATGTGACCATGAGCAAAATATGGGAAAAAAGACAAAGGTAACTTCAGTTGCTCTAGAGATGTCAAACTTTCTCAGCTGGCTGACTGTAGAACTTAGACTTCTAAATTTGAATGCTCAGATATGTCTAAAATAGATAGCTGGTGCAATGCCAGTTTGGAGCCACTCTTTATGGTAGTTTACAAAGACACTTTTGTGAAAATAACCAGGGCAGACAGGTGATGTTTTGTTCTGTTCTATTTACCGTGTGTTCCTTAATAGAGAACATGAAGTACATTGGTATACGCACAAGCAACTACTGGATTTCAAAGGAGTGTAAAGCAGGGAAGCATCATTGCTTAGAAGGCAAAAGTACTGTAAGAAAGAGTTTAAATGTATAAAATAATTGACAAGAAGACGTACTGTCCACATCTATACATCTATAAAACATCTATACAGATATTTTTCACTGATGTCTGAGAATGATACATGTCTACAATAAAATGCAATAAGGCTTATCCTGTTTGCGAAGTTATGACTAATTATAATTTGCTGGCACACTGCAACTATTCTAATTCTGTATTATTTAGAAAAGTCAAAATAATGCATCACAGAATATCATACTGATTGAATTCTTAAAGTTTTTTTTTTTCTCTAAAACCTAGTAAAAAACTTACTAGCTTTTTTAGAAGAGTAGTAGTCCAGAAAAAAACAACAAAACACAAAGTGTATTGCCTTAGTCCTCAGTGGAAGAAACCCCACAAGTGTATTATTCAAGTCGAAATTTAATTAATTTTCCCTATATCCACTGCTGGAATATCTTTCTATCTGTTGGAATAGAAGGCTATCGTCATACTACTGTAATTTTTAGAAGTAATGTAAAGGAAAATAAGGATGTGACTAGTGTGAAAATTCCATTGTATTTGAAAATTTATTAGACTATTCTTGTATAATGCTTAGAACTATATTACGTCTTTGAATTTTGACAAGCATGTTTGCTGAAATGCTAGAAAAATGAATGAAAAAATGCTGAAATGTTAGAAAAATGAAAAACACTGAAAACTGTTTTGCACTGTGAAAGTAATGATTCATAAGGCATTAAATTCCATGCTGTAATTTTTATTTTTAAGGAATCTTTTAATGAACAAAACAAATCCAAAAAAGCATGCTTTTAACATGGCTAAATAGATGTTTGTATTGATTGTGCAGTGGAAGTTCATTGATTCCTAAAGGTATTCAGCTTTCCACATTTATCCATTTTGGTTTACTTTGGCAAACTGAAGTAGAACAAAAATAAATCTGTAGTAGAACAGAGCAGATTTGCAATTACTCTCTTACATTTTTGTCCCTTTAGCTAAGAATGAAACTCGAGTGTGGCCTGCTGAATCCAAAACACCAGCAGTTCAAGAAATCTCTCCAGAGTCCCTCCCAGGTAATGAAAATTCTGTTTTTAGAAACCGTGGATTAGTTTTTCCAAATATATTAGCTAAAATTAAATCCATCTTTGTGTTGCTTAATCTGCAGTTACAGGCGGTAATGGGAGAACAGGAGGATAATGTAGCTGAATTAGTAACCATGAGTGGTAGATGTAGATAAAAATCTGAAAAAAAATCCAAATTTTGGGGGAAAGTTGTTAGGTTTATAAAAAAACTTAGAACCATATCTTTGTGAGGTGCTGGATACCTTGAAATCCTGAAACATGGCAAAATGAGTTTTCTGGTGGTGCACCTTGAAATTCTAACTACCATGAAATACGTGAAGAAGCAAATTAGGGATAATAGTATGATTGTGCAAAATGCATGCATGACATTAAGATGGAATGATCACAGTAACAAGCTCAGAGGGTTAGAGGATGACAGCACGATGATCCATTTAAGCTCAGTTTTGAACACATTAATCTTGACCATGCTGTCTTTGTGGACTTACTGGTCTTATTAATGTAAATGGAAGCTGTTCACATACATGGGAAAGGGATATAAAATTTGATCCTAGACTCATATTCAAGGTTATATGACTGTGAAATGTATCTTATATATTTTGAAGTCATAAGTTTTTTATCATCTACTTGTGGCTGAAAAAATATCACTTATTTAAAAGGACTTACTCAGATGCTAATTTCTTATACTGTTCAAAAACATGAAGTGACATTTTAAAACTCACATGATCTACTGGCTCCCTTTGCTTAGGAAACAAGTTAGTGTAACGTAGACTACTTTAGCAAGTTATATGACAAGTATTGCCCTATATTTCAACATCTGCAATCTGAGCAAAAGATTGGACAGAACTGAATTGTTTTGTGTCAAATGATGACGAGAGACTCTCCACCCACTTTATTGACCCACATTCTGGAATTGCTTAAGTAGGCATATGCCTACCTTTATTTTTTGTAGTCTAACTTTTATCTGATAACTGAGACTTGATTATGCTTGTTAAGTCTTGATTATGCTGTCATTAGAGACAGTAGTTGACTTCTGTCAACTTCTTTGCTGAAAGGGAGAAAGGAGGCTTAAACGGTGGCAAGACTTGAAAAAAGAATTTATGGAAACAATATAGTGAAGGTGTGCTTTGGTTTAGCTTAGTCATATTATGTGGTCTTGCTGGCATTACTCTATTCTATCTATAAAGTATTTCCCGGCTAGTTGAAATGGTGGAGCACGTTATTCCTTTGATAGCACACAGTTCACACAGATACTGCCCTTAAATATGACTGTGTTTATTTTGTTCCATAAGTATATCAAAGATACGATACTCTATGTTATCAGACCAACTCAGACTTTAATTAAAGCAAACAAACAAACAGAAAAAAACTCTCCCAAATAATATTTGGGGAATAAAAGAAATGTGGGATGAAGTAGTGCAGCAAATTCATGTAATGATTGGCAACCATCTTTTAGACTAAACAATCCATGGGTTTTTTTTCTCTGTAAATGTTTGCAGAATTTTATTTTCAGCGTAATAGATATGTATTTGCCAAATGCTAGTTTTAATCATCAATTACTTTCTGCAGAACCTTCATATGAATAGCTCTTTTCTGTTCATCCCAATTATTAGGAGGAAAACAAAGATGCTCCCACAGGAATTTGTTATCAAAGGGGGCTCTGAACGTTACAAGTTTAGCATTTGTGTAACAAACAGATTGCTTTGTATTGGAAACGTGTGGTTACTTTTTAAAAAACTAAAGAATTCCCTCCCTCCCCCCCCCAGTTTTTTTGTTTTACAGTTTGAGGTCTCTTGTGGACTTAAATTCTGCAGTTATTTTACTAGGTTATTTGCCTTGTCTGTGTAACTGCAGAACAAGCAATCTACAAATGCATTTCACAGAACTTGCCGTTTTGTGAAAGTGAGAACCGAAACATAATTTATAATTGGCTCTCATGCAAAATCCTAGTCCTCAGGCTTACATTTGTCTAATCCAAATACATCACTCCTTGTGCTGGAATTTACTGATTAATCAGGTAAACGGTGTGAGATGTGATGCCAGAATTGATATATCACCTGGGGAGGAGAGAATCGGTCCATTCCATTTCATTTGTGTTCTGTAATGACGTTTATGTACCTGGCATGCAGTATTTCTAACCATAAACACAGAATTATATGTTTTTGAAGTTGCTGATGTGTTTCATTATGCATGATAATTGAACAAGCACTGTCTTTTTAGTGCCAAGTGATATATAATAATTTGTTACAATTAAATATATTCTTATTGCTGTCATACCATTATTTGTTTACTGAAATGTTTAGAATAATTTTCATCTTCCTCTCCATGCTTCCTCTGTGGTTTTGTGTCCATGTCTTTTTCTGTGGTGACCATTACTTTCAGTCAGTCATTCTTGATCACAGCGCTGGTGTATGAGTACGTCACACTGTTTACATTAAAAAATGTATTCATTGTGATTACAGTATTTCAGTTAAAGAGGAAAAAAAAGAAAGTGGCAGGAAATAGAGAAGTGAAAGTGAATCCCTTAAGAGACAAAGTAAGTTCTTCAAGTGTAATTTCAGTCTGGTCATTGCATATGCAAAAATAACTTGAATACTTAAGCATTTGAGCCAGACTTTCACAAGTAAATTGAGTGAGAGATCTGAGCACTGGCATTTTGGAAGGATTGCATTTGAGAGACAGGGTGATGTATAGGCACAATTAATTGAGTTTAGCAATAGGATCTACTTCATTATATGTCATACACACTTCCCTATTTGAAAATTAAGGCATAGCAATTATTTGCTCTGAAAGGTTTAAGAACTGGTGCCAGATGTGACAACAGAACACTGATTTAAAAGGAGCCATGTGCTGTAACAGCTGTTGTGTCATCAGTCATGCAAGAAGGGAAGAAGGGAGCTTGAATTATTTCAACAAGCTGAAATGTTCAGTGAGCTGGGCCAGTCTTGTATCCCACTGGGCCTTCGTCAAAGGGAGTGTTTTGTGGTGTGGCATAGTTCAGTAACTGGTTTTGGTGTATTTGTCAGCCAGGCGTCCCATCATTTTCTTAATTTCAGGCCTCCCCTCCCTTGGCATGCACTTCCATGGAAAGACTGGTTAGCAAGCTCTTTCATACCTTGTTTTTGCCAGGCTTGTTACAATATTTTCCACTTACGACTAATTTATCCTTAACAGCACAAATTCATAATGCTTCCCCTCCCCCCATTCAATCTTTAAAATGCTGTCTAATATAACTCAAACTACCACTACTTTTTTTATCTCAGTTGAATTAAGTGTGAGCCTTTTCATTAACTTCACAGGGAAATTGGAGCTAAATAACAGAAATAGCAGCACATTTGTCTAGGACATGGAAGAACTATTTTAAATGAAAAAAAAAAAAGGGGGGGCAAGTTATTTCTTTATATAAGGGATTATACCAGAAACTTATCAAAATAGCTTTGTCAAATAGAGAATAGGCTTGAAATGAAAAGTTAGCTAGGGTTAATGTTTAGTGGGAATAACTCCTTCATTGACATGTTTCCCAAGTTCTGCTCCTCCTGTTGTCCTTCTGGCCCCTAAACGCTTCCCCTTTTGCTCATGCGGGATATGAGAATGAGTGAGATTATTGCTTCCATCAGAATAACTTAATTCTAGTTGTGGAGGAAAAGAGAAACATGAATGAGAAAGTCAAGAGAAGTTAGAGGAAAAATTGTTTAAGAAATGTTGCCTGAATGCATTCTTGCTGTATTCTATGCTGTGACAGTAAAGAGGCATTTCTCTCTTCAACTTACGTTTAAATCCTGAACTTTCTGCTTCCCGTATCTTTTTTTACAAAAATGTCTAATGTTGTTTTGTATCATCCCTACAATGTTCTGTGCAGAACAGAGGAGAGCTTGCTTTCTTTTATCCCAATTCTAGGCATGCTTTTTTTTGTTCAGCTTACTCAGCTAACTTAGCTGACAAGAGACATGCTTTATAATAGTGTGAATCATCTGACCTCTAAAAACAACCCAAAGCACAAAGAGTTCTAATTTTCTGTATTAGCTTTTGATGGTTTTATTGGGGTTTTTGCTTTGCTTTGTTTTGTTGTTTTGGTTTTTTTAATGGTTACATTTCACCAATAAGAAATGTTAGCTTTTGAAGTGCTTCTGAGATACTTTGGAGGTATGGGTATATTAGTTGTTTGTGGATCTTTTATGGATGAATTTTCTTTCACAGCTTCATAAAGATAAATTGCTTTAACTTCACTGTAGAACAAAATACTCCTTCCACTGCAGTGGAAATAACAGAATTGTAACTGACTTAGTAAAAGCTGAATTTGGTCCTAACAAGGCAGTGTCTGTAGAGATTCCAGCTTTTGTGGCACTGAAAACCAGAAAATAGTATAATGGTTGTAACTGTAGTAGCATCTATGTAACTACATAGAATGTGGAAAACAGCATGTTTTCTTCAGGAAATGAAATAAGAACCTTATAAACCTATGTGATCAGTTCTTGCTTAAAGCATGCTCAGTAGATTGTGGAAAAAGCATGGAGACCATGCTGGAAAAAACAAAACTCTCTTCTCTTGTGTCTCAAAATGAAAACGATCTTTTATTAAACTGAATGAATACTAAAACTTAGTACTATATTGATGCTGATCACCAATATCAAAGATCTCTAAATAACAACATGTGCTAAATACTGTGCAGTTTGCTCTGTGGAAGGAATTAATGCTCTTCACGTTCAAGGCTGAAGTCTAAAACCTTACCATCCTGTGTTCCGTATCAATAAGCTTTGTCATTTTGTAGTCTGAGATTACCAGTTGCGTATACCGTATGACTGATTAAACACTATGGGACCTCCAGCAAGATGGAGAGAAGTGAACTTGACTTACATACCGCAATAATTAAACGCTATGTGAAACAACTGGAAGAGTATAATTGTGCACTAGTTTATTAAAATATGGTCAGCAATTCTGTTTAGGTATATTTAATGGCTGTTTAATAAACTGCCCGTGCTTTACTCTGAAGATGCAGAATTAGAAGAATGAATGAAAGTCAAAAGCCTGTTTTATTATTACTTGAAAAATGAAAGAGCTGAGGTATTACAGGTGAACCTTTATTCTTTTCCTGATACCTTTTATATTAAAAGGATTTTTAAAAATCCAGAATAGCGGGGAAAATACTTGTAACTAGACTTTGTGATGTAATGAATCTTGTTTGTAATGTATATCAATGAATTTGGGAGGCTGTAACAGAAGTACAGTGTGAGCTTTTGATCTTAGTTTTGCTCTTTGTGTCTTGTCTTTTATTTTGCTTATGAAAGACTGCAAAAATCCCCATGATATAGACTTCACATCTGAAAACAAAAAAAACCAAACCATTAGTCATGGTGGTGTCAAGATGCTGCAGAAATTACTCTGATCAGATGGCATAAAACAGTAGTCAGAAAAGTGGCGGGCTTTGGGCAGTAGATAAAGAAAAGCTTAGAGGGATTCTAAATTAAATAAAGCTTCTTTCTTCTAGCTCAGGCTGAGAAAAAGCATGGACCTGAGGAATTTAAATCAACGCCTAAACCCAAATTGGTGCAAACTCAAAACTTACTGGGTAACTAATTTTGCTGCTTTTTACCTTCTTTGTATATTAAATGCCTTTTTCCCCTTCAGCATACTTTTTCTACTACTTGCTGCATCCCCTTTGTATTGACTCCAAAAGAAGTCCTAATTAGTAATTTCTGGTTCCCTTTGTGTTTCCAGCAATCCACACACAAAATGTAAAGCAGGATGCATCTTGCTCTGGCTGAACTGTGGCTGTTACACATACGATTATTGTTAGCAGATTTGATGGGGTGATTCAATTTTATTTTTCAAGTTAATACTTTCTATGTGGTCTGTATGACCATCCATCAGTAAAGTTAACCTCGGTGATTAAACTGAAATAATTACTTCCTTGATTTTCTTCTGTTGACAGGTTCATTTAGGTATCATCAACAGTGATGCAAAAGTAAAGTTTTGTATTGCATGTGACGTGATATAATTGTATTTGTTCCTGGCGGAAAAAAGAGCTTTACTGATTTTTTTCATAAAGATGTCTCAGCATGAGAGATTTCTGATCTAAATGGTAGTATTGTTAGTTCCGGGATTTGGAGCGGCATCTACTTACTTCTTGCATTAAGAATTCTAAATTCTCCAATGTTGATTTTGTTGCCTGTATTTTAATCCCCACATGATGCAAAATTCTGAACACAAATCTAAAGTTAAGGTTGTATTTATTTCCTTTTTAAACTTTGTTTAGATTTCTCTAAAGCCCCGATGGCATACACACAGGATGATGTATGATAAAGGAAAAGATCATCAGCATTTGCAGGACTGAAGTACAGATCTTCCCATGAAGAGGGCTGCTAATGCTTCTCAATAAACTTATTTTTACATAATCCTATTGATTCATGTTAATTACATATTCTCTTGCCTTTTTTCATTTACAGTTGCAAGGAGATTTTCAGTAATTACTGAAGCTAAATCATTGGTCAATCAAATTTTCATTCTAACTTCGAGCAATTTTTTTATTTATTTTTTTTAAGGATAATGAAGCATGCTTGTTTTTCTGCCATGCTTTTAAAGATTAAAGTACAAAGTTTAATCAAGATAGGTTGCTGATTAATTTCAAACAAGGTGATCATAGTTAGTGATAGATGTTCATTACCAAATCCCTGTGATTGATGGATCTTAGAATTATGATTAGGGAAAAGATGATTTCTTTTCATAATTCCACACACCTTTTTTAATGACAAAGCTATGTGGATTTGTTTTCTAGGTTGGAACTACCTTTTTTCTTTTCTATTAAATATCATTGGTTTCAGGAGTAAGTGATCTATAAGCCGAAATATAGATCCATACTGTGTCTCATAATGTTCTTAATCAAGTAAAGTCTTGATTATTTCTTTTATCATAGCTTCTAATGAAATACAGCCACTTCCTTCTGGATCCAGAATCTCTGATGCTCCAAAAAGTCCATTGACAGAGCTCGGTAATTACTTTCTTTGTAAACTTCAGCAGAAAATTATCTAATTCTGTTGTTTCTGTGGTTGGTAGGTTTTAATTCTTCAGCTGCAATAACATCATTCTGTATGTAAAATATGGTAACCTTTAGCTTTTTCTTCACAGAATTTACAAATTTCTTCTTTCATTCTAAGTCTGGTTTGGCTTTATTGTTGTGACAGGATGCTCCAGATTAATGCTTCTTTCTGAAAACCAACCAACCAACCAAAATCTTGTGAGAATATGTGGGCTAACTTTTATCTACAGTATGATGATGGCAGTTTATACTTAGCTAAAGTCTATACTCTTAGTTTTGTAATGTTCTTGGAAGCACCCTGTGAGCTTCTAAGACTGACTGCATTTCACTGTTTTGTTGCAGTGAACATCAGTTCTGTGGGTTTTCATATAGTTTGCCAAATACTTGTATGTTTGGTTAAAATACTGCCATAATTTGTAGATGTTGTTGAGGTTTAAATATGCATAAGTGCTCTTATTTCTGGATTCATCAGTTATGCATGAGTCCGCTTATTTCTGGATTCATTAGTTGTTTAGTGATGAACTTCAGAACACTTTGGAAGGGCCTGATATTTGAGAAAGTGTGGCACTGCTCACATTTTCCAAATAGTTTTACCTGTGTTAGAGTCAAAATCTTTTTATGGGCAAAAAGGAAACACACCTTAATGGACTATATAGTTCAAGAATCATCATTAGTTTAGATTTGACTCTTAGAATAAAACAAAGAATACTAATGCAGGTGGAGTACTTACGTACAGAAAGCCTCAATAATAGTGGTAACATAATTAAAATAGTAACACAAAAACTTCTTAGCTTTTTCCTGGTGTTTTGCTCACCCTTCCACTACACCTCTGGGTCCTAAGCTTGGTGATTTCATGCTTGTGTTGGGGATGAATGGGGATGTTTTAGCAAGTTATAAGCATCTGGAGTCCTGTGCTGGGAGGAATACAATGTTCATGTTGATGATTTCTCTTTCTCTCTTCCTCTCTCTCTCTCTTTCTCTCTCTCTCTGCCGAGAGACATGTTACATCTGAATTTACCATATATGATGCCTTCTATGTATGTTAGATGCTATTTCTCTGTTCTAGTTGTTAACCCAAAGTAAATTTTGTCCAGCTCCAGGTGTGCAGTTTTTATAACAGATCATCACTAAGTTGTTTATGGCATGGGATCTCCAGTGACTAGTCCCCATCTCTTATCATCCCATGCCCGTACTCCTCTATGCCATATCCTCTGTCTCCCCTTCTCAAGACCTGTGTTTACACAGCAGATCTCTCTTTCTCTACAGTGTCATTGTGTTAGTCCTAAATGTCTCATTCTACTGAGACATTTAGGAGTGTTCTTGAATCAGTATAGATTTATATTTCACTCAACATTAGTCAAGTAGTTATCATGTAATAGTGCTGGTTTATTTAGACGGCATACTTTTACTTACTGCTGTCTGCCAAATCTTAAAATAATTTCCAGGAACAGCCCTTTTTGAAGTGAATATTTGAACCAAATTCTCAAGAACATGAAAATTATCTTCACCATTTTTTCTTAATTTGTTACAGTTTTTGACGGCTCTTTTCCAGATATGTTTTGAGGGGATGGGGATACATGTTTGTTTTCACTGTAGTGAAAGAAGTTTGGTTAAATCCAGTTTGAGGCAGCATTGGAGAGAGAGAGAGATACAATGATTTAAGAACCTATTTAAATCCAGTTAGAGGCAGCATTGGAGAGAGAGAGATACGATGATTTAAGAACCTGTTTGCTATAAATGTAGCTGAAAACCTGAAAATTATTAGGGATGAGAAGTATTTTTGCTTTCTGCTGGGGTATAATAACCTATATATGTGTTGGTCTCAGTGGTAAAGGTAAAATAATAACAACAGTTGAGGCAAAGTATGTGTTTCATTCAAGTGTTTATTCTGGTTTTGTTTTCATGTCTTCCATTTTCGCCAAATTGTTCCACTTAGAAAAGTGTTATTTAATTATGTGAAGCTGGGCCCAGCCATTGGGTCAGCTGGAGCATCTGTGCTCCTCATGAAGTCAATGCTGAAGTCAAAGATGTTTTGTGAGAGCAAAGGTGGGGTTCATATGGAGTAGATTTCTCTGCGCTCTGCCTCTGCATGTCTTCATGGCCTGCTGTCATAAAATCAGCAAAGAAAGCAAAATTTAATTTCCGAAGTTTAAGTGTGTGTGACCTGTATACTGCCCTAGTTCCCTTCATGGCTTTTTTTCTTCATTTTTCGATCTCGATACCAGATGTCTACCAGAGGGAGACATCTCCTTTGTTTTATAAACTCTCTGTGTGGTCGGTGTATTTTGAATTCAAACCTTTCTGAAAAGATAGCTTTGTTAACATGCCTTTAATGCTCTGATGCCTTTGGGAGATCTGTCATAGTTCTTACTAGATTTGTGTATCAATGGAAGCTTTTGCCAAAAGCTGTGAATCATACAGCTTTAGTTGGTATTATTTTCTTTTCTCTAAATGTAGAAAAGAATAGTTTCATTCGGAAGGACCTACAGTGATCATCTGGTCTAACTGCTGAGTCCAGCTATATCAGGGTAGTAAACTGGGATCATATTTGTTAATGTGATAAGCTGGATTGAAAGTAAATGGAAAAGCAGATCCACTATATGAAAAGAAGTCTGTTCATGTTCTGGTTTATATTTATATTGCCTGTGTTAGAAATGAACCCTACACCTAGTTGTTTGAATGTTTTTCTCAATCTCAAGCATGCAGAGAAGTTTAATTTTAAAATTCTGGTATAACTGCTTTTCAGAGAACCTCATCTTGATAAAGACCTAATATAAACAAAGATGGAAATTTTCAAATATGTCATAACCTAAATAAGCATAAGTGACTGGTGCAGATAAGTTTACTGGAAAGAATCGTACTCACAGGCCTGTACGCACAGTTGAATAGGATCTGTTTCTTAGAAGCAGGATAGTAGTGCAAAACCAGCACATGGTGGAAACTCGTTCACGATGGCCTTTAGGTAAGACTGCCCAATTCCACCTTGATTCTCTGTTTTCATTAAAGCACACTTCAGGTTATCCATACTTCAAAGTCAAATAATTGTAAGGTCTTTGTAATAGTCTTCATTACAACATAACAGATAAAGGATGCTGTTTGCTAACTTTCATGATTGTTTCACTGGCTTCATTGTACTACTCTCTATTTTTAACTTTTCCCATTACACCTC
This sequence comes from Strigops habroptila, assembly GCF_004027225.2. Classification (NCBI taxonomy): domain Eukaryota; kingdom Metazoa; phylum Chordata; class Aves; order Psittaciformes; family Psittacidae; genus Strigops; species Strigops habroptila. The sequence goes on from NC_044278.2 coordinate 19,490,105, forward strand.
CTTTTGAAATAATTGTACATAGTATAATAGTGAACAGTTTATACAGACCTGCGAGTGCTGTGAAGATCAAATGTATCATGTTTGGGTTGTAGCTGCTTCTCTGTGAAGAAAAACCTCTTAAGTAATATGTATTCAGCTTGATTAGATAATGTATGCCAAAGCTTGAATAGGGTAAAAATTAATAGAAAAAAGAGACCTTCAAACCAAACAAAAATGTGCTAGTTACAGTCAAAATTAGATTTTGTACCACTTGCAAGAGGAATGTCTGTCTTGGTATCATGATTTTTTTTGGTTTTTTTTTTCCCATGTTTGCTCTTAACTACTCAGAGTCTAGCTGTGAAATCCATATCTCTACCTTCTGCAGAAGCCAGAGACATGGAGATGGGTAATCAGCAGATTAGTTCCGTGACTTTTTTCAGTTATCTTAGCATCATGTAGATCTGCAAATGGTAATTTTAAGATCTGCTTTAGAATCTTGGCTACCAACACTCACAGAGAGCTGCTTGTTCACCATTCTTGTGTCTGTATAACCAGCTGAAAAACAGTATATGTTACTGGCTTAAAAACTGCTTAAAGACAGTGTTGTCATATCTCACTGTTAGCTTATTTCTTTTTGTATAGCTGCAACTGATCACAGAAAATTTAATAAGGTAAAATTCCTTGCTGGTAAGAATTCTTTCAGGCATGTGGAAGTCAGATTTCATGGCCAGAAGTCTGTATTGCAAGCTGTCATGTTGTGTTGTCATGGCACAATTGTCTCATGTCTCAGGCCATCTTGCTTAGCTTTGCATTAGCATCATCTGGAATTGCACAGCCTTCACTAAGCTACTTGACGCTAATCCATTAAATCACAGGTCTCAGCATTTTAAGCTCAGATTCTTTTTTCAGCCTTTGAGGAAACACAGCCTGTTTCTTCAGGATCCAAAACATCTGGTACCACAGAAGTGCAACCAACCAGATCTGGTAACAATTTCTCCAAAGATTAATTCTCTTGACAGTTAGGAATTTTCAGAGGCATAGTGCCTCTCATTAAACAGTTTGTTCAGTTTGATGTAAATGAAGAATAACTGCAGGTATGAAAGTGCTGTATCAAATAGCAGGTTTGTTTATAACATTTTATATGAAGTACTGAGCGAGTAGTTTGGAGGTTTTTCCATATTTGGCTACAGCCTGTAATTCTTAGCTTTAAAATTCAATTGGACTTACAGTAAATACTAAATTTAAATAGGCCTGTCCACGCCTGAGTTTCGTAAGTGCAATATCCTGATTTGCTGAAGTACTCAAGAGTCCTAAAAAATGAATGGAAATTCCAACATCTTTTTAAAAACGTAGCTCTGCTTTTAGCCTTTTTGTGTAAGCATAGACATAATTTTAAGTGCCCAGATTTCAAAACTGGCACTATGAAGACGTGTCATTGAAGATTGAGACACCGTCTACTTGGTCCTTTGATAATTTCTGTGACAGGTTTCTCTTATTTTATAGATGAGTTTGTAAGAGCTAGTTATTTACTTGGGGCCACTGACAGTTACCCAAAAGAAGAAAAAAAACTAAGTAAGATGAGAGCCAATTGGAAAGATTTCACTTCAGTAGCATGCCAGTAGTGTGATGCCTGAGGAATATGTTTTTGGAAGAAATTAATTTTTGAAGGAAATACATTAATAAAGGGGAGATTGATTGCAACTGTCAGCCATTCTCATGTTTGACAAAAGACAGTTTGTATGTTTCATTTGGTACAGTTCCTGCTTTGTCATGCTTTTTCCTTCTCCAGTTTCAGCACCAATATATCCTCCTTCTCATTCTTGGAATTCTAGAAAAAAATCCATGCAGTCCCAGTTTGCTAATTTTTATTCATAATTTGTTCTTTTTTTGAGCAGCCTTATATTTCTCTTTTTATCTCTAGGATTCAGCTTCTTTCTGTGTGATTCTGCTGACAGTTTGGTCATTCGTTGCATTATGTGTCTGTGCACTGATGTATGTTTTTGGAAATTTTTTTCAAGTCCTACTTAATTGATTATTGTACATTTCAGAGTCTACTTTTCTGCAGAACACAATGTGCTAAATGTTACGTAAAAGTTTCTTCAGCTCATAAAAGAATATGGTGCTGTTGGATGATGGTTCTTATCACTTCAAAACAGTACAGCATGATTTTTGTTTTTGTTTTCCAGCTTCACGTGACTTTCTTCATGTTACTTCTACTCCCCAAACTTTTACAGCTTCAGAAATACCAGGCACTGGTAAATTATAGTGCTATTATTTCAGAAACATACCGTTCTGTTTGGTTGGTTGGTGCTACTTCCATGTTGATGATTTCAGACAGTTATTCATTACTGCTTGCAATGTGTGTTTGCCTATGCGTTCGTTTTTCAAGTTCTGTAACAGCATGCTCGCAGCACAAGTTTAAAGCAAGACTGCCTAAATAATGTAGTATGGATAAAATGGGTGTGTCAGTAAAAGATTTAAAATTTCCGAGGCTTAAGACTGTTACAGTTTTTTACTGATGAGGTTGTTTTCATTCTCTTTCTGTCTGTTCTTCAATGTCCATATACATTTTTGCTGTGATTTTTCCTACATATCGTCTTGAAATAAGAAAGTAAACACATTTAGGCCAGACCTTTTCTGACTAAGGCATACTTTGGATTACAGCTTTGGAGATAAGTGGTTGTTTTTTCTGTAACCTTTGATATGTGAGGATGCTTTATTTTTTTAAGCTTGAATATGAACAAGTATATGCATAAGAGGTGAGGGTAATGGGGAAGGGGTAGGAGGTGGTGAAGGGGAAAGGAAAGCAGTTCATTGCCCAAAACTTTACTCTGAGTAATGCAGCTGTAGTTTATAAAGTTCTCTGCTGTATAATCTACTGGTTCTTGGCATTCCAGTACAGTTTTCAAGAGTTCAGTTTTGCTGCACTGCATCCTACTCCCAGGCAATGATTTTTAAATCAACTTAGTTCATTCTGTTACATGGGATACCTGGGACTGAAATTGAGAGTTGAGTTAGTGAAGTGGTACCAAGAGACTTTAATCTCCCAAAATCACATTTTTTCCTAAATTTTCTGAAGAATTCTTAACTTCCTGGAAAGATGTGTTTTAAGTGGTACAGTAAGTTGTACAGCTGTTTTTTCAGGTGCTATTTAAGTACATATAAAACTATATATACATTGTTTATCAAACTTTTTGTGAACATTTGCACAGATGGAAAAACTAGAATAATATCTTCAGCTAAGTAGTTAGTGAAGGTATTATAATACTTAGAAAAAGAAGGTTCATTTTATAAATAAATAAACAATTTTTAAAAATACTCTGCAGAGCCGTCAAAGATAAAATTTCTCATCTTCCTTTTGAATTTATTTACATGAAGTTATTTCTCAGGTGTATTCACTTGCCCCCTGCAGCTGGAGATACTACTGAGTTGGAAATATCCATGCCCAAAATTACTACAGACCCTCACTTGTTAGAAGTAGCACTGGATAAAATTGATAAGATGACTTTATTTAGTTGTAAATTTTTTTTTTTTTTTTTTTTTTTTTTTTAATTCTTGCTGCTGTTTTTGGAAGCTTTGTTTTGCATTAATTATCACCATCCCACTAATTCTTCCCACTTATTACTGCCGTTAACCAGGATCTCATCTGCACTCATCCTTCATCTTTGTAGATGGAGGATTGGGGTCGTAGATGGGGGTTCCCTTTAGTTGGTTGGGTTTGGTTTTCTCATTATTGAGGTTCCCAGCTGTGGACCTGCCTTTCTCAGTTTGGGGTTTGGGTTTTTTTTGATGGGATATGTTTTAGTTTGATTGGGGATTTTTCTGTGCTAGGGAACTTAACTGTGAGAGGGAATTAAGTGCTCAACAGATCATTTTGTGTAATCTTGTGGAAAGGTTGCTTTGACTAGCTTTTATATTGGTTGGTCCACTGACTTTTCTGGATCAAAAGGTGTTTTCTTACTACCTACAATTCTAAATATGCTAAGATTATTAAGTAGTAATAAGAATTCTTTCCTAGCAATGAGATTTTTTTCCTACATTAGACATTAGGAAGAAATTCTTCACTGTGGGGGTGCTGATACACTGGCACAGGTTGCCCAGAGAAGCTCTGGCTGCCCCATCCCTGTCAGTGTTCAAGGCCAGGTTGGACGGGGCTTGGAGCAACCTGATCTAGTGGAAGGTGTCCCTGCTTTCGTGGCAGGGGGGGTTGGAACTAGATGATCTTTAAGGTCCCTTCCAACTGTAACCATTTTTATGATCCTCTTTAGTATGAATAATTCAGTCACGTGGTTTCCATGTTGAGTCCACACCCCTTAACAGTTCCTGAGACACAGTATAGCCTAGCTGATTTGCAAGCAAATTTCCTGTGCTTCAGTTTTAACATTGCAGCATTTGTCTTTTGAGTGCTGTGCTATCCACAGTAGACCTGTCCTGTCCATAGTAGAGGCAGTTAAGCCTTTTAACACAAGATTCTTTTTGGATTTAGGTGAATGGAAGCCTTATTCTTCAAGATCCACAACATCTGGCATGCCAGAAATGCCACCAATCTCAGCTGGTAATGATATCTCTCTTCACTGTAGTTCTCCTGACATGTAGTCAGTCTCTCAGTCACAGTGATGCTTTCCTAAACGGAGGGCTTACTCTAAGTTGCTCTGTGTAAATGTGTAACTGGAGAGATACCAGTTATAACTGCTGCAACATTTGAGATACTTAGAATGAAATGTTGGAGTGATAAGATTATTTTTTTTATGTTTGTAAGCAATTGGCTAGCTTGTCCTATGGGGTTCTCCATTTTTTTGTGAAGGATTGTATGTGTATGGAGGCTTGTTATTTCGAGTGGTTAAGTGTTAACATGTCAAGTCTGGTTCTTTTATACATTGGATACAAAAGCTTCTCCATAGGTGGAAAAAGATACAGCTGCTGTTCTTAAGAATACCTCATGAATTTTTAACCATGAGAAATGCCAGTTATTGGTTTGGTTAGTGAGTCATTAAATGTTGCTAGAAAAGGGTAACATAGAAGAGACTGGAACAGAAGGATTTAAATGTCCAAAGATTGGCAATATCCAAAAACCCCAGAGAAATCACTAGGCAGCATTTCCTTACTACCACTAACTTCTTCATCTTTGTGCAGGTTTGAAAACCGTAACGGTCTTGCCTCCCTTACATCTGGAGTCAAGCCCATGGCGTAGCAGAGATGTGCAGTGCAAATGAGTACACATAGACTAGATTTTATAACCATTTATATATAAGGTTGTGCATTTTCTCTGTGAAAAATTACACAGAGTTTGAGGAAGTCACTTTAGCGAAGTTACTTGTTCTTCACTGTACAATTGTATGATGGACTGCGCAAGTGTATGTGGTTGGAAGATGTGCTAGAATTCTACAGAAAAATTACCTTTAGTCTCTTGTTTGCAGGCATTTCTCTAGAGAGTCACTGTGCTTTATTAGTGCCAGGGCTGAGATATCTGACCCATAGAATGAAGGATTTGGGAAAAGTGAGATCAGATCTTAAACTCTGAATCCAAAAGTGAGTCTTTTGGCTCCCATGTTCAGTCTGCAACGACTGGTTTTTAATGTCTTTCGGGAAAGTGTCAGGAGTGGTTTGGTGAAGTAGACATTTAGACATTTCTCTGCTGATGGAGAGCCATTTAGCTACTGAGTTTCTAAGAGTATTGTGCTAGTTGCAGCCACAGCAAGACAACTGCCTGCTGATTTGATGACTGAGTGACAAAGTACTGCAAGGAGAAGGGATGTGTTGACCTAAATATGGACCTTTGGGGTGCTGTGAATTGGTGCTGCTTGTGCTGCTGTGGCAAGACCGTGTGAATATCTCAAGGTCGTTTCTGTGTCTGGCTGCAGCAACCCAGAGACCGGACCTGAAGTCCACCTCGTCTGCTTCATTGAAAACCACACGGACTGTAAAGGGTAAATAGCCAGTGATTCCCTTCCCTTGTTGATTACTTTGGCAATGCTTTTCTCTGCAGCAGTGAGCCAGTTCAGATGTTTTGCCGTCCAGAACAGTGGGTCAATGATGCAGTTGTTCCCTTATGGCTCCTGATTAGAAATTGCTCCATTTGTAAGCTTTCTGCTGCCTTTTCTGAGATTCCACTTCTAGGTTTACTCTGTTACCTCAGGCTACCTATGGCAATTGAAAGATAGCATCACGCGGCTATGGGGAGTGATGCCGTGACATGGAAGCCTGCTCCAAGCAGGGCCACGTTTCCTTGTTTATAGCTCTGTCTTGATACCAGCCGTGCAACAACAGCCTGTGTGAGGACCTGAAGGTGGTTTCTGTGTTTGATCTTAGCTACTCGAAGACCAAGGCTGAAGTCCACCACTCCTTCCTCCCTGGCAACGCAGCAAACTGTGATGGGTAACTAGCAAAACCCCTTCTTTTTCCGTTTTCCCTTTGCTCTTCCTATCATGCCTCGCACCCCAAAACTCATGGCATCCGTCTCATCTTCCATGGAGAGAATGAAGACTTGTTGGTGCAGTTTGGCTTGCCAGAGCACCCATTGCACTTGTTCTGATTCTGTTGTTTCATCCCACGCTTCTCCGTTGCTGACAAGCATTTTCTGTGGGGACTGAGTGGCAGCTTGCGTAGAGAACACATTATTGCACCTTGCCTTCATCTGCCATTCGCCTGCTTCTTTTGTTTTGGTAGCAGATCTTCCTTTCTCTGACACATTCAAATACGACAGCATTCTTAAGGTACAAATCCCAGCTGTGCTGATCTGGGCTGGCACAAGAGGACAGCTCGGGGGTCCAGCTGCCCACCAGGGTTTGCTGGTCCATGGGTGCAGCCTTTGCTTCACTTCTGACTTTGAAGGCAGCCCATTGCCATCTGCCCACACCTCTACATTGCCATCACCTGGGAGCGGGAGTGCTCTGCTCTACTGCTGCTTTTGGGGTCACATCAGGGTTCTAAGGTTGTAAGGACGATGCCTGTTTTCAGCTTCCGGTGAATGTTTCTCCAAAGCACCAGCAGCCTTTGGTGCCTGGCCATGCTGCCAGCCTAATTTGGTAACGACACTTCTTGCAGATCTGGTCACAGTGCAGATGGGAATCGTCCCAGGAGCTGTTGTTGTGCTTTTAGCCAAATGTTGTTTCTTTTGGGCCTGTGTTAGGGTGAAGCATAAGTGTAGAGATGAAACTGCTGTTCACGAAAAGCCGTATTTACTTAAGCACTGGATATGGCAGTTGATGGCAATGGGTGGAGATGCTCGTGGCGATAGCTGCTTTCACACTGGCAGGTGTGCAAGACCAGTCCAGTGTCTTGGCAGTAATTTTTGGTCCATGAGGTAACAGAAGCATGATGTGAGGAGGTTGGTAAGCCCTCCGACTCGAAATTGAATGCAAGTTAAAATTCTAATGAACAATATTGAGTTTCTTGCAGTGTTATTGTGGCACTTTTGACTGTAGCAGTCTTGCTTTCCTCTCAGCTTAGATGTGTCACGCACTTCAGGGTGTTTTCCGGGGAAGTTAAATTCCTTGCCTTGCATTACTTAAAGGACTTTTCTTAGCTTTCTTGTTTTCATAGTGGAGAAATTAGATACTTGTTATTATAATAAAACATATAAAGTTGCTGGTGTAAGGATGTTTCCTTCCCTTTTGTTCTCTGATGTTGTCTGGATCAGTTTCTATATTGTTTTAATTGTGCCAATTTTTAAAATTGGATTTGTTTCAGTATCATCATCTTGAAAATTTTTTTCCCTTTGCCTCCCTTTGCCCAGTGTTCTTGCGCTTTTTCAGTCCTACATTCCTACTAACCGTCAGAATGTTTTTCCATTCTACTTGTGACATTCTGTTTTATTTTTTGCATCATATTCATGTCTTTACACATCTTTGTTCATTAACCTGTTTTTATAAAGTTTTGCAAAATATGTTTTTATGTTTCTTCAGTTCTTTACTATTGAGACACTAAATCATCAAGTCTGTGGTTGCAGATGATGCCATGTTGTGATGGTTCATCATTTAAGTGTGCATGTTAAAAAGTGCACACTTAAGGTATAAACTGTAAAATAACTTCAAGAATAGCAAGTCTGTATTTCTCTGATCAGAATGTTTAAAGTAGAATAATAATATAAATAATGTAATGTTATTTCCAGCCTGGGTTTTAAACTCACTTGCACTTTCGTACTCTTATTTTGTTGGTTCAGAATTAGTAGAACAGGTGGATGAATTCCTCTGAAATCAGTTTGGTTGGTTATCCACTGTGTGCAGGGCTCAGTAGCTGACCAAGGCACAAAGCAGTGGTGTAGCAGACCTTGAAGTCTTTGGTGTAAAATAGATGTATATTTTTTTGGTCCTTTCAAGTTGTACATTCCATCTCAGTGCTGATGATTTTTTTATTTTAATAAGTCTAAAACTTGCAAAATTAATAGCTGCTTGCATGTGTTCCTGTATTGGTTAAGTTCAAATTAGGAAACGTAGCTACAGAAAAAGTGAATTTGGTAGCAGCATATTTGTGAAAGGCAATGTGATCTAAAATCCTAACACATGAAAATATTTCTCTATTACAGTAACTACTCAAGCACCTTTCAAACCTATTACACCTGGCAACATTGAAGTGGAATTGGGTAAATGATCATTAATGGTTTTTGTCATCTGGAGATCAGCTTATTACAACATGTATACAGTATGCATGTCTTCCCTAGTCTTACTTGTTAAACTTTGGTCAGTGGTCTTTTTATTTCTCATAACAAATAAATTTAGAAAAGTCTTTGCTTTTATCTGTTGCAGAATTCACACCGAACACAAACATGATGCAGCTGTGTTAATACTCCATGGGTGGTACTGACATTTATTCTGCCTCTGCATGAATGCAGTATTTTTGTTTCCTTTTAAAGCTGAGAACTTCATTTTATCCAAGGTCATTTCAGTCAAACCATCTTCATTAGAAGGAAAACTTTTAGTGGCTAGTCAGTGTGGCTCTACTGCTCTCCGTGGCATGTTCTCTCTTGATGTAAAGCATTAGGCTACTTAGATTTCTTATTACCTGTCCTTTGATTTTAATCGGTCGTAAATGCTCTTAATATCAAGAGCACCTACTCCAGTTTGTCATATGCCACTGCATGTAGAAATAGAGCATGTCTCGTTCATGCTGGCTGCATAATTTTCCTAATGGAAATAGTGGTCTTAGTGATCTGATAGAATCTGAATTCCGTTGCATTTGTTTTCATTAAAATATTGTCACAAAAACATCAAGTTATTTTTAAACCATTTTCCACTAAAGGGTGGTCTTTGTCAATAATCCTGTTTATACCAAAGTAACTTTGTGGCAGTGGTGTAAGACCAGAAGTCATTATCTTTAAAAAAAATGTGTCTCTTGAGTTTCTTGTGCAGTACTTTCATGTGAGCTGTTTCTTTTATTAAGCAAGTCGAAAACATTCTACTCAGACTGAATAACTGAGGAACATACTTGTATATTACTGTGGGCAGTTTTATGTAGGTTTAGTTCACATTTGAAATTTTCTCTACCTAATATCTTCCAAAGGATACAAATTCTGTGTCTTGGAAATGTAATAGATACGAGAATACCACCCTGATCAAACTCATGTTGTATCCATACCATAGGAGATGTCAGCTTGTTTGCTCTTCTGTCAGTCATCCTACAGCTGACTCTCAGTCCATTTTCTGTCTGGATTTTTATTTGTATTGTTTCCTTTTACAGAACAGCTTCTGCATGGTATTTTAGTGGCTTTGATGCCACTGCAAGTTTTAAAACTCAGATTCTCTTTTCAGCTTCTGATGAAACACATCTTATTTCTTCAAGATCCACAACATTTACTATTCCAGAAATGCCATTGACAAAATCTGGTAATGACATTTCTTGAAAATGTAATTTTATTAGTGTTAGGAATTCTCACAAGAAATGTCCTGCTTTTGGTTGTGTTGTTAATTTACATTTCTTTACCTTGGGTTAATATTATTACAGGAAGAAGGTGATATATTTGGGATAACAACATTGAAATAGTTGGCTTTTAGGATTCTCGTGACTATGGAGTATTATAGTTAAATCTCTTGTAATTTTGTATTACATACAAATTACAATTTTTCTGGAAGTTTTAAGGACAGAGATGACTCCGATTGTAATTGTTTATTTGTACTTTGGTACAACATGAATTTACTCATAATATAATTACTGATTTACATCAATATTTAGTCCTGCCCCAATTCATTTATCCTGATTTTGCAAAAGTGCCATATCAACAGATTCCCTGAATTCAGTATAACTACCAGCAGCCACCAGTGGATAGTTATTCCAAATAAATAAATAATGGTACTGTTTCACTCATAATACTCTATTTGTGTAGTGCCATTTCCCTAAAATCTTATGCTTCAAAATTATGATTACATAAATATTTATTGTGATAAAGGGTGATTTGGCAGGTTCAAGCTGAACATGGTATTAGTTTGGTTAGGCTTTTTTTACTGTAACTGTTCAAATACCTTTGCAACCAAGTAAAGTGGAACTCAGTAAATTATTATTATGATGTTTTCTTAATGTCTAATATGATAATTTCTCAGACAAGCACCAATGTATTTTCTTTTACTGGCATCTGGTTGTGAAAACTTACTTTTCAGCCTCTTTTATTTTGGGCTTTAGGATAAATTCTAAAGCATCTCAACAGTTCATGTTTTACAGGACACATCTATAGTGTGATTAAGCTATTCGTGATTCTCATTTTTTTTCTGTCTTCGTGTGAATGGAATGCTTTCTTTCTAAAGCTGAAAATTTTATACAACTTCATGTTGTTTCAAGTTGTTTGCACTGTGAATGTTCATTTAATGGAACTCTCTTCAGCATCTAGCATGCTTGATGCCACCCTTCAGTTATGCTGTTTCACTGATTCTGTGATATTCCTTTAGGTTGATACCACCTGCTTTTGTTAGGCAGTGAACTATTCCCACATGACTTTCAAAAATGCAGGCTATCTGGATTTAATGTGTAATCCTGTATTGTATCAAATGTGTTTAGAAACTAAATTGTAAAGTTTCCAACTTTGATGTCGAATACGGAGCTTTTGTGTGCAGACAAAAAAATGCTGCTTCTAGTTTGTGCTGTTAATTTACTCTCTCTATTTGCCTAAAGAGGTCATCTGCAGGCTTTTTTCCATGCTGGATGTACGTTTTCCAACTTCATATGCATAAAGTGGGGTGTTTTTAGGTTGAATTAAGCCCTGATTCATAACTTACGCCTGATTTCTAATGTGAAGGCATCATGCTGTATCAAAACAGCATTAAGCATTTGCAGTTCCTTATTTAAAAGACTTATCTGGAACATGCAAACTAAAGTGTAGGGGTAAGGGGGTTTCTGTCAGCTGCTGCTGTTGGACAGAATTTTGAAATCAGATGCAGCCAGCTGGCCTTGTAATGAATGTGTCAAAATTAGATGTCATGTATCCAAAAAAACCCCAAACCCACCAACCCACAAGACAAAGAATGGAGTAGGCTACTGCAAATATCAATTAGAGGTATCTATCTATACAAGAAATCTAAAATAAATCTAGATCTTTTAGACCTGCTAATAAAGGGCCAAAGATCATCTTATCTAAAGACTGATTTCACTCATCGTTTCAAGATTGTTTTCATATTTGATCTTAGCTACCCAGGGACCAGGCCTGAAATTCACATCTCATCCCTCCGTGGAAACCAGAGGGAGCACGATGGGTAAATAGCATGTAATTCCATTAGCTTTTCCATCCCTTGCCATCACTTCCATTGGCTGTGGATAATGCTAAGATTCATTCAGACATGTTGCTTTGGAAACTACTTGATGCTAGGCTTGTTCATCTGTCCATCCACAACTTGGCCATTTCTGTCTAATCAAAGCTGAAAAATAATTTACCACACTGATTAAACAGTCTGCAAAAAGACCTCTGCTAGCATGTGTTGCCTTTAATTTTCTTCTGGTAGTTGCAATTTTCTTTCAAAGCATAAGTACTTAAAAAACCCCAAACAAACCCAAAACCAAACCAACAAACAAAAAAATCCCAAAACCAGTGAGAATTCTACTTAGCATGAGATAGAGGAGTTGACCATACTTTATTTCACACCAGCTTCAGTGTTTATATTGTTTATGTGACACCTCATTTCACAGCTCATCCTTAAAGCTGCTGCCATCTTGCTTGATCTCGCATCAGTGTTGTCTTGAACTGCCCAACAGCTGCTGTCAAAATACTGTGGCTCTGAAGCCAATTCACATTTAACTCCAGGTTTACTTTCAGCTTTTGATGAAAAGCAGCACATTTCTTCAGGATCTGAAACATCTGGCATCCAAGAAATGCCACCAGCTGTACCTGGTAATACTTGAAAATATTATTTTTTTTTAGATAGAAATTCTCACAGAGATTTCATCTTACTTATGGTATATTGTTAGTTAAATTTGAAATGAATCAGAATAACTACAGAACTGTCATAATTAATTTGCTCACTCAAATACCAGACTAACTTAATACTTTAGAACAGTAAATACTCTGTTCTGATTTTGGTCAACATTCCTAATATATTTACAAGTCTGTTTTGCTGTGCTTGATGATAATAGGCTTTGATGTATCTTATTACATCTAGTAGTGTTCTCTTTTTTAAGTTGCAATGCTGCATATGTTTAAGAGTGAAAGCTAATACAAGTTTTGTTTAAACCTTTGAATGAAACTGTTCTAATGGTTGAAAGTGTTGAGTATGTCTCATAGAAATAACAGGATCCAGAACAATGAATATGTAGGCTTCAAAATACTGGAAAATGGACCCTTAAGTCCTTTCATTTGAATATATTTAAAGCAGTTAATTTAAGTTAGACATTTTGCTGCCAGTAAGTGCGGCAGCGTGCGTCCAAGACTAAAAGAAATAAAAGCATGCTTTTCACATGTATTGCTGTAGTGCTGTGTTCAACTATTTCCACTAAACTGCACAACATCGCAGTAGAGGAAAATATTTGCAACTAATTGATCTTGAGCTGGTGCTTCTATGGTAGACATAATGCTTTTCAAACATGCTTTTGAAACCTGTTATACCAGACTCCAGTAAAATTAAACTGGTTGGATAATGGTATTTTTTTGACATTTAAATTGCACTTACTGATCTATCATAATCTAAATTATATAATTTTCTTGTTCTTCCTTGCCAATATTTGTTCTTTAGGATTGTTTTACTTCCTGTGTTCAGAATATAAGCTAAAACTTACCAATGCCTTACAAAATGACACTGGACAAATGCAATTTTATCAGTGCTTATGGTTCTGCTTTTACTGGCCCTGCATGAAGAAATATTTCATATCTTTTCAATAATAATTCCATCCAAAGTCTGTTTCAAGTTGCTGCCAGAACTCCCTTGCAGTAAAAAGTGGACTAAATGGGTATTTTACACGAAACTTTTACTAAATGTCCAACTGCCTGTGGTTGTAGGTCAATGGCAAAGCTTTTTGATTCAAGTAAATATTCTGAAAATCAATAAATGGAGATGTGTTAAGTTTTGTACATTTATTCTTCAGCGGTTTTAGTAAGTGTTTATCATTATGCATCTTTCATACTAAGCAATAACTTACAATCAAGTGCCTTAACAGAAAGTTTCAGTAACGGCTTTCTATGTATTGGAATAATAGCATATCCAAGTTCAGTTATTTATTCCACATGGTTTGCCTATAAAGAAGGTTGTACTGCACTCTTTTCAAACCAGACGCATCAGTTTCCCAACACTTGGAGTGTTCGGGAGAATTGAGAAAATAATGTGTGATCTAGTTTGGAATTGAACATAAACATGCAAAAATAAGTCCTAGATTTGAAGAAGAGTTAAAAATGTGATTAAATATGGTAATAATGTTTAATTAACATATGTATGAAACAGGAACCATTAGTATGTTATGCTGTTTGTATTTAAAGGACTTCCTTGGAATAACCTAAGGAATTCTGGGTTTTAGTTTTGCATGTGTGTGTTGGGGAGGGAGGACAGGGGAAGACAAGAGAGAGAGTAAATAGAAGAATCTTTCAGCTAAAGGAGGGTCAGGGTGTCCAGCCACCCCGTGAAGCCTGCAATGAAATACTTGCTTACATGTTATTTCCCCTGGAGTGGGTCCTTTAATGAACTTAATGATGTCTCTTAAAAACCTATAGTTTCGTTGGTCACTTGTTTATTGTTTCTAGGAAATGTTTACTTTCAAAAGTTCTTCAAGCCTGTTTGAACTCTGCCTTATTTCTTGAAGACTGGTTAATATTGTGCTCTACAGAGCTACTCAACCTAAAAAACTAATGTGGTTATTCAAGTAATGAAAAACACTTTCAATCTAAACAGACTTTTTCTTTTAAAACCACAGCGTTATCACTTGTGCAGAGACTGCTTATTTCATTATGACTTTCATATCTGATTTAGCTAAACAAGGACTAGTCCTCAAGTCTACATCTCATCCTTTTTGGAAACTAGACAAAAAGTGATGAGTTAGAAATGTGGGATTCTGTTTTAGTTTTCATCACATTGCCGCTTGCTTCCTTTTTTTCTGCTGTGAACACATTTGCTTCTGAGTCTAAATGGCAAGCCTGTTAAAGAACTATTTTGCATTTACCACTTCTTAGTCAGAAGCTATGAAGCATTTTTGATACAAAGTGCTAAAGGACCGGTCTTTTATACAAACTTATAAAAAATTCATTTTCCTGTTGCTGTAATTTAAACTCCAGAAAGTATAAAAGTAGAAGATTCTTAAGAGGTCTGTCTAGCATCAGATATTGGATCCTGTTGCCACCATGTTGGGCTGCATATCTTTCTCTTTATTCACATAACAGAGAGGACTTTTAAGCATTCAGTATCTTGCTTGTGTTTGCCCTTACATCACCTGAAACAACACAACTTGTGCTAGGTAGTGTGTTGTGCTATCCCAGCAACAGTGAGATTCCTCATTTTAAATCCAGATTTTCTTCTCAGCCTTTAATGAAACACAGATAGTTTCACAATTCATGTCTAAAGCATTTGGAGTCCCTGAAATACCATCAGTCCAATTTGCTAATGACGTTTCTTGCAAACTGAGCGTTCTTGACAGTGAGAAATTATTCTTGCACAAGTAAAGGCATTTTTATCGTGACCTTCGCATTTCACTGTTATCATTTGCATTATCCATTCGCCGATTTCTGGAAAACAAATGTGTCTCTTCCTTTAGACCTTGCTTGTCTAACACTGTAGTTATGAGATTTTGTTTGTTTGAAGTACTTCTGTAGTTATGAGATTTTGTTTGTTTGAAGTACTTCATGTCTCTTCAGGATGAAAACTTGCTCCTGCAAATTAAGGAGATGCTGTTCCATTAAAGATTTGTACAGATTTTGGTTAAGAAGGCACAAGTAGTTGACTTCTAGTAGTTGGCTCAACTCTTGACGAAAATCCTGAAGTTCATCTGTATGCATCTTTCTGCAGAGAAGCTATTGTTTCCTTTTTTTCTAGGCGTATGTTACTTTAACCCCAAAGTTCAGATTTTTAAGGATAGTGAAGAATATAGTAAACAGAGCTGGTTAATTGTTGGTTTTTGGTTTTGGTTTTTTTTTGGGGGGGGAGAGACGGAGGGTTGTTTCAGATTTAAAATAAGGTGGTAAACTAAAAAACTTGACAGTATCTTTGAAGCAGGCAGGGGTTCTGGTTACATATTTGTTGACCACTTCTCAGTTAATAGCTTGAAAATATTTGATGCCTGAAAATTAGTTTGGGGATCTGTTATGTACTGCGGTAAAAATGCAGCTCTGGAACATCATGACTGCCATTATTGTCTACTAGGAACAGTGTTTAACCAGTGATTGGGGTTTTTTGGTTATAGAGAGTGACAAAAAACTGTTGTATGATTTATTTGGTAGGAAGGGTATACCTGATAAACCACAGTTTAAGTAGTGATTTATTTGGATGCGATTAAAGTGATGCTTTCATACTCATAGAGAGACTGCCATAACATCTCAAGATAGTTTCCATCTCTAACCTTAGCTCTTCCAAGACCAGTCCTGGAGCCCACATCTTTTCCTTCACTGGAAACCATGAAGACAGTAAAGGGTAAACAATAATTCCATCATAATTTCTTCTTGGCAATACTTAAATATGAAAAGCATTATTTTAAAATTTACTCAAAACCTTTTAATTTTCTTTTTTCCTGTTAGTGGCAATGCCAAATGTGTCAGTGGTCAGTCATTTATATAAATTATGTTAAGCTTCTCAATCCCCCTTTGTAATTTTCTGCTTTATAGGCCTAGTTCACTAAAAGGTTAACTGTTTGTATTCTACAATAACTCAGCAATGCCACCCTCATTTAAAAAAAGGATAATACTGTAATGAATGCAGATATTTATGTAAAAAGCTGAATGTAATATGGGTTTCATTCATGTAAAACTCTGTACTGACACTGCTTTGAAAAAAGAATGTTCATCTATAATATCTGAAGGCAGTTTTCTGTTTTAATCTTAGTTACTCAGAGACCAAAGCAGAAATCTACCTCTCCTTACCTTGCAAGCCAAAGAACAGTGGAGGGTAAATATGGTATTTTCTGTTTTTTCCTTTTCCCCTGCCATCACTTGAAAAAATTTTCACCTGCTTTGAGCAATACCCAGGTCTGTTAATGCACTTTGGCTTGCGAAAACACTTGCCAAACTAATGACATTTTTCTGACGTTTGAACCTATGCTTTTTTCCATCACTTTTTGCAGGGACAGGGGGCAAAAAGTATTTTTCATTAAATTCCTGTATGTCTGTAGATGCAGTTTTTATTTTGAAAATTCTTTCTAGAATGAAAAATTCCAGTTTGGAAGAAGCATAGTTTTATTTCCTCTTAGTCTTGCTATTGATGTGGTATAGCTGTCTCATAGTTTCCTTACAGGACATAAACTTTTTCCTCTTTCATTGCACAATGAAGTTCAAGCTTGATAAATAGGCATGTTATTTTCGGACTTGATGATCTTAAAGGTCTTTTCCAACCTAGTTGATTCTATGATTCATTGACTAACCTAAAGAAAGAATGAGAACTTTTAAATGACATGGGGAAAGCTGAAGCCTTTCAGAGGAACTGTGAGGACTTACATAGTCTGTTCTTTGTGAAAATAACAGTAATAATAGTGACAAGAACACTAAATAAAAACCTTTTGGCAAAGTTATTGAACTCCTAAGAGAGTTAGAGTTATGACTGAGTGTTGAAATGATAGTGTGCAGTTTATTCTTTTGTGCTGGAATAAGGAAGTATTTAGAATTTGTAGTTGTTTGTATTTGAAATGTATGTATCACCTGTCATCTTGAATTCTGAATCCAAAAGTGAGTCTTTTGGCTCCCATGTTCAGTCTGCAACGACTGGTTTTTAATGTCTTTCGGGAAAGTGTCAGAAGTGGTTTTGTGAAGTAGACATTTAGACGTTTCTCTGCTGATGGAGAGCCATTTAGCTACTGAGTTTCTAAGAGTATTGTGCTAGTTGCAGCCACAGCAAGACAGCTGCCTGCTGATTTGATGACTGAGTGACAAAGTACTGCAAGGAGAAGGGATGTGTTGACCTAAATATGGACCTTTGGGGTGCTGTGTATTGGTGCTGCTTGTGCTGCTGTGGCAAGACCGTGTGAATATCTCAAGGTCGTTTTTGTGTCTGGCTGCAGCAACCCAGAGACCGGACCTGAAGTCCACCTCGTCTCCTTCATTGAAAACCACACGGACTGTAAAGGGTAAATAGCCAGTGATTCCCTTCCCTTGTTGATTACTTTGGCAATGCTTTTCTCTGCAGCAGTGAGCCAGTTCAGATGTTTTGCCGTCCAGAACAGTGGGTCAATGATGCAGTTGTTCCCTTATGGCTCCTGATTAGAAATTGCTCCATTTGTAAGCTTTCTGCTGCCTTTTCTGAGATTCCACTTCTAGGTTTACTCTGTTACCTCAGGCTACCTATGGCAATTGAAAGATAGCATCACGCGGCTATGGGGAGTGATGCCGTGACATGGAAGCCTGCTCCAAGCAGGGCCACGTTTCCTTGTTTATAGCTCTGTCTTGATACCAGCCGTGCAACAACAGCCTGTGTGAGGACCTGAAGGTGGTTTCTGTGTTTGATCTTAGCTACTCGAAGACCAAGGCTGAAGTCCACCACTCCTTCCTCCCTGGCAACGCAGCAAACTGTGATGGGTAACTAGCAAAACCCCTTCTTTTTCCGTTTTCCCTTTGCTCTTCCTATCATGCCTCGCACCCCAAAACTCATGGCATCCGTCTCATCTTCCATGGAGAGAATGAAGACTTGTTGGTGCAGTTTGGCTTGCCAGAGCACCCATTGCACTTGTTCTGATTCTGTTGTTTCATCCCACGCTTCTCCGTTGCTGACAAGCATTTTCTGTGGGGACTGAGTGGCAGCTTGCGTAGAGAACACATTATTGCACCTTGCCTTCATCTGCCATTCGCCTGCTTCTTTTGTTTTGGTAGCAGATCTTCCTTTCTCTGACACATTCAAATACGACAGCATTCTTAAGGTACAAATCCCAGCTGTGCTGATCTGGGCTGGCACAAGAGGACAGCTCGGGGGTCCAGCTGCCCACCAGGGTTTGCTGGTCCATGGGTGCAGCCTTTGCTTCACTTCTGACTTTGAAGGCAGCCCATTGCCATCTGCCCACACCTCTACATTGCCATCACCTGGGAGCGGGAGTGCTCTGCTCTACTGCTGCTTTTGGGGTCACATCAGGGTTCTAAGGTTGTAAGGACGATGCCTGTTTTCAGCTTCCGGTGAATGTTTCTCCAAAGCACCAGCAGCCTTTGGTGCCTGGCCATGCTGCCAGCCTAATTTGGTAACGACACTTCTTGCAGATCTGGTCACAGTGCAGATGGGAATCGTCCCAGGAGCTGTTGTTGTGCTTTTAGCCAAATGTTGTTTCTTTTGGGCCTGTGTTAGGGTGAAGCATAAGTGTAGAGATGAAACTGCTGTTCACGAAAAGCCGTATTTACTTAAGCACTGGATATGGCAGTTGATGGCAATGGGTGGAGATGCTCGTGGCGATAGCTGCTTTCACACTGGCAGGTGTGCAAGACCAGTCCAGTGTCTTGGCAGTAATTTTTGGTCCATGAGGTAACAAAAGCATGATGTGAGCAGGCTGGTGGGACTACAGACCTGAAGTCAAATGCAAGTTAATAGTGTAATGGACTATATTAATGTATCCTTCCCATTGAGCCACAGTTGGATCATAGGTTCTGAGATGTGCTGTCAGTGTTTCTTGGTGTCTCCATCTAAGAGGTGGAAACTGATTCTGAAGTGTGTTTTTATGGCACTGGACAAATCTTGTATTTTTGTTATCCATGTGTCATGTACTTTAGGGTCTTCTCCAATGATGCTGGGGTTCTTTACGTATATTAATGCTTTTAGGATCCTTCTGCCTTCACTTTTGCAAGAGAATGTTTTCTGTGTTCAGAAATTGTACATCTCTCCTCTGTTACCTCTATTTTTAAATAATGTTTTCAAACTAAGTTTTTGTATGTAGCATCTTGTGCTGCAAGGTATAAGCAATCTTTCTTTTCATTTCCCCCCTTTTTAAGTCATTTTTTTATGTTCTTTTTTCATATTTTTTCATCATGGTGTCTTATGTCTTTGAATATTTCTTCATGTTTCTTGCAATAGCTTCTTCATCATTTGCATCACCAGTGTATCTTCACACATTCACATTAGAAAATCCATTCTGTGTGCACTTGAGATTTTTTCCTGTCTCAAGTCCCTAGTTCTTTAGTAGTGGCTTCAAATTTGTTCAGTCTATAGGTTCAGATGATGCCGAAACCAATTCTTTGTTTTGTTTTTTTTCCAGCTTCACTGGACTCTCATCATATTACTTTCCCATCCCAAATATCTGCATCTGCAGAAATATCAAAAATACAGACTGGTAAATTGTGTTTATGTTTCTTCCATAGCTTAGAATTTATTTGTGTGTCGAGGATGTTACAGTTACATGCTGTTTGCTCTGGTTGCTTGGCATTTTCTGAAACAGAATTTTGTCTGCAGTGTTTGGAATTTAGGCTCTATAACTACATGATGATATTCTGTGACATAGGATCAAATAGAAAACCCACAGGAATCAATATTGGTTTGGGTGGTTTTAATCTGTCAGCTCTAAGGTCCACTAGTTAGATAGAGTTATTATCAGTTATGAAGACATATTCTTGACTGGGATGTTTTACCCTGGGAAATATTTTGTTAGTCATACTATGCACATTATTTTGCAGTTTTCTCTGTTACTAAGCTTTTTTTTTTTTTTCCCAAGTTATGTTATTGTTTCACCTTGGAACTTTTCTTACTGGGTTCATATCTATCCAAGATTAAATTTGTATTCACAGCCAAGATATTAAGGGAAGGAAAATTATACTAAACCTGACAATCAATGTTTCAGCAGTATTGTTTTGAATTTCCTGTGTCACTTTCTGGCTCTTCGGTGTGTTACAAAAGTTATGTCGATTTGTGTTATGTCAATTATTTAAAATATCATGATTTACTTTAAATGACGAATTACAGGATGTGTAGTAGTATAGTAAAACCTGTAGCTCAAAAGTACTGAAATAAGCAAATTGTTGGCAATAGAAATACCTGGCTATAGAAATTCGGATTAGCATGTAATTTAAATATGTAGGTCTCTTTTGCAGGTGAAGTCAAAAGCACAGTGTTTTTGATGTTAAATGTACACAGATCAATTGCGAGTCCTGTTGATAAATCTGCTTTTAGAGGGATTGCAGCTTCTGTCAGGTTGTGTCGATTAGGGGCCTGTGACATTTTCAAAACTTTGTGGTTTTGTTCATTTATTTTCAAGTTGGAAATCTTGTGAAACTGTAGTATAGTGGTATTGGCACCTTGCATATCAATGTAAAGCAATCTTTTTCTGATCTCTCCTCCCCTCCCTCCTTCGCTGCTTCTCCCCCTCTCTCCCCCCCATGTCTGTACCAATATGAATCTATCTCTCAAGGTTATTTACCTTTTTCTGCAGTTACAAGTTCAGCTGACCTGGAAAAATCTGTGTCTCCGCTTTCCGGAACACCTTATGTGCTAACAACAACTATGGGTAATAGTAATGTATTAGCTTTTTCATTAAACCACTTTGGGTGTTTTGGTAGCAATTTTGGTAACCCTCTTCATCCCTGATATTTTGATCATTTGCTGTACTTGTTTCTGCTTGAGTCATGATCATCAGTATAGAAAAAGTACCCTTTTTCATGTGACAATTTGTGCTTACTGCAGAGAAACTCATCTGATAGTGTTTCTGAGCTTACATTTGTCTCTCAGAATGCTACTAGGGCTATTCTGGGTATACTTAAATGAAGTAATCTTTTTTTTTTTTTTAATATTATTATGCCTCAACCTTAATACAGATCTTAAAATTACTTGGTTTTTTTCTTTCAAGCTTAATTGTTATACTCTCAGATGGATACACACATTTATATACGCTGTTGTTTATGCCAGCATAGTAGGCTTCTTTCTTATATTTCTTATGTTCAGTGGAGGTTTTTTTTTACTTTACCCTTGTTTTCTATGTGTGTATGTACACATATTATACTACATTAAAATTCACTAACAAAATCTTAACAGAAAACGAAGCACTGAAGAGAATTAAGACAGTCTTTTTTACAGAAATATATTTTCAGTGATTTTAGTTGTGTAGGTTATATTTTTTCTGCCTTTTTTGGAGCACTTCATTCTTACAGGCATGGTATTAGAAGTTATTTTCTTCTTTTATGTTTATATTTTCTGGGTTGCTTTAAACTATGTGGACCATGCTATCTAAAGTATTATTAGCTTTGGTTGGGTTACACTTCTGTTTCAGTTGTCATTTTAACCACTAGCTTCAGCTCCCACTCTAAACATTACTGCTCCATTGTCAAGGTAAGGCATGCTTATTGTGGGTGGGCCTCTTCATTTCATATTAAGTGTGTTATAACCTGTAACTTTTTTTTTTTCCCCTAAAACAACTTATGTGTAGAATTAGTAGTCATAGGTAGTGTAACCTGGGATTTTTATAGCTTTCAGTGGTATTCAGCCTGTTCTTTCAAGCCATGTGGCACCTAGTAAGCCTGAAGTAGCAGATGCTAGACCAGGTACAATAATCTCTAGCTCATGCTTTATTCAGTAGCTCAAACCATGCTCTTGAACTCACTGAAGTTAGTACACTGGTAATCCTCACATTCACTGCACATTTAGATTAGGCCCTAACACCTGAAATTTCATTTAGATTGCTGTTAATGGTTGAAATTGGTGCTTTTTAACACGATGCATACAGCAACTCATAGCCACGTAATTCTCCTTCAGTATTTTGAAAACTATGCCACATAGATAATTAAGGAAACAGTATTTATTGTTCAGTAATGCTGATGAAAATACTGTGATGTGTGCTGTAGGCTGCATTATACTGCTGTAGCCTTATAAATATTAAAGAGTGTATCCTTAACAGCATGAAATTGGTTAACAGTTACAGACATGTGATGTTTTGGACTGAAACCATAGTTCGTCACTTGTCAGCTTTCTACTCCAAATTTTGTTTGTTTTTAATGTCTGATAATTGATTGTTCAACATGTCCTCTGTATTAAATTCCTACAATTTACACCATACCATCTCCCTTAAGTGATGGACGAAACCTCAAAATGTTCAAATGCTCAACTTAAAATCTTACTTGGCAGTGGTTGAGATCCAGACCAGTTGCAGTGAAGGCAGGAGGAAAGAAACATCCAGTATTTCTACACATCACAAATATGATGATTTATAATCACTGAAGCTCTGTGGAGTTCAAAAGACAGAATTTCTGTCTAATGCATACTAAAATGATGTGTCCAAACATAGGTGAAATATTTGTTGTTCTTGTAGAAACAAATTTGGTTTTGCATATGAAGGAAGAGTTTCTTCCATTACCTCATTGCTCTCTTATGACTGTCGCCATTTCCTCCAACAGCAACAAGTGAATCCATTCTGGAATCTTTCACATCTAAAACTTCTCGTCCTTTTCAGTGGCCAAGGGTAACATTAGGTAATGTTGTTTTCACCTAGTGTTTGTTTTGAGCATTTCATCCATATGAATGCATTTCTTCTAGCATATCATTTCACATGCATAATCATTCTTCTTCCTGGTTATAGAGTCTTGTTCTTCCATTGTCGTTAGACTTGTTGTTCTTGACATATCTCTGAATGAGAACATAGTTCAGGATGGTTTTACTGTCCTCAGAGAAGTAAAACTTGCTTCTTGCATGAAAAACACCATCGTCCTGTTATTAGATGTTCTGTCTATCTCTTTTACATTCATGCACACGCATCTGCTGTCTTTGTCTCTGATATGTAGAGCTTTCATTGTGGAAATTTTCATTGTTTTGTAGACATCTACAGATGTCTACAGATCTATTTCTGTTCAATGCACGGCATTTCAGTATCATCTCCATTCCACACTGGTTACATCAGATGTCTTTGACATTCCATACTAAGTTGTCTTTTCTTCAATATAAACTTATGGCATGTGGTGTTTGTTGTGGGAAACCCTTGTTAAATAATTTCTGATTGCCATCTGAGCTCTTTCTTTCAGCTCCAAAAGAAATACCGCTTGTTCCTTCTAAACTGAAACCATCTGCTACCCCAGAACCACAGCATGTGAAACCTGGTAATTTTGCACACCGTTTTTATAAGTTAGTTTGCAGAGAGATATATTCACTACAAATATCTAAGCAGAACTTCCTAAAAGGAACAGGATCTATACATCTTGACTAACTCAGCATTCTGAAATCTAAAATCAGTCATTTGGTGTTGTCTGACAAGAGGCATGAGAGTTAAGCTCATCAGTTTTACTCACGTGGGTCCAGTGATAAAAATATAAACAAGTTCTCTAGTTTTGTAACCTTCTTAAAGGACTTGAAGGGAAAAAAACTACTTCTGGGTGTCACAGAAGTTTTTTTTATGTCACTTGTATTAAAAAAATACGTGATTATTATTTCTATAATCTCTTTTGCCAGTCGCCATATCCCCCTTTCACACAGACATACTATGGCAAAGATAGCATCTCTGCTAGTCACAAAAGTTTGTTGATTGAAGTAAAATAGAAATCATGAGCAGTAACTCCTCCCGCATGAAACTCAATTGAAAGGATTGCAATTTTAGTGGGAATAGGAGAGCTTTCTCAAAGTAGAGGGGAAAACTTTCATATACATGAGATTCATTCTTTGACCATGGGAACGTTACCAGTGTGTTGTATATTTTCTTCCTTTTCTGCTTTTTGATCAAACAATAGATACATCTGCTAATTTTCTTCTTTTTTGGGATTAAGGGAGCTGAATTTGCCTCCTCTAGTGTTTCAGGTACTGGATCAATAAATACTATGGTGTGCATTACTAGAGCAATACTAAAATATTTCCATTATCATCTCAGCAAGATTTTGGCATTTAGAAGTTTTCTCTTTGGTATAGATTCTCTGGTATTTCTTATGGACTGCAGTCTTTTCTTCAGTCACAGCCCTCATCTGTTGACTGAATCAAACAATGGATTAAAAATGCCCTGAGGACATAAATACGGGGAAGGAGCCTCAAAAGCAGACTCTCACACATAGCCACAAGCATACAGTGTGTCATTTCATAGGAAACAAACCTGAAAGGAGTAAAGGGTGTTATGCATAAGAGCAGGACTTAGTTGCATGCTTATCTAGTCAGTTTGAAAACACACACCCTGAACCCCTGAAATGATGTTTACTGCTGATACATCTACTGATCTGTTTGATTATACTTGAATTTTTCTTTTCTAGCCCCTAAACCATCACTTTTGGAGCCTAAAACTTCTCAGACTACTGAAAAACCAAAAGCAACACTAGGTAACACATGGTTTTGTAGCTGTTGGTCACTCTTCTTTGCAGTCAGTATTCTTCCAGCTCCCTACCAGTACTTTCATTACAGTGTTGAAAATTTAGGACATTTTTGCATACTTTTCTGCGTATGTCTTTTGAATGCTTAAAATCAACCTGGAGTTCGAAAGAATAAACAGCATTATTATTTTACCTCTTAGTTGTCTTGCAATAATGAATTGCTAACTTAAAGAGAGGAATATTTTGATGTGATTGTAAGCTACAATTGTGTATTTTAAATTTAATTACTGACTACTATAGCGAAGAACAGGCAGGGATTTTGCTGTGTGGTAGTGAAGTCTTAGGAAGATTTTTGAGAAGCCTTCTTAGCAAGTCTGGTTTCGCCATTTGCTTTTGTTCCCAGTAGCCATATGTTGCTTCACTTCAGCCTTGCAGAGTGTGATTTTCAGGTGATACAGTAGAAAGGATAATGTTGTAATCCAGTGTCTTTCTTTCAGCTCCTAAAGAGGCAAAACTCAAACCTTCTGCATCTAAACGTAGACCATCTGGCAGACCCAAAAAGCCACGAACTAAACCTGGTAACTAACTTCCATAGCAAACATTCGTTACAGCATCTCTCTTAAGTAGTATACTTTAGTTTAAATTTATTCTATGTGAAGCTCAGCATTAGCCATCAGAAAGATGGGCACTGAGGGAGCTGTGCTCTTTGAGGAGGATTATTTTTGTAT
The DNA here is from genome assembly GCF_004027225.2 of Strigops habroptila. NCBI lineage: Eukaryota > Metazoa > Chordata > Aves > Psittaciformes > Psittacidae > Strigops > Strigops habroptila. The sequence continues at coordinate 19,515,581 of NC_044278.2, forward strand.
TGAACCAAAAAAATTTGTTTCAAAGCGTGAAAACTTCTAATTTTTATAGCCCAAATCACCAAGTCGCATGGCCTGGCATTGAAACAAATTGCTTTCCTGCTTTTCATTTCAAAATAACAAGTTTTCCAATTTAGTTCAGCACAGAGTCCAGAAAATGCAAATTCTCCTGCTTTGTTGATGGTTATAGCATCTTACTAGAACCATAGGATTTGTACTGATTCAGTGATCATTAATGCATACATAGACTTACCTGAAACTGTGAAAATAAGAGTGAAAGAGTGATTTCTGCTCTAGAATTTAGTAAAGGCATATTTTATGATAGCAAATGAAATTGCACCTTTGCACTAGGGTTGAATTTAGTCTATGATGTATGTCTGAGATAAGATACCTAGCACTTTCTGGACCTGAAGAATAAGTGAATACAGTTACAAAAATATTTCTAGCGTTACATGGTCTATAATGAAATTAGAAATCTTAAAAAGGCATAATTGTATATTGTAAGAATATATTACTTAGTCCTGGAAGGAATCAGGCAATATTAGTAAATTCTTCCCAGATTCTCTGTAAATTTTTTTTTTTTTTTTCTCATAAAAAGAATTACTTTCTTCAGACCAAATAATTCCTTGTGAAGCTTGTAACTAAATGGTTCTTATGACTTGGAACAGTTTCAAAATAGTGTGTATAATTAGTTTTTCATGGTGATTACAGCTTGGGAGTTCAGCTTAAATTCTAAACTTGTATCATGGCAGTGGTTGTCACCTTTCCTTAACAATGACTTGAAATAATGAAGAATATGTGCCAAATTCATACTTGATCACTGACTTAGTAATGACTGTAAACTTCCATAGTCTTAGCACAGTACTCAAGATAGCATAATGTTAAATAGATCGGTGCATATATGTAGTTTTTCCTTTTACAGTCTTCTCTCCCTTACCAGGCCTATGAGGGTCCTGGAGGGACTTCTGAACATCTGTCTTCTGAAATATAGTCATACCAGAGAACCATACATTCTCAGCCTACGAAAACTCTGCTTGATAACTTGGTGCATGTCTGTCTTACTATTTTCTGCCCTTCAGAGTCTAAGGTTACCTGGCTGCTCAGAGCTTATAACCCAATAATCTGATAAATTGTTCAATGCTATCAAGAGTAACTTTTATGTCAAAGTCCTCTTATATTGTCTGGGAATTATAAGTAGATGGTCTACTTTCAGAAAGGTCAAAAGATTTGAAAGTCATTGTATTTTCTCCCAATCTTATTCTCCTGTCATCATCATTCTGAGAAATCCACCTGCCAGCTCTTCCTTTTCATCTAGAAATGTCTACGTCAAATGTGATTTTTTTTTTAAATGGACTGAAATCAGTAACAGAGGCTTCCAGAATCTCTTTAGGATTTTCACCTGAAATCTTTCACATCTAACCTTTACTGTGGAAGAACACTGTGGAAGAAACTCAGGAAAAATAATAGATTTGCCGGAGAAAACAGATTTCTCTGCTACTTTTTAGTGGTCTGTAGACATAAAAGCAGATTGTCAAGAAAACAAGAAGATGAAGACTCATAGAGCTCCTCTGCCAGTGGTGTTCCTTTAGCATAAATGCACCTTTTATTTTCAAAGAGCAGTAAAAGCCTCACAGGGTAGCTACTGTTGCTTAAAAGCATTCAGTAAATTTATTACTTTTTCAGCGTTTCCATTTGAATAGTGGGGGGAGGCAGATTTTTATTGGGAAACAAGAGCAGCTGAGGCGTAACAGAAGTTGAGAAATAGATATAGATGCCTGTACTTCTCTTAAGAAAATTCTCTTTATTCCAGCAGCAACCATTCCGGTGTCAGTCACTACTAGGAGTCCCTACACATATGAACGTCCAAAGACTACAGAGGGTAATGATTACAAGTCATCTTTAGCCAGTCATCTTTTCACTGGTTTGGTAATATGTGCAGTTGAAAACACCATTTCCTGTAGGCATCTTGCTTATTCATACGTGGTCCAAACCCAACAAATGGAAATATACTCTTGGTGCTTTATTATTTCTCCATGTCTCTAGCATGGAGATACCATCTTCTAAAAGACAGGGTATCACTTCAAAGGTATCTGATTAGAAGCTTCAATTACATTAGAAGAAGAAAGTGTAAGAATTATTACAATAACAAAGATTTTATGAAATATAAAAATAATCTAAAAATCATATTTCAGCTACAAACTGCTGAACAATTTCTGCAGAAGGGAAAGTGCTTTGTTGCACATAACTGAGCATTGCTTGATAATTTCTCAAATTTATGGAAAATATTTCATCTTTTCATTTGATCCATGGAAACTTGTGTTCAATTTATGAAAAAAATAATGTGATTCTAGTTTTAGTGAGGAGGAAAGTTTATATAAAGTAATACATGATAGTTACCTTTTTTGGTATGGGAATATGTGTTTGGTGATGTGTTTAATAAGTATGTTTCAATGTAGAGTAAGAACAAAGGCGTCCTTTGCAGTGATCTTGAAATATTATATCTAAGTCAAACAGTTGAGTCACTATTTGCATTTACTGCGTAGATTGTACTCTGAGACAGGCTTCAAGATGTTTTAAGAGGTATAGCTTTGCTCTTTAAAACCTGGATGAAGCCAGTTACACATATGATACTTTTCTGGACACAGACTGCTTTAAGTCTGTGCTTAAAGTGCTTAAATGATTTGATTAAATAGAATCAATTTGTTTTGGTTAATTAGGAACAAATCACTGCAGTTGGAAACAGTAAATCTAAGTTCTACTTCATAAATTACTCTCAAAACTCTTCCAATGACCCTGATTTGCCAAGGCTAACATTAGATAATAATGTTTTCTTACCATTGTTTCTTAGCTCTCTTTTCTTTGGCTTTTGGTTAAAATCTTCAAACCTGATTTTGCTGCAGAAGAGCATCCAACTCTTTGATTATCCCTTTCTTCAAAGCCTCCCTCTGCTTGTTTTGCTCATATCCAATAACACTTAATGCATCAAACCCATAGCATCATTTTTTTTTCTGTGTTTATTATTGATATGTACTGAAGGTAGTTTTCTAGACTTTATTTCTCTATTGCTAAATATGAATGTGATTCTTCTATCGTACACAATTTAATTTCAGCTTAAATACTGTTTTTTACAAATCAGTTTCCAAAATCACAATCCACACATTTGAAGCCCAAATCATCGGCTATGACCATAACCCTCAAGCTAAATCTGATAGGGCACTACTTTTGAAATTGTCTACTTTGAGGCTTGCTATTTGTGCAGAAAGTAAAAAAGTTTAAAGCTTCAATTTTTTTTTTCCTGGAGGAGGGGAGAAGGAAGTAATTCATTATTTTGAGATAATATTTATACAAAGAGAAACCAAATTGCTTCAGAAAACAATTTGCAGGCATGTATTTTCATTCTGAATATCTTAAGTATTTTTTTCTTTTTAAGTACTCACTGCTTTTTTGAAGGCAACCTGAAGATAGAAAGGTCACCTTAGTGGAAAATTTTAACTGTTTTGTCATGGTCAGCATGCCACTTTCAAGGAGTAGCAGACCTCAGTTTGAGAATACCTGCCATTTTTGTATATCAAGAGTCCCTTGCTCCCTCTAAGATGTGCGATCTCTTCCCTTGCTTGTTCTAGGATTTGCTGATTTCTATTAACATTTTTGCTTCTGTTGCCATCAAGTTTGTGCTATTATGTTCTTCTTATTGAACCTGTATTATTAGGAAGTTCAATTGTCCATGGTTTTAAAAAGTTGATGTGAAGATCTGTGTTACTGTGGTGTAGTGTTAGCACCTGCTTTTATACTTCCCAGTGGAGTAATTTTAAAGGGTTTTTTTGAGTATGTTCTATGCTTACCTTCTCACACTGTTTCTGTTGCAGTCTTGGAACCTATTACACTTAGAATTGAACCACCAAGGTCAACAATAGGTAATGATGTTTCTTTGGCAAGCTGTCGTATTTGCTTTTTTCGTCACAGAAAGCATCACTGAAGTTAATCACCTTATGCCTTAGGATTGTTTCATTAAACTTCATTTTTCTTCTAGGTAATTCTCTTGCTTGGCATTCATGAGAGTTGGACGTATTGCTCTCTTCAGAGTTCGAATGTCTCTTTTTTAAGAAAATGATGCTGGCAGCTCTGAATCACCTTTCTTATAATTAAGCTTGTCTGTGCTTGTCCCAGCTTTTTATTTAAGAAAATAAAACCCAAGCTTCAAAAATTACTAAAATTCCACTTTCTTGCTTAGATTGTTGTAAACACACGGAGAGTATGACCTGACTTTCCTACTTTCTATGAAGAACCCTTTTTTCTCTGTTGCAGGTGTGAGGTTTCTCTGTTTCTGTGTTCAGCGTGATAGTAGATGCTGATTGCCGTGCAATTTAAGCAACTTACTACCCACGTTTTCTCTTCCAGCTCCAAAGGGGACTCAGCGTATTCCTTCTATACTTAAAACTTCACCCAAACCTCGTATGCCACAAGCCAAAGATGGTAAACTGCTTTGTGTGATTATTTCTAATACAGTTTATATTGGATTGAAATGTATTTCTTGAACAACTGTTTAGGTAACTGAGCCAGTTAAAACATAATGGGGTTCTGTTCTGCTGTGTCTTCAGTGATTTGCTTGCATTTTACAGGAGTAGTAGCATTCACTAGGAATTTTTCATTATGCAGAAGAATAAATCTCTGCTTCTTCATGGCAGCAGAAAGAGAATATTATTGTTGTTAGATTACAGTAGCAACTAAAGCAAATACCTAACAATTGAAGTATGTATTATGGCTGCTTAGGTGGTACAGTTCTTTTCCCACATTGCTTTGTTTTATTAGAATAAATACGTTTTCCTTTTAAGTCACAATAACTTAATTTCATTACATTATTATTTCCTGCATGAGCAAGTAAATTACTTGGTAAATAGCTCCTATTTGTTTATAAATATTGATATTTATTAGCATTGATTATCATTTATGCTGTATTAAAAAAAAATTTTCTACTATCATTAAATGTGAGTGCAGGTAATGTCTACAGAAAATTACAAGGGTATTGAATATCAACATAAGTTATCTTTTTGGTAAATGTGAAAAAATTCATGATAATCACTTTACTGAAGATCTGTAAATTGTACATTGAGCAATATTTTTGAAATCTGATGTTATGTATTAGATATGATTTCCTCATGTAGAAAATGGTCAAAATCCTTGTTCTCTCGTAATCTATGATTCACAGAACTTTTTTTACAGCATCATCCACTTATCTTGTGATTGTCTTAAAAGATTTGGTTATTGTCACCTGTGCAGAAGAATTGACACAGAGAGGGGTACCATTTCTATTATGCCGCTGCTTCTAATGAGGGAAATGCAAGAAAATAGCATAAATTTTACATCCTTATGCCCCTAAAACACACAGTTTTGTTTTAGATACACACCAGTTTAGAGCTGAAGTATATGATCATGCAATGCAATACACTGTAATGCTCTTTAATAATACAGTATCCAGAAAACAAGCAAGTGGCCTCTGATTCCAGTTGTATATATAAACTGCATTTGAAATACACCACAAAGGGAAGAGACTTGTGTCCTTAAAAAGCCATTTTGGAGTAAGGGAGTGATATATATTGGATATCTCATTGAAGCCCATGGGAGAACTAGGTTTACATGATGTTTCAGCTTACACTGCTTTCTCAGAGACTTCATTTAGCGTAACAGTTTTTGTATGAGGCAGCATACATAGTATGTAACTCAAAATACAGTTACTAAACAAGTAATACTAATTGTAAATGCAGTTATTCATTTCAATTTTTGTAATAGCTTTTATGTTTTGTTTCTGATACAGTCCTGAAATCTGTAACACTTAGAACTGATCAACTAAAACCAGCAATAGGTAACAGTTTTACCTGCAGAGACCATCACATTTAGCTTTTTTCTCAGTGTACACCAGTCATCACAAATACATCTTCATTGTACCTCACTGTCATAATTTTTTACTATTAAATTTAGTCCTTCTGTAAGGTGGGGGGTGGGGTGGTGATTTTACACTAACAATTCATAATCATCTTGTTTGTTTTTTCTCACACAAACGTGTTCTGTAAAGTGGATGGAAGCACCACAGTCTTCCTTTGATTATGTGTCTCTGTACTGAGTTTCTGTCCTGTGCTGCTTCATCTTTTAAATCGGTCCATCCATGCTGGCCTTGCTTTATGTTACCCTGTTACAGAGGTTCTCCATCAGCATTATTTCTCTGTGTACCAGACATTCATGCTTCATTACTCATACAAGCTTTTTGTGTTTCCAGAAGGTTCCAGAGGCATGTATTCTTCTTTAATAATATGCCTTCTGTCAGTCTCAGTTCTTGAAAGATTTTAATAGTTGCATTTTTTTAATTTCAGTTCGAGAAGAAACACAGCATGTTCCCTCCAAACCTAGGACATCACCAAGCTCAGAGGTGCCACAAACCAAACCTGGTAAGTACATTGTTTCTTTTTCTTATTAAACGTATATGTGCGTCTTGTTCTACTGTGGAGCTTCAGATCAACATGTATCCCTTGGGTGTGTATGTTGGAGCATATGCATTCAGGGGATTTATAAGCAACCTGGTAAGTTTAAAATCTCTATCTTCACTTCTTTTTTAACATTTTAAGTCACTGCACTAGTGGGCATTTTCTGTGCAGTTGTCAATGAAAATAGGTTTTGTGTGTGTGAATTTGGGTTTGGGAAAATTGAAGGTGAGGGGGTGTGTCATTGCAAAGAGGATTTTTTCTGTATTTCTCAAATTGTGTACTTGTTTTTTCTTTATCAGGCATAGTTGCTCATTTATACTTTTCAGTTCACTTTTGCACCCCCCTTATGATGATCAGAGATTTAAGAATGTGTAATACTTTCTATAATGTTGTTTACACAGCTTGGTAGAGAGCATTATACAACCCTGAGCTTATTAAAGATGAAGGAAGAAAGTTACACAACTAACACTTAACAACTGCATGAGGTAGTGTGGTGGGTTGACCCCAGCCATTAGCCCACTAGCCCCTTGTTCATTCCACCTTGCAGTGCGCTGGGAGAGAGAATCAGAAAAGCAAAACAGAGAAAAAAAAAATCATAGTTCAAGATGAAGACAGTTCAACAAGGATAGAGAGAAGGAGAAAACCCAAGTGATACAAAGGTGTCCTGGGTTCAGCAGCAGCAGTCATTTTTCTCCTTCTTAGCAGCTGGTGCAGTGCTGTGTTTTTGACTTTAGTCTGGGAACAGTGCTGATAACACTGATGTTTTTAGTTGTTGCTAAGTAATTTTTACTCCGATCAAGGACTTTTCAGTCTCATTCCCTGCCAGGGAGGAGGGGAAGCCAGGAGAGAGCAGAGACAGGACACCTGACCCAAACTAGCCAAAGGAGTATTCCGTACCACAGCACGTCATGCCCAGTATATAAACCGGGGGGAGTTACCCGGAGGGCCCAGATCACTGCTTGGGTCGGGCTGGGTATCGGTCAGCGGGTGGTGAGCAATTGCGTCCTCTCCCCTTGTTATTTCCCTTATCGTCGTTATTATTGGTGGTGGTAGTAGTGGTTTTCTATTATACCTTAGTTACTGGACTGTTCTTATTTCAACCCGTGGGAGTTACATTCTTTTGATTCTCCTCCCCATCCCTCTGGGAGCAGGGGGAGGAAGAAGAGTGGGAGTGAGTGAGCAGCTGCGTGGTTCTGAGTTACCGGCTAGGCTTAAACCGCGACAAAAGGTAACCACACGCTACATCCCACTAGCAGCCCGGTGTCACTCTAGGAGCAATGGGTCCTTTGGAAAGTTTTGCTGTTAAGCATGACATTATGTGAGGTGAAATACCCATTTGGTCAGTTTGGTTCAGCTGTCCCTGCTGTGTCCCCTCCTAGCATCGCAACCACCTCCAGCCTATGTGCTTGTGGATAGAGTTAAAAACAAAGAAGTCCTTGGTGCTGTAACAAGAACTCTTCAGCAATAGCTAAAACACTGGTGTGTTGTCAACATTCATGAATCCAAAACACAGTACCACAGGAGCTGCTGTGAAGAAAGTAAACTCCGTCCCAACCAGACCCAGTACAGGTATCCAAAGTATATGCAGTATTATGTGGTGCTGCTGGAGAAATGGGCAGAAAGATGACACCTAAGGTTCCTTTTCCCCCCAGTAAATCTGTGCCTATTGTTTGAATCAAAACGTTGAAAGGAATCAGGAAAATGCACAAAGTTGAAGGTGAAAAAACACCCACAATTTCTTTATGGTTTATTATAAAAAGCTTCAGATTGATATTTGGGCTCTCTTCTGTATTAGAGCTATTGCCTTGAACTGGAGGCAATTCTGAGCAGCATTATCATAGAATCATACTCTGACATGTTGAGTTTCAGGGAGGAGTGACAGTCTGTCATTGGCTGTAGCAGGATGATTGTATTGATTATTGTGGAAGTTGTGATTGTACTGTTTTGATTATTCGTGGTAATACTTGTTTTTGTTGTTTTTTGTTTGTCCTTTTTAATACACTAATGCAGTTCTGGAACCAATTACATTTAGAACTGAGAAACCAAAGTCAACAGTAGGTAATGATACTTTCTTACTTAAACAGTTATGTTGTCTTTCCTCTTCAACAAAACTCATTAAGAGCAGACCTGCAAAAATTTGTCATCTTTCTTTGTGTGAGCCTTAATAATTTATCAGTCAAGATTCTCTGTCTCTTTTCTTATTTTCTACAAAACAATTGAGGAGGATCCTTTCCTTTCAAGTTGCTATGCACGTAACGTAGGGCAATCTCCTTCAGTATTTAATGGTAAGAGGCAGAGGGCAGATCAGAGCAGGATTCTAACTTACATGTTCTCAGTCTTACAGTAGAGGTGGCACTGTTCTCATTAGTCATATGGTTTAGGCGAGCAGAGCTGCATGTTGCAAGTTTTCTTTCTCTGCTTCCTTTCCCCTTCAGTTTTACTAAATGATACTTAGTCCTTCATAGAGGACTGAAAAATAATTCTGTTTCACTAAAACCTCAGTTCCGCTAAAACCTCAGTTCCACTGCCAGAACAGAATCACTTCAGTGATCTTTGGGTCATACGATTCTGTGGGGCAGATCCATTTGACTAAGGCATTTTTATTATTTGAATCTGGTACTGCGAATCATTCCAGTACAGCCTCCATTACAGTCTAGTAGTGTCTTTGTATTTGAAGCTACTTATTTTGTTTTCTTCTTCTGTTAAGTCCTCTTCTTAAATAGAACTAGTAATTCTGTCACATGTTTAGTTGATAGTATGCCTCAGAAGATTATTTCTTTTCTCTATAGACCTATTTTGTTTAAAAAACCCTTCTCTTCTGCATCACTTCCATAGAATATCTTTGGCTTAAATGTTTGATTTGGTGGTGGTTTTTTTACTGTTATGGGTGGTAGTGGACACTGATACCTCAGAAAATTTTAGTATGGTGTAACTCTCTTTCTTTCAGCTCCTAAAGATACACGTCATGGGACTTCCAAACCTAAAACATCACCCAGTCCTCGTGTTCCTCCAACTAGAGCAAGTAAGCTTATCAGTATTTTGCCTTTTACTGCATGAAAGTTTTATCAGTTTGAAAATTGTCAAAATTTACAAGTTCTCTGAAAGTACACAGATAATCACTGAATATGCTGTGGTTTACTGTCATAATCGTCTTTGCTATATGCCTGTCATGGAACTAGATAATCTGCTAAATATTATACATGTCAATAACTTGTATAATGGTAGGGAAATGAGGGTTAACAGTCATCTTTGAGCCTTTGTACATCAGAAAATTAGTGTCTTAATTTCCACAGAATGTGACAGAAGTATTTATATTTTCCAGTTACTCATTTACAAGAGTAAAATTGCACTACTTTCCTGTTGCTACAACTTTGGAAATAGTTCTGTCCATTTGAAAATTAGTGGTAAATTTCCATGTTTCTTCTGCTTTGCTGGAGTTTTTTTTAATGCGCAGCTGAGTAAAGTACGCAGCAGATTTTTGGAATATGAAATGCTTGAGAAGCACAACAAGGATAAATGTTAGAACTACAGCAGTTTACTGTGTAGAAAGCTCTGTGTGGTAAAGCTGAAAGCGGTGGAGAGTTAATCCAGCACTGCACTGTAACAGTCACTTTGTCTTTAGTCTCTGCATGAACATAATATTGTTTGCATTGTCAGGAAATCTCTTTGTGATTATTTTCAAATGGAAATACTTTCTAAAAAATATCTTGGAAGAAAATGAATCTTCTGTCAGGAAAATCAAAAGGTTTATGTTGAATTGTTGTTCTCGGTAACATGTTCAAAACTTTGCACGTCTTCACAGGTCCAAAAGAAAGTCGACGAGTCTCTTCCAAGCCTAGAGCATCACCAGGTCCAGGCATAATACACACAAAAACTGGTAAATACATTGTTGTTCTGTTGTGTTTGAATTCTCAGGGTTTGTTTTGGGTTGTCTTTCCTCAATGAATCAAGCGTTGATTAACATCTCTGCTTATTATAAACAAATAGGTTTTCGAATGATCACATGTTTAAAGGAAGATAGAGCTGAGTCATATTTTTAATGGCTGAGTTTTGATGAGTCGTGTATGCTTTTCAGCCACATGACAGCTGTCACTGATGAATAATCTGCTTATCAGGATAGACAACATGCAAACATTATAAGAATGTTCTTGGAAGAAATTTTATCTTTTGTGCCTATCAGAAGTTCTTAGAGAAAAACATATTTGAGGTCCTCTGTGTATGATTCTAAATATCTTCCTCAAACCACTTTTATGTTTGTGTGCCTTGGTAATGGAATTTGACCCTTAAAAGTATATACTTAATAGGGATTTTAATAGTTTGGTAGTGAACCACCAAACCTCTCTAACTCCTGATGGTTGTGAAAGCATCAGTTGAACCTTTTGAGTGAGTATATCTTCGCTAATTCCACCAATAATAGTAATTTTTAAAAATAAATTTAAGTATGTGTTCCAATTTGAAATCAGTCATGTAAAAGGTTCATGTAAAAGTACCCTTTTGCATGTACTTATTGCTAATTCTGTGTATGTTCTTGTTTTTATGAAGTTTTGGCACCTACTATATATACAATTGAACAACAAAAGACAGCAACAAGTAAAGATGTTACTTTGGGCTGGTCATTATTTTTGCCCTGCTGCTCCTTGGACCAATTATATGTTGTTAGTCTCGTTTTCACATATTATCTTAATTCTGCTGTGTACCAGATATTGAAAGATTCCTAGCTGTTTTGTTGTCTTCACAGAAAATTTTTTTCACTCTCATACACATTGTAATTCTTTGACACTTGTAGGAGACAAGCATGCCATGGGTATTGCAGTTACGAGCTCTGATATACAGAGGGAAACATGGCTACTATAATTGTCTGTGTTCTTGCAGGTTTTGTTGCTTGACTCCAGATGTTGCTTACTTGATCAATTTTCCACCCATGTTTTAATTCAGGATTTTCTTTTCTCTTGAAATTCCTGTATGCATCTGACCCTCAATTTTTCAGTCTCTTATGTAAGGATCTTATTTTTCTTTGCAAGCACGAGGCGTGCAGTGTTTGTGCAGTAAGCCTGTCTATGTCTGAAGATTATAAACCCTTAAAACAGGACTTTTCTTTCAGCTCCTAAAGAACCACAACATACTCCCCTTAAACCTACAGCAGATTCCATCCCAGATGCTCCACGCAGGAAGCCTGGTAAATTATCTGATATTTTGTCAAGCTGCAGTAGATAATTGAACAATTCCTTTCAGGACGGGCAGTGGGGGGAGTTATCAACACTGCATTTGCCATTACCTGGGTATCTGTGTAGCTTAAAAAAATTTCTGCAATGCTGCAGTTAACTCATGCCACTGATGGAAACTACAACAGTTCAAGATTTATTTTTTTTTGCTATTATGTTGATGTTACCAGAAGGAGAAATAGTAGTGACCTGTATGTTTAAATCAATGATAAAAAGTTATTCACAGCTTGTATCTGGGCAACAGACTTCAGTTGTTTGCACCATGTTTTGAACCTCTTGTGAGAGAAGCCTCTTGAAGCTGTTTCATTGGTTTTCCTTTATATGCATATTTTCATCCAGATCAGACTGGGGATTCCCTTCACTTGTATTTGAGTTAGGAGACTCCCCCCCATAAACCTGACTGAACTGTATAATATAATCAGTGATTTCACAGAAGGGTGGTTGTTGTTGTTGTTTTTTAAGTATCTACAAAAGAAAACCCCGAACAAAAAAATTGAACTCTCTGTAACCATAAATCTCTGAGGGTAAATGCCCATTGCTCTTTTAAAACATCCCTTTCCTGGTGTATATAGTATAGCGCTGAAGTGTTTTTTGAAGGGGGCGATAGGGAAAGGGAGAGTCTTCATTATTCTGAGCATTATCAACATTTCTTCCAACAGAAATCATTCCAACCTTCCATGAACCAGATACTACTATGATTCCGCACATTCCTGAAAGAACAAAGGCAACGTTGGGTAATAATGTGTATTTCATGTGTTTTCCATTGTTGTTAAAGAAGATCTTCTTAGGGAGAGCTCATTACATGACATTAAAAACTAACAATGTTTTGTTCTGCTTCTAGATACTTGCTTGCCCTCTGGTCTTGATAAGGGTAATAATGCATGAGCTCATTTACTTTTGAAGGTTCTTTTCCTCATCTCATAGCCTTTCCAGTCAAGGTGGTGTAATTCTTTAAGATTTTACATATTTTGCAGTAAAAGGGGACTGACTTTAAAGAGTATGTAGTGATTCCTGTAACTTCTGCACATTAGGTGTGGATACTGTCATCCTAAAATACTTTTCTGCTTCACTGCAAGGAAATTACAAGTTATCAGCTATAGTGTAACATATACCAAAATGGACCAGCTATGTGACCCTCCAAATCAAATACCAATTCTTAAAGCCATCTTCTCTGCTAACTTCTAGTCATCCACATTGGGAAAACTTGCTTAATTATATGAAACATTAGCTGAGAATTCTTTATTCTTAACTTAAATGTCAGATGTGGACCAAATAAGGATCAATGAATCCAAGCAGCATTGGGCGGCAGGAGTATTGCTTGAGCAGTATCTGGTAATATCAGTTCTCTATCCCCAGTTTCAGAGACCAACATTGACGACAATTTTCTGAGAAAGAAATGGTATCACTAGTGAAGTATTAATAGGCATTCAGTAATCTTTGAAGTATGCTTTTTCTTTCTGAGGAATAGGAAATGAAAAAAACTTTTAACCGTGTTTCTATTTCAATATATATTCCTTGTATGCATGAATTACTTAGGTTAGTATTCATTTGATACCTCTATATAGCTTTATGAAGTTTACGTGCTCTGTTGTACATATCTGGGGCTACCTGATGCAATATTCATGTGCAGAAAATGGTTCTTCAGAGCTAGGGGGATGAAGAATGCACAGGCTAGGGCAGATATTTTGAAGATCATTTCCACTGGTGTAGATCACAGACTAGCTAGTGCCAAGATAACCTTTTCCAGTAAATGATTTCTATGTGGCAACAATTTTAACTGGCTGCTATGAAGACAAGAAGATTGAATAGTTCCCACATAAAAACAAAGGGTTTAATTCATAAATCAAGTCTGATACTAAGAATCCATTCAAAAGCAGATTCTGTCCTCAGATATTCATGTGTGGCAGATGTGGAAGATATAAGCTGCTGCTGTCTATTTTTGTCCCATCATTGTATGCCGTTCATTATTCACTTCTTCATCCGAAGCTACAAATTTGCATATAATTTGGGGGAAGTCTGAGTCAGCAGCCATTTAACTTGTTTCCCTTTCTTTGCAGGAATTCCAGCTGTTTGCTTTTCAGCTTTACCCTTACATAATTTGCCTTATTACAGATCAGATTGTACTTACATTCCTTGTATGCTATGGAAGAAGCGTGGGTTTGAATTATTGTTATGGGTGCTGTTTGTTTTTATTTCAGCTTCAACTGAAAAACAGTTCATTCATACCAAACCAAAAACATCTGAAAAACCAAGAGTGCCACACACCAAACCTGGTAATGGAATCCTTCCTTTAATTTTGTGTGTTTGTGTTTAGTAATTCCTTTCCTTAGCCTCGGGTTTTGTTCTTTTTAATGGAATTGCTCATAGCTGGCTTTGTGCTCAAACAAATGCATTACACTTAATCCAAAACATGCCAAAACTACACTGAAAATAATAATACGATTTCTAGTATGCCTCACAAATGGTTTTCCTACTTTCTATTAAATACAGCAAATGATGACTAAAATGTAGTAATGTGGGTGCTGACAAATCTCAGTTTTACTTCCTACTTCCAGTTTTACTTCTGATTACTTCCTAGTAATCAGAGATGCAACTCTATGAGCACTTTTTGGTTTTTTAATCCAGAAAGTGCAACAGAACTCCTTTGCAATGTGCTTGTACAGTTGGCAACTGATATTGTGTGCTATACTGAAACAAAAGAAGGCTTAAAAATAGTTATAGGGAGCTGTGTCTCTTCCCATTTTTGTTACAGAAGGAATATATAGAAGTTAATGATATCTGTCAGCAGCTGATTTTTAAAATATTCTGCTACGCTTTAGTTTGGGGCATTTTTAAAGTTTTAGCAAAAGTACAAATGCTACTTTGCTTCTATTACAATTTAATATTCTAAGATTCTTCACATTCTCTCCTTAACAGCAATACATCAGACAACTCCACAACCAATTATTACAAAATCTTCTGCTACCACCGAGCATTCAAGGGCAACAATGGGTAAATAACTTTCCTTAAAGTTAAGATGCAGGTATTCTTAATTTTTCGTGAAGAAATTCCTAGAGAACATGCTCCAGTGTGGTACTTTGTGTAACATCATTCCACTTCATTCTGCTTGCACACGTGCATGTTTCTTAATACGGATGAGTCTCAGTTCTATCCTAGAAGTAAAGCAGAAATAGCTTACAGCTCATATCTGGTCAGAAGCCTGTATCTGTCAAATCTCCTACCAAAATCAGTGGTCTGATTTTTCTTTTAGAACAAGAACTTTAGCCTCTAACTCAATTTATCCTACAGCACAGTGCTAGGACTTTTCTGTGGTTTGGATAGTCATTTTATTTCAGGTTCCAGAAAGCCATGGAATTGTTATTGTCTTTTTTTCAGGCATTTGAGGCATGAATTTTCTGTGGGCTAAATATGACATTGGATCATGACTTCTGAAGAATACAATAGTAATCTTCTTCCTTTTCTTTCAGCTCCAAAAGAAACACTGCTCATTCCTTCCAAACCCAAAACATCTGTTGGGCCAGAAGTACCACAGACTAAACCTGGTAATTTAAAGCTTTTAACTTTAAAAGTGTTATTGTGGCACTGCCTTAGTTACCCTGTCTTCTGTCATTCAGTACTGCAGTCATGAGATATCCATGATTTGTGGACAGAAATTAGCATCATTGTTCAGCTTGGAGTATGTTAATAAATTATATCAAAGAGAATGCCCATGAATTGCATCTATTTCCATGGGGAGCAGAAGTTGGTTGGGTTTATGAATTAGTGGGTATTAGCCTTGAAAAATGTGAGGAATTAGATTAATTTTAATAAAAATACTCTGCTGAAGCCAGCTGCTTTTCTTTTGGGGGATTTTATTACTCTATATACATTTGCTTCAGTTTCTCAAGGACTTTCGAAACTCAGGGTACAGAATCTTAGTCCAAGATAGTTAGGTGCTAAGAGTATAGGTACATTCTTCCTATCGGTGATTTTTGCAGTAGCTAGAGCAGATTTAGGGATGCATGGTTATAATTGAGTCATGTCATAGCTAACAACTGCCATGTTTTGGTACCACTAAAAAATTAGTTTTAGGTGAAGAATTTTAGAAAACAGAATTTATAGGTTTATTCTTTGACTTCTAGATTTTAAATCATTATAATGATGTATATGCAAAATTGCTGTTAAGAAAGTTGTTAAAAACAAATGGCACTATTTAGCTACTGCTCTTTATGCCAGTAAGTAGGTTACTTTCCAGCTTCCATATTTTAGCCTTGTTTCTGAAAGAGAAAGAGATGTAGTGGATACCGTTTCATCCAGTAACTTAGATATCTTTCACTAAATTCAATCATATTTGAGTAAGGGAAGAATATCTGAAAGATAAACCATTACTGTAAGCTTTTAGAAACTTTTTACGAAGTGCAAATTAATATACCCAGAGTGAGAAAGACCAAAGACTGTCAGAACTCCACCTTCAGGGCATTTGTACTGAAGTTGGAGGAAGGTCAGCAAAATAGTTGCACTGTGTGGCTGTCATCATGAAAATACATCCAGGCTAATCAGCACATGTGTCTGTCTCATGTCTGTTAAAATTGTATTAGTAGATGTGTAGATAGGTCTTTAGGAAACAACGGGCACAGATCCTTAATGAAATCCAGCTTCTTTAATTTCAGTTCTCACAGAGCAATGTTCTATTTCTTGTAGCTCCAAGAGCAACACACCTGGGATCGATTAACCTTATAACAGTTCATGTTGTTGATGGGTCCAAAATGACTTTGGGTAATGAGAATATAATGTCACTCTATTTTTCATAAAACTTGACTTCCTCTGCTTTTGCTATATGACTATATTTACTATATTATTCTTTAATCAACAGAAACACCTTAATATATCTTTATGTTGTGTTCATTTGTTAGTCCACTGCATGTACAAAATGTTGCTGGTTTTAATTTTCCGGCCATTTCTTCTTTCATGCAGTTCTTTCTAGAAATAAGTACTTCATTTACAAGGCTGAGGAGTCATATATAAAGGCATTACCTGATCGTCTTTTCTTCTTTTGTCTGACTATATCTTCCCAGTCTTGAAAAGTCGTTTATTTGTGTAGAAGCATGATTTTCAGCCAGGTTTCTAGCACTGACTCTTTTTGTTTATAATCTGCACAAAGAGTTTTTCCCTTTCCCCCTGTGGTGTCTTGTGTTTAAAAAGGAAATAATTTGCATTTGGTAAGCAATAATATCTTCACTTTCAGCTCCACGTGAAACATACGAGATTTCACCCAAGCCCAAAACTGCTCTAGCAACTGAAATTCCACACTTTAGTACAGGTAATTTTTAAGACTTTCTTAAGTTGTATTGGAATCTGTAGACCTTAAGTAAAATTGGAACAGTTTAAGGTTTAATGGTCTGTTCATTATTACCTTTAAAACTATTTCAAATATATAACATGAAAATTCATTTTTCCCCTTATCAAATGGGGTTTTTATTCATTGCTCTGAAAATCAAGGTTTAATCAGTATTGCCTAAAGATGATACGAAGCTTTAAACAGTATTACTACTGTGTATTGGATCCTCAGATGTGTAGTTTTGCAAACATAGATGAAACTGCCTTCCACCTTTTTCTTTATAAAATACTAAATCTAAATCTGTAAAGTTTTTACCAAATTTAAATGTCAAAAATGAGTAATATGTTCTTTCCTGCATAAGTGTTTTCTCTGACACTGCATTGTGTTGGGTATAGAGTGGTTATTAGCTTTGAATATCAAATAGCCAGCTCAATTTATTTAAAAAATTGACTCAATAGGGGTTGATAATTTGGCAGAAGATGTCAGTGATTACTGCTTGTGCTTTCAGCTTTCAGTGCCATTCACACAAATTCTGTAACAACTACAATGTCAAAATTATTTGGCAAGTGAAAGGTGACAATAAGAAAAGGCTGAAGGCTTCTGATTTTAACCTTGATGACACTATGCATCAGCAACCTTACACGTTGTCTGCACTGAATGCTTCCAGTTGTTTTCTCGGTCTTCAGTGTGTCATGTTTTTATCTGAATATTTGATCTAGGGAAGGTTTGGTTTGGTGTTTTATTTTGAGGTTTTTTGTTTGTTTGTTTTTTACAGAACCTAATTAAATGTCTTAAGGCCATGGATACCTTGCAGAGCTAACTCTGTATCCATATACAGTTGGGTAACTGGCTGTAAATATTTTACATGTTTTCCTAAACCTAAACATGAATGTAACTGGTCAGAGTGCATGATGGAGTCATCTGACCACTAAAGAAACTAGCATTTTCAGCGTGCATTTTAGATTGGAACTCATAGAATTCTCATACGTCCATTTTGCTGTATTGCACTGGTGCATGGGCCTTTTCTGGCGAATTACACTGCAGTATTGATGTTCTGTTGACACATAACATTTAAACTGAACCTTGTTTCTTTTAGCACCTCATAAAACACGTCTCACTTCTGCAAGACCAAAGCCATCTGATAAATCACAGACCAGACCAGGTAATAATTGTTTATTCAGTTTAGGATGGGGTGGAGGTTAATTAATTAGTTAATTAATTTCACCTATTCTCAGTGGAATTTTGAGGGGGCAGGGGGGGAGGTATTTTTCTTTCGGTTGATCAGTCTAGAGGTAAAGCCTTTCCAAATCAGAAAAAGAAACCAAATGGTGTATATCATTATGGCAAGTGTTGCTTTTTCTTTTCTAATGTGGAATTGCTGGCATCACATAAAGGTCTGTTGGGTTTTCTTCTCATGGAACTTTCTTTCTTTTTAAACTCTCTCACAGCTCTTAGTAGAACCACACTAGCACCACCTAGAACAAAAGCACCTGGACTGCCAAAGTGGATTGTGCCAACAACAGGTAGAGCTGCAGTTTTGGGTTTTTTTTTAACTTGTCAGTAAAAGACAGGAACATGACTTCCTCAAATCATCTTGAACCCTGCAAAATGTTTTATTGTGTTTGATTATTAAAGTTAATTCCTTGGGGTACTCTGTGTAATTATTGGTAAACACTTTGTTGAAAAGGGTTACCCAGTTGCTTAAGTCCAAGTCAGAAGACTTGGTAAGAAAGCCTTAAGGCCAGGTATCTTGCTAGCTACTAGCTATGCACATGGTATGTTCATGTCAGACCTACTCATATTCAGACTATGCAGTATTTGGACTATGCGGTATTCGAGCTTAAATACTTCACACCAAGAAAGCTCCAAGTTGATGGATGATAGAGGAGGGTGAGAACTGCCTCTTCAGTTGACATGTCCTTATACACACAGATAACATACATCCCTAACCACAAAGATTTATTCAAAATACTGGTTTGTTGAAAAAATCATTCATCCTTTTTCAGTTGTATTTGATTTTTCCATCCAGTCAAAATAATGTTTTCAGTGCTAATTTTTAATGAATCCATAAATTTTATTTAATAAAGCATTAATTTATTCTGTCAATACAAATATTATTGATTTTTTTTTTAATACAGCCAATGGTTAATTAAATAAAGAATTTTGGGATTCTTCAACAATGATGCAATTATTAAAAAATAATATAGATAACTAATACGCATATTCAAAGCAAACTTTCGGCTGTTCACCCACTACTAACAATGCTGCTGTCCCATACTATTGTTCTGTGCTAGCTAGATTAGGATAACCTGAGCAATGTACAATCTACTTTAAACATTCCTTTTTTATCCATATAATGTTTCTCTGTACTTCTTCCAATGTATCTTTGCAATTTAATACATGTTGTTGACTTTAGTATGATTTGAGCTACTCGTTCCTGTATATACTTCTGAGAAGCCCACCATGTTTTTAGAAATGCAAAACCTCAGAAGAGGTTGTATATTTAAAGTTGTGTATTTAAATTGAATTAAAAATAGTCTGTTTAGAACATGACATACTCTTCTGTATTACATACAGAGTGGATGACTTCATCGGAGGTGTGTGTTCTTTGACCTTTCATAGTCCTTCTGGTAAATAAAATGAGCCCATCAAATTCCAGGGCATCAGAGACAGTATTAAATGACCAGTGTCAGTAGTTGTGGGTTAGAAAGTTTTATTCTTTGCTTGTGTTGGCAGTCTGCTTATAAGTGAGCTTTCTAATGTCTGATAACCAGAACAGGCAGAATGCGCACAGGTCTCCAGGAGTAGGTGGCTTTTGAAAGCACCTTATGAAATCATGCACAAATACACAATTATGTTAAACAGTATGTTAAGCTTTTCCCTTTTCCCATATAGTAGTAACCTTGGCAGAGATATTTGTAGATTAAAAAGAAGGAAAAAAAAAAATCATGCTAAGTAAATCAGCAGTATAAACACAGTAGTAGACATATAAATTCTTAAATGTAGTTTATTGTGCTTAATGCTTTTTTAGGTGACTGCTAAAGTATTGTTTTAAGCAATCTTGTTTTAAATGCTTCTGTTGGAGTGCCCACTAGTTGTCATTATTTCTATGTCTTTATAGTAGTGCCAATAGCCAGGAAGAACTAGAGCTTCATTGTGGTAGATCATGTCAAAAATCATCACAAGACTACTACCTTGCTGTGCAGACTATGTGTACTAAAAGGCAAATAAGTACCTTTTAGAATTCTTCTGGAAAATGATACTTCAAGTAATTTTTTCCATTGCTCCTCCAACCCTCCTGACATAGCATAGCTCTCTGTGAGTCTGCACCTTTCTTCTCAGTAGTGTAGGGAAATCACCAATGAATTTTGTATGTTCATGACATTGAGAGAGGACTGCAGCTTTTCACAAATTCTCAGTCTCTGCTTTCCTTGGTGATCAATAAGTGGAATCCCAAGTCTTCTGTAAAGCAGGTGCATCACAGTATTGTGACAAATGCAGTGTCTGAGCCTACAGGGCTCTCTGTGCTCATAAAAATCTTTTCACACAAGGAGGGAGTTCAGGTAACCAATTAAATCATCTATATCTCTCTCAAGCAATGTGCAATTACATATTGCAAACAGAATTCCTAAGTCTGCAGAAGAGACTTAGAAAACTCTACTGACTCTACTAACCTAAATCTTTCTTCTTTTTCAGTGGGTGATATCTTATAAATATTTTAACATTTTAAGGTATCCAGATGATTTTTTTGGGGTAGTGAAATTGATTTCTTCCATTATGAAAATGATACCTTATTTTCTGTGGTTAGCTTATCAGAACCCTTAATATCTGATCAGATGCCTTTATTGGACTTTAAGGAACAGTATGTTTCCAGACTTACCTTTAGACATTACTTCATTTTTTTCTTTCTCTGAAGAAAAGCACATTTACTGAAGAGCCATGGACACTTGTTTCAAGATCAGTTCCTTGCTGGGCTGGCACTGCTGTTGAATGTACTCCAGTTTTTCCTGATTGTGCGAAGATGTTTCACCCCATGCAGAGTATGCTTGGCAGCTGCAAGGCCCAGATGATAAGCAGTGGAATTTGTTTTTTTCCAGCGGCAGCACATGGGATTGTGACTGGTTTCCTGGCAGGCTTTTCAGTCTCCTGGCTAGCTGTAGTGCCAGGTGGTAAACTTGACTGTGGGAAGGAGGCAGGGATTGCCTCCTCATGACTAACATTCCTTTTAGTTTTCAACTATGTCTTAGCCATTTTATTTAGTTAATTTTATTGAGATGGCTTTTCATATTTCTCTTTGTGTGTGTAACTTCTTAGTTATTTTTTTATTTAATCCTAAGCATTTAAAAACTGCTCTTGATCTACTAAGCTTCCAGAAAACCATCAGCAAACAAACTTTGAGCAACATTTCCATTTCCCTGTGAAAGAGAGGTTGGTTTTCATTATAGTAGCCATTAACTTTGTGCTAGATTTTCTTTTTATTTTTAAAAGTGTGGCTGTATAGCCAAGTTCTAGAGGAACTCAGTTTAAGGTGTTTCAGTTTGCTGTATCAAAGGCACTTTTTCCAGTTCTTCCATTAAAATGATCCACCCTTCTAATTGTATTCCTGCTGTTAAAGTTGCACTAGTTAGTTTTACTCCAGACCCCCATGAATGTTTTCAGGAAAAAAGATGGAAGTAAAAGAAGGCACAAACACACATGCAAGTAATAAGTATATTTTCAGTTCTGTTAAAAGCTTGGATGAATATGGTAAGCCAAAGTGCTTAGAATAAGCAAATTATGTTTGCTAGCATAAGGCAAATACTATGATAAATGTAGCAAGCTCTTTGATAGAGCAGTGGACCTTCAGTGGAAACAGAAACTTTTATGTAACTTTAAAGTGCATGAATCATTCAGAAAGGAGACTTTTTTTGTCAACAGGGAAGTGATGCGGTTTGAACAGCTTTTTCCCTGAAACTTTGGTGTATTTTTCATTAATACTTTACTAATGACAGAAGTAAAGCATTGCCAGTTTCGGGGGAGGGGGGGAGGGGAATAATTACTTCTTCCATCTAGAATGTATACAATATTTTGTTCATTCCTAGCTGATTTAATTCTGAAAAGATTGTGATTCTAAATTAGATTTTAAGGAGCAGGCTAGAGGTAGGCTTTTGTGTAGACACTAAGATGCTGAACTAGATTCAACTTGTAATGGATACTTGGGTGATTTAGTCCATGTGCTTTTGTTTGTCCATTTTGTTGATGCATTTATTGTGAGATGAAGCTAAGAAACTAAATACTCTGACTATGACCTGTGGTGTACCAGGTAATTTTTCTTTTTAAAGGTGGTGTTGGTCTTCTCATGCCTCTTCTTCCTCAAACACCGTAATGTGAAACACTGATTAGCGCTCTGGTACTTTGTATATCTGAAGATCTAATTAACCACTTTAGTTACCTGAAGACAAATTGCAGTTATATAAGACCACATGATGTGTTTGGAAACGGTGGTCACAGGGATCAGGTGACCTGCATCCTGATCCCAGCTTACTACAAGTTTCATTACTTCAGTCTTAAGTAGAACTTTTAATGTGTCCATACCATGGACTGTGGATTCCTAAGGTATGTCTAGCAAGAATGGCCAAATAGTAAAATAACTGAAAAATTTTTTGCTTCATGCTGTTAAAATACTAATTTAATCTCAAAAGAAACTGAGCACCAGATTATAAACATGAAATCTTTGGTTGAAGCGTTTAGATCATGTTGGAATTTGATAATTAATTTAAATTTGAGGTTTGGTTTGGTTGGTGTTTTCTTACTACATTGGTTTTCAGGGGGGGTTTCTTATGTTAGAGGAAGGAGTGATATTTCTCCCCCACCCCCCTGCCAACATGATGAAATTGCCATGCATCTTCTCACTCTACCATATATAGAGTTTTTATAAAGTAAATATACTTATTTTGTATACGGAAAGCATACTAATTTAACAGTCTGGCTGTCCTATAAATATTAGCATGAGAAACAGTTGTTCTGTACCAGCAGTAGTTGTGTTGACCTTTTTAATGCCATTTACTTCAGTATTTTTAAAATGTGTTTATGTAACATTTAAGTAGAACTTTCTTTTATATACAAACTGAATTTTATGTACACTTTGCCTCCAGTACTCCAAATATGGTGTATGTTTGGTTCAGAATTGCTCTAGCCATTAAAAATGGAGAAAAACTGAAGATCTTATTTATGGGAGAAGGAGAACTTTGCCCTTTGCAAGAATCAATGGATATTTTATTCTGTATGCTGAAAAAATAGAATGTTCTCTGTACTCATCTTTCCACATGCAATCTTCGTTTAACTGATCTGTTCTCTGTTAATCTTACTAATGTTCTCTTTCTAAGTAGACTTTTTTCAAGTAATCTTAAAAATTAAATTGCACACTTTCTAGATCCAGATCACTTTCTATTTACTTGAATAGGAAGATAACGAATATCACTAAGTTATCTGTAAAACGTAGGTGGGTCATATACGCTAGTTTTGCACTTAATGTTACCTAGAGTTTGAACATATGCAATGTATCAGTATTCTGTGACTTGGTACACTGCACTGTAGATATTTATTTAATTTCCTTTGTTTCACAGATGATGCATATACACCTGAGGATATTGCCAGACAAATTGGCGTGGATGTAGAAAAACCTTTGGAATATATTGATACGTGGGAAAAGGCAATTTCTGGTAAGGTTAATAAAAGAAAAACATATAGCAAATTTTAACAGTTATGAAAAAGTAAAAACGTGGCCATTCCTACACAGAAAGCACCTCTACTGAGAATAGAAAATATTGTTCATTCTTATCAATACACCTTCTCTTGACTTCAGGATGCTACTGAAAGAGATAAAAATAAGAGTATTTCATGATCACTACTTAGTCACTAACATACACCGTATATTAGAACCTACAACCAGCAGTGTTATGTCCTTATGAGCAAACACCCACAATACTGTAAGCATTGACTTTTTTCATACTAATAGTTTCTACATAGCAAGGGAGAATAGTAGAAGGGAAGAGTAGGGATTATTGTTTTTCCAGAGTGCCGTATAGTAGATTCAACTGTGACACAGTCCACTGAATGTGATGTTTTGGCTTGCGTGTAACTTGTGGTTGTGTTGTTGAGAAGAATAATATTTTAATTTTAATAATATTTCTAAAAAGGCTCTCCCAGTGAGTCTTTGGGTCTGCTCTCTTCTTGTCCACAGTCACACTATTTTTTAGAGTAAACTAAGGTCTCATATGTAGGACCCAAAGCACTCTGTATAGCCAGTAACTGAGTATCAGGCAACTTGTGTATTTGTTGACACTGGCAGCATTATAAGAATTGTATTATTATTAAGAATTTTCCCCTGTAAGGTACAAGAAGTCTTTTGTTACATAAATGTGTTGCACATATCTCCTTTTCTTCAGAAGTGCAAAGGTGAATAATGGAAGAAAAATCTTTGCATTTCCTTTGTACAATAAAATCCTTTTTAATTGCCTGGAAAATACAGGCAATTATATGTTTTGTAAGTATGAATTAAGAGGCTTAGGTTCTCCTTTCAGGTTTAGGTACTCCTTTCCTCCTCACTGTTAAGGGACTTTGCCAGATAAATTTAATAGATATTGGCTGGAAATGCACATTGAAACAACCTAGTTGAGGTCTCCAGGAGTATTCTACTAGTCTTTATCTATGTCAGTGCATGAAGTGACAGTAACTTCTTCATTTTTCACTTTTGAACTGCACAGGATAAACTGTCCTTAATGATTATTTCCCTTTTGCTACATCTTTTGCTTCAAGCTGAGCATGACCAGTTTTATCAGTTAGAAAGTACAAAAGATCAGAAATCTTGTCAGTAGGATACTGAAGGTGTTTCTGAGTACACTGAAATGGTATTTATTGTGGGAAGAAATATCCTGTTGTCTGCCAAAAAATTACTGTTGACAGAAATGAACTACACAAAAAATGAGTCACTGAAACACTTCTACAAAATCCCAAAGCAGCTACATATTTTCAGAGTAAGCTTGGTTTAAAACTCCATGGCAGACACTTCCCAAAGAATTTAAGGCTGAAAATACAATTCATACAACAGCTTCTAACCTCACCTCTCCACTTCTGATACTAAATCAGACATGAAACATTGTTTGAGAAGTCAGAATATAACTTGTAATGGGTTTGTGATTTTATGGAATTCAAGGTTAAATAATTAATAACACTGTCTTGTCATTTAGTAACCATACCACCTGGCCCTCAGCATCCTCCTATGCCTCCTGTCAAGCCTACACAAATGCGAAGAAAACCTCTGCCTCCAAACACTGTGACTGGTAAACCAGGGATTCCAGGTATCTCAGCCTTTTCAGCGTAAATATTTTATTATGTGTGAGATAATACTGAAGTGACTAGCAGGGTATAGGAGAATTTTATAGCATAGATTATTTTTCTTTAATCTGGGATATCTGTAGAAACTAGTTTTCTGGAACATACAGGTCTTGTGTCTTTTGTCTTCATACATAAACTCTATTTTCCTTTTGTTTTCCTAACCTAGTTATGTCAAAATCATCCCTAGTAAGGGAGCTGAAAGCAAAATAGCATAATGCAAGTCATCCTTGTAAGAAGGTCAACCTTAAGAACATTTTATGTCTACTAATAGCATTTGCAGTTACTTAATGTGCATGTCAGATGGGAGATATTAACTATTATGCTTCAATGCATACTCCCATCTGGTTATTTGTAAAGAAATTCTGTCCCATATATATGGCACATCCATTAACCACTGCAAATAACAAGCTAATAGGCACCCAGAAAACTAATTGCAAGGGAGGCAGAGCAAGCTGAGTTATTTCATGTGCAAAGAGTTTAGCTTCATTCCTGTGCTACAGTATTCCTACTCTCAGTATCAGTATAAAGGCACGCTGAAACCTTCACATTTCCTATTTTAATTTTATCCTGAAGCTGATACTCAGTATCCTAAGGTATGGTTTGTCTGTGGATTCTGTATAAGAATCCTTAGGCTAACATTATTCCAGGTAGTCAGAAACTACCATCTCATTATGCTTAGTATCATGAGAAATGCTTCCCTCTTCATATTTCCTTCTGTAGTTCACGGGTCATATAAAAGTCTTGACTGTTGTATTTCTTCTTGGCTTTTTTTGGTTTGTTTCATTTGGGGTTTTGTGAGCTATTAAGGCACTAAAGGCCTAAATAATACCTTAGTATTTTTTGCAGCAGATTAGAAGTAAGAATCTTCAAGCTGGATGAAACAAGCCGTGTATTTACTCAACAGCAGAGCCAAGATTGAAATGTTGTGTCTACACTTGTTGTTGTTCAGTGGTGTTTCCTTAGTAATCGCTACAACAGAACATAAGATATTGTCAGTCCTAAGCTGTAGCATAAAAAATAATGTTGACCTGATACATTTTATTTTGCTTGTAATAGGGTGTATGCTGATTTTCTCCATTAAGTGTCTAAATAGTATACTGGTATTTTGAAATTTCAGCCTTTTTCCATACACTAGAGGTCAGGTTATATGGTATTATACCTTCCTAGGCATTCAAGATGGAATAAATTGGTTAGATGATTTGGTTCTTCTTTGTGGGGCCTGTGGCAGATTTCCCTTTCTCCCTGTGTTTACTGGTATTTTATCCAGCTTAGTTTTAAATATCATAATTGAGTTTCTTCTGGTTCCCTGGAGAGACTGTTCCACAGTGCTAACAGGAAAAATTTGCTTCAATGTTCTTCTTGGATTTTCCCTTTCATAATTCTGTCCTGTTTCTCTTTCTCATTAACGCTGTGATTAATTCCTTATTTGTATCTTTCTTCCTAATCCAGAGGGTGAGTGTTATGGGAAGGTTTCTATGCCAACATTAAAAGTCTCCTGGATGGGAAAAAGGAAACAAGAGAGTTCCAGAACCGTTGTGAAACTGGACTCTAGTGAGAATCCTAATAAATTTCCACTTTAATAAGGAAATTAGGAGAGAATCTTTATTATGAGAATTTTAATAAATTTCACTTTATTAAAGAAATTAATGGACAGTAGGGATTTTTCTTGTTTTAAACTCGGTTCACCAGAGTTCTGCCTTCAGTTACCATGTTCTTCTGTATCATATATGCAGGGAAGGTAACTACATTATGATTATGATTTCACAGTCATGCAGTGGTTATCTGGGGGTATGTGCATGTTTTATGAATGTAGTTCTTGTCTTTTACAGCTGTTTTGAAAACAATCAGTACATCCTTTACCATAGAATCATAGAATGGTTAGGCTGGAAAGGACCTTAAGATCATCTAGTTGCCACAAGTTCTTCTTTCTGTCACTATAGCTAAACCCGCTGCACCAACAACGCCTGTGAGGACAGGAACGTCATATAAGACACCAACAGCTTTTGCAACTCCAGACTATTATGGTAAGCATATTAAGACAGTTCTGGTTTCTTTCATTTATTTTTTTTTTCCCCCCACCATTTACATAAAGGTTTTCATTTTTTCCTTTGCTTCCCTCCCCTAAACTATATTTATGCATTGTATATTTAATATGAGAAGTGTTCTGTCTGGGGTGATTCTGGTTTCCTTTATGCCACTTTGCAACTTTTCTAACTTAACTGAGTTCACCTGCCTGTCTTCTGATACACACCTTGGTAAATGAGAACATGATGGCCCTTCCATCTTCATAGAAATCGATACATGCTTAGTAAGCTTTCAGTACTATTCAATGGCTACTTTAAATCTGTGAAGTGAGTAGATAAGGCAGTTCTTTTCCTAGACATTTCTTTTTGCACAGGCCATAAATTCAAATTGTTATTTGACAGTGACTGATAGTGCTTCACATGGTCATGATATCCTCCTAGCTATCTGATCAAACTGCCACCATTTAAGCAGAAAAAAAATGTGATGGAGTAAACATAGTGGTTAGTTGGTAATTTGCCATTCATAAATTTGTGAGTTAACTACAAGTTTAGACCTAAATCTCCTCAAAGTGGCATACAGGAATGGGTTTGGTGGAGGGTGTGCTAAAATTTTTGAGCCAAAATATGCAGCTCTAGGTGTATTGTCATGAATTATGCTGTTTCTAGTTTTCCTGGATTTATAGTAATATAGAAATTCTTGTTTCCTTATAATGATCATGAACTTACTGTGACCCTTAGTGCTCAGTAAAGCAAGCTGGATGCTAGATTTATTAGAAAAATCCATGTGAATGTGTTGTGATTTGTCTGTTCAGGTCCATTGCAACGTTTGTGTTATTCAGTATATGTATAACATTCAGTATAGTGGCTGTTTAATACAACACTGGTATCATGAATCCTGAGTGCTTTAGCACATTTCTGTTCACCAGTGTATTTGCCTTCATTTTCCTTCAAATTTTGTAGAAGTTGTACACCCTGGAGACAGAATTTGTGATTTCCTCATTCCTATTTTTGGAGAAGTTTATCTGCCAACATAACAGTGCTATATATTTTGTGAACATGAAACAAGCTCCAAGCTAAACAGCCACTGCAGTGCAAAAAGATCCTTTTTAAAAGGTTAAAAGAGCATTTTTCATGTGCTGCATAAACTGAATCCAGCAGCAGTCATTAAGTCTGTGGTTGGTTATGGCTATCTTTATACTAGCAGGTAAGTATGGTGTTTACTTAGCATCACAGCCAAAATGGAGTCCTTAAGAGGAAAAGACAGATCTGACAGCAAAGGTCTACCATGGAAGAGCTTTAGCATGATGCCAACTGAACTGTGAAATGATACAGTTCTAACACTGAAACTTTGTATTTATTGCAAATTAAATTATAACTGTGTTCCACACAGTTGATGCAACTGTCTTCAGCTCAAGTCCTACATCAGAAACAGATTCTTCAGGCAAACCAAGGTACCAAGGTAGGATTTTAATACCTATGATATTTTTATTTGGGGGAATAGATGAAGACTGGCCTGTCTTGCATCAAAATCAGCTTATTTGGTTATTTAAAGGTGAAAACATCATTTGATTCTCTTTCACTTTAGTGTCAGGTGAAAGGGCTGTAGTGCAGACCATCAACATATTCTTGACTAAATTTTACTTCTGCATTCTTCTCTGCTACGACCTCCTAGTTTACAGTCACGCCAACAAATGTGTTGTGGCTCTTCCTATACAGTAGTACAACTGCATACTGTTCACATTCCACCAAACCAAACAAAAATTGTCTTGTGGGCTTGCAAGCATACCTGGAGAGGTATTGCCCGAATCCCAGCGACATAAAGCGATGTCTACCCATCATATATACCTCACTTCTCATTCCAGGCTGTGCATATTCAGATAGTCTGAAATGGTAACATATAGTAGACTAGATGATAAAGTAGTCAAGTTATTGCTGTTGCAGTAACCTAGAGAGTTTAGCAAGGTGAGATGACAGGAAGAAGGGCTTTTGTACTGAAAGATTTTTCAGGTTGGTATTTTTTTGTTCTGGTAAGAGATACTGCACTTCTGAAGACTATGTTTCTTGCAAGAACGTACTGTTTACACCCAGTAGAAGTTTTAATTTTAGAACTAATGTGTTTGTCTTCAGTAATCTTCCTAAATTTGATGCTGAGTAGAAGATTTTCCTCAGAAAGTTTGTTTCAAGGGTTGGTCCTGTACCACAGAAAATGTTTTAAGATTTTGACAGTCACTTTAGAAACTGCGAGTTTAATGATGGAATGACTCTGGACTAAACTTGTTATTCTTTCTGGTGAAACAAAGTGATGATGGGCATTACATCTTTGTATTAGCATAGCACTCAAATGCTGCAAATGGAATTGTAGTGTCATTTTACTAAAGAATATTAATAATTGTCTCATTTTGTGACAGATGTTAATTCTTTCAAACAGTGCATATCAGCCACTAATCACTTCAGAGTGATAATTCATCAGTGGTGCCAATGAGAAGGGGGTGAAGGCAGTGCAGATTCCAGTATAACAAAAATAATAAAACCAACAAGCAGCTTAATATTGAATATTTGATTTTTATTCTTAAACATTTATGTTTGACTTGTGCAGATTTTTACTTGGTGCCACAAGATGGAAGTTGTGCCAGAGGTGAAAAATGGCATTGGCATTTTGTAAAAACACCTTGTATTGAATAACAGCTCTTTTCTGTTGCTCTTAGCCCCCCATGTCAAGTACATGAAGAAAGATGATGATGTGCCTTGCTCTATCACAAGCTCTCTTGAACATTTTCCACAAGAGGAAGCTAGCAGCAAGGAAGAAGCTACTCGTCCTCCACAAAATCCTCCAACAAACCTCACAGTGGTGACTGTTGAGGGCTGTCCAACTTTCGTCATACTGGACTGGGAGAAACCAGACAATGACACTGTTACTGGTTGGTTTGATTTCTTTCCTCCATTGTATCAGAATACAGTATTTCCAGCTTATTTATACTTTCACAGTAGTTTTATATCATTTAAAAGATACCTTAATCCCATGGGAGTCTTACACCCAGTGCCGTTATTTTGTGCTACTGTCAACTCCAGTTTGGGTAAGACAGTGCTACTAGATTAGAGTGAGATTTTCACAACTACGTCACTGGTGCCAGTGATGACACAAAAAGATACTTAAGAAGTATGGCTCTGTCTTGATGCTGTGGTATCTGCTCTGGCTTCTCTGTGTTCAGGATCTGGTAAGATCTAGTCAACAAGTTCTAGGAATGTGCAGTAGTCTATTACATAAATGCATATACATCATATAGACATCTTTCTTGACTTGAGGATATTGTTGATCAGTGGGCCACACACAATGAAACCTTACATCCATCTAGTAAGTCAGTAGAACTCTGCCAGCATAATACTTGCAGTACCCGCCATAGGGTCAGCAAGTTCTCACCAAGTTAAAAGAATCTCTTTGGTTTTTTTCATTTCCAAAGAAAGGTTTTTGTATTGAGAATAAATCCTTGTGAGTTACGGAGGAATCGTACAGTACATAGACAGGTAAGCATGCAAGATGACCATTCATAATTTTTCTGTCATCTTCTGTATCTCAGCACAAGTTTACCAAAATTAACAACTGAAAATTATGGTTCTTCTGGTGTGTTAGGAAAATGGCCATTGGCCATTCTTTTTTTTTTTGTTTTTTCCCCAATCCCGGACATAAAACTTAGATTTACAAAGTCACTGACTTGTCACAGCCATGACCAAATGGATTTGGCTGTGTTGCTTTACAGGTGGGTAGAACAGATAAGACTAGGAACTCTGTGGACCAAGACTTGATCTTAGCCATTCACTTTAGCATGGAAAGTGGGATGTTTTCAGATGTTGTTGTATATGCACATGATGAGAGATTTCAGTGCAGGGATATAATTAGGTGACTGTCACAAGCAAGGCCACTCTCTTCCCCAAATTAGCCCTTCCTTGGCTTTCTAGAAAAAATTACTAGGTTTAGCCTCTATTCTTTCTTTGTCTCCCTGCCATTTTGAAAAATAATAAATGCAAAACCAAAGGGACACTCAAAACAGAAATCAGCTTGCGTTTTTTTACTTCTGGGAAAGAGGAAGAAACTTAGCATTTTTGGTGGATTAAAAGGGGAATAAAAAGAGACTGTAGGCGATTAAGAAGCACCAACAAGAGAGCAAAATGATTACTTGGCTTGTCTTCCACAACGTGCATCGTCCTGGAAGAAAAGGAAGTGTGAGCTTACTGCTGACCTTAGAATTAGGCTGAGTATAGGCTCTCTGTGAACACTGCATATTCCAGGCAGTTCTGCAATGCTTCTTTTCATTCAGGGAAAAGCCTTTTTGCTGCTGTTGTTTCCTCCACAGACCAGTCCTTAGCTTGATTAGATTAGATAACGTCGTTTATCTGCATGTTTTCTTGGAAGCAGACCCGCTGTTTTTCTTGAGCATGTTAATGAACCCACAACCATTTGTATTGCAAAAATAGAAAAACATCTCCACTATAGCTGGTAAAACTGTCAGCACGCATCATCTAATGATGAGAGCAAGGCCTAATTGCCTTCTGATACTATTCATTTTCTGTTTTAATATGTGTTGTGAAATACAGAGCAAGCAATACACACAGTGGAAACCTTTTCTCTGTTCATTTGTAATCAACATTTATGAAAGTTAACTTTCCATGAAGTTTCTTCTCTTCTGTAAGAGTATTCTGTGATAACTGAGACATGTGGCATATGCTTCCCCATACCAGAAAAGATTAAAACCCTCTGCAGAATGTGACTAATATTCATTTTGCTTCAATGAGAGAAACTTTAGTTTTCAGTCTAGCTATCTTCCTATCTACATGTAACAGCTTTCCCATAATACCATCTTCATTCTTTTTAACTTCAGTGTGTAATACAAATGTTTCAACTCTGTGGTTTACAAATAAACTCACTGAGCTTGTTTCCTTCATCTTAACTTCAAAAAATTGCTCTGTTAATGACTCATCCAAGGACATTTTGTGAATTCAAGAGAAGGCATTGAATTCCATTTTCTGAAAACAGTGATTACTTCATATTGGCACCAGTATGACATTACTTGGTTAGACAGTCTTAAATCAAGTTTTCTGTCATCTCTTTTTATTTTTGTAGTTTATACATGTTTTTTCAATCATCTGATTTAGCCATCACATTTATTTTTTTTAATGCACTATTTCAGATAGAACTGTGGAAACAGAGAACATCATTTGCTGATTACTTAGCTCGACTTTCAGCTATGTACAAGGGGTTTCATTGTATTGGGTATTCCTAAAAACAAAGAGTGATCAAGCTTACGTCCTTGTTTTCATGAAGGCTGCAAAGGTCAGGAACAAAAACCATTTTGCTGGTGCTCTGCCACCCTTGTGGTGCCACAGAAATGTTTGTTGACTTGTGCACTGAGACTCACGCACTAACATGCAAGTACTAGACGTGCTCGACAGTGCTTTATGTGCATGCGTGCACATTTGCACGTCCATTCGCATGTGCTGTGTTTTCCAACTTAAATGAGTAAAAAAATTCACATGACTTTTTGACTTGGGGCAGGCAGAAGCCAGAAAAACAGAATTCCTGTAAAAGTTACCTACTCATTCTCTATCTGGGTGTACCTAAGGCAGTGGATATCCGCCCTCTCTTCCATGCTTCCTAATAAACATAATTTCTCAAATGAGGCTTAACTAGGGCAAATAAGGGCTTTTGCATAGTTTGGGTTTTTTTCGCATGATTCACTCAGCCTTGGAGGCTATATGGGAAAAGGTGTTTGTTTCCAAAAAGAAATGCACGGAGAGAAAACCCAGATGTGTTTTACAAAATACATACAAAATAGATACTAACTATTAATGCTAGTGTCTTTGATCATTACACTGGGATCCCACTTGAACAAATAGACTAAAGAAAAAGTAAAAGCCCTCTACTTACCCACCCTGCCCCCGTTCATTTGAGACACCCATTCCTGCAAGTCTATGAGTTTGTTTTTAAAAGGCAGTGGTTGGTCTTTTGCA
Organism: Strigops habroptila; assembly: GCF_004027225.2. Classification (NCBI taxonomy): domain Eukaryota; kingdom Metazoa; phylum Chordata; class Aves; order Psittaciformes; family Psittacidae; genus Strigops; species Strigops habroptila. The sequence goes on from NC_044278.2 coordinate 19,548,996, forward strand.
GTTCATGGGTGACTGTTGTGGGGGAGGACTTCTGAACATGAAAATTTTGAAATCTTCAGTATTGGCAGTAATTCCTTCCTCTATATTAACTTTCTGACAGAACTTAAAAACCAATTTTAAAAAGTTTTACATTGCTCTATATATGCTCTAGATAACTGAGTCTATTACAAGGTAAAAATAAAAAGATGCAGTGTAGAGGTCCCTTTTGAAACTATTGCAGTAAATCTGAAATTCACATGTGTATACATGTATATAACTGCTCAGATTGAATTGCTGTGGTCTAGAAGCTTGGAATATTAGAGTGTAATTTTGTAGGGCTGCTTTGCACTTCCACTTAATTGCATTGTTTTCCATAAGTTACCCCAGTGGTTTTGATGGCTGCTTTTTGTATTAGAAGAATGCAAAGAAAGGTATAGTTGAACAACTGAGATCAAGATCAGGTCAATTTGTGTGTGTATGCTCATTAACATATACATCTTCTATATTTACTAGGAGTGAGGATCTGAGAGTACAGCAACAATTAAGAGAGGCTTTTTTTTTACCTTTTTACCACTGAATCCTATTGCAGGTGTTTTATCTGTGTTGACAACAAATGGGTCTCCTTGTACAGAGAAGTGAAAATGTTAGGAAAAAGGAAAAAAAACACCATACAGCTTGCTAGCATTTAGCTAAAAGCTCAAAAATTAATAGTAGTATCATTAGAAAAAGTCAGGAGAGTAGTTCTCTAGAGGTTTTGTAGCTGTTGATAGGTGGTCTCTGTCTTTGGACTCACAGTATAATACCAATACCTGCTTTATTTATTGTCTTGTTGATCTAAATGCTCATTGCAAATGTTCTTTGAAAACATTCGCCTTTGCTAGCTTACAGTTAGTAAAGCTGCACTTGGTATTATAGACCAGTTTTAAGAAGGGAAAAGGAAGGGGCTGGAGACGTTTTGAATTTCTTTGCAAAGAGAGGAAAATTAACAATTTACTCAGTATGTTTATTAGAAGAGGTTGTTATGAATTGGGACAGAGGTTGCCTGCTAGAGACTGTCTTGGACAGGGCTGTGACTGAAGGGGTACCTTCTTCCCAAACATCTGTTGTTAATTACCTGTTTAGCGCATGGCTTTTGCTTGAGGATACATCCCGATGAGATGAAGAGAAAGTAGTGAGACTCTATAAATCATATAAATACAGAAATAAATTTATGCAAAATTATTTCATTCTAAGCTGACAGATTCCCTAAGTGCACAATCCAAGTTAGTTGGGCAGTTTCTTCTGGAAACCTTAAAAGTATAGGTCTTCAGTCAGTCAAGTTTTAAGCATTTAGAAACTCTACTTTCATTTTTTATACTTTCTCATTCAAACTGCAGAATCCTTATTTGTGTTTGGAATTTTGTCACTAGTGTACCTTTGGGCATAGGTGAGATGTTGAATACCCTCCATCCCATAACACAATTATAAGGAAGGATGAGGGGCTAGGCACTTGGCAGTCTGGAATTGGATCTCTCCTTCCTGATAATTTTAGCATAGTAATGTCCAGACTGATTCACCCAAGTTGTCTTTACAGCCTATTAGACAGTAGGAGTGGAAATCAGATAAGAAAAGAGAGAGCAATGAAGAAGCTCAAGTAAGCTGTTATTTAAGCACATTTTTCTTTACTGTAATTTTGCAGAGTATGAGGTTGTGTCAACTGAAAATGGAGCAACTGATGGTGAAAAGGAGAAATCGATTATCACTACAAATCAAACCCATTCTACTGTGGAAAACCTAAAACCCGACACAAGGTAATTAAATAAAATCATTTTCTAAATTAATCCAAATACTTTGGGCTGTAAGCTGTCTGCCGATTCAATTGAAAATCCATATGTATGTAAGACCAAATTGGTTTTGCTCCTGTTCTAATAGGAAAAAGGTATACTTTGGTTTGCTTTCTTGCAAATTAACAGATAATACACATTTGAGGAATCTTTAGGAAATTTCCAAGAGTATGGTCTCGACAAACTGCAGAAGTGACCTGCTCTATCGGAAAGATTAACAGTCCAATATAAGAAAATGTACTGCTTTTTATCAAAATATCTCTTCAATTTGGCAGATTAAGAAAAAAGGTGAACACAAGAAATATTAACCTGATATGTGAGATAAAGATTTGTATGTACAGTTGCCTCTTTCCAGGGTTTAAGGATGCTTTGCACAACTGGCTTGGTCTGCTTGCTTATTTAGAGAGATGTTTATTCAAATACTGCAATGCAAGTTGGGCCACTGTACAAAGTTTGACTATGCATTGCACATGGAAAGGAAAGATGCGTTTGTGCTGTATATGTAGTTTTCTTTCAGTGTCTTGAAACACCTGGAAAGTTAAAAATGGGTCAGTGAATTCTAGTCGATGGTGTGCATCTCATGCAGTCCAAATAAATATTATCATTCTTCTAAAAAAAGAATCTCATAAAAAATTATTGTTGTGGTTTTGTGATAAAATTCAGAGCTGGGAAGAAACCACTTGTTCTTTGTGCTGCTTATTGATTGCATCAGAAAGCTAATGAATGACATGTTTTTCTTCCTGTAAAACCATCCATTTGGCTTTGGTGACTGGATTTTTCTGTTTCAGATAAATTGCCCTTTTCTATTACTGTCCCTAAATTGGTAACAGTTGGTAACACAGCACAAAATTCTGCATAGAACCCAACTTGAACCTCTGTTTTTAAGCAATGTGTGGTTTAATTTGGGGTGTTGGTTCTTAGCTCATGTACTTGAGGAGTGAGGAACTATTGCAGAAAGTGGAGGGGAAGGGAAGAGAATTGGAAAAAAAAGGCTAGAGGAAATTGTGATACCCAAAAAGAGCTTCTTTTACAGACTCCAAAACTTGTAAGAAGGGCTAGCATTTCTGTGTATTGCATCAAGAATATCTGTCTTATTTCTTAAAGGCATGTATCTTGTGAAACGGTGAACCGAAGCTATGTTGTTCTGTCTTGTTAAGAGGCAATTAGGATATGTTGGCAATACAGTAGGAGGCCAAGCATCAGTTTCCTCAGTCTCTTCCTCAGTCAGCTAAGAAAGCTTAGAAGAGATCAATACATTTACGTAGAAGTAAACCAATACGTTTCTGGAGTAGTGAACAAGAAATGCTGTAGGTGCTGCTAAACTTGCCGGGCTATACTGTTTGTGTTTTCATTTTAGTTTTGAAATAATGCATTGAAATAATACAGTTGCATCGTTGAGAAGAACTGTGTGTTCTTAATGAGATTCTCTTCCGTTACGCATGCAAACTCTGTGACACATATCGTGGCAGAAATGGGATGGATTTGGTTAAGTGAAGAAAAGACATGGAAGCAAAGGCCTGGATGTTGAGAGAAAAATATATTTAGACTGCTCTTTGTTGAGAAAGGGAGCAAGATGGAGTCAGGCAGACTAGAACCATTGGAAGGGTCGTAAGGAAGGAAGAAGCAGATGAGGTGGTTTTTAACTTTAACTAGTAACAATTCCGTCAATCGTATGAGAGGACTTTTGGGTTTTGGTAAGCAAAAGCAGACCAAAGACCATGGAAACCATGGAGAAGAGCTGTCTTTTGCAGCATGGATTTTGGAAGCTAGATATGAGAGCACTACTGACTGGTGGAGGCTGACTTAAGATGTAAAGTCTCCTCCCCAGCCTGAAAAAGGAAAGACAGTGAAAGTCTGTCTGGATTCCGGAGACTATCGCCTGAAATTGAAAACCTTTGACAGAAATTGCAGTGGTGCATGTCCCTTGAGTCTCACAGGATTTTAAGGACGTAAAATCCTTCTCAGAGTGGCTCTGTTCAGTTAAACTCCCATATCAAAATGCGTGTTTCCTAATTTTGAAGACACCTTGAGAGCTTTAGCAGAAGCACAAGAAATTGTTACTGTTACCATTTGAATCCAGGCTTGTTGGCACACTGAATTAGTGTAAAATAAGAAAGTGCTGAAGACAGCTGGCATCACATAGACAGTATCAGTGTTGCAAGGAATGGCATATGTCCATAATAAAAGTCTCCTGTCTGTCAGGAGCTGGTTGCTCACTAGATGAAGGAAATAGACCTGTGGACAAAACTGACTGAAAATAGGAGTAAGAGAGACAATGAAACACAGCTCGGTAAATTAATTGGGTCCCTGAAATGTCTGCGGATTCATCAAGTAGGAGATTAAGACTCGGAAGCAGACTTTTCTGTAACTAGCGTTAAAGGAAAGAGCTGTAGAGGAGGTGGAACTGGAAAAGAAACTTACAAGAGAAAAAAAAATAATCCCTTTCAGAAAATGATCAACATTTACAAAACTACCAGCAAGTATATGGAAAGAGAGATGCTCAATAGCAGAAGGTGGATTAACTGGGGAAGAACTTCTTGGCCTTCAAGCACTTTGGAGAAGCTGACAAGCTGAATTTGAGTCTATTTTTTCCAGCTTCCCTGAAGCCATCAGTGAGTCTGTGTGAATACCTTTGCTGCTCTGAAGGTTCAGTGCATCCAGAACTGAAGACAGTTCAGGATGGATCTAAACCAGACAGACGTAAGCAAAGACTTTTCAAAAAGAATAAAAATGTTTGTAAATGTCGTATCACACAGTCTCCATGGGTAAATTCAAACCAGAAAGATCCTACAGCAGCAAGATAGTTCAAGCCTGTAATTCTCCAGATGTATGCTCTTGAGGAGCAGTACCTGACAAACATAGTGTGCAGTCAGGTTGCCCAAGGTCTATCATCCTATTGAGGTAAATCAGGTAGGATATGTTAGCCTGGCCCAAAAGCTAAAGAGGGAATAATTACCCACATCCAGCACGAGGGAAGCAAGGCAAACAACTCTTCATTGTGAAGAGGGCAGAAGGAGCAGCAGGGGAAAACTGGGTGCATCTGCACCTGCTAGATCATGCTGTTTGTTTGCTTTTCATTTTACATTCTTCTTTCAAATAGGTCATAATACTACACCTCTGGGAAGCTCTGCAGTAAGCCAGGCACCCATCTTCCTTTGGGCTAGTCTTTTGACAAGGCAGCTTTGAAAGATTAGAAGCTAATGGCCAGACATGGAATTCCATTTAAGAAATTTGGACAGTGTTAGGGAGGCAGCAATGAGAGACTCTTACAGTCTCTCATGAAAAATTGCATGTACAACTGCAGCTGTCAGTAAGTACAAACATAGATGTTAAACGAATACAAATTTCTCTGAATCAGAAGATTATCATGTAGCATTCTTTGTGTCCATTTAGGTGTCTGAAAGGTGATCCAGAAAAAATGCACTGGCTGAGAAAGTAGGGGAGTTCTGACATTCGGTACAATTATCAAGTATTTGATTTTAGCAAGACTCATACCATGCTAATATGGAAGTGAAAATGGACTTTCATATGCATACAAGAAGTTGTGAGGATTACTTTTAAACGAATAAGGTTATATATATCATGGCAGTTTGTCATATATCTTGATTGTCTTACAATATATATGCTAGCATCAAGTTCTTGGTGACTTTATTGCAAGACATCAAGACTGTGAGGTGAAAGTAATGCTCTGAAAATCTGTCTGTAATACACCCTTTAAAAGTGGGGCACAGTCAGCTGCTTTGCAACAAAACTGCTTGGATTTTTGTTGGGTTTTTTTTTGTTGTGGTTTTTTTTTAAGGTTCTAAAGGCTCCTGTACAACATGATTTTGTTGGAGTGCTGAGATCCCTATGGTTTTTTTTCCCCAAGAAAAGGCACACTGTATCCGTGTCATTGTCTCATAGTAAGGCATGCCTGACACTTGGCAACATCACATTTATTAAAGGATTTTTCCTTATAGGATGTATATATATTGGATATAACTGGTGCCTGACAAGGCAAACTTTCTCTTGTTTTATGAACATCTTCTGCTTAGGCATTTCTATTATAGATGCGCTGCTGTGATCTAATAATCACATGTTCACAGCTGTTGGTTACAACTTTGTGCTGTAGTTAGCTTTTGTTACCTTTACATTATTTCTAAGAATTTTAGAGTAGATCCAGGTCACATTTCACTCAGCCCTCTTTTCAATATCACACTTTAACACACACCAGGTTTTCTGCAGGTTTTGGCCATCTTCATTCTACAGTTAGTCCTTCACTTGTTAAATGAGTTAAATGAGTTAAACCAGGTTTTCTGCAGGTTTTGGCCATCTTCATTCTACAGTTAGTCCTTCACTTGTTAAACTTCATTCTTCTTTCTTGAAGTTAGTCTGAACCAAGTACTGAGCTACTCAGTTTTTACTGTTGTTCAAGCAGTGAGTGTCTGTAACTACTGTGCTTGTTGATAGACCCTGAGCAACCTAATGGAGCTTTAAGGTAAGCCCTATCAGGAAAAGGGCCGTGGACCAGATGATCTTCCTAAGTCCCTTCGAACCTAAACTGTTGTATCATAATATTTTATGGGTAGTTTCTGATCTTGCAAATCTCAATTTTGCCCATTTTCTTTAATGCAGGCCAAGTTGGTTTTGTATGTTAATACAAATGCTATTGATTTATTAGCAAAGAAAAATGGGAGAAAGGGATGCACCAGTATGAACTTGTCTGTGAATTTAATTTTTCATCCTCCACATGGAGATTCTGTCACAGTTTTGGGAGGAAACGTACTATTTATTCCACTTGGAAAATAGTCAAAGCCAAGCTACAAGACCAATGATTTTGGTCAGAGCAATTACAGTCTAGTTTCCAAGCAGTCATTTGAAGAGTGAGACCTGTAATAATCCATTTAACTTGTCATACAGGTCTCTTTGTTTTTGAGTTTCCTTACAATGCTGCTCACACTGCTCACAGTAGAACTCCTGGTTTCTTCGGCATACTCCGGACTTTGTTGTCTTTATATATTCTTAGTTTTACATTAAAAGCTGCCCTTAAAAAGAAAGTATTGCAGTAACTTCTCCTCTGATAATAGTCAAGCAAGACCTTCCATGTGTGAGCCAAGGTAAGGTCATTATCCACAATTTTCAGTATTTCTCTCCTTGCAGTGCTTGTTTGTAATAAACCTTCAGAGGCCTGAGATAGAAATGGGCCTGCTGTGGGTTTTGTTTTCTTCACTCTCTCTCCTGTGTAGTAATAATGGTGCTCATCTGCGTCTTCTCTGTCACTGAAATTCGTTTCACTGTCCTGCACTTTTTTCATGGACCTTTCCTAGACTAGAATATTAAATGCAGATGTTGTTATTTTTTTGCTTCCAATTCTATTTTCCCATTTCCAAAGGAATTTTAAGTTGGGGCTTTTTTTACTAGTTCTGGAGTTTTCTAACTCCTGAAAATTGATATTTTACTTTTTAAGTCTTCCAGTTGTCTGCTATAGTATCATTTTAACTTTTTATGCTATTTCTCTTGTTTTTTCTGCCAAAATATGTAGTTTTTATTTCTGTATCCCTGCCCTATCTCGAAATACTTTTTTTATTAGGTGTACATTTCCTCCTTCATTCTGGTGGCTTGTTTAAGGGCAGTTCAGTTCATAGCACATACCACTAGTGTCCAGTGTCACTAATTTCTATACAAGCCTTCAAAAGAGTGTCCGAATAGCTTTGAAAACAGCTCTCATTCATGTTTGTGTTGGCAGTAATTAGAAGGTAGTAAAGAAAAATACTAAGACTGCAGTCAGAGATGTGCCAAGTAGCTCTGGGGAGTTCAGTTAGCCGTTAGAGGATGTGTTGCACCAGCCTGCTGGTGCAGCTTTCTGACAGAAAAAAAGTATTAATAAGGAAAAAAAAGGCTGTGATTCTTGCATTGCACAGCTTTGTAAAACTTCACGTTAGATACTGACTCTTTGCCTGGTTAAGCAGTTTGGTGACTTCAGATCTACTTTTCTCCTTTCTAAAAACATTTTGAGTGGTCTCTTTTGGACCTTTGGGTTCGATTGTGTCCCGAGGCAAAGTATATTTCCACCCATGAGGTCTATTAAGGAATATAAATAACAAAAAGTGTTTAAAAAAAAAAATAAATCCAAGGCCCTCAGAAGACAAAATCAAATAACCCAACCAGCCAACCAGAACTGTGCAGTACATGTGAAATGTGTAGGATATATGCATATACCAAACTGCTTTTATAATGTGTATAGATGATTTCCTTCAGAAGTTTTTTTTATACATCTTACAAAAGGTATGAAACAAAAAAAGATAATGTTGCTGTAATTTACTAAAAGGCCATACGAAGTAAGTCTTCAACCCTCTAGTGAATAAGCTTTTTGTGCACTTATACACAATAATTCATACCATATGAAGAAGTAATGCACAACAACAGCTCATGCTGTTATTACCATTATCTGGTATTGGTTTGTATTGCAGTTAGCATCTAAACTGTGCTAATCACGTACAAGAAAAAAAATCTACTGATGCAAAGAGCTTAGCTTTTGTTACGAGCAAGGCCAAGAGATGGGCACTGCAGTGAAAGTTGCAATGCAGAAAAATGCAGAAAGTGGCAGGAAAATGCTGGAGTTTTTTGTACTCTTTATTACAGTAGTAACAGATTTTTGTACTAAATTGCTCTTGATGACAGGATCATGGGTCAGCATTTCCTATTTCTCTCAGCCCTTCTTCCAACTTGATTAGGAGAAAGACTCCTCAAACAAGCCCAGCACACCCACCCGCTCTCATCCCTCCCTCCCATTTCTTAAACTTAGTTGTATTTGCTATGTCAGATCATACTGCTATCCAAATACATCTGCAGAAACAGAGAAGCTCTATACATTGAGACAGCCCTGTGTGATTGTCATCTAACCATCAGCATTTCCCCAGCAATGACCTGAAATCCCAAGACTGTACTCAGCTGTTCCAGTCCTCCTGTTATGGTGAAAATCTCTCTTCACCTATTTTCAGTTCTGCAATCTTCAGTCTTCTCCTTTTGCATGATTTGAAAAATGCAGGAGCAGCTGCGTCTGCCAAAGTTCCATGTGGAATAGTGATTTCCTATGGTGGAAAAATATGCTCTGCACAGTAATACAGTAAGTCAAGTCCATTTAATCTGCACAAGCACTTTTATTGTCTTATGCAGTTTGGGAGGATTTGGGAGGCCTAGTCTCCAAACTTTGTAGCATAGCAATCTTCTAGGTGTTAGAGGTGTGACACATGTTAGATTGCTGCATGTATTGGGTAGCAGAGTTTCTGGCATCACAGGCACACAGATATAAAGATAGAATATAGACTCCAGTTTCTCATGAATAAGTCTAGTTAAGAGGTAGACATGGGATAATCATTATATAGCTTTCCTATTTCCTTTTATTAACTTTGCCCTACATACTTTCATGAATCTCTAAGCATTTTTTCACCTCCCTTGTGGTTTGTATAGCAGTGCATAAGATGGAAGCAGGTACCCTTTTTCACCATTTTATTGTTTATTTTTCAGATCTTTCACCTGACACACAAAAAGGGAGACTTCAAATGGTTTTAAAATATTTAACATTACAGTTAGATCTGTAAACTCTATCAAATTGTGAGCCCAGTCTAACTTTTCCTTTCTCTCGCTTTCCGTTTTCACTCAACTAGTTACTTCTCTTCATCTCCAAAAGTGGTTGGTTCTTGTGCAGTTGCAGCCACTGCTATCGTTTCAGTATTGAATTTGGCAGAGGAAAGGAGCCCATGATGATTGGGCATCTGTAAAAATACCTACCATGAAGCTATAAAATTTTATAAATTTTTTTTTAAAACAATCCATATTTAAAATTATTAATAGGAAGCTCTCCTAAATGACTAAGCTAGAATTTGGACATTTCTTTATTACTTCCCTTTTCTCCAATTTTGTTTGTATGTTTACACGAACTGAAATCTCTGTGTGTAGAGTTTAATTCTTTATTTCAGTCTTACCATAATTTTCCCAACTGTGGGAAGCACAAGAACTTCCTTGGAGTCTTTTCTCTCTAGGCTTGCATTAATTTGTATATTGTCCAAAATGTGTCTTCTAGCTTTTACTTTAAAACACCCAGCATATTAGCAAATCTTTGTTTATGCTTCAGTGATTCTTCAGGAGGAATCTCCAACTGCTCTGCTACAGTGCTCTGCATAATGACCTTTCCTACCAGATGAGAATACTCCTTGACGTGAAGTTACTGAACTGCATTTGCAATGTGGATGTTAGTGGCTCATATCCAATTTTTAAAAGCATGTATTTGTTTAAACAAGTTGATCATGAAGAAGATTTTGTCTAGAACTTATTATTTATTTAATGTACCCCTCTTACAGTAATTTGAGTTGCTCAAAATGGACTTGCGGCATGTTTGAATAAATAGTAAGATTACTCCAAATAGACTTTTTAAAGCTCAAAAAAAGCCCATCTTTCACTTTGAAATATCCATGAATTATCCACAATGCATCTGTTCAGAATACCCATTTTTTTAAGTATTTCCCTTAAAAGAAAACCCTAGAAATAAAGGCAATTGCTTATGTAAGCAATTTCAAAGTTAAATATTGTCTTAGAAGAACTGTGGATGGAAAACAGTTGCTTGGTACTGCATGATTAGTCCACCGAGGTTAATTAGCTAGCTGTTCATGTTTTGCAGGAGCCAAGAAGCAATGAGAGGTAATCCAAAGTTTGAATTGAATTATTCTGTCTCTTGTAGGGACTTGCAAATGGAGTTTACAAATTTCCAGCCATGTGCAGAGAGTGGTTTGGTTTGTTTCTTTAGAAAATTGCTGTTTGGAAACAGTTTCAGCAATATGTTACAATGCTGTTATAGTCATGAGCTACCAAGTTATCATTGGTAAAGGATCCTTCACGAGTCAGGAGCTGGATGTTTAATTGCCCGCTTCTGGGATTCTCATTTTGCTGTGTGTTTAGTCTGTAAGTCAGGGCCCATTTTCCAGCCCTACCATCCTCATGACTCGTGTCCTATGGATCTCTCTGACTGACGAATAAACACTCTGTGTTAAGAGATATTCACCATGTACCCACTCAAAGCATACGAGAAGTCTCTGCGGGTGGCATGCGTGGGACAGATGATTGCTTATAGCTCTGGGGCAAGGCATGAAGAGGGTACTGTTGGCTGGGCGTGTATACATGTTACTCATGAGGGTGCTTTGGCATAGAAGGCGACAGGTCCTACAGGGAGGCACTGAGCCGTTGCTGAGCAGTGAGAAAATCCCAGGTGCTGCCAGCCTGCAGCCAGGAGAGCTGAGAAACAGTTGGCTGGGGTTAGTGTCTGCTGGGAGGAAGGGAAAACAGTCTGTTCCCAGGTCTGCCCTTGATGCAAGATCTTAGCTGTGTCCAGTGTCCACCCTTACAACTGTCTTCCTGCCTCACCTGTCTGGTGTCTTCTGTGTAACATTTTTTAGGTTTGCAACTGTCTGTCAATAGCTGTTCGCCTAGAGCTTCTAATGGAAAGTGTAAATTTCAGCTGAGCTGCAGTAGGAAACTGTCTTGTCTTGCCCGTCCCTGACTGTAATCAAGTATTAAGACATGGGAGAGGCTTAAGCAGGGAAGTCTGCCTTGGATTTTCTTCTTCAATCTTGTTCCTTTTTCATAGCACTGTGTTTGATTTGTGATGAAAAGAGATTATGAGATATCTACAGTACAGACTGTGTTGTGTGACATGACTATGAAGAGATAAGAAACAGGCGCTGCACAAAATCTTTCATTACTTCATATATTTACTCTTAACGTATATTCAAGCAATTGGATCTGTCTTGGCTGAGCTTCTGTCCTGGAAGACATGCCCTATTTCACCACTGGCACTGTCTATCACTGTTGGTGGGCCTGAGAAGCATTGAATTGGAGGTTTGTGTTCTTATGAATTAAAAAAAAGCAAATAAATAGCAATGATGTGCTTTATTCAATCTCTACTTATCAGATTGTTTCTGACCTCACCTGAACTGTTCCGTTTGCCAGAGCTGAAACTGCATGCGTGAGAGGAGACAGGCTTAAACCAGTGGTGCATTAAATCAAATGTTAATATTATGTGTGCAAAGAATTACCAAAAGGACTGCTAAATTATGTGTTCAGAGAGGCCTTATACAGTGAGGACAAAGACTATCTCAATGTTTTCAGAGCAAGAAATGAGGCCTTTTTGTTCTTCTCCCAGAGGCGAGCAGTACCAAAGTGTTGGCAGTTTGCTTGCTCCAGCTTCCATTCCAAAAAGAATGATTGGTTTGCAAAATTTTCATCTCTTCTATTTTATTCCCCAGTTATGAATTCCACGTGAAACCTAGGAACCCTCTTGGTGAAGGTCCAAGTAGTAATGTTGTGGCATTCAGTACTGAATCAGGTAAGAACTTCCCAAGGTCTGACTATTGTTTACAGTGGCTCTAGTATTCAAGTTTGTGGGCTATATGAAGGGCTCTCTTGCTTCAGTTTGTGCATTTGGTCTTGCTCTTCGCTATTTCCAGACTGGCTTTCTACTACTGAGCGTGTAACGGTAGGAAGGTCAGCCTGGAAGGTCAGCCTGAGATCAGGGCTGCATTGTGTCAGGATGTAAGATGGCCAGACTGCAGGAGAAACAAACAGGAGCACAGAGAGTTTGGTGTTCATTATGAAGAAACCTAATTCCTTAGAGAAGACTCAGTCATTTAAGATTAATATTCCTGACCTTTTTGTGTCTATCAAACTCATTAATGACTTCTGGATGGGCAACAGAAGGTTTTTCTTTGCGCTGGTGTGTTTATAGGCACCTTTGCTACCTGTTCAATAAGGCTGCTGTATCATAGTGATGTCTTTTGGCTAAAAAAAGGATTGAGAAATGGCTGTTGGGAAAAGCCAATGTCCCAGTAGGTCCCATTCCATCCTGTTTACTCACCTTTGAAACTGTTAAAAAGATGTATACAAGCCTATTTTGACCATGGGTGGTTCCCAAGTTAAGTCCTATCTGGCTCAGAGGTGAGAATTGGAGACTGCCTTTGCTTTCCCTATTCCAGTTCTCCTTGACGCTAACTACAGTTGACTTGTTGACTTTATACAAGCATGATACCATCTTTTGTGTAGAAGTGTTTATGGGTTGATAGTACCTAAGGACCATATAAAACACAAAATGGATTTAGCTTTTTTTAAGAGCTTTTTGAATCTGCATTTTGAGCCAGGTGTAGTAATATAATAGTCATCTATTGCTGTCACTGATGGATGGGAGTTTTGGCTGAGCAAGGGATTAGTCAGGGAGGAGTTCAGACTATGCCACACATATTTAAAAACTGTGAATGCACTCTTTGTAATCCTAAATTGTTAAAACTGAAAAAATGTTTGTGCCAAGTGCAGTTTTCATGAATGACAAGGCTTATGTTCTGTCTCCTATTTAGCTTGGACGAATTAAGCAGTCAGTTTTATTTTTTCTTAATTGCACACATCCATGTCTCACTTTCGGGCTTTCATAGCCAAGTTTTGTGTGGCAGTATTACAGAGGGGTCCTTTTTATTATTTTAAGTTTTGGAACTGAAATTTTAAAAAAGATGCAGTAGAATTGGGTTTTGCTGGTTATGGGTTTAAGCTCTTGTTTTTACTAGAACTGCACGTGACTGGTATTGTCCCATAGGTGAAATTTTTAAAAGCCCATTGATATTGTAATTTCACATAAAAATATATTCCTTTTAATTTAATTTGGTACAAAAATGAACTTTGCTTCCAAAACTCTTTCTGTTTCACAAATTACAGCTTAGGTCAGCTGTAGAAAAACACTTAGCAATGCTTTTCCATTGAAATATTGGGAAAGTTCATTTTACAGTGTCTGATTGAATGTTTGTTTTCTTCCCCCAGCGGACCCAAGAGTGAGCGAGCCAATTTCAAGTAAGCCTTTTATGTATAGTATAGTGTCTTCTGATCAGGAATTTTGTCAGAAATGAGATAGCGTAATTTTACGAGAGGGGTGGCTGCACTGCACCAATTAAATGAGTGATGGAATCAAACAGCATTTACACATGATTTCACTCCTTCCACCCATACTCCTGGTAAGGAATTCATGCCAGGCTTCTTGTTTACCTGAGCGGAACACAATCAACATGATGTGGTGCTTCCAGGGCAGCTGGGATGGCTTCAAACCAATGTACACAAATGAGCCAAGGACAGCCTCTTATTTTCTCAGCCTTGTCACTAAAGCAAAAGAAAGCTCCGTAAAGTGAGTAAGCTACTCCACACTTTTTAAGTGAGTTAACAGAGCACATCTCAGAGGGTGCTATTTATCTGTGCTTTAGAAAAATTTTCTACTTCTGAAGGCTTGATCCAGCTTTGCTTTAGGACACTTACAGGAGACTCTTGCTGTCTTTGGTGGGAGCTTCTGAAGAAAAGCTGAGATCACTCAAGCAAACGGGCTGCTTTTTGGATTTGTAACGGGCATCACTTAGACAGAGACACCCATTTCTTTCCATGTACTGCATGACACTTCATTTTTATGTGTATTTTTGCTAAATCACACACAGTTTGCTGTAAGTTGACTGTCCTGGCTTGAACACACTGTAAAACAGTGACTGTATCATATACCTTGTAAATGAGAGTTCTGGCAGCACACAGACACTGTCCTCCTAACAAGATCCTAGCTAGAGCTTATTCCAAACTGGCACAACACACAGAGAGCAGCACCAGTTCACTGCATCAGTCATATCTGCAGCCTTTGGTGCTTCCCTGAAAGATCTTTCATGTTCAGAATGCAGGTGACTGGTGCTATGGTGCATTCTGCTTCATCAAGGTTTCTAATTCTATTTATTTGAATGTATTTGGTGTACATAATTTTGTATGCAGCATCATACTTCAGCGTCTTTCTTCCTCTCCTGCAGTGGGAAAGGATGCTATCTGGACTGAAATCCCATTCAATTCAGACACCTATTCAGAATGCAAAGGGAAACAATACGTAAAGAGGACTTGGTATAAGAAGTTTGTAGGTGTGCAGCTGTGTAACTCTTTGAGATACAAGATATACCTCAGTGATTCACTTACAGGTAAGAGATATTCAAATTGGTGTTGTCCACATGATACACTTCTTAAAGATACCATGGTTCCAGAACTAGAGGTTTAACAAGACCAGCTCTGCTGAAGTGTGATCAGGTGTGTTTAATCAGGTCCATAGGCAGACTACTGAGCACAGTAGTCTGCTTGTGCTCAGTAATCATTGATGTGTTTGATAGAGAATTTTCAGACTCAAGAGTTACTTCTCTGTGATGATCATCTGCTTTTAATTACCTGTTAGTATCCCGGTGGTCATACAGAACATTAAGATAGATGACATCTCTGCCAGTGAATAGCATATATTGTGAAGGTACCAAATTTGTATTTAAAGGGTAGCCTGGACTAGTTCTTAATTAGAGGATTAGGGCCTCGTTTTAGATCAGGACTGAACTCAGTCATTCCCATCCCATTTGATAAGCATCTGGTTACATCATTACTGTCAGGCTTATAAATACATAGCTGCAACTCTGGTCAACAAGAGTTTACTTACCTGTGTTGGCATTTTTATTTTGTTCTCACATTCCCTATTTTTGCTTGTAACCTCTCCTCTCTTCCTCCCCCCCCCCCCCCCCCCCCCCAACTTCTTATGTTTTATTACTAACAAACAGCTGCCTCCTGGCCTTCTCAAGTTTTGTTCAGTGTCTGAAGTCAGTAGAGTATGATGTATTTAAGACCTGAATCAAGTGACATGTGCTGTGTATAAGCTGGGGAAACAGCCTGTGAAAGTGTTTTTCAGTTAGGTGATAGTTCAGCAGAACTTTGTGTCTCATGTAGTTGTACAAGCTGTATTTAGAAATATGTTAACTTCTTATAATCCATCCCAAGATCCTCGCTTTCTTCAGTCTTTTACCAGAGCTGCATAGACAACTCTATCACAATGGTGATAGTATGTCAGCCAGAGTAGAAGGAGTATGCACAACTGTGCATGGGAAATGTCTTTTGAGTGCAAGTTAGAGGCAGTATGTTCATCGCTTTGAATTATATTAACTAGGACAAACTGTGGCTGAAAGAATCAACCTTTGTAATCCAAAGTTGCCCCATCTCGGAGCTCAGCACCTCACAGGAGCAGGACTCTGGTCTCTGTACACAGGAACGTGGAAAGAAAAGAGGAGAGGGTAGGGCAGCCCATGCCAGTACAATTTTAAGCTGTACAGCCTTGCACCTGGTACCATGCTCCTGTGAGCAGAGAAGGAAGGAAAGCAAGTACAATACCTCATACATAAACAATACCTTGGCAGTTATGTGAATAAAAGAGACTGTTTTGAACAGAGGTATCATTCATTCAACTGTTGATGTACTAACCAACTGTGATCAAATGACAAACACTGGCAATGAAGCATAGCGTATCACAAAACCAGCCAGTAGAGGAAATAGCAGTGCTAATCTAGCAGGACTAGACTTTAGCCCTAAATCAAGTGAATTAACACTGCAGTGAAAGCTACTTCACTCTTAGAAGGAAAGTTTAATGTATCAGGAGCCCATTTTCTTGTTTTCATTACGTTGTTTTTGTTCTTGCTGGAAAGCTGGTGATTTAACTTCACTGGAGAAAGATGATGGTAGCCACATTGTAGTCATTATGCTTGCTAAGCCTGGTTCTTGCACTTGAGTTGTTACAACCAGTGCTGACCAGTTGTCACAATATTTGAAAGAACTGAAATATTTATGTTGAAGGAAAGCCGTTTTCCCCCCCATTTCCTAAGTGAGACTGCCATGGCATGGGCCTCTATATGTGAGTGAGGAAGTTTCCAGCTTGAAGCCAAACTCTGTTCAGATGTGTTTCACTGTCACACCTCATCTCACCCTGCCCCAGCAGCCAGGGGATGCAATCCTGCCAGCACCAGCCAGCTGTGCAACTACTGCCACCAGTGAGGGGCTGTGCTGAGGTCCCAGTTCCAACATATGCTGCAAATACCTTCCGGAGCTTTGCTGTTTAATCAGGACAGTGATCTTGAACTTTGGGTGCATTGTGCAGATGCTGTTGTACAAGGCAGCCAACAACCATATCATTGCATACTGGTTTTCACATGAATTTATATGTCTAGAGTTGCAGAATTCATAATGTATAAAACAAAGATGGTATCTAATTTTCTGAAGACCACCCATAAGGGAACACTGGAAAAAAAAGACAAAAATTACTTTATGCTGGAATTGCTATCCCCAGATGAGAAAGATGAATCTAGTCATTTGTTAGCTAAATGTTTTTAAGTGTGTTCCTTTATTATGGAAAGAGTTAGGTAGTAAGAATTTAATAGTCACTGAGAACACTACTAATTTATGTATAGCGATTGTTGGAATTATGCATAGGTTACACTGTGGGCCAGGAGAGTCTGTGCGTATCTGAAAATTATGGTTCTTGTGTTAGCCATAAAAATATCTGGTTTATTCTGTCTCATGAAGAAAACCCAATCTACGTTACACATGCCAGGACTGTTCTATAAACCAGCATCTACTGCTGACCTCATTTAACAGTCCTCCAGAGCAGGCAGTGCCGACATTCCAGAAAAGCAGGCCACCTAAAGAAAAAAGTATTTATTGAGAGGAGGAAAAAAATAAATTCTAAGTGTGACCTTCCACAGCCATGGAAAAAAAATGCCGTTTTGGGCAGCCTGAATGTTCTTCATTTCAGACCAAAGAATTGCTAAGAGGAACTCCCTCTGACCAGTTCTCCTATGGAAAAAAACATGCCTGCAGCCAAAACTAGATAGTCATAAATAATTTTCTAAAGCTAGGGAAGAACTGTGTGCACGGAGACTGTCGGCTGGAGGTGAGAATTTTTGGCAAATCACTGATCAGATCACAAAAACATGGGAGAGTGTTTATTGGTAGGCTGCTCCTTTATTAATTGCGCCTTAGGGAGCAGTATTATAAGCCATCTCACCACCCCTCAAATGGCCAGACTGGCGCAGATTCAAGACACCCAGCATCTAACTGGACTTTCTGCTTAAGCTCATACCTGAGTACTGAGCCTGTATCTAAATGCTCCCTTTCAACCTCACAGCCGAAGGTTGAGCATAGTGAGAACAAGTGCTGTGAAAGGAGTTCAGAAAAGCAGGTATGGTTATCTGAAAATGTTTCCTGCCAGGGCTTGGGAAGAGAGCGTAGCATCCATTCCTTCTTCTTCTGAACTATTACTAATGTCCAGCAAATCAAAAGTAAGTAAAAACATCTCTCTGTCAGAGCTCCTTCGCTGTGAGTCCTCTTGTTAACAGGGTAAGCATAGCCCCCAGTGTCAGCACATACTCTATGGGACACTTGAGACCTTGTTTTCTGCTTGGTTGCAGTCAAGTTAAGCGATCCTGCACATAAATACAGGGGCACGCTTCATGCTCTGGATAAGCAGTTACTATACTGGGGTCACCTATTTCTTAAAGGATATCACTTGCACATACATGTTGCAAAAATGTGATGATTTATAAAACAGGCTTGGCTGTGTTACGAGGTGACACAAAACATCTTTGAAGGTACTGGGGGCTCCCTGGCAGGGAACCACATCTGCCTTACATTGAATCACTAGCAAAACTTACCTTATTTTTGGTAGTATCAGGATGAGGTTCTAGCTAATAACAGAATTTTGCTTACTGTATGAAATGTAAGGTGGGGAAAAATTGCATTCAGGTATAGATTTTGGCCAGGAATGGGGCACTTTTCTCTATAGCCATGAGCACTGTGCTTGGAGTACGCACTTATCAGTCAAATTACAGCTACAGATCCTGGGAGGAAAAGAATCATAGCATTCACCTTGGCTTCCCCATGGAGTGAAGAGCACAGCCCATGGCCTCCGGTGGTTGTTGGAAATAGCCATCACTGAACTTTTCTGCTGCTTTGCTTTCAGGAAAGTTTTATAACATAGGAGACCAGCGGGGCCATGGAGAAGATCACTGCCAGTTCGTAGACTCATTCTTAGATGGAAGGACAGGACAGCAAGAAGATCTACCAGTCAAAGACGGTAATTCCTTATGGCTCTCTCTGCAGCAAACCTTGGCAATTCCTTTGTTGGCGTGTTTCTTTTTCCTGCGGTGGATGCAGTGCCCACTGTCAGGGCAGATGATGGAAAGGGAGGGCTGGCTTTGCAGGCAGAACAGACTTGAGAGGCTTTTGAAGATGAACAATGGCTTATTAAAAGACGGTTATGACTCAGGTTCTGTCAGGTAGTAAACAGCCTCCCGCCTGTCTCAAACATGCCAACAGATTATTCACGGTTGGTGTTACATATTTAAACCCAACCACAAATGTGTGTTTGCAGAGAGGCGTGAAGTGTTATGTTCAAACTAGCAAGGTTGATTTAAAGTGCAGTAAATCACCAGCTGGGCATTAAACAGCTTTGTTTAGTGCTAATGAGAAACTAAAAAGTTATTACTGGAAAATATAATTCATGCTTCCGTAATTCGGGGTGCACTGATTTGACCTGGGTGCCTAGAATTCCAGTCTGGTCTGACTGGGCGCAGGGCTTCATGTCCTAAACAGAGCTGTGACCTGCCTATTGCTATGGTTCACATGTT
Source organism: Strigops habroptila (assembly GCF_004027225.2). NCBI lineage: Eukaryota > Metazoa > Chordata > Aves > Psittaciformes > Psittacidae > Strigops > Strigops habroptila. Next base: position 19,568,311 of record NC_044278.2, read on the forward strand.
GCTGAAGCTCGACCATAATAATATCGTCCTTCTGTCAGCTGAGCGCCTGCCTTGCTGGCAGCAATGCTGCTGTGAGGGGTTCCATGCCCTTGAGGGGCAGGGACACAGGCAGCAGTGATGTGCACGGCTGAGTGGGTCGGGGAGTATTTTACCAAGGAAGATAGCAGAACGGTTTTCCATATGGTATAAATGTGTTGACCAAACCTTCCTGAAGGTAGTGCTTCATCTCAAAGGTAGTACTTCAGGTCTTATGAGCAATGGCTGAGGGAACTGAGGTTGTTTAGTCTGGAGAAAAGGAGGCTCCAGAGGGACCTTATCGCTCTCTACAACTACCTGAAAAGAGACTGGATCAAGGAGGTTGCTGGCCTCTGCTCCCAAGTGACAAGTGATAGAATAAGAGGAAATGGCCTCAAGCTGCATCAGGGGAGGTTTAGATTGGATATTAGGAAAAATTTCTTCACTGAGAGGGTGCTCAGGCATCGGAACAGGCTGCCCAGGGAAGTGGTTGAGTCACCATCCCTGGAAGTGTTCAAAAACTGTGTAGAAAAGGCCCTCAGTGACATGGTTTAGTGGTGGTCTTGGCAGTCCTGAGGTAATGGTTGGACTTGATGATCTTAAAGGTCTTTTCCACCCAGTTGATTCTATGACTCTATGGTTCATAAAGCACCTTATGGAACTACAGGAATGTGTCGAGTTAGATGTGGGAGATTAAAGTGAAGTGCCAAAATCTTTTACAAGTTTTCCCAAAGACAATTAGGTAAATGAGCTGAAGGGGGTTTGCTTATGTGATTTTTTTTTTTTATTTTTTTTCCTTACAGGGCTTTGCTTTTCGTTTCCCCATCAGTGTTGCCCATTTGTAAAGGCGTTTTGTTTGTCGTAAGGGATTATCTGAATCCAATCTAAAATGTCTTTTAAGCTGGTTTTTTCATTTAAGTGAATGTGTGCCAGACATTTAAAACTGATTTGTTTTCAGCGACTGGATTTACTGAGTGGATTCATCAGCTACATTCATTTTTTAGAGGGAAAAAAAACCTAAACAAAAAAAACCCCACAAAACACTCTGCCATAGCTTGTCTTTCTAGTCAATGAACTGAACAAAGAACAGATTGTCCATTGCTGTGCGGTTCCTCCTTGGCTGCAGCAAGCCAAGTTCTGTTCAAACTGGAATTAACTACACACATTTGCCCAAAGTGCAGGGTGAATCCTGACTGCTGTTGTGTATTAGTGGCAGAATAGTAATTTGTGTGTGTGTGTGAGCACAGGTGCATGCGTTAGCCACTCACACATTCCTGATGATCAGGTTGAGTTCAGAACTAATGGCTCGTTTTAACTTAGCATTAACTGTTTGACTGGGAAGCATGTGTATTGTCGTACAGAACAGATAGAACATGTACAGTCTTTTGCCTGGGGATGGGGCGATAGTGTGAAATATTCCCAGCTGTCAGGTTGTATTTATTTAGGTTTACTGCAGTGTTAAGGCTGCTGCAGTGGGGACCATTTAATCATTGTAACTTTGTGAGGAGGAACCATCTCGTGTTCAGAGAAGCCCCCAGCAGCCACAGCCAAGGGGAAGGTAAGGGGAGAGTCCTGGCCCAGCCCTGCCAGCACTACCCATGGGTGGGTGCTGGGTCCTCAAAGGGAGTGAGGTTTCACCACTCCTGCATTGCAGCAATCCCAAGTGCTTCTGCTTGTGTTGGAGCTGGGTGTGCAAATGCCAGCTGCGCCAGCATGCTTCTCAGTGCAGGGGCAGTACAGCGCTGTGTGCGGCAAGTGAGCTAACAGCTTAGGGCCTAGTGTAGCCCTTAATTGAGCTACACACAAATGTCACAGGGAACTCAAAGGAAGGTGCCATGTGAGAGCTCTACGCAAACCCAACCCTGTTCTCTGTTCCAGGATTTTTCAGGGCAGTCCGTCAGGAACCTGTCAAATTTGGAAAAATAGGCGGGGAGACCCACATTAACTACGTTCGCTGGTACGAGTGCGGAACATCGATCCCTGGGAAATGGTAGCTGCGAGGTGAACGTGGTGACAAGGCCCAGCACTTCCCACCCGCCCGACTGCCCAGCATGGGCTCGGAGCCGGCAATGTCCTCGGTACGCCTGGCACTGCAGTGTGTCTGCTGATGTGCAAGGGTTTATACGAGTCTAATGCCAATACTGCATTGTGTACTAGCATAGGCTGCTTACTGTATGTAGTTATCCAGTTTTACAGACCTGTTTTTAGATTTAAAAAAATAAATCCCAGCCAGGCTAGGGCCATGTTGTAGGATACTGTATAGGGAAGCTGGCTCCCTATTCCTGAGGTATGGTTTATATGGTATTTTAAAAGATATGGTGTGTGTATTATTTATCACAATGTTGTAATAAATGTTTAAGGCACAGTTATGGCAGAGTTGGTCACAGAATGCAATGTGCTTTAGTTCTTAAGTATTCACTGGTCGTCTTACAACACAAGTGCCATAAGCTCCCTGTCCGAATTCATCTGTCATAAATAGAGAAGACCCTACAATTGTTAACATCCTGCAACCAGTAAACTTGAATCGTTGTCTCCTTACCTGTACAGTTTATACTCCTGCCAAAACGCGGCGGTTGCTCTACGTGCAGCTTTGCATCATCAGGTTCGTGGGTTTTCTCCATGTTACCAAAGGCTCCAGCTCTGGCAGCAGAGTACGCTCAGCCCCTTGCTGCAGAGCTGGACTGCGGTGGGTGGTTGGGTTACCTTAAAGCAGGCAGGTGCCTATGGGCAGAGTGACAAACATGGAACTGCTCCCCACGGCTCTGCCTTTTCATGGGAATGTAGTTTTCGGATGCTGAGACTTCCTGGCTCAAAAAGCTGAGTGTATGTACAGAGGGCTTGGAAAGAGAAGTGAAACGGCAAAATAATAAGCTATTGTTGTTACAGCATAATCGGGTTTATTTAAAACAAGAAAGTGTTCATTGGGGACAAGGGGGAAATAGTGATAACTGAACTTTAAAACTGCTTTACAGTTAATTAAAACCTCTCCCAAAGCTCCTTGTTGTACTGCTTGACCATTTACGAACTAAATAAAGAGATGTAGGTTTTTTTTTTTTTTAAAGGTGTTATTCATTACATTACTAATGTATTGAAAAAATATGAACAGGAACAGCCAGATATATATATAGTAGAAATAGTCATTTATAGAAAATGCCTTATAAAGTACATTGCAGGTACACTGTACTCCTAATAAAATATTTTTTAATCAAGTGGTTTTCTTCAGTGTTTTACACGACAAGAAATGCTAGTTCCTGTGGCAAATGCTGCTACTTCAGCAAGTAGTTTGTTCTGGACTGTTGTCACCAGCACTTGAGGCATTAGGGCTGAGGAGAGCACAAACAGCAGGAGGTGCAGCTTACAGGGGAACAGCGAGGTCCTGAAGGCAGGGATATATTCACTCCTTAATTCCTAAGCTGTCTTTATGAGAGTTCAAGCAGCTTACTCCAGTTTTGTTTTTTTTCATTCCCGGCTTCATTTTATGTATGCCTAGAATCCATAAGATGGAAAATATTAGCTGGGAGAATGCTTTGCCCTCTGCTGTCACATGGACCATTGAACTTGCTACAGCTCTTGATCTGCTTTTTCTTGGCTGAGAATCAAGTCACAAGAACCGCACTCCCAAGTTTTTCTGGGTGGCAAAGAACCTGTGGAAAGTTGTTCCTTTTTAAGAGTTCTGTTTTAGAAATATGTATTTGGCCTAAATTTTCAAGCAGTAAAGCAATTCTCCCTCTGCTCATGTTAAAAGCAAAACTGATAAGGGGCTCTAAGATGTTGTTTTATCGGTTCCTACTCATTTGGTACAAGGACTACACGTGGCAGGCAGTAACAGCAGACGGAGCAAAACCACCTACTGCTGTGTAACCTCTGCAAGAGCAGCCTGTATGGACAACCCTTCTCCATTTACACACCTAAAACTCTTGCCTCTTCTCCTACCAACCTGAGTACCGCTGATCTTCACCTTGGTGGCTGCAGACCCAGCATGCACCCAGTCACCTTCTTCAGCATTCTAAGTTCTCAAATCAAGACCAGGCACTTAATAGATTCAGGGGTTTTATTAGTCTTCCATGTGAGCATTACAACTTATAATACATCATATCTAGTTTTACCTCCAGAATGAATCTAATTTAGTACATCATGGTATTAGTAAAACCAAGCCTGGTAAGTGGGCTACAGTTCCTGTCCTTCAAACAAGGCAAGCTAGAATGTCAATCACTTTACAGACACTTAGGCAGTGTTTCCCCAAAACCACCCAGCCCCAAATTAAACAAGGAAGCAGGTACAATTTGAAGCAGGAAAGATTGGTTCAGTCGTTCCCCTCCCCCAGCAGAACTGAATTAACAGCTACAGTTTTGCCTTGTTACAGTTTTGGAACCTCAGTTAAAATGCCTGGAGTCCCTCGGGATGGAGTCGCAGGTGCCCAGGCCGGCACCTCCTTACCGGTAGCCAGGTCCAGGCTGGGCATAGCCCTGGGGGCCAAAGGGCGGCCGGCTGCGGGCATAGGGGTTGGGCCCGCTGGGCGAGGGGCTGAAGCCGGGCCGCGGCTGGTAGGTGCCGGCCGCCGCCTGGGCGCCGGGGCCGCCGCCTCCGTAAGGCCCGGGCTGTGCGGGCGGCGCGGAGCCGTAGGCCTGCGGCGGGTAACTGCCCCCCGCGAACTGCGCCGCCGGCGCCGCCGCCGGCACCTGCTGCGCCGGGCCCGGGAAGGCGGCAGCGGCCGGGGCCGGAGCCGGGGCCGGGGCCGCGGGCTGGGTGTAGGCCGGGAACTGCTGGGCTTGCTGCGAGGGGGGCTGCTGCTGGCTGTAGCCTGCTGGAAAGGCAAAGAGCAAAGCGGTGAGAGCGCGGCGAACCGCGGCACTTGCAGAAAGACCTTTTGTTTTCACTTCTTTACAGTGACAAACACAAAACAACGCAGGAAGCACAGGGAAGGCAAACCAAGAAGCAACTGCAATTTGTCCTGCCTTACACATAAACACACTGCCTGGTTCCGGACTGCTACCCTGGCAGCACAGCAACACTGAAAAGAGTCACTACAAAACAGCTTTCTCGTGACTGACAAGAAATTAAAAACCCAACAAATAGTGTTTTATCATCACATGAAAAATAAAAGCCGTCATTAGCAAATGAGGCAAAATGCAACCTTTTCCCCAAATAAAAACTCAAAACTACTCTGTCATGAAAATATTGTCAGGGTGTAAATGTAACTCATACCTTTGATCAAATCATAGGTGTTTTCAGTTCTTTACAGCTCAATATGAGAAAGCTGTGCAGAACAGAATACTTCAGCACAGAACTTCCACTTAAACATCTCCATCAAGTTCCAAATTTGATTTTTATGTAAAAAAGCAGCTTCCCAGAGGAATTTCCCTTATTGAAAACTTCAAAATGACACAGCTCCTTTTATGAAGAAACAGCTACTTTTATCCGCCATGAAACACACCTGCAGCTACTTGCAATGAAACCTCTCCAGTGACTGGAATCCTGTCAGCATTAAACACCAGACACACGAATTATTAAGAGTGCACAGCCCTAAACAGAAAGAGTAAGGATTGAACAATGCACTGGAGTAAAGAAACTCACCTTGAAACACAGATCAACATTTACTCATGAGACAAACCTCTGAAGGGTCTGTTTTTACTACCATGAGTAAATTGCCACATTGTTTCCTAGTAGATGTACAAGAGTGGGAATAGATCCTGCTCTCGGGAGACAGGGGTTTCAAAGGAGACAATACTCATGGGAGCAACAGCAAGAAAAACAAGATATCCTGTGAGGCAAGATCTTCAAAGGCTGCTGTCACTAGGTCCTCAAAAGAAAAAAGACTTTCTGAAAGATTAGGTTAATTGTGAACTAAGTTCTGAGAAGCAGAAGCACCCAGATCAGTTGTGGTGGTGTTTCATTCTTAGGTGAAGATGATGTGGATTAGAATGCAGAATGTCACCCTGCACTACAGCTTTCACAGGAACTTCTTCAGTAAAATAATAGATCAGGTGATAGTAGGATATGACTAGAAACCAGACGGAAACTCTACCCCCTTCAGTTTTTAAGCCTAAAGAAAGTCAGACCAGACCCTTCTACTTCCAACGGACTTGTTACTTCTTAATTACACTTCACAAAGTCTGTCACTGTCTTCTCATTATAAATGGGGGGCAGGGCGCAAGAAATCTGCAGAGAACAAGACACCATTTAGAGACCCAAATCAAGCAGCTCTACACAGTGCACAGGAACAAGGGTGGGGGCCCAAACCTTCAGTTCCAAGTTTTCTAGGGTTCTTCTATCCAAGCTAAACATGGCATTTCTTCATAAACTCTGCAAGCATTCTCACCTACATCAAACCAATGCACTCCTACTGTACATACTGCACACTAAAATAAAGGTCATATGGGCTCTATTCCGAATCACTTAATAGTATGAGAGCCTTTAGTTTAAGGAAGATTGTTTAAAACAAGGGATGATAAATGCTTTGTATCGCTTTATGAAAGCAGTAAGCAATTTGCTATTTGTTACGGAATCTGCTGTTAGAGGTTCATCCCTGTACTTCAGCTGGATTATGATTCGTAGCATATACTCTGCATTGTTAGATGCCAGCTGCTTCTACAGGAAATGACTGAAAGTTCTGAAGTCAGGTTTATCTGGGATACACACAAAAACCAGCATTTCACATTTGACTGCACATAAACCACCAGTGCACTAAAATGTACTGCTGCTAAAAGTCTACTGGCACCTTTACTTGAGGCATCAGCAAAATCAACAACTAAAAAACCTATCACTTGGAAGTTTCTCTGAAAGTTACAGTACTTATAATAGCTAAGGAGTTTCTCAATGACAACTATAATCAGTGTTCACACCACTACATTTTGTACAGGGAGATCATTCCAGATGCAAGAAATAGGGGCCATCTTTATATGCCTCTAGTATTTAAGGTAGCTAAATTGGGATCTTTTAGTCACTTGCTAGAATCCTAAGACTGCAGAAGTTAATCCTGAAGATGGCTCGTACTTCAGGCGATTCATTTTGCCTACCTTTCTAACAACACATTCTGCTGATTAATAATGAAGTCTGCTTTTGGTCACAACCAAGTAGGATCAAGACACAACAACTCCAACTATGTATTAAAAATACAGACAGCTACAGTGTTCCCTTCTAGTGATTTCTGAATTGTGCCAGTTCCCATCAGAACCACGGGCACTGTGGCTGCTCAGCGCCCTGACCTGCCCCACAGGCTCAGGAACTGAGCAAGCTGCTTACCTGGGTACTGCATACCGTACTGCTGCTGAGGCTGAGCCTGCGGCTGCTGAGCAGGGTAACCAGGCTGTTGGTACTGCTGATACATCTGACCTATGGATTAAAAACGTATTTAGTTGAAGGCCAGCACCCTACCTATGTTATAGACACACAATGAACAACATCCTAACAATTCAAAATCACAGAAACAAACCCTCTCACAACATGTAAAAATGTCCTTTAAAGAAACCTGAAGACGGTAGGTGAAGTTTGAATATATGTTCCATCTGAGTACCAACTGAAATCAATCTACGGATTTTAGTTTCTGAACCACGCCGTTCTAAAGATTAAATGATGCTTGTCTATCTCCAACTGACTAAATAGGTCTAATTTGGCACATGAGGCTATTTCACATGTTCAGAAGATGCCAGAAGATATGCACCTTAATCAGTGCTACTCTGGTGGGTAACAGAGCAGGAATCTTTGAACATCTTGATAACGGCTCCAGAACTTACATGGTAAATTAAAGTACTTCAAAAGTTTAACATGTCCTCAGATTGTCTGTTTATATTAGGTTTTTAAGACCATTTCTGCATCCAAGCACTGTAAGCAAAGTGGTACATTATTTATTCTGACCACACCTTCCTGATAAGTCACTGGTCTCTTAGTATCTTACTTGCTGTAAGCCAAGTTTTCTTAAGAGACCTGGGGTATACACCCTAAAGCAGAACTAAAATCATACATTCTTAAGCTTGGGTATTCCAATTCAATGTGAAGTTTTCCTAAATTCACTGTTCCCAATTTCCTGCAAGAAGCAGCAGAATATTTGTTCAGACTTAACCTACAGGCCTTGTTCAGGCTTTATGCTTCTGCCTTTTTTCAATTTAGTTAATAGGCACAGTCACAGAACAAAAGCAATTATCTGCCACAACTAAAGCTTCGCTGAGCAGGAGCAGGCATGGAAACTTCACTGTTATATAAAGTGTTACTCTACCACTATTCATTCTGCAAAGAGCAGCACGGGTATAAATACACTGTAAACCCTATCTTCTAAACTGCACCAAGACAAATGCAACTCAGCTCTGCGCCAAGTCCTCCCAGGCCCTGTGTGCACCGCTATAAAATAACTCCATATTTCTTCTTTTCTCTGCCTTACCTGCAGCTTGAAAACAACAGTACCTTACATTCACACTAAGGTGATCAAAATATTATTTGGTATGTGGTTTTTGTGTGATGAAGAGAGTGCTAAACACAAGGCTTGGGAGAATTTAAGCCTGTTAGCTTGGTAATTGAGAGGCTCGGAATGCATGTTTTCTGTTTCTTAAACTCAGCTGTGAAGGGGACGTTCTGGGAGAAGCAGCAAGATGCTGCCTGTCTCTGGTTACCTACAGGCTAACGCAGCGACCACACTGGTACCTGCTGGAGGCCTCGAGTAAAGGGCTGTGAAAGACACAGCAGGGAGTTTTTCCAAAGCTTTCTGAGAAGGCTGCCTGTCTTTACCAGGGTACACGCTTTAGTGAGGAGCAGAGAGGTGCTCCGGTGTCGTTGTTACAGCCATGAAGGCAGACAGGGATCCGATTGGTCCTTAAACGCACAGTTTTCCCTCTCACTGGATTTTTACTCTGAAGCCAAGATGAGCTACAGCATCAGTGTCTGGTTTTGTACTTAGCAGCGCTTATTGCAGTCAAGGATCTGCCAGCATTTACCATTGTTCCTGTGCACTGAAACAGCCATTTTAGCCTGATCCAGAAAAAAGACAAATAGGTGTATTCACACAACATTCTCTTCCCTAGAAGATCATGAAGTGCTGACAAGAATGAACTTTACATCCATTTCAGCAAAGACTAAAAAACCATTCACATCTGTACAGAACTGGTTCTGTTCAGTGAGTGAATTTAGTGGTACAAAAGCACAGTCATGCCACAAGAGACAGCACCACACTGAAATGTCTTTTTCAGTATCATCTATTGGCAAAGAATGCCATTAAAAAATAATCCCTGGTATAACCAGAATGATTGTCACATGACTGGCATCACCATTTTACTTATATCCTCAAAATACTGGGAAGATGGGGCAGAACCATAGCTTGGGGTATTTTGGGTTTTTTTCAGAAGTGAACTAGTATTTTAAAACTATTTTCTAACACGAACATGCTCTGTTGAAAACCAGACCATCCTGTTGAAAACCTAACCATCAAAACTTATCCAAAGATCTGGCTGGGCCATGGTTCTGCACCAGTTCTCATGGGACAGCACAGGTCCCCAAATTACCACTAAACTGAGGTGCTATCAGACACTTAAGTATGGAAAGCTACTCCCTGTTTCAAAGTAAAGTCTTTGAACACTTTGGGTAAAAACAACTTAGTTTATTAGATTAAAAAAAAAAAAAAAATCCTCAGGTTGATAATTACACACATATTACCCAGCTTTGGTAAGAGACCACTATTTACCATGTGCATAGAGGCCCAGCATAAGCGCTGCCACTAGTATTGCTGATGAACAAAGTGCAGTAATGACTTCTGATCTCTTCAAGAATTGAACTTTCCTATTTTATTCATAGAGTGAATCTAATCGATACTTAACATATTCAGTGGCAATAATAACTACATAAGCTGCAGACCAAAACCTTCACAATTACTGCTGTCGTACTTTTACCTAAAAGGACTTGGGCAAAAGCATAGCACAGTTTAGTGTTTAAAAAAGAAAAAAAACTTTAAAAAAAAAAACCTTAAAAAACAAACAAAAAGCTAACACCCCCTTCCCCCCAAAAAAACCAAAACCGACCCCAAACAAAAAACCCCCCAAAAAAAACCCCCAAAAAACCCCACCAAAACACTCTACTTTCCTCAACCCAAGTTCAGAAAAATCATTATATCTACTCTGAAACACAAGCTGGAAATATGAGCCTAGACAACTTCTTTCCCAAGTACGGTGAGTTTTGCTGAAACAAGTACTTTTTCCCCTTCCCTCGTGTTAGCAGCCAGTCAGGATTCCAACCTAGCGCTGGTAGTGCTTTAAAGCATTTCATTTGTTTCAGTCTAGTTTAACATCGACACTTTAAACCTTGTGCCTTACTGTACTGAAGTAAAAAGACTAAATTCATAAAATGCCAGTTCAGTAACTGAGGATATACTTTTTTTGAATATTAAGTTTTCTTGCTGCTGACAAAAGAACTCAAACCACTTTTTTCCTAAAGTACTTCCACACACAAACACCAAACATGTATCTTTAAGCTACAAAGATGTCTCTTGATGTTTCTTCATGTCACTTAAATAATTCTTAGGGAAGGAAGCAAGCAAAATAAAAAAAACCAAAAACCACAAAGCTGAAAGCAGCAAAACAAGCGTTTTATACACTTCGCTGCGACCAACAGGATTCATGCCTGCTTAAATACTATCCATAACTATGAACTGTTCAAATGCTCAGAATATATCAGAATGTTATGGTGCCCTTCAGGCAACATATTCCAAGTGACTGTGGATACTGTGAGCCTCCTCAATAATGCCTCTCAAATGTCTCAGCATTATGTCAGTACAGAAAGCATCAGAGGGCTGCAACTTTTTTCTACACTAGCACAGAAACAACTTTACGTTGTACTTCATACGGAGGTAGAAATACCAAAGTCATTACACAGTTTCATCCAGAACTATGCAGATCTGAAGGCTCAGTGCTCTTCAAAAAGATCAGTAGAACAATGATGCCCAAACACAGAAAACCTCTGAATAGGTTTATTTTTAGAAGTAAAAAAACATGTAAAAGGGCACAGTACAAAGGAATCTGCACACCAGACTTAAGACCTTAAGCCTTAAAGGAGAGCCAACTGAGGCTCTCGAGGGTTACACAGGAAAACTACAATGCAATGAGATAGTCACAAGGTTTAATCTGACTAGCATTAATCTGAGAGCTGTACATAATAAAGAAGCAATGAAATAGTGGCTCTATTGTAATAGTGTTTTGTTAGACAGAAATGAAGAGTAAAGAACATTTTTAATTCATAGTAGACAAGCCAACAAACTGTTAGCTGAGTAAAAGCTTGACACAACACACAGGGCATGATACGAACTAAGATCTTCAACTGTAATGTGCAGCCTATATAAATCTGCCTTACAGCAAAGTGAGCTCAGATGCAGATAGAAAACAGTACCATGAAAATCCTCTTCACCTTACATCACCTACCTTTACATAAAGCTATTGCTCCATCTGCTGTTTCTATGCTGAACAGCACGTCAGGAAAAAAGCTTTTCTGCCTAGTAGCACAGATGAATTTGTAGTTCGGTATTGACTTTGGGCTGCTAATACAAAGTCGTAGCTGCTGATCCCTCACATTCAGACACCATCATTCACGTTTTACATAACAGAAAACATGCTGCTTACCTTCCACCTGACCAGTCTGTGGCTGTGTGCCAGGGTAGGCTGGCTGCTGTGCCTGAACCCCAGGCGGGTGGGCTGCAGAAGAGGAGGAAGCGATGCTGTCCGGTGTTCCTGATCGCTCTTCTGCAGGGGCACTGGGTGGTCCTAGAGGAGCAAGGACAACATACAGCATGTCAAACTAACAGAGAGCTTGAATCAAAAAAAAAAAAAAAAAAAGTCTTGCACAAGACCATTCCTTAGAAAGTTTTTAACTTTCCCCACCCCCCAGTTTTCCACAGATATCCATCTGAGAGTCACACCCAAGCTAAAACTCTCCTGTGAAAATAGTTGGGGGGGGAATTTTCTACCGGTCTCTAGGTGACTCAAATTTCATCCTTCCAAGGAACCTGACCCATTTGTGGCATAAACCCCTCCATAACATGCTTTTTCCACTGCTTCACGCATTAACCTTGCATATGTTCACTGAAGACTTGCTATGTTTGGACAGAATGTGCACCTACGTACCTATTCTTTCTCATCTGGAGCACAGGTGAAAGGCTGCGTGAAACTGTTCAAATGCACTAGAGTTTTACTGTGGCCCACACGGCTCTTCCCAACTCTTAGCTATATGAATGCTACCTGAGAGACACTACTTTAAAATACGTGCCTGAAGTTAAGCACAAGCATTAGAATTGCTGCAAATTCACTTTCAAGAACATTATATTTACACAATATAAATACGCATCCAACAAGCCCTTAATTGTGTTTTCATGGTACCCTTATAAGGGAGAAAAGGAATCAAATTTGCCTACTTCTGGTTTTGCTTTTATATACAGAACTGCAGGATTATAGCTTTAGAAATGGGATTTCTTATATCCTACTTAATCCTCTGTGAAGTTCCTTGTACATTCAAAGCATGGTCAAGCCCACTCAATCAGAAAAATTATGGAGACACATAAACGCTGAAGTATCACTGAAGCTGTGATCAAAGCATGAACTGACACTGAGGCTTTGTACCAGAAGACAAAACCACCCCTTCAAAAATTAGCTCCAGTTTTACACTAGTTGCACTGCATGCTCTACTCCATCACTTCATTGTTCAGAGATAACCCACTGTAAGTTTTCGAGAACCATTAAACCTTTAACTGGTTTGTGAAAAACCAAAAATGTGCCATGGAGGAAGAGATCACGCAATAGGCTTGATCCACAGACTAGTACGCCAACCTGAAGACAGCCACTCTGTCTGTGGGTACAACTTTAGATCCCGCACAGTCGCATTCACGCAGTGCAGATCCTTTCCTATCACTACACACTTTTGCCAAGGCAGCTACACCATAGAAACAAGCTTCAGCTGCTATTCGTTTACCCACCTGTATCATTACTTCACACATCATATAAAATTTACTTGCTCTAAAGTTGAGAGCACACAGCACAACCATTAGCTAAGAGTAGTTTTATCTTCAGGTTTCAATGCTACACTGAAGCTTGCCAGACCCACAGATCCTGTGCAAAATCACTTCTCTATATTCTGCATCACTCCCAACTACATTCTACATTGCTTTTCTAACTTCAGTTATCCTGTCTTAAGCTGACTGCGTTCAGTTTAGTGTAATCAGTTTTCCTATTCTACTACTAGACAGGGCCAACAGTCACGCAGCTCTTCAAGAATAAATACAGTTCAGACAAGTATGTTATTCCTTTTCGTTAACAGTAAAAAAGTTAACACTATTTACTTTTGAAACAGAACACAGAAAAGGCAGGGTCATACAAAACATTCCAACTGACCCACACAGCAAAACACAAGCCAAGAACATGAACTGCAAGGTCAAACCCAAAGGCAGAGCAGTGGATACTGTTTTCCTATCACTGGCAGATACCAATTAAGTTAGTCTACACAATAGATTTAAATAATTTTTTTTTTTTAGTAAAGTAGGTAAGCCATTTTCTACTCCAAGCTAAAACACACTGCTAAAAGCAAAAGCAACATTTCAACATTTTGTGTACAAAAGTTAGCAAACACAGTTACAACACTTTAACATACCAAGTTTTGGAATTCTGAAAAGAAATAGCTAATACAGAATACAGCTTAATACATCCAAAATAAAATGCTTTATTACAAATCAAGATTCGAGTCACTGATTACAAACAGGTTTTGCTTTCCTTTTCTTAAGACATATTCTTACCTGACACCTGATCATCTGTTAAGCCAAACGCTGACATGACATTCTTGCTGATTTCATCCTGGTTCTTCAGTGGATCAAATGCAGACATGCTTGCTGCTATGACTTGAGTAGATGGCTTAACACTAGAATCAGCAGCAGTAGGCTTGTCTTCCCTCCCATCTACAGCATCTACAAAACAAAATGCCCCATTATTAATTCCCAAGATCTGAAATACAATCATGTGTATGTACTGTTCTACAGCAACTTTGAATTGCATAGTTTGGAGGGTGAGGGAATGTTTTAACTGTTGAAATGCTTATGTTAGTACAATAGTGATGAATCAGTGATGTATCTCAAACTGTGATGAATCAGAGTTTAAGTTTCATTACACAGTTACTTGAAGATACACCGACACTGTGGAGTATCAGTATCTTGTATCACTCTTGTATTCAAAGATACAAGGCTCCTGCTTCAAACATGTTGTGGTACAACCTGCCTACGGAGAATTCAAAATTAAGATAACTTATAGTATAGGTTCCAGTTTATTATAGCAGCTTTTTTGTCTTCTATCCCCTTCTCCCTGAATTCTTCCTAAGCTGACAGGTAAAGTTCATCACTTTGCACACCTAGCAGTGAAGCACTCAGAAACCTCTTACATAGGGTTGCCACATTTTCTCTTAAAAAACAAGTAAGTGCAGATAGGGTTTAGAGTGGCTAGCTTTGTTTACACTCTAAAATACAAAAGCAGCATTTCCTAAAAGAAAGGCTGGAGTTCTTGGTTCGCCTCTTTACTCAGAACACTGTACTCCATGACTCTGTGTCATTATTTGCTGTGCCCAGACTGCCCAAAATCTGCTGTTAAGCACACAGAGGTACAGTTTTTACAGTACAACAGCCCTAAGCTAGGAGATTAGTGCCTCATAACTGGGAGAATCCTTCCCCATTCTGCCCTCCCCCTATAATTCTTTCCCATCCCTACCTGCATGTTTGTGCTGCTTACCCTGAGACAGCTCTGATGCTGGTCTGAGCTCAAAATGTGTGGATTCAATTTCCTAACCTGGCAAAGAAAGTAGATACAATTTTCGCTGAAGTCGCTTTTTACTGTTTTAGTGAATCAAACTCTCTCAGCAACATGACAAGATAAGCACCAGAGCTAGCCCAAAGTAAGCAGTGGGAGTGCTCAGCTGGGAGCAAGAACTCTTCAGCAACAGCAAACTATTAATTCAGCTCAAAGCCCTCTCAAAATGTTGTCGTGACTCACAAGTGTTAGTTACAGCATTTTCATACATAGCACAGAAACTCAAGACTTTAGTTTTATATTCCCAAGTTGGCTTAGTGCTTTACTCCAGGTAATTTGTATAAAAATTCTGTCTCTCAAATAGAGAGCATTAAAAATTATGTTCTGAACCATCAAGCAACAATTACGAATGATCACAACCAATATTCAAGACTCCATTTTTCACTTTGTTAAACAGCACACAACTCTGCAAATCAAACCAAACAATGCTTTGCCAGGCTGCCTACCACTGTCAGGCAGGTTAGTGGAAAGCCCTGGTTCAGCTGGTGGTTCTAAACAGTCCAGTAAACGATTGACTTTATTGCGAAGTTCTATCAGCTCTCGACGCAGGTATTTCACCTGATTAGATTCTAAGGGTCTTGGCTGTCCATTCACTGCAAAACAGCAATTAGACAAATTTCAGTCTGCAGTAACATTCTGAAATCCAGTTTAAAAAAAAAAAATTATTCCCAACTCTTACTTGCTTGTAGCACCATCATCCTCCATGGAGTTTAAAGTGACAAAGTTGAGTCAACACAGATTGAACTCATTTCTCGAGTTTACTGTTCCTTTAATATAACCTCAGTTCAGCAGTACCCAGCAGTACCAGAACTGCAAAGTCTGCAGTAAGTTTCTGCATTATTTACTCATTTCCAGGAATAGACCCTGAACAATACAAATATCATACTTGGTTGTGGAAAGCTGTCCTTTTTGAAAGTGCCTTTAGAACTAATGCAGGATACACACAACTGCTGCAGTTCATGAATAAGTTCAGTGTCCAAATTAAAACCTGCTTGCTATTCCTTGGAACTATATGCTAATTTACCAATAGTAGCTTGAAAATAAAGGACTATTTTATACAAAGGCTGAAGGATAAATGTTGAAGTCTATTCCGCTTTAAGCAATTGTTAGTTTTTAGCAGTGTACTAGTAACACTGCAGAATGACCATCATCTTAAATTTCTCACATACCTGTGAAGAAAACCCCACAAATGCTAGAGTGGGGTTAACATAGAAAATAACATTAAGAAAAAAAACATTGACCATATATATATATGCATATAACAAATACTTTAAGCAATCTTATAAAAAGAAATAGTTTCAGTTTCCATAAGTTCAGATGGTCACATGAAACAGAGAAATGAATATCATATATTAAGACAGTATTTTTAATTTATCGATTTCATTTTTCTAAGGTGAAAACTGAAAGTTTTTAGTACCTTCCAGTGAAGCTCACTGCCAGAATTTTACTAAACATTACTAAAAGAAGAGATAATCTTCTTTACTTACCAAACAATGTCAGCTTAAGTATCCTACTGCATTGAATTGCAAAGGAAAGATCTGAGCTATCAAAAATTGTTATAAGATCTCCATCTGAAAAAAACATGAAAGAAGTTACATTAAAAGCAAAGCCTTTTAACTACTGACCTTCATGCTAGGGCAGAAGTGTTACTTCATTACTCAAAAATAATTTTCCCTATTTGATTCTGAAGTTACTAAGAAAAAAGTTTATTATTTTAGCCCAAGAATCAGTGTGCAGGGAACTTATGCACAGAAGATAAGACAGAAGCATGACTGACTCCAAAACGGAGCCTTCTGACATTAGACCTCTGAAAGTTCCATAAAGCTCACCATTCTTTTCTGTTACACACAGGATAAACAGTGGAGCTACAAGTTTGCATAGTCCAACACCAGAAAGAATGATGCTGCAAGTTACATGCCTCTTCCAACTGGCTCCAAAACTGTGCTGTTCATGTACAGACAGGAGGGTGAAGGTATACGGCACAAGCCAATCCCAATTCAATTTTTAAAATATGAAAAACACACACTACCAAGGGAAAATTTTAAGTGACTAGAACATTTTCTCAGGTTATACTCAGAACACTGAGGTGTGAGTTTGACTTTTAACAAGGGAATGATAATAAAGTTCCTGTGTAAAAGTGTACAGTAGAAATATCTATCACCTTTACACACAAATAGTAATGAAAACACGAAGATGTTAAAGTAGCCAGAATAAAACTTTTCTCTTAAACCAGGAATCTGACATGAAATCTCAACACTTAGTCATTTATTTCTGTGTGCCAGGTTTCAGGGGAACTCCCATCCCAATGCATGCTAATGAATGTGCACATTGCCATTACTCACAGGAACTATATTAGAACTGTATGGGATCCTTTACTCTTAAGATACAAAGGGTTATGCATAAAGCACTGAATACCTTTAATAGTATTAATACCCAAAAGAGACACCAAGTTCCCATTAAGTCTGGTCTTCGACAATTTTTATACTCAGTCAAGACAAATCCATATTAACATCTTTGCTTACTCAACAAGATTACAGATAAAACAAGACTATTCTCAATGGCAGGACAGATTTTCTGCTGGTTTAACATATTCAACAGATTATTAATAGATTAAATGAACACAAATTAGGCAGCGCAAAGGAAAGAGTGGGAAAGCATTATCAGGAAAACGTGTGTAGTGGAAAAGAGAAGGTATAGCAGAACCACTTCCTTCCAGAACAGCTTGATGATTGGAAACTGAGATGAGACCCTATCTAGTGAAGCTTCACCTTCAGAAGCAACAGTGTTAGACAGATGACACCCAGCTCAGAACAAAGCTGACTCCAGGCTACCAATGTTCCTCTCTAAAAAACTGTTACAGGAGGTTTTGTGGACTTACACAGAAACGTGTTTTTAGTTACAAATTACTGCCTAAAAATTCTGTGCTATCCCTTCTGGTGACAAAGTTCTAACTGTGTAAAAGTTGTAGTCAAAATTTTCAAATAAATGAATGCTTCAGTACAAATAGTCATAACACACATGATAGCAAGTTGAAAAAAAGCTTTATCTCCCTTGTATTTCTTTTTTTTTTTTTTTTTCCTATTCTGTTTGGGGAAAAACAAAAAATACAAAAATACCCACTGCCAAAAATGTAGTTTTCCTTCACCTTGGTAAATTGATTAGCAGTATGCATTAGTAACTCCTTATTGTCTCTGACACAAACATACCAACTTCTACTGCAAGGTGATCAAGAACAAGAATGAAAAGGCCAACCTCACATTAGGCACTAGTTTGAAATTCAAGCCTAACTTTAAAGAAAGAAAAGTAAAGTTTCTACTACTAGCTCCATAAGACCTTTAACATATGTAACCATGTAACTCAGTAACATGGTGTGCTTAAGATGCAGTTCTACTCTTTGATTCAAGTAAATTTGTTGCTGGCAGTCCTCAGTGGTTTGTTTGGATTTGGGGTTTTTTTCAGACATCAGGTTTTACTACATAATCAAGAACCCGAAGCGGTATATGAAAATGTTTTCACACCTAGTAGAGCAAGTTACTTAGTTCAGAAGTCTGAAAGATACCAACTCGAATATAAAACCTAACTCCACAAGGCAGTAATCAAACTCAAACTTCTTTTCCACAGTAATTAATAAAAGTGTCATGTAACCCAAATATAACTTAAGAATATGCTTTCAACTATCATAGACTACCAATCCAGAGACAAGAGGATTGGGATTTAAAGCTTTCTAACCTCCCCAATTAAGCATACAAGTTTGAAGAAAAAAAAGAAAAACAAACCAAAATGCGTTACATTCAAGGATCATGACTGTGATGAAGAAACAAAGCCACGGTATTTTGCAGAACCTTTAAGCAGAAAATCCCACATCCAGGCCTGCAGATCACTAGCTTCATGTGTTACAGCAACAAGAAACAAAGCCAGGAGGGGTACACTAAGCATACTTCTGAACACCTAAAGAGTGTGCATGTGAATTCTGAGAAGACTTAGATCGAGGTTGTAGAAGTAGTGGAAATCCTCAGACCACCTTAAGGTACCTCCTCACAAGAGATGAGGACAGACATTCCTCAAGGTCTGGAGGGATAAATAACAAACCAGAAATAGCTAGAATGTATATATTCCAATGCTTCTAACAACTGAAATAGATTTAAAGAAGAATCTTAAATTAGTTGGAACAAAGTCAAGAATACCACAGTCCTCATCTGACAATCAAACTGAAGCCTAGTTCTGTTGACTTTTTCCTTAATCACTTGAAACCTCCTCTGGTATTAACAATGTTTAAACATTCCTAGTAGTGATGATCAGCCAGGATAACATATACTGAAATTTCACAGTCGCAATGAAGAAGTAGTACATTCTGAGAAAGCTAAAATTAACAATAGGAGGTCTCTAGGCTGTGAAACACAACAGAAGAATGAAACCATAATGGTGTATGCTGGAGACTGTAATTATCTTCTTCAAAAGAAGAGAGAGACAGAAGCATACACGAAAACAGAGAACTAAAAGAACAGGAATCAGAAGCTTTAACCAAATGAAAAAGCATCCATCAATTTACTTTCACCCTTCTCATTCCAGACAGAAAAAAGAAATTGATAATATGGTAAGAAGAAAACCAAAACTACCACAAATCCACTGAGCTCTCTCCCACTAGCAATCAAGACCCAAAATATCAGCTCTTCATTGCATATCAATTTTGTTGAGCAGTGTCTCTCAAAAGCTTCATGAACCCAAAAAAACTGTCTCAGGACCACTCAAAGTGAAATTTTATAGCCTAGATGCATGAAAAAAGTTATTTAAGGACCACAGTCAGTGCTATTGAGAACCTGGATGCTTCAGTAATGTAGCTCTTTTACTGTACACCAGCAGAATCATCACAGAGTCTTTGAACTGACTAAAAGACTCTGGATTTTATCACTTCATTCTGACTTTCATTTTATGAATATCACCCTTCTGACATTGAAAGAGGAAAACCCTCCAATCTACACCTCTCTTTCTACACATCTCAAACAAAGCCCTTTTCATTCTGTGGAAGCTCTTCTTTCTTAAGGTTGCATTTAACACTAATGATTGAGATTTTCTTTGAAACAACCAATGTCCAACAGATTCAAACCACTACTCAAGGAAAAGATTACTTTAATAAGTATTTCGGGTTATAAGTGTCTTGTAATCTTTACTGATGGGGGAAGACGTAATTAAGAATTACTACTACAGCAGTGAAGTTTTCCAAGTCTTGTAAGAGCTTGTGTTAAGTCATATGTGTTTATTCCCTCCTCTACTTCAAACCTACTTTATCACCGAAAACACTAAAGAATAGTTGAGTAGACAGAAAACCGCAACAGCATCAGCTTCCTGCATCAGCAAAAAATGAACTTTCAGATAGCATTTCCTCCATTATTTCTGAAAGAACAGCTATGTTAAGACAGCATAACCACAGGAGATATATTGTCTGACTCAAAGAATTTTACGAGAAATCACTTGCAATTGCCAATGAATGTGGACAATTCTGAAGAGGTGAATTTCAGAGTTTCTTTCCATAGATAGATCATATTAGATCAACAGAAGTAATTAAACCTTAATAGCAGTAATAAAATACTACCTTCATCTTTGTATTTTATTGTGACTTCATCATTGCTCAGAAGTTTTCCTCTAAAAACTCTCTGCATCATTAGCACCAATTCATCATAGGTGATATCTTCATTATGAATAGGAATTCTCCTAATATCTTCCCCAAGCTGAGCTTTGATGATCAGCTTCCCACTTAAATCCAGCTGCCCATTCATGGTGAATTCCTTATCGCCTGCAGACCTGTTAACAATAAAACATTAAAAGCATTTTAGAAAACTAAACTGTTCATTATTTAAATGTATATCTGATGACAATTATGAAGCTTTCCATCTTTGGAAAGCATTACTGTTAGGAAGCTCTCCAGAGAACTCCTCTCAGACACATTCTATGATGCACCAATTTCTCAAGCAGTAAAGTGCGTAATACATAAACTGAGCTCACAGGCAAAGAACAACTGTGTAAGATCCGACACATCAAATGAACAGTTATCACAGTTCCCAGAGCTCAGAATTTAAAAGTAAAGATTTTTTTAAAAGTCATACAGCTTTTAAATGTGTGTGGTATCCAGAAATTTCAAACTTGAGTGGGTTTTTCTGTAAGATATCAGCTGTAAACTGTCATGGAAAACAGCTATGAAGGAACTAATAATCCCTGGGATTTGCTTTTGAGATACATGTATACATCTCTCTCAGGAAAAGTGAAATTCCAGCAAAAGATGTCAGCCTTACAACATTATATTGGTTACATTATCAACTCATTATTTTTACATTCCCGATAATTATGATAACCAGCAAAGGGCTTTTTTTTTTCTTCCCCATTTAAGAAAAGACTGCCATAACAAAATCTCTTATTTCAACGATTACAGGTGGTAAGGTGGCCTTTCTAAGAGGATCAAGCTAAATCATGCATTATTTCATGAACACATAAATGAAGAGCTAAACATTGGTTTATTATAAGCATGATTAGAACACATTGAGGGCTCCTCTCCCAAAAGGAAGATAATAAAATTTTTTCTTTTTTGAAATTTTGACTGAGATGTTTTAACCAAGATTATAGATTTTTAAAAGCTGCTCAATAAACTACATATTAGCTACTCATTAGACTCAGAGCCACAGATTTGTTATGCAGTGTACATAGACAGAACAGTCATTTACACTCTGTGGTTTAAGAAAGATGGACAACCACTCCAAAGGAAGTCAAAAAAGCCATCTTGTATCAAAACCGCACAGAGCACACACTTCACAGTTTTCTCTTTAACACTTTATATAAGACAACTTAAAAATTATCACTTTGTATGAGGCATCCCTCTTGTTAAAAAACACAAAAGCCATATGTTTAAAAGAAAACCAGAAACTACAGAGAAGTTACTGAGCAAAGGAATGAAAAAAAATAAAAACCACAAACATCTAGATAGCTAGTCAAATGTCCGCTTCTTTCTTCACTGTTTTGGACAGGGCCAAAACAATAGATCTGGAATAAGGAACAATTAAAGAAGCAGTTACCTTAACATCTGAAGTACAAATACTGGAGATTTTAACTGCAAGCAGCCCTATACATCAAAATTGGCATTTCCAAAGCCACATGCAGGCAAACATGCTGTTCGTTCTCTTTCGCAAAAAGAATTCTTGCTAGAGTTATGCAAGTATCTCTCCCCTACCTTTAACAATGTTGTAACATAGTGCTTTATGAGAAAATTGAATTCTGCTTTGTCAGTCTGTTTTTAAAGTACTGCACTGAGAATTAGTTCTTTCCTACCAGAGAAACAAGACACTCAGCTAAAGCCCTTAATACATCATACACTGATACACCTGTATATATTTAACTCTACTGTTATGATGGCAATGTTTTGCATTAAAAAGATGTAGTATGATGTTATCTCTAGATTGCAATTCAATTTCTGGCGTTTTGGGTAACTAACTTAATATAAAGCAAACATTTCATGCAAATCCCTTTGTTTAGCGTAATGGCATCCAAAAAGAAAAAAAAAAAAAAAAAAAAAGAGACAAGCAACTACTGAACAAAACTCATTCTCCTAACCAGACAAAAGAGGAGGTAGGCAGATACAGCCTCACTGCAGAGAAAAGGGACCTGCAAATCACACAGCCATGTTGCTGCTGAGATATTACAATGAAACAGTGAAGTTTATAATATCATTAATGCTTGCTAATACATTATTCATGTTTGCAACATAAGAGTCTTGACTGCAGGCACATCAACTCAGTCTAATTAACACTAAGTTGGTTGTAAAAGCATATGGCTTTGCAGAAGTTGTTTGGGATTTTTTTAATTTAAAGCATTAAAAAGATAAAAACAGCAGCCATCCACACGTCTTCTTTCACCTCCTTTGCAAAAACATACATTTACCATTTACCTTGTCTGTCTTACTGATACTGGATTATTGGACAGATTTTCCACCTCACTTCGGAACTGAGTCAGAATAAGCCGCCATGCACTGTCAGTGCCAGAAAACAGGAAGCTACATAAAAATAAAAATATTATTTCAGTTCCTTAAATTATACATTTAACATAATTCTTCCACTTTAGAACATTGTAATGAATATACCCAATTAAAAAGTCACTGTTTTATCCATCATGTAATAATCACATTTTGACTAGCTTGAAGTTTAACTAAACCACACCTTGAACAAGAGTTTTATTTTCATAATAGAAGTTTATTTTTTCTAAATTTTGTAATTGCATGTAGGAATTCCTAACAGTAAGGTGTCCCTTTACAGGACAGTGCTCTTCAGCAATCTCAAAATACTCATTTGTACAGCCTCCATCTTAAAACCCCAGGTTAATGAAAATAAACTTCCATTGATTTAGCAGTACAAAAATCTAGAAGTCGATTTCTTAGCTTAAGGGTGAAGCCTCTGTGGCATTAAGTAGTGTGTCTTCAAGGAAAGTCTGCACAGAATTAGGACGGACTACCAAGAGGAAAGGAGTTAGTAATGCCACCTTCCCACAGCAAAAGCCACCAAACGGGGCAAGAAGGAAATGCAATCCAAAATATACAACCACTTAAAAATACGATCTACCCTGAAATCAGCTTAAGATTGTGCTTTTTCTGCTGGAAAGCCTATGTGATGAGCTGCATGAAGTTTCTGCAATCCACCTCTTTATTACAAAAGTGGTTAATATCCAGACAATGATTTAGCATACAGACCAGTTCCACGGAGAATGTAACTGTGCTCCTCCCTCCCAAACAACGTGTACGCTACTTGGCACTCTTCTCCTTGCCTCTCACTTGCACACATGGTTAATCTCAAACATCCATGACATGATTTTTAGATGATTCATTACTAATCAAAGAGGAAAAGTAGGTTCCTCTCAATCACATTAAACTGGCCTTCCTAGCTTTCCTCTTTCAACTTTACTGGAAGCTAACTGGAACAGATACATAACACAAAGGACAGAAGCAGAGAGCAAGCAAACCCCAAAGGACAGACAAAACCCCTCTCCTCTGGTTCTCACAGGCTGGCAGCTGCTCCCCTCATCCTGGGTATGAAATGTTTACCTTTAGAAAGAGCTGTAGTCACTCCTGACTGGGAGAGGGCAAGACATACTGGTGTGACATACTAAGCAGGTGAACAGGAAGAGACTACTCTTCTGTTTCCTCACTCATCTTTTACGAATGAGTAACGCATGAAGATGGTGCCTCTTTCACCCAAATCTCGCTATGGCTCCAGGTAAAATGCACAAACACAGGATACAGATAATGCATCTAAGAGTGGTTCAACTTAGAGAGTTTGTTTAGCCACCATCTTGTGTTGCTCAAGCATTAGACCTGCGCACTGGTATTGCTTCTTTAGCATTAGTGTAAGCTACTTGGAAACCGACAACAGTAAGAATTGAACCTCATCTGTTCAATCTGTATTCCTAAAGATACACATTTCGGTGGACACACCTGAGCTCCTGTGGTCTTTCAACAGACCGAGTGCATCATTTGTATCTTTGTGCAAGGAAACCAACTACTAGAATGTACTTGCAGAACCATAATGTCTTATTTACCAACATTACTTGCAGAAACCCAGTGTGTGCCTATCAATGATTACAAAAAGGTTACATTTAAATGCACTTTCTTTTGTCCAGCTGTTCTCCATTCTGCTTGAAGGCGTCCAGATTTTAAGAGACAGATTCTAAACACTGCAACTGCTTGCAACTGTTACAGAAAAGTATGTGAAATGTTCTAATTATTAAATTACACAGCATTCAAGCTTTTCTTCCCTCACTGTGACATAGCTGAATGGATGATTCCAGTTTTTCAGCGAAGACATCCAGAATGCACACAAATTAGCTTTTTAACAGAATCAATAACTGTCTACTTTATTGAAGGGAAAACACCAAACAAACAAAAAACAACGCATTAGCATCTTCCTGTTTCAGAAAGGCTATGTTTCGTTAGAATCTCACTGACATCTTTCTAACCTTCCTGATGAACCATATGCATTTTGGAGGTACGGACCCTTTCCTCTCCTCTTGGCTCACTTTCTATTCACACCACGCACCAACCTAAATGGTGCGTGTGGACAGCGACTGTCCAATCTAAGTCAGTCACTTCACGATCCTTTCTTAAGCCATAACGTCATAACCATGTTGGATTTTACTACTCTTTGCATTGAGGAAATCAGCCTTGCCTAAGCAAGGGAAGAACAGGCATTCCTGCTTCACTTTTCCCTCTGTCAAAACAGGGAAAAGCACAAGGTGAAGCACACAGAAACTGGGCCAAACAGCACTGCCTCCCAAACCCCACTCGACAGAGCGATGAGTTTTCCCAAGAGAGCTGGGGTGTAGAGGGGATGGGAGCAGAAAGAAGTACTCTTTTTGGTTTTCTCCAGTTCTGAAAACGGCAGGCCTGACCCAAAGGGGACCAGAAATCATAGCTATTCCCTGCCGGTAAGTGAGGAGCCTGCAGTTCCTCTGGCTCCCAAGGGGAACAAGGCTTGGTGAGCAGGGGTTGCAATGCGAGAGCCTTGCGATGTGCGGGAGCGACGGGAGGCCTCTGCGAGCCCTCACCCCGTCTCCCCAGGCCGAGAAGCCCGGGCGGCGGTCTCAGCCTCCCTCAGGACGGCCGGGGCGACGCAAGGGGTCTCCCCACCTCCCTGCCAGGGGCCGCGTCGCCCTTGCAACCGGGGGGCGGAGGCGAAGGCTCACCCCAGCCCGCAGCCACCCCTCCCGCCGCCTTCGCACACGCGGCAACGGCTCCCCCGGGAACAGCGCAGGGTGAGGGGTGAGCAGCCCCGCTCCCTTACTCTGGTTTCTCCGCGGTCCCGCCGGTGGACGACCCCTGCCCCGGCCCAGTCCGAGTCGGAGCCCGGGCGCGGCCGCCGCCGCCGCCGCCGCCCGTACGTGGCAGAGGACAGAAGGGGCTGGAGCGACGGCTGCAACTGCCGGGCCTGCGCGAGCCGCCCGCATGCGCACTCCAGCGGCCAGTGCCGCAGCGCGCACGCTCCGGCTGCGGGGTCCCGCCTCCCTGTCCCCCACGTCGACGCGGCAGCCGCGGCGTCGGCCGGGCCGCGGCAGGGAGCGTCCGCATCTGACACCGCGGGAGGGACGGTGCGTGCGAGCCGCGGTCTGGGGAGAAGCCTCTCTGTGACCGGGGGTTTGTTTCGAAGTGCGGGCTTGGGCCCGCAGAGGATGGCGGTGCGGGGATGGGAGATCGGACATAAAATTCCAGCGTGCTCGCCAGATGCCGCCAGCGTCACACTGAGAGTGTGTCCGTCCCCGCTTAGTGGTTGCCCTGATAGACTTCTTGCAGGCACTCACTGCTATCTGCCTCGGCCTCCCACCTTGCATTAGGAGCTTGTCCACCTAACGGAGAAAAGCGTGAATCTGAAGCTGATTTCCTGAGTTTTCTGTATTAAAGTTGAGGAGGAGGGGTGTGGTTCAGGAGTTGGTAAGTTTTAGAAAAGATTTAGAAATAATAAGGGCATTTTCAATGCAAAAAGGAAAAAAAACCAACCAAAAACCCTTGTCTCTTTGCTTTTAAAAGTACAGGAAAGCAACCTGGAAAACAGGACTTTTCCATCCATTACGCTCTCTGCCACTCATATTTCATACCTTTGTACAAATGATTCAGCCCTTCTCCAGTCCATTTGTTTATCAAAGCAGTGTTTCCAAAGTGTTAACAAGAAGAAACTTCATGATCCTTAAAGCCTACACATCACAAAGAATACCAAAGTTCGTTAAATTATTAGGTTCAATATATTCCACGTGTAGATAAGAGCTGAACTATTGTTCCTGTAACAGTTAAGCATATATCGTGAAAAAGATCATATTCCGTTGTCCCATTTTTGAAATCAGGATTCCCTGGACTATAAAGCCATAAAATGTATTTTATTTTGTGGAATTTTGTGGGATTTTTTGTGCTGAAAATGTTTCATGTTAGGTGAGACATTTGTAGTGTTGGCTATAACAGCATTTTATTAACATCTGTAATACATATGGGATGTTTAATTTAACTAGTAAAAAGTAGTATGAGTTACCTTTCCTAGATAACTTTTAATTAGCTTCTTTGCCTTTTCTGGGTCAGTGGTGATGAGCTTCAGCTTTGCATCTGATGTGAGTGCACTTTTTGGAGTCTTATCAATGCTAGAGAACACTTAATTTCTGCTTCATAGGGAGAACATGGATTTTTAAGATGCAGAGCACTTTTCAGGGCAGCTGAAACACTTCTCTGGAGATATTCAGAAAGTTTTATGTAGAGTGCCCAGTGTATTCAGAGATGCTAAATGTTCAGCCACTGCATTTGATCATGCCATGACTTTATTTGGAGTAGCTTGGAAGTTTTCAAAATACACTACATTCATTTTCAGAAAAAAATAAAAGCAGGGGGTAAATCTGACCACACTTCTTAAACCAGATTATTTAGAATTCAACAATGTCTTATTTTATTATTAAAATCAGACATAGCAAAACATACAAATATGAGAGGACAGAATAAATAAGTTTTTTAAAAATTACTTGTCTAAATATCTCAGGTGTTTCTCTCACACAGGAGAGAATGGGATGAGTCAGCATAAGTATTCTCATTTGTTAGACAAGAATACACTGCAGTGGGCCTTACCACTTTGCTCAGTCACCAAGCGGGAGGAGCTGCTTGCACTTCATGCAGCGGTTGTGCTCAAGCCACCATACACTTCCTTCCCTTGCTCCTCACTTCAACATCCAGAAACTCTTCTCTCCTCTCTGACTTTGCTTTCAACCTTTTTGTACTGAATACTATCAATAAAAGGTGAGTGGACAAGGGAGAGGGTTATATTTACTTATAGCTTAAGTTTAGAAACCAAACTCTTAATGCATAGGTCAAGAGACCTCTCTTCCAAGGTCCCCATAATGCCAAAGAACATAGAGACAGAGAGAAAGGTGCAGTCCAAAGTCAGTTCAGAGCAGGGTGCTAACAAGCACTTCAGCTGGTTACACCAATCTGCCTCCAAAAGCAAACACGCTTTCTATCACAGGCTAATACTGGGGGTGATGTGATAGGACTTATGTTTCATACTTACAAAGAACTTCTTTCCTAGCCTGTTTTTTCAAGCATCTCACTCCTTTTTTTCTGCTTTGTTATATGAAAACAGAATATTTTGTCTAATTACAATTTATTATAAAGACGTTTTAGCTAGGAAATGGAGAAAACCATTGTAGGATACAGATTTTCTTCTGGAATGACCAAGCCAACGTATTATTGAAGTAGTAAATAGAGTTTGGACCCAGAGCCAATCAGAACTGTGCTGTTTGCTTGTTTATCTTTTGGTTTCTAATTAAATTAAAACTGTTCTTACAAAAGGGAGAGGAGAGCTACAGTGCATAGGCTAGATAAACATGTTCAACAGGCCTGAAAAATGAGAAGGGTATAAATAGCACAATTTCTATACATCTGTACTGTAATATAAAACTGTAATAACCTCAGCTCCTTTCAAAGACCTTCCTTAGTGACATGCAGTACAAGTAGTAGCCAGACGATCTAGCACTGCATTGCGCCATAGCAATCACACTGTCTTGCTAGTGTGTGGTCCTGGTTTTGACTCCCGGTGGTCTTGGCTTACGATCTATTTCAAGCTACCTGCAGTTGGAGTAGTATAATGTCATTCAAGATATCTGTGAGATCTACATAAAGCAAACCATGCTTGAAAAATGCAGGATTATGTTTCACGCATTTACAGGTTCCTAACTTCAGTTAGGGAAAGTAGACAAGGAACTATTCTCTGATGAAGTCTGTGTTGATCTGAAAGTTTCCTGTAAGCATTTTGCAGGCTGTTTTGAAACATAGTAAGTTTTTGAATGCAGGTACGGGGATACCCTTGTCACCCAAATAACAAGAAACACCTTGGAAACTTTGTTCTTGAAGGCTGGTGATCTGAAAGTGTACAGAATACAGATCTGAAGTCCCTGTAGAGTAAATTAAAATGTGGAGTTAATATTTTCCTTCTAAACCCAGAAAAGATTAGTCAGTATTACTTGTCTTGAAAAGCAACCACAAAACAATTTTCAGTAACCACTAACAATGACATTAATACCTTGAAATACAAGAAGTACTTTGAACAGTAAAGATATTCCATGTAACTATGGATTTGCAACTATAGTCGCCTCATTTGCACATTGTAATGGATTAGCTATGTCTCAGGATTGTGTTATTACCCTCTGCTGGATAGGATGAAGGTAAGACCTGCTTGAGCATACCATAAGCATTACATGTGGCTGGTGTACCCTTTCAACACTTCAATCAGACACATTGATAGAAGCAGGACTTCAAATTTCCATGCCTATTCTATTCTTCTAAATTCTCATTTCAAGGACTAATCAGGAGTATCCTTGGTTAAAAACAAACAAACGAAAAAAAAAAACAACCCACAACTCTAAATAGAAGGATCTCTGTTCCCTGATTATGATTCCAGGAACAGAGGAATCATGATCAGGATGGGCGTAATCCGTCCATCAGTATAGTAGTAATCGCTTCAGGACTTTTTGCCCAGAGACTTTGCAGATCTGATCCCCTCTGGTGTACAGGCCCTCAGTTTTCAGTAGTTCAAACTGGCAATAAAAAACTCAATGTTTGGGTATGGGGCGATTTTCACATATTTCCAATTAGCTATTTTGTAGAATATATTCAGTGGTGTAATAATGAAAGATCCATCGATCCACATACTTCATACTTCATATGCCCTATATGACTATAAAGCCAAGAATCCAGCAGGACTGTGGGCAGAGGCAGGTGCATTCCTGTAGGCTTTTATCCAGAATCATCGTGAAAGGTCTCAAGCAATGAAGTTCTAGTTACTCCCCTGGGAGTCTTTCTCACAGCTGATACAGAAGTTTTTTCCTGATATTCATTCCGAATATGATTTCATCTATGATCTGATAGAAGAGATGCCACTCAGACAGGAAGGTCTTTTCAGTGCTGTCCTTGAAATAAAATCCCACATTGATTTATACAACGGGAAGAATTTTATGAGTGACAGAGCAGAAGGATAGCATCCCTTTCTGAACAAAAATTCTGAATCCCTGTAACTGGTTTCCAACAAGTTCCCAGGCTATTCTAACCTACCAACCTATAGAACAAATAGATCTGACTCTGGTTTTTTTCATTATCTCGATTATTAGTCTCAGAATTACTAAATACTTTACCTGGGTAGCATTCAAAATGCAGAACAGATAGCTGAAAAACAGACTTGTTTCTTCATGACTTATTAACATGAGGTAGCCTATCGTCCAGGTGATTCCAAGCACTACCTCTATAGAGATAGTGCCAACCATCTTTTTCATAAATGAATCCTTTTTATTCCTAGAAACACACATTAAAAAGTTATTAGACCTTTCTGTACACCATTTAATATCCTTTTAAGTGTAAAACTTTCTGTTTATTCAGAGTTATATTGCAAAGATGTGTTATTCAGGTGAGTTGAGAACACACACCTCTCTGTTTGACCTATCATCCAGAGAAGAAATCCAGAAAAAGTAATCTAACCAAGTTTATCAGAATAATCTGTTTCGAGTATGTAGCTTGAATGATTCTTTCTTTAACAAAAAAGTGAGGATTACCAAGGCCACAAGAAGCATTGAAAATTAGCATGTTAGCTATTATAAACTTTTTAGAATGCTTATAACTTCAATCCAAATGTGCTTAATTTTCAGTGTAAGAATAAGGTGCTGGTGAAGTTTGGATATCCTGTTTCTCTCAAGCCTGAGGGCAGACAGAGATAAGGTATTTTGTTTGCTCCAACCATGAAAATCGTACATAAAAGGAATGAAGAAATGGTACAAAGTTTTGTTGAACAGATCAGTTCTGTGGGATTAAAATTAAAGCAATCCCTTTTTAGGTAATACACTGTACACTGCAGAGTTTCTGACACAGCCTGTGACAAGACATGGAGTGTTGATGTAAAACTCAGCAAGTAAATCTGCTTCAAAGCTGGTAAGAACTGGTCTGACGTTCAGATGTGCTGAGAAATTTTTAATTCTCATTTGGCTGGACCCAGCTCTGCTTTCACTTATATGAATTCAAACTGGGGATAACCTTAATTGAGGTGAATTAATTTTTTGACTGCCGTAAGTATGCATTTCTTTCTTTAATACAGAAGACTTTGTCAGAAATCTGAGTTCAAGATAAGAAAGTCTGAGCTGATGACAAGAGACTGAGCAATACATTTGCTGAAAGATCTAACGAGTCCTATGCCATCTCACCTTGTCAAATTCTTGTTCTTCTTCCATATCACAGAGACACTGATAGTGATGAAAGTGATGATGTTAAACAGGAGTATGAGTGCTACTGGCAAGAGGAACGACCACAACATGGGCTTTTTCACACTGAAATTCTGATTTTGATCCAGTGCTGCAAGCCAGCAACTTTTAACATAAAGAGAGGCCAATTTGGAAGATTTGTTAGACACATTATTCAGAATACAAAAAAAAGATAAAATTCCACTTTCATCCTAAAAGACCTCATAGGGCTTTCTAAGTCTTGTTAGCCTGTCTCTGAAATTCCTTGAGAACTGAGGGCTTTCAATCATGCTTGTCTTTCTCTGAGGAATGCAAAATGATTTATCAAAAAGAAACTGCATAGAGAAATACAATGTAGTGCAATATAGCTAACCAAATAGATAATCTGGCCACCATATGCAAGTTTACCTTTAAAGTACATGTTATAACAGAGCTGAAGAGTAAAGTAATAGGGGAAACCTAAAGGACAAAGAGTGAAACAAAAACAGGGGCAACTTCAGGACAGTTATCGTGCGATAATCTTTATGTCTTTTTTTTGTTATTATTATTGCCAAATAATCTTAAATTAGAAATCAACACTCCCTAAATGAGTAACATAAGTGGGTGTAAAACCCCCATGTAAAAGGGGGTTTGTGTTTACATTTATGTTTAGATTTCTTTTGAAGTGTACCTTTGTTCTGCATTACCTGCTATCACCAGGGCACACTGTAAGCCTGATAGCCTGCTTTGGTGTGCAGGCACTTGAATGAATATCAATACCAAAACCATAGGGTAAATAGGGATATAGTTGAGTTGGCCAGAAGGGTTTTAAATAAATGAGAGGATTAAGTTTAGGTACTGAAATGCAATTATGCACTTAAGTGAAGGTCTTGAATTTCAGTTAGGCTAAGGATGTCTACAGCTTCCATTTAAAGTCACAGGGGATCTTGCAGGAGGATTCAGGGCAGATGTGGATCGAGTTCCCTAAATCCTTAGGAGAAACTGCAATTTCTTATAGTGAATGTTTAGCTTGAATGAAAAGTTCTGTTTTCTTTTAAGTACTTAGATACACAAAGCCGTATACCAACAATAAATCTAGAATTGTACTAATAATGAGCCATCACAAAAGGTGTGAGCAAGTGTTGTAATAATACATGCACTTACAATTCTTCCTGTCGGTAGTTTAAAGCTCTTCCTTCTCTGTAAGTAGCTCCAAGTGTTATTGCAACTACTACAGCAGGGATTCCTGATTAATACGAGAAACATTAGCAATTTATTGTTCAGTTAGTTGCATGGGCACACACAAATAGCTTCTTGCCTCCTAAACTCCGTAGATTTTAAGAGCTCTGTTTCATCTGCCTTGCACTAAACTACATGGATTTTCTATAGCCTAGAAAAAAGGCAGGACTGAGGGTTGTGAGCACTGTTTTTCTGAGGACCGCTCACGTCCATGACTTGCTGATTTTTGCCATTAAAGAGCTTCAACAGAGCTTCCAGAGACAACACCAATGGTGGCTGAGCAAACTCCTTCCTGTGCCGTAGCTGACTCCCTTGTCACAGCTGTGCAATCCTACCCTCTTGTCAGCAATGAGAAACTTAGTTTAAGAAAATTCTGCACCACACACCACTACATTTTATACCAGCTTGATGCAAAGCATAACTTTTGCCCTTCGAAAAGTGTGCCAGCAAAGGCTTGCCTCCTCAATGCCTTTTCTTCACTTCCTGTCTTCCATGTCCCCTGCCTACCTGTTCGCTAAGCAGCACGTCGCATGAGAAGGAGCCTCCTGCACGCATTTTGATCTGGGAAATAAACATGCTTCTTAAAGTCTGTTCCTTCTCCAGCCCTAGTAGAGATCTTCCAAACTGCCAAGCATTTGCTGTGCTCTTAAAGTAGGTCTGAAAAGCAGTGGGTCAGAATCATGCTGTTTTGGACGTGCACAACTAGTCACAGGACACAGTGAAGAACCTAATGTTGTGCTATCATGCAAGTGGAGCACAGTAATGCGTAGCCAGGCAGCTTTTGCTGAATATTTGCTGGCTTGCATATGCAGTCCAAATTCTAAAAGTTTTAGAGGAATTGCTTCTATCTCCACCCAAATGCAAAACATAATAATGAAACAGTCAGGATCTAAAACTGGTTGGTAGGTGCCATCAGAAACGACACAACACATGAGCTGACCACACAGCATGGAAAAGGCAGGTATTCCTGTACACTCTATTGGAAGAGTTTCTTGGAGAATGAGATTTTTACTCTGCCTAGTGGGTATCTGTCTTCATTCTTCAGTCCTACAAGTAGTTCTCTTTCAGCTTACAGTGTTGCTGCTGACTGCTGTACTGACTTAAGAATGTGCTCTTTGCTTATTAATAAATAATATATACCAATTAGTCACTCCTTGCTTTTTGATGCATGCAAGGCTCTGGCTTGAAGTCGTGAGGAATCTCAGATATATCTAAATGAAGAATTAGAATCCATCTATGCAATCACCATATCTGAAAGATTTTTTTACTTAGGTGACAGAAACAGATTGTTGAAAGCCTTGATTGCTGTGAAAATTTCTCCCGCACACAATAGGTTTGTGTTGCTGTGCCAGTGAACAAGCTATCAGTTTCAATGCCATATGAGGGCAATTGAAACAAGCTCAGTTTATACTGACAGTGTGAGCAGTAACAGGGGATTATTTATTAAATCACATTGCACCAAAACAGAGAGGTGCTGATTATAATTGCTCTCTCCTGATCCCCTATCTTTACAACTCTCCCTGAATGTACTGTGTACTGATACTTTGGTCAGAGTTTCCATATATATGACTTTAAATCTTACCCCATCCGATTACTGACATGGTTATAAGGAAGTGTTCAGGCAGGGGCTTCATGGCTCTAAGCAGCAGTAAGTACAGCTGTGCAGAATTGAGTGCTGACCACATAAATGTTGCCAACAAAAAATAGTGCAGTAGGACAGCCACAGCTGTACACCAGGAGTCTGCGGGAGGATCTACCAAGTCAGATGTGAGTAAAGTGTTACTGATGGTATCGTAAGGAAGGTATTGCTGGTAGTGGCTGGTGGTACTGTCGCTGTGATTCCTGGCATTTCGGTTTTCAATTCCAGAGATGAAGATGATGTTAAAAATGAGCATAGAGAAACAGAGGCTCACTAACATCCACGTTACAGATGACTTTCGAGTTTTCCTATTGGTAGGAATACATTTAGAAGAAAAAAAGTAGAGCAAAATAATTAAAACTGTAAAATATTTCTTCATTTCCATTGATATTAAAAGCAAGGTAGAGTATG
This sequence comes from Strigops habroptila, assembly GCF_004027225.2. Lineage (NCBI taxonomy): Eukaryota > Metazoa > Chordata > Aves > Psittaciformes > Psittacidae > Strigops > Strigops habroptila. The sequence goes on from NC_044278.2 coordinate 19,602,676, forward strand.
TAGTCTTTAATACAGAGACAAAACAAAGCAATAACTTGTTTGCAAGATTCTACACCATCATTACTCTCAGACGACTTAATAAATCCATCAGTTTTGTCCAATTTCAGCTAGAAGAGAGAATACCCAGTACCTTTTGGGACTAGGGCTTTTCCAACAGCAGTTGGGATGCATTTTCTTTTTTCCACACTGCTCTTTTTAGAACTCTTTTCTTCAGTTTTAAGAGGTGAAATAGGATAAGACGAGTATTTCTAAACACTCTTCAAGATCCAAGAGAATAATAAACCTCCACTTCCAAACTCTGTCTTACAAATACCTTTAAAAGGCAGAGTCTGGAAGCTCCTACAACCTTAAATACATTGACTTTGATGGAATTGCTCCAAAGGTACATTAGTGCAAACAGAATGAGAAACATGCATTCATCTACACTAACTACAACTCTGTTGGCAATACTTTGCTCCTTGTTCAAGGGGGAATCACATGACACTATCACAGGCACGTTCATCAAGGAAGTTTGCTGCAACCGTATTTGAATTAAGTCACAATAGAACTGTAGCACAAGCAGTGCACATAACCTATATTGCTGTATAATCATTGTGCATTCAAATCATCTGTTCCATACAGACAGTTTAAAAACAGAAAGCAGTAGAGTGTAGAAAGTATCAAATAGGCAACAGAAAGCCCTGTCAAAGCGATGGAAAGATTTTTCTTGTCAGCGCCATGCCCAGTGTTTCCTATGAAAGGCTTGGCCTTTTACCATACTGGAGTCTTCTGTACTCTGTTATACTGTTTCTTTTCAAAGCTCACTTTTTTGAAGGTGGATCTATTGAATAATAAACATATATGTATATATATATCCTCACATTAAAATATTAACATAAAAAGGTTGAAGTTTCATCTAGGTGAGAAATATGTTCCAAACTGGCTACTCGCTTTGTTTTCCTCAAAATATATAAAGAGCAAAATATTGTAACTTATCATTAAACACTTGCAGTTTTACATCTTCACTCTTACCTAGTGAATATTTGAAACAAAATGGTGATGATCACACCAGCCATGGACAATCCAACACCAATGTAAGAAATATACTCCAAAGGCTTTGCATATTTATATTTGATCTGAAAGGCCTAGGAAGCAAATTGCATCAGTTATAGGATGAGAAGAGGTAAATTTCTTTCTAAAATTTGTGTTTCTGGTTGCACATAGAAAATAAAATGTTTTAGTGAAGTTATGACTGCTGCTAATCACTGCCAGAATTTTCAGATCACACAAAATCATTGTGGATCTCAAAACTAGAGAAGATTGTGCAGAACTCCACAAAGAGACCCCACAATGTCAATCAAATATTTAGCAAAATAACAGATTAAAATATTCAGAGAAAAATGCAAGGTGACACAGACTGAAAAAAGCAGCTTCAACTTTTTGTACTGATGTGCATTCTGAATTTTGGCTTCTGAGGATAAGGCCTAAGGTAAAATGTTACAAAGAATTACAAATCAAAATCAGTCTTTGTATAGTGACAATAAAGCAGCAGGTAAATATAAATTTATTCAATGAAACAGCAAATATTGTTATCTTTGCATAAATGGATGGGAATCTTCTCTATAATATAGTCATTTTGTGCAGTAAGGACATGAATAAGATAAAGGGAAATGCAGAAACAAGTTAATATTACAAATATGGAAATGCTGTTCTGTGGAGACAGAGTAAAAAGAAACTTTGAAATCCTGACACTGCTGAAGTCAGTGACCACAAACACGTGATTTTACCCAGGGAGTGTTTTGTTTAGAAAAGCTGAAACAAGTATTGAAAGAATAAAAATATCAGAGACAGACAGTCATTCTGAAATAGCCTGGTTAGTACAAGAGGGCAGTATTTCAAACTTACTGGTAGCAGATCGATTGCTTTTTGTAAACATATAAGCAAAGGAAGTAGTTAATGCTAAGTACTTCGAGTTATTTACCCAGCACAAGGCAGTGTCACAGCTAGCCCAGATCCTAAGCTATTCTACTGTTGGTCTTGGGGCACTTTTGGCTTTAGATGTACTTAACAGTCAGCTGCAGCACTGGAGGTGCAGAGCCGGAGGCTACCAGAGCTGAGCAGGTCAACAAGTTGTGCCAGCCCTTCCCTGCTGCTGGGGTGCCCAGCAGGTGGGCACAGCCACAACGTGTGTCAGAGGAAGCCAGGACTTGCCTTATACGTTTGGCTTTCCAGAAGCCTGGGGACAACTCACATGTCCCAGTGCCAGCTGTGCCACAGGTCAGAAACAAGTACACAGGGACATCTTATTCCTGGGACTTCTAGCTTGGCACACATATACCCTTACATTGGCATGCTGGTCTTACAGCTGGAAACAACCAAACAAATGAAAGAGAAAACCCCCAAACTCTCCCCATTTGAGAAAGGACAACACCCTACCATCAGGACAGCAAAATTAGTAGTGTGATTACACCTGCATCTCAAGAACTGGTCTCTTCCTTTTGCACAGCCAGCAGTGTTCCAGTCGTTGACGGTATAGTCCCAAAAGACACAGGCATGATCACGCAGATGCAGTTCAGATATGTTGTACTATGGGTTGGGATTGCAAGGAGAAAAAGTGGCTACAGAAACATAAACAGATATGCAACGGCAAACAGTGTGTACTGACAGTTGTCCTCTGAAAAGGGAGCTGACAGCTACTAAGGGATTTACAGGGTTTCTGGTAAACCTTATGAATGATACTAATAACAGCATAATTTGGCGTTTTGAAGTTACTTTGTGTGCCTTTCTCAGTCAATATTGCCAAGGAAATTAGCCATTTCTGTAAATTATTCAGGTAAGTATGGTTCAGGTGCACATAGACTAGGCATTAAACAACTGCCAAATGAATTCTGTGTAAGCCAAAGAACAGCTTTCAGATATTAGTAGCATTAAATTACTGCCAACCAGAGCTGAATCCACACTGTGATAGGAAGCAAACAACGATGAATGCCATGAACCATCCCTTCCCATCCTGCAGCATCGCAGTGCTCATGCAGTCATATGTCAAACTGCATGCAGTCATTTTTGGACAACATATATCTGCAGGGTACGGCAATTAAAACTGCTTTTTAATAAGCAATGAGCAGCTTGTAACGCCAATAAGTAATGAAAACAACTATTGACAGTACTAGGTAATTCTATTAAAAATGAGGAATAAAAGCAGGAGTAAAAAAATCAATTATAAGTTTGTTTCAGTGATTTTCTTAAAAACTATATGTGTTTTCCAGGTCACTTAAATGTATGGATCCATAATGATGATTAGCGATCTATCATGTGCATGTATTTGAGCTTAAAACCTTTCTTAAATATTCTAAGAAGAAGCCAACTACCCTTTTCTGGAGAAATCATTCTAAACGTGATTATATATTATCTAAAAATTCAGCTATTTGGGCAAATGCGCGCTCAGAGTATTTCCTGCAAGAAAGCAGTGACATCTGGCATCAGTTCCTGGGTAAGGGAGTCAAAACAAAATGCGCAATGATTTTAACTGGAAGCAGGAGTTAGAAGATGGTATGAAAAATTAACACTTCCCACGCTGGTAGGTGTGTTGGGCCGTGCCAGTCATGCTGACTTTTTTTTTTCAATAATTGTGATATTCTTTTGGAAAGAAAAATTGTCCTCTAGCATCTTGGCTTTTTTAGTTCTTGCTTTAGGACTAATTTACCCAAGGACAAATCCACTCTGATATACCTCTAACATTTTATGGAATACAGTTTTGCTTGCAAACATCCTAATTTAGCAGTACTGAGTCAGTAACATCAGGTGTTAAACACAAAAATTGAAAAATGTTTTCTATGCCATGTTATCTAAATACCCTTCACATATGTCACTTATGCATCCCACAAACTCTCTCAACTGCTTATAGACAGAAATCAAGGCAGTATGCCAAAAAAACCCCCTCTGCTTGAGGCTGTTTATCGAAGTCCTGAAGGCAGGTAGTAGGGCAAGGGCAGCCCATGGTTCAAACTTAACATCGCATTTCTTACTGGGGCTTACCTTGGGACTGAAGGCTATTTCAACACTGCTGGTTCTTCCACCATCAATGTTGCCAGAGACAATTTGTCTAGAGAAACTACGGCGAGTCTGATAAATCCTTGACTGGAAGAGTTTGGCATTTTGATACAGGACAAAGCCAACTCTTCCATTGCCTGATGAGCCTTTGCAAGGCAAACAGAAACGTAGGTATGAATAGCATATATCAGAGAAGCTGGTGCCTTTGAAGAAGCCTACACTATGCTGTTTCACACGTCCAGTATTTACAGCACATTTTTGTTTAGATGTTTATTTAGAATCCATTTGAAAAATAGAGAAGAGCTTCTCTTCCCATGAATCTCAAGAGGGTCATCTTCGATTTTTGGTGAGGTGGAGCATGAAAATAATTATTACCTTTCTCTTAATGTAATTTCTGGGGAAAAATACTGGTAGTGAGGAAAATAATCCTAAATCCCAATATATGCACACACTCCAAATGGCCAGGCTTATAATAACACCAAAAAAGAAACAGTAGCATCGAGGACATTTACAATTAGTAGGAAGTCAGTATAAGAGGTTGGCTGGACTTTCGTCTTCAGAGCCAAGTTTTGGATTCTGTTTCTTTTGCACTTTTCTACCGAACTAGGGAGATTTCATCTAAGTGATTTAAATTACTAGTCTTGTTATTCAAGTGAGGAAGCAAAAATCATGGTTTATATAAATATATATTATATATATTTTTATATATATATTTGTTCTTGATTTTATGCTTTTTATTTAAGATCAAGAGAGACTGATTTGATCTCCCTCTGATTTGATCATCAAGAGAGACTAATGGAATCACATGACATGAAATGTCATGATTGTGTACTTAGTATTGAAGAAATATATTTTTTATTAAGACAAGCTGTGTGTTTAATCTAGCTCTCTTGAGGGAAGTGTTATGATCAAGGCTTTAATTACACGATCACCCTGTTTTTCCACAGGATCATTGTCTAAAACAGTTAAAAGAAATGACAGTGACCAGTTAATGAGCTATTCTGTGTTTGGTGGTTTTTTTATTGTCACTGCTGGGTGTGTGGGGCTACCTGGTTTATCCCTCTGATTATTTCAGTCCCTAGTGAGCGGACTGATTTATTCATTTCCCTGTGGGCTTGTATATGAATGATGTTCAGAATTCTGATGTCTAAATGCTCCACAAACTTCACCTTCATTATACTCTTGTGCTGTGATGTCCTCAGAGAGACTGAGGACAAGTCTGCTGGTTTCAGGTGCCCAGTCTGAAACTTGTGATTTTTAGTATGACATAGGAATGCACATGTTCAAAGCTCAGCTCCCCAAGACTCAACAGTTTCTGCAGCAAACGAAGCAGAGGAACTGAAGCTGCTGGTTTGGGGGAGTATTTTTGGTTGTGTTTTGGTTTGGTTTTGGGGATTTTTTTGGTTGTTTTGTTTTGTTTTGTTTTGTTTCTTCAGGGCAACACCAGTTTATTCTCTAAGCCCTGCAGAGTGTAAGCAACGCATATCTGGAAAAATCCTGTGTGACTGTGCCATTAAAGACTATCCCAATATGTAGGTGTGAAGATGTGTATGTCCTGGCTGACACCTGACAGTAGCGGTAATTTTAGTTAAAATGGTTGATGTGTTTGGATTTCAGGCATAGTAAATATGTACTAGCTCTTGATGTCTAGAGAGGTATGGCCAAAGCTTCATTACATTCTCAATTTTAGAAAACAAAACAAAAACTCCCAAACACCAAAAGCATTCTAGCCATTACATATACTTGTGCATTAATCTATAAATAAGATAAGACATCTCATTCCACATGTGCATTTTTTGTACCATATGGCATCAACATGCATTAAAAAAATGTAATTGTTTGTATTGGCTAAGGGTTTGTTTGGGTTTTTTTTTTTCCAAAGGAGTTTTTTAATGAATATTCATTCAAAATTTTCCCAAGCACACTTTTCAGTAGGAGAAAGAACTTACTGTGATTTATAATGTTGAACAGTATCTGAACTTCAGTATTGATGGCAGCAATAAGCCCAGGGACATTTTCCTGTATTTCTAGTGTTGTCGGCTGATAATATTCCAGTGTTGTATCTGCAGAAATTAGCAGTGGATGCATTAGAATTTATGGTACATACTGCCTTGCCCAGTGTAATCAAACAACACATACAGACTTACCCCTCTGTGCTGAAAACAAAATTGTAGAGGAGCTTAATTTCAGTGGAGCAGACTGGACTGCAACATTGGTCTGCGAGATGTTGCTAGTCAAAGAAAATTCCTCCATTGCTTTTGTGAGGCTGCATTGAAATAATGAGTGGGATAAAAGTTACCATTATTAGTTAAGATATGGATATAGGTCCAGTTTCCCAGCTTCCTCTCTGATTTCGTTATCCAACGGCAACTTTTCCTCATTCCCTGTTCTTACCCTTTCTCCAAAGCAGAAAAATCAACCCAAAATTGTTTATGCCAGCGTAAATCTACTGAATCAATGAAATTCCGTATTGGAGTTGAACACTAAAAGTGTTTTGACTTGTCCATGAACTACTTTCATCCTGAAACAGAAGGCAAAATGCAGTTTACTACATCAAAAAAAATGGCAAAAGCTAAAGTTACCTTGTTGTAACATTGACAAGATTATCGTTGTTGAATTCTGTTTCATTGGCATCCAAGAGCTGACTTACTGTAGCCACTGCTGCCATAGATGCCTGAGACAAGAAGAAAAAAGGCAGTATTCAAATGCAATTGAAATAAATCACCCCATGTGATTTATTGGATCCCCATGTGATCCGCATAGTGGATGGACAAAGAACACTTTATAAGCATTGCTTGAAAGTACACACTACAGAGTAAACCAAGCACAGGATGCCATTCGAGAGAACACAAACTTTTGCAACAATGAGTTCGTAAATACCACACTTGTATTAATTTAGACAGTAAGGATTACATGATAAACATCCAATAATGTTAATATTGAAATTTCAGGTATATGCAAGTTTAACATATGTCTAACGGTCTAAACAGCTGGTGAGAAACAAAATTTACACTCAGCTCTGAGAACTGACCCAGCAGTGATTCCACAAGTATGCACTTAAGGCTGCTTAAATACCTCCTAAATGGCAAAATGAATGCATTTGGTTGTGGTGTTATGTACAGTTAAGAGGAAGGAAATTGTTCCTTCTGCTGGTAGAGAGGGGATAGAATTGATATCCCAGATATGAACCCACAGAAGTCTTGTTTTAGTCTTAGTAGGTCTCACCTGAGCGTCTTTTGACACATTGGGTGTTTTCAGAACCTGCACCGTGATGGTTGCAGCAGCATAGATGTTCTGTGTGGACAGTTGGTCTGGCATGGAGGTGAGGATTTCAGTGTTACTTGCAATAGCTGCAATATTACTGGAGTTCACACTTTCAATCTGTTATGAGAACGCCATTCAACAGAAAGAAAATGAGAAAAGGAAAAAGAGTCACCACTTTTATAGCATTCTCACATAAGATCAAAATATGCAAGAAATTGGTGGTCTGAATTGTTTCTGTTTGTGCCAAGTATGCAGCATTTGCAATTTCTCCCTAGGGAATGATTTCATAGACTTCCAGAGTAGCTTGGGTTGGAAGGGCACTTTGGAGGTCTCCTAACCCAGCAAGGCCAACTGAGACCAGGCTGCCCAGGGGCTCATTTTGAATATTCACAACCTCCCTCAGAAACCTGCTTGTATTTGACCAGCATGGAGGGGAAGAATTTTCTCTTATCTAATTGGAATTTCCCATTTTGCCACTTGTCTCCATTGCTGCTCATCCTAAAACTACGCACCTTGAAGAAGAGCCTGGCCTCATCATTCTCCACACCTTGCTGTGAAGTATCTGTACATATCAGCAAGACCTCCCTTTTGTCTTGAGTTCATTGAGCATCCGAGTCTAGAAACTTCTGTTCACCTTTCACTGTTCACTAAATAACCAGAATGGGATTTTTTGAAAAGCCATCAGAGGAACTTGAGAAATGTCATGTGGAATAGTTGTGCTTCTCAACACAGTGCTCATAACCTGCACCAAGAACCTTATCCTCACTTCAGTATATTGTATATAGTGTCAGCTTGGAATAAATGTGGAAAAAAAAATTCTGATGCTGGAGATACTAATAAGAATGGCTAGAAGCACTGGCTGAGTCCAGTTTGAGTCAGTTAGCACTTAATAGGTAGAATGTAAATGTATAGAGTATCTTAAGAGTCTAAACAAAAAAAGATGACGCATTAGCTGTATGTTATATGAAGGTATAGCTAGGTAACAGTAAGACTTAAGGAGATGGAAAACCTGCTTATCATCAGGAGAATTTCCTTTGTAGGCTGTGAAGACCAACTAAACAGTGTATCATCATCCCTTTTCTAATCCAGTCAATGAATAGCTTAAATGAATAGCTTCAATAACTGAATTGTTCTCAAATTGTTTATGTTGGGAAGCTATCAAAATCAAGATTAATTCAATCATGAAGCTTTGAAATGTTCATAAAGCTTGGAATGGTAGGAAAGAAAGGTGAATGGGTTTCATAGGGAGGGAGGAAATTCACATTTATTATGCCTGGAGATTATATTATTTAATTTGAAAACGTGCATATGCACCGTGAACAAACAGTAAACGTCTATTTTCACTATTCTTACTTCTGACTTTTAGCATGACCTTGGATTCAAAGCAGATATTGATGTTTAAAAGGAATAAAATCCTTTTAAACCTGGGCTCTGGTTCACTAGCATGAACACCTCCTTCTCCTCCCATTTCCTAACATTCCTAAGCTCACTAGGTGGCAGCGCCACACCACAACTCGTAACAAAACCCCAAATTGCTAATGGCAGCAGAATAAACCTAATAAACCTATGTAGCATCCTGATGTTGCATCTTGTTAGCATTAGAAATGGGTACTACTAGTAGTATGTATTAATCTAGAGAAGATTTAGCATTTGAAGCATTTAGTGAAGGCTGTATACTGAGAAAATACAATATTGAGCTCAAAGGATCCAGGCAGGTGAAGCGCTGGGTTGAAGATACAATAGTCAAGCAAAAATGCATTACAAAAGGGACTTTTCTTATTTAAAGTGAATGTAGCCGGATTCTTCCTCCGTTCAGAGGTGTTTGCTGTGAACTGGGAACCTGAGTGAGGAAATTACAGGCCGGTTGAGGAATATGAAATGAGATGCTACATTCAGGCAAAACCAGAATAAAATAATCACCCCTGGAAATTCAGGCCATTTGCAAAGCAGGCACATGGCAAGAATGGCACTGAAAAAGGCTTTGTTCCTTCATTTTGCTTTCTGCAAAGTTTTAAGAAGTGTAACACATATCTATTTCCTGCCTCAATTTCCTATCACTCCTATTTTCCCACCTTGGGATGATGCAGAATCTCAGACACAGTTTAAATAGTAATTTAAGATTACCTGTGATGCTAAGGAGTCCAGATTTTCATCACAGTTCAGAATTTTGGGGGGCTCTAAAGTAGGAGTTCTGCCTTCTCTGGAGCACATCCTGATTGCTATTGAAGTGTTACCTGTAATTTTGTAAAAGCAGAAAGATAGGCATTTACTAGAGAAGCACTCACTCACATGCACATGACCTCATTGGGAATTAAAACTGTATTGTGGGTGTGACACCCTATCCAGTGCTATTTTCTGTTTGCATGTAAAACATTTGTCTTTCAGAGTTAAAAGTGACCATGAACTATTTAATTAGCTGTTATTCTTTTTAGAACATGTGTTTTATTCTTATATACACAATCTTGTCAAAGTGGCTGACATTATTCATGCCAAATTCAGATAGATATAGTTACACTAGAGCTGTAGAAACACATCTCTTAAATGGGAGGCACAGGCATCAGCACTGAGCTATCAGGAAGACTTTTTATCATGTTCTGAAAAACACATTTTATATGTCGTGAAAGAAATGCAAAGGGCATGTGGAGCAGCTGTGCAACACTTACTCCTCTACAAGGTCTCTGAAAGCTGAGACAGGTCATGGAACCACAGCTGATGGAAAGTATCCTGAATCCTAATGCTAAATAGTAGGATATAAATAGATTATTTTTCTATCAAAAGGCTCTTCAGGAGCAGACATTAACTGACTCTCAGCCCAGTCCCAGACAGACATGGATACGGCTCAGAGTGTGTGCCTTAAATTCTCTGCATTTGGGTTAGAAAGCTGTCTGGAAAGGTTTGTGCTCCTGCTGCCTGAGCTATGCTGTTCTGGCTTCAAACATCGACCTCTCATCTGGTCTAATAATCTGACATCTTTCACAAACCTTATATTTACTTGTGGGAAGTAGAAGTTAAAGGAAAGAAGCACCTACCATTCGCAGTATCAGCTTTGCATTTTTCTTCAGAGTTGCCATATTTACTCACTATAATCCGTCCAAAAGTAAGGTTTTTTGTAATGCTTTCAGAAATGTTCACTGTGTAAGTACTGGCTTCACAGAAATTAACTGTGCAGAAGGAAAAGAAAACATATATGCAGATCAAATATTTTTAGTACAAGGACCAATTTTCAAAAGTTAAATAGTATTGAGACAATAGAAGCTCACTGAATCTTTTGCCCTAAAGGAAATAAAAGCAGTTGGGTAAAACTTGTCTAAACACAAGCTGCTGAGCTGCTACAAGTGATACTTAGGAAGTCACTGAAACCCTAACGCTCATATTTTTTTCCACCTCTCCTATTTTCACTGCCTTGGTCCTAGAAGATTTGTAAAAGATTATAAAGTTTCTCCCCCAGGGTCTTGTTATCCAAGCAGAAATCAGATTTGGTAACCTAATGCCACAGGATATAGCAGGGGATAAAACCACACATTTGCTCCAGAATGGGGTTTGGACAGTTAATGGGGGACAGTCCTTTGGTGACTCCGAACCATGATGGGTCCAACGCACCTTCTGGCGCAGGAATTCGCTTCCCCACTGCCTGCCACAACGGTACAGGGTGGCCACCCCAAACCCCACACCTTGTCTAAGCACTTAGTACTGCCTATGTCTAAAGGCAGGATGATGAGCTCAGTGGACCTGTGGCCTAACACAGTACAGCAGCTTGTTGCTTGCTTATGTCATACCATACCACTATAGCGTAACACAAATTTGCCTTGCATTGCTACAAACACTTGAAAAAAATATTGCAGCACACAGGCAGAAATTTTTTGCTTGGTCTTATGACTTGCAACATCCTGTTTTTGCTGACTTTTGTTAATTTGGACCACATTTCAGCTGACTGTGTTCTATTAGCAGGACTGAGTCAGAGAAGCATACCTATGGTTGAGGTCCTGAGGGGGGCTCAGGAGGCCTGGAGTGTTCTCCGTATTCTGGCACAGGCTTCCTTGCCAAGTCACGTAACTTTCTGTGGGTCTTATTTTCTATATTGTCTCAGTTTCCCATGACACAATGATACTTTCCTTCTATAGAAATGGTTATGAACAAATAAGGGCACATGACTGCAAAGATTAGGTCTGCCTTATAGCACCATACTTGAACTTTGCTTGCCAGGAGGTGATTAGCAGGGCATTCTGCTGGACCCTCTCCAGCTTCTCCAAGTCTTTTTAGCCTGGGGTGCAGGCCCATATTTCCTGGTGGTGTCTCGCTAGTGCCAGGAAGGGGAGGGTGATAGTGTCTGTCAACCTGTCTCTCTCCACAAAGCACAGCCGCTCTGCTTTATTTGTGATGAACACACACTGTTAGCCCATACTGAACTTGGCATTCACCATCTCTCCCAGGTAATTTTCAGCAGGGCTGCTCCTCAGCCAGCAAGTTCCTGATCTGTACCACTGTCCCTGGCATGGATCAGCACTTGTCCTTCTTGGACACTGGGGGGTTTCTGTTGGCATTATCCTCAGGTTTTTCATGGTTCTGCATTGAAACTGTGCTATTAACTGTGTCAACAATAGCTCTGCTCCACCTCAAGTTTAGTATGGTCTACAGATTTGCTGAGAAGGCATGCTGTGTCATCCTTCAGGTCTTTGATGAAGACGTTAAATGATATTGGCCCTAGTACTGACCAGCAGGTTACTTTTATTATATGCCAATCAAGTCACTGATCACTACCCTTTGAGCTTGGCTGTTGAGTTAATTTTCAATCCAGCTACTGAACCCAGTTCATTCACCAAACCCATACATATTCACGTACCAAATGAAAATGCTGAGGGAGATGATGGTGTCAAAAGCATTTCTAAAATCAAGATATGTTACATCTGTTGCTCTTCTGTTGTCTATATAGCCAGTTATTTCATTCAGAAGGCAGATAAGTTGGTCAGACATGATTTTCCCTTTGTAAATCCATGATATTCCTGATTATCTTCTTGTCTTTTACGTGCATGGAAATAGACTCCAAGAGGACACGTCCAAGAGGACATGCTCCATAATACTCTTAAGGCTGAGGTAAGCCTGACTGGCTTATGGTTTCGCCAGTCCTCCTTCTTGCTGTTCTTAAATGTGGGCATAATGTTGGCCTTTTTTTCAATTCTCTTGATCAATGTCCCTTGATCACCATAGGCGACAGATAGCAGCCCCACTGTGACATCAGCCAGGTCTTTCAGCAGTTTTGATTGAATACTGTCTAGACCCATGGATTTGAATACTTTTATGGTGATCCTGCCTTCCTTCTGACAGATGAAAGCCAGGAATAAGTTGATATATATGCATTCATACATGAGTACATATTCAAGCTTTATTTTTCATCTTTCTAGTTATTCAGGCCGTGATCTGAAAGTGTTTTGGGTTGCTTTGTATACATATCTATACTTCTTGGGTTTAGACTTACAAAGGAGAATCCATCTGAAATAAAATTGTTTGGTGCTTTTTTCCCCCACTGAGGCAAATCTCAAATTACTGCAAATATTCTGACTTCAGCAGAATTGCTCCAGATCTTTCTAAAAAGCCAAACAAACCACAAGTATGAAGAAAACCAGGCCCTTATGTCATGATCTTTAAAGGAAAATAACCACGAAATAATGTACAAAAGCAATGAAATATGAGCTAAGTGGAAATTTTCCATCACCACTGGAACAAAAGTAATTGGTTTACAACATTTGTCTACCCTCTATGTCCTGCTCTCTCCTCCTGGCAATAAACTAGATCACCTCCTCTATTATAGCCCCAGCACCCAACTGCACTTCCTTCCAGCTTCCCCAACACCTTTAGCACTATGTTCCCACAGTCTTTATGCCCCGTCATGCCTCAGCCCTTCCCTCACTTCTGTCTCCCACATCCATCTTTTGATTCCCAATACATAAAATATAGATCTTTTTATTTTTTTAGCTGGTGGAGAGGAGACAAATGTCATGAGTAGTTTAGAGCTGTGCATCTTAGTGGCTAGACTGGATTGACTGGCCATGCAGTCACCACCTCCACACTGCCAGCTTAAGTCTCCTTGCCTTTTTCTCAGTGAGGTATTTATAGGGTTGCTCTTCTGTACCCTACTAGTGATATGTGCAAAACTTGTAAGATCTCAAAACCTTTAAGACTTGTAACCATCTAGTGAATTTAGTTGAAACTGTTCAGCAAGTTAGAGTTGCCAAGAAGGTAGAACAACAAACAGATGGGCAGTATAAATGTTCCTCAGGAAAACAGAATAAAATTCAGATTTTGTAAATGAAATAATGTTTGTGGTTATTTCAAGTTAATGTTGCCAGTCCAAACATTCTTACCTCATATATTTTAAGAACTACGGTTATTAAAATCTATTCTTTAAGGCAATTTGCAGCAAATCAAATACAGAATACCAGAGGAGTGAACACAGGGAATTACAGAGTCATCATAATGATTTGTTTCCAGTGCTGAAGTTCCAGCCCTGATTATTTTCTTTAAGCCAATTTCTCCAAAACATTTTGCCCAAATGTTCCAATCCATCATGAACCCATCCAATCTGTCATTGTCTCTTGGATGTGCTACCCATCCTGTATTAAGGAAATTACAAGGGAGACTTGAAGTTTCCATCTATCTAGCAGTCTTCACCAAAAATATTTTCCTGACGATCTTTTGACATCCTTTTTACCAAACATGATTTCGTTTTACAAGGCACAGCTGACAAATGACAGCATATCCATGTGTCACACTGGCCACAGTGTAGGTTGTTGGCTTGGAAAACATGAGTTGGGGATGTTACCAGCTGTGGAGATACTGCAGCTCAGTGAGCCAGCACCCTCACAGCACCTGCTGGGACGACCCGCTCCAATTACAGCAGTGCCATGCTGTGATAGAGAGGACTGAAATGGGAATCAACCAGCCCAGTGCTATGCCAGGTGTAGGAAATGTGACTCATCCAAAAACAGTGCCAGTGGCAGCAGGCACTGAGGACAGGCATTGTCCTGCAGGGTGCTGAGCTGGATGGTGTCCCTTTAAACACTAGTAGATCCAGATATGTCAATACTGGCCACTGAGGTCTGCATCAGATCTTCAACTCACTGTGATCTTCAAACACAGGAATTCAAGCAAAGACCAAATTGGCTAGGAACAGACCACAGACAGTTGAAACCTGTAATGTCTTCCCCAAATATGTTACTCATTTGAAAGAGTGACAGAAGTGGGTGAAGGATACGGCCTCACCCAGCAAGAAGTGCCATGTCACTGCTTGTGGATCCACCCTGATGCCCATGTCTCAGCAAAAGGGGAAGATCAGAGGCCTCCCAAAGCAGAGGGGTTCCCAGAAATGACACCAGCTGCCCATGCCACCTGGCTTGTACTGACCTATCTCGCAAAGAGATCCCACCCACTCCTCTGGGCACACGCAGGCTCCGTCCTGACAGATGCCACCATTGAGGCAGAAGCACAGAGGTACCTCGGATTCTGTAGTGTCTGTGTAAATAAATAATCAAGATATATGCATTAATACTGATGTAAAAACACATACCTATCTAATTTGTTGAAGGAAAGAAACAAACATGATTAATTTGAATCTTCAACTAAAAATATATGTGACCTGCAGTCTCCCTCATGTGCTCAGTCACTGATCCCTCCTTGACCCTAAAACCAGTGGCATGAATGTGGGGTCAAAGCTTTCAAACATGAGTCTGTGTTCCCACAACAATGTAGGTGGAAACAGTTTTGTGCAGCTGCTGGACAAATAGGAGTGATGGTGTGGGCCTCCAGGCTGCCAAAAGCACAAGCTGTTGAATCCATGAAAAGTCAAAATTACTTCTGCAGGATTTCACAGGAGCAAGAAGGCAAAACAGGGCCACAGAACCCCAGTGCTGAAGGACCCAGAACAATGACAAGAACATGGATAGTCAGGCGTCCAAGAATCAGACAGAGATACTCTGATTTAAGACAGGCGTAACTGAATAAAGCTGATAAAACCCCATGCCCCATGTCACAACCAACCTTGCACAGTCCCAAAGTGAGGAATGGAGTTGGAATCCCTTCCCATAAGGTTCATGGTGGAAATTGTGCACCTGTGTCTTGAAATAATGCAGAAAACTGGAGCTGAGGGCTGCCATTTGATCTGACATTTTAGTGCCTGTGTTTTGAGATGCTGACAAATACAGTAAAGCCAGAAAATTCAAAAGTAAAAACCTGCTGACAGGAACACGTGCTATTGTATATTTCTAATATTCTCACTGAGTTAAAAAGATTGCCTAGCTTCTTACTCTCTAATGAGATTCATACAACTGGAAGATTATTGCAAACTATAGCGGATATGCCATGTGGCGAGTGTAATTCTGTTCTTGGCACATATTGCTTGGCTTTTGCTCACGTTGTTGCTATTTAGCATTTGTGTTTCAGGCTGTCTCAGCTACATTACAGCCAGATGTCTGTAATGATAGTGGAATAACATCTATGTGTCGCTAGGTAATGTCTCTGCTAGCCATCAGCTTTTCAAAACACATTGTCTCTCTGTTGGAAATCTTACAGAAAGGAAAGGAAAACTCCTCCAGCAATTGAGACCTGGGCGGCCCAAGCTAAGCAGCTGTGGAGAATGGCTATATCTGGGGAGCTGGGTGCCTGGTTGCGCAGCTGTTGCCCCGTTGCCCAGCAGCACTGGCTCACCCATCAGGCACATGCATGTGGCACAAGGGGACATGTGCCAGAGGAGTCACACCGAGGCTGAGATACTTGCTTTGGATTTGGGAGCTTGAGAACCTGCAACATACTGTGGAACCTGCAGAGCAGCTCCAAGCCTCTGTCTTGCTTGGTGAGCACATGCCTGAAGCAGCCAGGCAGAAGGTGACACAGCAGGGTAATCTGGCACAGAGCATCCTGAAAACAGGGAGGGAGCAGTGCTGCTCTGCAAATGCACAGGCCTTGGGCTGCCTGCTGAGGGGCAGGACAGGGGACCAGCTGCAGCAGCCGTGGGTGGGAGCAGTGGTAGTGGCACTTCCACAGCCCAGCTAGGGTGTCAGGGTCTGGCTCTGGCACTGTTAGTCACAGGCTGCCAAAGGAGTGCAAGGAAAGGGAAGGGTGAAAAGGAAATCAGGGCTGACACTTTTTTGAGAGCGGTAGAACAGAAAAGCACAAAGCTGTGGGGTAAGAACTCCAGTGTTTATTCCTGGAGGTGCAGACACAGCTGCCACACAGCTCTTGCAGCAAAAAGCAGGTGCCATCAAACACCATCAGCCTTACCTTTGCCTTCCCCAGAAGAGCTCTTCTGTGAAAACAACGTGACACTCGCAGGATCTGTTAACGCTAATCGAAACTGTGGCTCTATTTAGTGCTTGCTGATAGCTTTTCTCAGCTGTTCAAGGTCTCGTATGCCATTATAAAGCTTTGCTTTTTTTTTTTAAGCAGAAAGAAATCTGTGTCTTTCCCAAACACAAATTCCTGAGCTGACTAATGCAGTCACATCTACCCCATACACAGCAAAACTCATGAGGCTCCACTAATTGTGGCACTGACATAAAATAATGGGGTTCTTTTGGTTTTATTTTAAGAGTCAGAAAACATCTTTTTATTTGTCTTTAGCTTTGAAGTTTTGCAGATGTTAATCACCTCAAGAATCACAGTGATTTTGATCGTATATATTTTTAAACTAAAATTAAAAGATTCTTGCATAATACTATCTCATTGTGAACTGTTGGGGTTTTCTTAATCAAATATTATTGAAACTCTTAATGCTAATACTTGTGGATAAAGTTTCAACAAAGAATAAACACTACCACTATGCACAACAAGCAATGCGTCAGGTGGGCATGGAGGTATTCTCCATCCCTGAAGTACATGCAGTTTAAATCCAGTTCCCAGCAGCTCATTTACCTGCTGTTGTGTAAATCCTAGGCATAAGAAGAGGTACTCCTCTAGGAGTTGTACTACGAGTTAACTCCCATATCACCTGGGTTTAGCTCCACCAAGTTGAACAAAGCGCTGGGTATACATTTATACTAGCCAAGGTGGATTACTACTGACATATGTTAAATAATTGCTGTTTACTTATGGGCCATTTCTTGGGCATGGATATGTTCCCTCCCTCCAAACATCTGATAAATCTCTTGTAGTCAATATTATAATTTTGTATCATGTTAATATAGTGATTATTTTGCTGGAAGGAAACACTGGCCAGTTTTCTGCTACATATTTGCACACAGAAGTGTCTTTCAAGTGTTCATGTACCTGATTTTCAGGTATAGAACATGCAAACCAATATCTCCCATACTCTTTCAACAAATTTTTCTATAATGCAAGTTGTAACGAAAACATGAACAGGTGCTATATAGCATGTTTTGCTTATATGCACGTAAACATAAACTTACGTAAAGCTAAATATTTCCTCTTTAAAACATAATTTACTGGATTAGCTAGAGGTCTATTTTTGTCT
Source organism: Strigops habroptila (assembly GCF_004027225.2). Classification (NCBI taxonomy): domain Eukaryota; kingdom Metazoa; phylum Chordata; class Aves; order Psittaciformes; family Psittacidae; genus Strigops; species Strigops habroptila. The sequence goes on from NC_044278.2 coordinate 19,620,428, forward strand.
TTTGAAAAATAAATCAGATTTCTACTGAAAGAGTGAGAAAATATCAAAGCTCTATCAATCAGAAGACTAATGTGCAGTGTGAACATGTTACAAGTAAAATACTCTAGAGAGTGTTTGCCGTCCTGTTCTGTTTTACAGCAGAATGCAATGTTTGGGATACTTCTTTAAACATCAGTGTAAGAACAAAAATGATTCCACTTAAGAAGCGTACAGCACAGAGGTAATAATGTATATCAGCAATCATGTTTAAATACTTAAGGAAAGGAAAAAGAACCCAAAGAGCTCAAACAGAGCTTACATGGAGTAGAAATATATTTCTTACCTGTTTTAAACCTGAGGACAAGCTGCCAAATACACAGTGCCCAAAGGGTTATGGTCACTACACAACAGGTAATTCCAACCAATATTCTGTCCCAATGGAGTGAAGACATGTTGCGGTGCAGACTGTGTGCTCTGCTATAAAATGGTAATATACATTCATAACCTTGTGATGGATGAACTATTAACTACTTGTCTACCACTGAAACATTAACCCTTTATGTTCTACTTAGAAAAAAAAAAAAAGTAGCACACCACTACTTCTATTATTTTCCAACCAATAAAACATTTCTCTTATCAAGGCATTGAATATCATGTCTTCTACTTGCTATAGGACAACGTCGCAGCTCAGACAGACAGCTACATTTATATTGGTAAGGGATAGAGCTTGATATTGGAGTGCATGCCATGGCTCAGAGCCATGTCAGAGAATGTCTCTTCCCTCTTAGCAAAGCGTATATATTATATATATATAGCCTTCTGGAACTGACTCTAATCCTCAAATTAGACCTGCACATGGTCTGGTGAGGTGCTGGATGGCGTGGGCCAAAACCATGCCAGGCAGTGTGCTAGCACCTGAGGGATTAGTTGTGTTGTGTAGCCTCATTTTATTTGCTGGCATAGCTGTAACTACTGGGCTCTGCAGCACAAAGGCTAGGCTGGACCCAAGGAGGAGTTTGTGGAAGGGTGAGAATAACGTCTCTCCTCTGCATCAACATTTGTCTTGTGCTGAGAGGAGGGGGAAATGCTGACTGTGTTAGGACTGGCCTAGATTAGGCACTTGGCACGCACCAGGAGAGTAAATGGCATTTCCATACTACATAATTTGGACAGGCAGTGTACACGCATCACCTCTATGCAACTCCACCATTAAATGTGGTCTCTCAGCAGGCACTGGCAAAACTAGGAATAAAGTCTCTGTCATCAGATTCCCAAGACATCTGATTCATCCAGAAAGAAGTGGGGAAGGAAAAGAAAATGGGTAAAAGGCACAAGTAAAATGTGAAGTGGAAAGAAAAGTTGCATCACCAGAACTGCCAAAATCATCTTCTTCTGCATGTTACCGTGTGTCCCACTACAAATTAAAAGCTAAGAGATAAATATCACAGTCAAAGTGAAGAAGCAAATGAAGTTGTTTAAAGAACTAATTGGAATAAACACTGTATTTTTTATCATCAGTGATCAGTGGCTGAATCCCATGTCTGTGAGTAGGAACAGTACCTTTTTCTTACATGGTGTTCTTCATTAGTGAGGAAAGGAGGCTTGTTTGACTTTTTTAATTACTCGAGTACTTTCATCTCAGTTTTAGAAACAGGACTCAAAAAACTGAAGTAATATGCCAAGGATATACAAAAAACAGTCAAAAAAAGGGCTCAGGTCTCTTGGGATGCAGCTCAGTGGTCTAGCCACTAGATAGCACTGATACTGCTAGATGCTACTGTTTCTTTAACCCTTTACAGATTATTAAGATTTTTTTTACTCTTATCCAGAAAAAAGATTACTAAGATAAAGTATGCATTTAATCTCCTTGGTGGCAATCTGCAAAATATTCATAAAAATGCTCATACTCAAAAAATCAATACAGAAAATACCAAACATCTAATTTTTAGTGATCAAGATACACTGTATGGAAGAAAGTGCTTAACGACATAGGAAAGACAGAGGAAATGCTGAAATAATTAGATTTACAAATGAGAGCTCCAAAATCGTTAATATGCTTCTTCAGACAGCCTAATGGCTTAACAGTCTGCTCACAAAGATTTTAGTTAAAACAGGCTGCACCGCCACGCCAGGGGCTGGTACTGGGACAGAGCTCCAGGCAGGACACGGCTGTTTGCTGTCCCTCTGGGCACAGCTCTGGCCAGCTGGGGATCTCCCTGCCCATCTGCGGTAGCCATTGGGTTAAGAGTCTGCCTCTTGTCCTAGATTTTTCCTCTCTCCACGTTATTTTCATTAGTATGGAAAACAGAGAAGGGGAAAGATCCCCTTCAGGATCAGCACTGAGACACAAGGAGGGCACAAGGGCTGTGGCATGCAGCTGATGGGTGGGAGGGAGTGCAAGGGTGTGAGGAAACAGATATCTCCTTGGCTCAGAAGGGACATTTGAGCCTTTTAACTCAATAAAATGCCAAACTGCAAGTCCTCCTCAAGGGGGCTGCATAGGCACTGGCAGGCTTTCTTCAACAGAGGGGCAGAAACGGGGCTTTGTGGGACAAGGCAGCAGAGGTGCCCCCTTTGCCTGGTGAAAGCAGCCATGGGTGGAGGCTGGGTGGCACAGCTTCAGGGATGGCCCCAGCATGCATCCCAGTGCCTGGCCATTCTGTGGGCTAGGAAGCATTTGCAGAGTCAAGCAGGCAAGCCCTGGCAGCCTGTCAGCTGTGTGGCCCACCTATGTTGCTGCTGTTGAACTATGAACAGCCACAATGCTCAGCTGGAGAGGAAGATCTCCTCCTTGTCCTACTCACCAAGAATGCTTAGTACCCTTGCACATGTTAATTACTTTACAGCCTCTTGCCATAGCAGTTAAATGTTTGCCTTTCTGAGGTTAGAAGGGCCAAGAGTTCAAAACACACAAGATGCCTGTTCCTGTGCAGGACTTGTACAGGGCAAAGCAGAACCAAATGTAGTACAGACAGACTAGATCTTGCAGATGGGGAAACTGAGTCACAGAATAGTTCAGCAACATTAAGGTAAGCTACATCCAATGTGGCACAAAGTGTGAGGTTTACAGTATATTAAAAGCATACCTAGCTTCTGAACCACAGGTCTGGGTCCTTTGCTAGTAGAAATGCTGCTAGATCATTTATTCACATACTTGCAAAGATTTTTAAATTACAAAGTAGGAAAGAAATAAGGATTAATTCTTGTGGTTACTGACATTGCCCTTTTTATTCAATGGAAATAACATCCCTGCTTTCATTCCTTTATATAGCTAACATCATCGTGGATGTCTTTGAGAAGCATGTTGTGTTTAGATATATAAAATACTGTGAGTCCAAACCCTTGGGTTGCAAGCCCAAGTTTGCAAATGGAAGACAGTTTGTCAGCTGGGAAGCAGAAGTAGGATTGTGAGCTAAAAAGATTGGGAACTTCTAACTTCACATGAATATTTTATATAAATCTTAGAGGAAAAAAAAAAAGGCATAAGGAACCAGATGGCAAAACCAAAACAAATCAATAAATACATCCTAAAGGATAGTACTCTTTTATTTATGAAAATATTAAACTATGTTTATATGATAGAATAATCAAACTGAAAGAAAACCTTATTACTTGCAAATTTGTATATGTGATGCAGCTGCAGGGAGACAAACCATTCTTGAGTGGCTGGATATGTTTCTTCTGCTTTCCTCCATTTCTTTCAAGCCTTAATTAGAGCCAGATGTTTCTTATTTCCTTTCTTTTTTTGTTTGTTTTCAAGCCTGAATGAAGTGTGGTGCCAGCAGTAAACACCATCTTTGACTTTTTATATGTTTCAGTTGCATCTGTCTGAGTTGGAGTCACAAACTAGTAAAATTCCAGCAAAGCAGGGCAGGCTTTCACTCCTGCTGTCATTCCCATCAAGAGCGGGAGATCAGCATTACTGCTTCTGGGCCTGCCACACAGGAGCCATAAAAATCCCAGACTGTGTCTGAGAACCTTATCCCCCGTAAATAACACTGAAGGCAGACTGGAATCCTGTATGCCATGAATGCAGCTTTCCCTCCCATAGTCTTAGAGTGTTGGGAATGCTTTCTAGTTACTTAATTGCTATTCAGTTGTTTAGATCTGCAGTCTATTTTCCATTTCTTCTTTCTTCTCCTCAGGGAGGCAATGGCTGGTATGTAGACACAACCATTTCTGTTCCAATTTCATGCACTTGCTGTGACATTGACCTCTAAGATACCATCCCCTACAGAATATTTTGTCATTAAACAGTAGTGGTCTATATGCAAGAGCTCTCCTTCTGAATCAAATTGAAAAGTATTCTGTAGTATTTATAATAATGTTTTTAAACTACTTTTAAAATGCATTTTCATTCTAAGAAGTGTGTCAAATATGGAAGTCCAAGAACTTCAACAATTACATAGCAAAGTGTTAGAAATTACTATTCTGAAAAAGTCATCTGAGGACAAATTATGCCTTATTGGATAAATATTAGGCTTTTTACTCCCACATATTTTGAGCAAGCACATGTTTTACCCAGAATAGATTTTAAAAGCAAGTGCCCAGCAGTTTTCCAGTTGTCTTTCTCCCTTTTAACAGATGTGCTGTTGTTACTCAGTCCTTGGAGTCAGGCTTCTTTCCACTACAGCACATGCTAAGGGGATTTTTGGATAAAAAACTACTCTGTTTTCTTCCACCAACTTCTGTACCAGTAATTCCTACCCCAACTGTTGTAGTTCAGAGGAGCTGAAACACGTGGGAGGAGGACGTTAAGGTACCAGATACACCAAAGTTTTCTTGTGCCTCAGTTTTAAGGGTGAATGAGCCTCTAGGATTGAAATTCCTTGCTGCAAATTTGTTTAGTTCAAACTAGGTTTAGATACAAGGAAAAAAAAAATATTTACAGAATATAGAACAAATATCACAGTTATTAAGTTTTACAGAGACACAGGTAATGTAAATGAGAGAAAACCACATTTAACCAGCATGATAAAACTTAAACAGGTTCATTCCCTTCTGACAGAATGGACAAAACCTTTCTTCTTCCTTCCTCCCTCACCTTACGCATGTTTTTGCCTCAGAGTAAGGCACACATCGGTGGTGCCAAAGGAGTATGCCTCTACAGCACAACCATTCCACACTACAGGCATTTTGGAACTCTAGTTTTGTCCCAGGGATGCAGATGCCCATTAGTGCTTGGAGCACACAAGGAGCAATGCTGGAGAGCACCACTGAACTTCATTTCCTGTGAAGGGACTCCAGATCCCATGCTCTGACTCCTCTCCTTGATGCAAACCTGGGTATTTAAGTTAGGATGAGCAGGTAAGATCCAAAGTGCTCTCTTGATCCAGATTAAAATGCTAGGGCTGGTTCAGCCAGTATTGTGGTCATGGACCCAGGAACTACAAGAGCAGCCTTGCCTTTATGCTGCCAGCTAGGAGATGCTCTTTTTCCCCCAGGACATCTTCCCTGTTTGTCCAGGAGGTGGTTTCAGCCTCCTTACCTTTGGGCTTCTGACTCCTTTGCAGCCCACTAACAACACTGAGTGAGCTTCCTGGGCTCAGGCAATGCCGTCCCAAGACCAGACTCCCCATACTGTGCATGACTGCCTCCCTCCATGCCTCACCCCAACACCAATGAAGCCATGCATCCACACAGGTGGAAACTCCCATTGTGAGCCAAGCTGCCACACGCTGAAGCTGGACTGTCTTACAGAAAACCAATGCTAAAATGTGCATTTTACATGATTACCTGAATGGGATAGGGCATGTATCTTGTCACCAGCTTTTCTTTGAGGTTGATCACGACAGTAAACAGTCACACTGGCAATGTGGTTGGAGACAGCTGACCCCGACCCCATCCTGGGATGTACAGTGACATTGGTACATTTGACTTTCTAATGCAAACTGGTTGATTCCCCAGTTGGTTTATTTGAAGCTACTTCTAGATTTTTAAAGTTTCTGACTGATAGTTTTCAGAAGTCTTATGCAGCTCTTTCAGATTTGTGAACAACCAGACGAAATGGGAAATTGGGAAGTGCTGACTTTCTCTCCCTTACTTGGTCCTAGAGAAATATAGAAGTTTTCATATGTACAGGTAAGTGCATCCCACTCCAAAAAACACTCTCTGTCAAATATGTAGCAAAGTGGTATCAAGCCCATGGAATGATGAAAGCAAACCATGGAACTATAATCTCTAATGAATAATCCATTTATCCCTAAAATGCAGTCTGAGAGTGGCCAAAATTATTTACTACTTTTTGTCAGGTATGGTCCCTAATTTTAATTTTAGAAACTGGTGAAAAATATGAAGAAGACAAAATCTGTAATTGCCAACATTTCTTCAAGTATCCCAGCTTTTTTCTTTCAGAATACATTTTCACCTTACAGCACAAAAAGTGTTTTGTTTTTTTCTTTAAAGGAAAAAGGGAGCAAAGTCAAATAAAATCCTAAATATTCTTATTGTAAAGCTTGCCAAAACAGAAAGATCCCATTCATGCAGTTCTGTTTACTTGGTTTCTGGCTACTCCATCATGTATGACACAGGAGACCATACCCAGATCTGGGACCTCCTTTTTCCATAGCATTTGACTTTCATGGATCGTACTCCCCACACCTCAAGAAGAGTTGCTTTCAACTGTGTTGTAAATTATGATTAAATAATAGAATCAAGGGAATTTGACAAGGCAGCACTGACCTTTTCTGAATTTGAGTGCAACTTGCTTAAATGTCTGGATGGGCTATGAGAGTAAGATGTCTATCACACCCCATAAATGCATATATTTTTTCCCCTGAAACATGACAGACATCTTATATGAATAAATCAATTTTATTTAAATAATATTACAGGCGTATCATCTTGTCTATTATAAACTACCATATAGTTTTTCAAAAGCACCGATATTTAACAATAATTTAAATTCTCTTGAGAGCAGCTACCTTTTTCTGAGTGGTGTTTGTAAACTTATCAGACTTCCCTCCACTCATTCAACTCAAGCAAAATCTGTTGCTAGTGAAATGCTGAATGTTGTACCTTCTAACTTGTAATAGTTACCTTACTGTTCCTGAGCATCTCTTTTGAACAGTGCTTGAGAAGAATGGGTAAGGTGTTCTGTGTAGCAAAAATCCACCCTGAAATGGGGTGTTTCTTTACTTTGTGGCACCAAAAATATAGCAGGCACAAAAGCATTACAAATTAAATCCAAGAGACTATCTTTTCTTTGAGGCTTCAGGATCTGTTTTTCCTTGCATTTCTTCAAGCCTAATAATGCAATGCCACTTTCTCCTATGCAAAAAGAGAGTTTTTGCAAGAAGCCTGCCCTACAGTTCTGTGTCACAGACTGCATTAGCATCCAGGTTGGGCTTCTTTAAAAGCATCTTTGCTAAGCATGGTTGCACCAAAACCAGCAGAGGTGTCTGAGGGGCTTATTTGTTCAGTTGTCTGATCGTTTATGGGAGGTTCACAGCAGGGAGACAGAGGGAGATACAGGTGATACCTCCCAGCAGGCTGAGAGTCCTGCTCATGTTTTCTCCAAAGAAAATGCACAGACCTGCAGCCACTGCTGGATGTAAGGACAGAGCCAGAGCCACCAGGCTGAGGCAGTCATAGGGGGAACTGTCAGACAGCCACTCTTCTGGCCATGACATTCAAGTACTGGCACGTCTTGTTTCTGAAAAAGCAGTTTTTTCAAAAGGAGAGTTTGCTGAGCACCCTCCATGATCCCAAGTCACTCAGATCATTGAATCCCATGAGGCTCACTTTGCCGACTGATTTGAGCTTATCACAACAGACTTCTGTAATAATTCCCAAGTTCTCTTTGATACATAACCATTGTCTTCACTCCCAGCACTGCAGAAGCTTTGTACCCCAGCCATTCTAACCAGAAAAAATTCTGCCCTTTAAAATAGTCCCAACAATTTACAAACAAGAATGATGCGGCACAATGAAGGCAAGATTATAGCTGGGTGTAATGGCACACTGTATTTCACCAGTGTATCCCTGCTGCAATTAACAGGTAAGCTCCTCAGCAAACCCATGAATTTTCCCTCTTGCTTATGCCGACAGAAAATCTGATTTTAATGGAATCACAGCAGTGAAACTCAAGTCTTAGATTTGCAGAGTGGAGTAAAAATTAATTCAGAGTTTATAGTGAGATCAATGTAAAGCTGAGACGTGGAGCTACAAAAATGCCATACCAAAACCTAGCTTACGAGAATGTCCTGAGACAGGCTTCATTAAAGTTCACCACAATCTCCAAGACCCTTCAGAGAAAGTACTGAAGAAGGGAAAACAATTATTAAGAAAAGTCATCTTTGCTTAGCAAATTGTAGTTTCCCATTTTACATTTGTAAATGTAGAAATGTCTGTAAGCCAACTATTCTTGCTTTCCAGAGTAGGTTCGTGTGGATAATTTGATACCTGGTTACAAGTGCCACTTCACAATACTTGGCAAAGATCTAAAATAATCTAAAAAATTACCAACTGAAGTCTTCTAAGTGTTCTAAGAAAGCTCAGCCAGTTTATCACGCTTTTCTTCTGAGGTTATCCCTTTAGTTTGGAGATACAGCACCTTAGTATTTGTACAGTATCAAATATATTTATCAAGAAGAGCAGTGAAGAAACTGGCATTGTTCCTGCCTATGAGAAACAAAGCACTTTCTGAAGATGTCCTTCAAAATAAACAGCACCACTCATTTTGGAAAGGCATTGATAAATCTGGCAGTCTAAAATTCAGCATTAATAGCATGTGCAGCTAATTTATGTCCTTGAAAAAGGGGACATAAAAGTTAGATCTTTAAAATGAAATGAATGTTTATGTTGCATTGAAGGTTAAACAGCTTTAGAAAAAGTCTTTACTTCCCCCCCCCCCACCCCCCCCCGGGAAACCTTTGAGCTACAAACTATATTATTACCTAAATTAAGCAACCTGCTTACTGCAATTAGTAATTTTATGCTACTAATTTTTCTGGTTCACACTGGAAAAATTTAAAGGAAACTCAGAAGTGGAGAGATCAGATCATCATCTACCAGAGTCCAGCTCTGAATTCCCTTAGGAACATCTGGAAATATTTGAATAATTGAAGAAACACACTTCCACAGCACCAGACCTGATGAACTGGCACTATTTGAACAGAATTTGCTGTCCTGCATTAGCCTGTTTCTGAAAATAATAATAAAATAATATCTTTAGAAGGAGTTTTAAAGGGAAGGGGCTGTTTTCCAGAATGACCACCTTACCATGACCACCTTACCACTGATGGATGTGTAAAATGGCCTCTGGCCACCAGCGTGCGTCCCATGCCCACTCTTCTGTAAAAGAGAGTGTAGGTGCTGCTGTACCACAAAAGACTGCCCTTGGCAGTCTTTTGAAAGACATATTTAGAGCCAGAGTGATGATTCAAAAGTCTGCCCCTCAGAGACAGTGTGCTTACATACAACATCATTTTCTGATGACTTTTGCCACATCAGTTATTTCCCTTTTGTTGAGGTTGGATCGCATCCTAAACAACATCGAGCGTGGGGGAGAGCACCCTGCTTTTCAACAGATCATCTTTTAACATAAAGCCACAAGCAGAGACACAGAGGTGTTATAAAAGACAGCTGCAAAACTCTGATTTTTCATCTTGTTCTACTCCTTCCAGGTCTGCACAGTTATTTATGCACAGTTACTTATGCACAGTTATTTGCAGGGCAACAAATGCACTTACTTGAACACCCTTATGGGGTGTTATGGAAACTTGTTATGGAAACTTATTATGGAAATTATGGAAACTTGGGTCCATTCGGCAGCAGCCGAAAAGCATTTTGCTTTGCTATTAATGAGGCAAACACACAGACTTCATCATGCCACCTTATCCAGTCCAAGTCTGTCTAATATTAGTCTGGTTTTCTTTGAAGCACGTGGTAAGCAAGGTACTAGTGCAACTGCTACAAATCGATACCAAGCTTACCCCCCACAAATAAAAATGTAATTGTGCAGATGTAGACAGTACTCGTGGATGATATTTGCATAGCAAGTTGTAGTAAAGAATGAATAAGATGTCAAAAAAAATCTATAAATGAGGTATCAGTTAGCCTAATGGTAGAGCAGGTAAACTAGTCAAGCCATATTCATACTAAATTTCATCTTCTGATTCCTGATCTCGTTCAGATGTCTTCAGTAATCCCATTTCCATGGACTGGGACTGTTTAACCTTTGAACGAACTGCCCTGAAAACAACAAAACCGAGAGTTGTCAATAGTAACTCAAAGGCTTATCTGGCCATTTTTACATGGTTAAAAACTGTTTAACCCTTGCATCTCATCAGGGAGTTAGGATGACTGATGTATGAAGACTTGTAGTGGCCCACTGTGGAAGACATTGTAAAGATGTCTTCTGATTTCAAGCAGAATCTGGGCAGTATTTAACCACAGGACTTGGTTGTAAATAGCTGCACGTTAGAATGAGTGACAAGGGTACAATGCAAACAGGTACCATGACATACGTATGTGCTATCTTTAATGATACCACCTGAATATACTGTTTGTAAGAGATGCTGCAGCAGCCACCATTTCCAGCATCAGAAGGGATGTAGGATTGCTGTCACCTACTCTATAGTTGCCACCCTTTACACAACAAACCAGTTACCCAGCCTTGAATGTCAGTTCCTTTCAGACCAAGATCCAAAAAGAACTGGCACCTCAGTTCTTGCAAGACTGCAAGAGCTACATGTGACCAAAGCCTGATTAAATAGGGCTATTAGGATGGTAAGGGTAAACTGAGAGGTGAGAAGCATGTTTAGGACAGTGCAGGCAAAATTTTATCAGCATTAGCACTGGCCAATGCGGAAAAAGGCTAACTTTAAAAATTGAGAGGATGAAACTGGCTAGTGAAAAAGAAATCAGGTCTGATCACAGGAAATTGCTAGCAATGAAACCTGTCCAATAATCTTCAAAGCCACGAAGCCTGCTGACTAAGTCACTTGGAATTAGAGGTGATCAGTGGGAGAGAAGATGCTGTAGGAAAAAAAAGCTTCTCCTACTTCTAACTTCATATGCACTTACATATGTGGAACACTATCAAAAAGAGCTCCTTTTAAGTGAGAAGCATTAACCTGTCAGAGCTGTACTTCATGAATATTTTTCCCCTTTCTACTGAAGCAGTGAGTCATGTTGTCGTTATTGATTAACAATACCTATTTTTATTTTACCTGGCAAGACAATTAATTACTTCGTAGAAAGCTTTTGATTTGTCAGTGAAACTTTTCTAAAATTAAGCTTCTACTATACTAAATAGACAAGTCTCCAAAGTTTTCATGTTTCAAATAACTTACCAACTGACAATTGTATAATTCACTGCAAGTATAAGAAAAGCAAAAGCATAATGCCAGCAGTAGCACATGGTCAGGAACATCATATTGGTATGATCCATCTGATTCCACTCTGGGCTCCCATTTGGGGGATAAAGCACAAAGCCAATCTGTAATAAAATAATAGATATTTAGCAAATGTCATTTGATGTGTATCCTTTGCCGTATCATGTTTTATGCTACCTATCACAAGGCAGACATTTCCTTTTTTTATAGTGCTGATTATTTCCGTGGTTATTATTAAAAACAATTTTGCAGTCACACTCAGATGCAATGGATCATTTTACACAGTTCTCTGAAGAAGTGCCTTTGAAGATGCAGAGCCAGACCCAGATACCCCTTGCTCTTGCCCAGAGAATTAAGGACCCTGTCCAACAAGTCCCACAACAGTCACAGTTATGTACTGTAAGGAAAGGGGCTGGTGCTCAGCCTTGTATGGTCTGGACTGCAAACACATCACCAACAGGAAAGCCTGCCCGGCCATTTTCACTGACTCACTTCTTCCCAACAGTGTCTGGGAATGTGCTACATGGTTCTGAAGGTGAATAATAAATTAATAAATAAAGGTGAACATAAGTCTATTTCTTCTGGGCCATCCAGGCATCAGGTTTTGAAATTACTTAAAAATGGAGCTCTCTTATCCAAGGCTATAAGGTCATGTGAAATACATAGCTAATTTTTATATTCAGAGCAGGGAAAGATCAAATTCGTATGAATGCATCAGCTGGGAAACTAGTAATCCTGTGGCTACACGGGGGTCTGCATGACAAGCACTGGTCCTCTGTACTGCATAATACTCTTCAGAGTCATGGCTCAGCAGTTCAGCTGAGAATTTAGGAGCTGGAAAGAGGAGAGGAAGGAGGATGGGAGGAGTACATTTTGCATTTCCATGAAGAAAATTCAATGAATGAGGGTGTTGATGATGCAGAAAGAAAGCCCCTTTACTTTCTACAAATCTGTCATGCTGCAGCCAGTATGTGGTTTTCAGTCACACATACGGTTGAAGTCTGACGCGGGTGTGAAAAAAGCCACGCTTAAATTGCTTGTATTTTTAGTTCTTCAACTTTTCACTTTGAAACAAAAAACACATTGTCTCCAGAGCTAAAGAAATAACTTGTTCTAAAATTAGACTGGGCAGGCAACAAAGAATAAATGGTTGCATCTAATTCCTCTTATGTAAAACTTCTTAAATCACCAACAAAAATTTTGCAAACAAGAAAATAAACCACCAAGAGCTACAGCACCAGGTTCTTGAGTTCGCTTATAGAAAAATACTGCCATTGAGGAGGTCTGTTTTCTTGCCAGAGCAAGTATTTAAATATTTGATCTGGTGCTGAGTGTCCAGTTCTCCTAAGGAACTGCAAACATTTTTATTCATCATGTCTGGCCAGCATATAAAAAAGAGAAGCCAGTCTAGACATGCCGGAAAGAAAAATCACTAGAGTGACCTCAGTTCTCCACTATAAGATGAAACACAGATCAGCACTAGCGCTCTTATTTCTTTGTTACGAGATCACAGCAATTCATTAAATTCTTTCTCTTGTTCTGACAGTAGATACAGCGTCACTATCGAACATCTGTTAATTGGATAGAATCACAAGTAAGTGAGGGCATGGAAACTGCGTTTTGAAGAGTCCTTTTGGGAGCTACATCTTTGAAATATCACAGTTTCAGCTATTTTTTTTCTTTTGCTCAGTTTCCAGAGCCCTGGAGAAGCAGGAGCCTTTGGATCACCCAGTTTCTTAATGTGGATTGGGAGCTTAAATATCTTTTGAGCTGGGCAACATCTATGAGTGCATTGCGTCGCCCATTCAGTACTCTGCTGGGCACCCATTCACTGCTCCAGCGGCTGACTGGAGATTGTCTTCATAAAGAACTGCATATATTGCTGGGCTCTAAAATCACTGCCATTTGACTGGCAGATTTGGAACAGGATGTTATAGGGGTCAGAGGGAATGGTCAATGATGGTAGCAAGGGAGAGCTCAAGAAAACCTCCTTAGCTTTTTTATTGATAAAATGCACAAGAAGTAAAATGGCTTCTGCTTTTTCTTCTGTAAAATTGATATGAGGAATACTTTTATCTCTTTAAAGGAACATTGAGAGTGCCTTGTTTTCTATGAGTCCTTTTAGGTCTGTGTTTAAAAGGCATATTATATCCCCTATGAAACATCTTCAAAGGGCTAAACCACTAATTTTGGTGAAGGAAGAAGTTCCTAAGGCAGAAAAGTGACCTACCTGCCAGAACCAGCTGCCTTGTAATATGCAGAGGCTTGTACGAAGCATCTCTAGCACAATACTGCCACGGAAGAAAACTTCCAGAAATATGCAAACAGCAGCTCCAAAGATAGCAAACAGCAGTAACTGATGAACATGAACATCCAGCATGGCTCTCCCATGAAGATGGTAGCAAAAGAGAAAACCTGGAATAAATTTAGCATTTAGTTTAAGGATTCACTTGTAATCTCCCTGCATCTGCTTTTAGAAAACAGTGAACCTTTAGCATTTTTCTTTATGCCAGTATCTTCTTCTTAGTGAACTTAGTGAACATCTGGAACTAGCAGCAATTTTTAGGACTAAATGCTTACGTAGTATGTACTTCCACTCTTGAGCTCAGACCGGGAAATTGCATGGGAAGTTGTAGCTCTGTAACTTTTTGTTTAAAATACATTAACAAAAAGTCTCATACATCTGTTTCTGCAGTGTAATGAGGGATGCTATGAGATATGCTGTGGGTACAGAAAACACAAAATGAGTGTCTTCAGTGCAATTTCGACATGTGATTGCTGTACAAGTAAATGCACTCCAACAAGTTGTGTGCCATGTGTGTACATACATTGAAGCACATACTTGAGCTACTGAGCACTTACCCAAAATAGTCCTGTGCTGCTATTTTTATAACATTTCTGTTGCTATCTAAGCCAGCTAGGAAAGCACAGATGCACCTTTAGGATGTGTGATCATGCTGCGCTGCAGTGCCATTTAAGGAGGACCAAGACTGATCTTTTTTAAGCATTTCAGGGAGTTAAACACCCAGCTCCTGTAACCTCATTCTTTAAGGCTGATTTGAGATTCCCAGACCCAAGATGCATACCCCTGTGCAAGTTTCACATACACTTCTGCAACTGACCTTCAATAAACACTGCTAAGGAAAGCATCATCCTGTCCATGGCCACTGGCAGTGCATTGGTCCCATGAGCCACGATGTCAACCAACCCTGAAATGCCATAGAAGAGGTACATGGTGGCATGTTGCCAGTTCATGAGGTGATCCCAGTGCTTTTCCTCATAATTGTACAGCTTCAGATGAGGTCCATCAGGAACAAACTGCTCAGCCACCATTCCTGCACATGAAATGAGAAGTATAACTTTTTGTCCTGATGCTTAAGGTGATGATAAGTCTTTATACAAACAATAGAGGAAACAATATATCCCCATGCAGCATAACACCAGTCAATCTGAGGTTTAGCCTGGCTTCCTGAGGATTGCTCTGGGTGATTGCTATGTTTTCCTCCTTTCTGCCCAGTTCAGCCATTTGCAATAAAGTTTTTAACATATCCAACTCAAGTGAAAATGCACAGAGGCCTCAAAGATATTAATGTTATATAAATTTACAAGAAAATAGGCAATGGGTGGAGGAGAGGTGAAATAAGATGCTTTGCTGAGGGAAAGACCACCGAGTGAGCTCAAGCATATATTAAGCATCACATAATTCGGAGAAGAGGAAGCCAGGGAAAACCAGGCTTCATTTCCGCTCCTGGTTGGACTATCCGCATCTCGCACTTTCCAGCAGCAAACAGCTGTTCTGAGCTGCTTTTTTTTTCCTAACAATTGCTATTGTAGTAGTCCTTCAACTGAATTTTTCAGCTGCCTTTTCTTGTGGTTCAAACATGAGTATAACACATGCTAAAGTCCCCAAAAGAAAGACTTACCATTTCAGTCCTGTACGATGTGCAGGATGGCAGAGTTCAGACTCTTAATTCAAAGGGGATTTTTCCTATAAAGCCATAAAAGGAAATCCCTCCACTATGCAGTTATTAAAAGTCCCATGAGAATGTATACCAAGTTAGTATTTGAACTGCTGCTCCATTGCCTCCCTTACCTTGGCCCCTCAGTGTCTTACTAACTAGCTGCAGTACTCCAGCAAGAGAAAAGCTGCTTTTAGATACTTTATATAATCAGTGAAGTTTAGGAAGGGTTTAAAATGTATTATGCTTTAAAATATTAAAGTTAAATGCATTAAAATTTAAAAATATTAAAGTTAAATACATTGTTAATAAAGCATGGGCCAGCATCATGCTGTATAAGTAGATATGCTACAGTGCAAATACAATACTTTTCCACCTTTATTTCAAATTTCCTAACACAGAAACAGCAGGGTTTACTCTTTCTGCTACTTTTACTCTTTGTCATTGCCAGGCTTTCTTGTCCACGTTTGTGAATTGAAATTACCATATGTTAAAATAATAGCTTTTTGTTTCAGGGTGAAAATAAAACGCTAAATGAATGTTTTAGCTGCTAAGCTACCTCTAGACACTGACTGGGAGATCTGTACGAAAGACGTCCCCACTCACACCTCAAAATGAATGCTATTTTTTAGGTTTCAATAATTTTTTAAGGCATATCAAAGTCCTGTACACACAATATCACTTTGGAGCTGATCTTGAGGAAAAGCAAGAACAAGATTTTGGCACAGCCTGCACCTTGATCAGAAACCAAGCAACTCTGAGCATCTAAAGAAGAGTAGATAGATAGAATATAAAAATCTAAAAATACTAAAAATTAAGATCCTTTTCAACTTGAAAGCTACATGTACTGAGCTCCCCAGGCCCCCTGTTACTTAGCTTACTTAATCTAGAAAGATAAATTGCTAACGTACAGCCTGCTGGAAAGTAAACAAGAACTAGGCACTTCCAGTTGGCTGCACAACTCACTAAACCATCCCCGTGGCTTTGTACCCAGGCCAGTCCACATCAGAAGGAGAAACAGGCCACCACCGCCACCCTGTTGCAACAGTCCTGCAGCAATAGCATCTGGAGTTCAGTCTTTCTTTGTGAATATTTTCACTTTGAATGACATCAGTGGAGAAGCATCTGCATTTACATGTTTTATCAATAACTCAGTTGAGACTAATGACATCTGAGATGGTTGGATTCAAAACAGAAAAGCAATACCCCCCCAGTCTGGTGCCCCCAGTCCGCATGTAAGAGCCCCTTGCCTAAATATCTTTTATCCCTCCCTGAAGTAGTGAACAGTATATGAACACTCAGGTGGACCATCTGTGAACTAGGAGACCTCAAAGAAGCTCCAGAAGAGAGCTATAGATGGAAACCCTGTTACAGTCATAACTATGTAATTAATAGCAGTAGCCCCACTAGTTCTTAGATTCTTGGTGTTTAAAAGTCAACATACCAAAACACAATGAGATGTTTTATTAGAGGAAAAAAAATAGTGTTAAAAGATATAGCCTTTTCATTATCAGCCCACCTTACTTACCGATCAGGGCAAAGACAGCTTTGATAATCCCCTCAACAAACTCCAGGCGCTGAAATCCTGCCCTGGAACCAAGGTAGCAAGCGTTCTTGTTTTTTCGACAGGAATACTTCAGTGGATACTTCACTGACCACCACAAGCCAAAAAGAAGGAAAAAGCTTCCAGGGAGGGCATGCCCTTTGAAATTGCCCATGGTTTACTGCTAGGCAATACCTGAAGGTGAAATAGATGCAGATTGATTATGGGAGTAGTAAGAGAATTCTGTGGGTTATAATTTTAAAAAGTATCTCATTGCATAGATCATTAAAGTATCATTGAATTAAGTACTCACACTTTATTTAAAAATAAATTTGGGTATTCATCTTCCCTGCCTGTTCAAAACACCCAGCCAGTCTCCCCAGTTTCATAGCTTTGCAGAAGCAAAGTAAGAGACCCAACTTCAAGGCAGCTGACCCGAAATGCATAGTTGGCTGTTGGCAAGTTGAGAGAAGAAAAGCCATAGTGCACTATATCATGCTGTTGAAGTTAGACTAGCAAAGGAGAGACTCAAATATTCACAATTTGGTTCTTTCACCTTTAGAGGTTTTTTTTTTTTCCCCTCACTCCACAAACAGAAATCAAGACAATACTTGATTGAGGGAAATCCAGGTTGTATACATATATGATGGGTAGCTATTCACTAATAAATTTCAATCAGATGTCTTGTTACGATTTACAAACATCAAGTCATTCTCAATATTTGATAGGTGAGTTATGCACCCACAACTAGATACACATTATCAAGTAACTGAGTGATAAGGTTATTAGTTGGTCAGTGTTTTACAGTCATTTAAAAGCAGTGCCATTAATAAAACCTAGTAATTCTGGTCATCATCGAAACTTTTAAGGAGAGCTAACTTAGCTTTAATAGCTTCTTTGTTAAAGTGACAGTTCTAACATTAAATTGCAATTTTTCTTTAAGTTATTATAAACTGAGTTATTGCACATCATGACCCAAAGGCATACTAAATCTTTGCAGGGGCAAAAATCAAGAATAACCACTTTAGAAGCATTGGCAATCTGTATTTTCTGATATTATTGTTGCTGATTTATAAATCCGATTGCCATACTACACTGTAGCCATCTGGTTGTGAATAGAATATGGAGGCTCTGGTATATTTTTCTTTCCAGTAAGTATTTTCTATGGTCAGCTCTGCATAAGAAGTTTTAAACTGTGGCTTGTGGGCCATGCAGTACTTGCAGATGGTTCACGTAATGCTGTCTAGTCACGTAGTGTGAGCCTTTTCCTGTTTCTGGAGGCTAAGCTCCGCTGAAAGCATTATTTTGATTTTTTTTTAAGAAGAGAAACTTTTACACATGCATGGGTCCTGAAGCTGCCATAAGACTATTACCCAACTGCATGAGGAGAGGTGGCCTATATAGCCACAAAGGAGAATTAAAAATATACAATTGTTCATGTGTAGTGTGAGGCAGGCTGTGATTTAAACAGGGATGCTGAAGAATGTCCTGTCCCTGCTGCCTGTCCCTTCCTCTTCCAGAGCTGATCTCTCCCAGTCTAAGTGCTACAGAAGGGGAGGGGTGAGCTTTAAAAGCTTTCCCTGGATAAAACTCCATATATCTAATTTCTAGGGAAGTATTACTGAAGTGCAAGAAAAGGGAAACATGATATTGGTTGCCTAAGCAAGCCCATTTCTGGATGTGTCCTCACAGGTATTGCCAAGTGCTGGCATTTGAGAATACCTTTTCCTTCATGCTGGAAGAAAATCATGCTGAGGTGGCTGCACCAAGCTCAGGGACGGCTCCTGGGGAAGCAGCACCTGCCAGCTGTGGGGCAGCCAAAGTGGGAATGAGGGACATGTTCATGTATTCTTACGAAATGTAAAGGACTCTACTTGGGATTTCTGCTGTCTGGCCAAGGGCTTCTGCATGCCACTTGTCTTCTGTTAAGTAGGAAAGTAAGGGTGCCATGCCCAGAGCTGTTGTGCGGGGCTTTGCCTCATCTGGTGGCTGGCTGGGCGTCCTGATCAGGGCAGCAAAAGCTGTGAGGAGGAGCAAGCAACGACAGACCTGGTAGGCAGCTCTCAGCACGGGCCCCTAGCCACCAGGATGATGATGACCACCTCCATCCCTACTCACAAAATGCTGAATTAATCTCTAAACCTACCTGGGGCTGAGCATGTGTTAGTAGTGCTAACTCAGCCTGCTTGTGAGCTGAGCATCTCTGGTCCTAGCCCAGGGTGGGCTGGGAAGTGCAGGAGGAGGAGGTGTCAGTCCAAGGGTTGGGAGAGCCTTTCTCTGCTTCCTCTGCCTCCCCCAACAACCTGAAAGCTCTGCTGGGTTTATGCCTGTTTTGGTTGCAGTTGGGAAAAATACTGCTCGGTCTTGAGCAGCCTATAGCACAGCCAGGCTTTAAGTGATGTGGCTGGGGGGCTTAGCCCCACAGGTTAGGCCCAGCCCCATGGTGTTGCTGAAGAGGTACCTCATTCGGGGACATCTTTAGTTCAAAGAATCTGTCCAGCTTGTGCATCACTGCCAGTACTCACTGCACTATAGTTTGCTTCAAAAAAGAGCAGTACTAATGGAAGCTGAAGTTTTAGACAGTCACTTAAACTGTGCTTTAAACTTTGAAATACTTATTTTGCTTTGAAAGCCTTAATTTCTGGTTCTTCTAAAACTTGCTGGCCTGAAAGGCATTGTAGCACATTGTTTTTTCCCCTTCTTTGCATGAAAGGAAGAGGGGAGGAGTTGAGAGTGGCCTTTCCCGACCATATGTCTGATCTCACTGAATACCATTCATTAGAAAGACTTTATTCATTAGATATTATTCGCCACAGCCACTGAGCATTCTAAATAGAAAGATTTCCCCTGTACCTCACATCACCCACATCAAAGTGAGATACTGGATTAAAAAGGTAAATTAAACCCGTGAAAAGCCTCTCTCTTTTTTTTTTTTAAGAGTTCATTTGACTCTTATTGCAGAGTACAGCTGCAATAAGAGTCAAATGAACAACAGTGTGCTAATGGCATTTGTAGTGCACAGTATACAAAACTTCAAAAGAAATTCTCAGTCTGTAAATTCACACCTGAGTTAGCTAGAGCTCTAATCACTGCAGGATATTTCTGCCCTAAATCTGGGTAATCCACCAAGATACTCTGTTTAAAACTACTTTTTGCTTTTAAGAACAAGGGAATAGAATTCTGATACAGCAGCTACTGTTGCATATATAATATAAACAAAACAGAACCAGAAAAATTGATGTTTTGCTATAAGCAATACAATCACATCTTTTTCACTTTAGACAGTGTAAACTTCAGTTTGAGTTCATCCAAAAATGTTGGGGATTATTTGTGGGATCTCTCTAGAAAGAGACATGTCAGACCTGAGAGCCAGCTGTTGTGGCACAACTTTGGGACACTGAATCTCAGCACAGTGGGCTTCAGAAAGAATTTACATGAATGATACTTTAAAACCTTAGTAAACTTGAAAACATTATGACAGAAATCGCCTTACACTGATTAAACTTCGAATTCATTAATTTTCTCTTACCAGGCTTGAGAGTTTATTTCAGTAAGGCTAGAAGTCACCTAGCACCACTCACAGTTTTGATGTGACTGAGAAGTTTTGCCTGCAAGTAAACCAGGTGATATCGCATGGTTTGGGGGCTTAATATGACACTGAGGGAGCCAGCCAGTTATGGTATCTCAGATGTTATTTATTGGATAAAGATGGCATCAGCATGTTATGACAATACTTAATAAATTTGAGGGTTTATTTTTTTACAGAGCTTTATCCCATAAGGTAGCAAATAAATCACAGGAGAACTGAAGTTGTAAGTTGTGCAAATTCCAGGCCCTCTTTTATCCTCAGTGACTTCAGGGCCAGAGGTGCTGGCAGAGCCTCAGCCACGTTCTCGGCAGCAAACCTTCCTTGCTGCCCACCACTTTCCCTAAAGTGCATCATCTGCCAGAGAGTCAAGTAGAGAAAATCCTGAGGCTGCCCCACAGCTGAGTACCATGAGCTCTGGGTTTGGCCATGCAGGATCTGCCCATGCTCCCTCCACTGCCCCTCAAAGCCACCCAGTCACACCAGGTGCTGCATGTGTAACTGCAGTGGGAGACCTGCTTGCACAGCCTCAACCCTAACCAGATCTTGCTCCTAACCTCACCAGGCAATGCCGGTGCTGGTGCCTACGAGAGACATACAGACAGACAGCATCACCCGGTCACAGTCCTTGCCATGGATGACAGAGTTTGGCTTTCCAGCAGCCGTATACCGACTCCCTGACCATTGCTGATCAGATTGCCCCTGTTACCTGCTCTGTGCACCCCCAGGATCCCTGCCCAGGGGCCCATGGTCACAAGGCAATTGGAGAAAAAGGTAATGAGGTGTAAATATGGCAATAAACAAAATTGTCAAGGTAGTTTAGAAATTCTAACTACCAGGCAACGTTGCTGCAGCTGATTGGAATGAGGAGCAAGAATAATTTACAGCTACCTGCTACCTGTGAATGTGACATGCTTTTTTTTTTTTTCACATCTGAGAACTCCAGGCATGATTTTTCTTGCAATAATCACAGAAAAGTCTGCATGATTGAGGCTTTCCCAGCAATTAGAAAGCTGCATAGTATTGCACAAGTGCTTTACACGCCAACTTTGCCAACCAAATGCGGGTTGTTGATGTTTGCCTACAAATTCCCTATGTAGCAGTAATGCTTTGTGTGCCTGGGATGTTCATCCCTTGGCTGATGCTGTATCTTACTCCTTGGAGTCAGAAGGGAATAGTGGATCTGCTGGCAAGGGACAGGATGAGCAAAGGCAGTTTCTGAGTGAGCATTCAAGAAAAGGTGTGCATTTTTGTGGGTATTAAAAGCTGTCTTTTAGTCCTGAAAAGTACTTCACTTACACCAGCAGAAGCATGAAAAGCATGCAAGAAACAGACTTACATGACTAATTTAAATGCTTTCCAACTTTCTGGGGAGGAATGTTTCCTAACATCTACAAGTTTGATTCCCGACCTCTGGAGGCCACCCATGTGGGGACTAAGGCAAAACTTGCAACTCATATGGAGAAACTAGCTATACCACTTGGTTACTTAGATGGCTTCTTGAAGTGCTAGATTAGTTCCCTTCTTCCTCCTTCTTCCCTTAAAAAAAGCCAGAGGCTCAGGCAGTGTAACCTCACTGGATGGAGACGCAAGTGGTAGCTCAGCCAGACCCTGCAGCAGGCAGCTTCCCTTTCCTACACATTCTCCTGCCACAGCAGTATGCCTTGCAATTTCCTGTGTTTATCAAGCCCTGCGGGATGTTAAAGAGGACTGTCGACCAGAAATGAGGGTTTTTTTCCAGAAATGACACAAGTTATGAGGCCACAGACTCACACTGCTGCAATACATTCATTTCTGCTACAGAACCATATGATAACAAAAGTTAAATACAAAGATGTGTTCACATCAGTGAATTTACTGCAATGGTAAAACTGTGCTAGGTTAGAAAAAAATTATGTAGAGTTTATAATATTTGATAGAAAATGTTTTTATCCATAACAGCTGCAGGAATTGATCATGATGTCAGTGAGAATAATGCACCCAGATAAGAGGAGGAAATAACCCATTTGCAAACACTTCCTAATCAGTGCACAAGTTACGATCATACAGCTTTGACTGAAAACTGGAATCCAGCAAAGTTGAAGGCATCTAGGAGAAAGAAAATCACAAACATGTTTAGTTCAGTACCAAAGCTTCCTACTTGCAGTTAAAGATGTATTCACGAGGCAAGTGCCTTTTATCCTGCAGCCATTAAATTGTAAATATCATGGAGACCCACACCAAGCTGAAAACCAATGCCTTCTGTAATTACTTTATTCACTAAATGCAATACTGATTTCATGTGATGACTAAAAACCATTCAGCAGCTACAGCCCCACATTTCCAGATGAGATCACTGCTCTGGTGTTCAGAAAATACTCAGCTGGCACCTACAGGTCCTTCAGAATTAAACTGGAACTAAGTACTGTATATGCTAATGAAAGCAGGACTCAAGACTTCTTGAAATGCTAAAAAATAACAGTACAACCTTGATATTTTTGGCTTAAGGGTGTGGGAGATAAGGATTTTCCAAATAAAAAAAAAAAAAAGGGAAGAAAAAGAAGTCATGAATAGGCATCTCTGAAGCCTGTAATAGAAGAATTCAACCCTTGGTAAAATCTTCAGGCCTACAAGACAGGGATGAAACCCAAAAATCCCAAAGAGGTAATGTCCAGAAATCTATTTACTGGCCTAAGAAAGGAGACTCCAAGAAGCAAACTCTCATAGTGCTGAATTTGGGCCCACAACCTGAACTACTCTATTTTTTTCAGTGCCTTGCATCTGTCAACAACTCCTTCTTCCCAGATACTTGTCTTTCTCAGTCCGTTGAGTGATCTTCACTGTGTTTTTTTATCTTTCATTACCCTCGGTTTTCTGGCTTTTTCCACATTCTCTGTGCATCTGCTGACTCTATTTCTGCTCCCATAGCCAAGCAGGCTATCTCCAGGGGTTATCCAGGGACAACAAACACTCCTTAATGATCTTACCATTGGCTCTTGGTATCAGAGCAGCTGCTAGTCTGTGGATGTGATATTTTTTTTGTCTTCAGGACTGCCAAGTTGAAGCCTTTTATTCAGATTACCACAAACTCAAAAAACATACACACACATTTAAAAAAATAAAATAATTATAAAAAAAAAAACCCTTGTAATTGTATGGGATACAATAAAAGTCATATTTTCCTATGAAAGATTCATAGTTTCTTTATTGGCCGTAAAACCTAGCATTGCCTGAAATAAAGGGTAAAATATCATGGGTATGTGAGTAAACTATTGCAGGTATGAGAGTGCCACCTCCTGCAGGAGGATGTTTGGCTTCAGCCATAGAAGCCATTTCCCTGCCCCTAGGAGCCCAGCGGTAGCTGCTACTTCCTGCAGGGTGACCTTCCAAGCTGTCCCCTGTGCAGAGCAGCAGTTTCCCTCCCCACAGAGTCAGAGCAGACTGCTGCCCTGAAAGTGAGGTGCTGCTGGTGCACAGCTCCTCTCCTCCCAAGCCAACAGACTGGAGCAAGGTTCAGATTGCGTGCAGCAGCGGCTGAGCACTGCCGGACAGACGGCGTGGTGGAAGGACGAGCTGCAATATCCCACTGCTGTGCTGCAGGAGCTCTTCATTGACATACAAGAATGGCTCCCCTTTCCAGCACTCAGTGCTGAGCTCAGCTAGAGCTATTAGCGCTTCCTGAATTGTGCCAGCTAGTGTAATTCCTATATGCTCTCTTTTTATAAGTCAATACCTTTTATTGTCTTTAAAACAGTTGGAGACATTTCAATGAACAACGTCTGCAGGACCCTAGGTATTCTTGAAGGTCCATGGTCAAGCAGAGGCCACACAAGTAAGAAGATTGTTCCTTCGAGACCTTAACAAAAGCAGTTTTGTAGGGTGTAAGCCCTGGCTCCTCCTTGTAGTTCCAGATGTGCTCACCTACATGTTCTTTGCTTCCTGATAGATAGGCTAGGAAAATGTCAAGAGAGTGAAAGTTTGATATATCTACTGATGATTTAGGGAAATGAAATAAAATATGGTTTGGTCTTTATTGGCATCCCTTTATGGACCTACAGTGTCTTAACAATTGAGCCAGGGCTTCAGTGGAACAATCTTGTAAGACAGCAAAGCTGACAGGACCACCAGACTATGACAAATATTCATGATAAATAGAGGTAGCCACCCAGGCTGTGAAAGATCCTGCATTTGGCACTTACAGAGCTCTTTACAGACTGTTAGAAGTTGCTGCAGTTGTTATGTTTCCAAATACTTCTTGATGACAAGA
Source organism: Strigops habroptila (assembly GCF_004027225.2). Lineage (NCBI taxonomy): Eukaryota > Metazoa > Chordata > Aves > Psittaciformes > Psittacidae > Strigops > Strigops habroptila. Next base: position 19,645,080 of record NC_044278.2, read on the forward strand.
AGACACAACCCCCCAAAAAAGAGGGGGAAAGAGGAGTCTATTGAGAAAACTCCATGTTTGAATGGTCTAAAAAGGTATTTTCTGCCTGAAAGGAAGCCAGATCTGAAAGAGAAAAGCAAGGAATTCTGTTCCTGGAGAAGGACAAGTCTGACCACAATATAGTTATAATTCTTTGGTTGCAAGGGTTGCTCCCTTACCATAACTACCAGTGACTGTGCAGAAAAGGCATTAAGATTTCTCTTCATTATGTACAGTACTAGATAATGGGGTGACTGAAGCCTTTGAATGGGAAAGTGGAATGTTACAAAGATGGCTCTGGTTTAAAGAATCACCAAACTCTAACAAAATGTGGTAAGCAGAAGCATGATGCTGTGCTGAGCCTACTAGTAAGCTTTCAGTGTAAGGATAGTCTCAAGTTGACAAAAACTGGAAGGGAGCTCATCTCAACAAATGCAAGAGCATTAGTAAGTCTGTGATTGTGTTCATAGGAAGGACTCAGTTTTCTTACCAAAAAATATTAGAAATGGGCTCAGTTAGCCAATGTGATGCTCGTAACAGCTCATACCTGCGTAACAAGAAGATGACACTTCCCCCATCCCCTGCTAGGGAGAAGACTGGAAACCAGGGGTATGTGTGTCCAGAATATTGGCTCTAGTGTTAAATCGCTGCATTTTGCTGTCTCTTCCTGCTGAGGTCCAGCCACTTGTTCTGAAACCTGTGCTTTCTGAAGTTATTTGATTAAATGGTTTGTAACCTTCAGCCGTCCTGTCTGACTGGAGTACCACTAGGTAGTGTAAGTCATCAGGGCTCTTATATGGCAAAAAAAAAGATTCAAAAGAAGTGTTTAAATCTCATGGATTTGGGTGCTGTAGCAAATTATAGGAGTGCTTGGGGCTTGCAATATTGTAGTGTTGTGATATGGAAAAAAAAAGCATTAAAAGATTTCGTGTCTTTCCATAAAGCCATGCAGCAGAGCAGGTGGGATTTGTACCTTGAGCTTTGCCTTGGCTGACTTGCCTTTGACCTTGCTGAGATCAGGGTGCTTGATATACTGCTTATCACAAGGGTGACTGAATGCACTGCCTCCTACCAGCTATTGGTTGGTGGAAACACACTCTCAACAGCAGAAAGCTGTGTGGATCAGAAAAGAAAGAGAAACACTAATGAATAAATGGGGACATTGGCAAAGCAGTCTGAAACATTGATAATAGCTGGGAGAAATGGCTGGCTGTGTTAGCCCAGCTAGAAAAATCAAAAGGCATCAGAGAAAGAGGTATAGTTCCTCTTTACGGGACCACCTCATACTCACTAAATGGGAATCAGTTAGTGCTAATGCAACGTTAGCAGAAACCGAAGAGTCCTCTTAATGCAAGGCTACAGTAGCAGTGGCTTCAGTTCCTGCTGCCCCTCAGACAACAGAATTAATGGAAGGACCAAGAGTAATGCTATGGAGTTGGAGCTTTGTAATTCGATCAGACTAGCAGCTGCACAAGGGGCTGTATCCTCTTCCAAAACCACTGGTCTTAGAGATGCTACACTCTATATCTTAGAAATGTCTTAAGTGCAATGTTATGTGGAACAAGAGTTTTAGGATTTTGCTCAGATAGAACTAAAATGTTACAGCAGGCCCTAGTTTAGTCATAAATTGATTAGAAGGGACTTAAATCTCCTTTTTACCTTCTGGAGCAAAAGGCACTGCCAGAACTGAAGGTCTGGCTCATGCTGCACAATAAGATAGGAGTAGCACAGTAGAGTGCCATCCTACTAAAACCTAAGATATTTCAAAAACAATGTTTAATTATTTATAATCCTTGGCTTTAGCAACTCGCCTTGCTCATAGCTAGGAAGAGACAACCAAAATGACTACTGCTGCCAACTGCAAGTGAGCATAGGCATGTTTGGACACATCTAAGAAATACAGTAGGAGCCAGTTGATAGGAGTTTTGACACTGAGAAGTCTTGATTCATGTACATCTTCAGATGGAAACAAGGGGCTCATTTTTTGTGCTGCTGTACTGGCCATTTGCAGTACTGAGTAAAATGATATTTCCAGGCAGGCTTGGTGTGCAAGAAAAGAGTAAACAGGGAGCAGTTTGCCTAAACACAGGCATGATTATTGAAGCCACTCGTTAGGTTCGTTTGACTTTCCTTCCCAAGAAGTTATTTCTACCCACACTTTCCACAACTGAGAAAAATCAGTCTGGTTTACCCAGCTCCATTTGTAAAGAGATTCATACAGGAAAAGCCCACGTAAGCAACCCAGAAAAGCAGAAAAGACAGAGAGCAAACTTCAGCAAGGTACCCCCAGAGTCCGTGATGAATTTTCATCTGAAATGGACATTGAATACATTCCTTTAACAAATTATGAAGTGCTTACGGTGACTTACAGTATGACCTATGCCATAATTTAAAGAGGTCTACAAAACCAGTAATATAAGGTGATGCAAAGAAAGTTATACATACTGGAGAAATCCCAAGTTCTAGGTAGGTAAATGCATAGTAATTACCAAATATTAAGTTTAAAAATTAAGAAGCATAAATATTTTGGTTTTAAGCACTTCAGTTCCTAAGCTGTGAAATTTCAGAAAAATTGAATATTTGATACTGTGTCAAGTAATAAGTGTTATTAGGAGAGCAAAATATGGTTTATCGCTGAAAAAAATGAAACAAATTGAAACATATCCAGGGACTGAAAGTGTTATTCCAAGTGATATTCTGTTTTGAAATAGAATAGAGAGACTGAGATAATCTGATTCTAAGGTTTCTCTCATACATTAAATATTCATGGCTACATTTAAATTCTCTTGATTTTGCCTGAAGATTCAAGTTTGGATGTACATCTCCATCTGAGACATCCAAGAAGGAGGAAGGGAGGGAAAAAGGACCCCACACAAGAAACTTAAAACTAAACCGAACGTTTACTCACATCCCTAAGACTTAATCCCCCTTTGTTTAACGATCTTGAACCACTGCTGCAAAAACTCTTGCACATGGGGCAAAACACTGCAGGGCTCCAGCCGTATGGTAGCACCAGCAACCTCCGCCAAAGCTACTTCGGATTTAAACGTCGCGTCCGAGCTTTTTACCTCAGGAGTGCCCCCCGTGGACCGAGCTAAGGCAAACATGGAGCAGCAGTTGTCCTTTTACCCGGGAATATGAAACACCCTCACGCCTACCCCCGCCGCCTCCGCCCGCCCTGCCTTTACCCCGCGCTGCCCGTACTGCGCGGAGGCGCAGCCTGCGCGGGGGAGACCTCCATCCCTTCCCGCCGCTCTCCCGGGGCTGGGGAGACCCGGGCTGCCCTTACCTCGCAGCCTCTTACTCCTCCTTCCCTCGCCCCCTCCAAGGAGTTTCGCGGCCGGCCAGGGCGAGCCCCGCGGCCGCGGGACCCTCCAGCTGCGCCCGCCGGGGGATGCGCCGCGGCCGCCCCAGATGTTTGCGCCGCGGCTGCCCAGATGTTCCTTCCCCTGGCGGCCCCGCGGGGGGCGGGCGGTTTCCTCCCCGCCTGGCCGGGGAGGACCCGGGGCAGAGCCAAATAAAACGGGCTCGGGACAGAGGGAGACTTCCGCAGAATCCGAGCTTCCCGGTGCCTGTCCCCCGCTCCTGTCCCTCTTTCCAGGGAAAGCAGCCGGGAGCGAGCAGGGTGGCGGTGGCGGCGGGGCTCACGGCCGGAGGTAGCGGCTGCCGCTAGCCCGGGCAAGCCGGGGAAAGTAGGAAGAGTAGAGAGACTTTCCGACACACAAACCGTCCTTTGATCGCTGCATATAACAGAGGCTTTTCTCTATATGCCCCTTTTTTCCCCTCCGTGGTTTTCTCCACGAAAATGAGCACCCGTGGCTGTAGCGCCTGTAATTTCACAGGAATGTACGGCAGAGCCCTGAATCCAAAAGAAGAATGTCTAAAAATAAAATTGAAAGGATGAAGCCACAGTTTTATTTACAAACGCCACGCTGTAGTAAACGGTGTTAGTGACATTACTGAATCAGTCACAGTATAATGAAAGGCATCTTACACTGCACCACCTAAGTTAAATTAGCCAGCAGAGAACACCAAAAAAACCCCCAAACCTTACATATGGAAAAATCTTCCTTTGAGGTATTTGCCGGGAAGTTGTGATAATCAGGTTTTGAAGCTCTGTTTAAACCACACCAGAAGCCTCCCAGACCCTTTCCACCCCTGTCAGCATCAAGCTCTTGTGTTGCCAGCCTTCCCTATGGCTGTTGGAATAGCCAATCCAAGGCACCAGCTAGTCATAATTTGGACTAAATTCTGAGACCCCCCCCCAAGACCCCTAATTTAAGATTTCTGCTTTTCATCATCTGAAAACTTTTTGCTTTGAGAAATTTGTGAATGAAATTAACTTCATGTAAAGATTAAAATGTAGATCAGCAGTGTGTTTCTGTTTGACACCTTTTCACCCTTGCTTATCTTCTCAGACAGCTCTGTTCATGTCTGTCTCTTCAGTATAAAGTGACACTTTCACTATCAGATAAACAGTTCTCTAGCAAATACCCTTCAGCATCTGGCAAGCAGATGCCTTTGCAGGTTGGGTGATGTAATGAATACAGAGAAAAAGGCAATTAATATTTTTCAGAAGGACCACCTCTCTGTACACAATGTTTCAGAAATCCAGCTTCTGTGACAGCTGCTCCCCTTTCTGGTCTGAGAAATTTCTTTTGCAATTGTTTTAGACGGTAGAATGCATCTCACATAATGGCATTAATTCCTACCTAATGGATATCCTTCTGTTGCAGAAGATTTTTCAGTAGACTGAGCTAAATCAGCCAATAAAACTGATAATTATAATTACCTCACCGATTTACCACTGGTTTGGTGTGTTTGTTTTGGCAGTGGAGCAAAAATCACTTTCTGGGATTCCTCACTTCCATCCGTACCTAAGATGACTTAGAAGTGATTCTAAGCAATGATTAGTGTCTCCAATGTCAAAACCTCAAATTAGCATCCCAGAAGCCCTGCAGGGATTCTGCAGTTCTGTGAGGACCATTGCAGTGTGCATTAAAGTAACCACAGAGAACTGCGTGCATAGAATATTCTGTAAAACTGCTATGGCCTACAGAAACAATTTTTTACCAAAGGTCAACAAGAACCCAAAAGCACTGCTACATTCAGTCAAGTGCAGACTTTCCTTCATTTTCATCTTATTCTTTTTACCTTATTCCAGTTTACCAGTTTGTAACTAACAACTTACTGGATCTATTCCACTTTTCTTCCCGCTCAATGTGTCCAACAGCAAAAAACCAATTATCTTTAGATGCTTAATGTTGCAGTGAGTGTTATGTCTGTGCTATGAATGATTCTGGACAACCATTCAATACTTGAATGGCATGGGTTTAATGTGATTAGCATTACTTTCACTCTATGGTAAAAGGACTGGGTAATCTTACTGTGTATCCAGTAAGAACAAGATAAAAACTCAGTTTTTATCTGCAGAACAAGTAACTGCAGATAAAAACTGTAGTTTCTAAAATAGAAAAACAAGATTTTTCTGAACGATACAGCCCAGCTGCATCATTCATGTCTGCCTGTCTGACAAACAAACATTATTTCCATAAGCTCTTGTGCCCTCTTCACTTTGCTTGGAAAATTCCTTCCTAATTGGGAATCCTTCCATTCTTGCTGGAGCCAAAGTAAACAGTATCCACAAAAATCATTAAGGAACACACATTAAATAAATCTTCATTGGGCTTGAGTCCCTAAGATGCTTCCAAAGGAGACCTTTTAAAGGCATTTGTTCAGTTGTTCACTGCTGATATTGAGCATTGCACCCTTAGCAAGTCATAAAAACTTTTCTTCAGGGCTGAGCCTAAATGCTATGAGATGAATTTGCAAACAGTGCTTGAACCATTTTTCACAGGAGTTACCTGAATGAAACATTATAAGGCCAAATGTCTGTGGCTCCAAGCCCCACAGGTCTATTACATTGCATTTACTACAATATCTAGCTCTTTTAGTTCATCAGTTATCATAGGTATCAGGCACTTACATCAACCATCATTACAGTCATTATCTCTGTAAGTCACCATTTGCCCACAGTCACACATTTATGCTTTGATCCAAATACTAGTGAGCACATTGTAGACAAATTAGAGTTATACATGGTTTAGGATTACTGTAACGTCTGCAGTTTAGCTCAGAAGATGAGTGGTAGCACTTGCAGGCAGGTGAGCTAGTTTCAGCCTAGTCAACTTGGTGTAACAGTACCTTTAGCAAATGTTGGAAGCAGATACCACCATAACCTTGCTCTCCAAGCTGTTTCTCACATCCCCGTTCTGTGCCTTTGGCCTTTGCTGTTCTTACCCTGGCTAGCTGCATCCATGCCAATGGGCCTCCTGAGGAGACCACCCAGCCACCAGCATGGTTATAGACTAGAGATGTGTGAGGTTGTATCCCTTCACAATCAGGGGATGAAGCCAGCGATGGACTTCCTGAGCCTAGTCCAACAGGACACATTCGTGACAAGTTTCTGGGTAAAAACTGAAATGTTGATCTACTTGCCTGGATGCTTCAAGTCTAAGTTTTGCTGTTTGTAGGTATCTTCATAGCACCACATCTGATTTATATCTGAGGAAATGTAGCATAAAAGTGTAGCTGACACTAATAAAATAACTGATCTCCAGACAGAGTGCCCAGAAAGTTAAAAAATAATTCTGGCTTTGCAAAGTTTATGCAACAGTTGAATAAAGTGCAAATACATGCATTGGCTATGACTTGGGGAAAAGCAAACATTGACATTCTGGTTTCAATACAACTTGTAACAAGCAAAATAAACAAAAATTTAATTTCAGTAAAAAGACCCATCTTATGACAGCCCAAGTTCTGGAGTGCTAGTGGGGATATTTGCTCTTGGATGTATTTAGGAGATACAGGTTTCAATCTGTAAAGTTCAAAATGCTTCTAGGCCTAATCCTGCCATCAGTAAAAAAAAAAATGTAGTTACATTATACATGACATTTGCTGTTAATAATTATTAATTATATTGTTGCTGTTTGAAGTACTTTTCCTTTTTTTACAAGTAGCATGTAAGACCTTTGTAAGAAACTGTAAGGAAGAGTATTTTTTTTCAAGTTTGTATCCTCTATATTGCATTAATCAGCAATTTGTCAAGCTGATTCCTAGCATATAAAATGTATCATCCCTTTATGAAAGTCTTTCATCTAGAACATGCAAAAACAATCTTGGAGAAAAAGTCAAAAGAGCTCATCTTACCCCTATCTGCATTGAGAGGAACTGCAAAGACTGCAAGTGCAATACCTTAATCCATGTTCCAAGTTGATTATAGTCCTTTGAACTAACTAGCAATTTGCCATGGGTAATCTAGCGTAATAAAGCCAGAAATGCTAAGAATATTAATGGCAAGAATTTTCTCCCCAGACTTCTCCATTTCCATATAATGACAATTCAGAACAAAGAAATCTGGGAAAAGCAGCACTAGGAGGAAGTAGTTTTCAGATCCTGAATATTTTTCTTCTCAGAGTATCTGTACTCGAAATTAATATATGCCTTGACACTGAGAGCTGTGAAGGTGAGGTTGTCTTCAGTACAAACATGGATGAAAAAAGATGATCCGTGTCCCTACATTGCAGAGTAAGAATCTTTGCTCTTTCTCATCTTGCCATGAATGAAAGCAAAGATGATTTTAAGGCTGCAAGGTGCCAACACGGAAGCCTGAAAATCAACTCTGAGAATGTGGAATGACATTTCCTTTTACTATGCTTCAGCTCATGAAGCAAGTTTCATATTCAAAAGTAAGAGATTATTCACACTGGGGAAAATGACATGCACTAACCTGACATTTTTCAGTTGAGGATGGTCAGCAACAGATTAGTTGAACACGTCTACAATAGCGTAACTTCTCACTAATGTCAGCCAGCAGAGAGGTCATCTGGTGTACTCACTTGGGGTCAAACACCAAGCCAAGTCCTAGTTTATCAGTTGCAGAAACTGGGACACGTAAACCTAAGGCAGAGGGCTGTGGAAAAACGGGGGATAATCTGCTAGCTGAGGAAAGAAACAGCGGCTGCAAGAACTAGAAACCCTCTCTGCCTCCATCAGGGTCCTTGGTCATTTCTAGATGTGTTACCTGTTTCCAGCCTGTGTTTGGCTGATGGTTTCTTATTTTGGGGCACCTGGTAGGAGACATCTAGGTTACAGATTTATAAAAGCACCAAGCACTCAGAATGACAAATGAAGTCTACTGGAGCAGTTAGTTAAATTATAAAGTATCCTGAACACGTGTCAGGGCCAATGGAGTATTCAAAAAATTGCAGCAGATCATTATAAACAGTTTCCAGTTCCCTGGAAATAGTATCTCCTCACCTTTAATGCACACTGTGACGATAATCATGTTTGCAAAACATTCAGATGCTGCAGGAAAGCTACCCCAGAAAACTTCATGAAGAAGCTGGTGGCTCTGAATTCAGCACACTGTCTGGGTTGTGTTGTGATAAATGGGGCTTCTAGTCACACACTTACCCAGGAAATGTAGAGACCAGCTTAATTCCCAGATGCTGTCCTGCATTTACACTGAACGAGACGCTAGTCCTGTGGGAAAAATAGTATGGAGTCGAATGATTAAATCATGTCACATAATACACATTGTGTGGGGGAAGGGATGAGGGGGCTGAACTATGCTTCCAAAGGCAGCATTAGGTCTATATTTCTCCAGCTTTTGAGAGTTTAACTTTGCAAACCTTGTGGTGTTCTTTCAACTTTTTTTATGATGCAATTTTGGTCTTCCTTGTTGTTTTTCTAATTTTTGTTCTCTCTGTCTCTCTGACTCGCTGCATTCGGCACGTACCTCGGGTGAGTCAGGAGAGGGCTAGCCAGGGGAGAACATCAGGGTGAACAGCCCTTTGGATGGAGACACAAGGCAGAAAGAAAAGGATGGGAAAATTGGCCAGCTGAGCAGTGATATGAAAAGCAGCAGCTGTAGCCCAGCCTAGGGAGAAAGAGGGAAAAATGCTTTTTGAGGAGAAGGAAAGCAAAAGCACAGCTGTGGGAGATGAGTGTGGAGGGATGGGGAGGTCAGAAAGGCAGTGATGCTGCATGAGTATTGCCTCCTGTGACCTCTTCCCTCAGCTCTCCTGCAGTGTGGCAGGTAATGTCTTCCTGCTCACCTTACAGGGGCATATGGCTGTTGTGGTACCCCCATGGGACACCAGGGCCAGAATCTCTCTGGTGAAAAAAACTCCCCCTATACACACATTTATCACACACATGAAAGAGAAAAAGCAGTAACAAGGAAGGAGCCCATCCAAGCACCATGGAAGTGTTTGTGTCCAGGTGCAATATCCCCTAGAGGCAAAAGCTTTCCCCTTGGTCAATGTCCTCCCAGCCCTGCTCCCAAGCCAGCTGCCAAGTCACAGCTGCAGTGGTGCTCCAGTGTTGACTTGCTTGGCTCTTCCTCCCCTTTGCTTTAGCCCAGGAGCCCAGCTGGGCTGCCAGGGTTGACAGAGCCACTTCCACACTGCTGACTCCCACCCAGTCCCACCTGTCTGCCAGGTTTCCCACAGCACTGAAATTTCCATTGGCCCCTGAGTTAGTATGTAGTGGCACAGACACCTTATAAACACAGGCATGATTGACTCTGATCTTGAACTTGCAGGGTGATGTTGAATGTAATGGGATCACAGGCAGTCAGCTAAGCAACTTTGTAGGTAAAGGCCATTGTAGGGAGGCAGGGGAGTGACAGGGAGAAGGCTGTTTCTGAGCAAGAAAGTTGAGGGAAAGTAGAGAAACTCAGGGAAAGCTTGAAAAATAATAGTTTGTGACCAGGCAGGGGGAGTGGTGGCTAGAAACCTGTATTACAGCACACTTCTCCCAGGAGATCCAGAGGTAGTAACATCTAATTGTCAGCACATGTCAGTATGTATAAGATACATATATATAAAAGGTTATTTGGTACCCTGGTGAACAAGCATAATAAAAATTAAATGACTAGGTAATTTTGTAAGCCAATGATTGGTTTAAAAGGGAAAGAGGGTGGTTTCTGATCCTGGGTCTCCTGCAGAAGTTCCCAGCCAGAACATCCTCTTTCAATTGAAAAAGAAAGCAAAGGAAGAATCTACTATCAGCTTTGTTTTGACATTCCTGTGACTTACTTTGACTGTTTTAAGAAATTCAGTTGTTTTACCTCCTTTTTGTTTCTGAGCAAAAGTACTTCTTTATTTGGCAGAACACAGGAACTGATCCTGCCAACACGTCTGCTTGTGCTTCATTTCACAACAATGAGTAATTGCCGCCACAGTTAGCATATTTCTGTGTATTTGAAGAATGAAGTTCAGTATGGCTTTATGTCTCCAGATTTCCACTGAAATAATAGTGAAAGGCTGAGGACTGTAACTCACATTAATGGTGCAAACAATCTGAGTTGTTTAAGACTCCTGCCACTCCCCAGCCTCTTATTTCTGTCCTGCTGCCAAATGTACCCTCAGAGCAAAGCTGCCTGACAGGAGTGCATCCCTGCCCGTTGCTATCATAGTTTGCAGCCCAGCAAAACTAGACAAACCCCCCTGCATCGGTGGGACTCTGAACTGGACCAACTGAAATGAGGGTGGATATGCCACTCAGCTCACTTTGCTATGGATTGTTGTAGAGGAGAGGTTGCATTTGATAAATGGAGATGTTTTGAAATTTATTTTAAAATATAGCTTATTTTCAGCTATGTTGCATATGAAAAGCACTTGTAATGCTTTTTTTTTTTCTGGGTGACACAGGAGAACAGAAGGAATTGAGATTTTTTTTGCTGGTTAAGGCAGTGTGAGATCTGGGTTTGAAAAGTCAAGCTGCATACCTGACAAGCAAAGAAGAGTCAGAAAACTATTCATGGAATCCTGCATAGACCTGCTAAATGTAACTTAGTCTGGAAGGAAAATACTGGGTTTTTTTTAAATTGTTGCTAAAAGCAAAGGTTTTGATTAATCTTTCTACATTTACATTTATGGAATAGCATATGCTGCTTATAAGAAAAAAATGCTACAGCTTTTTCTCACTGAGAAACTTCTGGAATCACATGTAATTATTCTATCAGAATATACTCGGGGCAAGAAATATATTATTTCTCCTATACTAAGGATTAGGGGAGAGCTCCACAAAGCCTTTTTCTATTTAATATTGAAAATATGGAAAACAAGACCGAGCACTGGGAGCAGCAGATATTGTATTGATGATAGGGACATTTTGGCCTACAGGAGCAGCTCACCAGCTGTAGGCAAGTATCTGAGGAAGGTTTCAGAGAAGCATGGGCAAACAATCCACTTTGGTTTCTGTGGTAGCAGAAATGGGGTAGCTTCTGTAGGGTAGAAGCTGCTGAACCCCAGGGCTGCCACAGTGGTGAAGAAAAGTCTGGCTGGGTATAAAAGAGGAGCGGCTCCCTGGGCAGGAGCTGGGTGGGCTGTCTCTGACACTGGTCACCCATTGACCCCCAGGAAAACAGCAGCTATGGGATTGGTGCTCATCTCTCCCCTCCAGCCTGGGCATTCAGTATGCACATGGGTAGGGGCACACAGGCCTACACCAGCAATTCTCGAACCAGTTAAAGGAGGGAAATGTGGGCTGCATCCTGGAAATAGAGGGCAGAGGAAGACGACAGTTTGGGAAACACCTGCAGTGAGGAGCTGCCAACTAGTGATTCAGCAATATAGGATCTCCAGAGCTAGATCAAGGTCTTCTGCTGGCCATGGGGTAAATACTGAAGACTCCAATACCGGACCAAACTCTGCCAAGGGTGTAGCATCAGTGTATATTGATTTCCTTCATATTGATAAAAGTTGTATACAAATAACACAAAATTTGACTATGTAGTCCTGTGATCTTAATTATGTGTTTTGGTTTTTGGGTTTGGTGTTTTTTTTCTGTTGTCTCCTGCTGGCACTGTAACTAGTTTTAATCTCAGACTCATGTTTGCAGTAGACTACAGTTGCATATTCTCACTCAGTATTCACGGACTCCCTCTGCTGGAAATGGCTATAAATATCATCTATTAATGACAATAAGTGAAATAACTTATAAACAATGTATTTTGTAGCAAATATATAATTTTTATTTACAGTGTCCATAGAATTGCACTGCCCTAAACACTGACATGTTTCTATGACACACACAGGCAGAAGGAGTTAAGAGTTAGTTTTTATCTTAAAAGTTCCTCTGTGAATTGTATAAAAAGCTACAACACTTGCAGTAACCTTGTAATGCATTAATACGTTGAGTAAAGTTTTGTTTTCTTTCTTCTTCTGTAACTGGAATCAAGCCTTGAATATTCACTTTCCATAGACCTAAAGGACCGTCTCTCCTTGACAAGTCTGTCACTGACTTTATAGAAGCACCTGGTCACAACATATTGGGCAAGTTGGTTTCTTTAGCAGCCACTTTTGAATGCACTGTTAAATGTAAGTGGAAAAGAGTGCTAGCAAACAGGATTTTAATGCAGGAACTCCTGTTATTTCCCAGGAATTTTGAGAGCGGTAGCTGATACATTCCCTTACGAAATTAAGATCCCTGGTCCAAAACATTTGCTGAATCAACAACATTAAGGAAATGAGGATACAGTTACTAGATTAAGTCCTGCTATCATCAGAACAACTTTAGCAGGATCCAGACCAGACACAACATTATTTTCTTCCAGAAGAATGTGGCATCCAGTGCTTTCTATGCTTATTTGATACCAACCCAAAAAGTCTGGAGATAATGTTCTGTGTTTGAAAGTACAGCTAGCATAGCAGTTATACCTGCTTCTCCCACTCAAGTCCACTCCACCAATGTGTCTCAGATTCCACCTATAGAAACAGGCTCCAAAGAGAGGAATACTTAGTCCTTGGTCTCTTTCAAGAGGTTATTAATATAAGGACTAACTATATCATATAATTTATCTCTATGGAGAAAAGTGGGCCGAACTGACTGAACTCTTAAACATCAATTATCGATTATTATTAGGATTTAGGAGAACTGTTTGCTCCTTTACTGCAGTGCCAGCTCTGAACTGCAGATATTGAAATACCCAGCTGCTTGCAGCTCCTTTAGTGCACTGGTGTTCCCCTTTTCCACTTATTGGTTGTTTAAAGAACGACACACGCTGGTTGCAGCAGCTCCCATGTGGCCCATCATCTTCTAACTTTGGTCATTAGTACAAAACTTTGCTAAAAGCCATACTGATACTGACGGTTCTCCCACCTTCTATGTAGCATCTGGTAACATAAGATTACTGCAGCAGTTTCAATATACAGACACATGTCTTTCAGTCACCAGCGTTCAAAGTTTAGTCAAGGTCTGGTATATGATCCCCTTCCTCTACTCTCTACATTGCAAGTGACAGAAAATAAGGCCCTGGGAGTTTTTCATGATACCTCTCTGTGAAAGCTGTGCATGCAGTGAAGTTCTGTGCTGCTGCTAGCCCCCAAGTCATCATGACAAATAACACACGAGTCCAAATCTTGCTCCTTCGAATGAAAGGAAATTTTTATCAGCCTTAAACAACCCCAACTCAGAATTGCTCTTAATTAGGTAATCAGGTCATAATGATTCCATGATGATCATCATGATTCCATGAATGACTGATGAACATTATGGTTGATGTACATTGACCATACAGTTGAGACCTGGATTATGTTACTGTGGATCTACATCTGTTCCATGCAAAATACGTTATAGGTATGGAAAATCTGTTGCCTGAAGTAGCCTCCAACTCTGAGTAGGTAAAACTTGGCACAACGGAGAAGGAGTTTATGAAATATTTTTTCATTACAAATTGTGGCCTAACCTGTGATAAACAATCCTGCAAAGGTGAGAGCAGCCCGAAGTTACTTTGTTCACCCTGAGGGCCTTTTATTGCTGCTGGAACTGTCAGTGCAAAGGGATGCCCTAACCATTCCTCTCTCCTAGGCACAACTTTGTGCTAGCTGTGGGAAGGCTAACCTAAAACACTCTATCTGCTTTCTGACAGACAAAATTCTCTGTACAGGAGTCCTCAGGGAGTAGACCCACTAGATTTAAAATGCTTATGAAAGACATTTAAGATATATTTTGTGCATATAGGAAGACTAGAGTACCAACTGAGATCCTTTGCATAAAGATCCAGGAAGGGTTGCTTCCCAAAGGGTAAAAACCTTAGTGTCCACCTCATATAGTAGGATACAGTTGCAGGGAAGCCCAGGGGAACGGTGTCCCTGAATCCTCATGCTCAAGCTTTGGAGCAAAAGGAAAGCTCCTTTTTGTACTTCAGTATCAAAATAGGACTAATTCACTAGGCTGAGGACTCTCTGTAAGGACTGCATTGGCTTTTTGATGAAAAATCATATACAACTGTCATGGATTTTGGTGATCCTCCTCAGTACAGCAAAACTCTATCAATTAGTTTAGAAATTGAATGAACCGAAGCATTTTGACAAACATAAGAAGGACAAGAATGCATCAAATATGACAGAATATTAGTCTTTGATACTCTTGTATCACTTCTTTCTTCTATTTTTCTGTCTGGCCTTAGAGAGAAGACACAGCTGAGAGAAGCTATCCTTTTCCAAAGTACAGTAGAGACTGGGCTAGGATTCAGAGGCATCCTCCTAATAGGAGGAATATCATCTGTCAATCCAATGTAAACCAACAGAGTAAATGAAAATCAACACCCTACAAGCAATGTTTTCTATGATGAGTGGGTGTATTTTAGCATTTGTTCATACACAGTTACATAAAGCTCTGGCACAACAAGTGCAGGCAGGGCATTATCTATGGAGTTTGTTGGATTTCACGATTCATTTATCTCAGTGAATGGCTAGATTTTGGCTGCAATATCTTTCTGGACATATTTCAAGACTTGTTTGTTTTTAATGGTTTTGGCAGTTGCCTGTATAAACTCAAGGTCCCATGATTATGATTAATTTCAGCGTGAATAACTTCTTTGGCTATCAATCAGGTTTGATTATATCTCTGTGTGATTTTTATCCTATTCATTCAGAGCCAGAGCTGTGTTTACCCAAATACCTTCTTTTGCGCTAAAGAACAAAAAAGTACAGATTAACATTTTCATTTTTTCACATGTAGTATTAGGTTTCTTTTTTATTGGGTGTTGTACTCTTGTTCAGATATACATCATGGTTGTTTTGTTTTATTTATGCATTGTAATACTTCTCATTTTTTTCCTAGAAGGGATGGTTGTGGGTATGTACATAAATATAGATGTTCCTTCATTTTGCCTTTGCAGGGTCTGTCATTTTATATATTAGCATGTGATATGTTAAAACGTATCCAAAACTTAATCCATCTTCAAAACCATGCTGCAATTAAAAAAAACCTCAGAAGCATGTAAGCATAAATATCTTGCTTTGGGAATGCCACCTAAAAGATGAGATGACCACACTTGACATTCTCTTCTTACCCCTCTCAGAAAACACTGGGGTATAACTGGATCATGCTCTTGAAATCCTTCTACATATCCATGCCCTAACTGCCCACAGGAGCCCTTCCTAGTTAGCCTGATGCACTGGAAAGGATCCACAGAGAGGAGCATTTTACTAGAGCATGTCACCGGTGAGACACAGCAAGTTTAAAATGTCCTTCACAGGCCTTTGAGTCACATCAGCTTTTGACAACCAGCCTGCAGTCAGCCTACTTCTGCCTGCTGGCTCCTCTCTCTTGTAAAACTGTTCGAGGTTTTTAACATTACCTGCTAATGAGCATTTTGGAAAAGATATTTTTTCGTTCCTTTGTCTTTGCTTCCTACTAACTGACCTCCTTTGTCTCCAGGATTTGGACTCTGATGCAACTTATAGCCATCCCATTCTTGGAAAGAGCAGAAAGAGTAAACAACATATGCCGAGGAATGGGCATGTGTGCAGAAAACTCCCACAGCCAGCCCTGCTGCTCTGGGAATTGCGGATGGGAATCAGAGCAGTGGCTATTATTCGTGTCAGTCTCGACATGAAAACCAAATGTCACAATCAAACTTGTGACCTACCATGAAAATGAAAACCCTCTGGAGTATTTCTGACTACTTGTAAATCCCAATTCCACTTTTAGTGGAGATAAATAGAAATATCAGCCATGCCATTGCAATCACATTCCTCTTTGGATGATTACCTTCCTTCCCAAATGCCTGATTCATTATGGAATAATTGTTAACTTCTGCAGAGAACGATGTCATTCCGTCAAGCAAATTTCAGTCTTTCTAAGTAATGCTATTGTGTCAGACTACATGGGACTAAACTGAAAAGGGCTGTTGGCCCAATGAGTCATGATCTGAAGCAAGAAAAAACACTCCTAAACACTTTTGAGTAAACATTTTTAGCAATTTAAGAAGGACAGTTAAGGACATTATTTGAAAGCTTTTTTCACACAGTCACACCACGGGGCTGACAGGGGCATAAACACTTACAGGCTCCCATTTGAGAGATGGGATTCAGTGATAAACACAGGAGCTGTTTGCAGGCAGACCTGCTAGGCTGCTTTGATGGCAGTGAGGCTTGCCTGTGCTTCAACAGAGACGGTAAACTGCAAGTCAGAGCCAGGCATGTATGGGTTTTCTCTTTTAGCTCTTTTTGGTATTTTCCTTTCATCAGGTGTGGTGTGCAACCAGCATGTTAAACTCATGAATATAAGTTTTTTTCAAATTCTGCTGGGATATGGCTGGGCCTGTTGAGTTAACCTGGCTGGAAAACAGGAGGAGGGAGAAGCTGACTATCTGAAATCCATAAAAAGCTGATGCAGCCATGGCATTTAGCTCTCATGAGTTGTGAGGACAGGCTGCTACATAAAGGGATGTATGTGAGAGGTTTTATCTGAGAAAGTCAGGCACAGCTGGCCATGTTACTTTCTATGCAGGTCTATTGCAATGCAGTCTTCACATTAGGGCTACAAAAGGAAAGCCATCTGCATGGAAGTTTTAGCTGAAAATTCAGTCTGGATTGGCAAGGACAGGAACTATGCATAGGAACAACATTTTTCAGTTTATAACATTTATTAGTTTATAATATAAGTTACCAATTAGAAGCAGTTTACAAGCATCAGCAATTCGATTTGCTTTCTTATATATTCCCCAAAGACCTACTTAAAAAGAAAAACAATCCTTTAATGAAGGTAAGTGTTACAAAGTTTTAAGGATGCCCTAAGCTTTTAAAAGGGTGAACATTCAAAATTAAGGCTCTAAAGTAAAATAGTAAGATCTTCGTTAATTACAGAAAATCACAGGAAGAACATCCAGCAAACTTTTACTTTTGCTCATGACCTCATTAGTCTTAATTTTTCTCTAACTGTATTATCCAAAGCAGGCTTTCTCTGTGCTAGACCTGGGGAAATTATTCCCAAAGAGGGCAGGATTATTCTCTGCAGGGAAGACTTACATGTTGAAGAGGAGCATGGGGGAGTTGTGGGGATGTGTATCTGTTTATGAGCATATGGAGCATTTCCTTTCTGCACAAGGAAATCTAACTTACAGTTGGTGAAATTTATACCTGAGTTCAGGGGATCTTCAGCTAGAGGAAACAGAGTTTTCCTAAGTCCTGCTTACCATAGCCAGAGCAGGTTCCCATTCCCTTGGTTTGGCCCTAGTTCTAGAAAAGTGGAAAGGGAAAAGGGTTGCAATGCCTTACCCTGAATGTGTGGAAACCTGTTGAAGAGATCATACAGAAGTATAATAAGCAGAACATCTCTGTTTTTACAGGAGAACTTTCAGCAAGGATCAAATTTTGATAAAGCAAAACTAGAACTGTAGCAAAAGAGGTTGGTAGATACAAGGCAGGACTATAAAGCAGTAAATGGAGAGGAGGAAGGCCACAAAAGCAAGATGATGAGCTTAAAAGTTGGGAGAAAGAACTAGTTGTGTGACTGGGAAAATGGGACTGAGGATATGGGAGAGGGCTTAGGGGATGCAAGAGAAATAAGAGTCATATTGCACAGTGGTCACGAAGAGAGAAGTGAGGTGTAGAAGAGAACATGCAGGCTTCTCTTTTATTACTTCCATAAAATTGGAGCCAGAAGATTGTCAAAGCAAAAAGATACCTGTTTCCAAGACAAATCTCAGTAAATGTCAGTGCCAGGAAGCAGGTGGCCATTTATATGTAATTTTTCCTTTTCAAACCTAGGAATAAGACTGTTTTCAATTAGAACAGAAACAAGGCTTTGGATGACTTCTCATGGCTTGTAATACATACACACTCTCCTCTTAAATGAGGAGAGTGTGTATGTATTAAGCACCCACCTCTGTCCTGCCACAATATTAAATTTGCCTGAAACCTTCTTACAGTGGTTAATTGCTAACTCAGATCTTGCTACACTCACTCTATGATAAGGATCACGTTTCTAATGACAAATGTAAAGACAGGAAGATAGTAACATAGTGTCAATGATGCAGTTGAATTTTACTTTTATTTTACAGGTTAGGGTTTATTCTACCTAACAGGCCTCTTCTAGTCAAAGCAAAACAAGAATGCTCCCTCTGCTCTTCAGGGGGAGTGTTAAAATTCATTATCTTAACACATTCTAGCTCCCCGTGCATAAGTATCCTTTCTCAGTGCTTGCTTGTGATGGAAATTGTTTGTTGTGTCTTTCAGGTACAGCTTCTGAACCTTCATCTTCTTCCTGCTGTCTCCTTGGCTCTGATTTCTCTCCCATTCTCTTATGAGACTTGCTTTTTCTCAAATGCAATCTTTCTCTTCTCTCCTTCACACCTTCAGGTTGCTAAAAGACAGGTTAACAGCAGGGAATTAAAAGCGACTTCCACATGAACAAAAAAAAAAAATCATTATTTTATTTCACTAACAATGTATAATAAAATATTCTAGTCACCTATCTCAGCAAGATCACCTTTAACATGATGGGCTCAAATTCAAGGCCCCAGCAAGTCACCCTAACACTCAGCAAGAGGCAACATGCTTTTGATTATGTTCTATGTTTGGTAGGAGAGTCACCTGCCCAGAGGACTAGAGGGAGAGGGCAGACAGGAAGGAAAAGGGGAAAAGCTCTTAGATTTCAGCCCAGAATCATTGTTTCTGTCCTTTAACATGATCCGTCTTTATGTGCCTGGAGGCTGTTCAGTGCTAGCTGCAAAGATCTCATTGAAAACAACTGCTGAAGGTCATGAAGTGTCCTCCAAGCCAGGTTTGTAAGAAAAAAGCAACATGCAGTGAAGGAGATAAAATGAAATTACCTTTCCCCCAACTTTTCCTTTACCTGTGTGTTCATATGGATGAATTGCACCTACAGATCCCTGAAAGCAAAAAAATGCTCAATTTGGAGATATATGCTTAAGAACATTCTCAAATTTCCTTTCAGATCTCTTAACACCTATTGCTCAGTTCCTCAAGATTCTTAAGTCCTTCACATCTCCCAGACGTCAATGGTGACTGAGGGAATGACAACAATTTGGACTACTTGAAAGGTAGATTAAAATACAGCCTAGCACACCTCACTGCAGATTACAGAAGGGTACCAGAATACATGTTTTTAACTGGAACTGTCGATGTATTTGGTGCATTATGCACACTATGTCTATTGTACAATTATTACACACTCACAGACTTTCTATCCATAGGCATTTTTATTAAATGATAAATGATAAGCCAGACAACCAGTGGTGAGGGTTGGCACATGAGGCAAATGAAACAAATTCTGAGTAGTTTCTAAAGGGGATAAAGAAGATTAGAGGATGCACTTAAAATCTTAACAATGGCATAACAGAGTTGTTATCACCATAATTCTGCATATTCTTGGAGGTCTGGTTATGCAAGGACTGTAACTGTGGGATTGATCATGTAACGATGCTGCTTATTGAAAAGAAATTTTCATTCTCTCTTGTTTCTGAACAGAAGATCTGTGAAGAGAGCTGAAAATTACTCTTCCATGAACTGTCAGTGTCAACAAACTGAAAAAAAAAAAAAAAAAATTTCCTGTTTTTATTTGGTGCTAATGTCAAGTGTTATCCAAGTACAGCTTTTTCAATAAAGTGACTGAATTTGATAGTGTTCCTCTGATACATAAAAGTGAGTTAGGGTTTATTACTCTTCCTTCCATTGTATGATATACCAGATATTATATATCGTAATACTAAAAATGTGTTAAAGTGTCATAGACAAAAGGCTGTTACTGGCTACTTCATCAACACAAACTATGCAGAAAATGCTCATGCCTCAGGACAGAATGACTGGGAGAAGAGAAGGATGAAATGGGGAGAGAAGGATGAAATGGGGAGAGAAGGATGAAATGGGGAGAGAAGAATGAAATGGGAAGAGAATCCCCTGATGGCTGCATGCTCATAGAGTGAAAATATGTTCAACTACTTAAAGCAATGGCTGCTGCTGCAGCTGTGTGGTGACACTAAAGAAAGCAGATGGATGGAGTGCCAACGGGTAAAAGAGAAGCCTCTCAAACACAACGGTATCTGGTAGTCTGACAGATAACACTGCATTTGGTTAAACCAAGTAGGTAGCAGTGAGAAAGAGAGCTGAGTCTTCGGCAAAAGTGAAGAAAACCTAGTTTTATATTGTCACTTTTTAGTGGCACAGCTGTAGAAACCTCTGAAAACATTGCCACAGCCAATGCGGTGTCTTGTTTTGAAGATACACATTTTTTAATAAGTCTAAATAGTAACACTACATCAAGAATTCTCATGCAAATGATACTACTACTTTAAACTTGTTTGCTTTACTCTAAGGACAATATAATTTGAGAAATTCTAATTCAAGTTTATTTCTGCTCTTCCTCCAAGAAAGCCGCAGCAATTACACCAGGGATAAGCTGGCCTGCTTGTTACTTGGTTGGGTTTTTTTCTTCTGAAGTGATCTTAAGTTCGTTGCTACCTACCAAAGAAACTGAGCGTTTACTTTTGAGATGCAATTGTTTTTCAAAGGACTCTGCAAATTCCTGGATGGAGTTTGATCTTGTCTCTGGGCATGAGCTGTCTCCTGAAGGTGTTCTGCTTGTCTTCCTGTGGCAGTGGCGTTTGACATCCTGGTCCTCTTGAAATTCCTTGGAGCCCTTGAGATGGCCTGAAGATGAGCCTTTGGTAGAAGCATGAAGTCGTGTTGTGTGGAGGGAGGAAAGCCTGGCCTGAAAAACAAGAGGTCTTTGTTGATTATTGAATATTAAAACAGAACAAGTAGGGCAGATTCTTTTTGCCACCAAGTGCTCTTCAAACAACAGTGCAGAATGAAGGACCTTGCCCAGACTTCTGTATCTTTCCTTTTAAAGAGAATCATACTGCTAAGAGCTTGTTTTCCAGAGGCAGCAGCAGAATTTGCTTTTATTCCTGTTTTCAAGTATCTAAGTTTTGGCACCCAAATGAACATTTCAAATGTAAAGTGTGCTGGGTTCTCTTAGTGTCCACTGACACTGAAAGGAACTGAGACCCTTCATAACCTCAGAAACTCAGGTCTTACATCTGGCAGCAGATTCTAGGCAGGACTCTCAAAAAGCAAAGACCCAGTCTTTGTGGCCAGATTAGCCAGATTCAGCGTCTGATCCAGAGGTGCTCCAGGACTTATCAAATGCTTGAGTTCATTTGAGTGTGACAGTGACCTTTCTAGCCAAGTGTCAAATTTTCAGCATGGCCTATAGGCAGTCAAGATGCTTTATTGTCCAGGTCTGAATTTTCTGCTGGTTTCTTGGGCACATTTGTCCTGAACTGATGAGGGAGCACTTTCAGGACACTGAGGAATGCATCCCTACCAAAGAAATGGTAGAAAACAGACTTCCTGTAATTACACTTGTAGGGTTAAAGTGGGGAGGGAGTAGATAGTTATTTAGATTCCATGTGGTTCAATTTTCCTAGGCCTGACATGCAGATAAAAACTATTGATCTGCATCAGCTGTGTTTAATTGAATGTCTGTGAAGGAGAATAAACTGATACAGAGCTGCTGTGTCCTGTGGAGTCATGTATTGGTGATTTTAGAAATAGAGAGACCTGTAGAAGAGGTGGGTAAGAAGGCCGCTACATAGAACCAGGCATGCCCCAAACCCTGCCAGCTGTTGATGCTTTTTTGGGTGAGTTGTTGAACACTGATAAAATGCAGGTAGTGAAAATAGTGGGAGAGAGGTGGGAGGTATCAAAAATGAGGCCCCCACAGGTGTCAGGTTAGGGCACTCCAGGCACCCAGCTGCTGCATACATGTTTGAATGCATATACATTTTGTATAAACCTGGTGCTAAGGTGCCAGCTACTGAGTAACCCTGAGAATCTCTGCTGGCTTCACAGGACTTGTGATTGTTTACAACAACTAAAGGTCTGTCCCACAAATCCTGAAATGCTTTCTAGGAAAACCCAGGAGAAAACCCTACACTCACAGGGTTTTAGGGGGAGCTTGTTTGTTTTGGGGGGTTTTTGTTTTGTTCATTTTTTAACAAACAACAGAGTAAAACTAAACCGGCTTGATATAGTGGCCACATGCATCTACAAACCTTGGACTGCAAGGGACCTGAAACATGCCCTGTATACATTTCTGTTTACTCTGGCCCAGCTGCTTTTATAAGTTTATCAGCACAAGAGGGAACTATGCAGCCTTCCTCTGAATAGTGAGACTATGCATCCATATGCTTGTGACTACATCACATTACACAGATTTGATGAGAGGTGCTAAAAATGATAAATCTTACACCTGACAGAAGCACCTAATACCAAAGGGTTTTCAGATCATATGGTACAGGCTCAATTTCTTTTCCAGATATAAGCTCACTTCAGTAACTAGTATTATGGACTGCCT
Organism: Strigops habroptila; assembly: GCF_004027225.2. Taxonomy (NCBI): domain Eukaryota; kingdom Metazoa; phylum Chordata; class Aves; order Psittaciformes; family Psittacidae; genus Strigops; species Strigops habroptila. The sequence goes on from NC_044278.2 coordinate 19,667,778, forward strand.
CCAAGAGTAGTGGTAATGATTTCTGCTGTACTATTTTTACTTTGGTTTCAAACCAATCAATACAGCTGTAATTTCTGTAAGGTCATATTGTATTGTTATTTTAAAAAGCATCAAAGCAATCACATTGTGCCTGAGGGGCAGCAGGACACATGCCGTGTCAAGTTCAACAAGCTAAATGTCTTCTTTGACATTTTAGTGCCATCGACAAATATTGTTTCCTGGAAATAAAAATTGTTTCCTCCTAAAAATCATTGCTATTTGTTCCTAGAGGCTTTGAGGGAAAAAAAAAACCCCAAACCCAGGAGGACAACTGAAACATGGGATGGTATTCTACCAATTCTGGTTTGCAGTATTTGTAAATGTTTTATTTTATTAAGACATTGCTTTTGATTTTCCCTTCACAGATAGACTTATAGTTAAGTCCTTAACAAAAAGACTGCAGTTCACATACTGACATTGCAGCAATGGTCCAGAAAAGGGACAGGTCTTCATCTGGTAAGTGTATCTGCCTCAGTGGACTAAGGGTAAAGCTACACATGCAGATCTATGCAGTCGTATTACTGGGACTGTGCCTCCTCTCACAGTGCCTTTGCCTGATACACACCACCATGGCTAGGAGGACAGCATGCTCATGCATGTAAGAATGTTGCTGTCTTAAGAATGCAGCCCTACAGAGGACTAGAGCCTTAATACAACTGCTCAAGCATGAGCACTGCATGGCTTGTAACTTGCACTGTTCAGTAGTCTTATTGAAGTTTGACTGTGTGGAGAGCTGGAAGAGTCATAAAATGAAATCCAGTGATGAAGCAGATCTGGCACTGACTTTACATAAAATCCACCTGGCTTTCTTCCTGTTTCTTAGATTCAATACATGCATTTAATAAGCATGTTTGGTGCCAAATTGATTGCCTGGTAACATTGTAAATAGGAGCAGCTGAAGATTGCTTTAATCTGTTTCCCATCTCAGAAGCTGCTGGCAACAGAGATCACCTCTGTATCTGCACACTCTTGTGTCCACCCACTGCTGCTGTCATCCCTTGCCAAAGGTCTCCAAACCCCAGTATCTGCTCCTGTCCTTGCCCCAGCAGCTGCCCCATGCCTACACCTGGTGCCTCTTTAGCAAACCCCCCCCCCCCGCCCTTGATCTCCGGCTCCTCCAAGGGTCAGACCTTGATTAGTTCTTAAACTGGAGAAGTTGGAAGGAGGTGAAACAAGGGAAAAGGCATAGAAAGGAAGAATGATGAATTCTCCTCTATATCAAAATCGGTAACTTTTGTCAGTGATGGTGTGCTAGTTTTGGCTGGGATAGAGTTAATTTTCTTCATACTAACTAGTATGGGGCTATGTTTTGGATCTGTGCTGGAAACAGTGTTGCTCCCACAGTGATGTTTTAGTTACTGCTGTGCAGTGCTTGTACAGAGCCAAGGCCTTTTCTGCCTCACCCCACCAGCAAGTGGCTGGGGGTGCACAAGGAGTTGGGAGGGGACACAGCCAGGACAGCTGACCCCAGCTGACCAAAGGGAAATTCCAGACCATATGGTGTCATGTTGAGCATGTAAAGCTGGGGGGAAGGAGGGGGGGGGGACCTTAAGAGTGATGGTGTTTGTCTTCCCAAGTCACCATTACACATGATGGAGCCCTTCTTTCCCGGACCTGAACCCTCCGGCTGTTCCTTCCCATGACTGAACCCCGACCTACCATGGGAGATGGTGAATGGATTCCTTGTTTTGTTTTTCATCCGCATGCAGCTTTTGCTTTATCCATTAAACTGTCTTTATCTCAACCCACAAGTTTTCTCACTTTTACCCTTCCAGTTCTCTCCTCCATCCCACTGAGGCTGTCTGGTGCCTAGTTGCTGGATGGGGCTAAACAATGCCAGCTGGGAAAGCCAGAAACACCAACCATGTTCTCAGGGGTTGTTTCTCACTCCCTTTTTCTGCTTGAGCCTTTGTGTAAAGGCCAGCCACGCTCAGTATATCTATTTACACAACAGCTAATTTTTTGCTAATTGCCCATCTAAACCACACAAAAAGTATATAAACAAAATACTTCACGAAATTGATGTCAATATAATTTCTTATTCTCTTTCTCAGTTTCTGTTGGAAGCAAGATAATTGCTTCCGTCTTTTGGGCTTGATTTGAGGACTTGCACAGCCGTCAGTAAAGAAAATTAATCTTCAGTGTGTCAGCACCAATGTTCATTGTTAGCTGAAGTTTACACAGTGACCCCAGTACTTAAGGGGTATTTTGGAACATCTGACATTCAGATGCTGTCCCACAACTTCTTTTCCTTCCAAGAAGCTTATAGCCAAGCATATATTCCTTTAAAACGTTTTGGCCTAGGCTCCAGCTGATCTGTAGTTACAATATTGTGGTAGATGTTCTGTCTGACTTCAGTTTAAAACAAACATCTAAATCAAAATTCAACAGCAGTCAGCTGTTCTGCTCCCACTCTCAGCTTTTTCTTATTAGATTTTCTCCTGTAGGCAGCACTTGAAGGTGGATACATTTATAGGGCTGTAAAGGTCTTATCAGTGCTCCTTTGCCTCCTATCTTTTCCACACAACAAATTGTCTGGGAGATAAGAAACTGTCCTGAACAAAAATGATGGAGGATAACTAAAATGTGTTAAGCAAAGTCATAGCTGGAGGCTTCAAAAAGGGTATCACAATCAAATGTTGCATGCACAGTGTCTAAATTTTGCCAGGAGAACAAGCTAACGAGAGATGGAAACAGATGACTTAGTTCTCCCCAGCCAGTTTTCTCATTGAGTGTTGGCCCGCAGCAACATATACAGCTCTGACCCTTTCCAGGGGAGTGGAGTTGAAAGTTTCAGCCTGTCTTGCTAGTGACCCAGTGAAGGATGAATATAATTTTGTGTTCCCCTCTGCAAAATGGGAATGACAACAGCAAAAGCATTTTCCAAAGCTCATCTCAGTCATGTTTGTGAGGTATACTAAAATATTGGGCAAAAATAATTAAAAGTATTGTTAATTTGGGAGTTATTCTACAAAGCTTTATCCATATTATGGGGACATCTACCATGGTAAGATGCCACAGGAGCTTAACATTGTGTTTGAGGTGAAAGCGGTCGCTTGAATGTCTTTCTACAGCACAGGAAAAGCTATAAACATACCAACAGACCAACATACCAGTTTGGAGCTGAAAGTGATTTCCAGTGTTATGCAAAACCACCTTTTATGCTATACTGCTAGCATTTTGTTATGTAATACCAAAACACTCCTGGTGCAGATGCAGTTCATGTGGGCAGGACTGCACTATTGCTGATGCACCATATACGAGCCCTGGATAGGAGACAAAGTGTGCTGCTGGCAGTGCTGCTTTGGCAGTACCATTGTATTTGCACAAGGAACTTCTGCCAACAGCTGTGTTAGTCAGAACCTGCTGACTTGATTTTCATCCAGACAGCACTTATCATTTACAATGTTGAGACAGAAGAAAGGGTATACTGTGATCTGCTGCAGAGATACTAACTTACGGAAGAGGTGCATTCTAATCTCAGTTGTTATTCCTCATGATTAATAGCACTGTTCTAATAAAATGCAGACAATATTTAACTAAGTGTTTCGACTCTTACAGTAGTTATAATTTGTAATAACTGTATAAAAAAATAAACATCCAGGTGCAATAGCAAGCTGTTGCTCTCAACAAGGAGATGCTCTTTCTGAAGATATTTCTAAGGAATTACTAGTGCCCAATTGTCTAACTTCTAGATTTGGTTTAAGACAACAACATGTTTTACTGCTCTTTACTAGCACCTAGTCAGAGATTTCCAATTTAAAAAATTCATTTCAAACTTTATCCCTAAATCTTAAAATCCCTAGAGTACGTTTCCCTTCTCATTCCTTCAGTCGGTTTCTGGCACTGAGAAATTAAGCAGCTGAAATTTATATCTCATGTATAATACTATTGGAGCAAGACAAATTTGTGTGGAGCATTAATGTAAAGGCAAGACATAATTAAGTGCACAGGACAACTTTAGCTCATTGAACAGTAATGTCAAAATTCACAGTTTTTCTGTCAGCTAACTTAATCCAAGTTCTAGGTATGGATTCAGGGATGCAACTATAGCAAAGTATTTGAATAGCAATTAGCTAAGTATTTAAATAGCTTTTGAACAAACTGAATAAAAGAACATGCTTCAAATGAAATATACGTGTACACATGCAAATACACACACAAACATACATGAAGATGTGTTCAGCAGCTTGCCAAATGGAAAGTGATTTAAAGTACATTCTTACACTACAGTCTGTATTGGGGCTTAAAGAAATCACGTATGTGTCAATCTCTGAAGAACAAATTTAAAATGCAATAAAATTAATTAAAAAGGAAACACTAATAAACCTTCTGTTTTCAGGCATTCTGATGGAACCAGTCAGCAAAGATCTAGCTCAGAGTCTGTCTTGCAATCTGTGACCAACGTGGAATATAACTGTAAATAACAAATGCGGCTGATCAGTTCAAAACTAATAAAAGAAGGTTACCTTTCCAGACTGTCTATGAACTCAAAGAGTGGGGAGGTGTCTTTGGTCTGTTTGTTTTTTCTTAGCCAGATATTTTGAAAATCAAAAATCCCACAGCTTAGAACATGGCAGATCCAGTGGAAAGCTTGCAAGATGAAAATACAGCATGGGAGAAAAAGAAGTTTGGAAAAGTTTAGCTGTTTTTCCGCAGTATAATAGCATTTGCTTTGTTGCAGCCATAACGATTTAAGGATATAAGTGAAAATTTGTTTGAAATGAAATGTAATATCTTTGATAAGCCAATGGGTGTAGTTGGGAAAAAAAAGAGACAGGTTTGGACAACCAAAACATTTTTTTAGAGCTGAAATACAAGCAGCAGTCTTCAGTAAAGAGCAGCCTGTGAACAGCTGTTTTCAGTTTAACTTCATTTTGTTAATCGGTTAGATAGTTGTGAGTTGCCTTAAAAACCTGCTTGTGCATGTGAACTCTGCCCCTTTCCCAGCTATTTTGTTTGTTTAAGAATAAAGAATGTACTCCTACCTTAAAATTGTACTTCACAGCTTTCTTATGTGTTGTATCCTTATTTTCTGAGTCAGATGTTTAATACCAGGAGGGACCTGGTTTAAATTACACCTGCAAACAGCTAAATACCAGGGAGTAAAGCATACAACTTCCTGGAGGCAGCATAGTGGAGATTTAGGTCCAAGCTTTATGCATACATATGGGGTTATACAGTTTTATACATGAGAACAGCTCATTAAAGACAATGTCTATGTATGCCAGTTGCCAAAATGCTTTGACCTCTGCCTGGTCATGCTGAGCAGACAGAACAACACTGTGATACCTAGTTAGGCAGTCATTACACCCTTCTTACATTTCTGGTTCTGTCATCGCTTATCTTGGAGTTTGCCAGTTTTCTTGTATTCCAAAGGCACTGGAGGCCTGACCCTGGCAGGCAGCTAAGTTCGAAATGCAACTAACTGCTGCCAGCAGGAACTGAACTTACTTGGCAAGGTGTATCATATTCATCCTCATGCACCTCTAGAGCCATGACCCTGAGGATGGCACTTATATTCATACATAAGCCACACACACAGAGAAAACTGCACACAGCTCTTACCGGAAGGGAGGCTCTCCTTTCACTCAAGAGTCGAGTCTGATGTTTCTTGTGGCCTCTACCCTCTTTCTCATTCTCATCGATCAAGTTGTGGCCCCAGAAGCTGCTCATCCATTTTGCAAAGGAAATATCATCATCCTCTTCATGTTCCATGTACAGATGTTGCAAACTTGGGAGTGTCTTCCAACCGGGAAAGGCAAGGTCAAATGCTGCCACCAAAGCCAACAGCCTCACACTGTTCTGTCAACAAGAAGAAACAGAGATGCAGTTTCAACTAGTCTTTCTGCACTCCATCCCCCAAAGCCCGACCCACTGCAGTCCTTGGCACTGTCTAAATATTAAGTCAATCCTTTCTCATCTCTTTTCAACACAGTTTCTTTTAACATTTCCATTACAGTGATGTTCAATATGACACTGCCGCAGGGGGCTGGTGGGAAGGGAAATGTGTTGGCTGCTCCCTGTGTGTTGCTGTTGAGTGCACCAGCTGTCAATACCAATGGAGAATTGCCTGCAGTTACATGTCTGGGAGGTGTGTATTTGGACCCAAAGTAGGCTTGTGATTTTGAGAAGCAGAATTGATATATTGATGGTGGCCAGAAATGGACATAGCTCACTAGCTCTGTGGGAGGAAGGACAAACGGCCCACTCTTCCCATGCCGCCCTCTCTCTTGACTTCTGTTGTCTCTGCTCTTCCTTTGGTATTCAGGAAATGTGGTCTGTCTAGGTAGAAGAAAGCCCCCCTGAAGAAACTGCTTGTTCATTTTTGGGTTATGACAGCTAGTGTGAACTTGTATCAGCTGCTTTTCACTGACATATCAGAGTTATGGAAGACCCTGCTGCACTTGGAGGCCCACAGTAGAAATGCATTTAATTTCTCCTCAATAGCCCTGGGTGTAAGTCATATAGACCCTGTCTATATCACAAAACAGAACAGGGCTGGGGACTGTTTTCTGGCCCTGAGGCCAAGTGGCTAGGCTGGTCACATCTACCCTACACAGCAGTTGTGCTGTGGGTCTCCTTGCGGCTGTATGTACTGCACTGTGGTTGTAATACTTTGTTGTAACTTTTGTGTTCTTTTTTTATTTCAAAAACTCTGTTGTGGCCCATAAGACTGTTGATTGTATAGTATGAAACTGGAAGATGTGTTACATGCCTTCGCACATGGCAGAAGGAAAAGGAGGAGAGCTTTGAGGCTGTACAGCCTGTTGGGATAGTGTTGGAAGACTGCACAGGAGGAAGAGACCCACATCTAAGTTCTTACTGGAAGCAGTCCTTGGTGTGTGCTAGGTAGCTAGGTTTTCTCCCGATGCTTAGGCATTGCTGTGGAGATGCTAGTTGGCCTTCACTAGAAATATGCCAAAAAGCTTGCTGCCAATTTAGCATTACAGAGAATCAATGGTTCAGCACTACATCTTGCTCCTTGTCCCCAGTCTGTTTAGCAATACAGACGTAGCAACAAAACTCCAGTTTCATTCTGTGAGTGTAGGTGTGAGGTTTAAATACAATACTCTAATGTACGACTCTTCATTCTGAGTAACAGGTGTGAAGGGACCAATTAGATATGGACGTTCCCAAGTTTTTACCTTGTCCAGAGCAGATGAGACTGTGATTAGCACCTGGATGTGGAGTACATGGGCGTTCAGATGGCATATCTTTAGATGTTGTGTATCGGAGCTTGGAGACACAACCAAACCTACAGCAGCTGCTTTTGTGGCAGAGGCACAGATGAACAGGGATACAGCAAGAGGAATACATGCAAAACAGCGCAGTAAAAAAGACACCTGAAGCAATAAAAAGGTTGTGTAGGCTGATTCTCGAGGTAGAGAAGAGCACTCCTGGCCATATTCTGGTAGCCTAAATTTGTCTTATGTCCTTGAGGATACCAATCTGTACAGGCAAGGTACATCTGAAGGCCTACACTAGCTCTTAGGAAGCATCACATGGATGGAATTTAGGCTGTCCTAGTAGGAAGCTGTCAGCCCATTGATATGTATTTTCTATTGTATGGCTCAAGTTTCTTCTTTTCTGACATGTGAGACAGAACTGCAGCCTTGTTGTGTGGAGTAGGAAATGCTTCTGCTGTGCTGAGACAGGTGACAGGGAGAGAGGCTGTCCCACAGCTTAACAAAATACACTTACGTAAATAGTAATAATCCATAAATTAAGGCAGACGCAGCTCAAGCTGTTTACCAGGCACCAAGATATGTTGACTCATAGTCCAGCAGGGCCAATTTTAGTTGGGGTCTTGAGGTTTGCTTTGCAATCTTACTACTGTTTTTGTTAGTCCTTTTTTTCTTCAGTGCAATGTATGTCTTTGCACATATTCCTTCCACTTCCCTCCCACCTACAATGAAATTTCTAGGCGTGAGCTGACTAGTTATCTGAGTATAAAAAAGCATCAGAAGACTCCTCTTCATCCTCAGCCGAGTGCTCTAGGGAAGTAAGTGGAGACAGAAACACAACCTTCATCTGCCTAAAGGTAAGGATGCTAAATGTATACACGTACACACATATATATAATGCATACGTATGTACAACATATATAAAATTTCAGTATTACATATTGAGTTATTTTTATGACAGATTCAATTAATAAATTAAAAAGAGAGACATTTATAATGAGGATAATTTTGCAGCGGGCACCCTGCAGTTACACCGCCGCTCCAGCAGGTGGCGTCGCCACGCCGGCAGGTGGCGGAGGCCGGGCCGGGCCGTGCGGCGGGCGGAAGTGCTTGAGCGACCCGTGGCCTCCCGCCGTGCCCCGGGTGTCCGGTGACCCCTTCCCTCCCCTCCCGTCCCGTCCCCTGCCGCGGGCGGCGGTGCGAGCGTGTCATGGCCGCCTCGAAGCCCGTGGAGGCGGCGGGCGGCAGCGGCGGCGGCGGCGGCGCGGGGTTGTCCCGCTGGCAGCTGGCGTTGGTGCTGGGGGCGCCGATCCTGCTGGGCGCCGGGGCGCTCTACCTGTGGGGGCGGCGGGCGGCCCGCCGCGGCGGCAAGGGCGCGAGTGAGCGGAAGACTCCTGAGGGGCGGGCGAGCCCCGGGCCGTGCGGCGGCGGCGGCGGCGGGCAGCCCGATGGGCCCGGCCACGAGGAGACGGTGAGCGCGTGCCGGCGGCCGTTGGCGCGGACCGCCCCCCAGCCCCCGCCGCGCGCGGCGGCCGTTAGCCCTGCTGGCGGGGAGAGGAGAAGCGGGGCTTTGACCGGCAGGGACGGGGCTTGCCTGCGCCGCACTCGCCGGGCATGGCGGCGCCCGGGGCTCAGCTCGCGGGCTGGAGCCGCGGGGGACTGGGGGGCCAGGTGCTCCGCCGGCGGTGGGGTCGGGGGATGGCCGGCACCCGGTCAGCGGGCGGCAGAGCCCGGTAGGCCAGGCCACTGGCCCCGGCTAAAAAGCGAATGTCAAGAGTCTGGATCCAGGCCCTAGGGGACGTCTGTGAGGGGATGGAGCCATGCTGCAGCTCGGGCGGCATCCTTTTCGTGCCCAGAGTGAAACAGTGGGGAGGGTGGCCCATGTAACCGCGGGGGTCTCGCCAGCGGCTCTTAAGATTTACAATCTTCTCCTCGTCTTACTGCCGTTGGTAGTAGTTTGTTCAGAGTGTGTATGTATGTTTGTTCCAGTCCTGGTACTGGTACTTGGAAAAGCACGTTCGTGAACACATCTTGTCATGAAGTGCACATCATCCAGGTGAGTATGGGTCTGACAACGTGCCACTGTTGGGTGAACGTGCTTCTGCTTCTGAGGTGTGGAATAGCAATGAGTAAGTTGCTTCCAGGAATAGTGTTTTGAAAACGAAATCTGTGGTCTGTTGTGTGTTAGTCTGAGATACTGAATACAGCAGAGTTTTAACAAAACACAGTCAAAATCTTTTAAAAGTGAAATATTTTCCATGGAAATACAAAAGCCATACAGTTCAAGTGACTGAAGCTTCAGAGTAGAGTTTGCCTAAATAGACACGCTTTCAAAACTTGCATTTATCCTGTGGTAAATTACCATACTGAGAATTTTCAGATAAAATGGTCTATACAGAAATTGAAGGGCAATGTGGAAGATCAGAGTCCAGACCAGAGCCGTGACTCTCTTGTATATCTGTATGTGGAAAAATGCCTCTAAGATGCACTTTCTGCACATCTGCGGTCACAGGTGTACCGTGACAGTCCCATTGTATTACTGAGGTGAAGTTACAGTTGACAGACACGACAAACATGGATTTGGCAAACTGATTTGCTTTGATAAGAAAATCCCATTAAAATATTCCTGCATTGTCTTCTCCCATTGTTGTGTAGCACCTGAAATGCTCTGAACTGTCAGATCATGGCACAAACTTCCCATCTGAAATGATCAGAAGAGAAAAAAAAAAAATCAACTTTGAGAGATTGGAAGAAGGTCAGGTTTAACCTGGATCATTTAATTGATAGAGATTAGTGTTACCAAGTGGGCGGGCAGCGGCAGGAACGCAGGAGTGGTGAGGAGAGGGTGGCAACTTCCGCAGCTGGTGAATCATAGGTACCCTCAGGCATTCCTGAAAGCCTAGTGAGCTGCAAAAGCTATGCTGGACCTGGAGGCAGTTACTTGAAGGCAGTGGTTTGTTCCTACATGGGCAACAGTACTGAGCAAGTGGTGTACAGAGGACAAATTCAGACTTTGTTTACTGTGGTAACTTTGGCTTGTGGCTGCAAACAGCATCTGGCATATTCATGGTAGTGTGCTTGCTACGTGTGAGCTCTGGTTTGCAGGCTGCTTGTGACCTTTGTGTAGCTGCGGTGACTTTGCTATTAATGTGTTAACTCTAGGTTTCTTGATTGTGTTTCTGAATTGCAGTATGTACTTTCAAGTGGTTTGTAGTCATTCTGTAGTTGTATTAAAAGCAAGAACTTCAAACAATTAAACCACTTATATAGCACTTGAAGTAAAATATTTTGTGTCTACCTCTTTCACATTGGACCCCAAATTAAATTACTGGAAGACTCTATGTATCTAAGAATAAGCATATGGTTGAGTGGTATGATTCAGAGTACCTTGAAGAGTGTCATTGCTTATACTGTAAAGAAATGAGAGATATTACTTAGGAAAACTGTAGAAGAACGTATCCGATTTGCTTGATTACGTGACGTAATTGCCTAGCTGGTCAAAATATGGCTGCAGCAGGAAAATGAATGTGGCTACAAGTTCCCTTGGCTGCTTTATGTGTGTGTGTGTAGGATTGCCTTCCTGTTCCTCATACTCAAAGTGGTGGTGCCATGTAGATTTCATGTTTCCACATATATTTTATTAGTTATGGGTGTTATTAATAAGACCCTTGATCAAAAATACCACCACTGCAGATGCCTTGCATTTAAACTATCTGCATTGTGTTCGTCTGCCTTCCTAATGTGGTGGGCTATTTTTTTAAACTCAGATTTCAAATACAAATCTGTACAGTGGGTTAGAGCCGCTAATTCACAGTCTACACACAAGAGGGAAGCCTCTTAGAAAACACATAGGTCAGTAATGAATGTGCCACCAACAGCTGTGTATGTCAAGTGACTATTCTTTTACTCATAAATGCAACTTAGGGCTCAGACATTTTTGTGCACTTCATTAAATCAGCTTTTGTATCCATTTGATGCTCTGTTCATTGTTTCTGAAGACACAACCTTGAATTTTTTTGGTTTTGAAAATACAGAGGGTCTAAAATCTTTGTTGTTCTTTATTCAGACTTATTACTATTTTGCATGCAGTTCGAGCTTTTCTTTTACCTGCTGCAGAGGCCTCACACTTTTTTCCCCAGGTTGTGCCTGCAGTAGAGGAATCTCCTGGCGTAGGTGCACTGACCAAGTGTGTGATCTGTGACTGACGTGTTGGCAGAAGCCCTTAGCATAGGTGCTATATTGGGAAGAGCTGAACTACTTTCGAGATTCTGTCTCCTATAAGCACAGCTCCTCAAAAGTACAGTAAACTGGTATTATTGGACCAGTTAAGTGCTGATGATAAAACTGTGTCTATGGATGACTCACAGAGGTTGGGAAGTCAAATTGCATATGTTAATTACAGGAGCTGTCATTGCTTCTTATAATTTAGAGGGAATGTGTTTTAGTTACTCAGTAACAGCAGTTGCTTTTTACATGCTTTCTTAGTTTGTAGTGAATGTTGCATAACTTAAGCATGTTGGAGGTGTAGACTGCTTTGCATTTATTGCATTAATTGATACCCAGTTGATTAATGGTGTTTTTTACTTATTTCATGATTAACTTAGCAAGTTTATACGCTCCTTGTCTTGACAGGGGCACACACTGGTTAGTCAGTGAGACAATGTGTTGATTGCTTCCATTTGTGGTTTTTTTCTTTTTTTTTTTTCTTTCTCCTTAAGTTGAAATCACTTCCTTTTGCAAGTCTGTGATAGCCCAAATCTAACCCCTTCACTCTTTCACCAGTTCCGGAGGGCAACGCTGTGGTTTTGGTATGTGAGGAAGCATCAGGCAGAGATTCTTCAGTTGCTTAGTCAGCATTGTGTATTGCAGACAAAGCCATTTGGGTTCATAGTAGTTCACTCTCTTTACACATTTTCTTCTGAGCTGGATATAGTCTTTGAGTGCAGTGGTGGGTGAATGTGGCCAAACTCCTTGGCTTCTATGGTGTCACATTGGGATCAACAGCCAACTAATATGGCTTCTTTCCAGTATCTGTCTTAATAGCAATTGCCAAATGTCGCTTATCTCATTGCTGTGACATTAGATCAGTATATGAACGAATTAAACCTCTTTGTCTAGATATATTTATGTCTACTTATTCTGAATTGATCTGAGCAAAGTACATAAAAAGTCATTTCTATTGTACCATGCACCTGTTGCCTAATCAATCTCACTATAGTCCTACTGTAAGTTTTGTATGTTCCATGCCAGCTGTAGCGGACAGGTGTAGAAAACTAAATGTGTGTATGATGGCAGTAGAACAATTGTTAGACTCTGAGTAGCTCATGTGCAGCTCACTTGTGGTAGGCATGAATGGCAAACTCATTTAAAAGGAAGGTGACTGTAAACTTGGGCTTAATTATTTCTAAATATAATCCATCTTTGCCTGTGCTCTGAATTTACATCTTAAGCTCATGTGGACATACTTTTTCTTATGGTGGTTTTAGTGCTAAGGAGAATCTTAAAATCATTTACAGTCTGTTAGTGACTTTTTAGTATAGGTCTGAGATAAGAAATGAGATGAAAGATGAATGTTAGTCAAAACAACATGTTTCGCCTTTTTTTTTTTTTTTTTTTTTTTTAACCTGATCTCATCAGGAGGGTCAGGCTGGGGCTTTCTTTTTGCAAGTGGATGAGTTAAGATGGCTGAACGCGTAGTCCTCTTCCATGTCATCTGTCAGACAAGGGCTCATGCAAATCCCTTTCAACCAAAAGAAAATGCTGAAACTCTCTGCTCATGCCTCATCGCTGTCATCAGTGGCTGGCGGCAAATTTCTTGTTCTGTTTTTAAAAATAGTCTCCCTGAAATACATAAAGTTCTGAACTGCCAGTTTAACCATACTGGCATTGCTGAGGGTTACTATAAAGCTTTATTATTCTCGCGGCTGGCAGTCTGTTGCTGTTAAGTTGCTGTTGTTTGCATGCAGTTTCTGAACATCTTGTGAGGAAAGCACATTTACTGAGGTTAAAATAACAGTTAAGAAATTTTTGTTAGTGCTGTCTAGTCTTTAGACAGTTAGCAATCTGCTTATTTAGTTACCGAGATAATGGAGGGCTTCTCAAGTACACAAATCTGTTTTAAGACTTATTAGTGAACGGTTGCTGAAAGCGGTCCTAAGTACTGAGATGTTACTTTTTATGTGACTGCGGATAACTTCTGAGGTATTTGTTTATACCGCCTTGGCAGATAATTGATTGTGGACTTCTATTGACTTTATTGAGCTGGTTTGCTTGTTGCACAGAATTTTTGAACAGAAGATGACAAACTGAGAGTTTTTCTTGTCTATATGGACCTTCACCATAGGAACAAAATATGTCCAGTGCACCACATAGAATGGCAATGGGTTAGGTGAGGAGAAGCAGTGAAGTTGGAAAATAGTGTCTAGTATTATTATATTTGCCAGAAAATGGAAGCAGAAGGTGTGAGGTTTTTTGGGTACTTGTGCGTCAAGTTTGCTTACATAATCAGTTTCTTATTTGTGTACATGTGTATGTGGCAGCTGAGAAGGACTGGAGGGCTGAGAGGCAGCAGCCTAAAACATTTTATCAGTTAAACCTAAGGCTTGTGAAACTTTCAAAAACTGATCTGTTGCTAAGAATTAATTTTTGTATTCTTATTTGTGCTATTATGAAAAGGTATTGCAGCATATAATGTGACATGAGTTCTTTAATTCAAAAGCCAAACCGAACCATCAGCAAAAAACCCAAAACCCAACAACAAGCAACAAAAACATACCAAAGGAAGACACTCACGAGATTCGGCATTTTAGTGGGTTTTGCTTCATCAGGTTATACTGCAGATAGTTAAGTTGAAATATGTCACTTAAACTGAAATTATTAAGCTGGGGGGGGGAAGGTTATGCATATTCTTTAAAATTTCACAAAATTAAAATAAAATCTTTGGGTTTGTTCCATAATTTTATCAGTTTTATACTGGAGCTGTAAATTAATCCACTGTTTTCTCCTATGTTTTCTATGGTTAAAGAGTTTCATGATTGTTAAGAAAATTAATTAATCTCATCAGAGTAATTATTTAAAATAAGAGTTTAAAACTTGACATTGTGTTTTATCACCATTTGGGCTTCAAGATGTAGATACAATATTTTTGTTACTTTAAATGCACAAATTCTGTACAGCCTATGTGGGATCCATTTGTCATGGGTATGAGCTGCTAAGTGACTCTGTTTTTCATCTAAGCCTTATCAGAATGGGTTTATTTAAATACAGAGCTGTATCAGCCTTTGAATTTAAAATGTTGGCCATTCAATTCAACAGTGTGTTGCATTCAGACTAAGGTTGCAGAGATAAACCATCTAAGAGGTAGGAGTCTTAGTTTAAGACAGCATAAACAAACAAAAACCAGTTGATTTCTTTCTTGGCATGGGCATTACTGCTGACTTTATTACATGATAGCGTGTTGTGCTCCAACTCTTGACTTTCTACCCCCAAATTATGCAATGCATGAGGCAAAGTAACTGTGGAGCTAGCATCTATTTGATGATTCAGTTCTGTGTAGTTGGTTGTGTGGTCTGTGTCCTACTACTGTTATTCAAAGCTTGCTCTGATAACGATTACTAGTTTTAATGGGTTTTCCTGTGGCACTATGCCTGTACTCTCTAAAGTTTTTGGTCCTTGTTGCATGCACATAGGCTAGTCTGAAGACTTCAGGCCTCCCAAGAACCAGCAGAGCACCAGTGACAGCCCCAGAACTACAGATCTCTTGCTTCCAGTTACAGTTCCTATCCCATACCTGACACTGGAGCAGCCATTGCATTTGGATATTATCCAATAGTCCTCATCTGTGTCATGTGCGTTTACGCAGGGATTGTAGTGCAGGGCTGTCAAAGTGCACAGGGTGAAGAGGATGGACTGGTCAGCCTAAGGCACATGTAGGGGTAATAGATCCCTGGGCTAAAGGAACTGGCAGTGATCATGAAGTAGTAATCTAGTTGTACTTTAGGCTTAATCTCCGCAGTCTTAAATAATATGCATACTGGGAACACATGTATGAATGTTGCAACATGGCCTACGTCTTGTGTTTTTTCTTTTTGGTACCAAGTAAATTGGAACAGCACTGAATTTTGTATATTATTTTAGAAAGGCATTGCTAATGTGCTTTGCTGTAGAAATGCAGAAGGAAAAATAAAGCTGACTTTTGTGCATTTAAGTTTGTCTGCTGCATATGCATAACCCTTCCCTTAGTTAAAAGAGAAGCATTGTTGTATAAGGAGCTAAATTTAGGACATACTGAAATAAGTGTAACCTTTTCAGACTTGGGTTATATTTTAGAGAAACAACTTATCAAATACATAGTTACTTGGCTCTCAGTAAAAATATTTGCGCTCTTAATTCTGATTTGTGTATCCATAGAGTTACACAGAGTGTGTGAAAACAGGTGAAGTTAATAATCTTTTATCCATTTGAATCTAAATCATTAACCCCCCCCCCCAAAAAAATCTAAAAGCCATGCTGATTATCTTGTTCTGTGAATAATGGAGATGTGCAGACTGATTTCCTACAAGCCCAGTGATTGGTGACCCATGTGAGAAGAACTTTTCTGGCAGTAGGGATATTTAAGAAATTCCCTCCCTTATATGGTTTCACTTGTCTCTCCTCAAGAGTGCCTTTGTTCTATTTGGATGCCTGTTTTTATTTAAAAACTAAGACCGGTACCTGTTACTCGATTCTCTCATGCCATGATTGGAAACTAGGCCTTAAAAGAGGGGTTGTACAGCAACTCCTGGGTTTCATTCAGGTTTTCAGTTTTAAAAATCATTTAGATGCTAAAAATGATCAGGCTGGCATGAAATGAGTGGACTTTAAGGTAAACAGGCAGATGAAATGCAAAGATGCTTTCAGGTTTGTCTTACAGTAATCTGGGTGTAGTTTGGTGCTGGCAGTGGATGAGGTGGGAGAGGAGGCAGAAGTATGGTCGAAGAGCAGAATTGGCAATTGCCAGCAAGTTATAGATGATTTTTTCAGTGCATGTCATTCAACAGGTGAGATGTAGTGAATTCTGCAGCTATTTAAGGCATTACTGCCCCCAGTTTGTATTCTTTCCCTCAGAGAGGTTGGTAAGATGACGCGTGTTCATACCTCTGTTCATTTTGGTCTGGCATGTTAGCCTGACCTGCCCCAAAATGTTGATCCTTAAGTCTAGGCTATCAAAGAGGAGCAGAAATCCGGAAGATATATGTTAGGTGCTTTTGCAGCTCTATATGTCTGGAATGTGGCTCACACCCCTTTGATAAAGAGAGGTTTTTCTATCTGATTCCATATAAACCACAATATTTGATAACTGTTCTTAAATCTAGGGGTTACAGGTAGCAGTGTTGGTTTCTGCAGAAAAGCAGATGATCAACAGACAGTGCAGAATGTAAAGATTCATTTAGCAGGGTCATAGGCCAGTTAGCAAAGTTTTCCGTCTGCAGCTAAGAATAACAAGACTGTGATGGTCCAGCACTTTGTAATAGCGGTTGGATGAAGCTGTAGAGGAGTTAGTTTGTCTAGTGGGTAGAAGGCAGAACAGCTTTGTTTTCCTTACAGGTTTTGTCTTGCTCAGTAGGTTTTCCACAGTGTTTTCCATGTTTAATTCATAGTCTGCTGAGTCAGCTCTGGTCTCACAAGCTCTGTGTATTTGAGTAGGAAACTTTTCCTGTTTGAATTACTTGGAAGGCTTTGTTGTCTTCGCATATTTAGTCTTTGGAGAAATAACATATCTTATTGGTTCTTCTGATCACCAGTCATGTAAGATTAAAACCTGTTTAGCTTTCCAAAAAGAAATCACTGCATTGTTTAATACCGTTGTAGTGAATCTTTTGAAAAGTTGATGTCTCCTATCTGATACACTTGCAAAAGAAAACCTGTTGCGTTTTTCCAGGAAATGGGAGGAGTGAGATTTTCAGAAGTCTAGACTAGAGTTTACTGCTCGGATCCGCTTTATATCTTTGAAGATAAGTGCATAGCTTGTGTGCAGTGATGCTTTTCTTATTTGAACTGTCCTATTACTTTCTTTTTCAGAGCCCTCTTGATAGAGCCCAAGCTGCTAAGAACAAAGGAAACAAATACTTTAAAGCAGGAAAGTATGAGCAAGCTATTCAGTGTTATACCGAAGCTATCAGCCTGTGCCCTCCTGAGAAAAACCTTGATTTGTCTACCTTCTACCAGAATAGAGCTGCTGCATATGAACAACTGGTAAGAAATTAAAGATAATTGTGTTTATTTGAAAAAAAAAATGTAAATTATGTATTTTATAAGTTTTGTCCACTGAAAGATCCCAGGTGATGATATCTGCTGCCTTCACAAGATGCTCTTGCTTGCAGTTATTTTTCACTAGCTTATTGTGCTTTTTCACATACAAATAAAACTTTTCTGTTAACTATTCTTATGCGTCCCTTTCTTGTAAGACAAGGTTTTAATTTCTTATCCTCTGGAACAATTTTCTTGCATTACAAGTTAATTTTGCTTCCCTATACTAGAATGTTTCTTTAACTGTTAGGTGAAAGGCCAAATATTTGGAAGGATGCTACTTCAAAAATTAAACAAATATCCCCGAAATCCTGCTAAAGCCTAAGACCTAAATTTTGCATGTGTGGAAGTAACATTTGCTTGATAGCTAAGTACAGTTGATATTAGTTTTAGAAGTCAACCAGTGTTAGATTTGCTTATGAGGTCAAGTTGGTGAGTTGTAAAGGAGTGGGGAAATTGGCTTTATACAGTCTTGAAGTATCAAGCGAGAGACTGTGTGATTAGAGAAATCTAGTCTTGAAAGTTACAGGAGAGACAAAACAGATCTTGTCTAATCAACTAGTACTTACAACACTAATTCATGCCATAATGAATCCCAAGTGTATGTGGTTCCTCTTTTTTCAGATATTAGAAAAGCCTGTTTTAATAATCAATTTGGCAGATAAATGGACTTTTAATTCTTAATATCCTTGACCAGTTCTACTCCTACGTATTCTTTTTTATCCCTTTATAGTAACATAGCAGAGTAAATGGAAATAACAAGTTTGTTTTTTTTTTTAAGTATTTTAGCACTTTGTTAAACTTGTTTGTTGGTTTTCATTATGTTTAAATCTTTTTTCTTCAAATCAACTCATCTTCTCCCACATGCTTTGTACAACTGCCTGGTTTTGTTTTTCTGTAGGAATTCCTTTTGGTTTGTTGCTCTTCTGGTGCAGGTGGCTTGCAGTGGTGCCTGGCAGTTTCTTACTGAGAAACTTGTAGAAATAGAAGCAAGCAGGCAGAACCAGGGCCCTGGGAGTTGGTGCTGCTATCAGGTGGCATGACCCTGGAGCTGGTAGTGGAAAGCTAATGTAATGCAGCTGAGTGGGGTCTCTCTCACTGTTGTTTTTCTCCCCACAGCAAAAATGGACAGAGGTGGCACAAGACTGCACAAAGGCTGTTGAGCTTAATCCTAAATATGTAAAAGCTCTCTTCAGACGTGCAAAGGCTCATGAGAAGCTAGACAATAAGAAGGAATGTTTAGAAGGTAAGCGTCTCTTGATGTGTATACTTAAAAGTGGAATTAGCTCAGGTGCTTTGGAGGTAACTTCTTGGATTGTTTTCTTTTTACTTCTGTAACTACAGTAATACAGAATTATTTAAAACCATTCATAGCTACTGCAAATAGATTTTATTTGCTTGTCAGAAGAAACCTTTTCCCATTTTTCAAGCTCTCATCTGCTGACATCTGAAACAGCTGCTGAGAAATTGATGTTACTGTAACCACTCGAGGTCTTATTTTTGAGGATACTCCTACACTTTAGAGTAGAATTCATCTAACATGCTTAGTGGATAATGCAGACAACAACAGTTGTTTACTTTCATACAGTAATCAAACTTTGTTCCCTCTTTGTTTTAGAGAAACAGTATTACTACAGAAAACAAGGTGGTTTTGCAGGTGGAGATACATGGTCAGAAACGAGTATTACAGTCATTTAAATGCATTGGCAAGTATTAAAGGGAAAACAGTTTAATTAGCATTTTGTTTTGATATATAACTGTGATGAAAATTGGAACAGATTGAACTTTTTTTTTAATTTATTTTAATATTAATACTACATATTTGGAAGAAACTACAGTGTCAAATCCTTCCAAATACTATTCCTAACAGCATACATTTTGAACTGTCAGGAAGATGTGACTGAGAAGCCATGAAAATTAAGGAGAACTACAGGTCAGGTGTGTTGTCTGAGGGCTCTTTTAAACTAAGGGACACTGCTCGAAAGGACCCATTTAAATTTCATCAAGTGAAGTCATTCCTGCTGTTGTAACGTTAAAAGGCAAATGAAATTTTCATCTGTGCTCACTATGAAAGAAGGAGAGAAAATAAGGCAGTGCTCTGACTGTCAGATCTGTTAAGTTAGTTTAATTATGTGCAACAGCTAAGAATTAGGTCTGCTAAATTAGACGGTAAATAAGATGTGGACATCTTATATATCTATCTATTTATTTATCTGCTGGCAGAATGCCTTTCTGCCCTGTAAGACCATAGTGAATAAAAAAGGACTACTTAGGTCATTTAGTGTAGTCCTTTGCAATCACTAAGTGACTAACAGCTGCGCTTCCAGAGCACTGTAATACAATCTAAACCTTATGTAGTTGCAATAAACTGACAGATGATAAAAGCCCCAAGAAAGATTAACTGTCCCTGCCATATTAGAATAGCTTTTAAAAGTATTTCTTTTGTAATGCTAGTAGCAGTAATGTTTGTAGCAATTATTTTCAACCTTGATTTCTGTTTGATTTTTAGCTTGCATTTCTTTCAGATCTGAAAATTACTTGCTTTTTCTTTTTTAGCCAGTAAAATCCGAGGAAGTAGGGTATGTCCATGTAGTGGAGAAAAGCAAAACCTAAAAAAAAAAAAACCAAACCATCACCACCACCAGCAGAAACCTCCTCCAGTGATCCCTGGCAGTATAATTTGGGAAGATATTGCTGCTTCACCCAAGTCCAGGCACTAGTTTACAGCTGTCCTCTTTGGGCAGCACACTTCTGCTGAGGTCATACAACACGGTATTACTGCACACAATCTTTCATGCTCTTTCTGGGTGCAGTGTGTTTTCCTGGGGACTCCAATGTGCTGCCTGTCTGTGCCACAGTTGCAGGGAGTTTCTGTGGAAATGATGGCATAATAGTACAGCAGCATAGAATTACAGAAACTATAGTAAAACTCCAGAGTAAGACACTTGTTTTTCAAGTATATTCAAACAATACACTTTCTGAATTTCAGGTCCAAACTCTGTTCATCTGCACTGATGTTTAAGTGAAAATTAAATAGGAAGAATCAGTGATAGTATTGCATGAACTAGGGGATCCAGAGAAATAATGTTAATGTACCATAAGAACACATTTCACACTGCAAAGCATGATTGAGGTAGCAATGGGTTAACATTTGCAGCGGCTTCTGTGTGTGACTGAAAGTGATGTGATATGGGCTAGCACTTTAAATCAGCCAGCAAGGTATCTCTCTTAAACTTGGCCAATTCCAAAGACATGGAAGTGAGCAGAAAAAATGAGATATAATATGGGAAGATTTCTTAAACTGAGGAAGAAACAAAATGTAATAGGACTGAATATGAATTTTAAAAGTAGACAATTAGGATCAATCCCGGAAGAGAAGCTGTGTTAGCACTTTTAACATGAGCATAAGATGAACATGATTACTGTCCTCAGAGTTTCAAAATGGTGAGAGCCCCAGCTGGAGGTGCACATTTTCACTGTTCATCTAAGTGTGTTTGTTTCTAGTTAAAAACATTAAGATAAAAATAAATGCAATTTCTTTCATTCACTGTCATGAAGTCCTTTTATCACAAGGAGATCATTTTGGATACAAATTTCTATCTTGGAAAACGTGGTAAATACAGTAAATTGGAAGCAGAGGCTTTTACCCTGGAGCAGGACATGTATTAGTTTGGCAGACTCATTTTAACAGTGGCACATTTTAGTGTACTCCAGTGACTATCAGAATTTATCTTTAATCTCACTTTTGTATGTTGCTTCCTAGATGTCACTGCAGTCTGCATTTTAGAAGCCTTCCAAAACCAGCAGAGTATGTTATTAGCTGATAAAGTTCTTAAACTCCTTGGAAAAGAAAAGGCCAAAGAGAAATACAAGGTACGACTTGTGATATTTTTGACAAATTCTGATTTCACCTCACTGGTTGTTGAAATGCTGGTTGTTGGCATTCTGTCAGTGCTAAGTAAGTCACTGTCTTCATCTGTTGAAGAGTAAGAATCAACACAAACAGTTTTGTACAAGGCTGCTATTTTATCAGTGTTGTTTTGTTGCTTTTCAGTGACCTGTCCAAAGTTTTTTAAACCTCAGTAGAGATGTCTATTTCTAATAACTGTTTTCCTTTAATAATCAAATTTATTATGACATTCAGGAGACACCCTAAGTTGGTGTGCTGCCCTACATGGGGCATTTCCAGACTTGCAACATAATGGAAATGGGATATGTTGGAACAGCAGTAGTCAAATGTTCAGTTGCACATCAGGTGGTCGAGTTAGAGATGTGTGTTGAGATAGGAAGGTTTATACATAATAATAGAAAATGCATTAAAATGTTGGTTCCATATGTAAGGAATAATTTAAAATGAGAAGAATTCTGATTGAGGACTTTTCCCCCCAGGTTATTTTTGGTTTTATAAATAGAAATTTTATGTAGGAAAGACTAAGTTGACAGCAGAATTCCTACCTTTTAGAAAGTGGTAAAATAACATTCTTTTAAGGGGGGGTGGTGGCTTTTCTAAGAGAGTAATAAAAGCATTGCTTAAGAAAAGATGATGTAGTGTGAAGTCACATCTGATTAGTAGTGGTCAGACTTCCTGATTCTGTATTGAGAAATACACCTTCATTTCCTAACTACCACAGATTACTTGTGACATTCTGTCTGTCCAAGTCTGTTGCTGTTTCTGTTTCATTTCTGTGAATAGGTCCTCATACCTGTGCTTTTCTATTTTGGCACTCAGATGTGTTTGTGTTAATGGTTGGAAACTGCAGAAAAGAGAACTATGGAAATACAGGGGTAGCCAGGAGCAGTCATTTTAAGTGGCCGTAGGTTTACAAAAAAGTTGGAACAGGTATTAAAACATTCTCGCTTGTTATTAAAACATTCTTGCTTGTTTTTTTGTGATGGTGTTTGAAATGCTGAAATCCATGTTGGTTTTGAGATGCTGAATTTCTTTCCTATAGAAACTCACATAAATTTGTGCTGTCGAGGTAACAAAACTAATTGTGTTATTAGTGTGTTGTGGTGGTAGCATCACAAAATAGGCATGCTTCAGATAGGCAGGATTATGATAGAACTTAATAGGGAAGACTGCGTTCAGACTTTTCTTGCAGGAGAGACTGAATTGTAATTCTCATGTGCAGTGTTCATTTTGAGCAAGAAATGTTTATTGGCTGTAGAAGGGATTTTGTACCCAAGAGGTGTTACTTCTGGGACTTCAAGTAAAATGTGTGATATCTGGGCCAAGCTCCACATAAAATTAGGATATTCCCTCATTAATCTTCATAGCAATGACAGACAGCAGCTTCTCTTGAGCAAGTTGGAGAAAAAGGGCAAATTCCATTCAGAATCTACTTGAATTTAGGCTCATGCTTAAATCACCAGCTCACATTTTTCACCCAATTTATGTGCACGCATACTGCTTTAGTACATCTACTCAATGTCTTATGATATGCTAAGAGTCTTAATTTCTGGCCACACATGCAGAAATATACTATCTCCCTTCTTTGAATATCTTCACTTTATTTCTAGTGGTGATGGGTGTTGTGTTGTGATCTGAAGCTTAAGTAATCCCTAAATGTCAAACTGTCAAATCAAAAATATCAGACTATCAAATGAGATAGTCAAAAGTCAAACACTGGTTCTTTCATGAACGACATTTTTATAATCATTTTTTTTTATCCATTGCCATATATTTACCATCTAATGTCTTGAAATTACATTTTTCTGTTTCAGAATCGTGAGCCTCTGATGCCCTCACCACAGTTCATTAAATCCTACTTCAGTTCTTTCACAGATGATATAATCTCCCAACCTTTGCTTAAGGGTGAGAAATCAGATGAAGATAAGGATAAGGAGGGAGAGGCTTCTGAAGTAAAAGAAAAGTGAGTGTACAGTACAGTTGGGAGTTGTTTGGTGTTGGAATTAAGTTTGCAGTGATTTTTACATTCTGCTCAGAGTTACTTGCTGTTGTTCTTACAGTACTTGGCATGGGAAATCCTGTGGTAATAAAGTGAGCCTATGAAATGAGATCAGTATTAAAAATGAAACCTTTATGAAAGCTGACTGGTTAGCTCCAAAGTTCTGCTAAACAGAGGAAGGACAATGAGATTGGGGAGATATACTAAATCCTTACTACAGTATCATAGTAAATCTTAGGAGATGGGAGGACTAAAGAGTGCTGAATGATGCTTCTGGAGAAAGGAGTGCTTTATATTGAAGAAGAGTTTCCAAGGAAGAGAGCAAGTTAGTGTTTGGATTGGAAGGGAGAAGACAAGCTAGGAAAAGGGTCTTTGTTATTTAAAACTGTGAACTTATAGGAGCTTGGGCTAAAAGGGCATTTCAACTTTCTGGAATCAAAATGCACATAAATGAGAGGTTTGTTCTGACAAAGAAAAGCTTGAGCTTTTTGCTTTTTTGAATGGAGCTTGAGGACCTTGTGAATGGTGCTTTAACTTACTATGCTGTTTTCCAGTTTAGTTTTGGAAGATATCACTGCTGTCAGTATGGAAACCCTTACAAACAGTGTTAGGATGTTTTTTTAAAGTAAAATAGAATGTTCCTATCTACAGGCAGATTCACTGAATCCAGAACAGTTAGCTGAGGACAAGGTAGTGCTTACCATAGATTTTGCTGTTAAATCCTTCCACATATAAACAGCACATTGCTAGCTTTAATATTTCACTTTTGTGACCTGGAATTCCATCCCAGCCCTCTTGTTTTAAGGCAGAGATCATCGCTGTCCTTTATGTGAAATAAAATTGCAGGGGACAAATGAAGCTCAAGTTCAAGAGCTTTAAAACATTTTTTATTCATTATTTCAAGTGTAATTTGGCCATTCTTTGTCTGAATTGTTTTCAGTCTGTGATGGCTCGTCCAAGAATGTTTGTAACTTTACTATGCTGGTGTTGTAACTGAGTATAGCAAAAGATAGTATGTGTTATGATTAAATGAAAAATCTGAATTGAAATTGCAGTGTTCAGTGAATGCATGTATATATACAACTGTTCTTACATCATTTACAGCTCTGGCTATTTGAGAGCAAAACAATATATGGAAGAAGAGAACTATGACAAAATTATCAGTGAAAGCACAAAAGAAATTGAAGCAAAAGGAAAATACATGGCAGAAGCTTTGCTTCTGCGAGCTACTTTCTACTTACTTATTGGCAATGCAAATGCTGCCAAACCAGACCTAGATCAGGTCATCAGCATGGAAGATGCAAATGTGAAGGTAAGAATCTGTCACATAGTTTGGGTTGAGAAAATGTAGAAGTTAGATGATAAACTTGCATTATAGTTCAAGAAGTTGTTTTCCCAAGTTTTCAAATACTTTAATGGAAGTGTTCTGGTTTATTTACTATTTTGTCATCTTATTTTTTTTCAAAAGACTTCTTGATTTTTCTGAGACAGCTGTACTAAGTAGTGCAAACAAAAGAACAGAGGAAGTTGAGTGAACTGGAGGCTTACCCAGCCCAAAATATCGGTTCATAGATAAGAGAAAAATTGTACTTGCATATTGAACTGCTTCCCAAAATGTTGACATAGTTCTAAGCATAGGGAACCTGTCTTAGAGGATTTTTGGGGGGTGGAAAGTCCACTGAGATGGAAGCATAGACTGACATATTTGAAATTAAGCAAGGGAGTTGATTCATTTAGAGTCAATATGAAATTTACTCCTGTTTAGAATGAGTGAAATCTGTCAGTGGGAGAAAAAAGTCAAATGAAAAATTTACTGTAGTTGTAACAAAGCCTTAAATCTGGGGGAATGCTGGAGTGGCTAATGCTTCTTTGAACTTGTTTTACAGCTCCGAGCTAATGCTCTGATCAAACGAGGAAGTATGTATATGCAGCAGCAGCAGCCTGTGTTGTCCACTCAAGACTTCAACATGGCTGCTGATATTGATCCTCAGAATGCAGATGTTTACCACCATCGAGGACAAGTAAGGCACATTAGAGATCTTGTCGCAGTACTTGAATATTTCAATATATACTAAAAGAAAAAATAAAGATCAGTATATCATTGGAGACACTTTATACTGTTTGTGGCAGAAAACCATGAACTCCTAATTTGAGACTGTTGCAGAATAAACACATAGTCTCATTTGCTGGTTCAGGTCAGGCAGAAACAGTTTACTCCCGTAGCTGTAGGAAAAATGCAGAGCAACAGAGGTTCAGCCCTCTATTCAATACAAACTGACTTAAAAGTTCTAGGACTTATATACATTCACAGCAGATACAAGCTGCCCAGTGAAGGGGCCTAATATGTCAGAGGAGCATCTGCATAGAAAGAAGCTTTGTTACAGCAGGTGTAATGTGTGTCCCTGGTAACTCAGTGTCTCTAGCACTGTGGCCTAGAGTTGCATCTGTTCAGCTCGTCCCTCTCTGGCTTGTGATGCTGCTGTGTCCGTGACTAACTTCTGGACACAGAGAGGCCTGCTTCCGCAGAAGCGTAATATAAAAGGTGCTGGAAGAAAAAAGGGAACACTACCATATGCAGATGTGCTAAGTTGTATTCATAAGGAAGACTTCCATGGATCAATTGCCTCTCTCCATGAATTCATTAGATCTCTTTAGTGCTCAGAAATAAGAATGGTGTCGTGGTAATTTAGGGGAATGAAAGTTTTCTGCAGATTGCAAATTGGTGTTTTACAGTAGCTTAACAGTGAAGTGAAAGAATGATGAAGTGAGCTCCTCCCTTGTGGAGGTATGAGAATGTCAAAAAAAAAAGTTGAAATGCAAGCTGGGAAAGCAAAAATGTTGTGACATACAAATAGTCCACAGACGCTAACTACAGCGAGGCAAAGCAACTTGGGAAAATACAGCATAGTTTTGGAGGCTGGACATAATGCTAAAGCAGTATTGGCAACAGCCTAAAATGCAAGCATTCTCAATCCCTACACATGCACATTGCCTTTTTGTGTATGAAGCCGGTTTCACTGGTGGCTGTGTTACTTTATGGCAGTGATTTTTAGTCATGGGTTTTGTAGGTTTCTAGGCAGTTCTGCAGCTGAAATGGAGACGAAAAGAGTAAGTGATGCTAATTGAATTATCACTTAAGTGTATGAAGCACAGATTAAATGCAGAAATAGGATTTTCTTTCATTCTGGCTAGCTGAAAATCCTGCTTGACCAAATTGAAGAAGCTGTGGAAGACTTTGATGAATGTATCCGATTGCGACCCGATTCTGCCTTGGCTCAAGCACAGAAGTGTTTCGCTCTGGTAGGTAACATGCTGGTTATGTGGGTGCTTTTTCTTTTCTGTAAAACATACTGTGTTTCTCTGCTTTATTCCAACTTAATGGAAAAACAGGGCAACAAACATATGAATATATTTTTAATAAAGAAAATATGTAACAGTTTCTTCAGTTGGAGTAAGGGTTTGCTGCTTTCATTTTGAACTGTTTGTTATTCAAACAGTAGATCATCTTTTCTGTTTTGTAGTAGAGGAACACAGATCTTCATTCTAATTGTATCACATGAAATCTAAATAAAGTGTTAATGTTGTGGAAAATGGTCTTCTTCAAGAAATTGAAAAAAACCCCAACCCTATTTCAAGCTAGTACAGTACCTCTGTGTGCAGGAATCTTCTGAGGACAGCTTCGCATGGTGTGAACAAGGAGGAATTCTAGGCTTGGAATTTCTAGGCTTTTGAAATAGAGGGAGGCTATTGGCAACTATCAGGCCTAACGGCTTCTTTCTTTCACCCTTTCTCCTCTCCAAGTCCACTCTACCAGAGACTTGGACACATGGTAGGTTCCTGAAACCAGATTTGGTAGATGTATAGGCATGTCACTTTCAGGAACTTGTAATTGTTATGATGCATGCATCTCATGGGGAAGCGGGTAGAGGTCTGATGAGCCTGGTTTTGTGGTGGTGTTTCATTTTTCCTTCTTTTTTTATTTTCTTCTGAATAGTATCGCCAGGCTTATACAGGAAGTAATGCTTTGCCTGTGCAAGTAGCCATGAAGGGCTTCGAAGATGTCATTAAAAAATTTCCAAAGTGTGCTGAAGGTTATGCACTCTATGCTCAGGTACATTTTTCTCTGTCTGAAAGAAAATGCTGCACTCTCTTGCACCTTTTATCTTGGATAACATGCATTTCTTCAAATCATATTTGAAGATTTTTGTGAATAAGTTCTGGAGTAATACATGCTGCTTTAATAAGCTACCTGAATTTATGGGTGTGGGTGTTCGGGGGTGGAGGAAGTAGAGGGGGAATCAGTGGAGCAGAATATAAGTGATGAGAGTCAAGAGTGGTTATTAGGAGGCACAGGCCTGGCATACACTTCCCCTTGAATTCCTGCATGTGTGTGGCATCTCGCTTGATGGATGTCAGGGATTCTCTAGGTAATTTGGGAATTAAATGTGTGGTGCTAGGGTAACAGTTTCACTCTTACGAGTGACACATACTGGTCAAGCTGAGTTCAGTACACATGTTCAGAGTCCACTTGTATTGGAGACTGTCATTTCTTCTCTAAGAAAACGTACTGCTGGTTCTAGTACGGAGCACAAGATCTTCCAAGTTTAAGTAGGTAGGCAGTATGGATGCATTTCCTTTTGAAAGAAGCGTGTTTGAAAAAGGAAGAAGTTGAGAATTGCAGGTACAGACTTTTAGAATGGTTTTTACTTGCAGTACACTTAGCATGTTGCTTGTGTACCATTCTGGGTGGTACTGTGATCAGTAATTTGTGCACTTAAAGCTAGGCACTGAATTTTGAAACTTAACTCTGGTAACTGATGTGCCTGGCCTGCTTAATGATAGAGAGCTCTCTAATCTCACATTGTCAATATGGTTTTAATTAGAATTAGCCTAGCATAGAGTGCATGTTTTGGCTGCTTATTGACATATAGGTTTCTCTTCTGATGCAGGCACTAACTGATCAACAGCAGTTTGGCAAGGCTGATGAAATGTATGATAAATGCATTGACCTTGAGCCAGACAATGCCACTACATATGTTCATAAAGGGTATGTATTGAGTTTGCAATCCTTTTGGTCAAGGGTGGTTGGCATGTTTAGATGAATCAACCTGAACTGAATGTTTTGTTGTGAAAACAACTCGGTGTTGTTAAATGTATTTCTACAGTTTCTCTTGACTAAATTGGAAATATGTGTCAGGAAAGTTTCATTCCTAATTACATATCTACTTGAAGTATATCTAGCTTCTACTTTAGCCCTATCTTAATTTCACTTTGTACTGAAGTTTTCTCTTTCATAAATTAACTTGTAACCTGTCTTCTCAAGAGGAATTTGCCTTTCTTTAGAGTCATTGAACTGGTAACATCACCTATTGAAACTGACTTTCACATACATGTTTTTAAAAGCCACAAAGTTATTGTTACCCTGCATTAGGATTTAAATACAGTCGGGATTTATTTTTTTTTTTTTGCTTACGTGATGAGGGTTTTGGGAAGAATATGTGAAGTTCGTTCTGAATTTTCTTTCTCTTCTAGTTTACTTCAGCTCCAGTGGAAGCAAGATTTAGACAAAGGGTTAGAACTCATAAGCAAGGCAATTGAGATCGATAACAAATGTGATTTTGCATATGAGACCATGGGAACTATTGAAGTGCAAAGGTAATGTTGAGTTGGAATGTTAAGAGTTCTTAATCATTTTAGAACTTACAGTAGTCCTTTAGATATCCTTTGGATTTTAAGTTGAACAGGCTCTCTGAGGAAGCAGTCACAGTACCAAGCTTGTCAGAGTTCAAGGAGCATCTGGACAATGCTTTTAGTCACATGGTTTAGTTTTAGGTAGTCCTTCAAGGAGCAGGGATTTGGACTCAATGATCCTTATGGATCTCTTCCAACTTGAGATTTTCTGTGATTCTATCTTCTCCCCAGTGCTGTGCAAGGCCAGCTCTTAAGTGAAGTCCTGATTTCTGTTCTGTAACTCTTGGGTAAAGCCTTCGTTTCTCCATGGCATAATTATGCTTATGATCTGACAAGTTCCCATGTTCACCAGTTTCATGCAGATGACTCTGTGTATGTTTAAATACATTCCTCCTGCATTTAAAGTGACTTCCTTAATCATTACTAGGCTTCCTGTGTGCCTCATGTAGTGTTTAAACACAATCTTAGTGGACCATTTGTACCAAGGATCCTGAGCTATACTCTCAAGCCTGACAATTTGAGTTTAATTCCAACAAGACTGCAGCTCACAAGTTCACAGGGTAAAAAGAAAAGACTAATGCACTATTCTGTAACAGAGTATTACAGTTAGGCAAAAGTTTGGGGTGTAGCTGAGAGGATAGTTGAGTTTGGATTTTTTTTACATGTCTAGCCATCAAAAGGACAGACAATTAAAGTGTTTGCATGAGACATTTTGCAAGCATTTCCTAATCAAATAATGTGAGCTCTTGTCTATGTGCTTGTTTTCCTCTAAAGTACACAGACTCTTTTTTCAAGCGGAATGAGAGTTCATTTAGTTGTCCCATCAGTATTTTTGTTGTAAATTTGGTGTCCTGTGGAGAACATTTTATCCCACAGTACTACCCATGGGGGCTCTCAAGAGGAAAGCCATTTAATAGCTGTCTTAGTTGCTTAGGCTTGGTAACAACTTCTCTCAGTTTGCTCGTCATGATCACAAGTGGTGATCTTGATTGTGGTGTCCCTCCCAAAGTCCTTTTAAACTGTTAGTAGTGGAGAGTGTAAGTCAAAGGGAAAAAAGATGCTGTAGAGATGGAAAGCTTGTTTTGCCAGTATTAATTGTACTACATTTTGGTTTATTTCAGGGGTAATCTGGATAAAGCCATTGAAATGTTCAACAAAGCTATCAACCTGGCCAAATCTGAAATGGAGATGGCCCACCTCTACTCACTCTGTGATGCTGCCTATGCCCAGACAGAAGTTGCAAAGAAGTATGGATTGAAACCACCAACACTGTAAAGAAACAAGGAGGAAATGACCACCTAAAGTGAAGTTGCCCACTTTGGCCAGCCCTAAAGACGCTGTTGCAGACCATGTTGAATGGTGGAACTTAGTTTTTTCCCGTTCGTGGTGTTGTCATTTGCTACATCTGTTAAATGTTTAGGTGTTGTGGGATTGATTGTTCAAGGAAGTATGCAGTGTTGCATCTTGTTCCTTCTGCAGCAAAAACCTTAAAGCGTGTTAAGGGAAATGAAGTTGCAGGGGAACAAAAGGAAGATACTTTGGCCATGCAAATAAAAACTTCACACTGGTTCATTTTGGGTGATTATGTTGTGGGCGATTTTTGCTTTATCAAACAATATTACAGCATGTTGGAGGTTTTCCTGTTGATTTTAAAGGTAATACTAGTCAGTGCTGTAAAATAGGTTTCTTTTTTATATGCAATTAATCTTTGAGGGTTGATTTTAATTTTGCAAAAAGGAAAAAAAAATAATTTTCAAACTGTTTAATAATAGAGAGGGTTTTTTTAAGTCAGTAGATGTGGAGAGAATCCCTGTAAATATATGCAAGCATGCACAATCTTCCCTTAAAGCCCCTCCCACCCTCTGCACACCTTACTTAGAAATAGTCCTGTGGCAGCTATTAGGGAATTAATCTGATAGTCCTTATCCTCACCCCAGAAAGCCGTAGCGTACTGTATCGGAGAGCTAGTAAATAGGTTGGCTGGGGAAAGAGGTCAGGTAACACTGCTCCAGCGCAGGTTTTACTGGAAGAAAAGCCGTGTTCCTGTGCAGCAGTCCTTACTTGAATGTCACAGGAAATTGTTCTGGAGAGTTCAGAGGGACTTTTAAGAACAGAAAGCACTGCTGGGTGGACTGCTCCCAAGGTAAGGTCTTGCTTGCATATAATTTTTGTCATCTCTGATGCTTCTGCATAAATGTAACAGCTAATACACTGTCTAAATTCTGTTCGGTCTCTAGAGACTGCCGTATTCTGATCTGCTCCTTATAACAGATCCTTTGCGGGATTAAGTGAGATAAGGAACAAAGCACAGGCTAAACCTTCAAATAATCGATGTAGAATCTGTACTGGTTTTTGTGTTCCTTAGGTTCTGTCTTGTCCAAGATGACAAATACTGTAGAGAGGAAGCAACTGTTATGCAAGTGGCAGATCAGGAAATTATTAAATACTGGTATAAACCGTTTCCCTCTAGCTGGGAACTTCACAGAGGGCTCTCCTGCTTTCAGTTGATCTGTGGATCTATGGAAGCCAGTCAGTCCATCTCACCTCTCCCTGGATTGATGTGGTTGGATCAACCTCATGCAAATACTTAACTGATGTAGCTTAATTTATGATACGCTAATTTGGGCTTCTTTCCATCCTGAAATCACAGGTTTGCTTGTGCTGAATTGTCTACTGTATTTCATCTTTTAAAGAAATGAACCATGCTGTGGTCAAACTGTTGTTCTTTAGTTGTGCCACCACATAGCAACAGCTTGTATTTTCAACTTGACCTTGCTTTCTCCCAGCAATTACAGTGAGAATTCAAATGGTGAAGAGTAGACATAAAGATTTAATCATTGTATTTTAACTAGCTCAGTAGGTGATCTGAAATCATAGCGCTGGTGTAAAATTGAAGGCATTGGAAGGTACTGGCAGCTTCTAAGGACACTGCACGTAACGAGTGTCAGCTGTCTTCTGGAACTTCGAATCTCTGCATCGATGACCTGAGAACAAAAATATGCCAGATCGACTCATGTGTCCTGTTCTCCTGAGGAGTTTTTATTCGCATGGCCTTACTCACATTGGCATTTTTCCTCCTCACCCTACTTGTACCCCATTCCTTACCCCACCCAATCAATTAAGGGAAAAAAGCATGTGCTGTCAAATACTAGCATTCCAAATCATCACAGACTTTTGCCTGTTCTTGAACTAGTTTGAAACTGCACTGAAAGGATGCATTGTCTGTAATTTTTTTTTTGTAAATGACATATCACCTGTAAACTGAAAAAATAAATGCTACCTTCAAGTATCTCTCTCTGACATGTATAAGAACAGGTTTTGATGAAAGTGCTCTGCAGTGGTGCTCTCTGTGCTTGTTTGAGGTTGCTCTGAATCTGGGAAGAATAATGATGACTGACTCCCTGTCATGTTCTCCCACTTCAACCTTCAAGAAAAAATGAGGAGGAGACATGGAATTAACAAGTCTTTTCTCTCTGATTGCTTCCATCACCCACAGAGGTATGATCT
This sequence comes from Strigops habroptila, assembly GCF_004027225.2. Taxonomy (NCBI): domain Eukaryota; kingdom Metazoa; phylum Chordata; class Aves; order Psittaciformes; family Psittacidae; genus Strigops; species Strigops habroptila. The sequence goes on from NC_044278.2 coordinate 19,700,398, forward strand.
TGAAAGCTGAATATTACAGGGAAAAAGGAAATTCAGTCAGGAAAGCTGGGAATCTGGTGGCTGACACCCTGTTAATCTGTATGCCAGTGGATCTCTTTAGTGAATGGCTGACAGAGTTGAGGGTTTACTTGAAGCCAGGTGTGCATGGGAACTCTTGAGCAAAGCTTCCTTTAGTAGGGATCGAGAGTTAAAGTGAAACAAGTATTGCTGCTGTTTAAAGAAAATCTATTGAAATAATGTAGGGAGCTAGTAGTGAAGGCTTGGATAAACCTGGTGTAGTCCAGGCACTCTGGGAAGTCGCTTCTACACATACTTGTCTTGTGTTTTAATTCTGATCATGTAAAATCCCTGTTGTTCATCTGAGAGACAAGTTTGCCAAAGTGGAGATTAGAAGTTGTGACTTGAATTACTAGGATCTAATTGCAGATTGAAAGTGAAGAGGGAACTAAGTATACTATGGAGCTGTACTGTAACTTATTCTGGAACTATTAAGAGCAGGTTAGGTGGTGCTTTAACCAGGCTTCCCAGCTGCAATGGTAGTAACACTGCCTGATACAATAGGCATTACTGTGTTTTCTGCCATTTCTTTGAAAAGACTTCAAATTCTTGCAGGCTGAAATTCTGGAGCTATTTCAGGTTTGTTACTGGTTGTTTTTCTACACTTAGAGAATACTGATGCATATGTATAATACAGATAGTTAAAGTGTCTGTTTTCTACCAACACAGAGATTGAGTAGGGGCTGCTTGAAGTATTACCTAGCTGATAATGGATAGTGTACTTCTTTTCACTGAACCCCCCAAAATTCACAATCCCATTTGTATTGCTTCTGAGTGGGTCACATTGGAGATCCCCTAAAACATCCTGCTAAACTAAGGTGCTTAGAAGCTGTTCTGACAGGCTGAAGAGGATTGAGCTCATGTCACCTCTTCAGATGAGTTTACCAAAGTAGCTCACTACAGATTCTCACGTGCTCTCCCCATATGGGATTCGAGGGGAGGAGGGCCCAGGCCATGGATTCTGTTGCTTGTGCAGACTGCACTTTGCATTTTTAAAATTCAGTGGTCAGTCCATGAGAATCTTGCACTACTGTAATCCTCCAAAGGTAGTACTTAGCTCCTGCTCTGCTGCATGTTAAACTAGTACAGAGGGGGCAGGGGAAGAGGGATGGAGTAGTTCAGAAACATGGATGTGTAATAGTTGCTATGATTCATAAGTTGGAGCCCACGTACATCATGGATGCCAGTGGTTGAGAATGTTGGAGGCACTAATCTAATGCAGGAAACTTGACTCAAATGGTAAATTGTTACTTTTTTTTTATATTTATTTTTCAACAAATAAATCTTCATTTCACTTTATGCTCTGTGGCTTGTTTCTTAAGAGTTCCAGTACAGTATGTACACCAAAATGCAGCAAAAAGTACAGACCAAACAATGCCTGCTATAATGGATAATGCCATGGTGTGGAATGATGTGACCTGTCTTTTGAAGGGAAATATGCCTCAGGGTTTGGCTTAATTTAACCATTACTTTTCCTCTATAAAACACAGACTTAGCTTGTTCCAGAGAAGCCGAAAGAACATTAAAAAATAGGTCAGGACAGCAGCTGTGGGAAAAGGGAGGATGGCTAAACACAAAAAGGTAAGGTGGTTTTGGGGGAAACTGGCAGTTAGCTACAGCAAAACATAACCTTCTCTCTCTCTTCCCATTTTGTATTCTGAAATGTCCTTTAGCCTTACTGTTTTACCATTTTTGCTGCTGGAAAACTAAAAGCCTAGTGGTAAAGGCTGGTTTTAAGCATTTTAAAGCCACCTTTAGTAATCAGTTTGTTAGTCTCTTCCACAAGAGCAATGATGTGAGGAATGTTTCCCATGCAGCTCATGGTAGTTGGCCTTTGGTAGCAATAATGCATTTAAACACTGAGCAGTTAAAGTACCTGTCGTCTTGAAGATGGTGGGCAGGAAGACTTGATCAGTGCAGTACATTTTCTAACCCTTGTGACTGACTCCTTCCCCCCTTTTCAGGTGAAGATTGCCAGGCAGCAGAATTAAAACCTAGTCAGACATTGTACTAAAGATGCAGTATGCAGAGCAAAGGTGTGGTGACATGCGAATTGCTTTAACAAAACAGTAACCTGCACCACTTCAGCAACAAACAGGAATTGCAGTAAGGAGAATTTAATACATCATATATTTGAGGTAAGACACAAGCCCAACCCTGTTACAGATTCTTCTATAGTAGTACTTCAGTCTGGCAGCTTCTTGCATTGTCATCCCTGAATTGTGCAGGGCAGGATTTGGCCTGTTTTGCTTAGTGTGTGAAATTCTAAGCTTTCCAAGTATAGATGTAGACATTCAGGGAACTTTAAGGCACATACAACTAAGAAGGGCAGAGGTGGAAGAATCGTGCTTCTACATTATTTGATAAGTCACTGAAAAATTTGTAATACCAAAGCTGACGCCAGAGGATTTCTTCAGAGAACAAGGTTCCCATTTCTATGTTCCACAAAAAAAGCCCCCAAAAGCTAACTAAAGCACTGTGATGCATAAAAAGCAATGTTAGTTGCTACTGTCTTGAACTGATTTTACCTCCATCTTTATCCTAGCTATAAACTAAACTACTATGAAATACTAAAGTATGAGAGGAGATAGAAAAGTTGTATTTGGATCAGTTTTAGAATTACACCAGCAAATTTTTTATGGGGGGGTTTGGGGTTGGTTGGGTTTTTGGGGTTGTTTTTGTTGGTGGTGTGGGGTTTTTTTTTAATTTCTAAATTAACTGGCACATTTGGCAGTGGATTGTGGAACAGCTAATAAGGGAAGCCTTCTGAAAATGAAAGCAGCAGCCATTTTGCCAACTTTACCCTCCCATTCACCCAGCTTCACTTTTTCATCTCTATGCCATAGAGATCACAACGCTTCTGGCTTAAAATAGGAATTTGTTGACGTATTTCTGCAAGTTTCTTCAGATCTGCAGCGGAGGGAAGAAATAGCTATTAGAACAACAGTCAAAAAGGACGGCTCCTGACTTGCTCTGGGGTAAGGCAGGGAAAAGAGCAGCTTTCATGGAGAATGGGTCTGCAGGGCACTGCAGCTAGGCAGCAAGGGCTGAGGGAAGCCTCAACTTTACTCTTTCCTAAGATGCCAACTTCCTCATAAGGAAGGAAACGAGAAGGGGGTAGTCAAGGGCTGCTTTTTCTTGCTTTCATCTAGCAAAGAAGGCATCAGACACTGCATCATCTACTTGCATGTGCAAGCCTACAGACTTACAAAACTGTCTCTCCTTAGTCTCAGGACCTGTGCTCAAGAAAAAAAGTGGGGAAATAATAAAAAAAGAACAAACCCCAAACCCTTTATCCTTACCTATATCTGTGTATATAACTGTTTCCTCAGCCCCAGCTTTGGCTATGACTTCACCCCTGCAAAATGAAGCACATTTGTTCAGAGCATTAAAAGAGGTCTCAAGGCATCAGTCCAGTTGGTACTGTTTGTACCAAAGGGAGTTCCTACCGTTGATGTCTGCAGCTGTAAAGACAGGGCTGTCCTGGAAATAGCATCATAATTCATAAGTCTGGCATGACAGAAATGGCTTCCAGGCTTTATATGTGGCACGTATTATATGTGACACATGCATACTTTACTTAACACAAGGATGTTTCCAGACATCAAGAATCATGGTAAAACCAACTGTAAGACCCTGTGCATGTCAGCATGCAATATACCTCAAGGGGCAAGAAACAGCTTCAGCAGGGACAACCACATATGGCAAAGACTAACTCCTTCTCCTTTCAGATCCTGCTGGCTTTTAGCAGGAGTATACTTCTACTCTGCATGAGCTACTGAACATTATTTGTGTTCTGTGACTGCTTTCATCATACAAAGTTAAAAGCTCAAGACACAGATAAAGCTTTTCTTACTTTGCAATCCTCTGGAAGAGACTAAATCATAAGTGGATTTCTTTGAAAGAGAAATAACTGCTTGAAGATTTGGTCACTTTTACCTCCTGCGCACCTGTGTGACTTCTGCTTAAGTCAGTATATGTTTCTTGCCTAGCTGAAGACATTCTTCTTGTTCTTTTTTATGTCAAAGCAGTGTTGTTCTTTGAGGAAATGGAATAGTTTTGTATAAGCTGTTTAAGATGGTTCAGTTCTGCACAGAGAATTACCATAATGCATAGTACATAATGGACTGAACTTCAGGGACAAGTTGAAAAGGTCAGCAGCTTGACTAATCCTAAATGCTAGTATTAAGGAGCTTTCTTGCTACCAGAAAAATACATCCTGTTAAACTAGTTTTGGTTTCCTTCACATTTTTCAGTCAGACAATTCTAAAGGGTGCTTTTGAAAATGTAGGCTTAAGTCTTAGGTACTTCTTACCAAGAACTTCTGACATTTTTAAGAGTAGTTGGAAATGTGGGGCTGAAATGGTATGGCCAGATGAAATTTATTTTTTTAAACAAGAAAGGTGGGGTTTTGGTTTTGTTTTCTGAACTCACCATGGATTTACTACAGTGCTGTGTCCCCAGGCAACATAGGATGCTTTTTCATCTCTAGCAGGAGATACGGCAGCTACGTAGACTTGATTATCAACAGCTCTGTGTTCACAGGAAAATGAGGGAAAGGGGGGGAAAAAGTAATTTTTTTTTTTTAATATCACCAATTTATTAAGCAGAAGAGAAAGAATTCATCCTGAAGGACAAGCTATATATCCTCCTAAGGAGTAGCCAATATTGTAATTGATGTAAAGGTCAGAGAAAGCAAAAGACTCTAGCACCTGCTCCAGAGTTAAGCGGGTAGAATGAATTACATGTAACAAAGTTGATGATTGACGCTGACCAAATGAATAAATAATACTGCATTCAGGAATCTCAGGGTCTATTTCTATCTGTCATTAGAGCAGTTATCAAACTGTTATCAGTTCTTCTGTCTAGAATTTGCGTGTGACGGGTGCTTACAGAGCCATGGGGAAAAGGCCCTTGAAAGAGTGTAACTGCAGAGGGGCTGAAGGAGTGAAGGATAAGCATTTACTGCTTTTCTCCTTGACAGCAAAATCATTTTGGTGTCCCATGCGAGGCTTGAGGAATGGCACAGCTCTGACAGCAGAGTGCCCCTGCAGCAGCTCTCCTGGTGCATAGTGTGATCTGGAACGCGAGAACAGTTGGGTTCTGTGTGCTAAAGCTCCCTCTGGAACAGGAGGATAAGCTGTTATTTGTTCTTACCGCCCCCTTTGTAGCAGTTCCCAATGGGCTGGTCCTGTTGTCAGGTTAAAAGCCCCTGGATAGATCAGCAGCTGGCAACCTTTGTTAAAAGAAAATTAGAACCAACCATGATTAAGGGGAAGATGATGTACCCTAGAGTGGTCCTGCATACTGAGACTCAAGGTGAGGTTTTTTTCACAGCACCTCCCACCCTCTGCCCAAAATGGAACCAAACAGAGCCTGTCTACAATTGACACGGGTGATTACTTACGTTAACAAAGCCCTGTAATACATTACTGAAGGGGGGGATATACCCATCTCCATCACTCCATTGGCAAATGTGTATCAGGAAATGACTGTTAATTTACTCAAGGAGAAGAGACACTCATTTCGACAACAAACCCTCAGCCACAAGAAACATTTTGTGTAACTGGGTGAGGATAAGAGTGCCTGATCACACACACTGCCCAGTATGTACCACCCTGAAACGGCCCTGCACAGTTCAGGCCTTATGGCTAACCGTGCTCCATTAGGTGACCCAGTCTCACCTTTCTGTCCATAGATTTGAGCCATCTCAGCAAATCTGATATCATAGCAGATGCCCAGGCCCACTTTACAGTATGCTGTTCTCAAAATACAAGAGACAACAGTCATATCACTATCACAAGTACAGGAAAGCAATCAACACTCCCTGCCAGCTGTTATTTTACATGTCTTACAGTAACAAGAGGAGCTATATTTAAACATGTATCCTTATCTGTAACAAGCATTGGCTATTTGTGGGGGAGAATTCATGCTTCATGATGAGAGGCAAACTGTGAGAAGCAGTCTATCCTTTAAAAACAGCCATTTCTACAAAATCACCTTAATTCAGGTCTTTGTGTAATACATTCCTCTCTGATTTAGCTGCAGGTTTTCCAGTTTTCTTCTCAAGAAAAGAAAGCACTCACTGCTTTTCAGGGACTAAAGAATGTAGTTGATTCAAGAATGTTGGAATGGGATTTACAGTTAATAGTCTCCATTATTATATCATCCTCACATGAAACAAGGTGCCAGTGTAGCTGTTTGCTATGTGTATTCTTTTCCAAGGCATGTTCTACAGGAACCATTTTAAAGATGTAACTGCCATTAAAAAAAAAAAATACAGTAACTTATCTTTAACAAGTCAATAGGACCATTATTTAAGGGAAGTGCCATGATGTATGCTTCAACCCTTTCTATTCCTCTGTCCTTCTTTAGCAATCACTTGCTCCAACAAACACTGCCATTTCAGAAGCGACCCACACACTTGGAACAACCTTAAACTGTATTTGCCGTGGTTTTTAAATGCCTAACATAAATCTGTTTGTTAGTCTAAAAATCCACTGCTGGGAAGAGGAAGGGGAAGAGAACTCCCGAATGGCTGTAGTGTTTCTGTGGTAGAATTCCTTATAGATAGGGCTTGTTTTATACTCACGAGTATCAAACATGGAGAAACTATTCCCTGGACTCAGCGTTTCAGACTCTTTGAACTGTATCTTCCCAGGCACGTTAATGTCAAACAAATGAACCTGTAATTACAGTATGATTAATAACAATTTCAGTGCTTAGTATTTCAGTCTCTATTGGACATGTGTTTTCTAGTTACCATTATCCAGACTACTCTTTTCTCAGGATCATAACTAAACATTGCTTAAGATTGTGAGATCTCCTAAAGATGATTTAAAGCATTTTTTTTTTCTTTACAGAAATATACATGTCTGAAGTTATTTGGGGAGAAAAAAAACCCAAACCAACCCCTCCTCACTCCCCCCCCATAAAAAAAAACCCAAACCAACCCAGTTTTTCCAGCATCTGGGAAAAGCCAATTATGCTTTCTGCATTTTGTCATCCTTACCCAGAACAAGTTTATGACTGCCTTTGGAAGGGGTGTTTACATGTCCCAAATAAAAACTACATGCAGTTTTACTGACAGTACACAGCTTACTATTAATGCAAGATTCTATTGCCCATCACCTTTAGGCACAGAGGAAATAATTTGTGCAACACTGCTGCGAAACTTTTTAATGACAATATTCTGCCATCTTACCTTCCTGTGCTTTGCCAACATTGCACCATCAGGCCCAAAGACAGTACATGTATTATACAGTTTTCCACCATCCTCTTCTGGAATGGATCCTTTATAAAGACAAGAACAAAGATTCCACCCAATGTATTATACGGAATTATGATCTGGTGGCATTAATAGACATGGCCCATTTTTCCCCTCAATGAGACGGGTTACCAAGAGTAAACTACCTCCAACAAGATATATGCTGCACTCCTTTGCAACTTCTGAGAGCTTTTGTGTTGATTCCCCAGGGATCTTCTCTGCATACTCCTTAAAGTACTGGGTTCCATAGGGAGAATTAAAGCATTCCTGGAATTAGAGAAGAAAAAAGGCAAAACAAAAAAACCCAGTTAAAATCCAAAAATCCAGTAACACCACTGCAAAGAGATGTACTTGACCTTTTTAACTCTTCTTTATCAGTGTTCTCATTCAATCTTTAGTTACAGGAGTTTAGTTTACAGGAGCTCAATAAGCAAACCAGAAAGTATCTCAGGACGCCAGAGAGACCGTTAACAATGTGCAGTGGGTGTGTTGGTGTGAATGCATGCCAAACAGAATGTGAGCTAGGAGCACTGTGCAAGCTGCAAGTAACAAGACTAGCGCATTTATCAGTCTAGACTGAGCAAGATCACGAGGGATGTTCTCATAAGCACAATGAGCTGAGTTCCACCTAGCTTATTTGACAAGTTACAAGCTAAATAAATTCTCCCAGAACTGAGATGCTCGTGCTCATCCGCAACCCATGATGTCTTCATTTTTAAAAGGACTTTTGCAAAAGCATGCATTTCTCAAAATCACTTATTCTTTTGCTAAATTAAAAAAAAAAAATCTTTCAAACACCATTTCCTCCCAACTGAACAGTGTCTTCTGTCAGAGGCTCTAGTTAAAGATTTGCTATCCCTCAAAACCACGCACGTGATCTTTAGACAGTAAGATTAACAGAGCGGTTTAGATGCCTAAACTAGGTGGCTAGAGGTATGTGAGATGCCCAAGATATCCAGAACTTTTACTCTGAACTATATTTGCCAGCTCTGCAAGGATGTGAGACCCCCCCAACACTTTTTTTGTTCCCTGAGGGAGTACAGCTGAAGGCCACAGATAGATAGCGTATCAAACAGTACCAGCACCCACTCTTTGGCAGGTGATTCCCAGCCCAAGCATCTGCCTTGACTGTTACCTCTGCACACTGGAAGCAGTAACAAAACACACCACACACCACAACCCTCCCCCTAAAAAAAAAAAAAAAATAAAATAAAAAAGAGCAAGCTGTAAATAGTACAATAAAAATTTATGCCTTAACCACTCGAGCAAACTTCCTAACAACTGTAGGAGATTCTACTGAGCTGGAATAAATGAACCAAAATTGGATGGATGTTTTTGCCCCATATACCAATACTAGGCCAGCAAGGTGCCAGCTAACCCACAGCAGAATCTGTAGATAGAAGAGGCAGGAAGGGAAGTGTCTGCAGGCTGTCAAATGAGCTCCCCAGTCTTTTGAAAGCAGGACTGAACTCCAAGGAAATGAAAGCAATGCCAGCTGCCTCCACCTTCATCTAGCCCCTTGCAGTGTCAGTGTGCATGGTGCTGAAACCAGGGACTCAGGAGGACAGGCAGAGCTCTGTCCAAGCTTGTAGTAGCAGTGCATGAGGTTGCTCCTAAGTTGATGCTGGAACAAAATTGTGAAGTGTCTGCACAGATCACCTAGTTCTGGGCTCTCCAAAGTGGTAAGAATACAGGGACAGATCTTTGAATTGCTTTCTATCAATTTCTAGATTCGAATGGATTCTTTTATTTCTCTATCCATAAACATTACAAACTGGTTTTCTCTCGCAAATTTTTCCTGCTTCAGAAATGAAAAAAAAAAAAAAAAGTTTAACACATCAAGGCTAACATGTCACAGGAAAAGTGCCACATGCCTCTGCAGAAGTGTACATTATATTGTCAGTGCAAGCTACTTCTTTCTGTAGGATGACTTAAAAAAGAAGTGAAGAGAATATTTCATGCCCACATCCTAATGCCAGTACAAAATTCACCTCCCAAAAGTCTTTGAAAAAGCTGTCCTTGTTTTACAGGTTTTACTCTAAAAGCATACATTATCATTGGCAAAGTGAGTATCTTGACTAAATAGGTCTGGAAAACTCAATGTTTGTACACATGATGAAACTAGCAAATAATAGATAATCTCTTTGGTTATTCTGGCAGAGCCAGAATAATCAAAGGTTACATTTGCAACACAAGAACTGTGTTAGCACAGAGGAACTGGGAAGGTTTGCCCTGCCTGTGACAGCAGGAGGGAAAACATTCTGAGTGTAAAACATTCAGACTAAAAGTTCACCCAGAGAAGAACTTTGCACTTCTGAGTCAGATACTGCAGGGCACAGGGTAACACATGTACCCCTAGGAAGAGAGGAAAAAGCTCCAAGCTGCACTGGGGAGGTTACCTCCTTGCCAGCACCCTCATCTGTGCGAAAACTCAGCAAGGTAATCCTGACAGAAGTCCAAAAAATACATCAGAAATTATCAGTAATTTTAAGTGACTGTTTATGTTCCCACACAAGGAAGTCACAAGAGAAATGTTTTTTAATCATAATTCAGCCACAAATTACCTGCTAGGAATGTCTTAAGTCCATTGTGTTTCTCATGTACTATCTAATCTGGAAGGATTACAGCAAAAAGAGTCACTGTATACCTGTTCTCTTTCATCTTCATGCCAACATACTTTAGCTGAAAATCGCCTTTTCCTACACTTGTAGCATGGAAGGCTTCTGCAAAGATTCAAACCACAGTGTCACTCTGGAGAATTCAGAAGTCACCAGCAAAAACTTAACCAGACTCTTGTACCACAAAAAAAGAGACAGTACTTTCTTCTTCTTCCTCCCTCCTTCTTAAGTATGCCTCTAGACAGAATCCCTGTTCTTTTTTGTTCTCCCTATTTTGGAGCCTCATACAGCATCTAAGCTATCCAGAGAAAAACAGGAATACATAATGCATTAGTAACACTAGAAGGAGGTTTCCAAGGGTTTGAGGTATAGGTACTATGTAGACCATGATCTGTACTCACAGGAAGAGCTACAACTTTAGCTCCTTTAGCTGATGCTTCTCTCACCAGCCCACAGGCTCGCTGCAGGTTCTCTGATTTAACAGCAGATACATGGAGCTGAATAAGAGCCAGGCGGAAGTCTAATGGCAGAAAAGAAAAACTTGATCAGCAGAATTCCCCCAGGAAAAACTCTTCAGAATTTCAATTCACTAATGAACAATTACAAAATAGATTTGCTTATATATTGACATATGCACAAACCACTTCCAACTCATTTTGCAGGCCGCCTGTGACTCTTAGCACAGGGAGAACTTTCAAACCTAGGCTTGCTAATGGGAACCATACATCGCTATCACTCTGCTCAGGTCAAAGATGACAAGAGTTCACACGCCAGTGACACCTACCCTAGGCAGTAACCAAGTTCTAACGTAAGATACTGGTGACAGAAAGGGAGACCACTAGTCACCTAGACCTGCTTCTTCCTTCCCAGTTTGCTACATGTTTTGTGAGCCTATCTTTTTGTTGTGCCCATCACCTGATGAGCACTGCGTATCCTAAAATGCTGCTAGCGTTGGATTTGTCACTAGGATTGGATAATTCCCAAAACACCAAATATGGGAATAGTTTGTCTTGCACCTAGCCTGGGAACTGGCTATAAAAAACAGTAAAGATAACATATTTCCTGATTATTTCTTTGCAACTTGGTTTCTAGCCAAAAGACAGTTGCGTTATCAATGCTGACCCTACTGTGGCTGAGCAGGCTCTTCAAGTACACAGGTGGTGATTTGATCTCAAATCAAGTTCTGTGTGCACCCCTTGGACTTGCTTTCACAAATCTCCTGGCACCCTGGGCTGCTGGAAAACACATCCTGATCAGGTAGGACTCTTTATTTGCCCCCCCCGCCCTTTTTTTTTTTTAAATAAAAAATAAAAGGCTTCGTAAAGAGAAGTACCCCAGTTTCATAGCACCTCTCTTCCCTGGAAAACTCTTCTGTGATACAGTCAGAGATCACTGCAGGATAAAGAAAAAGCTGCAACACACAGCTTCGGTCAGGTAAACAGGAAGAACTGATTCAAATGAAGAAGAGATCAGGTCAGAAACAGTCAGGCAGAATATCTTTCTTCCTACTTTAGTTCTCACCTCAGTAGCTAAGCAGTTAATTTCTAGAGATTAAGCAAATGATTAAGTGCTCACTTGCCACCCTTCGTGAGACTCTCAGTAGTTGTTTTAATGGGTAAACAAAGTTTCACTGAGATTTTGAATAGATGCAATCATAGTTGGCTTCCAGATCCACCCAGATAACCATACTGGGAACCTGTCTAAAACTTTTCCATTCACTTTTGAAAACAAACAAACCCAAAACAAAACCACAAACAAAACAAACACCAAAACGATCAGATGTAGAAGTAACAGAAATACAGAGAAACGTTCATCAGTGTTGTGGAGGTCCAAGATCTCTCCTTCCAGCCTGGCTAAGCTGAGTCAAAAACTTCTTTAAAGCAATTCTTAGGATAAGCTATAACAGTGCAAATCGCAACCAAGTAAAAGTGTATGAGAGTAAAAGAATAGTTCGTATCTGTATCACTACGAAGCATGGGTTTTTAAAAACATCAGCAGCTGAGCTCGTCTGGCTCGTTTCAGATCGCTTGACAAGCTGACCAGCAGCAGTGCCGGGAGGTGCACGCACAGCGGTGCCAGGACCAAGCGCAGCAAGGCGGGAGCGCCCAGGGCAGCTTCCTCTGGCTGGTTATTTCCCACCCCCGCAAGGCTGAGGGGCAGCGCCCAGCACTGAGCCCCAGGGCTGGGGGCTCCGGGAACACGGGCCGCGGCTGCGGCCGCCCGGTTGCGCCAGGTCAGCGAAATGGAGGAGGGCCCAGCGGGGACAAGGAGGCGCCCGCAGCGTCTCGGGGCGGCCCCTGCGGGCTGGGGAGAGACGGTGGCTCCGCGGAGAGCTCCTGCGCGAGCGGGGCAGCCGGGACTTGGCAGCGGCCCCTCTGACCGGCTGAGGCCCGGGCGGGAGGCCGGAGCTCCGCCGGAGGAGCAGGTTCACTGCCACGCCTGCCCTTCTCCCAACTCCGCGGGCCAGCGCGGGGACCCGGCCGGTGGGGAGGGACGGGGGGAGCGTGAGGAAGAGAAGGAGAGGCAGGAGAGAAAGGAACCGCTCCTCCGCGCTCGGCGCCACTCACTGGCCATGGCTCCGCGCGCCGCCTGCATCCCCGCGCGGCCCCGGCTCCTCCCTCACGGCGCCCAGCGGCGGCGCGCTGGGGCTGCCGGGAAGTGTAGTCCGCCAGCGTCCCGGCGGGAGCAGCAGCGCTTCCTCCGCGGGGCCGGTGTGGAAACCACCCCTATGCTGCTTTTGAAACATCCGGCTCGTTCCTAGACCCGATTTGCAGCACTTCCCCGCGCAGTTTTGTGAGGCAGCGGTGCAGGAAGGTTCAGCGGATGGAATACCCCGGGCCCCAAGTGCCGCTGAGGCTTTCCTGGGAGCACTCCTGAGTGCCAACTCAGCACCTGGCAAAAACACCGCTGAGCATCTCAGCCTCTTGGTGCTCCACAGAGCTGGTGTGCCAGCGCTAAGCAATCCCTAGCATGTGTTAATGTTTGCTAGGGGCTCGTTCTGAGAGGTCTGTTCGAGTTTACAGGTAACTTGTTCAGCTGGGACATCCCCATCACCATCTTCCTTTACAGGAACAGCATCTCCTAAGCTACTAACCAAAATGCTAACTGCCATGCTGTTTTTATTACTAGCTTTAAACACCGAGTGCTCCCCTTTACTCAACACAGAGCACTGCTGCCTCATGTATTTTACAGTCTTGGGCTTTTTAAAAGCATGTTTGTAGAACTGCAGGTTCATGTTGTGTAGAGGCAGTATTGCTCATGCAATAGTATCTCCACATGACAGCAAAAGGGACAAAGATAAAATGAGTAACCTGAGGTGATCAATCTCTTACGTGTAAGACCCACATCTAAGGCTTAACAGGATCTAAACTGCAAGAACAGCAAGTAATCCTCACTTACGTCTGGAGAAGGCAATGTAAATAAAACTGCACCTCCACAGTCAGAGTATTTTTGGTGGGTAATACATGTGAAGTATGTACAAATTCTCATACAGATCAGAATCTACAAGGATTTGTGAGAACTGAAGAGCCATCAGTGAACACAGAAGCACTGACCCTGGCTACAAAACACAAAAGAGCTCCCATTTGGCAGGAAAGCTTACTCTGTTTCTTTCCTGTTATAGACCTCATTTCTATCACCAAAACAAATAATAAAAATTAAACCCCCAGCAACACTGCAGCTGTCATCTCATATTCAACAACAGTCGTGCATGCAAAATAAAACAAGAGTCTGCAAACCTCTGGCAAAACAAAAAGGAATAAAATTCCTCCAAGATGGACAGGAAGTAGAATAGCTTTTTCTTTTCAGAAACAGTCACTCCAGAACTGTAATTGGATTTTCTGCTTAGCAATACAAGTTTTCTAACACACACACTAACTGCAAATACATATGCTATGAGGCAAGAGTAGCATTTAAATTGTGGGTAGAGAGGCATAAACCACCACTTGAAATTATTAATAGTTTGGACTGAGCTTTGTAAGATCAGGAGTCTGTTGATAACCTGCAAATTGCCTTAAAAAATTACGAATAATTAGGCTTGGATTATACATTTCCACACAGAAGAGATTCAAGAACTGACTTACTGTAGCTTTACTCACTGTAGATCTGAAAAGGCCTGTATTTGTTGTCCTTGGAGAAGCATGCACGTTACCCACTTTCCATATTTAATACCCAAATACACCTGTTTAACAACTGAGTGTACTTTTTATACCCTCTATTCCCCCCCATGACTAGTAGAAATGTGTTCTATCATTTTTTCAACATTTTTATAATATAAAATTACGATGCTGAGAAGCCAGGAATTTATGCAGCAACCCTTTCTATTTGACCGTTTGTTAACTCATTTTGACCCTTCTATGAATGTTTACTATGGCTCACCCACAAGTATTTAGTGAAATTAGACTAAGTCTGAATTCCAAAATACTTACATTAAGATGTCACTGACAGTAGCTCCCTATGATCCATAATCAGTTTCTTCCACTCCGAAGATCAAATTCATGTCCATTTACAAAATACCTTTAGGAAAAACTGTTGATTCAGAGAATTCACACAGTATGCAACTAAATGCTTTCAGACAGAACAAGTTATGTTCAAATTGTACTGGTTTATTTACAACTGTAGTTTATAAACAGTAACACAAACATCTTTACATGAAAAAAATCTCATTGCTGAAGTAGGCACAGAGTCAGAGACTCTTCAGGAAATTGTCAGAAGGGAGTAGGAAGAGGAAAATGTAATACAACAGCTGTTGGGCAAAACTATAAATACATGAGCACTGGCCCAGGTGCAATTTCATGCAAATATCTTCAACAGTTCAAGTTCTATTGGTGTTTACCCAGATACTAAGAAGGAATAAAACAAAAAAAAAAAAGGAAAAAAAAGAAAAAGGAGTTAGTCCCAGAATTAAGGTGCCCCAGCTTGATTCCTAGTAAAATAACTTAGAATAACTGTTTTTTATAAAGGTCAGTTTCATTTATTTTACCTCTTGATGATGCACCAATTCACAGGTTTTCATTTTGGTAATTTTCACATCAGTCTCCAAAGATGCTATGCCTCAGCCATAAGGACATTCCTGCACTGAGCTTATTTAACAAGAGAACAGTTCTTGGAACAAGTGGAAAGCTGCTGATAAGCAATCTCACAGTTGACATCTCTCAAACATTTGCTTGTTTAGATGATGTTAGTTAAAGGGATATAAACAAATGCTTGAAACAATGAAGGCAACAGGTAATGAATACATTTATCACAGGTATATAGTGCTTGAATCTCTTCACTTTATTTGTGTGCATTCATTTTCTTGCTGAACACACCTTCAATCAGCAAATACTTCTGTGCTGAACTGAAGGTTGTTAAAGGTCTAATTATTATTTTAGACATTTTGTTTCTGAGGAGCAAGGTAACTTATTTTCAACTGCCGCATTCTGTCAAGAAGCATTAACTTCCATTTCAACGCACACATTCATCTTTACAAGAGAAACAGCCTCAACCTATGAAACATAAAATTTCGCATAATTTAAAAAAATCACAACCCTGTAGTAAAAGCTCATTGTGCACAGTTCATTTTAGGATTTAAAAATACCCTACCGCCATTTCAAATTATTTAACCTAGTAGTGGATAAGACTTTAAAAAATGTTTATTTTACAAATTGCTTGCATTTTTTCCATTTATCTGCAGCCCAAGCTGGACTTAACCATTTCTAATGAGAAGGACCCAGTATTGCTAGGATCTTTATCTGTTCTGCTCATAAACCTAAGTATCAATCAGTCCTTGATACTACCCAGTAGGCAAAATCAGATTTATATACTGTATGTAATAGAGACATTTTACTTTCAAGCGATCAACTGCTTCTCCGTATCTGACAGTGCTTCTTTACTTTAACACACTTATTGCAAGCCTAGCTGCATCTTCTCTTGCAAAGATGCGGATGACTCACATTAAGGCTGCATTCAAAATGAAACAAACTGACCTTTATAATAAACATTTCTTCAAAACAAACCCAATATAATTAAAAAATTAAAAATCCCGTTCAGAAGTTGATAATAATTTACCCTATCTTAAGCCTGCTACTCAGGCACTCCCATCAGCAAACAGAAAAATTCTCTTAAGTTAGTACTCAGTTGGGAAACAGCCAGCTTGTGTCCACATACAGTATCTTGGTTGCTTCTTTATAAACCATTCTCTACAAAGTCTTTAGTTATTAACTCTCCAAGGCGTCCAATACTTTCATGATCTGTTGTTTTATGGCTTTGGTAGCATCACCTGCATTTGGAATCAAATACCTTAAAAACCAAAAAACAGAAAAAGCCATCATTAATTCACTATAAAATTCTTGAGTATCAATTCCATAATTCTTGGTTTGTTTTTACCTCTGGCACAAACTAGGGGGAAGGAGGAGGGGAATATATTAAAATGAAAAATTACTGAGAAAGTAACATTTAATTCCTGTTTATACTATAAAACACTTTCATTTGTGAACTCAGAACTGTTGAGGAGTACTTCACAGGTCATCCTGGAAAGGAAAAGTTCTTCATTCATTGACAGTAGTATAGATCAGACAGGTTAAGATCTCTGCAGATAGCACTGTCTGACTGAAGCACAGCAGTCCTTTTATTTTTATTGTAATTCTCATAGATAGCTCTAGATCATTTATTTATGATCCTTTCTCTTCCGGATTTGCTCCAGTCAACAAGGTGGTTATGAAGTAATTCAACAAGCAGCAAAGTTCTCTGCAACCTTTTCATTTATCTGTGTCTGACCCACTACGCAACTAATTTCATTCCAAGCGGCCAACAGGCATAAAACAGCTTCCCTAGTTAGCTAGGAAACTCACTTCCCACTTCTTGTGAAACCAGAGCACCCCTGCACACTGTGCTCCCCAAAGAAAAGGATGAGAAAATGTCCAACTGGTGCCAGCAACTTTGTTAGTGCCAAGAAACAACAGGCTACACCAGCAGAAAACGAGCCCTATATACCCATCCCTCTGACTTCCCCCAGCTTGAGCACACAAATGCTGCACATGGCAATACCTAACTTTAAGGAACCAGGTTTCCGGGGTTCAGAGTTTTGAGGTTAAGCTTCTGGACTCCTTGTGCAATGTATAGGAAGAGCTTGATGTCCCAAAAAAATATAACACAGAAGAAACACCACTTTCTTAAATGCCACTCTTCACAAATCCACACTTCTGGCTGCAGTGTTGTCCACTTTGTTTTCACTTAAGATATATAACAGAAAACCAAACCAGTTGCACACATCCCATCCCCAGCAACTGTCATTGCAGACCATGGAGTTCCTCTTTGCTGGGTCTTGTAAACTCTCCTCATTCTGCTGACAGATCTTTTTTCTAATTCACATCTGAATTATCTATTCCTAAATAAAAATTATCACTTTTCAACTCAATTCTGGGAATTATAGCATGCCCCTGATTTCTAGCTGACAGTGTTCTGGATATCATTATTACTTACATCTCTGCTACTGAAACAGCTTACCTTTCAACTGCCAAAATTTCTATGCCTGAAGTATTGCTATTTCCATATTTAAAGGTGATCAGTTCTGGGTGTTTCTTCTTGGATGTGATTTTGACTACAGAGTTGAGTGCCTGTCGAGACTGTATATAAGCCAGTCCTTTTCGTGATGGAATCTCTCTCAAACAGTACATATGAGTTGCTGTTACTAGGAGATGACTTGAAGGAAAAGAAAAATACATGTTAAATTTGCTAATGAACTAAATATCAGCTATTTAGAAAGCTAAATTCTACAAATAAGCTGCTTAGAGTTAGATAGTTCTCAAATCTGACTATGACCGAGAGAAAGTCCATCATAATTTTCAGTTATCCAGATTCAACAGAGTTGGTACTATTTGGGGAAGCCAAAATACAGCGTGTTCTGCTCTTGCAGGATTAACAAGGTCACTGAATCTTAGAGGCAAGATGAGTGCGTAGTACAAGGCACAGACAAGTAGACGAGAAAAAACTACAGGAGCCACAGGTACCTGGATCTACCTGGTCTTGAAAAATAAGTCTATGTATACTGAGAATACTTTTCTTACTATCTGGTTTTACAAAGCAAGACTTCCTACAAGGTTTTGTACATAATTACCATTCTGTAACACTGCAAATACAAGAATGCAAGTATAGTGGTAGCATTTTGTTCCAGGTTGTTTCACACCTTCATTTCCTAGTTTAATACAAAGAATAACTTAACTGCCTGATATATTTTTTTTTAATACATATCAAGACAGACATTTGGATGAAGCTTAGGACTAATTCTGGTACCTGGGAAACATATGTCCATTTTCTTTTACTTCATTACAGGGGAAGTTATACTTCACATCAGGTTTATTTATCCATGTTTGGATGTTGACGACCTCTTTTCGATCATCATCTGACATCGAAGAGCTATCAATTTCATCTGTTTTGAAGGGAAGGGGTAAAAGCAAAAAATAAAAACATAAATTAAAAAAAATATTTTCACATAACATCAGACAATTTTTAAACTCACTTAAACCCACAGTAGCTACACTGGTTCAAGCCAAGGCCCACCTAGCCATAAACAATTGTTCAGAGGGAAGAAGTGCATACATATCTGATGTTTCTCTTTTAATTCTCTCTCAGCAGACAACTATTTTCAACTCAGGGGATTTCTTAGACTTGTAGTCATGGAAACTTTTTGCATCTACACCACCAATAGATTTTGGCAAGGAGTACCAAAACCATATCAACTACATGGGTGCGTAGTACTCAGTGTTCTACATTTTGTTAAACTATTTATTTCAAAGCAATTCAGAATTAAAGCCACACTTTTCAAAAGGTTTTCACCAAAAAAGTACATTATGAAATTGAAATGAATGGAACAAAGCCCATCCTCATTTCGCGGAATCACAAAACGGTTGAGGATGGAAGGGACCTCTGGAAGTCACTTGGTCAAACTCTCCTACTCAAGCAGGGCCACCTAGAGCAGGTTGCAGTTTTTATAGCAAATTGCAATTATTTGCTACAAAAAAACCCCACTAAACTTCACAATTATACAGAAACAGGCTCACTTTTTGCATTTTTCTGTACCAAAATAACATGAACTTTACTTCATATACATTGGTTTTGCTTATTCAAATCACTGCAGCGATTCTGCTTACTTACCAATAGTGCTTTTAAAAGCAAATGTAAATAGAAATCAGCAAACAACCATTACTGAAAACATACTCTAGGACTTGGTTTGAGGACCTAGTTTTCTGAAGCCACACAGACTTTGCCAAACACTATTATGGATACTCTAAGAACTGTGCAAACTTAATTACATGGCATTTGGAGAAGTATCTCATTAGCTTTAAAGCTTCTGCCTGATAGTCTCATTTTGCTCCGTCCCAATTCTTACAGCAGACAAACAATGATCAACTGTTTGTCATCACTCTTATTTAAACAGCTCCAGATCCTACAAATGTCTCTCATTAATCTTCCTCAACTATTTCTTTTGCAAGTCAAAGATTCTTAGTCTTGTTGTTTGTTTCTCACATGGAAGCTGAGTATGCCTTTTGGGCACAGAACAGTTACTTGTGAGATGACAATGGCTGGGAGTGAGCTAACACTAACAGAACAAACCAGGACAGCGCTAGGTCTGCGCCATTCTAACGTTAGCACTGGTGTCAAAAAAAACCCCACCCCTCTTTGTGAAAAGTGTGAAATTCCTGTTTTGTCTGTGATTTTTCAACTACATAAAAAAAAAAAAAAATAAAATGTGCATGTTTTCCCCCCAGCATTTTACATGCATCTCAAGAGCTGAATCAATTATTAATAGATTCAGTGCTAAAAAGGAAAGTTAAAAACACCGGAGAGGTGTGCACACATTACCCATCTTAAGTCTAGCTCCAACTATACTTTCAGAAATTCAGATTTCATACTGATTTGCCAATACTAGAGATTCAACCTCAGATCTATCAGCCACACTAGGTCCTTCACATTTTCCTCGCTGTCATGAGTAACAGAGGTACAATTACATGTTTACGTGTACAAGACCAGTGTAGAAATCAGGTCTTTACTACAGAAATAATAAGAGAACATAAACAATATGCTAAACCATCTATTTCCATTTCTTCCTATTGGCTGTTTGGTGCCTACCACAAAATATTTTTACTTAGTCTTTTACTGTGTATTTGAAGAGGGTGTGTGTTTATTGGCTGGCCCTAGGCATGACCATAACAAACAGAACCCATGATGACAGTTAGAAAAATGTCAAGTTGTAAGACAAAGTTGTAAAATGCTCTCTTATATCTCAAATTTAATAATTTTGTCTGAATAAGCTATTCTAGGTATAAGGAAAATCTTCTACTGTACCAGTATCATATTCTTCTTCATCTCCGATGCTGAATACTGGTTTCACACCACGGTAGGGTTTTCCTACTCTGTCACTGCTGCTTACATGTCTGTTGGTAATGAAAAGGGCAGGAGAGGACATGGGGTGAGAGAAGAAAAGCAAGTTGCAAACTGATGGTATGACACTTACAACATCATATTAGCAAAATGTAAATACAACTGTGCAACTGAGAAGGACAAGAGAATTTTGTGAAGCCGCCTGCACGGAAGCTGTGACTGACCCAACAAGCGATTTGGTTAGTGAAAGCATGTATTACAGTTACTTGGCAAGGCTGACTGTTGTAACAAATAACATGAAAATAAACACTTTTTTGTTTAAAACAAACAAACCAAACAACCAAACCAAACCCAAAACTCAACTTCTGACAAAATATGTTAGAGACCTTCAAACTGACAACATGCTGTGAAGTTTCTAGCATGAAACTGAAATATTTCTGGACAGTCACGACAACTTTACAAGGATGCCAAATTGGGATGGACGAAAAAAACCTGAAGACTATTAATTAACATGTCTGGGAGCCCATTTTTCTGGTTAATTCCTCTGAAGATAACAAAATACCTTAAGCATTTCAAAGTGGGGTTATTATAAATTATCCACTGTAGTGTGAATTCTGATTTCCTCTCCATTACTTTCACCAGCATGTGCCAAATGTACCCCTGGGATTTCTGCATACATACTGACCTCAAAAGTCAAATTGAAATCTATTTCTTTAAATCTTATAAAACGACACAAACACACAACTGAGTCTCAGTGTTTGTCAGTAACAGTTGCAAAGCTTGAGATATTTTAATGCTTCAACTCAGAGTGCTGTGATTACATGGTCACAGCTGTCAGGTTAAAAGTTCTGGCCCTCAACTGCTGGGAATACCTGAAAAATATGAGAAAACCTAAAGGTTCAGAGAGCCATAAACCAGGCAATTGCTGAGAAAAATAAAGAATTGCTAAAGGCTAAATGATTTTAGCCTCTAGAACTGGCAAGATGTAGTAGTTTAAAAAAAAAACCAAACCAAACCAAAACGCATCTGTCCCTTTCTCTCATAATGCTTATTCATATTTCCTATAAACTACAAGCCCTAGTTCCTGTTTTAAGTATATTCAAAAAACTCCAGTTTACATGCTACTGTAGAACTACCAAGTTGGAGAAGTGACCTCTGTACTAATATATAAATGAATCCTAGTACTTATGTACCCCTGACAGCATATTTGAAAGTTAAGAAAGAAACCTTCGTGTTTGCTAATGTAGACAAAACCAAGGAAATGTTAAATAGGAGAAAAAAAGCGCCACCCAAACCCAAAACAGAAATGCATTCTACAGTGAAACAAAAAATAAACATACAAAACCATGCTCATTAGTGTTTAAGACAATAAGCATCAATGACACTGACAATTCAAAAGGGCAGTGCTTCTATGTGGAGGCTTTTGTAAATATGCTTTAGTAATACATAATGAATTAAGTAAGCACAACTAAATAGTGTTTAATTGAATTACAGAGAGAGGATTTAAGAGAAGATCTTACTGGTGTTTATAGGTCAAAGTTAATCAAGAGAAAGTAAAAAGCTATTTTATAAAAACCTGGTAACATTTTTAAACTAGAAATGGATTTCCTTTAACCTGTTTACATGGAAGGCCATCATTACATTGTTATAAATTGAATGCAATTCCTTTTAGTGGCAAACCTTCAAAATGAAATATATTGGTGATAAACACAAAGTGGATCTAATTGAATGGATGGGAAAAGAATGCCATTCCAGGTTTTTAAGAGCTTCAATTTTAAGAGAACAGTCTAGGGATCCATAGTGTGAGCAAATTTATTACCGCATCCTCCCAAGGAAAGAAAATAAGCTATGTGAGTGAAAGCAGCAAGTAAAATAACTGAAATAAAATCTCAGTATATCAAAACTTCTTGGTTACAGATACAGATTCACATGTCTTTCAGCTATAGAATACAGTCACCAATTGTTTTAAGTTGGAATTGTAAGACCTTCTTACCATATTCTAAAAACTGATCAACAAAATGTACGAAGAAATCCACATAATCTTTAGGATTTCTAAATTAACAAAATATGTTATGTAATACTGGGCTATTCCCACTTTTCTTAGAATACTGGCTAACATTATTGTTGGTTTTGCTCACACAACACTATTCTGTAATGCATATGGGTAAATTCTATGTCAAATTATGTGCAAACTACTTGAAAGAATTGGTCCAAAATCCTTGAAAACTCAAACAACATTTAAAATCTTCATTAATTTTTCCAGAACCAATCTTCATGCTTTTCAGTCTATGAGAGTCAAAAGCTAAGTAATTTTATATAACCTCAATTCACAACTTTTATTTCTGAAATAATTATAAGGCAATAAATCTGAGATGAATGTGAAGGGACACCACATTTGTGTGAAAATGCAGTAGTTAATGTGAACAAGGGAGAGTTGCAAGGTATATTTACTTATTAACTCAGCATTTTTATTTTCCCAGTAATGTGCACCTCTGTTTCTATCAGCATGTTCTATCACCATGTGATGAGAACCATATAATTTTAAGATTTCCAGACAAGATTTACATATGGGTTCCCTGTTGTAGCTAAGCTCTGATGATGCTTTATGAACAGTTTATAGCAAGTCTTCTTCATAGCTGTAGTCTCTCTTGTTAAGACTTTAAGCCATAATTTGCTCAACAATTGCTCCTGGTCACTAGCAAAATACAAGTCACTAACAAAATATATACAGGAAATGACAAGTAAAACAAACAAAAAAATCCATAAAAAGCAATAGAAAGGAACAGAAATAACAAAGCAGAAACTAAGAGAAGAAAGCACTGCCAATACGTTCTTTTTCTTCCTCTAGTCCCCTGACCAGTACTTGTAAAAACTGATAGCTTTAATATATTCAAACCCCCTAAATTAATATAAAAATATGTGAGCAATTTTGTCAGTGTAACCAATGCTTACAAATATTGCGATGCCATGCTAAATACAACAAAGGTGGTTTTAGTCATACTGCTTAATTAACAAGCTTACCGCTCCAGGCTTGCTCTGTCTGGCCAGGGAATATTGAAAGGTATTCTACAGTACATTGGGGCAGAGGACAGAACAGAAGAATTAAAAAAAAAAAATAAAAAAAATAAAAATAAAGGAAAAATCTGGATAAATAATTGAAAGGCTCTATATTGGCAATGTGTCTTCTTCAAGGAGGATGCTTACAAATAAAAGCTTCATGACAGTTAGCCACGAGGTTGAGAAATATCTGTAAAAGTTCTACTAAAAGATGCATTCTTCGTGCTATGTATGGCTTACATATATAAGCCTTACTTGAATTCTTCACACAACAAAAACTACTACTGAGTGCTATTTAAGAATTTTTTGCCTCTAGTTGTAGAATAATAATTTAAAAAAGTAATTTCCAACACAAAAAGAAGCAACAATCCATACCTACACTAGCTCTTCAAGATTCCTGAATACCCATGTCTTAGCAACATAAAACTCGACAGGCTGCATTTTAAAGAACTCTAAAATAGGCTATTCAATTAAAGCTTTGTCAGATGAAAGCTGTTATTCTTTTAAGTATTTGGAATTATGACTTCCAACTTTGAGAGTGTCTTTTAACATGCTTGCACATTCTTCTGCCCAGCTTTATTTTAAGATACAAAAAATGAACAAGAGTGGATTCTGGGTTTGAAAAGAGGCTTTACATCGACTTAAAAAAAATAAAGATCTTCAAAAAAGTTAACTAAAACTTGACAAGATGGGGCAGTAAAAAAACCCGAAACAAAACAAACCCAACCAACCAAAAAAACCCCGTCCAGAATCCTTCTGTTATTCACCCATTACAGTTAGGATGGAGAGGAACTGAAATGAAAGTGAAATCATTCTTGACTTTTAGACCTAATACAGAACTGACACATTGTAAGAAGTCAAACTAACCATTAATTACATTCCAGATACACATTTAAGAGAAAAGGCTGCTCACAATGGCCTTTCAATACTAAGGCAGCACAGTAGGCTTACTGTGTCATGATAAAATTGTGAGGAGGATAGGAAATCTAAAAGCTGAAACTGGAAGATAACTTTTTTCCCTAATTAGCAGAGTCTTCACATTTACAAATTAGCCACCTGAAACGGGAAGCCATTCCCCATTGCTAATTCACAGTGAGATATAAATGACATACCTGTCCACTGGAGTAGATGTATTTTCAATAAAACTAATAACTTTTTCTTTCACATTCACAGATTTAGTCTTTAAAGCAACCGTCATTTTATTCACCAGGGACTTTACTCCTTTTCCATCACTTGAACCATTAGGAGAATCACCCTGTAAAAGTAACTCCTCTCAGATAATCATATAGAAATAATGATATATCATCTCTAGTTTGTTAAGAAAGGAAACAGACTATAAAATAGTAATCTATGTTCTGGTATTGTGTACAGCATTAAGTATTATTTTAGAGTTCTATCAAATGACAGCAATGATATGTGTCTGAGCTAAAGGTGATCCAATAAAGCAAGCTTAACAAACCTTACTACTAAACACTGCTACAAAAATCTAGAGAGGAAGGAATTCTATTAATGATAAATTTTATCCAAATTAAAAGCCAAATTCTACATATAACATATCAGCTGTAGAAAAGAGACAATTTTGAGCTTTCCCATGAAACTGTATGCTAGTTTTATAGTAATATATTCCCAGAGTGAAGAGGAGACAGGAAAAAGAATTGTCAATTACATATATTCTGCTGGATAATGACTACAGCAAGCTCTTCCTCTCAAGAGGATAAAAATGTTTAGGTCACCTCCAGCTAGACAGTGAATATAGTTTGAAATTAAATACATAACTGAAAACAATCATGACTTGCAGCAACCTATTTTACAGAACAAAATTAGGAATATAAAAAAATTCAGCACACCCAGGGCTCCCATCCCACCATACCACTTAACCTTAAAATTCACTTACATCAACAGAGGAGTTTATGCTACTTCTTGAGCCTGAGGTGCTAGCAATCCAGTGGCCATATCCATTTTCTGGTCCTTCCACATTGATATCTGCTAAGTGCTGCTGGAGGGCTGTTAAAAGACCATTAAAAAAACCATTCGGAACTACACTGGAACTAGTCTGTTGATGAAAATGCTGTATATCCAAGACTAATCAGTAGCAATTTTTGCTTCACATGATTTAATAAAACAGATAAATCCAGATACTACTATAATCATCCCTGACTTTTCTTTCAGTAGTAAAATGGCATTAAGATAATCTTTATTTTAGTAAAGAAAATAGTTAAAATACAGCAGCAACTAAAAATGAATCACTGCTTTGATCCTAAAAATAGCTGTTATGACACTGCACATATTGTCTAGTAATGTCTCTATACTTATATTGTAGCACAAATCTCTCTACTGTTATAGAACCTGATTGATTCCAGCAACATAAACTGCAGAATTATGAACTAATGGTTTAGGAAAAAAAACAAGTTAATAGTAATTATCAAGTAATATCTTCATACAGATCTGCAATCTACAGAGACTAAACATCAAGAACGAGAAGTTAGATGAATGAGGGCATTTCTCCACATCCTGTATTAAATTTTTCACCGTTCAGAAATGTGGGCAAGCCATAACAGTTAACCACAAATGTGCAAGTGCACAGCGTTGATTTGGACAAAGCAAAAACCTGACAAATCAGAACTATTTGTTATTCCTTCAGCTGATTTTTAGCCAAAGCCTAGTAAAAATATCAACAGCATTAATATATCAAGTTTTCTCAAGCCAAAGCTCATTATTAATAAGCTTACCCATAAATCCGCCTTTAGCAATGCTTACATACTCCTTATTTTTCTGCAACAGAAAGGACATTTTTGGTTGAAGCAAACACGTGTGGAATGATTTTTGCAAGCATGGTAATGACACATGGGTTCATTTCATAAAAACTGTAACCCTGAGTAATGTAAAAACACTTCAGATTTTAAGAGGAAAATATTTTGCCATTTAGTATCAATGTTACGTGCATACATGCTTTATTTCAGCTATTAAAATCAACAGCAATTTAGTTGTACCTGTAAGAAGTGTGCTAGCACCATGTTCATATACATATCTTCTTCTTCCCTGCCACTTCCCATGAAGCAGAGATGTTCCCCACCTGCTATGGAGCCAGATTCAATAGACTGTTTTTGTGCTTCTAATAGGGATTTTACAGACTGTGCAAATTCTGATGGGTTTTGAAGCATCTGTGGAATGAACAAACAAGAAGTGCTGCCTGACACCAGAATACTGTAACACCACTTGTGAAAAGATACAGAGTTTGAAAATTGTTATAATTTGTTGAGCACAAAGAAGGCAGTATCAGCATTGTACAAGACACACGCACCCAAAAAAGCCTGACCGAGACCTCATGTTACAGGAAGAACAGTGAGAATGGTCCTTTTCTTCCTCACTCTACGTTGCTCTCCCCAAGAAAGAAATGCAGCTAACATTTTTTTAGTTTACTTTTGCAAACACCAAATATTAGTAGAAAAAGTCTTTGCAACTTTCATGTTAAGTTGGCAGTATGGCAGAGGGATCGATTTCCTTATTCACATATGCTTAAGTACAACACATTCAAACTCTGCAGTTTTGAAACCCTTTAAAATACCTAGAATTTCTAGGTGCCAGTAAGGTCCTCCTGTTCTTGTCTTCCTGCTAAGTTTTTTTCTCGCTTACTTATCAAGATTTGGAAAAAAATAAAATTACAATCAGGAGTACAAGGAAATAGCTGGGATTCTTAGTACTCTCAACAGTTTAGGCTGTGTTGTCCTGAAGGGCTATTTTAAATTAATAAGGAAATACTGACCTGTAACTGGATTTGTGGAGGGAAAAGGAAGGCAGGAATTCTCATTACTTTGCCTTTACACTGTATTAAATGACTAAGTACAAAGTAACAAGTACACAATCTAGCCATCAGCAAGTCAACCTGAATTTTAAGTGGGGTTTTCCTAGAGCCAAATGCTAATGCTTTATTGCACAGGTGCTAAATCTCACTACTTCCTCTAAGACTACCTTTAAATGAGATGGATTCCAAAGTGCTTTCCCCATTGCCTTCCCTTAAAGTAAGTTGTACGTACTTCACACATACAAGTGTACAAAATGCACTGAAGTTCCATTAATAGCTTTTTAGCTCAAAGATTATTCCCCCTACAATGTTTTCCTGGCATTAAACTTCTAAAACCAGAGATGAACCTGGTGACATTCATCCAGCATAGTTCATGAAGGATCCCAACCATACCAACTCACACAAACTGGAGAAGTTAATTCTAGTATGTAATTTAAATACATATGAACTAATCATATCCAATTTAAGAATTGTCTTCACGGACTTCTTTTTCATACACTACTATGTTTTTAAACTATTTAATAATTTATATTGCTCATTTCCACTTCATTGAATATGATGTTCAGTTAAGGCTAGCAGGACACCCACATACTACAGGGAAAGTTTCTTCCTAAATAGTATTTTATCTAGGTTAAAACCTGGAACATTATATCATAGAATCATTTAGGTTGGAAAAGACACTTCAGATCATTGAGTACAACTGTAAACCTAACAGTGCCAACTCTCTACCACTAATCCATGCTCCAAGTGCCACACCTACAAGTCTTTTAAATACCTCCAGGGGTGCTGACTCAACCACTTCTCTGGGCAGCCTGTTCCAGTGCTTGACAACCCTTTCGGTGAAGAAATTTTTCCTAATATCCAACGTAAATATAAACCTTCCTGGTGCAACTTGAGGCTGTTTCTTCTTGTCCCAACCCTTGCTACTTGGGAGAAAAGGCAGATACCCACCTCGCTACAACCTCCTTTCAGGTAGCTGTAAAGGGCAGTAAGGTTTCCCCTGAGCCTCTTTTTCTCTACTATATAATTATACTTGTGCAAAGAATATTGAATAATACATCATTTTAATCAGAGAGGTAAAGATAATAGATGCAGGACTGAGCTTCTTAAACTTAGAGGTAAAGATAACAGATGCAGGACTGAGCTTCTTAACTAAGAAAGTTAAAAAAGCCTTTTATGGGTATATACATTGAAATCATTCTATGCAGTACCCACAGACTGCTTGAAGTGAAATAGTAGAGGGTTAATCTAGAAGTGAAGAATACACTGTAAGACAGCTGAAGCATAAATGATTTGGGGAAAAAAGGATAGAGAAAAATATGACTGAATGTTCAGTTAAGAACTAATAATCGAATGGAAACTACAGCAAAATCATTAATGAATTAGTCTGTAGTACATCTCGGTTCAAAAATTAATGCACTTCCTCTCTCATATTGCACTGCAAAAATTTTAAAGGAGTGATTAAATCCTTTTCAAGACGTGCTCCTTACAAGCAGGCCGTAGTAAGACTGGCTGGGGAAAAAAAGAAAATTAAAAAATGCTACTTGTTAAAACTAATGACACCTTTCATTACAAATTACAATGCTAAAAAGAGATTTCTCCTCCAAGCAATGTCTAGTCTTTATCCTGTATGGATTTCCACTTCTAACCAAAAACCAGGAAGTCTGGAATCCCAAGTTCTAATGTCATTAAGGACTAAACTTCTCGGTAAAACAATGGTTTCACCATCATTTAGAGATGGTGAAACCATCTTCTTGAGAGAAGCTAACTTTTGAAACTTCATCACATAGTTAGACACTGCAGTATAGAGCCTAAAGATAGTTTATTTTTTCAAGACAGACATTTCTCTCTCCTTCTGTTTAACTCAGGATTTAAAAATCAGTAGAGAAATAAAAAGCATACATACCAAATCTGAGTCTAAATGAAATGCTGTTGATAAATGCCCAGCATTGTATTGCTCTGCAGGACGACAATCCACTACAAAGAACCTTACTCCTTCCTGAAAGAAAGATTTTGTCCATTACAAAATTTTAGAACCGTGTACTTATTGATGGGAAAGTACATAATTCAAATGTATTTTAATACCAATTCCAATACTACAGGAACCACTCAAAAGGGCTAACATTTATTGGAAAACCTTATTTCATGTGATTAATCTGAACTTCTACAGTTACTGGACCACCAACAGTATTCCAATAGCGATTTCACATTAATACATCAGCTTGCATACTGTAAAGGAAGACTCAAGTGCAGTACATACAGTGTAATTACTTCACCTCTAATGAGAAGAAATATAGTGGGTATGAGGGCACACATCAACAAGATATCAGAAGGGACAACTCTGAAGTACCAATCCAACAGCCCCATTACTACTTAACACAGCACATAAGAATAGCTTTATATCCCACTGAGTTAAACAGGATATAAACAGATGCTTAACTTTACGTGGACTGAGGGCAGAGGGGAAGAACATGCCTAATGAAATGGGCCTGGAAACTGCTACAAAAAGCCAGTAGCCAATAAGAAACATAATCTAGCTACACTGTTATCCATCTAATGGTCTTAAATGCTTTAGTGAAGTCCCTGCATCCAAGTATGTCTGCAATTAACTACTACAGAAATAGCTTGAATCAATTTTTTTTTTGTTTAAACCTTTCATTGACAGAAGACATATTTCATAACAGCATTCTTCTCAAAGGTACTGAATAACAGGTTTTAAATTTTCCTCTACAATAGCTACATTTGGAAACGAAATCAAATTAGTGAGATATTACTTCAAGCCCCAACTCCTCAGATTCAAATCAGCTGTATGAAGTTCCCTGTGCTGTAGCTCTAGTTACTCCAGCATAAATGCACTGCAGTCACCAGATCATTTACAAGGCAGACAACTTCAAGACAAGAACACTTTTCCCTGAAATAGCAAATATTCATGCATGCTGTTAGCACTTAAAACATAATTTTGATACACAAAGAAGTAAGCGATTCTTTTCCTTTTTACAAGATTGGGGAGAGGGGGGTAGAAAGAGGAAAGAGTAATAGTAATTTGGTATACTAACTCCTTGTTGCTGGTTTGCCTGAAGAATCTCTGACACAGAAACCGCTAGACAGAGAGCCTGGCTCAAGTCTGTGTCATCATCTTTGAGGCCCAGCAAGCTGCTGCCAAAAAGACTGTGGTTGTCCTAATAAGGCAAGGGAAAAAAAATAAATGTTAACTGACGCCATTGTCTTTAGATGTGAAGGCTTAAAGCAAAACTATATCCATCATGTCACAAATACTAAGCCAGATACACGCGTACCTAGTCCACATAGTCATCAAATACTTAATCAACTGAATTTTATTTTTTTTTTTTTAATCGTGGCAAGGGCTGAAGTTCCATTACAAACACACTTGTTCACCACAAGCGTGATGGTGACCTTAACAACATGATGAAATACCTCTGTTTTGGGGGTTTTTTTAGTTGGTTGGTTGTTTTTTCCTCCCCCCAAAAAACTCACATAACTATACATATCAGAGAAAGTACATAAAATGGCAATGACTATTAATTACTTTCATTTCATGAATTCACTGAAGTCACATATCTTGATTCAGAAAGAACTGCAAGAACGGTGCAGATGATGGCCGCTTTATCTCTAGTGACTGCTGTTCCAACCACAGCTAGGACTGCTGTGCAGTCTACTACAATGCAGTTGTGTCAGTACAGCATTTTTGCTTCATCAGTTCTTACAAGAACCTGGTTTGCAAAACAAGGTCATCAGTCATAAAGTGAGAATATTGCGGGGAAGCTTCTCTCTAACATGTTTCACTTGACCTTCTTATCTTTCAAAGATCCTAACATTAAATACCACTGAAGTAACATGAAAAAGAAGAAAAAATTAAAATAACATCATAATGAAATATTCAAAGTTATTGTCAGCAGGAACTTAAACAGCGTCCAAAAAGAAAAGAATTTCAAAATTACTTTGTTATTACCTTCCTGAAAGAAGCTGGAGTTTTGCTACAGTAATATTGTGCCAAAGAGAAGAGATCTTCTATATCTTCTAAATCAAGATTGGCTGGTGAAGTTTCTAAGAACTCTGAGACATACAAACAACATAAGTGCACCATTATTTCATATGTAGAAAAGAAGCACCATACATATTTTCACATTGTAAAATAACTTAATTTTTAACAAGACATAACACAATTGAGTTTATTGATTAAACATGAATGTCGATTCACTCTCCAGGTAGGAAGAGAACATAGAGGAAATACTCCTTATCTATAGGAAACCTATGCTATTTGCTAGAAGTTCAGATCTTCTATGCAAATTATTTTTTACCATGATCTTACATCTGAACAGTTTTAGTTTTCAGCTGTAAAACTAAGTCAGCTGCCTTTTCTAAAGAGGACTGACCAAGAGAATCCCTAAAGCACAGTACTTAATCAGTAGTACTGTTATATAGATCCAGGATGGTAAGAGTGTAGTTCTGCAGTATATGGCAAAGATGCAAAATTCCAAGCACCCTCATTTTTAACTACTAGAGATTATTAATTATATTGTATTATGCCATGCAAAAACCAACCAAACAAACCAACAAACAAACCCAAAGGCAGGTGAAATTGGATCACAAGAAATTTAGTGTAATTTCTATAAAAAACCCAAAGAGGGGAAGACAAGAACAATGCATTAGGCTCAAACCAAGTGCATACAAAGATAATCTGGAAAATGCACCGACTGCAGTAGATTTACAAAAAAATTTGAAAACTGCTGCTTTGGACTTAGAAATATGCTGACTGTTTCAAGTACTCCAAACTGAAGTATAAAACTAGGTGTGGGAATACTAAAATGAAATAAAAGAAAAGAATGTTAAAGGCAGGGCAAACATGATGCAGCAAAAGAATAGTTAGAAAGGAATTAGTAGGTGAGGGGGTTCATTAATGAGAAAATAACAGGGAAATAAATAGTTCAGTTATTTAGTAATTAAAAATAACAATGGGTATTGTACTACATGGTAAATATTTCACTAGCAGCTGAATAAGAGAAGCTATTATATGAGAAGTACTTACTTATCATTTCTTCTTTATCTGATTCTTGTGCTAAGATAACATCTCTGAAAACAGTGAAATCACAGGCATAGATTAAGTCAGTAAAACCAAAATGAAACAAAAGTGGATTAAAACAGTGTCAGCAAGGAATGTTCCAAATAAGTAATTATACACTTACTTTGCATTGACAAGGATAATTAACATTAAGAAATAAATAAAGAATGGATCTGCTTGTTGTAGATATCCATCCCATATTGCCTGAGTGACTTCTGCTGAACAGTAATATGAGAAGAGGCTTCCAAGCTAAAAATTTGGAAAATAGTGTGAGAAAAAGCAATAACCAGGAACAATCTTATTGGGGTAACATTTTAACCAGAGATACAAGATATCTAAAAGAAAAAAAAACCAACAACATTATGCTAAACCATGCATTTGCACAATGTATTGAAAGATGATCCTACCCTCAAAAACAATATTTATGGAAACACTGCAGTAATATTACGGATTATCTGTCAATAAATATGCCTAGTGTGAAGGCAAACTTGGATGTATACTGTCAGCCTTGCAAATTCAACCAGAGATAACACAATCAGGCTGGAATACTGTTTAGCTCATAGCCACTGCTAAATACCGACGAGACAATAGAAGAATGCATTTATACAACTAGCTTAGCAAATAGGACTTAGAAAGGATCTTGTAAACAACATTCTTTATTTTTCACAGTATAATTGAGCTAATTGAACACGGTGGCACATTAGTTTGACAATGTCACTTGCTCAACGTTACATTATGATGCTCTATGGCTGAGTAATTAAACATTTGCAAGCAACAGAAAATTTTCATTACCATTTAACAAACTGCCTGTTCCCATGTTCCCATTTAAAAATACATCTTTTCTGATACGCAGAGTTCAAAGTGGATAAAAGGTAGGAACTACTTTTCATACATGCCAGATAATATTTGCAATCACACCTAACTCAAATGCATACTAGCTGGCCTCAGAGGTCTTACTGAATGTGGTGATGCATACTAATTCTGTATCAACAGAGCTACAGCTTTCAAAAGCTTGGTATCTGTTTTTAAACATTATCATGGAATATTTCAACACTTGCTAGTATACTTCTATAACAAAAGGTAATAAGATCTATCCAATTCTGAGTGAAATGCAACTGAAGACAAAATGTCTCTGAACAATGAGGCAATGACAAGTCTTTGAATGTTGCTTATGTTTTGCTACACGTTAGAAATACCTCTACATAGACTAAGTTTTTTGACAGATGAAACAAGGAATTTTAATATAATCTCATAATATAAAATGAAGCTTAAGATTTTTTTTTTCTAAGACTGCACACCAAAAAACATTGTGGTCTGGCAGCTACACTAGCTCAGTTCCTTACCTCCCTTTCAAAGGGAAGACTTTTTTTCCCCAATGAATCATTGAACTTTTAATAAACAACTTCAAAGAAGTTCGTATTTGCTAAGGCAAATTGTATATATACATAAAAAGGGAAGATTCAGTAGTAAAAGTGACCTGATTCCTCTTTTGAAAGCTGATGACTGGCAAAAGGCAGATTTTGAAAATATGGAAACTCTTCCTGGAGACATTTTTATATTAAAATTGGTAGCAGCCTCAAAAAATAATCTTAAAAAACCCAAACCCAATAACAAAGCCTCCCCCCAAACAAGGACCTTGCAGTTTATTAATTCATTTCAGTCTTATTTCTTAAACTGAAAGTACACGGAGTTACAAAAAATTTTACAAAGCCAATAGGTATCAAAGAAGAGCCTAGAAGAGTTCATGAGTCACAAAGTCTTTATTAATTTACAGACTTTGCCTCTGCAAGCACTGCATCATGATTTTGTATTGCATATACTAAGCAGCATTGAAACATGAGAATTTTGCTGCTTTATGTTGTAACTGCTATCCAAACTTTATTAACAAAAAGATTGAGGTAAACAATTTTATAACTACCCCAACTGGAGGCAGTTTTAAAGTTAAGGTGAGGAGGAAATGAAGAGCTGCAAAATATATGTCCCTATATTCTAAAAGGCATAGCACCATATGAAGCAGTCAAATATATCTATGGGCATGGAGGTTTTTAAAACCATTCACAATTTGACTTTAAAAGACCTGTCAGGCTCATGTTTATCCATATATAAAAACATACACCTGCCCACTATAAAACTAACATCACAGCTGCTTACTTTTTGAGTGTGTCATTTGCTCTCATTCTTACTTATTCAAAGTAGTCACTAACATCAGTGGCTCAATTAACATCCATAACCATAAAAATGTGGCTTTAACATGACCTCATACCTTATGTTAAATGACTGAAGACGAAAAGCCCACACTACATTAAAACATGCAAATTATTTCAATATATGCAGTTCTAATCTCTTGTACGATTCTTCCACAAACTGGCAACATGTACTTAAATTTTAACAGAATTTTTTATTCATTATGTTTCCCTACTTTCACTTTATTACCCAGTTGAGTGCATATGAATCTGGAGTCATCTTCTTAGTATCAAGAAAGGAGCAGAGTTCAGGCTCATGATACTGAAGAAGCAGTCTAAACAGATGAAATGGTCTTCCCTTCATAATACAATCCCTAAAAAATAGCAGTGAAAATAATCATAAACCTCTCTGTAACACTCTAGTTGTCAGACTTACAGTAGCAATTCTTTATTATTTGTGATTATGTAATTTCCTATACTGTTCCTTTAAGTCACAGGGACTGATCACGAAGTCAACTTGCCTCAAAAGTTAAAAACCAAACCAACCAAAAAAACCCACAAAGACTGAAACCCCCACTATATTAATAAAGTGGGAGAAAGAATGAAACACTGCCAGTACTTGATAAGAATATATAGTACGAAAGCACTTAAAGCACATTTAAATGTGTAAACAAGGGTGGCATGGTATCAATGTTAACTGAAAATAGAATTAAAACCCCCATATAAGTAATTCTAATACAGCAGCCAAAGGAAATATGAAAGTTTCTTATTTCATACATGATAACAAATGCCAATTCATTGAGCAGGAAATAAGCAGTATTTAAAATTAAGAAATGGTTGTTTAAAGACTCTAGGAACAAATCTCAACTGTTTAAAAACTTAAGCAAACTAATGTGAAACCTGACACACAGATCTCCAAACACAATTATCAACTTTCTTAAACAAGGGTGGTGAAATTGAACCATTCACAGCAAATTATATATGGGGATTCTTTCTGAAATTGTCACAAGAACTCTGACTTTCCATTAAATTAACAGGACAAAAAGTGTTAAAGTGTGAAAAGAAGAAAATTCAGCGTAAGTATCTAGACTTGCACACGACTTTGTTTGAATGGTCATTAGGGTCAATTACTCCAGTCAGTCAGTCATTCATTCTTTACCACCTTTTAACATGAAGAATGGATATATACCCAAAAATGACTTCAAAAGAATCTTTCTATATTTCTACTGACAATTGAACACCCTTGCTTAGACATTTTTCTGAACTGTTTTGCTCAATTATTTTTTACTTCTGGTACCTGTCACAGTAATCAACCTGAAACAAATACCCAGTTTAAAAACAAGGCAAACAAGAACCAATCAATCAAGAACAACCCCCCCATCACCCTCCCTCCCCCCAAAAACCCCAACAAAAAAACCCCACTTATCAAGAATTATGAATTCCTGTACCTATCCATCATTTCCAATGCTGAAAGCCTCATGGAGGCAGCAGACTCAGCGATTGGAAAGGCTGATAAGAAACAAAAGCAAAGTAAAAGCAATTAAAAAAAAAAAAAAAGGGAAAAAGATTTAGCTAAACAGAAGTAAATTGCCCTGGAAACTAACCTATATTTCACTTTAGGAGAGGGTGGTTTGATGGTGGTGGTTTTTTAGGGGGAGAATTGGTGCTGGGTTTTTGTTTTGTTTTGGTTTTTTAACTGAATGAAGTTGTTTTATACCCTCTGTTAGAGGTAACATTGATGCAACGTAAGCAAATGTAATGCACTTTGCTCATGTGCTCCCTGGGAGGAGACGCTTCCATTATCCACCAGCTTTTTAATTAGTTTACTACTGTAGAAGCTCTAGCACAAATCATTGTCTGCTCAATTGCATAGCTGAGATGGTGTTTTCTTCTACTTATGGCCCAAAGAATACTAAAGACCTTGGACTTCCACATTAACTCTTTCTTAATTTTGTACAGTTCAGAAAACTCACCATTCTAAAGAAAAAGCATGAGGAAAAGAAAGACGGGTATCCACAGGATACTTTATACCAAAAGCCTTGAGAATAAGAGTGTTTCCAAAGAAACTCTTTGGAAACAAAAACGCAAAACCTTTCTCATCTAAAATAGCCTATTACGCTTTTTTCCCCTTCCTCATTCTTCCTTTGTCTCGCTAGAGATCCTCTTTCCAAAAAAATAACATAAAAACCCCAAAAATCCAACAGATTATGCTGCACATTTCCTTTACCTGTTTTCAATAGTTTTGTTAGAATAAATTCCCAGTAAATATTTCATGATAGTTACAAAACATGAGAAAGTGTGAATAAGAAGTGCATGATTTAAAAAACAAAACCAATAAAAAGTTAAAAATGAAACTTTTATCAAATAGCAGTGATGGTCCAGCAGTCAAACATCAAACTGAGACCAAATTGACCCAAGTGGAGATTTGCAAGTCTACTATAAATTGCTTTTCTGTCTTTCATTTCCGATCCCAGTCATTCCGCGGAGGGAGGGAAGAGAAACCAGCCTACATCTTGTTGAAACACCACCTAGATTCTTACAGAGAAACTCAAATACTAAACACTCTGAAAGCCTTCTATGAAAGTACAGTCATCAGAGTTACCTGACCATAATGCCACTATCCTCAAACAATTCACAGAGCCCAACAGTATTTTAAATCAGAAATTAGTCAAGTGGCAGGACCAATAAATGCTTCCTGCCACAGCACTAAATATGCATTTTTCATATTACGGGCACACATCCAGTAGCTGGTCTAGAATCTCCTCTCCAGGGATTCAGACTAAGATCTTTAAATACAGACTATCCACGTATTATTTCACAATGCTTAACCAGAAGCCCCTCACTAGAATGTCGTGGTGCTACTCCAACATAAATAAAAAAATATTTTAGCAAGAGCACCTATACAACAGCATGAGACTCTCCATTTTCATTTTTTATTAAAAAAATAATAATCTAACAACTTAAGAAATAATTTCAGTCCCAAGTCAGTAGAAAACAGGGAGAAAACAGTAGAAAACCGTAGAAAACTTCTTCTAAAGAGATTTTGAGACTTAATTAGTGCTTATGAAGTACTTTGAAGTGACAGAGACAGAAGCATTTTAGATAGCAAAAATGCTATGAAAAGAAATAAAAATGCTTTCATATAACATACATGAATTAGATAGTTCCTAAACAACTATTTTTGATATTGCATGAAACAACAGTTGTTCTTTAAAAGGCACATTGAGTCTACATCATTCACATACTAGCTCTTTACATCTTAAACCAACTCAATAATCTCCTGGACTTCAAAACATAAGGTATTGAAAATGGTTCAATTTATTAGCATATGAAGGAATCTGACAACTTTGCTACTAACAGTGCTATTCTAGCTGAAACCAACATGCACATTCTTTCAGAAAATACTTTTAATGCCAATGAAAACAGTATGCAGGCAAAAGAAAGAGAGCTTTACCTTGGAATGAATTTATTCATGACAGCATAAAAGCAGTTGTATAAATCACTGCGTGGCAAATGAAGTTGCACCAGAGGTTTGAGTAGATAAATCCAGCCAAGGCAAGAACTATATTTAACATTGCGTGATTTACAATAAAAAGTAATAACAGACTCGATATCCAAAAGTAGTAGTGACTTCTCCTCTTCTGGCACTGACAACTGGTCTGAAATAAGCGCAGCAATATAAACTGTATTAATGGCTTTTCAAAGAACTTGAATGAGATTATTTTATAGCACAATTGTACCAATAGTGATGGGGGGAGGGAGGAGGAGGAGGGGAGGGAGAGAAAAAAAAAGAAGAAAAAAAAAAGGCAACAAAAAAAGACCAACAAAACCCAAGCAGCTTGGACTAAATGCTTACAGAATGGCTTCCAAAAAGGCATTAAAATACAAATGATTTTATAACTCCAGTAGGATAAGGCATTTAAATATCACAACAACATGATGAAAGAAGTTTGGTATTTCCAGGTTCTATATGAAACAAAAGAGGTAGATTCTTTTAATGCAGAGAATGCCCCTCTGTTTGATGCATTCAGCACATAACTTTATGTTTGACTCTACAACAAGCTCATTTGAATTTCAACATAGATCAACCCACAATGCATACTTCCAATACCCCAAAAGCCCACTGACATGCTAATTTATGAAAATCAGTGGTTTGAAATCAGGTCAGCTTACAGACTTCAATTTTAGTATTAACATATAAAACACATTTTTAATCTCTACTTCAATGTAATTTTCCTAACAATATTTTAAATTTGGGGCTGTTAGGGTAACTAGAAAAAGAGAAAGGATTTGATTACTTACAACTACACCTGGCTTTTAAATTTGATTTGGTACTGTTGCTAATCAGAAGATACACATTTATAAAAATTTGAAACAATGTACTACATTATATAAAATATTGTATGTTCATGGCAAAGATGTCCCCTATTTAATGACAGACTAATTCTGAACCCTTCATTTATACTGTTGCATTTGGATGAAGACTGGCCGAAAAAAAGGATACAAAACAAGTTATGCAATTAAGGTAACAAGCTAAACACTTCTCAAATACTGTCATCATTGAGTTGGACACATACACAAAGCTTAGGTTTTCATTAGTTCCAAAGCATCTTCCTGCATAGACTTTTACTTAAAAGGCTGACAACACTTCAGAAAAAGTACTGGAATCCACCTTACTTGAGGCAATGAATCAAAGGCATACTAAAACATGTCAGTACCATACACCAAATTATGCCTTCCTTCATATGATGCAACAACTACTTAGCTTACTTACAGTTAAATACACTGATATTTATTATACAGACTGCAGTGAAACCAGACTTTAGCGTAAGTTCATAGGATTTTCACATTAATATTTAAACACCTCGAGATTTTTAATGACAAATATTAAATATTAACAAATTATGTATTTCATAAATAAATTTATGTTTTAATCCACTCAGATAATGTCAATTTTACTATAGCTAAACTGACTTACAGTAATAGAAGGAATAACCCTGTTATGTCTGGGACAGAGAGAAGAGATGCCTACAGATGACATTAATGCAGTGGCATTAAACAGTGGCATAAAGTCAACATTTTCCCCCCTCACTTACAATAAGCTCATGAGTCTCACTACTGTTAAAAAAGTTTTTAATTCAGAAGTCTTTAATACTTTCCCATCAAAACCAATCAATATTTGGCATTTCCTTTCCTCTACCTCTCAGGACAATAAAATAATACATAAAACTCAAATGCCATCTGAAGATTTATTTTAAATTTGGTTACTACTTGCTTTGCCAAAACATGGAAATAGAGAGATTTAATCCAACCCAAACCCGAAATCTCTATAGAACCTTCATTCTGAACTAACTTTATTAGTTTCATCCATTTAATATTGTTACATATTACAAAGTATTTTCCAATAAAGACAAAAGGACAACTAACGGACACTGAAGTGCTTAATTATTTATGTTATAAACACTAACCAGGACATTTTTCCATTTTCGTGAAAAGACACTGTGGTTAAATAACACAGTGGGAATCCACGTCTTTCTAGAATTCTCCCATTCTAGAGCTAGAAATCATAGAACTGCATTTTAAAAGTGGTAGACATGTATGCATGCAATAACTCCATTCTCTGCCTTAACTTTCAGTTATGCAAGAATAAATTAAAGCATGACAGGTAATAAAATAGAAGATTCTCTTATTGATGCCAGAAGTAGTCGTATCCTTATTTATGAGTCAGCATTGACTCCATCACTGATATTAATGCTGCTGCATGGTATCAGGGATTTGGCCATTTTTGTGATGAGCTACCAACCAGATCCTGTGACGGCTCCTTATAGACATACTGGAATATCATTTCCAATGTCTTGGCAGCATCTTGTTTTCAAAACCAAAACCTATCATTTTTGCTGAAAATGGTATTAAAAAATACCTTTCTTAAAAATAGTCTTTAAAGCCCAAAATGTTTAGTATATTTCTTCCTTTCAAGGTTACATGCATTTTGGTGCTACATCTACTTTTCAGATCAAGAACCAGTCTTAAACAATTAAAAACTTGAAGGACACTATAGAGAAGGTGTGTGGTTTAAATGACGGGGCTTGGAAAAAAATGACAATTTTTTCAACTCCTTAAGATTCCTGACCATACATACTAACAAGCTAATATTTTAAACTTCCATAATGTCACCCATCCCAGAGTCAGAGTACAGATAAGATACTACTGTTTTCTAATGATTTCTTACTCATTTTCTCTGCTCTCTCATTTTCCTCCTCAAAGCTTCCTCCAAAATGTAAACATAATTCAGATTATTTAATTCAAATAACAAATTCCTAAGACAACTGAGAATACAGAAGTTTTCACATAGGTGATCTAAATGTAACTGAACTTACCAATTAGCTCTTGGCAATCCTTATGAATTATACTCTGCTCAGGTAGGTCTAAAGAACCATCCCAGGATGCTAGGCTGTCCCCCTTTCCTACAACATTAAGCGCAATCTGGAAACAAAAATAGAAAACCCTCTAAACATTTTAGTGTCCTTTTGTAGTTACCCAATTACTGAACTTGGTAATTTAACTCAATAAAGACGAATATTCTAAAACTGAATGTTTTAGAATATTCGTCTTTATTGAGTTAAATTACCAAGTTCAGTAATGTTGATTCACAACATACATGCATATTAAAATGTTGATTCACA
The DNA here is from genome assembly GCF_004027225.2 of Strigops habroptila. Classification (NCBI taxonomy): domain Eukaryota; kingdom Metazoa; phylum Chordata; class Aves; order Psittaciformes; family Psittacidae; genus Strigops; species Strigops habroptila. The sequence goes on from NC_044278.2 coordinate 19,741,504, forward strand.
TGTTGATTCACAACATACATGCATATTAAAATTCGAGTCCTACATTCCTTCTATAGAGATGCCTGGTAATTAAATAATTTACCTCAAATCAAACACAACTTCCAAGTATTTCCCGTTTCTTGATTTAAGATCATATTTACCTTCCAGACTTTGGCCCTTAGATCAGCAGGCAATTGCCTTCCTTGAATGATATTTCTCACGGTTTCAAGATCACAGCCTCCTTCTTCTAAAGTGTCTGCAAGATCTTTTTCCCTACAACAATGATATGTTTTATGTTTATTAAAAATGAATTATACAGTATTTTCCAATGTTTATCTATTAAACAGATGTAGACTGGAAGCTACTATCAGGCAAAACCCACACATACATAAAGATATATTAAGGCAGTTTGGCAATTACTAAAAATAAATATTTGCAAAATGTTGTTTGTCCTTTATTTTTCAGGCTGCTTGTTCAACTCCTAATTCTATTCAATTTATATACAAGAAATTATAGTTTACAACTTAAGAGATAGATACACAGCAAATTTTCACTCACACACAATGCATTCAAAGCAAACATTACACCTAAATTACATGGTGGAGTTCTTTTAAATAAAATATTAGATGACCTAGAAGCCAGAAAACTTATTTCAAGAGTCAGCTTTAACCCCATCCTTCCCTGAAATGGGAAAGAGCCTTTTAGTCAAACTCAGATTTAGTTAACTAGTTCTAGCACTGTAAGCATGGACATACACACAAGATTGAATTAAAACATACAAAAATGTTAATAATAGCATAGAAAGTAGCAAAATACACAAATTCACAAGACAGTCAGACAGTAATGACATTTAAGTTGCCATAGTAAACAACAGAAGGTCATAAGCTTCATAGATAAGGAACGCATTCAGAAATTATTACTTTGCAATCTCTCTGATAGCTTCTGCAGACTGTTTCAACGGTTCCATGCTGTCAATGAGACAACCACATCTGATGATTTCAGGAATTTCAATATCATGTAGCAGAGCAGTGGTAAAACACGAGGTTCACTGGAAAAACAGCAACGGCAGTGATACATAGGTCCCATAAGCAAAACTTCTCAGTTTCTGTATTTTCTTAACTGTTATGTACTAGCTCTGACATATGCCTTAAGAAAGGCTTTGCTTCATATACCTGAGAAGCTAAACACACATCCAGGAGGTTTACAGCCAGAGCAAAACACAAGAGTATGACTGTTCATCCAGCACAGACATTCAAGTATGAAGATGCATTCCTTGTGAATAACACATCTATTTATACACATGGAGTAACAGATGTTAGAGTGTTATCAGTATAATTCTCAATTACTCCACATTACACACTATGTAGTCAATTCAAAATACCCATGGAAAAAGAATATCAGCTGTTGAGCTCTTGGCTACTTCTTTAATTTGCATATATCCACAACTGACTCCTTGACATGAAGGTTCTCAAGTTTGGTCTCTTGAGAGCTTAAGACACACATTGCTGATTTCCTAAGCATCACCCTTTTTGATCAAAAGATTAAAACTGCCATTCTGTAAGAATGTATGCATGTACTTAACAATAAGCCACAAGCTATAGCCTTACTTAAGATTTCTCAAAGTATTTACGAGTTTGAAGAGCAAGCATTTTCCTTGCATTATATCAGCCAGTTTCTTTGCCAGTGCTTTTTGGTAGCATTTTAAAATCATATTTCAAATACACACTGGGGCACAACTAACAGTCTATTTTCTTCACGTAATTTTGAAAATCTGGATGAAAGAAAGCACAGTTTGCAAAAAGTATGACTTGCCTTATTTTCCAGTATTTTTAGTACTTAAAAAAAAAAATCCCAAAGCCCACTCCCTTTAGAACTACAGGCTGCACAGCTGACTACCCCTTTCCTGAGGCAGAAATGGGGAGGGGAGCACCCATACACACTTGCACTTACATCACCTATCTTGTTGTCCAATTGTGTACATAACGATCAATACTGGAGAAGTTAAACTACCAAATCAGTTCGCCCTGAATAAAAATCAAGCAATTCCAGGACATTTACATGAAGAGACCTAGCACTCAGAAGAGTTTCATGAGCTCTGGGATGACCCAACTTCAACAGAAGCCAACATCAAACATCAGCTGAAGAGAGCTGGATGCTCTCAGATATATTGCAGGTTTATGTGCACCTCTCTATGCATGATGGACTAGAGAGCAACAGTTAGGTCTTGAATTATGGCACACAAAATACGATTAGTTGCTACAAATATTATCCAAGCATTAAATAGGCATCTGGATATGAATGCAACAGCTGCATGCATGTTGTATTTCAGATAAAAAGGTCTTAAAAGGCAATACTTAAATTTTGTTCCTATATCCTCCAAAGAAAATGATTTGGGGAGGAAAGGAAGGAGGGAACAATAGATAATTGAATATATGCAAAACAACACTTAAAACCACATGTACATAAATTACGAAAAACAGACCTGCAATGAATGTTTCACAGACCCAAGAGTACTAATTCTACCAGGCACTAGTACTTAATATTCACAGCTTAAAAAGCTGTGCATGGGTTAAAAATCAAGATCAGTTTCAAATGTGTGCTTCCTCTGTTTGTCTGACAATATATTACTATTTGCAAAATCTTCACTAAGTACTGTCATTCACACTTTGTACACTGTACATATGACAGGCAAATGTTTACTACTTCACCTTAAAAAGCAAGAAATTGATATGCCCATCTCCCACATGAAGAGATGTGATGCATTACCAACATTGAGTTAAATGAAATAACAGCAGGGGTGGAAAAATGCATTATTCCATTACAATTCAATTTGCTACTCCTTTCCTCTATCAACTCTCAAGAGTGCTCACAAGCTAGAAGTAAGGACTTTTCAAAGATTAAGAAAATTATTTTCTGAAAAATATTCTATTCAGGCTAACTTGCAAAGTACAAAGTATGAAAGTGATTTTGATACTTGAACACATGTCCACCGGCTGTGTTTCACCATATTTCAGTGTTGCACTATAAATAATCCAGTAAACTGCTAGCAATCTGGACCCTTGTCTTTCATGACTGAAGATTAGCTAGGAAGTCTTCTGTTCTTATGGACAATTATTACACTTACTTTGGAATGAATGCGGTACTTCTCCTTATGGGCAAATTCCTCCAGACCAGAACATCCTTACTTTCTGCTCTACCATGGATACACTGCCTATTTCTGGATGGTATTCAAAATTTTGGTTAGATGTGTAGCATTCCAGCCTATATCCAAGCCATTGTCTGAAAGTTTAGCTCCCATAAGACATACTGTTCTAAATGTCAAAATATACAAAGTTGCTATTAGTGTATCTGGAGTAAATTTCCACACTTACAGAAGGATCTCTGAAATTCAGGCCATTCTGGTGACATATTATAATCAACAGGTAACAAAATCCATGGATATTCGCCATAACTTTTTTTATTTTTAGCTAAAGCACTTAAGATGTGAGAGACAGCTGGAGATAATAAAAAATTATCAACTACTGGGAATTAGATTTCAGCCACTTTAAAAAAAAAAAAGTCTTATTTTACTTATACATGAGGTACTTCATAACAATCACTTATAATCACATTATACTGATGAAAGGACTAAAAATTGTGGGGATGTGAACAGCAAGACAGTAGGAAGCGTTTCAATAAACTACAAATACATGGGAAAAGGCATACAGTATTAAGAAAACTATAATCAATCAGTAGATTACAATGCCTGAAATGTACCTGCCAAAATCCATTACATCTGCTCATTTGCTATTAGGAAAGAAAGTTCCCTTTGAGCTGCTTCCTCCAAGCCAAACTACATTTTTGGGAAAAAAATACTACAAAAGTTTAAAGCTTTCATTTCTGATAGGCACACTTTAATACTAATTTGTTTTTTTCACAGCTCAACAGGTATCTTCTACATGTACCAAACTCATTATCTGAAACACACTTATCAGTTCAAAACAAAATGATCACTCTTTTTTCCATATACACTGAATTTACTATGGCCTGTGAAAGATATTAGTCAGTGGCCTAAAAGAGGGTTAAAACAAATACTCCCACTTAGATTATACTGCTTAACCAAACTGCTTCCCATATTCTGACCATTGATCTGATGTTGATGTAACACTTGAAAACCTTCTTTTTTTCTTCAACACTCCTGAAGTGACACACTCATCATAACTGCTCATTTAGTAGGCCAGCACCACTTCCAGTGTAAGAAGTGGTCTTAAACATCTTCACACATCATTCCTGTTTTCCCTAAATCAGAAGAAAGGCTGCTACCAGCCGACTCCTTACCAAGAGTTATCATCAATTTTAGCTTCTACAACGTCACTGTCTCCTAGCACATCAAACGCACCCAGTCTGCAAGTTTTCATGTACTTCTGATAAGTGTAGCACACAAAGACAGGCACATATATCACAATGCTGCCATCACGATTATGAGGACTGACTGTATATATCCATCTTAGTGCTTGACTGGACTAATTTATTCTAATGTATTTTTATCATTTTTGTAAATAAGGCTGAACTAAACTCCATTTTAAGCAAAGCACTTTACTTGAAAAAGCTCACAATAACATACATGCAGTAACAGCAAAAAAGCTTTACTTAAAAGAAAACCAGGCAAGTGAACAGGGCCCATGAAAATTTCCAAAGTCAATTGCTAATATTATTTTTACAGTCATCATTCAACCTTCCCACAGCAAAGAACACAACTTCCCACCATAGGAAACCATCTGAATAAAAGCTTTCCCCCCCACTCCCAGAAATATGCTTTTATATAATCTGGTTACTCTGGTTCCTACTTTTAATTGAGGATTCTCCTGATTACTGGCAAAAAGTCTCAACAAGAGCTATATTAAATAAAAAGTAACGAGCATTTGTTCTCTATGGAAAGCAAACAAACAAAAAGTCAATCCCTCAAATTTACTCAAAATATCTATTGTATTCAGAACACCACTGAATATTCTTTTTCTTCTAACGGAATTTTGGAGAAAAACATTAATTTAACCACATCTATTTTTTCCCCAAGTGTGTTAATTTCCTGCTTAACTGCAAAGGATTTTTTTGTTCATGTACTTTCAGAAGAAATATCGTGACTTGAAGCACTAATAATCCTGATACTGAGCACAGAAAAGATACATATGCACTAGTTTTGTCACCCTGTTGTCTGAAGCAGTTGGAGTGTATTTTGGGACCCATGAGATGAATGACTCTAATGCAAAGTTAAATGCACAAGAACAATTCCATCTGTGGTGACAGTTATATTTAGTTAGTTCAGGTCTTAACTTTCAAGTACAGATCTTAAAGTAAAAAATACTACTTGATCAAGTTCCCTGAAGCTCAGGTATTAAAGAAACATCTGCAGAAAGGTTTTAGAAATTAATTCATTACTGTTTATAGCTTTACCTGTTTGAGAACCTGAACAAGAACCTGAACCTGTCTCCTTTGTGTTTCACAGCATTCTTAGTTTTGGACACAGATATGCCTTCCAGCATCAAATACCACCAGCAATTTCTCTAATTTTTTTAGAATATGCCAAATAGCTAAAAAACCAAACCAAACCAAAACAAAAACAAACCCACACCAAGGTCTGAGATTTTTTCTCATTTTAAAATCAAAACTGTTGATAACTTCCTGTGTTTATTGAAGCAAAAAACATTATAATCTCATCTTTCAGTAACTCCATACATGAGTTTGGGGTGGTGATGGTGGTGTAGAGAGGGTTTGGTTGGTTTTGAATTGTACTGTTCTGTGGCAAATCTTCTTGGTTTTTGTTGAACAAAACCACCAAGCAGCCAGCACAGATGTTGAGGGCTTCAATTTATCATTAGTCTGTGTGTGTATGTGTGTCCTTACTTAATTTACTCCAGCACATGCATGTTGACCCAGGAAATACAAAAAGGGCATTTTATGTTAATAAGCATGTCTAGATTCTACGTGCTCAAGGCGCTGTCACAGTGTCTGAACACAAAATTACATCTGCCTTTGGATCCCCCTAAGGAACTGAATAGAGGGCAAGGAATTAGCACTGCTGGTTTTGTTCCCAAGAGTTCAGGTGTACATACACATCATTTTTTGTATTCGGCTGGGTTTTTTTAAACATGAAATGTTATTGTACAGTCCTATATACCTCAAAATTATGACAATGCAGTAATTTACACCAAAAAGTTCAAATGATACATACCATACTTAGAAAAATAATCATTCAACAATGTTCAGGTATGTATACAAGACCAGAGTTTAAATCAATAAATGAAAAAGAAAGTATTCCACTGAAGCTGGCTTAAAAACAAAAACCAAACAAATGAAATAACAAAACCAAAAAGCAAAAAAACCCAACAAACAAACAAAAAAAACCCGCCACCCAAACAAACAACAACAAACCAAACCCAAAACAAAGCAAAAAACCCCCCACAAAACCCAACCCAAACCAAAACCCCCAAAACACAACAAAACCAGAGAGCCATGCGAAGTTTCTAAACAAGCAATAGGAAATACAACTTTATGTTCATTATTCACAGGGTACAGCTCTAGTAACAGGATGTATTCTGGCATATTAATGCAGTATTTAAGCATAAACCACTTGAACTGTTCCCATAAAGACTTACAAAACCTCTTCTAAGGAATGCCTTCCAATTTGCCTTTTCTAGTAGTAACAGCATAACAAATTTCCTATAGTTACATTTTGAACCTGCCAGTCAGAATGCCAACACTGCACACCGCACCTTGAAATATGTCTGGAAACAGTACTGTGCTGCATTCTTAACAGAAATTTTGGCAGTTTATTGTGATCTGGGATCACAACATTCCACATTAGTAATGAAAGAGGTTTGAAGTATTTTTCAGAGATATTTCAAGATGGCTCTTACTCAATATCCAGGGTTGTATTTCAAAGTGTCAAGACTGCCCCGTCAATGAGTCTGCCCTTAACTTAATTACATGTCCCAGCAGTCAGGTCTGTATTTAAAAATAATGCTTATGCAACCCTGTATCTATAGAAAATGCTTCATAAATTCTGAAGCTGTAACTAAAAGCAAAAAAGGCTAAAAAACTACACCAATTCACTTTCATTTGTTAGTAAATGATACTTAGTTGTTTTATCCAAAAGCTGCATTTGTAGAACCAACCTAGACAAAGAACAAATACCAGCTGCCTCTGTGTCAATTCTGGCTTTTTTATAGTGAGCTATCTATGTGCAAAGCAGGTTGAGCATAGTTAGCACGATACTTTGAATTTGCCACATGAAATAAAGCCCAAAAGCAAAAACACCAGATTAGAAATGATCATAAAAAGCAGATCTGTAAGATAATTGTTTGAAAAGCGTGTACGTGGAAAGGACAAAGAGCAACGCTGTGTCACAGAGCCACAGAAAGAAAGAAAATCACATGCAACACAGAAGTGCAGAGAAAAACAAAGTGAAGATGCACAGAAATGGAGATGTGGGGTGCTGTAAGAATAGCTTCAGTGTTTAAATACAATGTTTATTTAAGTCTCAGCAATCTTGAGTAAACACGCATGCAACAAATACTAAAATCACATCACTGTTACCATCAAAATGATCCTATACACGCTCCAGAAATAGTGTTTATTCTTGTCCTAGAGGTTCAATGTAAAATCCATTATAAGTAATAGCTGCTTTAGAGGAGAGTGGCAAGCAGAATCATTCAGAAAACAAGTCAGAACCTACTGCTGTCACCCATGCTTGAGTGGGTATACACAGAAAGGGGAATCTGAACTGAACAAAGCAACTCCACTCCAGGCAGACAGCCACACACAGCGAGTAGCGCCTACCGCCTACTAAAGCTATCATCCTAAACTGGACCAACCACCTTGCTCCGGGCTGGCCTCGGCCAGAGACCGCCCTGTCTCTCCCTTGTTTTGACGGCGGCCCTTCCTCTTTCGGGACCGAGCAGCGACTGAACGCCCAGAGACGCTTGCCCCGGGGCTCGCCCCACGCTCCCACTGCCCTGGGGCTGCCGGTCCCGGCCGGTAGGTGGGCAGGGGGGTCCGCCCCTGTCCCGGGGAACTCCCTCAGCCACCACGTCCCCGCCGAGCGCCAGACGGCAACGGGGCCACAGCCACCACCTCCTCCTCGGCCGCGCCAGGGGCAGCCTGAGCCCCGCACCCCAAGTGCGGCGGGTCCCGGGAGAAGGCGGGGGAGAAGCGGCGATAGGCGGGGGATGTTTCGGCCCCTCTCGCCTCCTGCCCCTCGGCCCCGCTGCGGAGAGAAGGAAGCGGGAGGAAAGGCACCGACACCCCGTAACTCACCAGCTGCTCGACGGCGGCGGCGCCTCTTCCCCTTCCGCCATCGCTGTTGACGTGCCCCCTAGCCCGGCCGTAAAGTGCGGTCGGGTGGTGTTCTTGTTTTCCCCCAATACCCCTCCTCCTCACGCGCCGGCTCCCGTTCCCGCGTCCCCTGTGCTGTCGTGAAGTGAGGGCGCCGGCCGTAAAGCGCGGAAGCCTGGCACAGGAGGCTAGGCGGTGCTCGCCTGGGGAGAAGAGGCGGGAGCCGGGAGGAGGCGGCTGTCGGGATTGTCCCAGCGCCAGGCTCGCCGTGGAAAGACGGGTCAGCGGGTCCTCAGCCGTGACTGTGGAGAGCCTGCGGTTACGGGATTCTTCCCCCGGGCGGCAGGAGTTGCCTCCTCTGTGGTGCCCGGGCAGCCCTGCGAGGCGGGCTGGCGCCCCGCCGCGGCGGGAGGTGCCTGAGGGGGGCCCTGTGCTGCTTCGTGTCGGGTGGTGGAGGACGGCCCCGCCGCCAATTCAGGTCAGCAGCAGCTGCCTTCATCGAGAATACACTTGAGAACCGCCTTCCCCGGCTGGGAAGCCATTCTGTGACAAATCTGAGTATTTTCGGTTTTCGTAAAGATGAACTGCTTTGCTATGCATAGGTTTGATTATTAAATGACATCCCCCTACAGTCAGTATTGGGCCAGTCAGAGAAAATTCACAAGTTTCACACAGATCCCTGCTTCCAAGGGCGAAAAATCATTTGGAAGCATTCATTAGCGACCCTAGGCAGAACAACACTGAAGTCCTCGGTCACGCACGTTCCTCACCCGTCTACACCCTAAAAGGAAAAAACCCCATCCTCTACGAAAGCTCAGAAAAACGATTCAAGTAATTCATACATGGAATAACAGTGCCACCTTATGATGAATTCATGTCCTTACACTTGTCTGCTTGACTTCCACAGCTCGCCTGGGGATATGCTCCAGTATGTAAGTGCCCAGACTTCGAGTGGGACTGCTCCTGTGGAAAAAGATACGCACCCGCTTAACGTGCAGGACCTTGCTTCCGAGGAGTCAAGAGTATTCGTTCAAAGGTAACATATAATAAAAAATAAACTATATTTATTTGTTTCTCAGAAAAGATTATATGAATAATCTTAATCAAGAAAGTATTTTACAGTATAAAACCAGATTAATGTAATTAAAAAAACCCAACATTGTGAAGGAGAGGGTAACAGAGGGTAATACTCTTAATTCCTTTCTTCTTTTTACCACTTCATGCATATTTTTCAATTAAAAAAATGAACAAACCAACAAAAAAGCCAGCATTTTAAACACCTACTCTTATTACTTAGGAAAAAAGTTTGTGAAATGTTCATGAGGGATCATTTTGCTCCTGGAAGTATTGATTGCAAAGTAGCGGTCCTAATATTGCATGGGAGCTGATTCCAGGTTTTGGCCAAATGTGGAACTCTTTGGACCAAGGTCTGTATATCACATATCCTCCATCTTCTGAGGAAGGGCTGAAATTTTTCATATCTTTGGTAAATTTGACATTTATTTTTAACAAAAACACCACAGCATGGGGCTATATGCCCTATTAATGAAAGAATCTTGGGAATCTTACTACCACCCAGGGTGGGAAAAGACAGAATTCAATATGTATACCACAGAGGCCAAATCTCTGTGGTCTTGACCATCAAACTTCCCTTGCAACCTCACCGGTTGGATGATGAAAAGATGCCAAAGCTTGGGTGGAAACAATGCATTTAGAACCAATGTAAGTTGTAGACCCTTGCCATGGGATCCTACAGAAAATCCATTATTTTATCCAAGCTTTTATGAACCTGAGTACTTTATATGATGATGGGATACACCTTACTCTGTGGAACTTTCATGCCAGGCGGGTGTCAGGAATCAGGATACACAGGAATTCCAATTCCCTGAGCTTGGTCCGGGGACATTTTAGAATAAGGAATACCGTATAATGATGCTATACTTGAGCCACCTCCCAGGTGACCTGCAAGTCTTCTTTTTAACTGTTCTAAAGTAAAGAAGGACCGGGAGACCCCTTGAAACTTAGTGGGTAGAAAACAACAGAACTGCAAGGCGGGAAAAAATCCATGATGAGAGTACCCAGTCCGAAAGCACTCATGTGCCACCCAGCTCTCCCCTGCCAAGGAGGTTCCTCACTGGCCTGGGGGTGTGGAAATCTCTTTTCTTGCTGCATATGTGAATCCCAACCCTGGTGGGCCAGGGAAGTGTGGCCGTCAGCCTCGCATTGACCACAAGGACTGCAGTGGACAACCATGACCATCTTTGCATTGCTGGAGACCCAAGAATAATGAAGCCACCGGTGAATTATACCACCAGAAGAGTCGCAGGAAGAAAGGACAAAATGTCATACACAACCTGTTAGTTCATATTGGATCAATTATTCTTTTAGGTATTGCTGTAATTATTATTTTAATATGTGTTTGTTTGCCTTGTGATTGCCACTGCGGACGGTCACTTGCCTCTGATCTCCCAGAGCCATAGTCCTCAAACTTCGCATGGGACACATTTTGGTTTTGTAGAATCAATTAACTTTAGGCATGTTATTGTTAAAAGAAAATGTTGTTAATGATTGGCATAGCTACCGTGCGATCTATGATTACACGTATTTTCTACTTCTATTCTTTCTTCTGATCTTATGTGCCTATAACCACCGTGGATGAAGACAACCAACACTGGTCCCAGCAGTGTTTAAGCCACAGATTGGTGTGAGAGCCAGGAAACTGAGCTTGTCTCAGGCACCATTTGCATTCGACCATGGGAGGCTTTGCAAGAATTAGTGCAAACGAAGCAAACTTTAAGGATGTTAGCTCTCAATACTGCATAGACAGGATTGTCATGACCCCTTTTTTTGAAGCTGGTAAACCACCACAGGAGTGTGAAAAATGCTCAACTCGAGCTGACTCAAAGGATGGAGTCAAATAGTGGACACCACAAGATGAGGGACGACGACCACCCAGAGGACCCTCACAGAACCCCAGCTTTGGAACTGTGCATGTGTTCACTAAACTATGCCCATCATTATTATAGTAACACCTCTCTATGCTTTGTATGCAAATTATGGAGAGCACTCCAAAGAATATGAGCATAAAAGGGCAGGGCTCAGGTCAGAGGGTGAGCTCCCACCACTGGCAATACGCTTGGTGAAGAAGACCACCAAGTCATTGCTGGATCCACAGGTGGTGATACTTCTCTCTCTCTTCCTCTCCCTTTCTCTTTCTTTCTTAGAATCATAGAATAGTTTTGGTTGGAAGGGACCTCCAAAGGTCATCTAGTCCAGCCCTCCTGCAATGAGCAGGGACATCTTGAACTAGATCAGGTTGCCCAGAACCACATCCAGCCTGGCCTTGAATGTCTCTACGGATGGCACATCCACCACCTCTCTGGGCAACCTGTGCTGGTATTTTACTACCCTCATTGTAAAAAATTTTTTCCTCACATCCAGCCTGAACCTCCCCTCTTTTAGTTTAAAACTGTTACCCTCGTCCTATTGCAACAGGCAGCTATAAATAGTTGTGTGTGCTCGTTGTACACCTAGAGGGGTGTAAATGCCTTCCGATGCCTCAGAGAAGAGCTTATGTCAGAATCTCGATTCTAAATGTAAAATGAATACCAGATTCTTGCTCCGAAATTCTGGGTTGTGCCAGCTTTTTCCAACTTGGGTTACTCTGGAGTTGCCCGGCAGCTGACGCCGTGCTCAGATGCACCGAGTGTGAGCACTGCTTCTCCTCTCCTCTCCTCTCTTTTTTTATTGAATATTGACTAGAACTAAGTAAAAACACGTGGCACGGGACTTGCTTATCGAGTCAAAGTAGTCATTGTTGAGTTATATCGAACCACAAGCCTCGTATTTTGTATTAATAAATCATAAAACTGGTTGGTTGGTGTCGTTTCACCTTAATTCAGCACAAAGGTATCACGAGCTTGGTCGCTGGTCCCAAGGGGAGGGAGCTCGTCCTAAACGACTCCTTTGGGGACGCGACAAGTGGTAAAACGGGGCCGGCAAGGAAAGGGTTGCAGGGACGATCCCCCCTCTCGGTGGTCCCGCCTTCCCGCCGGGCGGGCGGTGCCAGTGCGCAGGCGCCATGCCCGCGCGCCGCTCCGCCTCCCGCTCCCCGCGTGGCGGCAGCAGCATGGGGGACACGCTGGACGAGCCGTGGTGGGACACCCCGGCAGCGGCAGGCAACAGTCCAGGTATTTTTCCTGGAGCTCGCTCCTCACGCTGGGCTAGGAACACACTTCCTGAGGGCCAGCCCCCTCCTACCTGGCCCTCCTCCTTCCTCTTCGTTGTTTGGTTTTGTGGGGTTTTTATTTTTTATCCCTCCTCCTTCCTGCCCATTTCCCCCTCCCTCCAGTCCTCCTCCTTTCCCTTCTCCGCTTTTAATTTACTTCTCTTGGTTTTCCTCTCTCACTCGCTTTTTTCTTCCCGTGCCTGCTTTTTTTCCCGTTTTGGTACCGTTGGAGGTTTTGCTCGTAAACAAAATCTCCCCGTCCAGGTGATGCCTAATCTCTGACCCTCAGACCCGGAGTACTTATAGGATGAAGCGACAAACAAAAGTACTTAAGTAACAGGAGCCCACTCAACAGAAATACAAAAATGCAAAAAAGATATTCAACAAAAAGTGAATTTTCGAAGGCGGGGGTTGCAGGGCGATGCAGGGGGATGAAGAAAACCGCTTGCTCTGAGTTCAGAGCTCAGCTGTCCCCTGCATTCATTTAGCTTTTAAACTGTGTTTTCTTCCAAACCAAGTTTCTTTGATGAAAGGATGTTGTATACTGTGTATTGATTGCTGTTACCGACGTTACTTACAGGTCTGAAAGGCCTTTGGAGGGAAGAAATACCTGTGGTACTTGAAAAGCATCATCCGTGTGCTCGCTGGGGTGTCCAACATCACCTTTGCCATGTGTTACTGTCAAGGGGCAGGAGTTAAACAGCCTTTCTCCAGCCATTGCTCTTTGGAGTATGGTACTATGGCTGATTTGTCTCTTTGCCTGATGATTATACTATTTGACTCCTATACTTGGTTTTTTTCAGTGTGTCTTAAAGCACTTTACAGCCTGTGGCTGTATGTTGAGGTTTACTGTGGAAATTTAGGTAATGGAGTTTAGTGTGGTAGAGCAAGGCAATTAAAATTACTTTTAAGGCTTTATAGTGCTTTACTTTATTGATTTATTGATAATGTGTTTTGGAGGGGTTTTTTTTCAATATAATGTCAGGACTCCTAAATATCTTAAAAGCCTGCACATTCTGCCCTCCAGAGGTTTCAAGCTGGGTGACCAGTGTCAGCTGATTTTTATAATGTTGGCAGCTTTCCTGTAGAAACGGGATACAAAGTAGGACTCGGATGGTAAACTTTTGGCATGGTGGATAAACCAGCTGATTTTGAGACGAGACTGTGAATCACAACTCTTCTAGTTATGTAAAACTCCTTGGGATGTTTGCAGTTGCATTGTCGAGCTGTTGAAATAATTCAGGTGGGAAGTAACCTCTGGAGATGTCTAATCCAGCCCTGTGCTAAAAGTGCTATATACACTTTACCCCAAGAACATTCTTCGAATGTGTTGCGAGTAATGTTTACAGGTGAGTGTTGTGCAGGTCATGTACTCTGATCTACGTATCCCACCTTTGTAAACTTGTTGGCAGGTTCTTTATGTGGAGACTGTTACTGTATTAAGTTGACACAAGCCGTGAGTAAAGTAAGAAGAACATCTGTTACTTTTATTTTGTGTAGCTATTTTTCACGTACCACAGATGTAAAATCAAAGGTTAATTTGTACCACATCTTATGGATACTATAAAATGCTTTAAGTTGGCATGAAATAGGAAATCAGGGTTTACAATGTACAATGTAAGCAGCAATACAAGAAAATAGTTGCCCATTAGTGAGCACTTTTGACAGACTTGATCAAGTTTATTTCTGTGAAACATCAAGTTTCATAAAAAAAAAAAAGGTTACTATCCAACTACTGCTGACCTATTTTAAAAAAGCATCTCTGCCACAACTGTAAGTGCAAAGCAGAATTCAAAATGTACTATTTAGGTTCTGATCTTTTGCCAAGTCCTTTAAGACTAGTGCTAGAATAAGTCCTTACCAATGGAATATTCTTCCTAATAACTCAGCCATCAAAAGTGTCTTAGATTTTAGCAGCTTGGAGTTAGAAGAGGCTGCCAGTGCGTGAAAGATGTTCAGACTCACTTAAAGGGTATGAAAACACAAAATATATATCCTTATGTATATAAGTAATTCTTAATTTGCTTTTGGCCAGTCATTATTTTAGAATACATATTAAAGATTAAAGGTAGTTACTCTCACTTTGAGACATGAATGTTTACCCTGCTGCAGGTGGTTTATAGATGTCAAAAAACCCCAACAAACAAAACAACAGAAAAACCCCAACCCAAAATCCAACCAGAAAAAACCCCTGAAGGGATTAGCCTCCTATTTACCTTGTCACCTGACACAAACTAAAGAATCTTGCCCAATAACTTCATCAGCAAATCTTTAACTTTGAGAGGAGGTCTGTGGAGAGAGTGGTTAGGGATTATTGTCTAGTTATCATTGTTGTTTAGTGTTACGCATGTCCAAAGTCATTTAACTGCAGGGCTTCCTCCCCAACCTTTTTCCAGTTCATGTCACAACTATGTCCAGTCTTAAATATGATTTTTATATTGCATTCAGAACTATAAGGGAGAGGCTAAGAAATATTAAGGAGGTTGTTTAGTGTTGGTGAAAGACACCAACTTTTTTCTCTTCTCTCCATGAACAGAAAGCACTTCTCACAGCACTGTAAATGTCCATATCTTGCCTGTAGCCAGCATGCCACATCTCCCGAGCAGTTTGGGGGAGAGGGATGGACTTCTGTTTTTCAGAACTTCTTCCAGTTTCCTCCTTTTATGTTACCACTCCTTGTCTTTCATTCTCCATGCTTTCTGTGTCTTCCTTAATCCCATAAGAGTGTAGTATCCTCATTTGTTGGTTTGTTTAGATTCTTAAGTAAAAGCCTATGTGGGCCATGTCCCTCATAAGTAGAAATTAATTATGTCATCTCAAGACAGGAGCAAAAGACAGGGAAACTCTTCTATGTCAGCAGTACACATAGGTGAGAAGTATAATATGGTGCTACGGTGGATGATCTGACAGGCCTTGTGGAGTCCGTTGTGGGCTGTAAAGCAAGGGATGCTATTGTGGGAATTAATTCCTTTTGCCAGAGGCTTTCTTTCTGTAGACTGGCAATAAAGGGTGCCAGATAGCATCTATTTGAAATATGTGATTTGCAACTATTGAGAATCAGGCTGTTTACTGTAGCATGTTCAGTGGGAGTTTGTTGCTTGATCGAAGCTGAGATCTGGTGGCATACCTGTGTATGGAGAGGTTTGTATCTTCTTTTCTTTTTTTTTTGGCTCATCCCTGACTTGCTATCCCTTCTGATGAAACTTGTTCTTCTACTGAAGATCTCTCTGATAAGCATGCCAAGTCAACAGCTGCTGTTTGAAATTTGTGTTTCTTTGCATTTACATACCCTCATTCTGCAAGTTGCAGAACATACAGTGGTGTGCTTCGGTGGATTTTATTTGGATCTGAGCATACATGACATGGAGCCTCGGAACTTTATAGTTACCTGCAGATGTAGTGAATAAAACTTGAAGACTTGACTTTTTAATATGGAAGAGTCATTCTTTTAATTTCTGCATTTTGACACAAGTGTGTCTTGTGTCAAAGGACACAAACTGAAATACTTTTTCAGTAGACTGATCTTTTTAAACTTTTCCTTTATTTCAGTACTCCTACAGACTTTCTTGTGGAGTTGTTGAGGGAGGCCTAGTTTTCTGTCATGGTCTGCAAAAATACTCACGCAGCAGTGCTAACGTGTTGTACTGTCTCAGTGGTTAAATTAAACTTCTAGCTGTGAAATAAAAGGGAAAAATCGGGTAACTGAATGTATCAAAATCTCTCCTTGCTTCAGCAAAAGGGTCGCAATTCTGGCTATGGCACTGTGATCACCACAAGCTTTTGCTTTATTTAGGAATTAGGATTTGACAGTTCTTAAAGAAAGACCTATGTGAAAGGAGTTCTCCCACAAATTATCAGTTGAGCCATTTAGACTGTTGGAATGCACTCTGTTAGGGGAAGAAGAATGAGGGAGACATTAATACCAGGGAAATAAATTGATTTTTATATTCCAAAACAGTAACCATGTTAGTTGATATTACTTAGGTTTCCTGAGGGGGGTTCCTTGCAGTAATAATACCTTGTTAGTTTTAACTTTCTAAATTGGAACAGCAGGAAATTTTCTTGTCAGAGCAACAATTGCTATTTTTCAGAAAATTAGAAACAATGAACCTGGAGTCTCTTCTAATGTTTTGATTGGTTTTGTGCAATGGCTGAAAGGAAACTTTGAGCGAATTTTAAGTCTTTTAAGGAAGTTATGCTTTAAGAATAGCAAAAGGCAAATTCTCTCATGGATGAACTAGAACTCCTGAACTGTTTGTACAAAGAGTTAGTTTGGTTAAAAAAAAAACCTTCATGAAGGTGTATGCATGTGGTTGTTGCCTGTTTTGCTTGAATGTGGGCAGTTGAAAGGAAGGGAAAAATTGTGGAGGAATGCAAGAACAAAATTGCACTTCTATGTAAGTCACAACTTACTGGTAAGCTTGACACAAATTTTGATCATTTCCAAAGTACCGTTTAAGTGAACTCAAATATAAATACAATAGTCCACGTAAAATGGTGAACGTTTACGTAACTGATACAGACAATATCCATGACAATTCTTCTGTCTATTTTTCAAAGTTAGTATCTGCACAAATAGGAGTGGGGTTAATCACATTATTTAACTCATTAAGGAGAGAACTGTTCATCTCCAGATCATGCTTTGAAAGTGATGCTTGGCACAACAAGAAACTCTGCCTTTCTTAAAGTTCTGTGCATTATAAAAGAGCAGATTTCCCCATACCTCTCTTCATTCTGTCCTTACTACAGAACGTAAGATACCCATACTGAAACACTTCTTGACTGGATCAACTTTGAAAACAAAATGGCACCTCCTTCAACCCTTCTTCATTTGATTGACCATATGTTTTTATGCATCTATTGAGACATTATTAGCATTCTTGTTTGTGGAACATGTCAAAACTGAATTTATAGTAGAAACTTATTTGTATCTCATGTGCTTCTCTACTATGAGGACCACATTCTGGAATTACACCAGAAAAACTGTAGCAGAGCTTGGTCCCTGCAGAACCTTTGGCTCCTAAGAATTTGTTTGTCTCTTGTCCTGTGGTGACCATTGATGTGCTGATCACGTGGATGGTTTCAAACTTTTCCCCGATGGAAACAACTACTGCTGAGATTCAGATTGCTTAAATCCAGTTTAATGTCATAGATCATAGAAAATTATTTACCTTCTCCCTCCGCTTTGAAGGCAGGTTTTAGACACAGTCCTTACAATGCGTAACTTTCCAGAACTGCTGTCTTGGAGTGGTTTGCTGAGATGTCCAACAGGAATTTTGACAGGTACTTTGGTTGTGCTTGTAGGCTTTGGTTTGGGGATCCGAGTTGGAGCTGAACGGCGGAACGCATCAGTAATCTTGAAATAAACCAAGAAAATAAGTCAGGCATTAGTGAGATGAATTATGTATTTAGCTCATCAGTGTCTCTTCAACTTTGTAAAACTAAACACATTGCTTTTAGAACTATTTGTCTGAACTTCCTTTCCTTAGTAATGAGAGTATAGCTTTGTATTTATCTATTTGATTGGTGAATATCAAAGAATCTGAGTGGATTGAAATCCAGAGCATGTGAAAGAGGGTTTCCTGTCAGCCCTCTGTTGTTGTTTTTTTCAGAAGCATTTACTGCTGGTTACTACCAAAGATGAGATACATAGATCCTTCCTGGGTCTGAATGTGTATGATTAGTTTCATGTTTTGATTTTCAAAATCAGGGCTTTGAAATTTGGTAAGGAAAAATGAGATGCACTTTTCTTTGCCATCTGTTCCTTGAAGATTTTACCTTTAGGTGGCAGCAAAGTTTTTCTTTTTGAGCTGCATCCGAGTATTTTCACTAAAACTGGGCTGAAACTTGTCATTAATTGCTAAATAAAAAAGCCAACATGCATTTTCATGTTAGTCTTAAATTTATCACTCATTTGTTAGTATGCAAGGGGAAAAAAAGAACACCACGTCCCCCCCAACCAGAAAGCGTTTTGCTTTAATTACCAAAGGCGCTGTGTTAAGAAGGGGTTGGTGTTGGAGGGGATAATTGTGTTCCTGGTATATGGCTTTCCTTGAGTACTGAGTTGGAACAGTTTGCCTTCTGACTATGTGACATGGCTTGGTAGATGAGGGACAGTGTTGAGAAGAAAATGTTTGGGTGGGCTATTCATAGCAGTGCTACAGTCTTATGTAAATTTAAGAGATAATACAAAACATGCCTCAGTTTCCTAACTATAAAAAGAATTAGATTGTCCATCGTTTGCTAAGCATGTTGAGATGAACAGATAAAAATATTTAGTCTTGCATGCTAAAGTATGATTGTATCTCTGAGAAAGAGTTGTGGGTTGTTTTGGCTTGTAGTTTCTGGTTTTGTTTTGTTGTTTCCGAGAAGTGTACCAGTTCAGAAATTCCACAAGGTACAAAATGGTTGGAGAATTCTGTTGTAGTTGATTGAGCAGCAGTGTTAGACTTCAAGAAGGTATTTGTAGGCCCAAATTTTTACAGGTGTTTTGCATCTAACTGGTATTCAGGCTCTAAGGTCTTACTAAGTCAGTGGGAAGTTAGGTGTGAAAATACTCCTGTGCTCTGGCCTATAATATGCTTCAGCTTCTAGCTCGTTAAAACCACCATTTATGATATGGCCTTCAGAGCCTTCAGATTTCATGTCAAGCGAAATATTTTTTGTGATTCAAAATGCTGTTCTGTTTTGCAGTTCTGAATGACAGCATTGAATACATTTGAATTATTATCCCTTAGTGCTGAGAGTTGTGTTACAGCTGATGACTTTGTCAAGGTTTGGTCTGATTACAGTGTTTATATTGCTTTCTTTTGTGTTACATCTGCTTTTAGCCACAGTAACTGAGCTGCTGCAGCTGCTGGTGTAGGCCCAAACTTTAGGATAACAGTTGTATTATAGGGCTCTTTTCCTATGCATATAAACAATACCAGTGTTAAGTTTCTGTGCCAGGACAACTAAACTTGCACTTCAGTGATTGCACCAATATAATTGTATAGCTGTAATTTCTGTTGTAGGCAGGGATTTAACAAACTGTTCATCTAGTTCTCTTCCTTCTCATTCAACACTTAAAAATTGGTTTATTTTTCTTCATTCCTGATAAACATTCTAGAGAGGAAAGAGTGAATAACTTTAAGGAAAACACTTGTTGACACTTTATTTTTTAATTTAATTACATTTGTGGCTAAATGGACTAAACTTTGTTTTTGAACTTGAAAAACTATGAATCTTGCATATGAGTTGTAAAAAGAACATTTTGGGTCAGTTGACTACATCAATGCTTAAACTGCTGTAAGATGTATCAGTAAAGAGGGAATGGCATTATGTGGGAATTGTCTGGAAAGCACCTGGAAGTAACTGTATAGAAATTTCTGCATTGGGTTAGTTGTATGTGTACGGAAAATTCCTGTGCTATTCTTCTAGTTCCTCCCCTACTTCTTAATCTAGAGGCATGTAAGCAGATACATTGGCTATAGCATGTATGTGTATTGGGATGTCCATCTTGTTTTTTCAGGCAGACCTGAATGACTGAAAAAACGCCTATATATATATTTTTGGTGGGCTTTTTCAATTTAATTTTTAACTTTCATCTATGTCTGGGAAATCTGTGTGCACAGAATATCTTCAAATGTGTACATCCTTTCTGTTTTTTTCTTCAAGGTGAATGGTTTTCAGTCTCCCCTTCTTTTTTTGACACTCACTTGTATTCTGAGTTTGCTGGCTCTGTGTTCATCGTTACTATTTGCTTATGGTTCCTTGAGTTCTCATCTGTAGGCCACTTTTTATATCTGTTACCTTTCCAAGTGAAGAAGAGGAAGTAAAACATGTTTATCCTTCAAAAACCAAGTTGAGCTGCTTTTCATGTTCTGGAGAGCCCTTTTACATTCCCAGCAGTGCTCTCTAGCAGTGCTAGAAGCAAAATGTTACCCAGGAGCTACCTGAGTAGTCATGGAGTTTTCCTTTACTTAATATGTATAAACACAGTTAAGTAAGTATTGGCAAATAATTACTGCAACAGCAAAGACGGCCAACCCCAAAGACATTAAACTAGCCACATTTTAGAAATGAGAAGATTGTGGTATGTCTATCTGGAAATACAATAGCATTGATTAGTTTAAGGTGTTGGACTTGGAAAAATATCAAAGTTTTTGTCAGTAGTGCTTACATTTATGGAAATAAGCAGTTAAAGCTCATTTTCAAGGCAAGCAATGACCTAAGAATCAAGAAAGATGCAGTTTCATAAGAATCATTTAACTTCCTCAGTTTTAAATTAACTTCTGAAGTAGATGTCAATCACCTGTAATCAGAATTGGCAGGAGAAGGAATGAGACCTCTTTTGCAGTGGCTGTGTTGTTTCGTAGTGAATGTCAGCAGGTACTTCAGGGACAGGGACAAACACTCCACAGGTGACAAATGTTGAATTTTCACATGACTGTGAAAATGGTCCTTCTTAATTTGAGGAAATCAACTGTGAAAGCGTGCTCTGAAATATCATGATATATATATTCCATACACACTTTGGTTATTTTCCTCATGGGCACAGGGGTGGCTTATCTGTCAATCATATGGGCCACCAGGTATTTTAGCACAATACAGTGCTTGCTTTCTGGGGAATGGGCTAAGGCAAGTGTGTGTGTGGGGAGTTCATGGGGAGAAAATTATGTCTGTTTCTGTGCTGTTCGAGTAGTTCTCCCGCCTTTGGTCCTAATTTCTTTTTTTAAGAAAATATCTCTAAATCTGGTGTGTGTTTTGCTTCCAGTTTGTACTGTATTCATTTAATAGGGAGGAGCATGTAGTACTTTTGCTGTAAGTTTTCTTATGTACCTTGCTACAGTAGTTGTAGAAATTGATCTAGGAGAAATAACTTTAGATAAGGTTCTTTTTCACTGTTTAAATTTTTAGTTTAAGGCGTGTGAGCAACAGAGAGTATAATTTTCAACTTTAGTGAAAGTGGCCAGGGGATGGTGCTGAAGATCCTTCACACAGAAGTCCACGTATCTGTATGTGTGCAAGCCTACCTCTTGTACATTTAAGTTTGTACCTGGATTATTGTCTGCAGTCCGAATGTAAGCCAGGTCTGCAAGTGAGAATGAGTTAAGATTAAGCAATAAACCTGAATGTTCCCTTTGATCTCCAAACCAAACTGCTTTGGCTGAAATTTCAGGTTAGGCCTCCTCAACTGCACAGAGCATTCAGATACTTAATTTTCTTTCACTAGGTCTTGGTGTCTGTCTCCTAGGAATACAGAGGGAAAATTCTCAGTTGCACTGTATTTCCTTTTATGCAATCTGCTTGTGTGCATGACTATATGGAGATGTGTAAGCAGGAGTGGTACAAATAATCCTTGTACTTACTAACATTGGTAAGGTTTTAGCCAGAGTATTGTCTGGCTTGGGGCACTGCATTGTCACACCAATATAAACAGCTCTGTAGAGGGAAAATGCTTAGTAATCTGTACAATTGTAGTACTTGAGTTGTTAAGTGGGAAAGCAGTTGGGTTTGTTTAAGCTGGAGAAAACAGAACTGAGGAAAGACGTGATAATTGTCTTCTAATACATGAAAGTCTATTGCAGAGAAAATAGATTTTTCAGTCCAGTGGCGGGATAGGAAGGCGAACACAGGATTACAATTTCAGCAAAGTAAATTTAGTTTAGAAATTAGCAAGATTCTTAACGACAAGGATATTTTAACCCTGTTACGGATTCCTGGAGTAACTGTGAAATTGTCATCGCAGAAGTTTTTTAGAACAGGATGAACCAGGCATTTGATTGGAAGGGTTTAAGTAAAGTTGTAGGAAGAGAATACCCTAGAAAATGTCCCGAGGTCCCTTCTAAGCTTCATTTTCTCTGATTTGTACTCTGCTGATACTTGGCTTATTACAGGACTGTTGATTTCAATAATATGACCCATTTGACAGAAAAATGTAAGATTAGAAATAATTTCCATATATGTGACATGGTTTGCACTCAGGTACCCAAATGTGTCCCCGTGGTCTTATTTCCTGAACACCAAGTTTAAATCTACTTTCTGGTGGTGAAGAAAAGCAGCGTGGTTGGACAGAGTTGGAGGCAGAAGTTGTATTCCTATTTACTAAAATTCATTTATGTGCCTTGCTTTTCTTGGGACATGTCTTCACTGGGAAATGTGATAATCTTTTAAACAGAAGATAGTTTAGAAACTGATTTTTGATAGGTAGGCGACAAGATGCAGGGAAGGGCAAGGTTATGCTGTGGGTCAACTCCACTAGGACAAGGACAAGTGGGTGATCAACGTGACCATGTAATTGGCTGATTTGCTTGCTGCTAGGATCAAGGAAGGACCTCAGGCACCTTGCTGAGCAGCCAGAGTCCCCAAGAACAGTAGTATGGCCTTTTTAAATACTGAACGGACTGCAATATTAATTCTGTCCAGGAGAGGATAGTGCTGGCACTTAAATACTTCTGCTGCTGCTTAACTGTTAGTGTTTTTATATAATACATTATTTTACAAATCTGTGTAAGATCATTAATTCACTTGGTTTAAAGCTGTGCTGCCATTTGTTGAGTGAGATTCTTGGCAGCAGGTATTATTCTGTACAGATTGTGGGCAGATAGGGATGTACGTGTTTGGGTAACTAAGTATGCAGTTTTTAACAGTGTTTGGAACTGCACTCATACCTACAGACACCTTTTAACATGAAAATATCTTCAGTATTAATATTGTATTTTCTAAAGGTTTGAATATATTTTTCTCGTATTAGTTAATATATATGTTGAAGAAGCTTACGGGGTAACCAGGTTGGGTCCAAATCTGTTCTATGGAGAAAGAAAAAGAACCTTCTGCTTTTACCATAATGGCTTTTCTTCTGACTGGGAGCAGGCTGTTTTCCTCGATGAAGGCCACATTTAAGGTGTGTTAATCAGAGCCTTTATATATATAAATTATATTAAAAAAAAACCAAACCCTCTACCTTTTGTCCAGCCCAGATTGGTGTATCTATAAGGATAATGGCTTTGAGTATGAAACAATCAAGGATAAGAAATTCTACGTTCTAGTCACAATTGAAGCCGCCTTACTGTGATTCTGCACAAGTCAATTAACTTCTGTCCTAAAAGAGAGAGTTCTTCTTACTACCCCAGAAGGACATTAATGGGACAGATGAATGCTTTTGTGTATTTGGAGTGCTTTGTGATGTATTTGAGTGCTAGGTTGTAAATCTTTAGGCAGTAGTGGTAGCATCTAAGGTGATGGGACCAGGGCTTTGACAGTGATTCCAGCATGAAGTGCTCATCCTTTTTGCTTGCCCCTTCAGTTATGCTGATATAGCTCTTTTATAGGGTTTTACTGTGAAATAGATCCTGGTTTTGTGTTTTTGCTTATTTGTTTTTTCTTTTTTAATAAAGATTTGTGGAGTGTGGTGGTTTGTGTTTGCTGTTTTTCTGTGGGTTGTTTTTTTTTTTTTTTTTTTTAAAAAAAGGTTAGTTTCTTGACCTGGTTCACAGTGCTGCCTTTCTCAACGGTGATGACAGCAGAACTGAAATGGCAGCATTTTGGACTATGAGATGTGGTAGGGGTAAGAAAGGGGAGGGACCTCCTTTTGCCCATTTGTGTATGAAGACCCTGTGATGTCAGGCCACTGCTTGGCTAGTGGAGAGTCATTGATTAAAACAGGTCTTTCCTCTTGTCCTCAAAATCTGTTTCCCAAGAGTACCTTGCTCGGTGGTCAGAGGACAATCATGTTTAGTTGGTAGCTCTGATATTTGAGGCTTTCTGGGTGCCCACAGTATGGTGGGTCACTGGGTGACACGGTAGCAGAAAGAATTCAGCTGCATCTTGGGGCCACTGGCTGGAGGTTTGTGAAAACACTTCATGCTGCTTTAATTTTCAAGGTTTGTTTTTTTTTTTTTTTGGGTTTTTTTTTTGGGGGTTGTTTTTTTTTTTTTTTGGGTTTTTTTTTTTTTTTTTTCCCCTAAGCAGTTTCCCACTTACAGTACTTGGTGTTAATTTTAAAATGTCTTTATACACCCACTTGTGCTGTACTTGAACCATAAGATCTTTTTCTCTTCTGTTTCTTGGTAACATAATGTTTTGGTAGTCTTTGCTTAAGCCTGAAGATTAGGCAGTTGTCAGTTTTTGTTTTGCCTGTCTCAATATCTGTTTCCTAGGGACAAAGTCATCCTGCAGATGGTTACTCCATTTCCATCACCTAACCCTGCAGCATCCATTCAATTTTAATCAAAAAGTAGTGCTGTACAACTCTGTTTCTGATTATTTTCTTTCCCAGTGTGGGGAATATGCCTTCTTAAGCCTTGCATGAGATGTTTACGTACAGATCTTTTTTCTTATTACAGCTTTATGTTCTGTCCCCAGACACCCTATTATCTGCTGTGCTTTGGATCACGAAGATTAGCTGGCTGCTTCTGTAATTTTGTCATTCTATTTCTTAATTAGCTACTTGAGGGAGGTTTTTAAATAACTTGAAATACTACCTCTGAGTTGATGAATGGGCTCTTTGCTCTCAGAATATCACTATTGCTTATTATCTTCTTTTCTTTTCCTCCTTTTCCTACCCTCTCCTTGTCCGTCCTCCCTATAAGGACAAAAATTACAAATATTTCTTCTGAAATATTTAATTACAGTAAAACAATGACTTAAAAATGCTGAGCACTGAACTGTTTGTGCTGCCCTTGCTCACTCACTCAAATAAAACTGAAAAGGTGAAGGAAAGTTGATAGCTGCTGCCATTTTTTTATCATTTAATTCTCCCTTTCTTTTCTTCGGGACTTAACATCCAGGGAAAAAGGCAGATTTTTAGGCTTCAGAGGAAACGCTTGCTGAGAGTTTTGGAAAAGAGAAGGGTTGATGTTATGATCTGCTGAAAACTGCGTTTATGCTCTCTTTCACAGTTTAATCCCTCTGATATATGCTGTTTGCTTTGTGACCATATTTCCCTTTAACATTTAATTAAATCATTACATATCTGTCAGATTTTTGGCTTTTGGGCAAATGCTGAAAACAAGTGTCTCAGCCTGCAAATTAACAGCAATACTTACCATTTATGGAATGCTTGAAATTCCTAAAAAAGCTGCCTTACTTGGTTGAATTCTTATATGATTATGCTTGATGTTTTTCTTCAGAGTGTTTAAATCAATTTGCAGACAATTAATTTAATTTTCTCTTGCTCTGCTGTTTGCTCTTTGTCTGCCAAGGAAGTAGGTGAATATTTCCAGTCAGCAAAATGGAAATAATCTGAAATATAGAGCAATGATCTGAACACTTGAGGTTAATTTGTAAATTGATAATTTGAGTCCTTAAGCTATGCTTCCTATTTGTTATTTTATTATAAAATTACAGCTAACTTTTGTGTTCTAGCAGTTAAGTAAGTTTCAGCTCTCAACAAATAGATCCAGGTGTTTTCTCTGCTGCGTGCTTTGAAATAGATCTTGGGATTGGAATAGGATGAACTTGTTTTATTCTGCAAACCTTATTTTCAGGCAAAGTAATTGTTTGATTTTTAATCTATTGAAATGAATGACAAGAATTGCACTGCGAAGTCAGTTAAGATTTACACACAGATTGTGTCATCAGCAGGGGAATGTAAGCATCCCTTAATCAAGGTGAGTTTTTTAGGGAACAGCAAGTTCATTTACAAGCAGCGGTAATGCTTCATCCTTAGGAGTTAATGGTCATAAGTGGCTGCTTCCTTTGTCTTTCGTTAATTGAACAGTTACTGGTAAACCATCATGAATATAAGGATTAAGACAGCAACAGAAGTACTGTCCTGTTTAATAATTAAACTTCGGAGTGATGTGAACTCTTACCTAGGTTTTGTATTCAAAACTTAGCTTTAAACTCTGAATGTCCTTATTCATGATAGCTTGGTAATTGTCCAAAGGACTAAGTGTCCTGATTTGTGCTATTCTTTTATAAGACATTGTAATAGATGGCCAGGTGGTTAATGATCAACACACTTCTGTGTATTTTGGACTGTAGGTGTGAAATGAAGTGTTTTTGGTTTTTTTTCCCTACAGGATTTTTAAGTCCAACTGAAAAAATGTTAGTGCTCCTGGAGGACAACTCTTAATCCTTTAATTTTTGGAGGATCTGGTGTCTGTTAGTACACTGGCAATTGCGTACTTCAGACACAGTTATTCAGTACCATGCTTGTAATGAGTCCCTGCAGAGACCTTGGGTATGGATCAACAGGATATGCAGTATCCCAAATTCTAGGAGTGCAGGGAACATGTTTTGAATGGACTACTTTTTTATTTTGAAGGAGTCCTGCGGTTAAGAATGTGTAACTTCAATATAGTTAAGTAATTTGTTTGTATAATTAACACACTTTAAAATGATTGTAATCTTGACTTGCTTGAGTACTAGCAGCTGTCTTGGTCAATAACTTTTGCTGAAGTTGGTGGGAGCCAAACTTTGCATTGCAGGATAACACTATGTACTTCTCACCCAGATCTTAGTCAGATCTCACTTTTGCAGTCATTTCATTGGAGATAAAGCAGGACGAAACAAATAGGAAAGACCTCTTATGAAGCCCAGTAACTTCAGGAGATGCTGTATCAGGTTATGCATGACATTAAGCTAGGCTTGTGCAGGTCCGCATTTTGTCTTTTTTAAAATTACTACTGCTTAACTGTAATACATTTGTTATGTCCATTTCTACCACATACAAATTCCCTGCCACCCCTGGTTAATTTTACTGAAGTGTGTATGGGTAGTGGGCTTTGCTTTTCAATAGAAACCATTCCTTCTAAAATCAGTTACTACGTACAGTTGTAATAATTTAGATTCCTGTCCATCAAAAGGACTTATAAAGTACCCTTGTTCTGTGAAAGCATGTGCCAAAGTCCTTTGCTGAATTAGTTGCTAAGTTATACTGCAGAAATTATTTTTTTTTCTCTAGATAACATAAGCAGAATAATGATAAAGGTTCAGTGAGTAGGGACTTTCTGCTCTATTGCAAACTTCCTTGTTGATAAGGAGGTTGAATAGTTATAAAAGATACCTCCCCTCCCGCCCTCCCAGCATAAGATACATAGGCATTTACATTTTTAGAATAAGAAAGAACCTTTACAATTTACATTTGTGGTTTACAGGTTTTGAGAAAGACATTTAAAGTGCATGCCAGGTCTTCCAGGTCTTCACATTCAGTGTGAAGTTGGTCCACTATTATCAGTATTTTCTGGGAGGCCAGGATTGATTGCTTGGCACATGGGTAAAGGACAAAATTGCTGACATTTCTGTCCTTTTCTTAGGCACTAATACTCCATCAGTAAAATATCTTAACCTGTTATGTTCATTCTGTATGGTACTCCTATTCACCCTAGTCCTAGAAGCGTACATGTTCGAAGAGTTGGTCTATACTACTTTTTAGCACTTCTGTCAGACTTTCTCTGCCTGTTATATGAAAAACATGAAGATATGCTGTCGTTTGCTAATCTTGTTTCTTCTTCAGTGTACCTCTGTGGTTATATTGTGTGTTAAACTGATGGCTGAGAGCTTAAACGAATTTGAGTATTATGTGTGAATACATTCTTCTGAGTTACCATTTAGGAATGTAAGTGTTGCTGTTTATTGTTTTACAGCATACCTAAATGATAGCAGTTTTTCTATTGTATTGGAAAAAACCCCACCGTGTTTGGGAAGAATAATTTTGTGATCAAAGCTTCTGAACTCAGTTCACTTGCAAGAAAGGCTTATGGGAAAGTTTTAAAAAGAGTTTTAACCAAACAGTGTAAAAAAAGATGGGGAGAAGAAGTGGTGGTTGTGCTCTGGAACATATCATGTACGCATCATAAATTTGTAATAAGATACAATACTTAATATTTTGAGTGCTTGTGTGTGATGTACTGATAATTATCTGAAATGAGAGGGCTAGAAGGAGTTGGGAAATAACAGGGAAGATGAATCAAGTCTTATCTGAAGTTAGCAGGCAATATTATGGCTTAATTAAAATTCTACTGTACATGCAAAAAAAAAAAAAAAAAACCAAAAAACAAACCACACATAACGAACAAAAATATTCTGCAAGCAATGATAAAAATAACCAATTATTTACTGTGTTTGTAATGTTAAAATACTTTACCAAGGTAAGTTGCAGTTAAAGGTAATGTGAGTTATTTTGAAAATGGAAATACATAAAGATGCATTTATACAAGTGCAGGACTAAATATTTTACATAACTGTATTTCAATGAGAAGATATACAGTAAGTGCACACTTGATAACACTAAGCAGGCAAACCTTAACGTTAGTTCCATATACTGTTGTATAGTTCATGCACAGATCTCTCCCAAAGTAAAGAGGCTGTTCCAAATAATTCTTGCTGGGATGAAAAACAGGATGGGTTGCTGGTAAGGGTGTCAGCATGGATGGGGGTCAGTTATAGACATTACTTACTGTAATTTGTGATTGCCGTGGGAGAGGAGTGGCTGTTGGTGTGATAGTAATACTGCTGGTGATTTTATTGGTGGACTTATTGGGTAGGCCATTAGCTAGTGCTGGAGTTCTGTTGTCTTGCACCGGATTACAAGGGCTGATAGGCTTGGAATTGGTGAGAGCTTGGACATAAGGACTTCCTAAATGGATGTGGATTTTGTTATCCTCAGTAGTTATTACACTTGATCCCGTACTGTTAGATCTCTGAAACTGCCATGACGACTGCCTGTCTGGGGATACTCTAAAAATGGTGTGCTTGGCTCCCATTTCCAAAGGCTCTGAGGAGAGTATTTGTTCCTGAGAACTTGAACCTGGTAAAGCCAAAGGAGACATTGTTCTTTCAGGAGTTAAAGAACCACATGATTCAGGAGTTTGAGATCTTGCAAAAGTAGCCATAGTAATAGGAGAAATTACTTGCTCTGGGCTCATGTAACCTTCCGCTGCTTTTGATTTTACTGGTGTTAAGGAGGCGTTTTGAATAATGGTTATTCTTTGCTTTGGAGTGCCACAGTTGGGTATAACTGCTGTGCTTGTGTAGGAGTGAGGACTTTCAGTAGTAGGACTAGTTATTTCAAGTGTTGCTGTGTTCTGTCCATGGTCTGGAGTTACCTTTATGTGAAGAGGTTGGCCAGGTGTATGGCTTAGCACTAGATCTCCAGTCTGTGCACAGTTTCCATTTTGTTTTGTATGAATCTTTCCATTTTGAGGATGGCTCTCTTTGGACTTCATCCAAGGTATCCATAATTTTTTGTTCACGGCATTTGCAATGGATGAGTTGCTTTTGAAAGACACTGTTTGTTCTTCCTCACTGTTGTCTTTATCCTCATTATCGTTGTCTTCATACAGCTGCCCATTTATGACTGTTCTCTCTAAAGGCATGAGGGTTTTGTAATCAGGTGGTTCATTGTCTGCTGGATCTGTCTGGACTTCTTTAGAAAAAACTTGCAAGTCAGAAATTCTCCTTCCATTGAGACCAGGCCTGAAGTTGTTGCTGAAGCGTCTGTACCTCTCCAATTCTTTTGTGAGGCTTTCCATTTCTCTTGCTAACTCCCTGTTCTTGTTTTCTTGCTGGAGAAGTTTCTTCTGTAAGACTGTATGATCACCTCGGAGGTGGCAGATTAGGTCTTCTGTTGCCATGTATTCATGAATTTTTTCTTTCAGTGCATCTACTTCTCTGGAGAGATGACTTGATTTAGCTTCCTCCTCTTTGAGCTTCTTAAAAAGGCGCTGTTCTTGATTGGACTCTGCCTTTTCTGTTAATTTATATCTAGCCATTTCCATTTTGACAGCCTCCAGCTCTTCTGATAGGAGCTTGGCTCTGTCCCGTTCATTGACATATCTTCGTTCTAGAGATTCAAATTCATCTTCAGTTTTCATAAGATCATCTTCTATGGCCTTCATTTCTTGCAGCTTCTG
Organism: Strigops habroptila; assembly: GCF_004027225.2. Lineage (NCBI taxonomy): Eukaryota > Metazoa > Chordata > Aves > Psittaciformes > Psittacidae > Strigops > Strigops habroptila. The sequence goes on from NC_044278.2 coordinate 19,771,861, forward strand.
CTTAAGCCTCTCAACTTCTTGAGAAAGCTCTTTGATTTTGTTGTTTTCCTGCTGCAAGGAGGTGCTGGATTTGGTACTCTCCTTAAGTTTATTTTTAAGAAGCTCTTTTTCAACGCCTTCCAGTGACTGAAGTCTTTTTTTCAGAATATTCACTTTGGAAACAAGATCACTTCCTTTCTCCTCTTCAGCTTTCAGTTTGTTTTTCAGTTCATCTCTTTCTTTTGTAACACTGGACACTTTTTCCTCTGCATCAGATTTTGATTTCAGTGCTTTTTTACTTTCCTCGATTAGTTTTTCTGTAACTGACATCACTTTGTTTTGCTCCACCTGAAGCTGAGAAGTTGCAGCTTGCAGCTTTTCTTCTGTTTGCTTTATTTTTTCGCTCATAGTTTTTCTTTCATCCACAAGCATCACTGTTAGACTCTTCAGCTTTGTTAAATCTTCTTTAAGTGTAAACTCAGTTTTTTCTAACTTACTTTCAATTGCTTCAAGCTCACCAACTCTAGCTTTTAAGCCATCCAGCTCATGGGACAACTGCTTTGTTAACATTTTTTCTCTCTCTAGGTTGCATTTCAGGGAGTAACATTCCTGTTTACTCTTGTTGAAAGCATCTTCTAATTTCTCCAGCTCCATAATTCTTTTGTTAAGTTTGTCAACTTCCCCTTTAAGGTTCTTGCTCTGTGATGCTTCTTTTTCTAACTTTCTATTAAGTTCTCTGCACTGATCTTCCATTTTTATGAGCTCTTCATCTTTTCCTTCCATCTCCAACAGTCGTTTCCGTAGCTCTTCAACTTCAGTCATAAGCGTGGAGTTCCCACACTCCCCCTTATTTATCTTATCCCTTAGGTCTTGCAGTTCTTCTTCTGCTTTTCGTAAAGATTTATTGGTCTCTTCCAGCTCATCAATTTGTCGGCTGAGAGCAGTTAATTTTAACCGCAGCTGACGATTCTGACTGTCTTCACTGGTTAGTTTGGCCATCATTGCTTCTTGGTCTTGGGAAATCTTACTGCTTTGGGCTTGAAGTTCAGCCTCCAGCCTGCTGGCTCTTTGTTGTTCTTCTTGAACTTTTACTTCAGCAAAAGCCAGCTTCTCATGTGCTTCTTCTGCAGAAGTGGTTAATTCTTGAATTTTTTGACTTTGTTGATTCAACTGCTCAGTGAGTCTCTGCTGTTCATCCACCACCATTAAAGCAAAGGATTTCAGTTTAGTCAGTTCTTCTTTCAGTTTAGCTATTTTCTTGTTGTTTTCCTTCTCTCTTTTTGCCTGATATGCTGTTTCTTGTTCAAGAAGCTTTTTCAATCTGTGGGAGGAAATAATATTGTATTTTGTAGCCATTTTAATGGGCATTTAAAAACACACTGGAAATATTATGACATCTCTTGTAGAGGTGGATGAACATCCACTTGAACTTGTAACTACAAGCAGACCTCTCCTTGTAGCATCATGGGAAAGTCTTCACAGGCCTAACTTTCTATTCAGAAGTTCTGTTGTAATGGACAATTCAATATGATCACTTAGCCTTAACAACTTCAGTAATTATGCGTCTTTGATTACATTTTAAGCTTTTGACAGGTATCAGTGCAACAAAATTTATTGGTATTCTGCACTGGAATAGTACAGATCTTGGCTGTTTGCTGAGGCTAGGTATGTGCATGCAGGTGTTTTTTTAAGAATTGTGATTATCATAGTGGTTGAGAAATTAAATCGGTTCAGCCCTCAAAAGCAGGTATAATTTACAGCATCATAAACCTCCTAATAACTTTAAGTTACTTATAAACCGTCCTGATGTTTTATGGTTAAACATAAATGTTAAAGTATGTGAAGGAAATGTAGCCGCACAAGGCAGTTAGTCAGGCTGCCTGATGTCAATTTCTAAGCAGCACATCGGAGCAGAACTGCGGGTAAGTCAGTCCTCAGTGGAAATGCAGGCCTTGTAGCCTTGTATCATACATGCACACGTACACATACACACAAACGCACTCCACAGATAAACGGGTATTCAGTTGTGCCTTTTGAGCTCGAGAAAGCCCAAGTGTCTTGCTGTCTGTTAGTCTTGGATTCAGTCTTATATCTGAAACTTGCAGATGCACCTAGGTGCAATGCTGCTTGTACATGATTCTTGAAGGTTATCATAATGGTTTTCCAAAATTAGTTATACAAGTTTATATTAGTACTCAGTCTTACCCAAGATGCAACATACTTAATTTGTTAATGCCTCAAATAATTAGGTTCTTTTATAGCCTTTTCTTTCTCAGGGAGATGCTTGTGGAATTGGTCGGAGGTACGATTAGGTTTGGCCAGCATATTTGCCTCCTTTCAATTAGATTATGCCTACCTAAACATATATTCCGGTATTAAAGACACATCTGAAAAGCCTAGGTTGAAGTACTAAAGTATTAGAATTTGCATGTTTCACTGTTGTACATAAGTATGGTACCTAGCCAGTGGTGTGTAGATCATGTGGAGGAGCTATTGCATCTCAGGACTGTACTTGCACAAGATTACTGCTTCAGTGCTCATTAGCTGAGGAGCCCTTGCCTTTTTTTTTTTTTTTCTTTTTTAGAGGTTTTTTCCCTCCTTAAATATGATGACTCGCTAGAAGTTGCTGCTTGAACATATGACTCCTTTTCCACATTTGTCTCTCGTCACTATTGTGATGCCCTTGTCCAAGTGGTGCATCTTTACAGCTTCCCACTGACAAGTTCCTGTTACAGCCATCCTTTTAGTTCAGGAAGAGCTTAGATAGCGGCCTCCTTTGCACAGCTCTTTATTAGCTGTTGCCTGACTGGAGGCATGTATTTCTGGGCATTTAATAGGCTGCCTCAGCAACATCCCCTTTGTCAGCATTGTACTTTTCCTGCATGGGGAGGGGAAGTCCCTGCCATTATAGAACTGCCCATCAGACTTGTCTGATTTAATGATGGTGTTGTATAGAAGTCTATGACTACAAAATTTCCTACATCATCTTCACCTTTCCCACTTTTTTTATTTTAGCGCGTAAGTTGCACTATATTGAATGTAACGAAATTATTTATATGAAAAATTGACAAAATGGGAAGCAGCAATAAGCAGAGTTGATATCAAAGACTTAAAGCAGCCCCAGATTCTTTACAACAGTTGATTAACATAATGGGGAAAACGGATGTGAAAAAGTAGAAGTGGAGAAGTTTGCGAAATGAGCTTGAAGGAATGCTGCTGGTTGACAGAACAGTAATTGCGGAGAAGACTGCACTGTCTTCAAAGGCAGCTTTTTACTGTGTTGTTGGCACATAAACTTTTGTCTGCTTTTCAGGGCTACTTTCAGTTTGAGTTCTTTTTAGTGTAAAAATCTCTCTTCCCTCCCCACCCTTGTCTCTAAATGCTTGAGTAGTGAAGTTCAATTGATGATTTACCGTTGCCATAGATATAAAACCATAACAGAAACATAACTAACAATTTCATTTGGAATGAACTCAGTTTTTTTGTGTGCGTGAAGTTAAGACATATTAATATTGTTAAAATAGACTTGGGCTTATTAGCATTTGATTTGTTTTAGCTTGCTTCACTATAATTTAATTTTGTAACACAAACTTAACTGAGATTTTTAATACTCAAATTAATCAGTGTTTTACCTAACACTTCCGTGTGAATTAGGTGATGGCGCTCTCGCCAAATGAAACTGTAATGCTCCAGTGACTGATGTCCCTTAAATTGCTTTAGAAAGAAAACTCTTAGACCAAATAGTGAACAACAATTGTAAATTTCATCATAGGGATGCTGTATATTTTTTTATGATACAAATAAGATGATTGTGCCTAAATCATAAATAAAGTTGTCAAATGCTTGAGTGAGTAATCCCAACAGCCCTTCCAGTGAGCATCAGTGTATGTACAATATTTTTTTCTATCTTCTCTCTTTGTTTTTTAATTATTCTTCTATAGTTTCATTTCTCAAGCTATCTGGAGTGCTTAAGACTTGCTTCAGCAAAGCACTTGAGGTTCCAGTCCAAACTGAGTGCTTGATTGAGGTAGTTTAACCCATTTTCTGATCAAGTCTGTGTTGTAGGGGTTATTTAAATGCAATTACTGGTATCGGACGTGGTTCGTTATATAAACTGAGAAGGCTTTTCAGGAGATTCTGTTTGTTTAATCATGCCAAAAGACTTTAGGGTATTTGAAAATGTTTCCTTTAATCAAAAGAAAAAATACAGTTTTAGGATTCAAACAAGTGCAAGCACATATTTCTAGATATCTATTTCTTTAAAAACAAAAACCTTATATATAATCACTCCATTGAAATCAAGTCATGGAGCATAGTGCAGAAGCTGCGAGTTAAAGGATTTTAATGTGCTTCTAAAAAAAGGGATGTATTAAGCATTTTTTATTTTATTTAATATATCGTGTAGTGAAGGTTTTGCACTTGTTTTGATAACTGTATGCTTATTCATGTATTACTATACAGAAAATGCCCTCAACAGTGCTGAATAGATAATGATTTCTGGGACAGAGTTGAGATTGATATTGTAAGAAGTCAACTGGGAGTTCATTAATATTTGCAGAAGAATTTTTCCTTGGCTGTTGAATTCCTTTTTCACAGTTCAGTAGGTCACGCAAGTGTGTCTGTACACATGCACTTAGGAATGGAAAAGGACCCTAAAATGTTTGGGGGTTTTGGTGGTGTGGGTCTTTGTTTGTTTGTTTGTTTGTTTAATTCATCGCCTGGTTTTGGTCAGCTATTTTAGGGGAACCTGACTTGTGCAGGTCAGGGCTTGATTATGTATATCATTTGAATTAAGGCAAATCACACGTTTAATTGAAGAAGTGCTGTAACTGTAGCGTTTTATGACATTTTACATACTTTTGTGACAGATAAAAATATTTTGTGTTAACTTCATCCAAAATGCTCTCTTTCTGAAGAAGAATATCCAGAGTATTTGAGAGACCAATTTTACCAAAAATATGCAAAGGTCAAAAAAAGTTGGCTAAAAAAAAAAAAAAGAACAGGCACTCCTCTATCTAATAAAATATTTTTGTTGTTTTTGTTTTCAGTTGCATTTCATGATCATGTAATTTCATATTAGGCAAAGGTAGGTATATCAGTCAAAGCTTTCACAGATAATTCCAAGCAGTTGACTTCATAGAACTACAAGAACCCTTTCTGAATCCAGGCCAGCAAAATCAGGCATTGGGAATTGTTTTTATGAACATGAATGTTAGGTAGTTAAACAAAGTCAGGATAACGTCTTACTACTTTTTCTTCAGAACTTCTGTTATAAATTACTGCTTTTTTTGTGGCTTACTGTCTACTGGTTTGCAGTGCCATTTGCCTGCCTTTTTATTTCCTTGACAAAACTGTGCTTGTCAGCCCTCCTCTGTTCATCATAATCACTTTCCTTAGTATGGGTACGATAGCTTCTTGGTGTTAATACCATGCATTCAACTGTGTTTGTCTTGTTTTACAGTAGGTTTGGGTTTACTTTTTTTTTTTTTTTTAAATTTTTGGGGGGGTTTTTTTGTTGTTTTGTTTTTGTTTTTTGTTTTTGTTCTTTTTCCCCCAAGTGTATACAGCTTTGGCTACACTACATTATATTTAGCAACATAATGACTATGTGTTCTCTACAAGATATGGGGACTCCCAAAACAGTTCATTGTCTTGGTGTCATGTGATATCATTTTGTCTTTAAGTGGAGATTTCAGTTGTTATGGGGAGACCTATATTACGTCAGTGCTGTTTATGTTTTTAGAGCAATCTAAGGGGGTGGCTTTTCCTTCTGAATATCAAGGAAACCCAGGAAAGCATGGGACCCTTATTTTATAATGCTTTGAGTTTGTTCTAGAATAAATCATTATTCTTAGAATAGTAAGAATAAAACCAACGCTTTATTTTTTCTTCTTTAAGCAATCTTGTAATGATGGCTTTAGAAAACGCTGTGGATGCAAGTGAAATAGCTGTTGGTTTGTAAAGCTGTACTTTAAACATTCGTTTCACTGAAGTATTGAGGAGATTTTAATATATACCTTATCAATATCTTTATTTTTATTAGATCATTCTACAGAAATGACAGAGATTCTGAATGTGTTGTTGGTTGGTTTGTTGGTGTTTCCCTTTTCTTTTAATCATAAAGATGCATATTTTTATCTAGCTTGTGCTCTTCAACCTTTTCCAGGTAAAAGATGTGGCTTACTAGAGGTTCTACAGGTTATAACATGAGGGAGACTTGCTTCTAAAGGTTTTGAACATGTTCTTGAATTTCCCCCTGTACAATGCAAATAAAAACACTTAACGTGAAAGCTTTTAAATGTGGATGAAGTCATGCCGCTTCCTCTGAGGCATTCTTCCCAGTTAGCAATAAGCCGTGGTCTGGCCTTTAATAAAAGAAGAAACATGCTTCATCATTTCTGGTAAATCTTGCAAGCAGTTGTAATTTTTGACACCAATGCAGTTAAATATTTATTTTTGGAAGACAGCCAGTCTGTCTGTGCCTTCCACAGTTTATTGCAACAAAATTTGGGTTTGTTAAAATGGGTTTCTTGAGGTGGCTGTGCATTTTATTCTTTTTCATTTTTCCTTTGCTTACAATTCTACTTATTGATGTGTAGTTTTTATGAAGACATGTGTTATAGCTACGTTTATGGCTCTCTCTTATCTTTATTAATGCTTCTTTTTTCCCCTTGTCATAAAGAAAGTCAAAAGCCTTTGAAATTACAGCAGCAACAACATACCATAGCTGTTGTGTAATCTGTTGGCTTTATCTGAATCAGTCAGCACTTCCCAACAGAATGCAAACACTTACTTTAAAATGTATTTTCCAGTGTATTTTTGCATATGTATATTTTAAATCATTAGTTTATACTAGGATGCAAACCTCCACAAAGGGTGTCTCAACTGCAAGAGACTGCGTGTAAGGCAAATTTCCTGATAAGGAAATTTATTTTATAAAATGAGAACTTACATTGAGGGGGGTGTGAGTTCTGCTTATTACTCCACACACTACCAAAGAATAATTATTGTTTTATCTGATGCTTAAAATGCTGACTTGCTTTACAAGTCTTAATAAAAGTCATATATGATGAATGGTGTTGCCAGTTCTGGGTTAACGGGCAAAACTTCAGATGGATAACCAGATGTATTTAGTTGTGATGCTGAGTAAACATATGCAGATAATATATTCTTTTAAAAATTAATTAATCTGGAACAGTAATGTTGTTTGTGACCATGATTTCACAACTACTAAACTGCTGAAAATTCTTCCTGGCAATATAGGGGTGGATATTGGCACTCATAAATGTTCTAAAATCCTGTGTAGATTTGGTGACAGTAAATGGCATGAGAAATTTTTAACAAATTTATGTTGGTTAATATAGTATCTAAGACTGGATTGACATTCACTTTGGGTTGCAGTAATTTTAGTTCAGCACTAAAATTCGGTATTGTTTTACCATGAAACCTCAGTTTAAGAAAATAATTTTCTGTCTTGAATTATATAGGCCAGGTTGGACAGGGCCTGGGGTGACACGGTCTAGTGTGAGGTGTCCCTGCCCATGGCAGGGGGGTTGGAACTAGATGATCTTAAGGTCCTTTCCAACCCAAACCATTCTATATTTGTTCCATATCCAGATGTTCTTGGAAATTACCTATCGGTCTTGTGTAAAAAGTGTGAATGCTTTCTGTGGCAGTAACTGTTCAAATGTGCAAGGTGATAATTACTAATTCTGTCCATTCATTTATAATCTTGTAATGGTAGCCATCTGCAATGTTTGAGATTGTAATAGGAAGGTGCAGGATTTGGGGGGGGGGGGGGTGAAGAAGTTGCTATCCTATTAAATTGTTGGCAGGTTTTTACTTTGTTCTAGTTTTTTTTCTTGACTGTGTATCCTGGAAAACAATTATAAATGAATGCTGACCTGACAAGACCACAATTATTAACGAGCTTTACTTGAAATTAGCCTTAAAAACTCTGGGTCCTGGAGTTCAGCTGCTGGAAAACATTACACAATGAATTGTGAGCTGGACTCCAATGTGTCACTGTTTTTGAGATGCACTCTTCTTTCTTCTTCCCTCTTCCTAGATTTAACAGCTATTTCAGGTATTCTTTGAAGTCAGGATCTATTACTGTTGGCATTTCAATGAGGTAGAATTGTGCATGTAGCGTGACTGTTAATCCTCTTCTGTTTGAATCTAAATGCATTGATAATTTAACCAGCTCATGCGAATATGACTTGGATTTTGTTAGGAGTTTGGTTTTTTTTCGTATTACCATAGTGTGTTCTCATCCCCCCTATTTCTCTGTCTCTCTCACCCTTTCTCCACGCTGCCTGTAAAGTCAGAAATAAAGCAAGTAATTTCAGATGCAACACCAGAATTTGGAACTCTTCAAATTTACGTCAGCCAGGAAATTATAGTTTAGCAGATGGAAAGCTTTCAGAAGGAAATGGAAAGATGAACCACAAGAGATGTGGTTATAGGGGTCAAAGCAACAAGAGGGAGGCAGAACTTCTCAGTTAGTAATCCAGGTCCCACTTTTGTCTTTTCTTCATGTTTAACAAGTAGAATTTTGTGCCTGAACTTCAGATTTAATAAAATGGAAAAGCAGTGTTGACTTGCTGTAACAGATTCTTTTGAGAATGACTATTAAGCCAAAGTGGATTTAGTATGGTAACTACACACAATAACGCAAGACAACTACTACTTTTTATGATTTGTGATTTTTAAATGATAGTGTCATTGAAGTGATTGCATTTGATAGGTTGATATTTGATACTGCATGATAACAAGTTAAATTGATGGAAGAGATCCTGTGTCTTTATGAACCTGAGTTTTGTTTTAAATGTATACTTCAAGCATTCCTGTTAGAACATTATTGCTTGACCAGTTACTGAGCTGTTTTTAAAATCACCAGTGTTCTAAAACACTCAGTACTACAGAGATAAAAGAGACAGTGTTTTTCCACTAATTTTTTTTTTTCCCCCCTTCCATGTGCAGGTGGATGTATGTGTATTGTCTGTTCAGAGTGTCAGTGTCAGTAATTGCTACCATTGTAGTCTGTTGCTAGTTTGTAGCAACTGGAAAGTTGTAGTAGGAGTTAACTGAGCTCTATCTCTATTTATAATAAATTTCTATATTGAAAGCTATCTTTTAGATGCTTTCCCCTCCATTCCCCATGGGAAGATTAGGCACAAACAAGGGAGTGCAGCTTGTCCAAGTTCTGGAAATTTCTGGTCAGGCTGCCAGTAGCACTGAGTACCCCAGTTGTGTGTGTGTAGTTTGTGCAAGGCAAATACTACTTAGTTATTACTGCCATGCTGTGTTTACTGTTGGCGGAAGTGTAATACTTGGAGGGCTGAGTTTTTGTCTTGGCTATTTAATCTGCGTCCTTCAAGTGAGTGAGGAGTTTGCAGAAGTTCTGATTCCCTGAATGAGTTAGTTGCTTCAACTCTGTGTGTGTTTGTAACCCACAAGTCATCTTTTTACACTTTTCAGTTTAAAGATACTTGTTTCAGGTGAAGAGAACAATCTAAGTTTTCTGTGAGCGATTTCAATAGATAAATGGATAAATACTGTCTATAATTTGATTGTGTGGGTTTTTATATATATTTTATTTTTTTTTAATTCTGTATGTAACATCATAGTGTGTAGGTTCAAGGTGGACCTCTTACGGATACTTTTGGGGGGGGCGGGGGCATTTGGGAAAATAGGTGCTTTTCTGGTGTCTGATTCACCTCGGGCAGTGCTAGTGCTGCTGTTTTGACCAGAGCTGGCATAATTGTGCAAGGATCCGATTCATGCAACCTTTTTTAAACTTCAATTAGTTAATATTTTTGGTATGACAGAAAATGGCACTAAGCCAACAATAACACATCATGTTACTCAGAGGAGACTGGTTAGTCGTAAACGTCATTTTCCCGTAACATTTACAGGAACTGGATGTTCTCTAAAACGATTTTAACACACATTTTATATACAAATAAATGTCCGCAGCCACATTTTCATCCATGGGCAGAATGGGCACTGTGCCTATCTCTTACGCTAACCATGGTCTTATTTGTATATTATTAGTCATCAGCAGTGGTAGAATTTAGAACTTTCCATACTGCCATATGTACTTCCTCTGTTGAACTGAAGGCATCCTCCTCGTTGCTGCCAGTCCTGGATAAGCTGCTCAGTTATACAGTGGCCACTTGCTTTTAGGTGGAGGTTGGCTGCAGATTTTAGTGTTTTCTCAGTATGCTCAGTGCATGTGACAAGAATCTATGTGTGGAAACTGTGATTAGAACCACATAGATTGAACACTGGAAGTTAAATAAAAGTATTTTAGTACTGAACGGGACTGTCTGGGAAGACTGTGAGTTTGCCATCATTTGGAGGAATGGGGCTAGTTAAAAACAATTAGACAAACTTCCTCAGGAATGATGTAGGTGGTGTCAGTCCTGTGCGGGAGGATAAATTCCATGACTTCTTTAGGGTCCTGTTCATACCCATAAAATCTTAATTATATACATACATCGTAGGACAAAAGTGAGCTCCTTTTCTGGTGTGCTTACTTCCTGAAGTAGCTTTGTGTATAATAAACTCTGAGTGTTTGAAGGCTGGGCTTGGGTGGCACCCCATTCATTTTTTGGGCAGAAAACATGAACCTTAATTGCTACTGCACATTTAGCTTGAAATATTTAAATTTTCCTTGATATAGGGTTTCATGGAGCAATGTAGTTGAGGATTTCCAAATAGGCAAAAGACTTCAATCAGGTTTGCCGTTAAAGTTGCAACTTTTTCTAGTAGCCAAGACTGGGGGCAATAAGAGCAGTAATAACACTTACGTCAAACGGAGATTTTGCTTTGAAGCTAAATATTCATCTTTTTCCTGGAGACCTGATGGTGTGAGGGTGTCCATTTTCTCTAAGGTGGAGTTGGCCTGCACTTCATCTTGGAGGACACCGGTGAAAAAAGTTGTGGTAATGCATTGCAGCGTGGTTAACTAGGTAAAGATGGCTTTGAAGCTGCAAGTGATGCAGAATGCTGCTAGTTTCCTGTTTTGCAGTATGTGACCTTCAGAAATTGTATAAAAACTATTTCCGATAGATTACAAATTGCTTCTGGCTACAGTTCTAGGTATTGAAGCTCTCTAGTTCTGGGGACTTTGCTACTTGGGAGATAATTCACTTTCTTGTTAGAAGTCCTAATAAAACCCTGTTAAATGTCCTTCTCCTATGTCTCCTGTATCTGAATGTGTTGGGATTTGAGTTGTGGGATGTTTGGAAGTTGGATTTTCTCTTGTCTCAGTAGGACCTCAGGCCACACTGGCCTGGGAAGTCTTGGAGAATCATCTAAAGGGGCAAAGTCAATGCATGTTTGTTTGAAGCACATTAATCCTTAGCATGGGTGCTCTTCTTCAGGATTTAAGTTTACATGGTCAACATCAGTTGTACAAACTGATCTTCAAAGAGGACTAACACATTGTTTTAGACTACAGGATCGGAAGATACAGTGGAGAGCTAAGGATGATAGTCTGAGAATTTTTTTAATGGTTATAGTTCTAACCAAGGTTTACTTCATGATTTAATTTACGTATTTAAATAACAATTGATTTAAGTAGCCACTTCACCTGTGATGAATTATTTAACTAAAAAACACCTTTACTCAGATCTGTCGATTGTGATGTGTTGAAGTAAGATTTTCCATTCTTCTGCAGCCTTGGTAGTTCACTGCATTAAAGATCAAATATCCTGCTTAAGCATGAAAGAAAATTGGGCCCTTTAGTCATATGTCCACTCAAAGTGCCAATAGCAGTTTGTATATAGAATCAGTTACTTGCATGTGAGTTCAGCAGCTGAAGTAACTGTTGCTTGGTTTGGAAAATAAATGTTTCTCTCTTTCTCAGGAAAAAAAGGTGAATTGTTAGTGTGAAAAAGTGGATTTAACTAGTTCTAACTATTCTGTGACCGATGGTTTCTTAAAAGCTTTTAAAATCGGTCTGAGCAGTCTTCCTAAGGCCAAGAGAGACACTTACTTTTTCCGTCTTTAGTTGTTTTCCAGTTTACTTTCTCTGCCTTTCAAAAACTGTCATAGAAAAAAAGGCTTTTTTAGGAAAGAGGAGCGTCATGTGCATGTATGCTTCCCTTGCCCCTTCATATGAAGACTTTTAGACTCCAAGTGTTCCCTGTTCTTCAAACAACTGTTAATTCAGTCAAAATTTTTGTGCCTCGTTACAGTACCCCAACTTGATTTATAACTCAGTATTGTTATGTGGCTGAAGGACATTTGGCTACACGCCCTATTTGATCTCTTTTCTTGCCTCTTGGCTGATGGTCTGTGATGTTTAGGTTATATTTTCCTATTTTCAGGTGTCACTGAAAATGAAGAAGCTGTAGCATGCTTCCATGTACAGTACATTTCTGATGTAATACATTTTAGCTTTTATCATTAATTTATAATGTGGTTTCAAATGCTGAAAATAAAAAGACACAATTATCTCTAGACAGAACTTGCTAGTTTGTTTGGTTAACTGCATTAGCCTAGATATATGAGAGGGTCATTTACAGGTTATAAAATGTTACCTTATCAAATTCTGATTCCCCCCATCCAGTTAATCCTGATTGAAGTAGAATTTTCCTGCATTCAAAGATGACAGTAATCATCTAGAGCTTTAAGCAGAGGATGGGAACAAAGCAAGGGCAAGCAGACACTTTCTAAAGCAGCTGCTCCTTTGTATACCATTGTTACTTTTTCTTCCCTCCTCCTTTATAAAAGGTTAGCAACATATATAAGCTTAAAGATTCTTGTCAGCTGTTGTCTGCTGCTGTCCCAAAAGGGAATCAGTGTACACACCTCCAAGCACAAGCCAAAACGCTCTCCATGGGTTGGTGTCATCCCTGCATCACTCTCATAGGCAGTCAGTTTTATCTAGCTTGAGTTGACCCATATTGAATCTGTGCTTGCTGACTTCGCTTCAGAGGCTCTTTATCCCCCTGCTCTGCTTACGTATATGCAAGCAAATGCACATACCCATATATGTATATTAGGTATGTTTTTAGAAACACGTATTTTAGGAGAAGTCTTAAGCCTGCCAAGGTTCATGGTAGCCTTTTCATTGAAGCCAATTCAGTATTTAATCTGGGAATGACATGGGTTGCTAGTGAAAAGACTTTTCTCATTACATGAAAGAGTATACGGTACTATTTTGCAAGTGAAGAAAGTGTTTCAGCTTTGAGCATTAACAAATGCAATTTTTTTCTCCCACTTTTCTACATCCAACTTAGTATGTTCAGCATTGGATTTCAGATGTTTTGGTCATGGCTTGGCTGCCCTAGAGGTGGAGGAGTTGTAGCCCCAGGTTCAAGTGACCAAAATTTAAGAAAGAGATTGGGTTCACATAGTTAATTCACTTGCTTCTTTTCTATGTAGGCATCTGAAGCAGAATGGCTCTGCTGAGGCAGAGAATGTGCTTGACTGATGGGAGCATTTTGAAGTTGAAAACAAAAACAACTGTGGCATTTATTAGGTGGCTTCTGAAAGATCTCTGTGTAGCTTAGTAGAATACAATCCTGTTTGGGGTAAGCCAGGTAATGGTGGTAAATTTTCCTAATTTTCATAATTTGACCTAGTGACTGAAAGTTATGCACATTTTACCAGAATATTGATTAAATCCATAAAAAGTTGACGGGATTCAGTGGGCTTATACTTTCTCTAATGTGGCTTTGTCCATGTGCTAAAATCCAATATGTAATTAAAATGCCAGTTTTATATGTGTATTACTTTCCTTTTTTAAATGGCCAATCTTGTGTGTATTTTTCATGGTAGTAGCAACATGCTGCTTCCTTTCGGTTTTAAACACTTTTTCTCTTTCTTTTACACTCATTGCAGTAGTTGCTATGCAAACACTAGATAAGCTTTGTGTCTCCAGTAAAAAAAGAACAAAGTTTTAAATCCACTCTGTAATGAATTTGAAAGAAATTGCTTTGAATATTAGGTTTAAGGCATATCTTTTAAGAACTTTAACCTATCATTTTTTTAAAGCACAATTGTTGTGTTCCTTCCCAGCCTTTTGGAAGCCTATATAGGACAATGAAATCTGGTTGATGAGTTGTTTCATTTACCTGAAATGTATGCAAAGTGAATGTTGTTCTTGTCAGAAGTATTTTGTTTTTTCCATCCACGTTTTCAGTTACATTCACTGGAGCTTTGTGTACCCTGTCTGTACAACTGTGAAGGTTTGTTGAAGCTTGAGCATGAACAGTTAGGTGGTTGTGGGCTCCGGTTGCTCAGCTTCTATGAGCATGTGGTGTGAAGCAAAATGGGTCAAGTTCTGCTTATTTACCTCAAGAGCCACTCTCTGGTGGTTGTCCATAGGTCCCCTGCCCAGCTCGAGGCTGAAGTCAAGCAGTTAGGTTAAATCATTGTGATATGCATGATGAGCTGTAGCAGGGAGGGTGACTTCTGCATCAGGCAGAAAGTACATGCATTTATCAACTTGAATGACCAAGGTTATAGAACTTTGAGTTGTGTTGCAATGTTGTCTAGCAAGGTTGGCTTGAACTTTCACCTCCAAGCTTTCCATTTTGTTATTTTGTTTTTGTTATAAGGAGAGTTATACAATGATGTTGCTAAGTGTTTGCTCAGCTAGCATTCGTTTATTGCATGAACATCCACCTTTTCACTGTCACCTCAGTTCTGCTGTTCTGGTGAGGAGGCAGTGCTTCGGGAGGGGCTGGTTTTGTACTGCAAGCTACAGACTGCCACGGAAAACCTTCAAATACATATTCCCTGAATTTGTGAACACTTGAGGAAAGTGAGCTGTGAATGCCTGAGTGTGCTCCATTGGTCCATCAGCCTGAGTGCTGTTACTGACCTTCCAGAAACAACATGGTGCCCTGTACATGCAATCAAAGTGATTTCTCTCTTGCTGATAGAAAGCACAGCAGACCTCAAAATCAGCATAACATACTGAGAGGTGTTAAGACTCAAAATGTTCATTACTTCACTTAAATCAAAAAACTATGTTTAGGATTTTTCAGCAATGCCTCTTAGCCTCTTGGAGCTGAGTAATACAGTTTAATGAATGGCTGAACTAACCAACCTGTCACCCACTTCAAAAAAGCTGAACATAAGGGTCAAGGATGCCATGGCAGAGCCATTCAATATAAGAAACACAAACCTAAGCAATTAAAAATGATTTATTTTTATTGCTATGGCATAGTTTCTAAGTTCAAATCAACTTGATGACAGACTAAAGTATTAAGGGGAACTGTTAATGAGTCAGAACTAAAATTTTATAGAATGCTTTTTAAAGATAGGTCTTCCTACACTGTAAACTCCTTAGGATTCTCTGACTTGCAGTTTAATTACTTCTTTAATGAACTGTATTGAGGTAATGCCACACCCAAGATTTGTGAGAAGCTGTTTGTGGGAGAGGTCTGGAGGAGCGGTGGCTGCTCGCTAGCCCACGCCGAACTACACCTGGGAAAGAATTTTTCCTGAGGAAGTGTACCAGCCTCTTAAGAACTGCCACAGAGGGAAAACTCAGTGGGATTTAAACCAGCCTGGGTTTTTATCCTATGACAATGGCAAACATGATAATTCATCACAGTATTAGGTAAATAATAAGAAAGTGCTGTTACTCAGCAAAAATCAAGCAATAACGTGGTTTTACTAGTATTGACAGGGAAAATAAAATAAGTGTGAGTTATATCCCTTGTTCTGCTGGATCAAATTGCTAAAAATTCTGCTCTCAGCAGTTACATGACATTTGTCAGTAGAGGGAAGGGAAATGACGGGGAAGGAACAGAGGGTCATTGCAGTTTTATAGGAAGTTGACTTTCATTTCTGGAGGATATACTTGTTCTTAAAAATGCTTTCTCTTTACATTGGATGTTGTTAAAAATTACTAAAAAAAGAAATTGAAGAAATACAGTTGTTGAAGACTGAATTATGTGACAATTGTTTTCCTTTGCTGCCTCCTTTTACTGTTAGGTGATTCAAGGTAATGTTTTAATTGCTTAAAATTAGATACTCTCAATACATATTAAGAAATCTGATAAAGGAATGTAATGATGGAGGGGGGGAAGGGAAGGTGGTATACAACAACAGTGAGACATTATAGCTCAGTCTAATTATTGTGGGCTTCATTTCCCAGTCAGCATAAATGAGAGCAAAATTGGTTCTGTAAATATTAACTGAAGAATATTTTCCCTTTTGATCTAAGGAAGACAGACTATGACAAATAGAGTTCTTATGGCTTTTGATAGATGTTATGTTTCATATTAGGCTAGCACCGTTCACAGTACAGATGGTACTTTGGGTATTGCTAAAGCAGTAGTTAATGATAATTGTTACCTTCCTTCGCTGTTGGATTTAGAGGAGCTGAAATAGTTTCTTACCTATGTGTAGGCTTTTTTCTTTTTCTAGTTACTGCCTTTATCAAGTGTAGATGTTTATTGCATGTGTTGCATTTCTGTGATTTTTTTTTTTTAACTATATTGTAGTTGTTTGACTTCAGCTAATCCTTCTTACTCAGACAAATTCTTTGAAGTATGTTACTTAACTTTAGTTCATATCTTTTCATAATGTAGCTTTCACTTTATAACTTGACAATTTATTTATTAAGCCTGAAATCCACTGGATATAGGATATGTAGAAACCAAAGTAATCATTTATCAGTGAAGAGACCTAAGTATGCTAGGACGCAGATTGCAAGGCTGCAGATATGACAGAAGAGTGAGCAAAAGACATTGTAAGGGGCTTAGGATACTGATCTGAGGTGTAGGTTTTCTACTGCAAACTTAAATTTGTTCTGGTTGCTAGGATTCTTTTAATTCTCTATATAATATACAGTGCCCTCTTCCCTGATTCTATAGCTAGGCATATTCAAGGCATCAACAGAGATGTAAACTTTGCTTGTTCAGCAAGGATTATCTTGGAAACATGGATGTGACCTTTACCTAATGCCAAGGTTAATAATACAGAAATACCTGAATTATCTTTGAAATTAAATGTGTGTCTATGTATTTACATTTTTAGAAGTATGTGGAGATAAATACATAATATTTTCTTCTTGTTTAAAGAAAAAAAGAAAAAAAGTCATGAAAATGTTCACACATGGTATTTTGACCTGGTCTCTAAAACCCATATATGCTTGCTAGTACAGCAATGCATATGATTGTATCCGCTTTGATTTTTCTTAAATATATACTTGAACAAGGATTTTGCAGGATTTAAAACATCAAATGAAGGAAAACAAAACAAAACAAAAACTCTTTTTGGTGTCCTGACATTTAATGCTGATTTAATTTTGTATTAAAGAAAATGAAAACCTACAACAAAACCATGTTTTACTTTTAAGAAGAGTTTGAGTTTAAAGGTCTTAAGGAGTCTCTTTTTTCTAACATTTTCAATTGCACATAAGACTGGAGAGGAGTGCTTAGTAGTCTGAATTTGCAAGTAGGA
This sequence comes from Strigops habroptila, assembly GCF_004027225.2. NCBI lineage: Eukaryota > Metazoa > Chordata > Aves > Psittaciformes > Psittacidae > Strigops > Strigops habroptila. The sequence continues at coordinate 19,789,276 of NC_044278.2, forward strand.
CAGTACAATTGACTTAATTGCAGTTGTTCCTATAAACGGGGATTTGACAGGGTTTGGTCCTTAATCAGCAGAGAGGACGGTGTAATTCTGTGTGCTACACAGATGTGTATTATAAGCACACTAAGGTCTAATCTTTCAAGTTGCTTAGTGCCTCGTCAGAACTGTTTTCTGTTCTCTGTATTACAGTAACTGCGATACTGTTCAGCACCTTGTAGAATAAGCCTTGAAGAGACCCGTGGGTTTTCTGGTTTTGAAAGCCTCATCGTTTGTTCGATGACAAGGATTTAAAGTTTTTTTTCCTCAAAATCTGATAGTTCTGTCCTCTTGTGATTTGACACTTGCACACAAGACACAGAAGAGGGAAGCAGTGTGTAGGAGCTGAAGTTTGTTAGTAATTAAACTAGTTAAGATTGTTTCTTTCAGACATAGCATAATCTTATTGCAGAGTAATGTTTGTGGCAATTTATACATCCCTCTGTAAACTACAGTCAAAGTTGTTCAAAAGTATAGTAAATGCTTAGAGACATCTGTGCATACATGTCTACTAATATATAGCATATGCATATAAATGCAGCATAAAGAGAGGCAGTAGCTCTACCTAATATATTACAATACTGTTGGACTCTTTCCACAGCTCTAAATGCAGTCATGATTTTATCCAACCATTTGGAAAGTGTGTGTAATTCATAACTACGTCCTCCTTTAACACTAATTCCTCATCCTTTGGTTCCGTAGGAATTGTTTAAAATACAGCTTTACCGATTGAAATAGTCATCCTACTTCCGAGTAACCAGACATCTTCTAGATCTCCTGGTGCTGTTTTGGGGGTATTTCATTCTTTCTCAGTCCTCACCTCTTTTTTTGGAAGTGTCTTTTTTAAAAGAAGAAGAAGTATCTCGATAGGAAAAAGCAAGAAGCGCCAGTGCTTGCCAGAAGAAGTTTGCTTCCCACCCTCTCCCTTACCTTGCGCTCCTGGACTATAGAAATCCTGGGTCAGCTATTGCTCCATGGTGCGAGCGAGGCGTTGAGCTGTAGCATCAGAGCTGTGAGCATTCCAGCAGTCCCACTAAACAATGAGAGATAGGCTCTTTGCATGCCCCAAGCCTATGGAGCATTACGTCATTGCCTTGCCATATAAGGCGCTCCGTGTTGTGCAGACTCGTCGGGTCTGACTGGTGTACTTTAGTGATAGCCAGAACTTAGAAAGCTCATTAGTGTGTTCTGGCTCCAGCTGACGCTCAGGGCTGTGTGAAATATTTCATTTGTCTACTAGTTCATGGCCAAGAAGAATGTGCGGAAAGTTTGGGTTAGGGCAGTTCCTTTCTATAGTTGATAATAAAGTTGTTAGAAGTTGTTAGCTGATTAGTTATCATGTTTTCCTCTTAGTCTCACAGCCTAGAATTTGAGAAGGGAAAAATTAAATTCCAGGTCATCTCCTTTAATTAGCTGTTCTAAGGGAGCTTTTTTTTCTGACTTTTTTTTATTTCTATGGCAAAAGCTGTGAATTTAGCTGAGCTCCTCTGAGGGTGAGATGAACGTCGAGCTTTCCTTTTTTTTTTTTTTTTTTTTTTTTTCTGTAAAGAGTCGGGGTCCTCAGAGGATAGTATTTTATTTCCTGATGATGTAACTACAAAACAATTCTCTAAGTGATGATGGGAAGGCCAGATGAAATCTGATTTTTTTTTTTCTCTTCAATGTTTTTCCAACAAAACCCTTTCCTTTTTGTATGTTTGTGTTTCAGCTAACACAATTAAGCAGTCCCACCAACTATTTTTAGTAAGAAGGTCTTAAAGAAATGAGTCGTTTGTTTTAATATTTAGGAAAGAGGCAGGAAGCCAAAATAGGATTTAGATTGAAGAGCTTAAAATGTATCTCTTGTATTCCCTGTCCTTCAGTGTACACCCTGAATAAACATTGAGAACACAAGGAAGAAATACTTAAAATAGGCACAGAACTTGTTGGAATTCCTCTAAGGGTTAAATTAATTAGACCATTGCACGGCATTCTACACTATTTTCTGCAGCTCTGTTAAAGTAGGTGCATCCACAATTCATTTATTTGCAGCATTTGAATTTTAGTCTTTAGGTAAACTTTGGTAGGCTTAAGCTGTCCTACTGCCTCCTTTTTGTGTGTTTTAGTATACTTGCACATAATTCTAACAAAAGCCAGCTTATTTGGGGGTGTTTGTAGGTATGAAGATAAATGATGATTAAAATATTCGCTTTTCATCAAAAAGACAGACACCTCTTAGTTTCCTTGCACATATTTACCTGGAATGTAGCCTGAAAAAGGTACTTATTCTTTAGTTGGGAAATTTCAGCCAGCCCTTTGCACTGTGACTGGGTAAAGACTTACTCAGAAGTGTGCTACTTGTGTGTATGCATGATCCCCCTTGTAAGTTTCTGAGGAAGTTCAGATTTGGATGCTTGATAACAAAACTTCCAAATCTATTTAATAGTGCAGTACCTGTGTACTGACCCTTCCAAAATGGTTTCGGAAAAAAGGAAATGAATATACCGATGGACAGACTAGGGTAATGTTTTATTTCCTATGTTTTGGGGAACCAACATTTTGTATAGTTTTTCTCAAAAGTATTATGCAAATGTAGATAATTTGAATTACATAAAAGCTCATCCAGGTGATGTTGGTAAAGGCAATATTAAGTTGACTTCATCTTCAGCTACAAACTCGCCCTTTCTGCTGAGACTGTTTAAGAAGGTAGGACAACTGGAGGTGCAAGGGACCTGTCTTAGAGCAGGCTGTGGAGGATACTGTATCCAGTTAAGATTTGCAGGGGGAGCAGTCAGGTAAGTAGATCTGTGAAAGGTAGGTTGGAATTAAATGTGCATGCATTTGTTTTTATGTGTCTGTACAAGCATACAAATGCTTACAGTGAAAACTACTGCTTCTGTATTTTAGTTGGTTCCCTTTGCAATTATGGGGTATTTTATTGCATCTTCCCCTTCACCTGCACTTACCTCTCTAGTCTATCTCGATATGAAAATCTGCATTTTTGTTCTCCCACATGAAACAGTTGTTGTAGACCATAAACAGCTTTGAAGAGGAGGGCTTCTCAAGAGCTGGTAGCCAAAAATCCATCCTTACAGCCCAGTTCTATTCAGGAACACAGCTGAGATAGTGCTAGCGATAAGTTTATTGGCAGTCTGGGGGCAGGCTAGAGCTGGGAATAGGGAATGCAGATCCTCCAGTTTGTAAGTCTGTGTTTATATCTGGGGATGGCCAAAGCATGAACTTCTAGTTTCTTAATTAATTCTCCTCTGCGATACAAAAGCACACATCTGTGACCTTCTGCAAAACAGCTTTATCAAAGAGCATCAGCTGAGTGTGTAGTGGCCTGACTTCCTTGTCTTGTATTGTCACAACTTAATAAAGGACAGTACAGTACTATTCCAAGCCCTGTTAAAGAACTATATCATTAAAAATTCCAAGTTTTGGATGGCTATAACATGAAAAGCTTATTTATATCTGAGGCAACACACAGTGTTGCTGAGAAGCCTTCTTTTACTGCTATTTTACAGTGCCTTCCAGTATCTGTAGGTGGAATCCTAGCACTGGTAACCACTAAAGGAAAAGAAAAAAAGCCTTTAAGCAAGCACATATGCCTGTCTTATTCTCCATTGCTCCCTAAAATCAGTTCAGTTTCCTTAGTTACTAGATGTAGTTGTTCAGAATTGGTGCATTTGCAAGTATTGTGACAGCTAAAGAAACTTTGGATCGTTTGGTGCGTCCCTGACAATGCAGGGGTGCTTCCTGCAGCCTGCTTACGGTGGCTTTCATCTAGGCTCTGCTTATCGTTCCATATTGTTATTTGTGCCCACATTCTCTCAGGATTTTACTTGGGGGGAAAAAAAAAAGCAGTTAGAAAGATGGAAGATGGTAGCAGGCAGGGAAAAGAGAGGACAAATAAGCTAAAAGACTTTGAGGCTGTTGTTTAGACTTTATCTTAAACTATCTGAATTCCCCCCTTTACTTCCACTGTTAAACTACATTTCTTTCCTTTTTCTTCCCATGGCAATTCATAGCAGCAAGTGTCCTTAAACTCATAACCTATCTATTGCAGCATTTGACCCCTTCCTTTAGCCATTTTGTATCTAAGATAAATAAAGGAAATTAGAACTTGGGCCTCAGTTCAACAAAGCACTTAAATCATAGTCCTGTGTATTTTTGTTGAAAAAGGAAAGGGACTTCAGCATAAGCCTGATTTTAATGATATATTGAAATGCTTGGCTGAATCAGGCTCTTGGTCACATCTCAGGCTTTTGAAATTCTCCGTGGGGTCTGAATAGTTAGGTTACTTTTATATTCTGAAAATAGACATCTATAGAAGTACGAATACTGTCAAAGCTTTTATTAGCATTTTACGTTACTTAAATCCATTTGCTTTTTTGGAGGTGGTCTGATAAAGCTTTGCAAGTAATACTGGAGAACTGAAACACGTGCAAGATTGACAAGTTGAATTTTAATGACTTGCCTAAATGGGATCTGATGTTTAATGTTTTAATAACTCATGTGACTTGAAGGATTTTCTTTCCACTGTATGCTAAGCCTTGTCTCTGAAATCTGTGGGAGTTTTGACATTAACTCAGTGGAAGAAGGCTCACTCTTAAATTATTTCTTGGATTGATAGCATCCTTAAAAAAATATCTGTCCAATTTGACTTTCTTATTTTTAACATTGTGATTGACGGTCTCTTACATTTCATCAGTAAAGAGTATTTCAGTGTTTTATATCCTAATACATAGATTAATTTCTGAATATTAGAAAGAGAAATATAGAGGTTATGGCTAAGTGACAGTCTGAAATACACTGACAACTGATAAATTGCATGTGAAAGGCAAGGGGAAGAAACAAGGGAAAATTCTAAAGATAACATTCTTTAGATTCATGTGTCTTTTCTATGGACCATGGACGGAAAGAGATTCATATCTTCATTACTGTGTGTTTTTAATTTTTTTGGCAGCAGGAAGAAATATTTTCCCAAACTCTCCTATTGTTTGTAGATTCCATTATTCTCCCTTTTTTGGCAGATACAAATAAAACTCCTCGCCAAATATTAGGAATAATTAGATCCCTTTTTGTCGGGCACCGCCTTGAGAAGTTGATGACTTCACCTTTTAACTACTAATGACTTCTCTCCTGAGGAGAACTGGCAAGTGCTCCATATCTGCTCGGGAGATGGCTTCCTCTTGTATATGGGATGAGATAATTTTTTATGAAAAAGACCCTTTTTGCACAGCACAACTCTGCACAATAGTGTATTTTATGAAGCAGTTTGGGCTTGGTGGTTTGTTTTGTTTGTGGTGTACAGCCCTGAGAATGTTTTATTATTCCTTCCCTCCCCAGTATGCCTGTCTAGTTGGGCTATTTCTGGAAGCATGACAGCCATTTCAGTATTAATGCAATAGCACAAGTGAGTTGTAATCATGTGAAGACTCTTGTGGTGAGGTACTTTGGAAGACACTAAGTTCAATGTCTGTGAACATGCTTGGAAGTAGAACACATTTTAAATGTCGGTCTTTAGTCATTAGCACTCAGAAAAAATATGCGACACTGTGTAATTAGTTGCCTTCTTTTCTTCATTCATCTCCTTTGAAATTCAGTCAAAGCAAGATTCTTCTTGTAGAACTTCGGGGAAATGGTGTGACAGAAACATTTTGAGCTTCAAGTCTCACTCCACATGAATCCCTGTCTCAGATCTTTTGTGCGTGTCAACCTAAGAAGTGAGTTCAGTCATTTTGTTCAAAGTGATCAAACCTCTTTCTGAGCAGTTTAATTCTTGTTTGAATAATAGGCACACAGGTCTGAGTGAAGTTGACTCAACTTTTTGCTTAGACATGTATTGAACATGGTGTCAGTGGAGGATGCTCCTTTCAAAGCTTTGATACAGATGGAAGTGAAGAAATAGATCAAGTTTCTGCAAGTTGCTTTGGTTCCTCCATATCACTGACCATCTTTTTCCTTCACAGCTATTGTTTCTTCACTTGTTGCTGGGTGATGCTGTTCCACCAGCGCCTTGGAGCGTGAAGCCCAGCACACAGTTAGAAGAGATTCAGCATTCAATGTGTTTCTTGGAGGTTAAAAGTTTTGCAGGAGTCACTTGAGGCTGTGGTCTTCTTTGAGAGCACAAGCTTGTGAGGCACACGCTTAGGTGAATGTGGACTTGAATGTGGCTTAGAAACTGTAAGAAGGCTTGTTGGAGACATTGATGTTATACATAGAGGGAGTATGAAGCTGTCATACTTTTTTTCCTTTTTAGTGGTTAAGTAGAGAGAATTCAGGATAAAAAATGTATTGCGAGTCTTATGTTTCATTGTTATAATTCTCTTGAGTAGGCTTCTCTTGCCTCCTACAGATTAACTCAGTGAAAATATAGCTGTTAAAGAGCTTATCTGAAAGGTAGTAAGGTTGTAAAAGAAGGACTGTGGATGCTAAGGAAGGCAGACTTTGTAAGAAGAGGAAGTATTTTTCGCTGGGCTGCCTGCAATAGCTGAGTAAAACATAAACGTGCTCTAGGGCCCACTTGCACTTCTTTGGGTCTCTAGTTGCTGGCACTTACGTTATGAAACCTACCTATTAAGAGACATATTTTCTGCCTTGATAAATCACCCCCCCCCCCGGATTCCTGCTAAAAATACATTTTAAAAGGTTTTCCTTATTCTCTGTAATTTCAGTGGCCATACACTAGTCCTGGTTTAAAGCATAGTACTTGAAGTTATTGGTGATTTTGATACTTGTTCAAGGAATCTGTATTGAAATAATGCAGAGGCAAATGTATCCTGTACAGGCTGTTTTAGACTGTGGGTTCCTAGGGATGTAATGTAACTTGTAGAACTTTGATCCTTTTGGGATTCAGAATTGCCGAGCTATCTGATAGATTCATAGTTTGGAAATTTGACTGAGTTGTGTGGTTCAATTCTGTAGTCTGGAAAAGTATTTACAGAATTTCATGATCTCCAAGTTTGTAGTGACATGTAGTTCTTTGTGTTAGTCTTGCCCACAGCAGGTACTGTTCAAGGAGTCTCTTGGGCTTGGGGAAATGTATTTAGCAGGCTCAGACACTCCATAGCTCCAGAGTCTGCCACAAAAAAAATTTTGCAAAACCCTTGAGGGAGGGGAACAAATGCAAAAGGGTATTAATTTGGCTTTTTTTTTGTGGCAGCCTGCATGAGACATGTCAGGATTAAGAACTGTTGCCTTAAACTCAGCAATACTAAAGCTGTGTCGTTATCTAGGAACACTTTTATTGATCTCGTGTCTCTGAATGTTATGTCAACAGGATGGACTACTACTAAGAAAGTCTTTCAGGAGATGAACTAAATGCTTGAATAACCTGCAGATTGCTTCATACTTGAAAATTGTACTCAAGCACAAAGTAGTGATTTAAGGAAATTCTCTTCCAGCACCTAAAGAAAAGACAAATTCCTTTTTTATACGTAAAAGTCCACTGCTCTTTAAACAGTCTTCCCTGCAACCTTCCTCAGTGCTCTGTGGTCTGCTTAATTTTGTGGGGTTTTATTTAGTGGTTGGGTACTGTATTTTTAATCTGTTTTGTTCAGTTACCTATTTTTAGTTGTAAGGATAAAGTTTCTGTTCTTTTCAGTGTTGCTTCCCCGTGGTAACTTAGTTGAGAGCATTCTGACAGAGCATCGTTTCTGGCTTCCGTTTGCTGTGGCTAGTGAACTTAGAAGCTTATAATACAAAGATTAATATTACCTAGATGAATTAAAGATAGTTACAGTCCATAAAAAGGTGTGTATATTAAGTGTGTGATCATGAACTGTGTAGAATTGATTAAATGTAGACATGTATTGGGTTATTTCTTGTAGTGATGCAATTTCTTACAAGAGAAATCCTGAGGTGAAGTGTCGTCTTCCGCTATGAAATCTCATGGTGGATTTGATAATTGTTGATCATTTAACTTGTAATCAGGCTGAGTTATTACTCAGGAAAAAAATTAAACAAGCTTATTTCTTAAATGGACATGTAATTTCAGGGTGTTCTCTTTTGTATCTTTTTAACTTAGCTGTTTTTTCCTATCAATGATAGTACAACAATATGTCATAGACTTCTTAGAATTTGATTCAGGTTGGCTTTTTGTACTGTAAGGTGTCTGTGTTTTGGGACATGTGTTTTTTTCCTTTTTTTTTTTTTTGGTACTTTGATGCATTTTTGTTTTACCCTATTTTACTGATTTTATTTGCTTATATTTCAGAATCCCCATAGTAGATGAGCAAAGGCTATTCTAGCATAAAGCAAAACAGTCCTCTTTCATATTGCTGCTGAGTAAAGAGGAGTATACATGGATCCAACTCTACCAAAATAGGAGTTATTTTTGCTAGAAGCCTAAGGTGTGTCCAGAGTGACATAAGGTTATCCAGGGCTTGACAAGAATAAACACTATTTGGGAGTTATAAAATGCCTTTGACCTTGGGGCTTGGGAATGTAAGTGGAGGCTTGGAGCCTTGTCAGCTATCCATGTATATCTACATCAATGCAAGTCGTGCCCAAAAAATGTTGCTATGTATAGTTTGCTCAGTGGTCAGTGTGATGGGTGGTTAGAGTTCTTGGAGCAGTTCTGATGGCGATAGATGTCACTGGAGCAGAAACACTCATGGCTCAGAGGCTTGTGGAAGCCTTTATCAGTGGCTTTGCTCAGGAGAGCAGGGTCTGAGTGGGATTAGATTCTGAAATGCCTCCAGACCTTTTGAGAACTGCTCTGTAAAATTTGCCTATGCAAATGCACACAAAGGAGTTGTGGATACTTCTGAAGCTCTTATGGACAATGGTTCCAAAGGATTTTGGTTTCTTCCAGCTAGTTATTCTTTAAAAGTGACTGTGGGCTGTTTGCGATACCTTAGGTTTAAATGCCATACCAGTATGTGTTCCACAGGTATTGATGTCGGAGAATTTGGGTTTACCAAACTTTGACTCATTAATTTTGCTTCAGTATTGCAGAAAATGCTTTCTTAGAAGCATCTTCTCTATTTTAGATATTTCTCAAAAGCAGGAAAGCTGCTCATTTTTGGCAGTGAATTCTTGCAGGCTTCAGGGACTAGCATTAGTATCTTAAGTAATACAAAAGGAAGATGGGAAATCATGTTTGTGGATCCTTTTGCAAGTATAATGATTTGTTTCTTTTCGGAACTGCAGGGGAACAGGGAGACCCAATCAATCACCCTGTGCAGTTATGTTTTGGTTTTTTTGTTTTTTAAATTTTATTTCTTTAACTACTTCGCTAGATACTAACAAGCCTTTTCTGTTCTTGTGCTATTCTGTGCTCGTCTCTGATTTTTAAGTGCGTCCTGGAGCAAAAAAGCAATGAAAGAGGCCAGTGTTTGTCAGGTGAGGTTCCCATTTGCCTTTGTCACGTTAAAAGAAGAAAATCCATGGGTGAATTATTGGAAGGTGGAGGTGAGAACCATGTGAAGATGCCAGTGTCTGGTGGAGTGACCGGGAAGGAATGACTAAAAGGCATTTTTAGCATATGTACTGGAATGCAGGGAGGCTTATGGTTGCTCTTTTGTTCCCTGGGAAGGTCAATGGGAAAGGGAAATGATCCAGAATCAGGAAGTAGTCCACAAAGAGTCTCAAATGCATGCTTTTTGCTTTGGCATTAATCTGAGTTTAGAAAGGAAAATGGCAGTGTCTTGCATTTCTGCATGGAGTTATCTTGGGAATCTTTTATTTCAAATAGGGCCAGTTTATTGCTCTCAGTTGCGCAGCATTGAGGATAGTGAAAACAGTCACCTCTTTCACAATGGAGAAAAATGTTCACTTTGCTTTCCAGTAGATCTTTGGGCTTGATTTGTTTGTCTGTCTTAATTCTTCTGACCCTGACATTGTTTTGTCTCTCTCGCTATTCATAGTAACCTCATCAGTATTTTACTGAGTTGATAATAGAATTTTATTATTATGTTGTGTCATTCTTCCAGCAAATATTTGAATATTTTACTTTCAGTAAGCTTTTTTTTTTCCTTTTAAAAAACACTTCTTCATTGACCTGAGAAAAATGCTTTACATAAAGCTGCATAAGGGGTCGGTCCTTTAAGAACTCTGTGTGTGTGTGTGTGTGTGTGTGTTTGTGTGTGTGCATGGTCTTACGACATGCATAGGCTATTAATGTTTCTACACTGATGAACAATGAACATACTGGGTATGTGTTCACTTGTAACATTTGAGTGTCAATCCCAAGTTAAATACCTTCGTAACTCTTAAGCTATAGGTGCATTGATAGAGTTGGATTTCCACATATAACTTCTCTTTTAAGAATTGCACAAATCTTGCATGTGTTCTTTTGACAGCTGCCTTTTGGGCATATGCATTGATTAAAGTTATTCAGAAAACATTTTTCACGTTCTTATTCATAAATACAAGTTGGGAGAGGATTTTTATAGTTTTTATTTTTTTTTTTTTGAGAATGTGTTAACTTTAAATGAAGGTGGTTTGTTCTGGGGATTTATTTGTGTGACTAGTTCTGAAGAAAATTGTCATTCTGTTTTTGGTATCAGAAAGTTTGTAAGAGCTGCAGAGCAAACAAAGAAGAAGGGGAGACACAGCTCTCCAGCAACTGAATGGTTCAGACTGAAATGTGCTTGGGCTTTTGAATTGTGTGGTTCACAGTGGGCATGCTCAGATGTTTTGTTACTTCCAAAGTAGCATTACATCATCTTAGTTGCAAAGTCACTATGCTAGAGTTGTCTTTACATCCAAAAGAGGTCTCAAGTGGGATATCAAATGTATGCATTACATAATCAGAACAAAGTCTTTATTGGTTGACGGTACCCTTAGGGTGGGATGCTGAATGGCAGTTGCATATGGAAGACATAATTGTGCAAAATTAACCATTTCCTAACCATTCTATCACCAACTATGAAGTGAAATAATAGACTGGGGATAGGATTTGCTTGGGAAGGGTGTAGCTTAAGAAAGTAAGATTTTAAATTGGTTAAGAGTTTACCTTCTTTCTGTAAATGTACTTAATTATATTGAAACAAACGAAAAGAACCAGAAGAGTTTTACAGATATGTTTATAGACTGATTTGCTGAAATTTCATGTGGTGTAATTCCTGTTGTTAATGAATTCAAAGGAGGCAGACCAATTTCCACTCTGTCTATAGTTTTAATTTATTGGAAAATGACCCACTTAAAAATACTGAAAAGAAACTCTTTTTGGTTATGGAATATTAAATATGTGTTTCTAAGCTAATTTAAGTACATTTTAGAGTTATTCACTTGTTAAGGACCATATGTGCAAAATTATTGTTATGTGTCTGGCAACTTTAATCAGCCCAGTTCAGAACTGATCTGGTTTTTAGTAAGACCTTTTTTGGTGGAAGCTGTGTTGCAGAGTTTATAGTTCTCAAGCTATATGAAAGTGATACCAAAGTTTGGTCTTTTATTGATTGTCATGGTATTTTGTGTGATCTCAGTCTAGTTTTAATGAACGCGGACTTCATAAACCACGTCTTAAATAAAATGAATAGGCAAGTCCTTACTCTGTGGGAAATGAGACCACATTAAAAAAACAAAACAAAACAAAAACCAAAACCAAACCCCCAGACAAACCAAACAACAAAACCCCAAACCAAAAGCCCCAACATTTAAAAGTCTGAGCTTTATATTATGGTGTTCTACAGGTGATTTTCTGTGTTGTCTTATCATAGTTTTTATGCGTGGCTTTAGGTAAAATTGCACCAAGCTTTCAAATTAAAACTGCTGGTCAGTCTTTGGGTACGTGTACCTTTTAGACCAGAAGGTGTATTTCAGTGAAAAGACTGACTGAACGCAAGGCCATGGATTTTGCTCCTCTCTTCCCTCTTGCCCTGCTTCTAGACTAAGGTATGAGTCGTGAATATTGAGTTTGGTTTTGGGATATATTTGTTGAAGAGTGGGAACCTGTTGGCAACTCTTTTGTTAATGTACCTGTCCCAACTTATATTCAGCAATAATAAATTTGATTTGGTCATTTCACAGAATCCCCCAGTTCTTCTCCAGATCAATTCCAGGTGGTCAGTGCTCCCTTAAAATCTTGAAATAAGATACTGATTTTGAAAGCATTGGCCTCACTGTACTCATCTTGATACTTCAGCGACAACTGGGACATAAGCGAGTGTAATACTGAAGATCCTCAAGTGGAAAGGAAGGCATGTGCTGCAAAGACTTGTTTAAAACTTCATTATAGTTTTATCCATTTGCAGCAGACAGGATAGTTCTTAGACTTTCTTTTTTTTGTCAGTCATCCATAGGACAGACATGGATGGGTACTCAGTATGCTTAATTCATATAGTTAATATTAAAATCTTTGAAATAAAATGAATGTAACTTCCAACTGTTATCCACTGGATGCGCAATAGTTGGTGTTCAGCATCATACCAGCTTGCTTTACCTTTACTTATCGGCAGTCCTGCTTAAAAAAGTTTGTGTGCTTATGTGACGTTTTCTCCCTAATGGTTATTCATGTAGGCATCTTTCTGTTTCAGTCTCCTGGTGATCTTAATACCAGTTGTGGAGCAGACATGGGGACAAAAGATTATCAGTTAATTTAGAGAGCTTAATTAACAGGTACGTGTTCCTGATGTGTATTTAGGAAAACAAGGTTGATTTTTTTTTATTTCTCCTCCACGCCCCGAATGTTGGTAGTAAAAACATCAGCCCATGGGATTTGTCTCTTTTGGCAGTGGAGCTTGCTCATGACTTTACTGCCTTTTGGCCTCTCTGGCCTAAGCCTGAATATTCCTTTTTCTGTAAAAGACCCAAGAACTTTTGCATCCCCTCACTAACAGTGCATCATTTGAAACTTCCTGGGTCCCAGTATTTGCTGCTTTACCCTGCTGAGTGTTCTTTTTCTTTATATGCTTTTTAAAGAAAGTTGCAATTTAAAAACAACATTAAATGTGTTGTGGGGCTCTTTTTGTTCATATTGGTGATGGAAGTAGTGAGGGTTTCTTCATTTTTCACTGCTGAATCAGCAGGAATATGGGAGTTTGAGCTATGCTCTACCGTATTTCTGTTTGTCAAGAAATATAATAATTGCTTATTAACTTCCGGAAAAGATGAGGTTGATATCAGTAAGGGCAGAAATTTGTGGCACTGAAGAGGAATAAGAACAACATAATGTCATTTCACTTTGGGGCCACTGTGCTAGAATTAGGGAAAAGCATTATTCTGCATGAGTTGCAGTTGGTTTCATAAAACACCTTGGAAGTAACAAACATAACACTCCAGAAGAATAATGTTTAGAAACCAGGGAAAAATAACCAAGCATGTCCAGGAAGAATCAGTCAATTACAAAACACAGTGTAGAAGTAAGATACCTGGTATAGTTTCCATTCTAAGCATAAACCCATGTCTTTAAGCAACTAACAATGACTTTACAAAAAGAAAAATATACCAGTTTTCAGGCTGTGCATCTTTATTGGTTTCATTATGCTCTTTGAGAATTTAAATGGAGACAAAAGGTAAGCCTTTGGCCTCCAATTATGCAATTTAGTTTAGGTAATTTTCTGGCATTAAATATACGGTTCTGCTTTTTTTTTTCTTGGAAAACTTCTGTCTGTATCTCCTCACATTAAAAAGAAACAAACAAAAATCCCTACAAAAATGTGCATCCCAGAACCCAAACTGAAAGAAAACAATGCCTGTCCAGTATTATCACATGGCAATTTTGATGCTGATAATTAGTGCAAGACCATGTGAAAAGAAAATAGGGAAGGTATTAGTTTTATTTAAATTAGTTTTAGTTTACTAACACTTTTTATTTCATGAAAGGTTTTTTGGTAACTTCTCTTGATACTCTCCAGCACATCTACTTTTGCCCTGTGTTTGTCATTGACTCCTTCTTGAAACGCTTGGTTATTTCTGGCCTGTTTAAAGAAAAGTATTTCTTGATGCACTAACTTCCAGTTACCCTGGTTTAACTTTAGCAAGGTTGAAAGGTAGTTGCTGGTATCAGTTTCAGTGGATAGCTTTCTTTCTACTGAGTTATTAGAGTGCTCAAGATACTGTATCCTCATGGGCTGTTACTCAGCTGGATTTTCAGGGTGCTGGAAGAACCACCCTCAGGAGCATGGATGCCCTAGCATTGTGAGAATCTAAATCATCAAACTGCTTTTCAGTTGTTTGTGCACCCTGGTTTTTCCCTCCATTCATCTTTTACTGATATATTCCTTCCCCCACCCCACTCCATCCTTTGAAGAATTATGTGCGTGACTTTATGTTTTCATGGTCTTCTCTTGAGGAGAAAAAGAAGAGCACAGGTAGTACTGTATATGCTTTTTGAGATCTACTGCTCTGGAACTGTGAAGTGTGCACCTAGGCTGACCCTGGGAAGCAAGAGTTGCAGGGAGAAAGGCTGCAAACCACTGGTAAACTGAGCAGTGAGTTTACAAGAAAAGAATGTTGGATCACCAGTGTTGATGCTTGGGTAAGCAATTCACAAAAGAATCCTCCATCTGGAAACTGAAAGGAGAAAAAGTTTATTTAAGGTGGCCTTTAAAAAAAATTTAAAAATTGCTGCTCTGGTACATGGCTGCAGCTATATATTTTGCAGCATGAGTCATGGATGGCTTTATAGTTCTACATCCCCTTGCATAGGAGGAATAAACTTTGGAGAAGAGGAAGTTAAGAGAAAACAGAAGTGTGAATAACTGCTAATGGTGCGCTCTCTGGCTCCATTCAGTCTGCCATTTCATCATACATGAAGGGGGTAATTCAGAGATTCCTTTCTTGGCACATAAGTGGCAACATATGTTTGAAACAGTGAGTGGAAACTGTAGGAAAAAAATGACAGGCATATGGCAATAGGAAGGCAAGGGAAAATTTGTTGCCCTAATGTTAGCCACATAATTGGTACACTTAACTTCTGAGGGACTGATTTATTTAAAGACAAAAATGTGTGCTCCATTTATTCAGGTTTTCTATATGTAGCCCGTATCTTGTAGCTCCTTCATAATGTCTGTCCAAAGAGCTCTCGCAGGGAGTGGAAGGTGGTGTGCAAGGTTCAGAGCCTCTGTGCCAGGGAATAGAGGGAAAAATCTGGATGCAAAAACACAAACCTGCCTTAGTTCATATTCTCATTTTAAAAGAGGAAAAATTGAAAGCCTCCTATATTTTAATATTCAGTTTTGTGGATTTTTTTACCATGTTAAGTTAGTGAGAATGTTTATGGCTTAATGCAATTTCAGATTTACTGCTTAGTGAAAAGAATAGCTGTCCTGGAAACAGGTATCATCCAAAATAGTGTTTCCAGTGTGAAGTACATGCTGAGGAAGCCTGCTAACTGTAGTCAAAGAAGCATTTCTGCCCTGTGAACACAACTGTAAGCAAACTATGTGATGTGGGGAAAACATAGGTACGCCTTTCTGTTACCTGAGTTAATTGTGTGCCTCCAGTTAAATCATCAGTTTCAAGTGAGAGTGTTGGGAAGGTCAGAATTGAACGTGGTCCTGTAGGGCTTCTTTTGACAGGCAAAATGTGAGTTTAGGAACTTACTTGGCCTGCAGCTGAAAACTATTCAATCCAGAGAACATGTTTTCAAAAAATGTTTAGGAGGAAAGCAGTTGGTTTTGTTTCTGTTGAAAAATGATTGATCAAAACCTGTGAGAATGTCTCGCACCACATTTGCTTTCAGAAGTATCGCCTCTTTTCCGAAGAGTGGCGTGGCCCTTGGAGAACTGTAACTCAGCAACTGATCGGTCATGTTATGGCCTGTACTCTGTGGGGATCTTAATCCTTGCATGGAAAGGAAAATTGACTAAATGACATTTTAATTTTGTTCACTCTTCTCTCTGACCTTTTCTGGTTCTGGGATTTTATGGTCTAGTGGTTTAATTTTGAGATGGTAAGCCCTATGTGAGATTATAAAGAAAAACTAATTTATAAGGTGATTGTATTATGCCAGCAAACGTGGCTTATTTTGGGGAGAAGGAGGACAGATGCTTTAACAATCTTACTTAAATTTGGAAAGTATGCCGTGTTGAACTTCTAAAAATAGATAAAAAGCCAACTCTTGTTTTTTTATTAAAGCCCTCCATAATTAGTACTCTGTGTTAACAACTAACACCCTAGAAACTTGAGAAATCTGAGCTAGTTTCTTTACCAGAGTAAGTGACATCACAAATACTGTCAGCAAAAGGAATGAAAACAAATGCTTCAAAAGGAAACCTCTTTACATTGTTTTGATTGTCACCCATGTTAGCAAAAACCAGGAAAATGCATCTGGAATTTGTAGAAATCCATGGAGTGAGTTAGGGGTTTTTTTTTCCCTTCCTGTTTATAAATATGTGGGGGAAAACCTGTTCTTTTCCCTTTTTGTTTTTAATCAACAAAAATGAATAATGACTTATTTTGGAGGAAAGAGGAGACATTTTTAAAGAATCTTCTAGAAAATTATTAAATCTACTCTATTTGGTAGCTTCTGTATGTCTTACTCTACTGAAGTGTAAACTCATTCAGTTGTCCCACAGGTTTTTTTTTTTCCCAGTAAATTGACTTTGATGGAATCACTTCCATGTGCACAGAATCTTGCAACTAATTATGTGTGGACTAGAGTGATGCAGGTCAGAAGGGACAAGGACTTGTATCCTTATTGTGGAGCTCTGCCTCCTAAATATGAATCAGATTTGTAGAGTGCATTTAAAGAAATT
This sequence comes from Strigops habroptila, assembly GCF_004027225.2. Lineage (NCBI taxonomy): Eukaryota > Metazoa > Chordata > Aves > Psittaciformes > Psittacidae > Strigops > Strigops habroptila. The sequence continues at coordinate 19,805,940 of NC_044278.2, forward strand.
TGGTCTTTCTGCTGTTTTGTTTGAGTTCCAGTTTCTTGAGGTCTTTTCCAACCCAAACTATTCTTTGATTCTATAAGTGAGTAACTACTAAGGAGTTAACTACATTTCGTATCATAAACTCTTCAGCTGATGCGAGTTCTTCCTTGAGATGGCCATCATACCAGCATAAAATGCTGTGAGGATGCGTCCTGTTTGAGGTGGAGCTTTTTGCCTCAGTATGTTCGTTGACACATATCAACTAATAGCCACTATCACATGGCAGAGGAGAGTCAGTGCATGGCTCTCACATCATTGTATTCCACCACCATGAAACTGCAGTCACAACATGTGACACTTTTATGGTGTGAGAAACTCCAAATTGCTTTTGCAGCCTATTTAAGCAACAGGATTGCAGCATGTCTGTGTGCCATGACTGGCAACCATCCTGCTGAAGAGCAAATTTCAAATGGATGTATGCAGGCTGCCTGCTGGATATGGAGCACATGTCCCAAGTACGTATTTCTTATGTAATGCCAACAACCTTTTCAGCACAAGTGAACTCATCCTTTTTTCCCTTCCTTTTCGCACGTCCAACATTGACTCTACTGCTGCATGTTACTTCAGTCCCAATATAACGAATGCTGGATAAGAACCAGCGGCTGCTGCCATCCCTCCACGACTGAAGGCCGAAATCTGTGCTTTTATGCCACCAGGAGTCTTACCTTCTCGTAATACAATGACATATCCATCTCCAGATCAGCTGAGCTTTAGGAACTTGTTCTTACCAGGAGACCTGCCAATTAGATGCCCTATAACAGTTGCTCTATTTTTTTATGAGCTATTGGCTGCTTAAACCATGTTTTTGAAGGTTTGAAAAAAGCATGCAGGTATGTAGCTCTGACTTCTGAAAATGTGCCCAATTTCTGCCTACTTTGTAGAGAATTTAGGTAGATAATCTGTTCAGGTATCAGTGGAGTGATGCTCATGTTCAGATTTGTGAATACATAATTTTTGAGAAAATTTTGGCTAAGTGTACTCCTTAGAACTAATTCTAAGAACTAATTCTTAGAGCTGGTTTGGGTATTTGTTGCAAGAGCTGGATGGGTGAGGGTGGGGGAAGGAGGGAAGAACTCATTGTTTTCCATGCTCAGAATTAAGATATATCTCATGCTCAGTTTTCAGTAGACTACTTTGTTTGTAGTCTCAACTAGTGGTGCTGACAAAATTAGTGTCTTCCTCCTGTATTAAACTTATATTTGTCTGGTTTGCCATCAGGGCACTGGGAGAAAGCCTTTTTGATCCTGGAATACCTTTGGCTTCTCAGCACTAGAATTGTGGGGTGTTTTCCAGAAGTGTAGCTGTCTCCTTCACTTACAGACCTGCTGATCTGAAATCCCATTAAATTTGCCACCCAGAATTTGAAATGGAGCAATCTCTTCATGCATCCTCTCTCTCTATCTTCCTTAAGAAAACTTTGACCTTAGTTTGTGTGTTGCATCTTTCTACAGGATATAGGAAGATGTCTAAAGATCTAACGTATTGTAAGGATGACTACCAATAATTTAGCTGGTTCTAAAAACAGTGACATGATTAATCAGTGCTGACCTGCCTGCTGTGAGCCATACCTGTGCTGTTGTACAGCAGAGGTACAAGCTATTTTGAGGAGAAATGAATTGACTTTGGTCTAGATATCACAGTACCATTTGGGTTCAGCCTCCCTTTTCTAATGCTAAGAAGATGGGATGTTCTCTCAGCTGAGACTTCTAACAGGGATTAGCTTTGAGCTTCCTCAAAATTTAGAATTCTTTAAATCATAGAATCACAGACTGGCTTGGATTGGAAGGGACCTTAAAGATCATCTAGTTCCAGCCCCCTTGCCATGGGCAGGGACACGTCCCACTAGACCTGGTTGCTCAAAGCCCCATCCAGCCTGGCCTTGAACACTTTTGTCTACTGTCATTGGAGGGTTGGGGTTGGGTTTTTTTTTCAGCCTTTTATTATTATTATTTAATATAGGCTGTGTTGGTTCACTCTGTTGAGATGAATTTCTTCTCTGTGTCTTGGGGATCAGTTTTCTTGTTTTATTCTCCATCCTGGCCTGGATTGCTTCTGCTGTTGTAGAGTCTTTTCTGTGTTGAAATTTTGCCTAGAGATGATTAAGAATTGCATACTCTGAAGAGCTCTCTGGATAAACTAAAGAGTCAACAAATCTAATGCTTTTGGGGCTCTATTGCAAATAATAATTTGAAGTTTGTAAATATTCTAAGAGGAGGATGCAGCATGATTAAAGTAGAGATCCTATGTAAATATTAGTTTTTTAAAGTCTAGAGTGTCTTCTGATGCTATTTTATACCATTTCATTTTAAGCAGAATGTTTGTAAATTTTTGAAAGACGTAAACTCCTAGGATGTTAGCTAATTAGTGTGGAGAAATTAAAGTGTATAAAAATAGCTTACATGTAGACTAATGAATTAAATATTTCAACAATGTAAATAGATGACAGCTATCAAACCTTTTGAGCTCATGGTCAGCAGGTCAGGAATTCTGCATTTCTGGTTGATCTGCCACCCCTTCCAGGAACAGGCATCGCCAGCTCCTTTCCCTTTGTTCCCTTCCCCTGCTAAGAATCCAAAACATCCTAATTTCATTTTTTCATATTTGTTTGTGTATTTAGGGCACTAGCAACAGCCATTGCCATTTCATAGTGACTTGGTAGTAGAGAATAAAAAGATTGCCTAAACTAAGTTTACTAAAACTCACTTTAATATTTCCTAGTATTTTTATGCTAATTGCAGATAGAGATTTTCTGGGCTTTTCAGAATGTTACTAAAGAAGATGGAGGTATGAAATGTGCTTTTGTTTTTAAGAGAGAAATGCAACACATTGCTGTGTGCAACTCATTTTTTAGAGGCTGCAGCTTTTCTTGTTTGATATCCTTAGAGATGAAATTTTATTTCATTTTATTTTGTATGCTTGCAGTAAGAACTCCTGTTTATCAAACAGTGAACCTGTAAAGGTTTCAAGCTGTGCCATTTTTTACTCACATCAATAACCTGCAGCGGTTCAAAGTGTCACAGCACAAAAAGCTTTATAGCTTAGCCAAATCAAATCTAGTTTGATTGGAAAAGAAGAAAAATGGCAAAATCACATAACAGATTCCTAAATTATATTTTTGATGAGAAACAACAGGTCAGACTTTCATGTATTCTTCATGAGAGGGATAAGCAGCAGGTGGTACAGATACCAAAGCTGGCAGAACACATTATGGAATGGTGTCCAGCAGCACCAGCGACCATTCTGTGTGCAGCAGCACCATAGGACCATTCTGTGATTCTAATTTCAGTGTCTTTGTTTTGCATCTAAAGGCTCAGCAGAATTTCCTAAACTCTTGGGCTCAGTAACTTCATAGAATCATAGAATGAATCATAGACTGGCTTGGGTTGGAAGGGACCTTAAAGATCATCTAGTTCCAACTCCCCTGCCACAGGTAGGGACACCTTCCACTAGAGCAGGTTGCTCCAAGCCCCATCCAACCTGGCCTTGAACACTTCCAGGGATGGGGCATCCACAGCTTCTCTGGGCACCCTGTGCCAGGGCCTCAGCACCCTCAGTAAAGAGGGTGAAGAGTTCAGTGAAGAATTTCTTCCTAATACCTAATCTAAATCTCCCCTCTGTCAGTTTAAAGCCATTCCCCCTCGTCCTATTAATACGGACCCCCGTGCCCTGATAAAAAGTCCCTCTGCAGATTCGTTGTTGATCCCTTTAGGTACTGGAAGGCTGCTATAATGTCTCCATGAGCCTTCTCTTCTCCAGGCTGAAAAAGGCCAACTCTGATAATAGCGAATGTCATAACTCGATTATCAATTGAAAGAAACGCAAGCTTTTTGATATAATTTTAGTTTTGGAGTTACCATGTTTTTATGTTAATAGAGGTTCTCTTTCTCCATAGTGTGAGATACACTAAAGAACAGTTCCTGGACAGCCTTCACTCTCCATTTATGATGCATTGTGCATGATACATTTGATTGTGTCTGCTCTTAATATATAAAACAAGAAATACTGCAGAGAGTGTAGATGGGTGAGTGAATATATAAATGAATGTGTAAATATGTACAGAAATTTTAAAGAATGTGGGCATTTCAGTTCAAAGATGGAATGCAATAAAGAACATCAGATGTGCAACCTGTCAAATAAAATGTGTCTCAATATACTTATGTGCAAAAATATGAGCATGTATGTATGCGTGTATATGTACAGACCTATCTTTATCTAATGCATTAATGTAAAATTCCCAAAAATGTGGTGATGAGAGAGGACCATTTTAGCTCATGTCAAGACAATGTGCTTTAGTGATTTCTCCATCCCTGGAGAGCTTATTAAACACTAAACAAACTGTCTCAGAATGTAACTGATTGAGTGTTTTAAATTATTCATTTTCCTTTGGCTCTTGGCCAGCTTCTCATTGCAGAGGGCTATGGCAAACAAAACCTGTAATTTTCACTGACAATGATAATACACAGTTTATTCTGCTAGCTTCTCAGCTCCAAGGTTTTATAAAGTAAACATTCAAACAAAGCTCAGGTTCTTAAGGTAAACATGTTTTGTAACTCTAAACTTAGCCAGACAGTTAGAAACCAAATAGTGATTGTATTTTTTTCCCCTTCCCATGAAAATATCATTATATATTTTTCCTTTCCTTTGCTGATAAATAGGGATATCCCGACTTGAATAGAGGGAAGAGACATCGGTAATCTAAGACTTTTTTTTTTTTTTTCTTTTTCTCTCATATTTCTTTTTTTAACCTTGCGGGTTTAGCACCATTTTCGTAAACATTTTGTCTTTTACTACCAAGTGTATCCTTCTGAGAATTGACACAACCTACCATACATTGCATATCTACTCATCACGTTCCACTTGCTCCAAACCCAGAGTGCAGTGCACTCGGGTTTGTTACTGGGCTTCTATAAAATCTGTAATTTCCAGTTATTTCTTGGATTTTGCTGTTTGCACTTTTTTCTTTCTCTTGCTGAATTCATTTTCTTCGGAAGGGTGTTTCCCTTAACTGAAATTCGAAGTCTGATCGTGTAATCAGAAGTAAAATGGTGAGAAATCTGAATGGGCAGATGCAATAAATGTGAAATGGTTAATCTGAGTCAGATTCAGTGGTCAATACCAGCACATGGGGGAGAAGTGCTAGAAACCATGCTGCAAATGGTTGCTTTAAAAATGCAGTAACAGCCATACTGCCTATTCAAGGAGAGGTTACAGAAAGGAGCAGTGACCCGAGCTGACTTATCTATAAGTTACCACTTTTGGAGTGGGATTTTAAACCATCGGAAGACACCTGTCTTCAGTTACTGGAGTGGAACTGTCGTGAGTACATTTCCATGGACAGCACTGGGAGCTTGGGTGCCTGACTCACAACAGAGGCATCCAAACAACGTCACATACTTTAGGTGTTTTTATCTATAAGCTGAATCATGGCTTTAGTGTCAAATGTGGAACAAAGTTTACCTTTTGTTTCTGAATGTAATTTACAGCTACAGTTGAAAGCAGAGAGGGGAACATGAGTGCTAGGAGGGCAAAATTTGTTCCATGTGAAGTAAGCTTACTAAAAGGTGAGGTAATACACCTATTATAAGATAGTCTGGATACCTTGTATAAGAATGGAGAAACGGACATTATTTGAAGAGAAGATGAAGGTTAGGATTCATTTTGGGCTGCAACCAAAAATACGTGTGTTACCGTAACGACTGCAGAAATAAGTACTCCTTATAGAGCTGCTGACAATAACCAAAAAGGAAATGAAATTGAATGATTTTAATACTAAGGACTGAAATATCTGAGGAGAGATGGATCAAATAGCATAAACTTAAAAAAAAACCCCACCCCAAAACAATGCACAGTGCTTTCAGAGGAATGTCTGCTTAGTATATTCTTCATGATCTGTAATGCATAGTTGTATGTACTTGCGTATTTGTCCTGAGTGCAATGATAGTGAATAATACTTGGCACCAGTAATGACTTAGTGTGTCATCGTTTGATTTTTACAGTTGAGGTAGGTGAGGAGTTAGTGTTAAATAAGGAAGTATAATGACTTCTTCAGTGTTATACAACAAATCATCAGTTTTTGCCTTTCCTGTTGTAATTGTAGCAGCTGAACAAACAAGATAACGTGAGGAGAAGTTTCTTAAAGAATTGAGATAAAAGTCCAGATGCTATGAGAAAGTGGAATGGTGTTCTAATGGTTCAGGAGGGGTTTTTCTGCATTCGTGGTCTCAGTGTCGTCTTGTATTGGGATCCAAGTATTCCTATGCCCTAATTCTTGAAGATATTTCAGTGTCTTAAGCATTCATCATATCCATTTTGCCTTATCACTTTTTTTTTTTTTTTGGTGGATTCAGCTGAAGAGGACTTGTGATATGTTCTCCAGCTTTTTTTAAGATAACTGAAATTGAAGGTATTTTTAGTATTTTTCTTTTAAAAACAAATAGCCTCTCCCTCTTTTGTTGGAGGTAGGAGAGCACTGCTTTATTTGGAATAATTTTTAAAAGCCTAGCTGTGCCAGTGAGATCAGCATCTTCATTCCTCTCCTTGTTACTGTTACGAACTGCTGCATGCATGAATGCATTGGGAAGTCTGGCTACAGTTCTCTAAGAGGGGGAAGGCTGCATGCCTGACCTCTTTTGAAACGATGACCCCACATGCTAGTACTTATTTCTTGAAAATTTGACTAATTTTTCCATTATAGGCATTTTCAGGAGACTTCTGCATGTGTTCCTGTAAGCTCATACTGCAATTTTTAGAAGGAAAAAAGGAAAAGGTGAAGGTTGTGATGTTCTCCAACTCTCCAAATATTCAGCTTTTGCAATGGCAAATCATGATTCTGATTTTACTACTTCATTTGGGTGCAGTAAGGATTGGTAGCTGTTTCCATAAGGTTTGTAAAAACAGCGTTATTTACAAACCTGGGGTAAAAATTTGTTTATATAGTGAAACAAAATGAATTATGGAAGTTTGTTTCATGGCTGGATTTTTTTAACATCCAATAATGTGCAAGCTAATAGGCTTTCCTCCCTGTTAGGGTGAACACAAGGTTTTTCTGCAATGTATTTTTGTCAGGGTCAAACTGGACTCTTGCTTAATGTCCTAGACACTAAAAGATATCTGTTTTCAAGAACCCTGTAGGCATTTAATAATTTAGAGGTCTTTGCTTCTATTTTGCATTTCATTTGGAATTAGCTGAGGGATGAGAAAATGGGATGATGATGGATAAGCTCACAGCCATAAAAAACTCAATTAAAAATTGGCTTTTGTAAACAATTTCAAACAATTCTAAGTAACTAGTCTGACCCTTGAATTTTGTTTTTATGCACATCAAAGTATATGAAAAACGCACTCATGCCGGGAAAGGGGTAGATGAACTGCTGCGAGCTCAGTTAGTCTTGCTTCATTGCAGATACCAGGATTAACAGGAGGATGGAAGGGCAAAGCATTTCTCAACATAGGGACAGATGGGGAAGGGGAGCAGACTTGGCACATGATTCTGCTTTGCTCTCAACTGTCCAGAGTGTTTCATGTTTGCCTGATATCTGCCAGTTCTTTGCTATGGTTTCTTCTAATTGGTGAATCAAGTGAATTGGTCGAGTTCTTTTTGAGTTATTCCTAGAATCTCTTGCTAAAAGCTAGTGCTGCCTCGTATTTCTCTGGCTTTTTTTAAGAGAGGAATTACCCACCAGCTAATAGTTCATCAGTTTCTCATGCGAGTTCTTTTTGAGCACTTAAATACCATTTAGTCCTGCTAAGGTACTAGTAAGCTTGTTGTTTTGTGTTGTACAGATTTGATCTAAAGCTTTTTCTATTATCAGTTCAGCTTCACATGGCTTTCTGGACTCTTTCTCTATAAAGAAGAGTCTAATGTGAAAACCTCCTGAACTTCCAAACGGTGGAATCTAATGCTGTCATTTAGGGAAAAATGCAAATGAAAAAGAGCTAAGGTTGTGGCAAATGAACCAAAATTAATGTTATGCCTCAGTGGTAAGAGGAGAAGGATGTCCAGAGCAATTCCATGTTCTGCAATTTGAGTAGGATGCAGACTTCCCACTTTTGATGGTTGGATTTTAGCATACCAGCATTTCTATTTCTTGTATGTTATCTTTGCACATATTTTCCCCTTTAAGATGTCTTTGTATTTAAATTATGTTGATCTGTTGTTGGCTTTGGGAGAGTGTTGTAGTTGCTTTTGATTTGCTGATACACATTTATGTGGAACCTGCTTTGTCAGTGTTGTTAAATTGTGTTGCCTTCAAGTGATTTACTCTTTTAGATGCTCTGTTTAATTAAGTTTCCATTGGTGTTACGTGTTTATCCCACTTAAAGCTAGATACTGTAGGGTTGTGAGGGTTTTTTTTTGTGTTCTTCCCTTTTACCTCAAACAGGTTGAATTTGAGAACTTACTCATCTCAGGCTTTTCAGTATTTATAGTGTGGACTAGTTGATGGCTCTAGTTGGAACAAAAACTGTAACTTGCTCCTACTAATGAAGTTTATGATCAGATGCTTTACAAAAAAGTTCAAATATTTAAATAGCTATACCCTAGTGTGATATTTATCCAGCATGTCAAAATAACTGCAGATTCCCCTTATTTCTTCCCTTCCTAGCTCTCATCACCATGTGCTAAGTGTTATTATTTTGGATTGATGGTCAGTAGTTGAGCATTTATATGATTATCTCTTTATATATGAGGTTCAACTCACAGAAAGTTTGGATATGCTTTTACAGAGTAAAATACATTTATTTTATTCCACTTTTCTGCTTTCTTTTTTTTTGTTACAGCTGTACATCATTTTTTGTTACAGCTCCTACATCAGCATTAGTTCATTCTGGTCTAAATATTTTATCAAAAGTATAATTCTATTCCTCTGAATGTTTTCTTTCATACACTTTGAGAAGCATGTTCTGTCCATGTTTACATTTAAAACCAGACAGTCTAGTTTTGTGTTGGATTCTTGGACTTGCATTTGTATAGGAGCCCTTGCATCCTTTTTCTTTGAGCTTTGTTATTTCCTGTCAAACTTTGTTAACTACTTTAATGCTTTATTTCCAAGAATACAGAGTTTTAATGATTGCATCCCGAACTGATGTGTCATCCTGATCTGTGCATGTTTTTGCACCTGCCAACTTTCTGGTAAGTTTACGTAGTCATCTGCATTTTAAATTTAAATACCAGCAGCCTATTTTTGTTTTATTTTAGGTGAAGTTTGTGCATCCTATTCCAGAAGTCTTTCCACAGTCTAATAAAATCTGAACCCTTTCTTCCTGCATCATTTTCTCAACTGCTTACTGAAATGCTACTTTATTGCCTGAACCTGCCTAGGACCATTTCAAAGATGTAGCCATGGAGACAGTCTTGTAGTCAGGTGTCTAAAAAACTAATTTTATCTCCAAGCACTTTGCGAATTCCTTCATATGTTGTTATTTTTATCGTGAATGGCTCCTTCTCAGTTTCTTCCAAGAAATGCTCTGGATGCCTCCTGGGTGTCATAAATCCAACTATCTTTGCATTTAATAATTGGAATACCCAAGGGCAAGATTGTGTATACTGTATCGAGACTCAGAGCTTTGCATATGTAAACATTAAACAACACACTTTAACGAAATGCTGGAGTGAAATCTGAGGTGATATGAAAATAGCTTAATTTTAAGATTGATTACAGACAAGAAATTTAGATCAGAGTAATCTTAAAATTTGATAATGCTTATAAGCATGTATGGAAAACAGCCTGATATATAAATCAGGTAAAATAATTGTTTTGTTTTATGAAACTAATAAAAGCTCTGTTTGGAATGCCTTCTTATCTTTCTTTGCATCTGAAGTTAATACAGAGCTAAAGAAGATGGGAATTCGTAGAGGTCAGGATCTTGAATCTGTAAGGTACATTCCTTTAATAAAACTCTGTTAGTTGGATGTTCACTACTGAAAGAAATGATGCTTTCCAAAATGGCGTTTTAAACCTTCTTACCCTTTGGTAAACTGGGGGCTTAGGCGGCTAAATCAGCTCAGTATTTGTGCCCTTCTGTAGGTTCAGTACTGTATATTCCCATAATCTTTTATTTCCTGGCCAAAAATGACACTTAGAGAGACCGAAAGAACATACAGATCATAATAGACTTCACTGTCTTCTCAGGAGAATTAAACGATATAAACTCTGGGTTGATTCGTTGCTCTTCCGGTCAGAGCTGCAATGTTGGCTGTTAAATGGTGTTCAGAGACCATGAGAAAACTGGATTCTGAATCAAAGATGATCTGTATAGGGCTGATACATCATTAAGAGTGTGGATGCCTAGCAATTAATAACATGGATTTATGGACGTGGTGCTGTATTACAATGATGAAGCCTTGATGAGCATGTTTACGAGGTCCTTTGAGTTTTAATGTAGTGGTTTTCATTAAGTTTATTTATAATCTATAGTTTTTATTGGCTATGCCTAAATCTGCTCTGTAAGGATTTTGAAGGTTTATAGCAAACTTAAAGAGATATAAAAAGTTAAGTAACTTTATCCAGTGAGTGTGTTTATCCAAATATGTCATCAAACTTCTCAGTTTGCTTTTTAGAAGGCCAGTTAGGGACAGACTGACTCATTCTTCTGTCTGACAGAAAGCAAAGACATCCAGAGTTTAGCTGGCAAAAGTATTGAAAAAAAGGGAGAATTTTAGGATTTCAGGAAGTGTGTGTTGCTTCTCAGTTCCCCAGTTGGATGCGAGATAAAATTTTCAAATGAGAAACATGTGAAATCTTGTCTAAACATTTGAATAAACGATGTCCCAATTTCCTGATGACATAAATGCAAATCGTAGGATCTGAACTTTCCTAAAAGTCATCTTGGTAGTCATAAATTTATACGTCAGAATAAGGTTTACAGTGCTAAGAATTTTTTTGATAACACTAGCATTCTTGGCATACAGATCAAATTGAAGGGAGAGGAGGTCTCCGTTTCTGCTAGGTTTTATTTCCTTTTCCACAGGATTGTCTGCTTTTGTTCAGTTTTTTTCCCAGGTTATGAAGAGGAAGAAGGCTAACATAGGAAGTGCAAGTGAGATGGTAACAATTATGGTTGACTGAAAAGGAAGGATAGTGCAAGAAAAAAACATGTTTTGTTACCTACACCCTGGTAATGTCTGTGGGGCATGTGTCTTTCCCCAGTGACTTGAAGATACCTTGAATCAAAATGCTGAGGCTAAGGAATTTCCCAGTTGTGTTAAAGAGGTGACACTGGTTTTAAAAGTGAAGAGCTCTGTGCACGTTGCAGGTTTTTAATCAGCTCTCATAATTTCAAGCAAAATGTGTAACTTGAAAGGTATTGGCAAGGAAGTAAATAAGGCATTGTTCCAAGGAGCGGTTTCAGTGATTTTCTTTTGCAGTGCCATAATTTGATGCTGCTAGGAGTATGTTGGGCAGAGAATGAGAGCAGACTTGTGCAAGGTATATCTTGTCAGGCTCATAGGCACATCTGAAAACAACCATGTTTCTGGATTCAGTGAGTTTCTCTTCTCCAGCATTCTTGGCAAAGGTAGAGGCTGGGAGAAGGTAACTGATGCTAGGCCAAATTTGACAGACGTAACTCAGCTGCCTGGCTATTTTCAGTGTTACTGTCCCTCTGGCACTTTTAATTTCCTATTTTGGGGTGAAATTAAACTTTTGTGGTAATATAGTTCCCCTCGCCCCTTTCAGTAGCCTCATCAGGATGACCCCATCACAACTGTTGGGTTTGGGGGTTTTTTTTCTGCTTGAAATTTAATGTTGTTGATGATCAAGTGATGGTTCAGGAGCCTTTAGTGCTGGACCCTTCTGTTGTCAATATGTCTGTATGAGCTCTAGCTTTTATTAGTTGTCTTCCCTAGCACAAACTTTTCTGTGGAAGGGTGCAGGCACTGGTTAGGTCTCTCTGCCTGCTCAGTCTTTGGTGTTGCTTCAGATCATGCCTCACAGGTGCTGATGTGTTGGGTTTTTCATCCCAAGGGGTGTGCAGGTGGGATCTACCTTGGAAGGGGAGTCCGCAGTTCTCCACTCAGAATAGTCCTTAAGGAGCAGACCTTGCTGCAGACCGCTCAAACTCTATCTTAGGGTTTTGTCTGCTATGGATCTCAGCTGTGTCTGTGAGCAAAATGTGTCCCTTAGGGTTCTTTTTCAGTCTTGGCCAAGTACCTAGAAACCTTTCAATAGAGTGACAATCCTATCTGGAAGGACTGGATTGAGTTGTTAAAGAAAATTAATTATTAAATGAATAGCAAAGTGTAATCTTATTTATGACAGCACAACTTTTATAGAACAGGGATTGACACCTTTCTGTGTTTTGGACATGTGAAATGAGAAGCAAAATTGTCAACAGTATGTCTGGAGAGCAGCCCTCTGCTTCCAGGGATGAGGCTAGATCGTTCTTCTTGTATCTACTTCCTATTACTCCCATTTCTTTCTCTGAGCCTTCCACCCATCCTGTGGCTCTCTACCCCCTACCCCCCCTCAGTCTGAAATAGAGATTTTAAAAACAAAAGTTTGTATGTTTCTCCTGACCTTTAATTTCTGAATTTATATGTATTCTGAGGCTTTTTTCCAGTTGTCTTAGCAGAAAGATTAAAATATCAAACATATTTTTCTTTGGTCTTCAGACACTTACTCAGTACAAGTGTGTGGTGTGCACGCTGTCTTGGTGCTACTGATTTTTCTTGTTTATTCTCTTTTTAAAATTACTGCCGTAGCACAGAGGGCAAGGCTGTGACATTTTTCTTAAGCTACTTCAGTCTCCCATGCATGCTTCTTTCATATGTGTATATAATGCTCAAAGATTTTATAGCTGGGCATAAATGCATTGAAGCTCATAGTATGCCATGGGAAACTTGGGTATGAGTTTAGATTGCAGGTCTTGGTAACTGATGTGTGACCTGCATGCTCAGTTCTCATGGCCATTTTTCTCTTGCCTGTTCTTAAGATATGAAACTAATTATAGCACATATAAGTCACTTAAATTTTTCTGCCACAAGAAAGATCTTAACTTCATTGAGATTTCTCCTCCTCCACATTCAAACAGGAATATAACTTTTCCCATAGCAATGATTTGTTCTGGAAAATTACGATAGTGTCAAACTTTCAGAGACTGATTTGTAGCTTTTTCTGTCTGTCTGATGTTGTATGTTTTCTTTTCAAACTGCAGTTACAAAATCCTGTGCCAATTTCTCTCTCACAGCCCCACCCTGCAATGAATCAGAAGTGCACCGTTTCTTTTTTTGGTCACAGGTCTTGATGTAGTAGTCATTTGCTTCTATTGTTGCTTATGATTAGACTAGTTATGCTGTGCTGCACGTGGAGTGGTGCACTCAATCTTATTTGGAAATGTAAATTGGTGGCTAGAGCAAGCGCCCCATTACTGAAGGCAGCACTTCACCATGAGCATATTTGGCTAGTGCTTCATTGTCCGTGTTGGTCACTGGTTAGGCTCCAAACAGGGTATATGGAATCGGTGTTGATTTACAGGAGCCATAAATATTCTGAGACTTGCCAGCTTAGAAAGATCATCTTTCGCTTTGAGCTCTGACACTATGGTTAAAATTGCTGACCAGACCTACCACCAGGGAAGTTTCCACAAGCATCCCTTTAAGGAGAATTTATGCCCTTTTACAGGGAGGGCATACGCAATGACCATTGCTTTCCTCACTCATGAGGGAAGAGAGGGTAGCAGTGTAGGAAAGCATTGTTTGACTAAGGCTTTTCACCGTATTCTCTCCAGCCTCAAAGTATGCAATGATAGTATTGGTTGGTAATCATGACAGTGTGCCTGAAGCAGTGAACAGATGTCTTATGTGCTCAGAATTTAAAAAGATGAAATATAAGCCTCACTTCTCTCTGTCACTCCACCAATGCGAGTGGAGTTGCATGAGAAATGGTTATCGTTTAGATCTTGCATCTGCTTGCTGATTACAGGAGGTGGAATAATTTAGAATTGCACCATGGATCTAGGGGATTTCTCAGTTGTGTTAACACCGAGTTGAAAGCCCTGTTTCTATTTGTATTAATCTTTGTTTTGAAAAAAACATAATGTGACATTATTCATCAGGGACTCTAGTGATAAACTTAAACAGGGGAAGTTGAGGTTAGATATAAGGAAGAAGTTCTTTACTGTGAGGGTGGTGAGGCACTGGAACAAGTTGCCCAAAGAAGTGATAAATGTTCCATCCCTGGCTGTGTTCGAGGCCAGGTTGGGCAGAGCCTTGGGCAACACAGTCTAGGGTGAGGCATCCCTGCCCATGGCAGGGGGTTGGAACTAGAAGATCTTAAGGTCCTTTCCAACCCAAACCATTCTATGATTTAATAATTTGGGATTTTTAATCCCTCTTTTTAACCTGGATTCTGTTGATTTATTTGCTTTAAGATGGAGTATTTTAACCTTCCATCATGCACAGAAACTGTTGTAGAGATCTTTGAATGCTTGGATTTTGACAAGGATTTGATTTCACAACATCTGTTGAAAGTTATATAGTGCAATGGTACATAGTTTTCCACGTACGAGTATGAGGTAATTAATCTGTGTACATCACTTCCTTGAGTCTGTCTTTGTGCCTCAGTGGTGTTATTAGTGGGACTGTCCCATTGGGGTGTAATGCAGAATAAGAACGCTAATGTTTTGCTTGTGGTGGGTCTCTCTTATTCACCTACAGAACACTAGATACCCATGAAAAAGGTCAAATGTACAGAGATCTGGCATCCATTTCACAACTTGCAAGACATAGTCTCAAACATATGTAATATATATAACTCATTGCCAGAAAGCTAAAAGGAAATGATTGCATTTGAGTACAATGCAATCTACAACAATAGTTCAGTGTGCATGAAATTAAAAACTGCTGGTAACACATTTAGAATAAGTAAGTTGACAGTGTTTATTTTTACTTTATAGCTTTCTATAGAGATAAGATCCCACTTCTTACAATATTTAATTGGCTTCATTAATAAAACCAGCAAATATTAATTATACCCACTGTTATAGCATATTGAACTTTCCAGAGCTGGGCATGTAGTGTATTGCTATTGCAATATGTGAATGTGTTAGAACTCAAGTACAGCTGTGTTATGTTGACAACATACTAGCACTCTACCTTTTAGCTGAGATGGTTCCTTCTCTCCTTGATGCCTTGTCCCAGTTTTCAAGCATTGCTTATTTGACCTATTGTGTGTAGCAGTTACTTTCATCTGACACTCAAAAAACCTCCAAACCCCCCAAAACCAACAGTAAAAACCCAACAAAAAAAAAAAAAACCCAGCAAAACCAAACCACTTAACCTAGAGTGCTCGGTTTTATGAAATCACCTTTCTTACCTACTCAGAACTAGAGCAGTATCATAACATAACATGATTTAATTTTGGTACATTTGTAGTGTGATATTTAGCCCATGTAGTAACATTTCAAGAGAAGGTAAGAGTAGACTGTAAAGGTAAACAAGTAACAATACATAGCCTCAGTGCAGTAATGAGTGTACATCCAGTGAAGAGACATAGAGGGATCAAACAGGTGATGTGGAAATAATAAAGAAATATTTTTGAAGAGCGGGCCTGGAAAAGAGTTTAGTTACTTGGATGGGCAGAAAGATATGTTTTGTTTAATTTTGTTGGTTTGTTTTAGTTTTTCTTGGAGGTGCTGTGAAGAAGAATTTGTGATACTTGAAATGTGAAACGGCTCAGGTAGAAAGTGTGCCAAGGTATGACAGGCTGAATGACAAGCAGTATGATTTTGTAATCCCAGTTTTAAGATCTGAAGTATTAGAGAATCTTAGAGATGAAGCCGTGGTCAGGCGGATGAAAGTACCTTCTGGTCTCGTTGGGTTGGGGATGATGGCAGGTTGCTGTGGTACTGATGATTTGGGGTAGTCTTGAGTCATTATCATAGAGACAATGACTGGCTTTGAGTTTCTGTGAGAAGCACAGAGAGCAAAAGGATAAAGAAAAGACCTAAAGAATAAGACCTGTGAGGTCCTATGGACAGAGCAGAGGTGGGCAGTGAGAGGTTTCTGACTCAGAGTACACTGTGGAAACTCTTAGAGAAACGAGTCCAGCTGGAGTCACGGGAACTCTGTGGGTAAGATGGCAAGGGAGTGCTGAAAGCTTGTTTGTGTCCAAGGAAGCCAAAAGATCAGAGACAGTGAAGATGGATTAGATTCAGAGGTTTGCCAGAAGGGAAGTTACTGAGGTTTTAATGAGAGCAGTTTCAGTTGAATGTGGGTCAGAAGCAAGACCAGAATTATGCCTACCATGAAAAACTGAGGGAAAGGGTCTTCCGGTGAGGATGGCAAAGACTGCATCGGGAGCCCAGGTAGCCAGCAGAATCACTGTTCCTTGGGGATCTTTAGTAGTCAGCTGGGCAAGGGTCTGAGCAACCTGATATGAGTGTGAAGTTAGCCTTGCACTCAACAGGTCGTGCTGGTGACCCTCAGAGATCCCTTCTAACCTGTATCACTCAACAGGTTGTCATCTTAACTGACTGACCTTGATGAGAGGCAGCAGTTGGAGCAACAAACAGTGTTTTGTGGTGTTTTGTTGGATGAGAAAGACTACAGTTGTGAGACTTTTGCAGGTTAGGTTCCGTTTTTTTTTTTGGTGAACAGTGACTTCTCAGATGAAAATGCCCTTTATGTTTTAAGAAGAAATGTCTGATACAGTCGAATAATGTTTGGTTGGTTGGCTTAGTTTTTTTCCATTTGCTTAGAGCATAAGGAGTAAGTTTCCTTTTAGAAAATGTTAGGATCATCTTATATGTAAACAGTTGTGTTTTCCTCTTTGGACTAGGTTCTTTATATGACCTTTGCGAGTGTGAAGTCAGAGCTAAAACAAAAACTTATGATTGCTTTCCTCCCTATGGAAAAAAACCCCTCATCTTAGTACATGATCCTGAAACTGAAGATCTTATAATTGCTGTTATACCAACTTACAAGGTTGTGTGCTACCATTTGAATTCCTGTGAGCAACATTTATCATAACTACCTTTAAAAGTCTATTTACATTACCTATTAGCAAACAGCTATATTTTTCGAGTTCTGTTGAACAATCCCTTATTTAACCAGCGTATCTTCATAATAAAGCTTTACCCTTTGTATAGTTGAGAGTCTATATAGTATATAGAAAGTTTGGTGATGGCACACACTTATACATTGGGAGATTCCTTCCTTTCCTCTGTTTTTAATCCTCAGGTACCTGTAAGTGGTTTCTTCCACTCATACCTTCATTTCCTTCCACTATTCAGAAAATGGAGAATAACTGTGCTTAAGTAACATTTAAAACTGCGTGAGATTTGCAGGAGAGAAGGGCTGTGTAAGTGCTGATAATTTTACTATTTTATTATCTAGTTTCTTTTTGTGTGTGGGGGGTGGAGTGTAATATGTAAACACAAATATTTGCATGCATTTGGCGTGTGTTTTCAAACTGGGAACATGCGTATCTGGAGAACTTTTCTAGTTTCATATTTTAGCTTTGTAAAATGTTTTCTAAACCAGCAGCTTTTATTATTTAACTGTACAACAAAAATATGGAGTCTGGATAAACATATTTGGACAAATGAGTACATCTGCAGGGAAGATACAGTGGAATCTCCATTTGAATCTGAATTAAGTATTCTTCCTAGTCCTTAATTCTGCCTTACATCTCCCAACCCCATGAAACGCAAAAGCTTCTGAAAAAGCTCAATGGCTTTTATGTCTTTATGTTTTTAATGCCTGAAGAGTTAACATTAAATGCTAAACCAGTTCCCAGATCTAGAAAGCTGTCACTAGTCCTGTCATAACCTTAAACTCCCCAATCTGGCAATGTACAATTGCTGAGGCCAACCTTAGTCATGTTGCCTTGCTATGAAGTCAGAGGGATTTTCAAATGATTAAGAGTTTTTTCTGTCAGTGAAGGCTGCTAATATTTTGCAGGATTCAAACATGTTTTTAACACTCTTAATGAGAAATGTCATGTGTGGAGGGAGGAAGGCAGCAACAAGCCCTTACTGAGAGAGTCTTGCCTAGTGTTTTTAAACCATGGATCATCAGATAAATTAGTTCATCACTAAAATTTTCAGTTGACAATTCTTCAGTTGTTCTTCCTGAGCACATAGGTAAGAGAGAAAATGCTTTCTCTGTGCCTTATTTGAAAATATATTTAGAGTCATATGTAAGAGTTGGAGCTGACTGGTAGTTTATTCTTGCTGTCATGAGTAATTTTCAGTGCTTCAGCATCACTGTCCCACAGCATCTGAGTTTTTATTTTTCATTTTGATCACATAATCACATACTATTCAGGTATCGTGTTTGGCTTGATGCATTCTGTACTCCTCAAGGATATCTTTAGCATATACTGTAGCTTTGGTCTTCCATAAAAGCAAGACACTTTGAATTGAAGTTCAGGATTCTGCTTTGAAACTGAAATACTGTTGGGATCGCTACATACCCTTCCACACTTAGAAGAGAATACTGCTTCTGGCTGAAAAAAATAAAGTTTATTGATGAATATTTGCTGCTTTTCTGATTTTTTTTCTTTTTTTTTTTTTTCTTTTTTTAATTTAATGGGAGGGGCAAAATTAATTTGTCACTGCTTTATGTATGAAACTTTTAGTAGAGTTCCATTTCTTCTTAATCCAAATGCAAAATTCTCATCCTGAAAAGATATGAATTGGACTAAGGTTTTTGAAGTGGAAGAAAAGGTCACTTCTCTGAGTATAGGGGGTGTGTGTGTGTTCTGAATGTCAAGTCAGGCAGCCTAATGTAGAAGGAGCTGTGCCTTAACTTGCTGAGTGCTTGTTTTTTGATTGTGAGTTGGGTTTCTTTTTCCCCTTGGGTTTCTTTTTTTTTTTTTTTTTTTTTTTCCCTTCTTTTCTTTTCTTTTTTTGTTATGGCAGGCAATTGCGTGGAGATCTTGATGGTGACATTACTTGGCAAACATTTTGGAATCAGCTCAACATGTGACATCACACCCCCTTAAGGTTTTCCACATAAAATACGTCCTCCAAAGAAAATACAAAAATTGAGACTTAATCTGAAATCTATTATTACATCCTCTAAGGTCTCATTAGGCACCTCGGTATTCCCGCCTCCTTCCCTTCCCCCTGTTTTCTAGGCAGATAGACTAAATGTTGCAGATAGTGGTAAATATTTTATAGTCTTGGGGGGAATATGGAGGAGAGGCAGGGAAGAGAGATTTAATCCTCCGTCTACCCTGTTTTCACAAGAAAGAAACCACAAGGACTCTGATGCTTAGTGTTTCCTTCTGTGCAGCTTTTCATGCTGTGTGAGTACGTGTGTCTGATGTAACATTTTGCCACTTTTAGCAACTGTAGTTGTTTAGCTCTGTCTCTAAGAGATGAGCATTTTGTGGTTTTTGAGAAAAAGGCTGCAGAGATGAAAACTTCCATTTATCTCAGGTTTTCTTTCCTGATATGATGATGTTTCACAAAAATAGTTCTTAAAGAAAAAGATCGGTTCTGTGCCTCCTGGGGGGCTTCGTATGTGCTTTTCCGTGTGTGCCTGTGCTTGCCTGCATCTTTATACATTTTTTCCGAGAAGCAAAGAGTTTTCTTCCACAGCCTCTTTAATTAAAAACCATAAATATGGCTGTGTACTCGGTGGGAAGCGTATGTGCTATCTTTGATAGACCTGCAGGAGAGAGGTGTAGAGCGAAGGGTGAGCACTGCCAAAATACGTGGAACATGATGTTACACAGGCGAAGCAGAGGAAGAATTATCTATGCATAATGTGAGTTTAGAATAGGCTTGATGTTCTCACACCCAAACATTTCCATCTGTTCCTAAGCAAAAGGAAACAGAGACAATATTCTCCTATCTTCTGGGGTAGCTGTCCAGGGAATAGGAAATGTTCTTAGATATTTTTTTTTTTTCTCCTTAGGATGTGTTCAGTTTTCCTGCAGATTCAGAGAAGCCACAGGTTAAAGTGGCTTTTTTGAAGATAGTAATTGACATGAAATTTTTCTTAATCCTTCTTTTGAGAATTGGTATTGAAGCCCTTGCACTGCGCTTAAAGAAGTTGTGTCACTTTTAGGTTACACTTAAAAATAAGGTTGGATTGATGGTTTTTATGCCAATCCCGATATGAGAACTTTATGATGTTCTTATTTTCAAACCTTTCTGGAAATTATCCTCTGCCTTTGCTTCCTGTCTTTGTATTTCTGTGGTCTGTCCAAACACCTTGTACTTTTCCTCCTGTCTTTTTCGTCTGATGTCAGAAGCTGGTTTTGTATTTTGTTGCTTATATACTATAACGTATACTGAGCATCTTAAACATGCTGAAAGGTTCACATGCTTCGTGTTGGTTATAACTTTACACATTTGTGTATCTCCCTGTATTCTCTGTAGCGCAACCTACCTGTCATCCTGCCACAGCACTGAAGACTCTGCCAACTGTTCGACCTAACTCACCTGCTGATAGAGATTAGTTACTACTGTTGTGTAGGATTAGTCATATTTTCACAAAAAATGTGAACTCTCAAAATACGTCTCTGCAGATATTTCTGATTTTTAGTGGCTGCAGAATAAGAAAGCGCACAGATCCTTAGACGTAATGTTAAATTATAGGTGTTTCTTAGTACTATGGCAAGAGGTAACCTTACCTTTCACATTCTTGTTCCAGTAAGTTTGTGAACTCATCACTTTTTTCCATGTATTTGCTGTGCTTCCTCTTTTCTTCCTCTAGTTCATACAGTGTCTGTCTGTGTGATTTTTCTACCATGAGAAGTTGTTCCAGCATTCTTTTGTGAGTTTCTTTCTGTTTCTCCACAACTTTATCAAGCTACAAAAAAAGGAAAAGCTCCTGAAGTTTTTTTGAAACTCTTACTTGTTCAGGCTTTCATTAATGAAAGATTTTGAGAGACCCTTAATAATATAAAATGGTCCTGTGGTATCTTTGGAAATAACCTTTGGAAAGGGTTATTTATTTCTGTCAGTTTAATTCTGACAAATTAGAAAAATAAGGTAGTGTTTTGCAGGACCCTCAGTCACATTCTGTTTCTCCTCCAGCCATGAGTGATCCTCAACAGCTACTAATTAACAATTACTGTTCCCAGGACTGTGCTTTTCTCATTGATCACTGTGGTAGAGAACCAGATGTCTTGGCAGAAGAAGCCTCTGCTTCACGCAGTAGACGACTGATTTTTGGTTGAATAGAAATAGCTGCCTCATTTGTATCTGCATAGGAAGTGAGAGCATTGGATTGTGTCTGTAAGGTAGACAGGTAGATCAAAAAGCAGTTTCACAGTAAATGTGTGATAGAATCAAGAGTGGAAAACAGTGCTGCCTCCTGAGCTTACTTGGAGCATAGCTTTGGGTTTCTGGAATAAGTAAGTGCTAAATTTTGAAATAGTTGCATTTTTATTTGATAGTGGTGTTTCTGTTTTGTTCGTCAACTTTCACATGTTGTAAAGGAGTTTGCCTTGCAAATGGTACCTTTATAGCACACTTTGAGCATCAGATTCCTTCCCCTTCCCCAAGGATTTCTGCTGAGCTTCTAAATATTATTGTATGCTGATAGTGTAATTTAACAAACTATTTTAGGTTTTGGTAATAATTTTTAGGTTTTTTAAACCATAGAGGTATTGGCATAACTGTTCACTGGAGTTATGCTGCTAAACAAAATGATTTCCACAAGCTGAGAGAAAACATTACTGATCTAATTGAAGTTTCAGGAGTGATCACTACAAGCCATTTGAAAACCTGGGAAGAGTCTGTATTTCTGAGAATCTTTGTTCCCTGCCCCTTCCCCTGTGGAGACTGCCTCCCTCATGAGGTCAACACAGGAATCCTTGTATCTCTTTTTTGGAAAAGAGAAATTTTGAGCTCAAAGCCCAGTGCCTCCTTTTAACCACAGTCTGTCCCAGTAGGTCAAGCTGCTTTGCAGTGCTTCACTCTATTAATAGGAAAGAATTCACAAATGGGCAGTGTGGGAAGCAAGGCTGGTTCTGGTTCTCTGATGCTTCCCCCACAAAGAATTCCATGTGCCACAAGAAACACTGGAGCTTCAGATTCTGAGGGCCACTTCTTATTTTGGACAATTTAATTCCAAGGAGTATGATTGATTATCTTTTCCTCATGTTTGTTCACGGTTTGGTCAATAGAAGTGATGACAGGAAGAGCTGGAATGCTTAAACATGAGTTTCTTGAATGAGTGAGAATATAATCAATTTCTGCATGGGCTTCTGAGTCTCCCCCTGCTTACCTCAGCTTCTTTTTAAGCTTTATATATTCTCTTATGTTTCTCCTGACTCATTGTTAACTTTTTTTGGTGGCAGTGCTATGACTAAGGAAAAAGGAACTATTGACAAGTCTTTGAAGATGGTTTCAGTCCAAATTATTCTAGCAGAAATGTGGACCATTTGGAAATTGCCTGTTCTTTCTGTTTATGATGTTAGAGAGCGTGGTTTTGGTTGTGACACAGCTCATTTCATGTATGATCAAAAAATGTAAAGAAACTTACGACAATCCTTTTTGGCTGTTTTGTGCTGCTCCTACAGCAGATTAAGGTTTTTTTCCATCTTGTTCATTCATAATTTGCCTGCTTTTACACCAGTATGGTCAATGCTTTCTGGAATTGTGATCCTAAAGTAGGACCTCTCTTGGGAAAACATTTCTTACCTAAACCCTTGCATATGCAAGCTTTCTCAGTAAGCAAGTGCCGCCTTATACAGTAATCTCTTGGCTGTGTTTTCTATGTCTTTTACAGAGGTTGAAAACTGAGTTGCCATAAAAGGTCGGGTTGAAGAAAACTGCCCATTTTTAATTTCTCCACACTCTCCCTTATTCCATCAGAAGTGAAAATTTCAAAATTTGAAATATTTTGCTCAGTTACTAGCTTACCAGAAAGAGGGAGAAAAATATCAGGGTTTTTTATCAACCTTCCTCCCCACTAAGATTTCGGAGGATTTTTTGGAACAGGTATTGCACAGATGCATGAAGCACCACCACCTGGGTGATGAGATCCTTGCCTTTTTTAGAGGTCATGCTGTCAGATGAATATGTGCTGGTTTTGGAAAGCAACCTGCTGCCTGTTTATTTTATACAATTCTAATGCAGCGCTGCTGGCAGTTATGGCCCTGTCTTGCTTAGAGGGATATGAACTATATGAACTATCAGCCTTGCATAATAGTGCTTGCTGGTCTCAGCCCTCAGCGCGAGGGATGGGGAAGAAGGCAAAGGTGTGAACTTCTGATTCCTTCTGGCAGGCAGTCTGTGTGGATGGGGTTTTTGAAAGTGAAGTACTGGACCACCACTTCACAAGTATGCATAAGAATCTGAGGGGATGTGTAAATTGCTATCATAAGAAAACACTGACATTTCTGGCTACAAGAATAAATCAAATTACTCCTCTTACGAAACTTATAAAAGCCTGATGGAGGTGAGGGTTAGTCATCAGCACAAACATATTAACCGAATAGAAAATAGTCCTGCTTCTGCCCTGTTGGGTGTGAAGGATGTGAGACTTGCCAACAGTGTCTTTTGGGTTCAGTATACTTTGTTTGCTCTGGAATATTGTTGAATGGCTACCAGAGGTTAATTCAAGCAGTAATCCAAGCAGCATGTATGCAAGAAGAAAGGTAGTAACTCCAGGTTTTTGTTTTCGCATTTCTCAATGATCAGTGCCAGTGCTTTTCATTTCACAGTTGTGCTTTTGTTAGAGTTGGAATAAGCAGTTTCGATCACAAACTGGTATTTGGGGTGGGTGAGGTGTGTATTCAAGACAGGGATGTGGAATGAGCAATTTGAAAATGGGTAGAAGAACAGTAGTGTCCTGGGGATGCCTGCTAACGTGAAATGCTTAAAGAGGCGAGTAAATAAGCTGCTGCATTAAAGCTGTTTCCGTGTTGCAATTTTCTTCTGTTGCTCAGATCAGAAGCTGCATTTAGGTTTTCTTTTCAAGAACACTGTCAAATCAGTTCTACCATGGACATTCACAGCTAGCATGTGGGTCTTATGGATGGGCAGAAGGTGGAGAGTGAGAGCTTGGGATGCCACTCGGGAAAGAAGGAAAGAGGTATATCGGGCCTATCTCCTGGTACAGTTGGGTGATAGAGAAGAGAATTAGAGAGGCAGTAGATCCTACATCACGATTAAAGCAGACACTTGAGATGTGCATGTAAGCTGTATAATGGGCATGGACATTTGGTTTTGTGACACTTGTGTGTGTTATGTGCAGCATGCCTCTCCCTCCTCTCCTTCCCTGCAGGACCAGGCAGAGCAGTCTGGTATGGGCTTGCTGCACTTCTGAGTGGTTGATTTGGAAGCTCTGTTGTGTCCTTCTGTGAGATAAGGGCACTTCCCTGGGGAGCACATTTGAGTCTTGCATTTTCCTTGGGAGACCTTGTGGCTGACTCCCACGGATCCAGCAGGGAAGAGAGAGGAGTCATGTGAACCCCTGCTAGTGCAAGATCCTCACACAGGAGCAGTCTCCAGCAGCCCCTGCTTCCTCAAATTACTCTGTCCAAATGCTAAATCTGCTCTTGCAGAAATACCCTTTTTATATGTGTGTGCACACGTTTACTCAGCTATACAGTTCTTGGCTAAAAACCACAGAGAGCTAACAAGGAGCAGTATAAATGTCTTCTGTGGAAAATTAAAGTGATAAAATCATAATTAAGTGATTTGTTGTTTTGCTCTTGCTAACCATATGGGTGTTTTGCTAGAATTAATACTTGAACATACTGTACAACACAATGGAAAATAAGAGTCATGGTCTTACGTCACTGTGAATAGTTCAACAAGCTAAAAATTCACAGGAATTTAATTCTTGAAATACATTTTGCCACCAACTTGTCTCTGAAGTCAAACTAGGGTGGTGAGTCTCATATCCATTGTGTTGGAACTGAACTTTTTGTTTTTCTCTTTTTTGACTGTTTTGGTGCTGTGCCAGAATAAAATCCAGTTCAGTTACATTTCTTTGTCTGAAATTCAGTACAATATTATTCCTGTCAATAGTCTCAGAGACATTGTTTATAAATGTATAATTCTGAGTTTAGGATTACTAGGCATTATGGGAGCAGTTCCTCCCTTGCCTTTTCAACCCTATTTGAGCTAAATTTCTATATGGGTGTGTTGGTTTGCTTTTCCTGAATGCCATGTTGCAACTGTTATTGTTCCAGTTTCTTCCTATGACTATAACTTGCTGGTGCCTCATAGCCGTTGTCAAGTTGTGACCAACACTTCTAAGATGTTTTAATGATGTAGTCAGATAGACTGTTAAAAGGCAGGTGAGGATGCATCTTTTCCCAAGCTGACTTGGCACTAGGTTTTTTGGATTCAGTTTTGAATTATCCCTGATGGATGCAGAATGTAGGCTTTCCTATGGTTTTGCTGCTTTTAGAGGAGTTCTCAAAGTGGTAGGAGGTATTGTTCATCACATTTCAAACAGTGAAGCACCATATTTTTTTATCTTTGACTGTGTCGTTGGAAGCTGGGGAGAGTTAGAAACCAGAATTAGCTTTCTAATTCCATGCAAGTTTGAAACATGAGAAAAAGACATGATAAATTCTGCAGAATCTTCCTCTTTCTCTCTCTTCTCCTTCATCACGTTCTCTGAGGATCTTTTTTTTTAGAACTCTTTTTAAACATTTATTTGTTTATTTTTGAATCTGGGAAAGTGGCTCTTATGCTATTATTCTGTATTTACTAGAATGTTGAATACGGTTTGTTTTCTCTTCAACAGAAGTGGCAATGATCTGACGCTAGATTTTTTCATGAATAACTGACTTGGTCTAATTTTATAAACCATGCAATGATGAAAAACCTTTTCAGGCCTTTGTGTCAGTGAAGCAAACCAAAACAAAAGTCTGTGTTCTTTTCTTTTACGCCCCTTTAAGCATAAAACGATTTATTGTATCCTCAGTTGTGAGGAACAAAAGAAAGCTTATCTGGCATTTGTTAGGTTGCAGAAAGAAATAGCTGTAGAGCAAAATTGGCTGAAAAACCTGTCTGCTTTCAAAAAATAAAAAAATCTCATAGCCAAGGAAGACATGGTTTTGGTCTCTCACACTCAGGGTTTGCAAAGGAAGATATGTTACTACTGTTTTCTCTCTTGCTACATTTCTTCACCTATGAATCCTGTTCCTAGTCCATATTTTCCCTCTACTTTCTTAACCAAACTTCCTAAAGTTTAGGATAGATGAGTGAGTTGTGAGAGAACGTTAGAGGACCAGTAGTCTTACAGATGCTCTTTGAAATTCACTGTATTTTCAATTGAGTTTTGAGAAGATGCTCTGTGTTCAGGGCTACAAAGCTAGATTGTCAAAGGTGAGACATGTAGTCTAGAGGAACTGGATCGGCAAAGATTTTGTAGGCAAATACAAAGGTATGCTGTCATGGTGGCAAAGGAGGAATTTAAATGGCCCGTTCCCATACTTTGTGACTGATTCCACCTCTCCCTTTGTTTTTATAAACTTTTAAAAAGTCTGAACAAAACCTAAATGGATCTCTGATATAATCTGGGGGGATTTTGAAACTGAACTTGTTGAATGTCTGCTGGTTATGGCATCTTTTGGTTTACCAAGACAGACAAACTGTCAGTGGTCCTTCTAGCCTTTCACTTGCTCTCAGGATGTTTACCTTTGCCTTTTGGAATTACCAAAACCAGTGGTGTTAGAAATCCTTTTGCTGCCATTAAGTGTAAGAAGGAAAAAGTGTGTATAAACTTATGTAAAGTAGCAGACTGAACTTATGTTTTCAAACTTTTTTGGACCTCAGATCATTTCCATTTGTGCTCAAAGTTTCTGTGACATAATGCCACAATATTCTAAAATAAATTCACCTCCACAGTTGAACTTTATCTGTTTCAGATTATAGCCAGAGATTTAACCTTTGAGCCTCTGAAATGACTGTTGACCTTTTGCCTGACATCATTTTCTCTGAAATTAACTCTGTATCCTTAGGTACATGTCTGTTCAGAAAGCTTGGAAAACATTTGGTAGAAGAACTTTATTCAAAATTACTAGTTTTATTTTTATGATTATTTATACTGAGCAGCATACCAAAACATGTTTATTTAAAATCAAGAGTAGACACTTACTTGGGGAAAAAACCCCACATATTCTGATATGAAGGGATTTTAGTATCCAGTGCATATGCATTGCAGGCCAGAAATTCAGGTAGCATTGTTCAGAAAATATGGCTGCTGCTGCAGTGTAATTAAACTAAAAATTACTGAAGTATAATGTAAGAATGTTGTATTTCTGCCTGGATGAAGCTTCTAGTGACAGCTTATTACAGCTACTCAGACCAAGCAGGTATACCTGTGCCTCTCCCAGAGTCAGTGGGAGCTGGTATATGTAAAAATAGACAGACAGTTGTGCCATTACTGCTGAGTGGGCCCTTACCAGACATTGGTAAGATGCGCTCAATGAAATAAATGGGGAGACATCTGTTTGTACGGGTTGTGAATTTGGCTAACAGGAAGGAAAGAAGGAAGGGAGAAGAAGATGGTGTCAAAACCACAAGGCTGATGATCAGAGTTTGAGTTAGACAAAATCATGGATGTTTGTTTTTAAAGCCTCCTTGTGCAGCATAAATGAGGATCATTAGATATTTATTTTTATTAGAGACCCCACCGGACCCTGAACTTTGTTCTGCTATCACACTCATGTTAGATTCTAGATCTTCCCCTGAAGTCAGTGAGATATTTTCTGTTGAATTTGGTGGGAACTGTGGTTAGATATCAGTTATATGTTCATACCTCTCCCATAGGCTTTTCGTAGATATCTTCTTGCCATTGCTCAGCCTTTGTTTGAATAGCATCTCTCTGGAGGGCCTCTAACACCTTTTTTGGAGTAACGAAGCCGTACTGTGCTTCAAGCAAAGCCAAGTCAATTTTTTCAGCCTTAAGTACTCCTATAACTTCATCTTGAGCCTGCAGAAACACAAAGTAAGGTTTTGTTTTGTTAAACTCTGTATGTGTACTTACAGGTTAGCTGCTTTGATTTTAAGAAAACTTATAAACCTTTTTAAAAAATGATGTGTACGTAAAATAGTAACATGAAGACAGATAAATAGCACGAGGGAAGTATTGGTCTTTGTATTTTATTAGTTCTGCATAAATTCCAACACCTTCAGAACCCTCGTTGATGCTTCAGTACTTTCTTAGTCATCAGATCGTATTGCTGTTTCTGGACCAGGGTGTGGCATTCACAACACATAATATCAGGGCAAGGTGTGTCTTGCGGTAGTAAAAGCTGATTTTAAGTTGTTAATGCAAGGTATAGGATGGTTCCTGAAGCCTGGCAGTGTTTCACATTCTGTATATTCTGGGTGCAAAGGTGGCTTCTGTACTTCAAACCTGCCTGGGGTCATCTGTTGTTACCCTGAGCTTGTTTTAGTGGTGAATGTAGTGAGGTGTGAAATGCAGGGGATGTGGCCCTTCGCAACACACATTCCAAAGCCATGCAATAATGGCAGTCCTTTAAAAGAAGATTAATTGGTTCCTAAGCTGTCTGTGGGGTCCTGTGTGCATATATATATATACACATGTGAATGCATGTGTGAGACCATGCCGCATGTATTTACAGACATGTAGGTGTGCACGTTCTCATGTACATGCCCTCAGGTGATATGCAACCTTGCAGCATTAAATTTTTTGGACGTAACTGCTGTAGGGCATTCTCAATTTTTGAGTGCATGCTAAAAAAAAAAAAAGGGCATTTTAAAAGATAATGGTTAAGAGAAGGTGGTGTTACCTGCTTTCCAAAATCATGTAGTATAACCTAAAAATGTGGTCTATATTTTTACTTTTTTAATGTCACTGCATTTGTTTCCTCAGTCTTATAAAGTATCTGATGACATCCTGTTACCAAAGAGTAGGTAAAACATGTTCTCAGGTATGTTTTCAGTATGTTCTTCTCTGTGTATATTTCAGAAATTAATGCCTGAGTTGGCAGGTGCACGTACCTTCTTCTTGTCACACAGCATTGCTGTCTAAATCTATGCTGGAGAAACATGCTGTAGATACCTGCAGTATTTGAAGTGATCTATAGATTCTCTTTTCTCTTAAAAAAACCCAAAACAACCCCCCCAAACAAACTAAACAAAAACAAACAAAAAAGAAAACCAAACCAAAAAAACCCAACAAACCAACCCCAAACTAAGCACCAAGAATGATTCTTTGCTATAAAGTTACTAGCTTCTAGATGTTAAGTTGGAGGGGACAGAATACCTGGTGCGAATATTGTGCTAATTGTCTCAAAGTCCCACTTCTAATGATAATGTTCTTGAGAATATCTGGTTGTGTGAATGTTTGTACTGGGAAGGGGCAGGGGTACGGGGGAACTGGTTTAGGTCACCTCCTCCCCTTGGGCTGTGTCCGTCTCCTTTTTCCTGCATCCTCTGGTTGTGGAGGTTGCCTGTGTTCTGGTGACATAATTACATGAACTGTTACAAACATCCACTGTCTGCAATGATCTCAGTTAAAAACAAGTACATGCTAACACTAGATGGGTAGAATAGGAAAAGGGAAAATCAGAGGGATGTATCGGGAAAGGATAACGCTTTTAGTCTGACTGGCTGGAGCACTTCTGTATCCCTATTTGTGATGTGTTTAAAAGAAAATATAAAATAATCTTTCTAATCCTTGTCATTGCAGAAAAAAAAAAATAGAAGAGTGATCTTTGTGCATCTAAATATCTGGAATTGGAGAGTAATGGTATCTAACTATGAAACAATATTAGTTGGATTGACAGCTGATCTTCAGAGATTTGGCATTACAGGAGGTGGAAAATTAGGAATAAAAAATTAGGAATAAAAAATTACTTGCATTTTTCATTCTTAATGCTTCCTTTGGAATGTTGGACATGATTTAAAATGTCCATGTCAGGCTCATTGTTTTCCAGTTTTTAATTTCACTCCATTCCAGTTTGAAGTCTTAAGAATTGAAGTGTGTGTGTGTGTTTACACTTGTGTAATATAAATATATATAAGCAAACATCTCTTTTTTGAGAACAAGAGAACTGTTGTGGAGGAATGTGTGACATCTGAATTTTAATCTAAATTAAGAAAGGGCAGGTGAGCAGGAGAGAAATGCTTTGGAAACACAGAAATTGCTGTTTGCATAGTGAAATGTTCTGTAGAAGTTTGCCTTGGATCTATCCTCAGAGATTAGTGCATCTGTCAAATGTTTGTATTGCATGTGTGTATTACTGTGTAAACATATATGCATATGTTAAGAATAGAACTACCCAGATACTGTCTAGGTAATAAACTCTGAAACCGTGTGATACGCCCTTTTATGCCACTTTGGCGACTTTGCTCTTCCTTCAGCCTGTGAGCAGTTTTAAGTGGCCACCACTACTTCTGTGCAATCAGCCTGCCGCAGAAGTATTCTCCTTGCTCACTGGAAATCTGGCTCCCACTTCCTGAAATTACATTTGACAAGGTTAGGCATCATTTACCACTTGGCAGCTGGCTCCTTCTCTGAAAAGAAAAATGCTCATTCTTGAAAATCCAGTATCTTGTGGGTTAAGTGGCATGCGACACTTATGCTTCTTATTATGGAAAATGGCTATTTTGATTTTTCTAGCAAAAGTTGTTAGAATGCTGTTGAGCTGCTACTTGTCATCTGGCACATACTGATTTATAGGGAGTAATGCTCATGACTTCATAGGAGAGGTGAGATAAATAATAAAGTAACAGATCTTAAAGGTCTCTAACATGTTCTCTGTGTATGTCTTAGAGTGACAAATACTTTGTATTCAAAGTACTCTAGAACGGGGCAGCACAAAAGGAAAGTTTTGTGAATTCTCCACTTTGAGAGTTATGTGATTCTTCACGGTGGACTGAATGTTTTTAGTGTGATACAGGTAGTGAATAAATTTTATTTGCATTTAGGGGTGGTGTAAAGATCATCTTTTCTGGCTGATAGCTATAATTTGTGTTTTTCTGTACTTTGCAGTTTATATTTGTCCTTCTGTATGAAATTAGTTAAAGTGTTAACATGAAGGCCATGTGTGTTTGCGGTAAATTGGGGTGGGGGGAGGAAGTATGTTTTAATCTAGAATATAAAATAAGACAATAAATCACCTGTAATTCACCCTCAAGGACACTAAGAAGAAATAGCAAGTCATCACGAGAGAGATCCTCTCTTTTCTTGAAAGGACTTCTTTGTTTTTTCTCTGCCTTAGGGCTTCTTAGGATGGTGCTGTCTTGGGCTACATCATCCTCCTTCTGCCTTCTTTGCACATTTTCTCTCCCACTGTAACCAACTTCTTCTTTATGGTAGTCTTTTGGCCTTTGCTGGCTCAGCTTTGGTCTGGTTGGGCTTTCTGTGCTGTTACTTCTGGAACGCATTGTTTATATCTCTGAACCTGAAGGAAGGTGGGGAAAAAAGTAATTGTTTTAACTAACAGAGACTATAAAACTATTACCATAATTTATGGTGAGTATTATTCCCTCCAGACTGGTAGTTTTCATTTGACAAAAGCTGACAACCTTGTATAAGCCAACAGTACTGGGCTGTGATCCTTGCGTAAGTGAAGTGAGTTTTAACTGGTCTTGTGCAGTTGTAACAATTTTCTCCTTAGTATTTGCAAAGTCAGCAGCTTTAACAGTGGTACTGCAGTGCACATCACGACCAACCACATTTCTCATTTGAGAGACAGTGCCTACCTCGCCTTTCAGGTAGACACTGTGATGAGGCAAATTTAGGTTTAGAAGATTTTCACTAGGAAGATCTTTCTGTTCCAATTTCATTAACATCCCAGCCCTCTCTGTTGAGCCATGTTTTGTTTTTCTCAGTCTTTCCAAGGGAGAGCACAAAAGTGGTCCTCCACTACTACAAGTTACACAGTTGCATTCCGCATATTTGGCAAAATGTAGGGGTTGGCACATCCAGACTGCGTGATAAACATCCCCTCCTCAACACCATCACCCCCCCAAAACCAAATGACCTTGCTGATCATGGTGTCTGTCGCCTCCCGATAACCATGTAGTATAAAACCTTACTACTTCTTGAGTGCTAGACGCTGGCACTCTAGAGGTATTAGTACCTGGCTGAAGGGAGACCTGTCCTAACTAGGCCCCTTTGAAGTGCCACTGTTAAGTAAACATACTGTAATGCCTTTGCAGATAAATGACTAACACTGTATAAATATTGATTAACCTCAGGAACTCTGTTTTGTTTATCACCACTCAGATTAAGGTATGAATGGATTATAGTCCACTTCTACAGGAAAACGGTGGTCATGGATACTGTCTAGTAGACAAAAGCCTGAATTATGTGATTCAAACACGTTCCAAATACAAATAAAGCACATTTTTTCTTATTAAACGGCACAGCTAATTGCTGAAAGGTCCAGATAATTATTATGGCTTGTTGTAGCAGGAGATGCTGCTGATTTTGGCCTCACAAATATGTGGCTGTTCTTTCAGAGCTCCCCCTTACATGTAGAGTCAGGTTCTGACTCTAAATCCAAAACTCTGTGACTGCACTCCTTAACTGTGGTAATTTTCCATGGAATGCTACAAATACTTCCTTTTGTTGTTTTTCTGCAAGAACAGAGGAGGTGGAAGCAGCTTTTGGTTTGTAATGGATGATGGCTGAGAGTGGGGAGAATTTATCAAGAACATTACAAGAAAAGTAGGTGACATTTTCTGTAATGCAGAGGTCTCTTCTAGTCTTAATTTAAGGCACTCATAACAGCTTGTATTTTGGGAGAAAAACTTGTTTCTCCAGGTCTCCAGATTTGCATGGCAGTGTGCACTAGAACATGGGAGCTTGTTGCAGTGCATGTAGGAAACTGAGAGTTGCTCACAGCAGGCTGACAGCCAAGTCAACTGATGATGACTAGTTTAAGTTGGTGCTCATCCTGTCCTTTCAGTTGAATGTAGTTTCTCTTTGTTCACTGTGGTCTGCCTCTTAAGCTTCCTTACCTTCTGCATCTTGCTTACAGAGTATTACTGATTTAGAAGACCACTGGTTTCCTTTGAGCATAAAATGGTGGATGCCTGCTGAGCTTTCACATACAGTTATTAGCTAGTGTTTATAAGATCAAATGCAGGAGTTGGGAGTTAAACCAGGTAACCTGAACTCACTCTCAGATTGTCCATGCGCTTTGATGCTGTAAGCACAGGATGCTATGAAATGCATAAGTAGTCCGAGAAGTCCTTGCATTTTTGCCCCTCGTGTGCCAGGTGCAGCAGCAGTCTCGACGGGACATTAAGCTTCTGTCAAACTTGTTGACAACAAGTGTCATTTTGGCATTTCTTGCAGAAGGGAACCAGTGCATAAGGAAGAGGTTCATACCTTTTCAAGCTTTTTGAGTTGGCTGCACCTGGAAACAGAATCCTGAACTTGAAAGGACAGTAGTCTCAGTGATCCTGCCAAGAAGGATGCCCTCCCCTATGTTTTCTCTTACACCGTACACATGCTGTTGGCTACAAGGCCTCATGTCACACAGTTTTAACAGCTGCAGAGGCCTAACTGTGACTCCCTTTTAACCTTGTCCTGTCTACTACTTAATCAGGTAGAGCAGTCCTTTTTACACTGGAAAAAGGCCCTTAGTCTCTGAAGAGGCCAGCTGACCTGCCAAATAGGTTACCTCCCTATGGAGATGGCACCTTTGCAGTGTCCCAGAGTGGTTTTTTCATCTTTTCTTGTTGAGCAGGGTTGTTATGCATGCTTTACTTGTATTCCATTCTGGCATTCCTGAGTGCCAGTACCTGTGATTGAATTTGCTGATGCAAATATTTATCTGTATTAGCAATTAATGTGAATGGTTAGAGATTGAAGTGGCATACTAAATGTATGCTTGAAGCAATTTTTTTTTTTTTTATTGGTACTTGAATGTTGCTGACAAGAGAGGCACAAACACTCTGGCTGCTTTATTAAATTATTCCTTTTCTGTCTGTTTATTTAAGCCTTCTTATTATCTGTATATTGACTGGCATCCCTATTATTTGTAGTGTTGTCTGTTTACATAAGGATGTGAGTGCTAACATGGTTGTCAGAGGATGTAGGTATGAGTAAAGGAAGGGCAGTCCAAAGCATCGAATTACCACAGACAGTGTAGCTGCTCATGTAGCAAGAAAGATCTCAGAAGTGGACAAAAATAAACATCCCATACACCTGCCTTGAAACTCCTCACTGCCTTCGAATTGACAGACCCCTTAGATGTGGCACCATCTAAGGGACTAACCCTCAAAGCGCATCTGACATTTTGGACAGAATATCACCTGCTGTGTCATGCCCTTGGACCATGGGAGAAAGATGATCCCTTCTAGTCCAGAAGATGCTGGGCTTTTCAAAGTTAATAAGCCCTTAAATAGTTGTCGTGTAAGCAGTGTCGTTTGAAATTTTCTGTCTGTGTGTTTTGGTATGTAGGGTTATTTTCTACTCTGAACAGCTCTTTCCATGTTCTTCAAGGTTAATGAAGAGCAACTATTTTTCTTCTTTTTCTTTTTTTTCCTTTTTTAAATTTTTTTTTAGGTAAAAATATTAATAGGCACATAAAATTTGTGAGTATCAGTTGTCTCATGGCACCCAAAAAAGTGTTTCAACCCCCCTGAGCCCAGGCTTTCAAGATTACACTAACGAGTGGCAAAGTTGCCTTTTTGCTTATCTGTGTCTCAGCTGCATTTCACTTTAAATTACATGTTGATGGTGTCTGTGTACAAGAAAGCTGTCTTGCAAAAAAGAGGTAAGGAAGAAGTAATCCTTCTTATAACAAGGACTATAGTTCACAGAGTCTCTGTGGTTTCTCCTGGGGGACCAACTCTTGCATCTTGTGGCAAACTGCTGCATAGAAGCTAGTTTAAGCCCTGTTTTTCTATACCACCAAGAAGGATGACGAGAAAAGATACCTTAGAAAATGGTAAACAACTGCTAAGAGAAGGTGAGAAGATTTGGTTGAGCTTGTGCGTTGTGCTTGTGATCTGGTTTGGATCAATTAGTGGGATTGTAGCTACATGAGCAAAAGAAACAAGGATGCTTGTCAGCATTTCTGTATGATGCTTTACATACCATCTAGGCAGTATTTGCTTGCATCAAAAATAAAAGATTGAAAGGGACTACCCGGAGCATGAAGTCACATCTCCTGAAATCACAGATCACTGTGCAATGGATACTTAATAGAGTTTAGTTTACTGCACGTGTGCTAATAGAGGAGCACAAGGCCTGTGTGCTGCACTGTCGTGCTTTCCTTTGCATTGAGGTGTCTGTTTTACTGAAGATTTTGCAGTGGTATGTTGCTTGAAGTCACAAGCTGTTGGTGCCCAGGCTCATCAGATTCAGTGCCCCTTGGTAGACTGGTTCCAGATTCAAAATGGAGTAAGGGTAGGTTACATTGAAACATTGTGCTAAATCAAATTATTGCAGGTAAGGTACTCAGCAAAGTTTGAATCTATTCTCAGTGTTCATGTCCTTGTTCTTTTTATAGTTTGTTTTCTGTTCTCTTTTTTTAAGGAGCTTGCTCAACTTTGAACATGTACGTTGTCCTTCTGTATATAAAAGAGAAATTTTCCTCTCATTAATGATGAGAAAGTAATCTGAGGGATCAAAATATACTTTTCTGAAGAGCCAGATGAATAAATGACCAAATGTTTCTATGATGTTAACTTGGTCTCCACCCTCTCAATCATATTCTGAAGGAGATGAAACTCCATTTGTCTCTTTGGCAGCAATGAATAAGCAGGTGGTTCAGAAATCCATGCACTTTTGTGGGAAAGACTGAAGTATCTTTCAGAGATGACTTCATCACAGACACTGTAGGACTTTAAGAGACATCCTTTTTTTCCCATCTATTTTTCCCTTTAGTGTTTTCTCTTTAGTCAGTGATTGAATTATGAGCTAACAAAATCCCTCACAGGACCAAATCTTCCCTTAATCCCAGTGTAAGGATCCTGAATAGTTGAGAACTTGCAGTTTCTTCCAAAAATCCATGACTAAGCAAGGAATTACGTCTTTCTGGTTTTTAACATCCCTTAAAGGAATATGGCAATCCTTTTGATTTGCTGAAATTGGTAGGATTCCTAAAAACAGACTTACTTTTAAAAGGAGTTGAGATAAGATTGCTCAACATCCAAAGTAATGAGAGAATGCAAAGCACATGATACCTTTTGGAAAGAGGTCTGCAACCCTCTGCCCATCACTGCGAATGTGGTTTGGGGCAAGAAAAAAGGTGGTCTCACTTTAATTACTACAGGGCTACAGGACTTTTCTTCTTTTCCTGTGTAGCAGAAACTACTTTTAAGCATCATGTTTATCTTAATGACACACATGCATGCCTAAGGAAAAAATAATCTCCTGTCCCTGTTCTTCTGCTTTCATGTGTGGCTGTGTGCCAGGTAGTATCCAGGCATGGGAAGGGGCTTTTGGCTAGGCCACGTCACGTCCTCCGCCAGAGAAATCAGCGGGTTTGTCTTGTTCTCCTTCTGTAGTCCTGATGTGGCCTGCGGGCCAGCAATTGACCTGTGCTGAACCTCAGGAGAAGATGAAAATGCCTTCTTATTAATTGGAATCCTAGGATCTGGCCATTTCACAGCATCACTGAGCCTTTTCTGGAACTGGTGCCTTCTGACAGAATGTGTTTAGGACTTTCATCCTTCCTCTGATTGGGAATACATCGCTTTGTTGTAGATTTGCACCACTTCCAAAGAGGCCATACAGGCCTTCCTTTTGGGTAGGCTGCTTTAGTGTTTTCGATTTGCAGTGGCTTCTATCCAGTGAGATGTTCTGTCATACCATGGCTGACTATCACATTTGGGCTGTGCTCTTATTCACAACAGACGCTTGTGCTATTTTGGTGCATAAGGCTGGGCAGTAAATGAGCAAAGGCTTCTTTCCCTTCATGAGTTCCTCACCCAGGGACTCTGGGATAAGTAAGTGTTTCCATCCTGGCATGGAAACAGCAAGATTAAGCTGTTTATCTGGGAAAGCTGATACAGGAGTGCTTACCTGTGTAGCTTGATGCATCTCTTGGCATGCAGAGTTGCAGGGGGTCAAGCAGGAGAAAGACAATAAATTACCGGTCTGTTTTCCCTCTCGCATGATCTTGTCAAATTTTTGTCTTTGAAGTCCTTGGGGATCCTGCAAGAATGGCAATTACTCAAATGGGAAGAAAATCTGGATTCAACAGAGGATGTAAACACTCCCAGACAGGAAAAGTGCATGGTTGAGAATTGGATGTCATTTTTGTGCTGGTCATGGTTTATGCTCATCTGACCACAACTCAGATTTCTCATCCCTTGGAGACAAGGGAGCCTCTTCTGAGACGCTTTTTGGGCTGTGTTAGAGAGTTGGCATGTTACTCTGCTGACAGTAAAGGTGCTGTGAAATTTCCACCATCTGTTGTCTCCTCCTTCCCCTTCCAATCCTGTAGTGTTCTGCACATATGCAGTGATTGTGGTTAGGTAAGATCTTCCCAAGTACATTTTGCATATGAGGTCTGTACAGGCTTTAGAAGGCTGCATCTGTGTGAGAAGTTTTCACCAGGTCCTTTTGAAGAATGTATCATTGTCAGCTGTCTGTCATTTCGTGACATTGGCATGTGAACTTGTGATCTGGTCTTCGCTCTTCTAGTGTCTTTAACTCTCTCTCTCTCTCTCTCTACATATACACGCGCACCACAGGACATTGTGCCTGGAAGGAAAGAGCCTTCACCACATGGCCAGTTGCTGGTTTTGTGGCTCTGAGCTCAAGTTAAGCCCTTCCTGATTAACTGATCAGATTAACTGATCTCAGTCCATCTCCTACTGAGGCTGAGGTGGTGTTTGCCCACGTATTTGAGTTCATACTGCGGCAGTTTAAACCATGCCCATTTACAGTGCTCTGCATGAAGGCATAAGCTGCTTGCTCGGAACACACTTGAAATTTTCATATTAGGAAAATATGGTTAGGAACATATACTTCTAGTCAGAGATGTCAAGCCTTGTTCTAATCAGGGTTCTTCAGATGGTCCATAAAACCAAGTGGTCTGGGTACTAGACCTCTTTATGATGATCCATGAGAAAAATCAAGAGTTTGGGCTCCCTGCTATATCGCATAGAATTCTGTGTTTGTTTTTCGTGGGTTTTTTTTTTTTTTTTTTTTTGGCAAAACTGGGTAGCTCGTCTGAAATCTGAATGGAGACCTGGATTCCTCAGAGATTCCAGCTCAAAAATCAGTACTGTGGGAGTTTTCTGTCAGGGGCTGATTTTTTCCTTGTCTCTGGTCACACCTTGGAACAGTTTCTGACCATAGCTAACGCTCAAAGGCACTCGCATCACTTTTTCCACCTGCTAAACCCTTCTTCTCTGTCCTCCTTAGGAAATCAGCTCTCCTAGTTTGTGGCCCAGCATTTAAGAAAATTACAGTATATTTATTACATCATATGTATACAATTTATGTACCAAATAGGTTAGACACAGTAGATTTGTTTGAGGTGATTTGTCTTCTTGCCTCAAGGACACAACGTGCAGCTAAGGTTTTAGTTGTAGAGGGAGAACGTCTTTGAAGTTGTATATAGAATCATAGAATGGATTGGGTTGGAAGGGACCTTAAGATGATCTAGTTCCAACCCCTCTGCCATGGGCTGGGAGACACCTTCCACTAGACCAGGTTGCTCTAAACCCCATCTAGCCTGGCCTTGAACACTGCCAGGGATGGGGCAGCCACAGCCTCCCTGGGCAACCTGTTCCAATGTCTCACCACCCTCATAGTGAAGAATATCTTCCTAATATCTAATCAAAACCCACCCTCTTTCAGTTCAAAGCCATTCCTCCTTGTTCTATCACTACATGCCCTTGTAAATAGTCCCTCTCCAGCTTTCTTGTAGGCCCCTTTTGGCACTGGAAGACTGTTATATGCATGGTAGCTGCAATGTGCTGCTGCAGGGCAACAACACTAGTATAAATCCATGTTTTCATGGGTTCAAAAGGCGGAGGAGAAATCAAAATAGCTAGATTTTCTTTAACTTTCTGCTTCTGGGAATTGAGGATTGTGGGGAATTTTGTGCAATTATACTGAATTGCTTCTGAGAGATTAATATGGGGAACTTTTTCTCTGCTTCCTTGAATTTAGGAGATTTTTTGCTTTCTAAAGTAAAATGCTTCACACTCATTTTGTAATTAGGCACTAAAAGCAGATTATTTATAAGGATTTACACAAGAGAGATTTTTGTTGCGTGTGAAAAAATGTTGTTATAAGATCAGGTAGATCTTAGTGCTTGAAAAGGTAAACTGCAGTGTCATTATTTGCTTCTCTGAAAAAAAAAAAGTCAATCTTGCAGTTGTCTGTATGACAGATTTTTATTGGTAAAGTTCACTGAAATAAAACTCAGCTGTTCTGATTTCAATTATATGAATTTGCTTTCCAGATTAGACTGTTCTTTTTTTTATGAGCATAAGAAACAGTTAAAATTATTTAATACAGCACTTGAGGTTTAATTCTTATTATTCAGCTGCTGTAATTTTGGCTCCATTATATAATTATTTTGTAATTACAGCATTACCCAAAGCAAAAATAGGAAATAGTGCTGCATGAAAAGAAAATGTTGCTATCGTTGAAATTGTGTATCTAAATGCATTCTTTTTCCTGAATATCTTGAAATTAACTGGACTGTAGATATTTTCATAGCAGGATAATTCAGCTCCAATTTAGTTTAAGTACTGCAGTATATATTCAAAATAAAATTAAAAAAAAAAGGAAAAAAGAAGAAAAAGGCTGTGTAGAGAGAAGTCCTAATGGAACCTGGTTTTCTGTAGATCCATATGCCTATTGAAAGGCAAAGGCAGCAGCTGCTGTGGCTGAGTTCGAATCCACATTTCAAGTTTTCCTCACTGTGGCTGTCTTTCAAGTCTTTCTGCAGGCACCAGTTTCTGTGAAATCTGTAGAAGTGTCAGCATCTTGCCCCCTCTCTCTGGCTTCTTTGCAACTTCAGTTGGCCTTTTCCCAGAATCATCTGTCACGGGGGTGTTCATGACGCTGAAGGGTAGCATATTCCAACTTGTGAAACAAATGGATTTTTGCATTTTGCATAACATGTTTCTGTGAATCCCACAGGCAATACCTGAAGCAGGGTATTTGAGGACTCGAGAAGGGACTAGCTACCTATTTGTAAAATAACAATATGCAAGATTGAAAACAGAAATGAAAAACCCCAGAGCAAGTGGTTTTAGGTTTGGGGTTTCAGGATAGGCCAAAATTTTCTGTATGGTAGGTCACACACCTTCTGCCTACTGAATGGTGGGGTTTGTGGATTGTTTTGGGGGGTGTTTTGGTTTGGTTTTTTTGGGGGGGGTAGGGGAGGTAGAGAGGCTTGCAACTTTACTGAGGGTTTTTACTGGCTTTTGTTTTATGTTCTGCAGTTTATTGATCTGATCTAGCTTTTACACCTCTATCTCATTTCTGACTCTTTCATGTGAGATCCATGCACCTCTCAATGCTTATATTTCTGGCTTTTGCTTTCCCCTTTCTTACTAAAGACTTACTAATCATAATCTTATAGATGCTCTGGTCAAGATTAGTATATCCTTGTGACAAACATGGTGCACGCATACCTGAAGGTGTTGTCTCAGCAACTCAGTACTTTTGTGCAAGTACATGGCAGTTTTGGCAGAGTTTAAAATCCAAGGGAAGTTTCTCAGTGCATAAGGCTCTCAAAATGCTCCATGTGTTTGCTTGTTTCCTAACTGGCAGGTATGTGCCCTTGCTTGAACATGCTTTTGATAAATGGGCAACCTGCAATAGTATACATTGCTGCCCATACTTTTGCTGTCCTCAGCAGAACTGATGTAGCCAAAATGCCATCACTATGTGGTAATCTTACAAATATTTCTAGGTGAGTTTTGTGATACCAGGTTGAAAAAAAAGATAAAAAAATAGGAGAAAAAAAATCCCTTTTTTCGTAATGTTCCCTCCCACTCCCCAAGACTTCCTGTCACCCTCAAAATGGGAACTTTTAATGTTCTATATTAATAATCTAAGTGGAATTAAAAGTACTGTTAATTTAACGTTTTTCTTACAGTGTTTTTGATAGTGTGACAGATCTCTTAATTTTAAAACTATTTTTCAAATTAGTGAGAAGCAAACTACAAATTTTATGAAGAGAAATCTGACAGAAAAAAAGACAGTGTGGTGGAATTTTTACATCTCTCACTTCACTGATTAACTTTCCCTACACATACACATGCATGCATACAAACACCATTTCAGTGGCCAGTGTGTCTATTATAATATGGTCCCTCCTTTCTGGTGAAAGATAAATTGTCTCTGGCAAAGAAGTGCTTGTGACCAACAGTCTTCTTGTGTGTCCTTAAGCATGCTCGTGATGTCATATAAGATCATTTTGAAAAGCAGCCTAGAATCACAATTCGCTAAAGAGTATCTAATTGAAGAAATAGAATGTTATGATACTATTAGCTGTAAGAGCTGGGGGCAAAAGAGAAGAAACCAATGGTAGTTCTTGTATTTCACTGTGTGTTTATCTCCATACACACACATACAACATTTTAAATAATGTGTTTGTGTACCGAGTATGTGTCTGTAATTCTCTTGTGCTTTGGTGCACGTGGCAAATACACAATAAATGGTCCTTTATAAACTTTCAGCAGAAGAGCAGTAGTACACACAGTTGAAGTACCCTGCTTTTATTTTAAATGAAATATGTATGGCTAGTAAGCAAGGATTATCTAGTATGCGTTATCTAGTGTAAGTTAATTTG
The DNA here is from genome assembly GCF_004027225.2 of Strigops habroptila. NCBI lineage: Eukaryota > Metazoa > Chordata > Aves > Psittaciformes > Psittacidae > Strigops > Strigops habroptila. The sequence goes on from NC_044278.2 coordinate 19,847,606, forward strand.
TTACCCCACAGTAATTGGTCTGGGTATCCAAGACCCAAACTTCTTAACCCTTGCAGCCATGTCCATTTCTATTTTATTCTTTTTTTTTGAATCTGGTTGGTGTTTGCATACATCCGTGAGTCATGAAATAGGCAGCTGAGACCACAGTGGGGACTAGAGAACAAAAATGTATACCTTCAAAGTGAGTCTATATTAATTTTCTTCAGGGGTATTTTTGACAAGCATAGCTTTGTTGAGACATTTCTTTGTGTGGGAGTGTTTGCCTCAGCGTTGCTTTTCCCCACACATGAAAATAAACCACAGACTTTTACATATCCTGAGAAAAGTTTCTTCAAAGAAGGATCAAAAGTCTTTACTAGTGTCTGAGGAAGCTGCATGGCTGCCTCTCTTGTGAACTCATGTCTATGGAGCTGGCTAAGACAATCAAGATCATTATTCCGTTGATTTGATCATTTGCAACCTGCTCCAAGAGGAGATGCCTTGTTTGGAGAAGGAGGAGGTGGGGGAATCCACAGGTGCCCCTGGTTTTACCAAGACAGACATGAATATAATTTTTCAAAACCAACTCTGTTGTTTTTCCCACTACCCTACTTCAGACAGTTGTCTTTAGCAGTCCATGTTTAGGATTTCTGTATAAGAATGAGTTGATTGATATTTTTAAAGACACAATTTCTTCTTTTGTGGCTGTTGGAGTTATGTGAAATGTCCAGATATGGCTTTCACAGCAATTGTAGATCTGATTTTTTTTGTTTGTTTGCTTGGTTGGCTTTGGTTTGATTTGTCCAAATATCTCTTTTTGTCTGTTTTTCGCATCTAAGCAACACAGAAAACATATTAGCCAAGCTTTGAAAGTCTGTAAACTTCTCCCTGATCTGGAATTCCCCACCTTTAGACTGCTTTGAGGAAAATAGTTTAATTTTTCTTTTTCTTAAGCCCTGAGTTTTCTTTCTTACATTAATGTCTGTCTGCCTTCGTGAACTTCATCTTTCATACTTCAGGCCAATTCTTTATGTGCTGCCTGATAGCAGAGAGCACTTAACTCATAGAAGCTGTTCAGAACAGCATTTCTCTTTTGAAGGATTTTACTGGTTTTGTCATGCTGGCACGAAGCATCTGTGAACAAGGACTAGGTGGGACTTCAGGCTTGTATCTAAACCTAGGATTTCTGAGTTGGTTTGGGGTTTTTTTTGGGGGGGTAGTGGTGGGTTTGTTTGTTGTTTGTTTGTTTTAAGCCAAACTTTTTCATACTGTCCCCATAAATGATTACATTTTGCTGCTATCTAGAAATCAGACAGTAATCTTTGGAATTTTGGAAATTAAAACACTCAAGTTTGTTTTTTGGTTTTTTTTTTTCTACCAGATTGTAGGGTTTTCTTTTAGCTGTGGAATAAAAGAAGCTGTGGTTTTCTCTGTATATACTAAAGTTCAGATCTTTATTACATTCTGCGATTTGGTACTTTATGTTCCTGTGTCGGAGAAATGCTGAGTTTTTCTTTGTATTCTGTAGTACAAAACCAGTGTGATATCACATTGTTTTCTCCTTGCTTTCTTGTCTCATTGATGGCCATACCTAACTATGTAACAGCAGGCTAACATATTTTTTCTGACTGTGACAATATTTAGTTTTGCAAGAAATCAGCTCTGGCATTTTCCATCTGCAACTACAAAATAGCAACATGCAGATGGCTGTGGAAGATTCCTTTCCCCGCTCCTCACACCCACTTTCTCCATATTTAATATCCAAGAGAAAAATCAGATAAATACCTAAATCGTTCTTTCCCGGGAGTTTAATAGAAGGAAAATCTTTCTCAGATCTCCAGTTGTCTCACTGTAACCTTTCTATGCATGAGACCTTATTTCCTGTAAGATAGGTTTTAGGTTCGAGGTGTTAGTGAAGGGAAGGGATGCTCATACCTTGGTGAATGGCATGAGTTCTCTCCTGGCCTCTGAGCTAGGAGTACTGGCTGAGTACAGTGCCCTGTATCCCCCTCATCCAACTCCACGTACTCTGCCTGTGAGCTCTTGCTGTGATTTATGGTGACAAGTTGCCTGATTTTGACAAAGGTGCCCTAGAGTCACAAGATGCTCCTAAGAAACTTAGATAACTTTAATTTCTAGGCTTTGGTGGAAGTGGAGGTCAGTGTTGCATTGGTATTTTGAATCAAAAATCTCTGTTTTGCAACAGGAATATGTGTTTATGCTTTTTGTTGTTTCAGAGGCTTTTTCTTCTTTTCTTTGGGTTTAATTATTCTTTTCTTCTTACTTTTGTTGGTTCTACCTGAAGATTTTGTGGCAGCAGGATTTTTTTTTTTCATTATCTGGTGCTTGTTCACCTCCACACAAACAAACACAAAGCAGGTAGGAGCTTCCAGGTAAAGTCTCAAGTCAGCTTTGTAGTTCTTTATTTTTTTGAAGTTTTTTTTTTTTTAATTCAGATGGTTTATTACGTAAAATAAGCCAAAGTCAAATTCTGACTTCGAGTGGTGGCTTATTATTTTTTTATATTGTTCATCTTAATTGGTGACTGTGGCTGTACGTGTCTGCCAGGAAAATGTGAAAAGCACAGTTTGAATAGTAACTGTACACAGTGAAATTAATTTTTGTGTGTGTTCAGATTACAGGTTTTACTAGGCATGACATTCGTTATTATTTATTATAATGGCTTACAGTTTTGGACCTTCAGCTCCCGTAGGAATATACCCTGTTCTGATGACGCAACTTTGGAAAATGCAATAAAAATGTGCTGGAAACCGCAGCTTTCTAATAGGAAGTTTCTTAAAAGCGGTGAAGTTAAATTGCCTCCTCGCAGAAAAAGAAGTGGAATGGAGGTCAGTGAGCCGGGTAGATGTACCTCCTCTGTGTCCCTGTCTGTGCTTTCTTCTCCTCAGCCTCCACTGCCCCTTGTCTGAAATTTGGTCTTGAGGCCATCCATCTGTGCTTTGGCATAGGACGAATGGAGAGGAGTCATGTATTCCTTTCATTGCTACATAAGGACCCTGCAATTTTGTTACATGAGGTTTGTATGTAAAGGCAAATGTTGATTTGTGGCTGCAGCTGTGACTTCATCCTGGTTTTGATTATTCTGCAGCTGAGTCCTTGGAGGGGGAGGGCAAGCCATGCTCCAGAGGTGACTTAAAGCACATACTGTTGTTTGTTCCTCTCTTTGTTTTAACCCTTGTTCAAATAAAATATAGCTGTGGCCAGTTGCTAGCCCAGTGGCTAGTGGGAGCTGAGGAATGGGATTTTGCAGACATAAATGGATGCATATATATGAATATTTTACAAGGGTCTTACATTCAGAGAGGTTCTAAGGGAACACTAAAGTCTGGATGCCTTCTTCCCCATCCCCACCCCTTTAAAGTGCTCTCTGAAAAGCCCAGTTCAAATACCTGTTTAACCTTTTGGAAGAATGGTAATTAACATTAAAGCAGAGTCTTTGTATTGCCCAGCTTAGCTGCCTGTCATCAGTTGTCCTATATTTTGCTGGAGCTCTGTGGCATGCGTGTTGGTGCTGGAGAGACTTGGCAGAAAGCTTGTCCACCTGCCTCTGTGATGGCCAGTGACAAACAGCATGGAGCTAGGCAGAGGCAAGGTGGGATGCGAGGGATGCAGTAGTGACCCTTTTGCTGCCTCTCTTCAGCCTTGCAATTATGGGAAGATTTGGGAAGGAGCCGGCTCCCTGAACAGCAGGCATCATAAATGGGTTGATCTGCCAGGAGAGCGGTGTTGGAGTTCCTTTTTTTGGTCTTGGTAGCAATTATATTGTGTTCCTACTGGTGTTTTCCTGGCAGCTGAGGACAGGTCTGCAGCTTTTTAGGTGTGTTAGGGAGGGCATGGGCAGGTGACTATAAATGTTTGCATTTAACATGCAAGTCCTTCCTAGTGAAGCAGTGAGTCATATCCTGCAGGCACAGAGGGCCTCTAGAGCTGCCGTGTATTGAGACTTCACTGAAATTATTTTATCTGAAGCAAATACTTAGCTCCTGAGAGTACCATGACACTTCTGCACATAAATAGTGCTAATTTGTTATACATTAAGTCAGCGGATTAATGCCATTTCTTAAAGTACCTGTGCACCTCATCATCTGAATATATCTTCCTAATTCTGTGATACATAGGTACACGCATCTCTCCAAGACATATATTAAAAAAGTACGTCCTGGTCAAACTTCTGACATGAAGTTTGCTTGTGAACATTTGCTTAACATTACAAAGAATAATAATTCCAAAGCAGCCCCTCGTTTGGTTCTGGAGTGGTTGTAAAGGAGTCATTTTAACACACAACAGGTGTGTGTAGTGATCTTATGTTCTCATAGTGTTTACATTCTTTCTCTAAGAGGATAATTTTTCTTAGCACTCTGTTCCAGTCAATTCTGTTTTGAATGAGTAAGTATTTAAAAAGTGTTAACACTGGAGTTAATTTACCTTGATTGAGACAATACGCAGCCCTGAATAGCTAGTTGTTCCTCTGTGTGTAAGCAATTCTGTTGGAGGAATGATCATAGATCCTAACACTGCTCTGACACCAGAACGTTAAGTTTTCTGCTCAAATAAATTTCTGGAGATAAAGGAAAGGAAAGGCTTTAAAATTAGAGGCTAGAAATTATGTCTTGCATCATTTAATACCAAATGCCCGGTAACCATCAGAGTGCATACGGCAGGATTCTGCAAGCTTTCCTTGTGCTCTAAAGTCTGTGGGGCTGAATGTGTAAGATTGGATTACAGAGTTTGGGACTGTAGTATAGAACAATTAGTATACTAGCAGTATAACTAGTATACTGCTAGTATAACTCAGACTACATGCATTTGCCTTTAAGTATAGTCTGGCCAGTCACAAAATGTAGCATTTTTAAAGGTCTGTTGTTAACACAAGCATATTCATTAATTAAAGAAACAAATCTACAGAGAGCAAGATGCTTTCTCCTTACTTTAAGGTTTAATCGTTTTCTTGCCATGTAGCCTTAAAAAGAAGAAAAAGGAAAAAATGCAACCAACCAACCAAAACCCACAAAGAAACCCAACAAAGCATGAAATTCAGTGGGAGAGGGAAAGGTATATTCATTATACCTGAGAAGTAAAACTACTGTCCAGTTTGGCTTTTAGGGTTGAACTGAAGGAAAAACGAGGAGGAAATGCATATATATGGTAACAGTGAGGTAGACTGTGGCTCATAACACTGGTATTCGAAGTGGTATTGCTGTGATTATTTTGTACAGGTTCATCGTTATTTTCTTAGCTGGCATGAGCTGAAGACAGTCTCTGTGTGTTTATCCCCAGAGCATTTGCATAGTGAAATTGTTTTTGTCATAACTTCAGCTTCTTGCAAATTAGAGCTGTAGAGCTGAAACTTACCCATCTCTTTAAGGTTAGTTTGTGATTTCTTTACAATGTATATGGTTCCGGGCATATGCTTCAACAGTAAATAGTAGTGCCTCTTTCCAGGAAATTGAATTAAATTTGGGTGGTTTTAAGTTGCTCTTCAAATAAGTCGAATGTCTTGATTTTTTTCTTTTTTTCTGCTCATCAAAAGAGTTAAGTAAAATCTTCAGTCATTTTTTCGATAAAATGGAAATAGCCTTTTGCAAATCGCTGTTCTAGTTTTAGTGTTGCTTTATTTGAAGAATGATATGTTCTTAATGTGCTGTTAGGTCATAGGCAGGGTTCTTAAACGACACTGAAAAAATTGGTAAGTCATTATTCACAAACCTGATCATCTTTACCTTACCACATCTGCATTGCACATTTCAAAATGAAGTTATTGCTAAGAGGGTATAAAAATGCATTGCATTTCTTAGGGGTCTGAACGATGAAGCCTTATGGCAAATTCTTGTTCTTGTGGTGTTCTTCATCTATCTCGTAAATCAACATTATCCCAATTGATATCCTTTATGTTTTGTGATCAACAGGATTTGTCAGAGATGTGGGGTTTTAAGGATCTGAACTAGATACAATTCAGTTTAGCAGGTTGAACTTGATCCTAAATGATTACTATTGTTCAGCGCCCATAAAAATAGTTTGGAGGCTTAGTCAGAACTACAGTAATAAATGTAGTGAGCAGGCTTTGAAAAAAATTTAAGAACAGGATCCTGTGAAGTTATACAGGCCACCTGTGCAAGACGTAACCCTGTGGAGATTTAAGGCTGCCTTCCCAAAGGGCTTGTACAATACTTGTAAGAAATAGCTTTGTCGAATTTGCAGCTGCCTTGTTAAGCATGGCCCTGGTCATCTGCTTCATGGCTTGGCAGGTACAACAAAGGCAGTGTTTCAGCCATCATTTAGAGAGCCTGCAAGGATGCCAGAGAGAGACTCTTCATCAGGGACTATAGTGATAGGACAAGGGGTAATGGGTTCAAACTTACACAGGGGAGATTCAGGTTAGATATAAGGAAGAAGTTCTTTACTGTGAAGGTGGTGAGGCCCTGGTGAGGCTGCACAAGGAAGTTGTGAATGTCTCATCCCTGGCAGTGTTCAAGGCCAGGTTGGATGGAGTCTTGAGCAACGTGGTCTAGTGGGAGGTGTCCCTGCCCCTATGGCAGGGGGGTTGGAACCAGATGATCCTTAAGGTCTTTCCCAACACTAACCATTCTGTGATGCTATCTAACCACTGGAATGATGGTGCTTGCCAGCACTGCTCTAGGGGTACCACAGGCCCTTGCTGTGCCCCCTGTCCTGAGCAGGCAGTCCAGCCTGGCTTCAGGTTTTGGTGCTGGAGTGCAGAGAACCTCTGCACCTCCTAACCAGCTGCCCTTGGGACAGCAGGATGGCCTGGAAGGATGAAGGGACAAAAGAATCTGTAAGGAGGGAGGAAAGAAGGCCATGGCAAAACACGTGTATGACAGTTTTGGGAAGTGGCCGCCAAGGTTGGTGTTTCATCTTTGTTTTACAGAAGCCATGCATGTTGGTTGAACTGAACAGAGCATCTGGAAGCCTCTGAATAACACTGTGCCCTATTGTTGTACACAAATAAGGCTCCTATGTATTTATATATATATATCTCTATAAAAAAAACCTTTAAAAATGTCTAAGTGTATATATGCACACTTACTCTACTGTGAGGGAAAACTGTAAGGGCTGTGGCCATGACATGTTGTAAAAGAAGATGATTCTTTGTCCAGAATAAGATCTCTTAATATACATGTTTGCTTTCAGATATGCAGAGGAGTGCGTGGAAAGGTTTGCACACTAGCTGTACATATGTGCTTAACCTAGCTGGCTATAGGCAGTGAAGAGGGATGGGGCTATCAAAGGGCACTTCCACAAATCCAAGGCTGGATTCTTGCTCAGGAGAAGCCCTGCTTTCTCCATGAGGTGTAGCAGGAGAGTGAAGAGACCGGTTGATTAAAAAAAGCTAGGTATGAAAACTCCTTCCTTCCCTGTTTGCACTCTTTCTTCTGAAAGGAATCAGTTTGCTTCTCAACGATGTTGAACTGCTTTTTCAGTGCAGCATACCACAACTTGTTATTCTGAAACCCTGCAGAATTGATGTCAGAGTTGTAGCAGGAACATATTAAAATAGATGGCTTATCAACCTATTTAATTAGGTGCTTCTGATGATATCTCTAAGCAGAAGTCCTGAGGTAGTTGTTAGCAACCGTTACTGAGAAAAGAGGGCTTCTTAGGGGATCCCTCTTCAGCTCAGTCTCTAGCACTGGTCAGAAACCACAGAGCTTTAAAAAACCAAGTAACCGAAACGAGAAAGCATCATTATGCATTCGTGCAAACGTATTTTGGGTTTTAGATGCAGTCGATTCCCTATCTCCCTTACCAGGTTACCTGTGCTCTATCTCCTAGGACTGCTATGCCATGACTGTTCAAATGGGGAAAAAAATGTGTAAGAGGCGTCTGATTTAGGACGTGGATATCCTGAGCAGCACACATGAAGTAAATGGAAATAATTATTTTCTCATGCATGATAACCAAGAGATGCTCAGTGAATCAGTTCCCCACAAAATTGAAACCAAGTGCTTCCTTGCACAGCACATAGTCAAACTGTAGAGGTCAGCGCCATAGGATATCCCTGAGGCCAGAGGTGTTAGTGCATTCAGTAAGGAGATTCACAGAAGATCAGTTTGGTTGTGATAGTTTGGCAGAATGTTCTGGAGGCAGCTTAAATCCTTAAATGGCAACTGAGGGCGTGCTAGGAGAAGGCTCACTCTGTTGATGCTCCCAACTGCTCTTGTCCCAAGCATCAGCTTTTGGCCCCTGTCAGAAAGGTTTTGGAACTAGTTCAAACTCAGCTTTCCTCATGCATTTATCCTGTAGCATGGGTGAGACTCTAGACTATTAATTCTTCAGTACCCTTTAAAGCTAGGTAGTGAAATACATTTTGTTGCAATTTGCTAATTATTTACAGCAGGGAGTCACTCTAACTTTGCCCATGTGATACTTCATACATCAGAAGTTATAGCTGTCGCAAGTCATTATTTCCATTGAGAATAGTGATTCATCTTTCCATGAGTCGTCAAGAGATCTCACAGTGGGAATGAAATTTTAGCTCATGTCACCATTCTGTAAGAGGAAATACATATGGAGACAGGACATTATGTTTGGATACATGTGTTTTCAGTTGGACTGGGTTGTCTTTAAGAACTTCTGTCTCTGAAGTATTTTGAGTGAATTTCCTATTTATTTGTCCATGGCTAGCCTCAGTGTGGTACTTGTAAAGGAAGAAGGCTTGCTTTATGGAAAAGGTACACTTCAGCTTAGCCTCTCAAGTGTGGCTCAGTCCTATTCAGGAGATCCAGCTTTTAGTGTGGTAGAAGAGTCTCTAAGAGATTTCAGTCTTTTTCTCCATGCTTATACCTGCTGCTATTCCAGTCAATGTTTTAGCTGTCAAATGCATGTCTGCTGTATTCCTTTCATCTGTCTGGTAGAAATTTGCCTTGCTTTTCTCTAATTGCTTGTCAGAGTGGTCTGTTAGAGATTCTGCCTCTTGGGGAAAAGCTAACCACACCAGCTCTGCCTTCTGCATTACTGTAACTGTGTATTAAATTCTGGAAAGAACAATGTTTTGGAGAAGATGATTTCAGGATCTTAAATTCAACATCTCACAAGTTATTTTGCATTTTGGTTGTGTCCCTGTGTTGAATTTTTTTGTTTTTATTTTTCACTTTGGTTGTCTTTTTAATGCTCAGTATACAAACTCAGTAGGGGAGTTGGAATGGAATTTGGAAAAATCTGAAGTCCAAATGTCACAGTTTTATAAAGAGAATAAATATGCTAATGAACAGCATCTGTATAAACTTGGGGTAACATTGCGCATATTTTGAAGTATTGTATTTCTCATGAAGAAGATGTCTTTTTATAAGAATGATACTGTGAAGGTTGAATCAAGAGACAACATTTGGAGAGAGCTTTGAAACTGTGTACCGTGACGGGATACAAGACTCTGTCCTTTCCTTTAAGAACTTAATTTTGGTGCAGTATTTGTCCTGAATTCCAATCTTCAGGAGTCAGGATGTTGACACCCTTAAAATTATTTTCACAACAGAAGCCCGGTTGCTGGTGAATCTCTTTTCTGGTGCAAAGTCCTTAGCTTTGTGCAACCAGGGAAGCGATGACAGTCAGGGGAGTGCTGTGAGAATGTTTTCAATCGCTTTTATCTTTTGGTGCTTCCTGCAGCATGCTACGGCTTAGGCAATGGTTGTGGTAAGAGGCAATTAAATTGATATAAAGACCAAGTTGATTTGACATGTTTTTTAACCAAGTGTTTATTAGTTGAAATAATCTTGGGTGTTTTTTGGCATAATTTGTGTCTGAATGGGAACTTGACTCATTGTCAGAAGTCTGTGTGTATTTGAGCATGTTAAGCTGACATTACCAAATGGAACTGTGGGAGGGTTTTGGCTTGTGTTTATGGAGTATAAACCAGAGCTCCTACCTTGCTGCCTCAGGAGCCACAAAAATGTTAATAGAAGTCAGAGATGCAAGTAAAAAAATATATTCCATATAGCCTGTCAACTTGCCAGTAGTGGGTTTTTCCTTGGGTTATTTTCTACTGTTTTGTTCCATATACTTTTAGGTACCACAAGGGATGAGACTTCTTCTGCATTCCTTTGGAAATTATTTTGCAGTCCTTGTAAGACTTTATGAAGTTTTCCTTCATTTATATTTCCTGGTCCTTAGATTTCCAGAGCAGAATCTGCACCCAAATTGTCACGGGTTGCCTTCCTGTTAGCTTTGGCAAAATGATTTAGGCTTCCTTCTTGCTGCTGTCTGCTTTTGTTAAACTAAGTGAACCACTGAACATTTGCATGCCTTAAATAGTAAATGTTTTAGGATAGGTGTTGTGATACTGTCTGCTGAAGGGTGCTGTGAACATTTTAAATAAACCTATATGTATCAGGTGAAATAGCTGTAGCTGTTTGTTTCTTTTATTGTACTTTCTTTTGTTTCTCTCAGACTGGATTTTCTGCACAATGCTTGGCATTTCTTAAATCTTGCTAACCAGTTTCCCTTGTTCTTTCCCTGACCTCTTTCCCCTTTAACACCAAGGTACATGTGCATAAGCCTTGCAACAGGCACATGAAAAAGCTAATTATAGACATTTAAAGCCAGATTAAGGTCAAGTCAGTGATTCATCAGTAAGTAAAAGCTAAAATTAATAATTTAAACTGCTTGTAAGATTGGACAGTTTTTCCTCGCTTCATCAAAGATAGTTTGTCCCTAAAGAACAAGTTTCTTGTATCTGAACAGTTAGGTGCCAATGTGTATGGAACACAAGAGAAACTAATTTGAGATGTTGTTTGAGCCTGCAGGAACACAGTAGCTTTTGCAATTGTTTCAAAACCCAAAAGTGTTTCTGGTCTATTATAGTTTAATTCTTTTTTTTAATAATGTACATATATAAACCAGTAAATATATACTTATTCTAATTATTATAGCTATGGAAAAAGAAGGAAATTGAGGGCAACTGGAAACCAACTGTAAACAATAGTGTACATCTTCTAATTTTTTGGCTTTGGGAAATACTTTCTTGTTTCCTAAGATATTTAGTAAGTTGTCTTTGCCCTGTAAAGTGGGGGATGTAAGATAATAGGAACTGTAAAGCATTGACTTTGTGCTAAAATAACAAAGATAGAATTACTGGTAAATGCATAATTCTCAAAAGTTGGTTCTTTTAGGTTTCTGGAGCTGAAAAGGCAGGAAGGTTTAACCTGGCATAATGTTTCTGAAATAATTTCTTCCTAAATGAATTTTTATTATCTGTTCAGAAATTTAGGCTAGAAGGTGGCATCTGATGACTTATGCTGGATAGGAGCTCTGGGGGTCTTATGCCGTACATTCCCTGTTACCTGTGTGCTCTGCCAGCTTGCCTGTAGATCTTGCTCCTTCATCATCTCATTTGCGGAAATGTACTATCTTCTGCTTAGAACAGAAGGGAGGGGAAAGTCTATGAAAATGGACAATTTTGCCCATATAGTTAGAGATACTTTTGCCTAGTTCTCAGTTTGAGCGTTGTCAACTGATGTAACTTCTTGTGGCAGAGATACTGATTGTGGTTAGATGCTAGAAATAACTGAATACAGTGTTACTTATTACTTTCTCTTTTGCTTGACACAAAACTTACCTGATTTTTGACCCAAAATTGTTCTCTCCATTATAATACTGAGTTAAAATGTATGTAGTGATCAATTAATTTGAAAATTCTTTGGGAACAGCAGTTTTTCCTTACTCAAATCCATCTGCCTCTTCCCTGTGCTAAATAACATATTTTAAAACCTAGCCAAAAAATAAACAATATAAAACTCCAGTCCTATTGATGTGATGCTACATAATGATACCAGCTTAAAGGAAGCATGTCCTAGCCATCTTTGTATTTTTCTGTGGCCCCTTACGGCTTTATAGTCTCCTAACATGCTGCATGCATCTGATATTTTTGTTTATGGCTTGTGGGAAAAAGACCCAACTTGTTTCATCTCATCTCTGTTACACGAAGTTCAGCTTTTAGGGTTTTTCCATTAGTTGTCCATAACTACGGAAACCTGGGATTTTATAAAGGAGCTATATGTTTGGTATTGCTGTTTATCAGGTGTTAACTCATCCAAAGAGCCAGTTGCAAACAGAACTTCGAGGCAACCTGTAGTTTGACACGGAGACCCAGCTAGTTTGGAAGAAAGAGGGCAGGAAGAGATCTTCTACTGACAAATGATGATGCCAGATTGACATTAACAATTTCTTTAGGGCAGTGTAATATTTATTGCAGCACATCTTGGTACAGTGTTATGAAGCTATAATTTGATTCTTGAGCCAGATGAGTGGTTGGAGATTGCTTACTTTTTCGTTTGTGTTGCTTGGTTTTTACTGTAGGCAAAACTGAGCTAATTTCTTGTGTGTTGACTTGCTTCTCAGCCTTTAGCTTGAGTTACTGTACACAGTAAGGTACACAGTGGCAACTGCTTTTTGAAAAGTTGCCATTTGGAAGGAAGCACAGAGGATTGCCCTGCAGGCCTGCACGCGCATGTATAAAGTATTACATGTGGATACGCCCTACCTCAGGTGGGAACAGAAGCAGCCAAAATCATACAGAGATTTTTTGCAAGACAGAATGAGTTTTGTGAAAGATTTTTCTTTTTTTTTTTTTTTTTTTTTTTTGCAAGCTGAGTTTGTAAATGCTTTCTTAGATCTGGTATGCACTCTGAAGAGTTGCAGTATGATAACGGATTAGCTAAGTTGCTCACTGCCAAAAACCTGCAAAGTGTGAGCGGTACACAGCCTAAGGAGGAACGCTGCTCTTTTGAAACTATGCCAACTGTAATATTGTAACTAAATCATGGTTTAAATCACAAAATCATCGCAGTATCCTTGAAACAAGATATAAGCTAGGCTCACTGTACAAACAGGGTGAGGATGTGCGCAACACCTGTGAACATATAATGCAAAAGCAAAGTAAGAAGCTGTGGAAATCGCGTCTTATCAGGACATTTGTGCTGCATGATCACAGTCTCTTTGTCTCTCATCAGTCTCGTAACTGAGCCTCTTAAAAACATACTTTGCGCTCCCAGCTGCTCTTCTCTCACAACCTCTTTTGGTGCCTGAGCTGGAGAGGCTGCATATATGATTGAGAGCTGCTCTCCTTGTCCCCTCAACAGCTCTTACACAGGGTGTCAGAAAGCAACAAAGAACTTTGGTTTGGTGATGTGGTAAGCCTGTATCGTCTTAAAGCTTCTCAAATGAAAATGGTGGCCATGCAGTTCAATGAACTGATTGGGAGTAAATTTACACCATGTGTGGAACTTTATTAAAAAAAATTAGCACATTAACTTTTATACAGGTGAAGCTTGTATGCCAGATATCATCAGTCAGTGTCAATATGTCTCTGTCTGTCCTCCCTCAGCCAGTAAAACATGGGTGCAAATTCTGGCTAATTTAATGGAAATATGGGCATAATTGATACAGATCAAATTTTTGCTACTGAAAGATTCATTCATACACAGAGCTTATGCTAATGATTGTGTGAATACAGTTTCATAAATGAATTAAAGAGCGTTTTGACAGCCTGTGTGACCTAAGACAGCTAGTTTTAAAACGTCAGGAAGTTTTATGAGAGTTTTGGGGATGGGTTTATTGTGTCACGTCAAAGTTCTGTGTAAATTCAGAGTATTTTTTGCTGCTTATACAGATTTAGTTTAGCTTTATTGGTCCTGCAGAGCAAGTGGACCAGTAAAGTTTTACTTGCTGAGACTTAGCCAGGTGTGTTTGGGAGACTGCTGATAAAGCTTACTATTTTAAACTTGGCTGTCTTTCTCTGCTGTTTTTCAAACACAGCGTCTCTCTTTCTTCTGAATAAATGTTGTCTTGCCTCCCCATCTCTCTTTGGGCCTGGCTGCTGCAAAGGTGGTAATGCTTCTCAATTTCACATCACGTGGCTCGTTCATGAGGTTTGGTTTTTTTTGCTCATCTGAAAAGTTTAGTCATTTGCGTCCCCCAGTTAAGCGCTTTGAGACTGCTCAGTGGCCAGCAACCTGCGCACCCTGAGAAGTCATTATTCTTTGGTGCTCCTGCAAGACTACAGTGTCTGTTTTGGTGGGGCAGTTAAGGGGTTAAAGGCTGATGGACTTGCAAAGAAATGCCAGACAGCTGCTGTAAAGTATCTTTACAATTCTAGCTGACCTCATTCTTGTCAGACAACAGTGATAATATCCAAAAACGGGTGCAAGACAGGAAGTGTTGCAGGAAGATATGTGTTTCATGCAAAGACATCAGAAATGTGCTCTCTCCTAGGGCCACTTACTGTAAGATCTATATTAATTTAAATGGAACAGTGAAATCCCAGAACGTGTTTACAGAAACATTATTTCGGTCAAAAAAAACCCCATTGCCACTTGTTCTAGTGTGCAAATGGCAAAAGCAGACGAGTTAACCACTGTACGTATTTAATACGACATCGCTGGCTATATGAACCTACTTTTTAAACATCTGGAGGATTCACATATTTTCTCAGTAGTTTTGTTTACTATTTCTAAGGGGGAGCTTTGGCTAGAAAATGCGGTACAGGAGAAATACAAACACATTTTCACATCTACCTTACACGCAAAGACTTATTTGAGCTCTAACAAGCTTTTAATTAATTTTAGCAACAAATAGAGTTCCTTAGTAAGCAGAACAAAATCAATCCCCTCCCCCTGCCCCTTTCTATGACTTAGAATTTAAAAGTCTACTGGATAAAAAGTGGATAAATCACACTTTCACTACACGTAGAAAGTGTGAGAAAGTCTTCTAAAGTTTTCCCAAGAAAGTAGGAATGGCTTGTTTTTTTAAAAGATCTAACATTTTCTACTAGTGAGTCTACCAATTTATCTACAAAAAGTGCTCTATACTAAGCTAAACAGGTTCCCTTTATTTTCATCCTATAGAGAAATTAATACATGAGAAATGAGCTTATGTATTTTTTTTGTATACTTTTCAGTAGTACCCACTTAAAAACATGCATATAAAAATAATTCCTACCAGTTCAGAGCACTTCTGCTGATATTAGGGATGTTTTCCATAAATTTTTTCTTGGTTGTGTCCAGAATTGTCTCTCTCGTCATATGAACCTGCAGTAAAATTCAGAAGTAGATGATGATTTTTTTTTTAACAAGCATAAGCGAATATTGCTTGAAAGATTTCTTTTGACTTCCTTATTTCAGCATTAGCTTCATAAATTTGTATAAAATAACTTATTAAGGATTAGACTAGATCCAGTAAAGTTTCTACCATTCGAAAAGTTGCACATGAAAAATATGTTCTTCTGATTAACTGTTATGAAGTCTAGCAGATGCCTGTAAGAATATTAAAATCAAGTACTGCTATTTAATATCTGATTTTGTTTCATTTAAAGACTTGTTTCTTCTGTAGTTTTTTCTGTGTTCTCCTATAGTTTCAAAAATAGTTGTGTGTATTGGTAGGGATTGAGCAAATTCTAGCTGCTAGAATTTACATAGAGAATTTAATCTTTGGGAATTCCGTCGTTCGTGAAGCTGTGGCACTGATCTCGAAGGACCCTTCAAAAAGTGTAGCCCACAGCCAGGCAGCTGCAGGAGGAGAAAGAATGCCACAGTATTGATACCGAATGGTCTACTAGCAACAGTCTGTCTTTTTCATGGAGATGTGACCAAGGAGCTCAGACGAGGTGCAAGAGGAGATGAAGGCAGGCTACTGGGAGGAAGACCTCAGTGGAACTGAACTCAGCCCTACCACATGCCAAGGAGTGAATCAAGCATGATCTGTTTTCAGAAGACTATCCAAGGATGTAACAGAAGAGAAGAGGAAAGGAAAATGGGATTACTTGGACACAGGAAGGCATTTTTTTGTTATTTGCTGGTAGCAACTCATTTAATATACACATACAGTTGTTTCAAACTGAATTATATTTTATATTTGTCTGCTGTTTCTCAAAGTTATTGCCAAGAGTGAAAACCACATAATACATTTCTAGTATTAAACCACCTATTACTGATGGATAATGACAGAGTAAAGGGAGAAGGCACCAGTTAGTCTGGGTTAGCTCATGTGTTCTGGATAACTCTTTCTTGAACTCTTAGATTACTAACTTTTACTAGGCTATGTTGATTTCCCACTGTTTTTTTGGATGAGGTGAATTGTCTCCTCTCCTATATCAATGTCAAGTAATGTCAACTACTTCCATGATAGTATTCATCATACTTTTTCAGGTAATGTGCCATTTGATCACTTTCCTATCAACTAGTATAATAAGATAACAAATGCCATAATGGTTGTAATAACACCTCTGAACAAAAGAAGCATTTTGATTTTCTAAAACTACAGATGCCCTGTGTTCTCACTTACATTTTATGTTTTTTTGCTTTTTAACATTACAGGTGCTAGATTTTAGATCTGTAGTGTCTTTCTGATGTAAGCTCCTATGTTCTTGATGGCAAAGCCTGGAATTTGGTCTTTAAAGTCAAGAACGGCTAACCTTTTGCAAAACTTTCTGTAATTCCTGAACAGCTCCTGATGAAGTCACAGGAGAGAGGTAGCACCAGCATCCTGTTCTACTAATTGTTGGTTGAAACAATTTCACTCTATTAAAAATGTTCATGTGAAGTGCTGTGTAAATATGCACTGTACAAAATCAGCTAGCAATGTAAGATATGGGGAAAAAATGTTGATCCATCAGTCAGGTGATGTATCACAATTAACTTGTTTTCTTGTAGCAATGAAGTGTGTTATTTTGTTTGTTTTTCTTCAAAGTATACTGAGTTTTGACTAACAACAAGATGTATATGAGGAAATTCTGTGCTTTTGCTTAAAAAAAGGAAAAAAATATTTTACTGATTTTCAGTAAAGCACTTTTAGATACTTCGTGGTCCTTTTTTGTCTTTAGTCAGGGCAGGGGCTATTAAGACAATACTAGATGTGAATTGGTACATTTGCTAAGACCAGTGACTTGTCCAGTATGCTAAATCCCCAAGGAAGTAATGGCAGGATCTGAAGAGTTTTCTTGATAGAATTCAGCCCTCGAAACAGCGAGAAAGGAAACATTTTTTTACATAGCTTTCCGAAATATTTAAGTCATACTAAGATAACATAATGCTTCTTGACATATTGTCACAGTATTTTATTTAAGAACCAAACAGCTCTTTACTATTTTGAGTCACTCTTTGAGTAATGGTTTGCAGCAAGTTTAATTTTTGGCTTTCTCTTGCTTTTCTGGCAACTGTAGCGAGGTCTGTTCCATGTCTCACCCCTGTCCAAAATGTGGTGGGTTTCTGTTCAGTTCATAATTCCTGCCGGGTCTGTGACTGTCACTTCTTCATCTCAGTGCGTTCTGGTCTTTTTCCTTCTTTAGGTATCCAGCTGAAACACTCTCATAGACATTTACCTCCCCATCAAATATATGGAGGAATTTGGCACCTGTTTTGGTAATCTGAAAGAAACTAAAACCTCACTGTTTTGACTGTTCCCTTCAAAGGTTGTTCCATGGTGCACATGGAACATCAAGGAAGACAATTTCTTACTGCTTATAAAGCTCTGTTTGAAAACCTGTGGATTTGTTAGCGAAAAGAGTAGGACTTACTGTTTGGAGGAGTTTTGTTTGGGTTTTTTGTTTTAAATCATTGTAACTAAGGAATTAAGATTTTTGTTGAATTCATGTTTTAACCTTTGTGATACTGAGCTGTTTAAGGTGGATAATTGAGAGAAGGCCTGACACGGATGGGTGGAAGGTGTCAATTTTGTAAGTAACTACATTTGAATGTGGAAATGATCAGAATCACAACACACTGCTGTTTCTTGCGTACTTAGAATGACACCTACATATGCATTGATAAGCTGAAATATTGAAGTGTATTGGATGCATGAAAGTCCTTCTTCCTATTAGTGGCAAAGGTTGGTAGTATTCTGAAGGAGCAACGCTGTATTTAAGATGGTTAGACATGCCTTCCCTTGAAAGAATGGGATAAAATACCTAAGTCGCTCCAGTGTTGTCACCTCTCTCCAGACTTATAGTCTGTTTATGTGCTCTTTTAGTACTACTTGTACAGACTTCTGTTGACCAGTGTTTTCTTACCATAGTTTTACAATCACTTTAAGAAAATCATTTGCACTGCACCAGTGGCAGTTTGGCATGAGTTGTTTGTGCTCTGCTCTGACTTGCTGACCTTCATTAAGAGGGTACAGCTTGATGCTTCTGCTGTTTCTGCTCTGCTAAAAGGGGATAGGAAAAGGGGTAATGAGTTCAAACTTAAACAGGGGAGATGTAAGATACAAGAAAGAAATTCTTTACTGTGAGGGTGGTGAGGCACTGGAGCAGGTTGCCCAAAGCAGTGGTGAATGCTCCATCCCTGGCAATGTTCAGGGCCGGGCTGCATGGGGCTTTGAGCAGTCTGGTCTATGACTGCAACCTGAGCAACCATTCTATGATTCTTTGGTAGTGACGCTGCTCTGCTTTGGTAGAACACCCTTCTGACCGAGAGGTGAAAGACCAGATAGAGCCTTCTTTTTAATGGTCCCAAGAGAACCTGAATACAAAGTGCACAAAGGCCTGCAATCTCTGAAGGAGATTTGAGGCGATCCAGCTGGGAGTTGATTCTGTGTCTTGAGTCATTTCAGCCTGGTTTTTGACCCATTAATAAACCCTTGTCACACTACTGCTATTGCCTTTTGTTATAGTCATTACATTCCTCTGGAACCTCCATAGCTATTGTCTGTTTTGTTTCTTTGTTTTTGTTATTCCTCACTAGGGATAGGTTTTTAAGTTGGCAGAAGGTAGCAAATTCAGTTCCCACCACCAGAAAACTGCATTTGCATGGGGCATATAACAGCCATGCAAACTCTGCCGCGTGCTCCCTTGGGGAAAGTGCAGATTCCTGGGGGAGGAATTCATACTGCATGCTCCCAATCCCAAAAGCCTCGCTATAATAGGTGTGCAGCATAAGTGGGTTGTGGGTATTTCTCCTCCTTGCCTTTCTATAGCTTATGCTGGCAAAGCACATGTGCATGTTACTTCCAAGTTGTCAGCAAATTTTTGAGACTCTTTTTAGACGTGGACATGGAAGGAAGCAGTGACACAGAGAGCAAGGAGTAGGGAAAGGCTTCTAAGGACCAGATGTGTGCTGTGGGATATTTAAGACTGCAGAAGGCTCTTTTCACCCTTTTGTGTGCTTGAAGAGGCAGACACAGTCTCACCCCTTGGGACAGATAGATTACATGTTTGAAAGAGTTTCTGGGAGCTTTGGCTTTCTGCTGAGTGTGCGTGGGTCGTTTGGAACAGACTGATGGCTTTCTTGGAGGGGACAGAGGTCAGTTTAAAATTCTTAGGTGTGTATGTAACGCAAGCTACTGGCAAGTTTGGAAGATATCCTTGAAGTCTTTGTCAGGAAGGAAGGCCTTTTTCAGGAGAAACTTCGAATGCTGTGTGGGAAGAGGAGTATTTGCTAGATATGTCTGAGATGTGTTTATTTTGAAAGCCACCATTAGATTAAATGTAAACTGTGAACCTGGTTTATATTCCTCAAGGCAGAAGATGGAATTTATCAGGGCAGGTTTTCTCTAGGGTGCTCATATACACTGTAGAATATGCATTAAGTTGTTGGCATTCTGTCTCTAAATCTTTCCTTTGGTTTCAGAAGGTCTTAAAATTGAAGAAGAACAAACTAGACACCCCCATTCCTCCCAAAGTAAACCAAAGTTGTGAAAGTGTCCTGAAGACCTTTCCTGAATGAAGCACAAATAGATCAATCTTACCAACCTACCATTTTCTGGCAAACCCTGTTTATCTAAGTAGGGACTCTTCTGATTTTTCCACTATTGCCCACGTAGTCTTTAGCTGGCCTTCAAAAAACTGATGAGAAAGGGAATAGTTGTAAAGCAGACTACTGCCTATTTCAGGTTTGGGATTACTAGTGGTTTTCTGCATGTGGCATTGAACAATGATGGGACTGAACAGTTTTTTGCTTCTCTCAAGTCAGTGCTGGCTTTAAAACAAGAAGCCAGGAAGGGACATAAGTTGAGAAAAGCTTCAAAACACCTTGGTCTGAATTTTAATGAGAGATTTAGGGCTACTGTCATGGCACAACTGAGAAGTGTTCCGAATCAGTGTCAGAAGATGAATGTTGTATTTTCTTTGTTATTGCGTTGCACTAATATTTTGAGGTATTGTCTTAACAGTTTAGCTATAAAATTGGTAATATGTTACTTGTAATATTGAGAAGAGAGTGCCATGAATAATCAGTAAGAACAAAACAATTAGCTGTTCTTAATTGAGGTGACACATTCAGGTATCAGTAGCTCATAGGTGGCCATTGTAGTGGGTCAAACACACAAGAAAAAAGGAAGAGGTGAAATATTTTTTTCTGACTTTTCAGTTTCTAGAGCTTTGCTTTATGATGGAAGGTAGGCCTGCAACCCTGTCATTTAAAGTCATGAAGCTAAGAAATCAATTTGTCAGTTCACAGGATTGATGCTAAGATAAAATGGGAGGAAAGTGAGGGAAAAGGGAGTGTTCTACGGGAAGGAAACATTAAGATAATAGGCACCCTACTTAGGAAGACTTAGAAAGGGATGAAGTAATGAGAACCTGAAAAAAAGCCATAAGCAGTGGGGTTTCCATATGCTTAGAGAGGCTTCAGCACATTTGCTGTGGATGCTCTTCTGAGAACTGCTACTAGGAAGTGGCTCTGTGGACTTTTTTTTAATGCAGCTGCTGCTGCTCCCTTCACCCCTTGCATGTTTTGGGTGAGAATTTTCTTTGCTTCAAGAAACTTAAGGATAATTTCATTCTGCTTTTAAAGTAATCTGCAGGGGTTTTTATTTGCTTCAGAGTGAACGGAAGTGATCTACCATCCCTCAAATGACCATTACTTTTTTGAGATGTTTAAGGTGAAATAGCCATATGCAATATTTTAAATGATAGCCACATTTATTACAGTGAGTGCTATCAATCCAGAGTAATAATTTTTAAAGGAAATTCTGAAATCTTACTTTTTTCTTTTGCCCCAGTGATTTCCCCTTGTCCTTCTTTCTTTAGTGGAGTAACCAAGATATCTGGCTGGGACAGAACCTTTCTTAACAATACGCTTTGTACTCACCATACAATTGATTCACAACTGTATGCTATAGAAGTTGTTTAAAAACACCTAGACTAATGTGGAAATTACATAACTGATGAAAACTTCAAAAGAAAGCATGGGGTTTTTTTTTCCTCTTTGTTCAGGTACATGTTTGGGCTGGTTCTTTATCGTGTGCTCTTGCGTGTCCTTCATATTTGTACTCTCAGTAACTGGTTCATTAGGAACTTTTAACGAAGTATGCAATCTCATGGTGGGAAGATACCTTTTTTTGGGTTTGTTTTTTCTTTTTCCTAGTTCTCTTGTTCTTGTAGGGCGTGGTTCAAGCTAAAATGAAATTTAGGTTGGTCTTTCCTTTTTTGACCTGCCAAAGTGTTTGTTCTGCTAGCATTGCTCTGCTCCCTGTAAATCAGACATTCTTCTTGGGCTGCGTCAGGTTACTAATGACATGATTAATGCAGGAAGGGTAGAGAAGGATGACGTAGTGGCTCATGCAAAGTTTACCTGAGAATTATCTGTAGCTCTCTACTGTTTAGTGTCTGTGTGAGTCATGGCCTGAAGCTCTGCCATTCCCTGTTCTTCAGCTGGGCAAGATCACACTTACCTCATTCTATGTATGCATTTCTCCCTTTCCTGCCAGATCTGATTAGAAGCACTTTTGTTTTAAACTCTATGTTTATGAAACATTAAATACGCCTTTAACAGATAGCTGACCATAATGCTAAATGAAAAGTGCCATTAGATATCTGTGGTCCAGGCAGCTTTAGAGACTTCTCTGTCCTTACATGAATTCTGATTTTTATCAACTAAAGTCTTTTTCACATTCATGGGTTTAGCAATGTTAGTGTGATGACATTAGTAAGCTTTGCAACAGGACCATGATTCAGTTGCTGTCTGTCAGCAGAGCCTCCTGTTTCTTCTTGCATATTTGCACAGGTATAAGCTTACAAAATAGAACTGGCAAGTTTGTGATGCTGTCTGCAGCTTTTGAAACTTCCTTGGGCTGCAGGTGCAACTGTTCCCATCAAATTCTGTCCACCTATTGATTCTCTAATGGAGTAGATGGGAAATTGATCTTACTGATCAAGAAAATATGTGAGCATACGCTTTGAAGTCTTGGTCATTCCATTATTGTGGGCTGGCTGATCTGACCTCTTTTGTACCTGAAGATCAGTATTTGTTCTGCTATTCGTCTATGTGTGTCCTTTAACTACACGTTCCTCATAGAGTGTCTATATTGATGTTCCACTAAACTTGCAAGAAAGCGTGCTGTCAAATGCTCTCAAGTCTCTCTTAGGAGACCAGAATGAAGACAGTGTAGAATTTGCAAGAAAGGCTGATGTATGTTTCAAGATTTGTTGTCTCTGTAAAACTGTCATTGACATCCTTCAGGACTTCAGCTTTCCTCAACTAAAACTGTCGTCTTTTCTCTGTGTGTGCACCTCAGTCTGAATTCTCTTGTGCAAAAAGTGCTTAATGCTTAACAGTCGAAGGTTGTGCTGAAAACAAGCTATCATTTTCTAGCCAGCTCATATCTTGCAACCTGCCAAAGCCTATATCAGGAACACGATGTGTGGGAAAAAGTTCTAAAATGATAGACAGAAAAACATCTTGTGGGAAACCTAAAATGCCATGAGACTCATTCTGTTAATAAAGAATGTTTTTACAAGCACAGCATCATCCCCCTTACTTTTTGACATTTTCAGAAATGAAAGCTTGAGAGCATAACATTTGTGTAGAATGTAAACAACCTTGATACTTATCTAAGTGACATTTCTTGGAAGAAACATTCCCTTAAGAGAAAAGAATGGTCAGTGAATAATTAGGCAGAAAAAAAGCCCCAGCTTATTTCTGTAAGGCATACCTCTTGACTACTATTAAAGGCCACACTGATGCCTGAGATAAAATTTTATATGCGCTTTCTGATTACATTTTGCAAGCATATCTTAAAGAAAAAACAACTAATTCTGTGATTAGTTTGCTAGTCTCAAAAGGTGCACCAGATAAGTAAATTCTTAATGTAAACATATAATAATATATAGTTGTCTAATGCAACATGCACCACATTTTGAGTACACTCCAGTACATGCTAATGGAGTCAGTTATAATTATAGACATGTCTCAATAAGGATAGCAGAAGTTCATGTCCAGATTAATATTGTCTGTGTTTCATTTTGCTGCTTTTAAAGGAACTGTTTGTATAAAAGAGTAACATAGATTTTATTCAGTGAGTCAGTGTTTAAGCAGAAATCAGGCGTATTGTTTGACACTTGCCTTTACGTAAGCTGTAAAACTAGAACCTGTCTTTCAGCTTGAGCAGTGAAATGGTATTTCTGGCTTTTGTTTTCTCCTGGCTAAATAGCCAGCAGCTTGGCTGTAGGACTGATTTTTTACTTTTTGTCTAAACTACTCTTCTTCTGCACTTTCAACTAGCAAATGAATTGAACAAAGCTTAA
This sequence comes from Strigops habroptila, assembly GCF_004027225.2. NCBI lineage: Eukaryota > Metazoa > Chordata > Aves > Psittaciformes > Psittacidae > Strigops > Strigops habroptila. The sequence goes on from NC_044278.2 coordinate 19,871,073, forward strand.
AAGTTTCTTTCTCAAAATTGAAAGGCACTGAATGAAGTAGAAGTGAAAAAAGAAACTGTGTTTAAAGAACTTCTGTAAAATCTGTACCTTCAGTTTCTGCAGGTTTATGAGGCAGGACATCACCCGCCCTCCAGTTCATGTGAAGTTGTAGTCACCTCTTGCTGCTCAGAGCAGCAAACAGTCTGCAGAGAGAGGGCGAGCACCGTCTGTCTCCTTGGCTCAGTCAAACTCTGAGTCCAGGGAAAGCTGTGATTGAGGAAGGGCCCGAGAGGCAGGAAACAGATGTTAGCAGTAGTGTCCTGGCTCAGGTGGCCCAATAACAAGTGTACCAAGCCAAAGTAGCTAAGTGGTTTAAATGGCCAGAACTATCAGTCTTATTATTATGGGGTTACTTAAATCTAAATTTACCTAAGGATTAATGCGACTTTTGCACATGCTTTTCTGTGGTTGGCATTTGTGGTGTGTTGTAAAGCTTCAGTCAGCTTGTCTGATAACACTGCAGGTCACTGCTTGTTTCTGTGTGCAGCTAGGTAGCTTTCTCCAAATGCTTTGTGTGGTCATCTTGATATTTCAGTAGTTTTTATCTTCTATTTGGCCAAAGATCACCGTGCCAAGGGGGCTGCAAAAGGCCAACATTAGAGTCCTACATATTCAGAAAAACCTCTGTGAAGTCTCCAAAACTGTGAAGATCTAGCATTTTATTTTTGCTGTGTATGCCTTTCTTCCTGTAGCCTTTTCTGATGTAAGAGATACCTGGGTATATTAGTCAGACCAGGACCATAGGAAGCCTACAGTAAACTTTTAAATTGGGTGTTGGCACCTTATCTTCCAGGGAGAGTGCACAGAAATGCTTCCTCAGATCTGCTTTCAGATTTTGCATGCTCTTCATATCCGTGAACAACAACATGAATAACAGTCTCTCATTGGAAGATACCAGACGAATATTGGGAATCTCAGGGAATAAAAAAAAGGAATGTAACAAGTGGAATTGAAGAAAATTATGATCTTGGGGGTGTGCATGACGCTCAAAGGTTGTGCCACGAAGGCATCATGTGTCAGAAAGAGAAGGTTCATGTTTGCAATGCGGTGGAACAGCAGAGCAGAGCTCTGCACCTGGAGCCTTTCTTTTGGCTCCCTCTGGCTTTTGAGAAGCGCCCAGACACTGTCTCTGCCTTGGCATTTCTTGCAATTCTTTTGAGACTCTACCTTTGTCAGGTCTTTTGCAGAAGCAGAGCTTTTGTTCCTGGTTCATTAGTGGTCTGCCTGTATCTTTAAACAGCCCCTTGCAGGGTTGTGGCTGACTTTTAGACTTTCTAGCTTGCAGCTTAGCTAGCTGGGAGCCCTTGGTGAGCTCACCCTGTAGGATAGCTACAGGGTAATGCAGAGGGTTTCTGGATGCTCTGTGCTCTTTGGTTTAACAACTTGAGAAAAGCGTACAGTTAAACCATTAGCAATTCATTCTTGCTCTAGGTTTCCTCCTGGTAATGGGGAGGTTTGTCCTGTTTTTTAGATAGGCCTGACTTTCCCTCATCTCCCATGATTGCTGCTGCCACCATTTTTCCATTTGAGAAGGTGTTTCCAGAGATAATCTCTTAAACTTCCTGAGTGCAACACTGTGACATTCTTAATTTGTACATGTTATTTTCTGCCATTTGTCTAGCTTTGGAAATTTCCATTTCCCAAATCCCTTTAGGAGAGATAGGAAAAAACTTCACTTTGTGAGGATTATGAGGCACAGGTGGTGGATTTGTGTTTCAGATCTCCGTAACCATATTTAGCATTTCTGACTTTACTAAAATCTCCTTGTAGGTAAGGATTGGAATTTGCTAACCGTGGATCTATTTTAGCATTGTATAAAAGTTTTTCTCTTGTAGTGATCCTCTACAAGAGGATCAGAAAACAAGAAGTCACAAAACGTAACACTGCTATAGTGTTAAGAAACTGGTTCAGAGAGCAGGAAAGTTTTTTTTCTTAGTTAAATGCTTCTTAAAAAAAAAAATGGAATGAATCTGTGTAAAAGTACGGGTAGAAGAGGGAGATTTTAGGGTGAGGTTGTTAACCTACTGAAGGTTTTTCAAATCCCCCTAGGAGACAGTCATAGGAAGCCAAATCAAGCTGGTTCCATGTTCATAGAGCTGCCTGCTCTGTTCTATGTTGGGTTGGGTTTTTTTAAATCAAATTATTGTTGCCTTTGCTAAACTTCTGTTGCGTTGCTAGCTTTACTGTGTATGTTCCAGTTGCCAAAATACTAGAAACCACAAAGGGCACCAGTGTAACAAACAAGAACAAATAAGGACAATCTGAAACGCTGTTATTTGCAGATAGTTGACTTAACATCTGAAATAAAAAATGTTTCTATTTTTAGTATTTATTTTAGTTACAGCTGTCCTACACCCCTATGAACTTCTTTTCTCCCACTGGAATATCAGTAAATACAAGAGGACTACTGCTCACTAGCAGCTACTTAAGAGTTGTAAGCAGTAAAATGGAGCAAAAGTTAATAATTCAGGTTTGAGAATGAGGTTTTAATGTAAAAGTAATGATTTTAAGTTCTAAAAATTAGACCCGTTTTCAATGTATGTTTCTCATGGAAAAAAAAAAAGTCATCTTCTGATGAAAAAGTTCAACTTTCTGATTTTTCATCTTTTCCCATTTCTGATTCCCACTTAACATAATGGAATAATCACCAAGATGCTTATATAACTGTAGTTATTGTAAATTATAAGGCTTGGGCATTGAAATCTATGATTATAAAAGCAATTTAGCCTCCTAGATGTCCTTCAAACTCCTCCTGGTCGTGTATAAGTGCTAGCAGTATGTGATTACATTTAGTTTAAATTTCAGCCCTCTGTTTATAAGTTACTGAATTTCTGTGGTCCAGCCTCCTCTTTGAAAACTTGAAGATGACTTATTTGAACTCTGCGTGTGCGTGATTCTTGTTACAGAATTGCTCCGATTTTCTTTAGAGACCCATCACTTCTGGCAAACACTTTTTATATTCCCTTGTGCCACTGCTTTAGGACAGATTTCCCTGTGGTAAAATGGTTTCCTTTATTACTTGTTTGTTTATGTTAGTAGTGGTTTCCTTCTTAAGGCTAATTATTGTTTCAAAGAAATTGCAATTTCCTGTTCTGGTGTAGCTTGTTTTCTTTAGATTTGTTCCACGGCTGTCATGATGTCTGTAAAATATTGTTTGGGAATTCTTTGTGTTTCGAAGGTGCTATGCTCCAAGGGGTGATTCTTATTCTTATGTATTTTTCCCTCTCTCTCTTCTCTCAATTTTAGGTTAGAACAACTTTTGCAGTGATTTTTTGCTTTTGAAGAGTTTCTTCTTTGGTAAAGCATTAATCTCTTTTTACTTAATAAATGGTATTGTTTTTCTCTGTGTTCAGGGGAGGAGGGTGGAAACCTTGGCCCAGGCTAGTGCTGTGCCCTCTTAAATACTCTGATATGGTTGTTGGAAGATAATTTGAAGATTTCCAGTAGGTGTTTGGGGTTTTCTTCTTAATAATTTTCTATATGTAAGGTGACCAAATTCACAAGCAAGTTATTAACTGTCAGCTACAGTTGCTTGCAGAAGTTTGAAATAGGTTTTCCTTTAATGAAGCAGAGTACACTGCTTCAGATTTCCTGTGGAATATCTGCATGTTTAAAGGCCCTGTCCAAGTATATACTGAAGCTTATCTAGTAGTAAGTTCTTTATCTATCTATCTATACCCAAGAAGAATTTAAAGCTAGATAGCAAAAGTATGTAAGTTAAACACATATTGCAAGTTAAATGATGATTCAACAGAGTAATTAACGCAAGTTGCAATGCCAGGATTCCAGAGTTGTTTGATTTTTTTTAAAGAAAGCAAAGTCTGATATGTCTTTACTATCTAATAATGGTGTGGGGGCTGTACTGTACCGTAGTTTTCCCTCCACAGCCCTTATTCACTGTAGATTTCGAAGCTTCCTGTTAAAAGGCTGCAATCCCAAGGAAAAAGATCTTTCATTTATCAGGCCTAGAGACAACTTCTGATTATGAGAGAATTGGTATATTGTGGAGAGTAATGCGACTATAAATACGACTTCCTGTGCAGTAGACATGTTTGCCAGTTGCTGGGGGCTTGAAAAAGGAGATCTTGTCTGGTTACAATTCACAATCAACCTAAGGAAAGGAGTTGAGAACAGCAGTCCGTTTCTTTTATCAGGGACACTCTTGGTTCATAGTTTTGCAGTTCTGCTTTTTTGTTCGTTTTCCTATATGTATACAGTTTTAATTAATCAGTGAGAGGCCTGGGTATGAGGTAATCCTGGAAATCAACAATTTGAATCCCGTGATTCTTAATAGAGAATTAATGGAAACAGTTATTGCTATCTCCTCAGTCAAAGAAGTATGTCGTTTGGACAGTATCTAAAGGCAGGCTCTGGGCTGCTGTATGCACAGTATTTCTCTGGGTTTTGTCTGGTTTTAGAAGACCAAAACTAAATCAAGATATAGTGTAGTTCATACTGGGAAGTAATCCTGATCTTTAAAATTCGCTGGCATCTGTATTGTCACAACTTAGCCAGAAGGACCCTCTGTAGCCATCTAATCAGATCCTTTGTGTAATAAAAGGCAAAAATCTCTTGCTTATTATTAAAACAGATTTTACGTGGGTTTCAGCCTCTAATAAAGTCAGTGCAGTTTGTGTGATTTTTAATTTTCTGAAGTCTTAATTTATGCTTCTTCCTTGCCATTCCGTCTGAAAGGCAATTAGTCGTGTTCTCAAATGAACTCTGGAGTTCGAGATGCTTTACTCCAAGAGACAGAGCTTGTAGTTTCCCAGAAGTGGGTGCATGGTGTTCATCATCACCTTGACAGCTCTCCCACAACTGGTTTGCAGGTGGCAGAGAGGAAGTTGTGGGAAGCAGTGTGACAGGAGGGGAGGGTAGGTGAGGAGTAAGGAAAAGGAACGAAAAAGCTGACATCAGTGAGTCCCTGCTTCAGAGAGGTAAAAAAAACATTGACCTAGGGTTTAAAGGGTGCAGGATTCCTCCAGTTGTTCTCTACAGGCGGGCCTTCACCATGGTCTCATTTTCAGGGTAACCAGACTTTGAAGAGGTTTGAGCCCTTAGGTAGTAGCTCTCAGATGATGGGAGAAATCTGGGAGAAGGAAAGGGGGAAGCACACATGTTCCATCTCCTGCGCATGGTGTCACTCATGCATTCTTTCTCTGATGCACTGTTGTCCTTTCCTGGCAATTTCTTTAGTTGGTTAAAGACGTGTCACATCTGAGATTTTGAGGCTGAGCAAAGCTGTAATTACTAGTCAAAAGCATTGCATTAGTTTCCCTCTGCCAGCTACCCTCCTCCATATGTTTTTCCAGCTTCTGTCCAAACTGCCATGCAGTACTGTGTACTCCGCAAAGGACCAGAAACGGGGGTATTATGGCACCTGCTCTGTGCCACAACAGTACTAGGCAGGGAATGTGGCATCAGTGTGTAGTGTGTACATATACTGCACACATAGCAGTATGAGCCTGGGCTGTATGGATGGCCTAGCTATAGTGCAATTCTCTTTTTTATTTTCTTTTCCTGAATATACAGTAGTTTTGGGCAGGGAGGAAAGAATAATCCACTCTGAAAAAGCTGTAGATTTCAATTCTCTGAGATTGGTTTTTGCCCTGGTTTTATAGAGTCACTGTGTCATTCATTCAAGAAAGTAGTTTATAGTCCTACATCTTGAGTAGGGGTAGAAACACCACTTTCTTTCATCTGAATTCTGTCCTGTAACTTTAAAAAGCAAACAGTTTATCTCTTCTGAAGGTTTTCATTATCACAAAGCTCATAATCTGGGGAAAAAAAATTGGAGTCCAAATTATTTATTTAAAAATATAAATTTTACTGTAGATATTCTGGTTTTGGTCTTTGTTTAACCTGTCTTTGATTTTCATATCCTTTCCTGAGTTTTCCTCTTGCAAAAAAAAAGCAAAATGAGTTAAATATAGATGTAGATTACATCACTTGGTCTGTAGTACTTATATTTTCTACAAGGATACCAGTTTACTGCCAAAATGTGACTCAAAAGATCAATAGCAAACAATCTGTACAAGTTTACACAAGAGAACTGAAGTATTTCATTCCGTAAGCATTGTGCTTTGAAAGCACGTGTTGCAAAAATAGATACTTCTTTGGGAAGGCTGCTTTCTTAATTTTCACTGTTGCTTTCCAAACTATGTCCAGATAGTAACGGGGTTTTTTTCCTGAGAAATCTGTTGCTGCACACTGAGAGTGTAAGGGAATTGGAATGGCTATGCCTCCAAATGCTTGCACTTAAGTGAGGTCAGTCATCATAGTTCTGTCCACAAAGTCTTAAAAACAAAAATTAAAAAATCTTAATCAACAAGTTTAGTGCATTTTTATTGTAAGGAAGAATTCAAATGGAGGTCTGAAAGGTGCATTCCTGTTTAAGGTTATGCTGATCATGGTGGCTGTGGTTGAGGGAGGTGCATTTGCCATGTCTTTATAAAAATTGTTATGCAGTGCATATAATATTTAATGTGTTTCGATTCCTTTAAAGCCCTCTGCATTATTTTATCTAAATTCTGTGTATTAAGAGGTGAATGATAGTTTTTCCATGTTTGTGCTTGGTTAACATTCCATAGAAGAAAATTATTTGAACAACATGATACTGTACTAATAGACATATCTCTCTTTTTTGTATAGTCCTTTTTTGTTGACAGTGTCAAACATTTTGCTCCTCAGTCATGGTCTTTACAGTTTTTCTCATCCTTCATATGTTGGTCCATTTACCAAGTCAAATGTCAAAAGGGAAAAGGAACAAGAGCTGCCCACTCTCCCCTCTATTTTAATCTGAGATTAAAAAATTACATACAAATCTCTGAAGGTTTAGAAGGAAAAACATACAGTTTAGGAATGAATTCTATCCATTCTTTTCAGCTCATACTTTTTATTAAACTCTTTGGCTCTTGATTTAACATTATCTACCCAGTAACTGATAGTCAAAGTCTCCACGTCATTTTCAACAATTCCAGAGGCGTCCTGACCATCTACAGATAGTAATGTTTGATAGCACTGGGTTTTTTTAGGCTGTAAGTGTTTGAGCATGTCATAACTACTAGATTTGAGGAAAAGCACACATTGTGGAAAAACAACTGAGGAAAGTAGAAGTTGAAAAATCAAAAATCAGAATAGGTAGGAGAGAAGGGTTGCTCAGGTAGTCAGGGCTTTCAGCTCTGGGTTTATTGCTGAGTGTTCCTTCAATTTGGCACTCATCTGTTGAGATTGTGAGAACAACCTTCACTGTTCTTAGCAGTTTACCCACCACAAAAGTTTGTTCTCCTTTTACAGAGGACTTGTCAAAATGCTATGACAACTAGGCTGGTTTTAGACAAACAGACCCTGGCTCTAAAAAGACAGTAAGTCTGCAAGTCAAACGTGGAGGGCAGCCATTGGCACTGGAAGAAGTAAAGAAACCACAGATTATTTTCTCATTGGATGAAGAGCTTAAAGCAATGTAAAGTTAATTGAAGAATTCCTTGAAAGTGAAGTCAGCCTAAAATAAAAGCTTAGGGGTCTATAATTTACTAAATGTGAAAGCTTTGTAAGCAGTAGTGAACATAAAAGTTTGAAAAGAACATATTTTAGTAAACATATCTGGCTTGTGTTATGGACTGTCCTGTTTTAATTATTTGTCCAAATAATGTAGATTTGCAGTAGGATCTCTAATTAGGCACGGCTTGATTTATTGAGCTGGCCCCATATAAACCATGATGTCATGCTGTACTGCTCAAAATTACAGCTCTGCTCTTGCAGTTTCAAGACGATTATTTTTAACTTTGGAATGTTTCAGTTTTGCGCATCTTGGCTTTTGGCTTTGTGAACTTAAGATGTTCTCTGCTTCCCTCCTCCTCCCTCCCCCAGATCAAAGCAATTTGCTGTAATGTAACCAGAACAAAAACCACTGAAATGAACTTCTGAACACTCTTGGCTTTAAGCGTTGTTGGTAAATAAGAAGAAAGGCAAGAATATTTATGGTTGCTGTCTGGGGCGGCGGGTGGGGTAGCTGAGAATTGGTAGGTATTGAACTATGTTTTGCCAGGTGTCCAGATGCTGATGCCATTCCGGAGCAGGAATGCTTCATTTATGTCTCTAAAAGGTCTTAATTTCCTTTTGATGCTGTAATTGAAGAAAAAGAAAAAAGAAAAAGGGTGGGGAGAGGGGAGAAGGATCTGCACTGCCTGTTACTACAGGTAATAATTATTTACCAGGAACAGGAACTTGCAGGCACATGAGTTTTTACTCATATGTGTTGCATTTTCTGCTCATTTCCCATTTGAATAGGAAAATTTGCCTTTAAACCCAGGTCTGTTCCAAATGCAAAGGGAAGGCTTTTCACAGGAGGGTTTCAGCATGTCTGTACAGAGGAGGTCTCACTTCTGCAGAAGTGAGGAGCAGCAACCCTTCCTGCCAGCATCTCTGATCTGGACTTGTGGGCAAAGGGACAAATTCACAGCAGGGTGTGTGGAGGAAGGGAGGACTGGAACTTAGGTCAGAGTATAGTCTCTCCTGCCAACTTCTTCTAACATGTTAAGAAGAGACCAGGCATTTCAGGGCAGAGGAAGTCTTTCTGTGGAGGTGTCAAGACTACTTTAGTGTAGGACAGATCCTGACAGCAAACTGAGAAGGGAACAAGAGTAAAGGAGTGGAGGTGTCACACATATACTGGAGGTGCTTTATTACCCTTAGATGTTAGAAGGTGGAAATTGTGTTTAGGAGGCAGTAGTTATGGCTGAGAAAGGCAGACTCCATTTTCTAACAGAGCAATAAGGAGAATTTCTGGGTGGGAGGGGAAGGTGAAAATATCTTCTTGCAGATTTTGGAGGGAAGACTCAGTGAGCTGCCCTTGGTTAATGACTGCAGTGTTTCAGGCTCATGTAGGTTGAGAACAATGTGCATTGAGTCATTGCAAAGCTATACTTCTCATGAGGAGCCTTGATTACATAGCAGTTGACTCAGTTTCTGTGCTATAAATTGATTACAGCTTAAAAGACTCATAAAAAGCCTGCGATTTCTTAGGGTTTTTTATAAGGGTATTCTCAAATGAGTATTACATTTTTAATATAGTCAGTTGTTGACTAACATATTGGTTTTAGATGTCCAACTGCTTTTAGTCGTCCTATAACTAGCTTCAGTTTAGCTAATGAAGGTTGGAGAGAATGCTTCTTGAGGGAGGAAGGAGTTCATACTCTCTCTGTGCTTCAGTGCCAGTGAATGTAAAGGGATGGAAAGTATGGGTGAGTTTGCTAACAAATGGTATGTGTTGTGGAAAGATTTGATGTCTGAGTACAGTTAAAAAAAAAAAATGAACTCAGTATATCTAAAAATACTAATTTGCTTCTTTTGATCTGGCAAGATTGCCAACTGAAAACAAATTTAGCCATTTAGAATAAGATGAAAACTTTGATCCTTTGAGTATTCAAGTCTCCCATTTGCAGTCAGTAACAGGGGGCCTGTGATGTCTTGATCGTAACATAATACCAATAGAAATGTAATAAAGGTTAACATTCAGTGAGTTTCCATCTCCTTTTGATTGTAACCCTCTGAGCATCTTTTCACAGTGGCTGACATCTCTTGAGAACAGCCAGCTTTTGGTGATGAGCAGACCACCTGTCTTGTTTTGATGAAATGAAAATAAGTGGTAGATTTCACATAATTCTGTGATGAGATGCTCATGTTTTGGCTTGCATTAACAACACATATATGTCTTCTTTTATAAGTGACAAAATCTAAATATAATCCCTTTTCCGGGATGGCAATTAACAGATAGTTGAAATGGATCTTGCTGTTAGATTTGAGAGGAGTGACCATCATCCACTGGATGTGTGTTTCTGGGCATATGCATGCACAGGCATTGGTTTTGTCCTTGTTTTCTTTAATGGATCTGGCAATATACTTGGTACTGAAACAGAAACAGGCAGACCTCGAGGAACTTATGACTAACAGCAGTTGGATTCTTTTCTGTGTAATAAATGACTGATGAAGGTTTAATTTTTCTGATTATTACTTTTAATTTTTTTTTTTTTTTTTGGCAGTTCTTTTCCTGACATTTACTTGCTGAAACTTGGAGCTTGGAGGAACAGCTTGCCTCTGAGAGTCATAACAGCTTCTCCGTCACTTTGTCTTGTCATTAAAACTGGATGTTCACCCACAAGCTGTCTCACATCTCTGAAGTTATAGGTTTGAAACTACTCAGTGAGGGTATTTAGTCTGCAGTGTACGATGAATTGATCCTAATGGCCAGACAAGATAAGAGGGTGATGATGACTGTCATGAGAAACTAAACAGGGAGGTGGGACAAGAACGTGCCTGCTGTGATACTTCTGGAATTGTCAGGAGGTCACCAGGTGGAAAGTAATGCCACTTTCCAGTTATGGTACTTCCAGTAGCTTCCTTTTCCTTTTGCTCTACAAATGTAAAGCTGTTTAGTGTCACATAAAAAAAACCGGTCTCTTCAGTAACACGTGCCTGAATTTATTTTCTTGATACTAATGCCAAAAACCAACTGGGATCACAGTGTACAAAAGTACTCAAACATGGAGATAGAGGTGATCAAATCTGGTGCACAGGGAATCTCATGAATGCGAAGTCGTGTGAATGACATGAAGACACAGGGAGGAATACATCCGGCAGCCACATAATTTGAACAAGTCCTTTGGCATTGATTAATGACGTGGTGGTCACATACAAGAACTTATCACACATCTCTTGTGATATTCTTCTACCCCTTTATTTCCCCTTTCTCAGCTGCAGTTGTTCTCTGTCCTGTTTCAGTTGAAATGAGCAGGCTCAACCAAAAAAAGCTGAAGGAGGTCATCTCTGCTACCCTCTCTTGGGTGGAAACAATCAGGGAGTGATCATGCAAACAGTTCAGGTAGCTTGAGGAGTGTTGACGTGCCCTGTGGCAGTGGGTGGGAAAGGAGGAGAGGTGACTCCTAGCAGAGGATGCATGCTCATGACCAGTGATGGTGTCCGCTCTGCATCTGGAGGTTGCAAAGGCAGGTACACACAGTCATCTGACTGCTGTATCTTGCTGTATGTGTATCTTGCTAACTTGAGCACGGTAAGCAGAGAAGCCATGATGCCACAGGTCAGGCTGCAGGCTGTATGGAAGTTTAACACTGTAAGTGGCTGCACACTTAAGGACAGACTACTGCATTTGTTGGCAGAGGTTGAAAGTAGCACAGCTTTGGGTTTGGTATTTTGCAAGACCACTTCTGACTGGCATAGTGGAAAGTGTGCTTTTCCTTAAATGGAGCTATAGTTTTTCCTTAGTAAAATTTTGGCTCATTATTGGTTACATCTGGAATTCAGGAGGCAATGCTAAGATGATTCACATTCATTAATTAAACCTCTAGCACTGTCCTTGGAGGCAAGTTTAGAGAGGAGAAAATGGAGATGAGTAGTCTAAAGGTGCAGAGGGAATCTGCTTCAGAGCTGAAATTAAAATTTGGCTCCCGGCATCGTGCCTCTGGAAATTCCTAAACTACTCAAGTTTCATGTCAACACTGTCCAATTACAGCAGTGTAATTTAGAGTGGTTTACAAATCTGTATCTACAGCGGATAAGATTTGCATAAACCACATCCATTAACAATAGAACTGCTATTAAATAATTAAGTAATAAAAAGATCACACCATCAGTAGCATGATTAAATTGTCTAAGAAAGGCTGTCACTTCTTTACATCTGGCTTCTCCTGAGCATTGAGGAGCACGTGCATTGGGTTGGACCAGCCTTCGTCTAGATCTGTATCTCATCTCTAGTTGTAGCTGTTAGACACAGAAAGATTACAGGAACAAGGCTTCCCTCCTCTTCCCCCCTCCGCCCCATCTTGCTGGTTTCAGCAATTCTGCGCAAATTCTATGCTGAAATCTATTTTCAATTATCTATTTTGAATTTTGGAAATTACGGATCGTCGTGGCAACATATCCATAGTAATCTGTCTTTTCTGATGAACAGTATGACTAAGCACACCCAAGCCTCACACACATTTTATAATCTCCATCTGCTAATGCAGTGTTAGGATATATACTTGCATTTGAGAAGTTTCTTTTACAGCAGGGTAAGTTAATCTGTCTACCATAGCCTAGAAGACTCCAGAAATGTGATGAGTGCAATTAGTGTGTTTTTTCTTTTATTCGTTTTATAGAAGAATTAGTGGTTATGAAAACTACCAAATGATCCTTTCCTGTAGGGATTTGAAGGGAGGTAAGGAAGTCTCTTATAAAATGCGGAAGACGCCACTGTGCTGCTTGTTTTCTTCCCAGGGCTCTGTAGCTGCCTCCATGCCATGGGTAGGCCTGTCATTTACGTTAGCATCATGACATGCTTGCAGTGAATGGCTTTCGTGTTGATCACAGGCCATCTGATCTGCTTAGTGATCTTTGAGAAAAGTCTTTTAGGGCTTTATTTGTAGTTCTTCTGTGAGCATTGTTCTTTAAGAACATCATCATCATAAAATGGCTTTATTAAATATGACAAAAGTGGGTAACTAAAAAAATTTTTTATAAGATTTTAAAAGAAAAATTGGGAATTTTTTAGTAGTTATACTTTATTACGTAAGGCTGCTTTTAAATGTTGATGGAACAAGGGAAATCTGAAGAACAAATTTCCCCTGGTTTTCATTGCGGGGCACATGGGTCAAACACCCAGCACATTGTTCTCGGAAGAAACAGTTTCATTTTTCCTAACGTGGACATGCAGTACTAAAGCTTGCTGGTTTGTGACTGAGCAGTACTAAAATGCTGTTTATTGTCAGTTTTTTCACATCTGAATCATGTTATTTAATCCAGATTTTCTTTGAAACCACTGCCAGGCATGCAATATGGGTGAGTGCTTGGAGAAGTCAATGGGTGTTAGGCACTCTGGTGCTTTTAATTGTTCAGAGTAATCATGAATTTCACACGTGGACAGCAAGCACTTATTTCCATTCTCTGTCTATTTAGATTTACAGGTTGAATGAAAGCTGATTTTATTATTCTTTTAAATTAAAATATGGGAAATATGGTAGCCTTTTGCTTTGCTTATGCTATACATTTGGAAACAATGTGTGTTGAGTTGGTTTTATGCAGCGCCTCTGTAATCAGTGAAAGTATTTCTTCCTTTGTTTTGTCTGATACTTTCATGAGAAGGTAGGTGGAAGAGGAGCTTAAAGAAGGAAAATGAAGTGTCTATACCCTTCTTTTATACTTCATAATCCCATTTTATTAGTTTTTATTGGCTTGTTTGCTTGGTTTAAAGTGTAAGAATCAAAAGGAAAAGTGAACCTGTAAAAATATAAATAAATCTCAGGTTGTTCCATTACTAGCCTCCTGAAAACCAGAGTACCCCTATTCTACATAGATGTTAAAGTCAAAATTGTGACTTGCATATTTGCCTCTTATTTCCTGCACAGTAACTAATCATATTGTCATTTTTTTCCCACCGTATGTTTGTCTTAGCTAGCATTGTTCATGGCCATAATTAATTGCTGGCAGTAACACTGGCCAGTGTATACCATAAAACAGGATTTGTTTTTCTCAGTGAATTCTCATGCACTTACAGCTTGAGCCTCTATCTGCATTTAAGTTCTTATTGTTCCTACTGCTGAGTCTTCACACTTGGCACAGATAAGATACGTTGCAAGAAGAAGCTAATGCAAACTTGCCACTGTCATCTCCATGGGGAGCAGTCATTTGGATGGAACAAGCAAGCATTTTGCTAGGAAACAGTGGCATTTGGTTTCTTTGTGCCTTCATCCAAATCTTACCAACCAGCCCAAGCAGGAGGAAAAAAAAAAATTGCTAGGTTCCTTATTTCTTGGGTGCAAATCGAAGGCAGGGGCTTCTCATTCTGTCTGTCAAATCAAGAGTTTGTGTGTGCTTCATTGCATCCTGACCTGACAGGTTGTTTTTACGTTCTGCATCTTGCCCTTTTATGAAAAGTGCTTCTTTTCCTTTTATCCCTTACTTTACAAAGTTGACTGAATCCTGAAGAAGGGCTTTGGTAGCTGGAAATTTGACTTTTAACTATAGGAACTAAGCCTAGCAATAGATAACTGCCTCTTTGCAAGAACCTTCTTGTGCCTGCAGTTTGCCGAGTATTTCAACAGCTTTCATATGATCCTGTATGTATGAACTTCTGGTTTATTTTTCTTATTTCTAGACCTAGTCTTTATCAGCTATAAGTAATGAAAAAATCAAAGAGCTGTACCCAAGAAACAGGAGTTTCATTTCTGTTTGGAACACGTGCCTAGTCATGACTGCAAAGGTTCTTCTTTTTCCTGTTCTTTTTGTTTTGGTTTTTCTTTTTTTTTAATCATGGCTAGAACATAGCATATGCTGTAATACTTTCCATTTGCAGAGCCCTCTGTTTGATGATTGCAAGCTGTTCTGTAAACATTTTTTGGTCTGACTGTCATTTTTCAGAGTCTGGAGCCTTCTCCATTTTTGGTGGGAATGTGGCTAAGTGATCTGCTCAGGGTCACCCACTGTATCAGCTGGAGCATGATGGTAACATGGATCTGCACATTTTTTGCTTTTTTGACTTCTTGGTTGTATTTTTCTCTGCATTACATAGAAAAGTATAGCACAACATACCTAGAGAATAACTAAAAAAATACTTTGAGCTGAAAGTAAAAAGTCTGAAGAATATCTTGAGAGAGTTTGGAACAATTAATTATTGATTCCTTCCACATTTTAAAAATAATGATCATTGTGACTAATAGATGAACTGGACTACACTAGCAGTCTTACAAAGATATCTCCTTTTGGACATTTTTAGATCATACAAAGATACTATATATTGTTTATATTTCAGCATAGGATAATTTTTTGAAGTCCAAAATTGGAAATGGTCGGTCAAGAAGTTTTGGTATGTTTGGCCTTTTTTTCTGATGGGTTTAAATGCAATACGTTTACTGTTGCCAAGTGTAATCAAATTGTACATACAACGATAGTGATAAGCAGAGGGGATTTTCAGTAACTGAACAGCCGAAGATCATTTCAGTACCAGGTATATAAGGAAGGCCTCATGGAAGGATTTTAGTCTTGCTAATGAAAAGGTGCATTTAATAATAATGGGTTTTCTTCCCCTTTCCCTCTTTAATTCTGGTAATTTGTGTGGACATTATTTCTGTTGCTATTTCAGTCTTTGTGTTTTTGAAAAATATTTTCACTTCTAATACTTTTGGATAAATGGTTGTATTTACTATATATGAAATAACTTGAGAATTTCAGGTTATTCAGTCATGCAATTACATGTGTTTTCACATTACTTCTTCTGAGTAGCATATCTCCTTAAAAAGAGATTCTTCTGGGTGTTGAGAGTGTTTTACAAAGATGAGCTAAATGAAACATTAGTTTAGAAGCAATTTCTTGCATGAGAGGAGGTAACAGTTTTCAGACAACAGTTGTTAAGAAAATAGGGTCTGGGTTTTGTTTGGTTTGTGGGCTTGGAGTTTTTTTTTCCCCAAGCTGTAGGCATTTGAAGATGATTTCTCAAAACAGATAAAACTTGCATTTGGAATGTGCGTGATGGGTGTGCTTCATTGAGCAGTGGGCATCTACCATTGTTTCTCCTTAGTGCAAGTTGTAAGCTGTCCACATTTGAAGTCAAGATGCAGTCTGACAGCTCGCCTCTTCCGCATTTATTTTTCTTTCTTGATAATACTGATAGTATCTTAATAGTGACACACTCCTCTTCCCTGCATTGCCCAAACCTTTCTCCTTGTCAGTGTCAGGCCATCTTCTGGCCAGGTCCCAGTCAGGATCCCAGGCTGTGTGTTTCCCTTTCTTCCCAGAGAAAGAGCTATCATTCTTCTCCAACCAGTCCATGAACCTCTACTGTTTGTGGCTTTGATGTGAAAGAGGGTCTGTGAGGATGAAAATGACGCCAACATAAATTTATTTTACAGAAATTAAAGTGCTTTCTGACATGTTTCTGCTGCCATGTTTCTGCTGTTGGCTTCTGATCGTTTCAGCTGTCATGTTTTCATGGATTGTTACCCAAGTTAAATCACGTACACTTACATGTAACATAATCATATCACTGGGAAGAGGAATGCATTTCTCTCTCTCTCTGCTTCCCTGTGTCCAAACCATTCTTATTTTCAGTGTCAGGATCCTCTGGCCCAGCCACTTTTCTCCTTTTCCATGTAATTACAGACCTCAGGTATTTTAGCAATTGTGTTGATAGTAGGGTATCCCCCTAGATATGCAACATTATTTATGAGGCAAATGGAAGTGTCTAAAATGTTGCCTCACACAATCAATTAAAAAATACTACTAGTGTGTAAAAATGAAGCTGTTCTGATATTTGCTGAATTTTCCCCTGACAAAAGAAAGCTTTTGGCCATTTCTCTCCTGCATCCACTAATGGCTGTATGTAACGGAGCCTGTACTACTTGTATTAAAATCCTCTGTATTTCACCCTATGTTACAGGCATATTATTTTACTAATATACAGCTATCTCAGCTCTTTGCTGAGGCTGGAAAGGTAAATTAAAAATAAACCAACAAAACCCCAACAGATTGACTGTCTGTCTGTCTTCCTTCTCCTCCCCCAATGTCTTTTTAGGGGAACTGAACTTCGTTAAGGAGTTGGGAATGTGATTACACACTGATTTATTTTTTTTTTTCTCAGTAGCATCTTATCACAAGTATTTGTCAGTCATCCCACCAGTACAAGGCACATTAACTTATTCTGTCATTGCGACAGACAGTCCTATGAGGTTGAAAGCAGCTGCAAGGCAGGCTGGGGTGCCACCACCGTAGTTGCATGTCCCAGCCCATGTAGTCAGAGCTGCTTTACTGTTGGGTGCACAGTTTCCATTCAGAGTGCTATCTTGATGGGGAAGAGCAGTGACTGTCTCAAAAGTTTCAAACTTGCTGCATTCTTCTTGGGTTAAATTGGCCATTTAAGTTGGTCAGTGTGTAATGAAGCTTGTGAAGGGACTGCTGTGGGCTGCCCTGTGGCTAGAGCAGCAGTAGAGCTCATTGCAAATACTGTCTCCTTTGGTTGGCCTGAATGAAAGCTGGTTGGTCATGCAAGCTAAACATGGATGGGATAGAGTAGGATGCCCTCTGGCATGACTGCGAAGAATTGCCAGAGAGATAATGGTGTTCTCATTTGAGAAATCTCCTTCAGAGTTTTTCCAAGAATAATTTGAAGCTTATGTTGTCATGTCCCTTGGCTATCCCACTTAGTGTTCGGAAGATATGCAGGAATGTCAATTAATTTTAAATAGTCTTAGCCTTTGTGAGTTATGAATGCGCCACATCTTAGATGTAGCTTACCATGATGATTGTTGGTGGCTGATTGTAATTGCTGGTTAGAGGCTCCAGCAGGTGCTAGCAGTATGTCTGTTTCTGAGTGCTGTGGGGTTTTCCTGCCGGCTGAATGCAGGCTGAGTGGATCAAGGAGTTCCTCTTATATTTGTTAAATGGTGTTTTACATAAATCAAACCAGTGCACAAATGTGTTCAGTTTTGATTTTTGCTGTAAAGATCTATCTAATTTTTTTTTTCATGGAACAAAGGCAGAGCAAAATTCCGAGCTTTTCGTCATGTGTTTTGAACTTAGCATGTCTGAGAAATTTGGGCTACTGTGTACTTTCACATGGCTCCCAAATGGAGGAAGATACGGAGCTGAAAAGTCCCTCGTCTTGCTGGCTACAATCCGAGAAGTGTTACGCAACCCCATGCGATAGTTCTGTCTCATGGATGAATTTTTTGGTGCTTTTGGTTTCTTTCTACTCTCCTTCAGTTTACATTTTCCTGCTCTTTGCTTTCTGACTACTAATTGCAGTATGTTTTTGAAACAGTAATATGGTGAGTTGCTAATTAAAAGGAAAAACTGAAGTTTGATATATGCCAAGTTTCACTTGCCAACAACTTTAGCAATTTCAGGAGGAGAAAGATGGAAGCAACCCCTCCTCCATGAATTATTAATGATAATGAATGCGTTGCTGTGTTATTATGAACATTACCAAATGGCCATGCAGCTAAATATTTACATGAGAGTTTATTTTGTACAGCTTGCTTTCTTTTTAAGCTACAAATTTCTTCATTGGATCCTTTATTCAACTGTTTGGTCTTCCTAAACTCATAGTCTCAGTATCTATGATGTTAAAGAAACCAGAGTGTGAGGTCAAAATTTCCATTACATAGCCAAAGAGGAATTTCAAGGAACAATGCCAAAATCATTAAAAAAAAATAAATTTACAGGAAAGATGACTCATCAATCAACAATTGCAGTTCTAGAAAATAGAATTAGTTGTATATGTTCTGGATACAGAGAGAGACAAAATGCACCCAGCCTGACAGGCGGGGTAAATCAGGGTGATTGTTTGTTTCCAGAGATTTTTACCTTGAACTCTGCTTCTTTTTCACCCTAAAAGGAAGACCCTAAGTATAACACAGCTTCATGTTGCAGGAATCATTGCCTTCTCAGAGCTGCAACTATCAAAGAGATGATGATTTTCTGGCTTGTTCTGACTTGCACAAATTAGCCAAGCAACTGGAGGACAAAGGGACAGTTGCCTCCTGTGCTTAACTTCTCTTGCAGCTCGAAGAAATTTAACATGAAGCCACCTGAGACACAAAATACAGTATTTTATACTTGGTGTAGGTAACAGACTTCTGCTTTAGTGTGCAGTAATATGAATGTGGAAAAGGTGTACTAAAGGACAGTTTCCTTCCTTCTGAAGTACTGCATAAACAGTACACAGGAATGATGTACTTCTGAGAGGGAAGTCTGTTGAGCTATGGCAGCATCTCTTGGGGAGTGGGGCAGGTCTGCTGCTTTGGCATTTTGTGTCATGTTAGGCCTTCAGTGGGGAAGGCGCTTCTCTAGGGCTTCTTGTCTTCTCTCCCCCTTGAGCGGCATGATCTTTTTGCTGCATTAAGCTTACAATGGAAGAATGAGTGCTGGGACTTGAAGGAGATGGCACTGGAGATGAATCTGCTGCACCCAGTGGTTTTTTTTGTAACCCTGTCTGCTTTCTCATCTTAACAGGGCGAAAGGAAGGAAAAGGTATAACCACTCACTGTATTTCTCACAGATGGCAGACCGGATAGTTTGCAGGTCTGGATTTCTCTCCCTGGCACTAGACATAAGGGTTCTGTAAAGCTTTCCTGCTCATGAGACACTTTAGCATACCAACTGAAGGTGTGACTTCTGACTGCATTGCTCTTCAGCCTTAGAATGAATTTAGTCAATATTGTGGCTATGTGTAAGTAGCAAGCACTTCAGTCTATATGTCATTGTACCGTTCAGCCTGTATGTTGTTTTTACAGATTTTCCTTTGCTGTCCTATTCTTTCCTAGAATAATAATGTGGCAACAGTCGAACATGCAGTACATGCATTTTGAACGGGGACATGGACTGCAAACAAACTGCCTGCCATATGCTTTTTTACTGCATTTAAGCTTGATGCTTCTCTGTATTAGGATTCTAAAGATGTTACAGTGTATTTTGAGCCCGCTTCACTTATTGAAGCAGATAATCTTTACAAGTGTGTGCAGGCTTCTTGTTCCTTCTAGAGCCTAAACCTGGCAGAGGCATGGGGACATCCTCTGTCTCTTTATTGGTGGGGAGACTGCTACAGGTAAAGGGTTGCACTTCTCAAACTCAGTAATTTTAAAAATACTTGTGAGAAACAGCTGAGATTCTTCTGAGTAGAGGACCTGTCACTGAACTGTTCCCTAGTTCCCACCACTGATGTCAGATGCATTTAGAGCACAACAGTGTGGGGCTCAGCTGAGGGCAAGTCTGTGCCATGTGCTCATCTTGGAGTCCCTTCTGCAGGACAGAGTTCAGCGCATGTCAGCAAACCGCTCATTTTTGGTTAATGTGAATAGGGGCAACAGTGATGTGGTCAGAGAGTCCTTTTGAGGGTTAAATGGGAGTGCTGAAGAGAGCAGTGCATTCCTTCATCCAGTTCCCTTTTGCTTAGGCTTTGTCCCTTCACAGCTTGGATTTCCGTTTTTTTTTTATGTAAGTGCTAGTGCAAAGACTTGGGTCGTGGGTGACAGATTTGAGTGATGGCCACAATACTTGCAGCTTTCAGAACACAATATGAGGCCCATCTCTTGCCTTAGCCTCACTCTCAAGGGTGATAAGGAAACAAGACCGAAACAGTTTCTCCTAGTCTTTCTTAAGAAGTATTCCCTTTTATCCTTAGAGGTTGGAGAGCCTAGCAACTATCTGTCTGTTTTATTTTCCTTAAGATGCTGTGATACCATGGTGATGAGTTATTAATAAAACTCCAGGCAGATGGAGAGAGCTTTTAACTGAGTAACTTCTTGGTTTGTTTTTTTTCTTTCCATGCATCCGAGAATAACCATATATGAACAAATGTCATGATTTGGCCTGTGGGGCAGAGTAGCTGAGCATTTAGCACAAAAATACAACTTAATCTGCAAATAAATCAGAGCAGTCTTTTTGCTTAAATGTCAAAATACCACCATGTTTATGGTAGGGCAAATAATTGTAAAGCACTGTATGCATTATTTTAAATATATAAACATAATGAATTAAATCTGAGATTTTTTTTCTGATTTGTTGCATTTCTGAACATATTATGAGCTATTAAGTGCAGTAACAGTTTCTCATATTGAAGCACAGTGCTCTGCTTCAATGGCACTGGCTCAAAATTCTCGAAGTCTTTATACTAATGTGCAGTAATCTCTATAACAGTAATCCCCTCTTCTAATATGGAGCTTGACTTAAAAAAATCTGTGAAATGTAGCTTTAAAGCAGCTTTTGGGAATTAGTAATTTGTAAACCCTCCATCAGTCATCCATACCAATAGAAATGTCTTTATAATAACAGAGCGATGGGGTGATCACATTAGGAAAAGCAGTGAAGCCTTGGGGTTTTTTCTTTTTTCTTTGAAAAGTGTGAATGGCATTAATTGCATAACTCAAGCAGCAAGAGATTGGTTACAAACGGTGTAAAACTGTTAAGTTGTCCTTCCCAAATGATGCATACTGACTCTCTTGTCTAATTTTAGTGTACTGCGGTCAGTTTATAGTGTGCTTCAGCTACTGTTAAAGGTTTGGGGTGATAATGTCTTACATGGCAACATTACAAGCTTCCTGAAGTTCTCATTTATCAGCTGCTGATGGAAAAAAAGCAGACATCTCCACAAATGATGAAAGCTGAACAGAAATATGCTTTTTAATATTTCACTTATTAATTTCAGATGATTGTAGTTGCTGAAAGAACAGGGCCTTAAAACTCTCCAAATGCCTTCCTAAAAAGTTTGTTTTCCATTTTGCGGCCTTAGGCGGGAATTGAACCCTGGTCATGAAAATCCCCAAGTAAACAGACAAACCATGACGTGCATTTGTGATGTCTCTAACACCCAGTGACATAGATAATGCTATATCCCATTACACTTTACTTGCATTGTGAGGGGAATTGTCCGAGGCTGATACTTTCTTTGAATAAAGTACAGCCCTGGTTGGAAGTCTGTAGCTAATGTGTTGGGGGTTTCCAGGCACTTATTAGCATGGGGACAGCATCTAGGTCATGTTGGGCTTCTCAGTTCCATTGAAATGTCAAAAGGATTAAATGTGTAATTCATGTAGGAAATTCTGAAAACATTATATATGATACATAACCTTATTTCTCTCCTTTCTTCCTTACCAGTTTGATAATCCATATCCTTTAAATAGAATCTGGTTTACTCCAGAATCTGAAAATTCCCTTATAAATACTATAGGAAGATCAAAGCACACTTTAGAACTGAGAGCAAAATTTACGTGACCTCTTAACTCTGGTATTTGTAAAATACAGGTGATGTGTCAAGAACTGCTGTGACATTTTATTCCATATGGGGATGTAAGTGATTTTGTAAAGCATTCCAGCAGAGTGAAACAATCAATAACCTTTCTGCTGTATGCATGAGGTACCTATTTTTTTTTTCCTGCCAAGAATAATGCTTCCGAGTAGTTTTGGGGTTTTTATGTTGTAGTTTTGGTTGGTTTGGGTTTTGTTGTTGTGGTTTTTTGATTTTTTTGGTTGGTTGTTTTGGAGGGTTTTTTTGTTGGTTGGTTGGATTTTTTCCAAGGTGGGGTTTTTTTTGGTTTTTTTGGTTTTTTTAAGAAATGAACAAAGAAGCAAACCAAGATGTTTTTCCATCTGGAAAATGCAATGTTCTCCAAAGAAGCCTTTTTAGTAGAAAGATATAGGAAAAGAGACATTCTTGAAGCAATGGTCAGGGAAGCTAGGGGAAGAAGCATATTGCATGAAAACATTTTGCTTTCCTTTGAAGCAGTGGTGCTTTAATGCTTTTGAGGTTTCACTAATTCACAGGATAAAATGTTTCTGATTTAATAAACCCATCTCCCTTTGAAGAACCTTTACTGATGAGAAAATTTTTGTCTAGATTTAACCTCAGCTATGGCCTTGCTGCCTTTGGCCCTGGCTGCAGCGTGGTAAAGAAATGGGAATGAGCTATTAAAACATCTAGTTTTCTTATTGCTGTTTCAGGTTGGAGTTTTCCTAGGTGTTGGGCTGGGCTTTGTCCCTGTGCTTGGCCTCCTGTGCAGCTGTGGTCTGGGTTTTGTTGCAGAGAACCACACTGGCATGTTTTTTATCACAGGAAAAGGGAAAACATTTCTCTCATCAGCCAACTAAGTGTACTTGTGGGTTTTAGGAATCTACAAGAAGGCTCTGTTGCTACTGTTGTTTTGGGGGATTTTTTTATTTGTGCAGCACCTAGAGGCTTCATTTCTGAGCCTTGATGCTAAACAAGGTGCTTTGTGCGAACAGCAGAAAAATTATTTCTTCTTTAGAGAGCCTGAATCCATAGCACAGTGCAAAGTTGTGCAGAAATACCTCACCTAGTTTTGAGTGAGCTTACTCGGACACTGGAAATGTGCACTAGCGCTGTACCTTATGGCTGTGGGTTGCATTGGCATAGAGGTGCTTCTGATGCCCCGTTCAGGGATTTACAATGCTCTATTGCGCTGTGTGAATAACCTCAGAGATGACATCAGAGAACAAGAGGTGACAGGAAGATGCAGAGACAGGGTGGAATTTAAAGCAGCAGCAAAATGTAAAACAAGCTTGGATTAGAGATGGGGCAGTGGCATTTCCTATGCATTTAGGCATAGTTATTTTCGTTTCCCTAGAAGTAAATGCCTTTAGAAGGAGTCATAAACCTGGTGAACCAGGGAGTAAAGAATGATTGGAGGTCATACTCAAGAATCATACTCATCATCATCATACTCAAGAATCAAAGGACTGAGCTGTGAACAGAGTGTGGCAGAGGAGTTCTTTCAATCCCATCTTAATGATGTGAATTTGGTGTATAGGTAGAGGCAGACACCCTATGGAAAAACAGTTTGTGATAAGAGTTGGAATACTTTTGCCTACATCTCATTATTTCTCCAGTTTACGAATTGCTTCGCCATATTTGGGATCCTGGACACTTATTGCCTGATAAGGAAAAGTTGTTACTATTTATAATTTGGGGTTTTATTACTCAGGCTGCTGTGATGTCTAACTGCTTCTGTAAGAAGGAATGTAATATGGAATATAATATAAACTATAAAACTAATGAGGGAATTACGATACAGATGGCATAGTGTGTCTACTTTGTAGACTGTATTCTGCACTGTTCACTTTAAATTTCTGTTCAAGGGAACAGAAAAGCATTGACTGTGTAGTAAGATGAGTCTTACTAAAGGTGTCCTCTAGAACAGGCTGTGATGCTAAGGTTTTAGTGCTAGTGCAAATGCACAAATGAACTTTGAAGGTAATCAAGGAAGCAGTGCATTCATAAGTTTGATAGAAACATTAGGCACCTTTCTTACAGGTGTACTTGGAACTGTAGTAGACTGATGTTAATTGTGTGTAGGATGGGGCATGTATGCTTTTGTCTCCTAGCCACCTCTTCTGTTCCATACTGTGGAGTTTGTAAAAGCTGCATGATTCCTTCTCCTAGGCTGCTGATCTTTTTTACAAAGAGCAGAAGCTGTGCTACCTTTATCTTTTATGTTGTACTGGTGGCCAGCAAATTCCAAATTCAAACCTTTCTTTAATTTTCACCAATATGACATAAACGGACATTGCACATAAAAGAGGGAGCCATTGCATATGGCTCCTGGTACAAAGAGTATTACAGTAACAGAAATGCCCTGATCATAAATTTACGTGAATGGTAACCATGTGTCTCTGAATGCCTCCTGTTTCTCATTCGAGTTAAATGTTACTCTATCAATACTTGCCAGATATCTTACACTCTTGTGTCTCTGCAATATTTTTAAGCCTTTTGATGCCTTGCAGTTTTAAAAGTAGTCGTATTATTTTTAAGGTCCTTAAATTAGGTCATAACAAAAATATTCCTGTTTGTCTAATCCATTTCTCTCTGTTTGGACTGCTTGGTGTACTGGAGCATGTAATAAGTAGAGATTTAAATGGCTTACTTCAGTATGAGAAAAGAATGTTATGAAAATCACAAGTTTCCTTTTAAAACTGAAGCCTTTTCAACTGACTGCATTGATGGGAGTGGCTCCGAATGATTAAACTTCCTTGCAGGGGGTAGGATTTGAAGGTTACAGAGCTAGTGAGTCACTATTTCCAATTTTTGACCAAAAAAAGGAAAGGAAAGGAAAAAGAAAGGAAAAAGGGGCAATCTGTGATTTCTGTAGCTGGTGACTACTGTGTGTCTTCAGTTAAGTGTTGTGGTCTCATGTCAGTTTTCCAGATGCTTTTGTCCATCTTAGGTTGGAATTCTGAAGCCATCCAGTTGTCGCCGCTCATGGAGGGAATGCAAGGGTTGTTCAAGTTTTTTTGATCACAGAGATTCATCTCATTTCCTCTTGGCCAAAAACATAAGCACACCCTTAGTGCTTGTGACTGTCATTTTGTACATGGTGAGGATCCTGCTCAGGTGAATGAGAGCAAACAGTAGTTCCCTCATTGCTTTTGCTTGAGGTTCCAGTCACACTGAAGGCAGATGATAGTCACAGCTCGGCATCCAGGTACAAACTTCTGAGACACTGATTTGTCCTGGAGTGGCTTCATTTAACATCACCCATATCCTGCCTAAACAACTTTTGCTCTCAGTTAGGTTCTTCTGGCTTCTATTTCAAGTTGGATTTACTCAAAACAATGGGTAGATGAAAGCCTAGAGGTCCTAAGTAAAGATATTGTTAGGAGGCAGTGAACTGATGAGGCATTTTGTCTGGATCCTGCTTATTTTAGAACAAGCAGCGCTTTCTCAAACAAAGCCTGGCTGTACTCATCATCTATTAAAAGCACCCACTAGTTTTTAATAAAAAAAAAAAAAAGGTCTTCTGGAATCACATAGTCTTCTGAAATGTCTCAAAACTGTTCAAATGCTGGCAGCCAGCATAAAGCCTTTGCCTGATCCTAATCTCCAGAATGCAACAGGCATCATTGCCTAGCTATTTTCAGTCAATTGTGCGTACTGCACATCTAAAACTAGACTAAAACTATCACAGCTCTCTTTTGCTTTCCAACCCCAACAGGCAACAGCCCTGTCCTCCTATCTTTTTTTTTTTTTTGCCTTCTTCAGATACTTCGAACAAAATCAGGCATATTCTTCCTGATGGAGAAGCCTGCCATTTTTGTTGGCAGGCATTTGACTCTTGTCTTTCCTGATCTTTTACTTAAAGAAGTAGCTGCTTCTATAACATATTTATTCATATTAGTAATTCTGATATATCTGTCAAGTTTTCAGAACAAACCTGAATATGTGCTGGAAGCTTTTGTGGGATTTAATCCCAGAGTTGGTGATCTGCCACGGGCTGTACAGCTCAGTATTGGCATGTGTCTCTGTGTCCCTTCAGTTCTGGTCCTCTGTCCCATTTTCTTTCCCTGTTTTGCATTTCTCACTCCTCCAAACTCCAATCTTTGCCAGTCTTTACTCGGATTTCTACTTTCATTATTAGGTCGTTGGTCGTCACTGGCCACTGTTTTGTCCTATGGTTCATGTCACCCTTTAAGTTAGGAGCAAGCTGACTTCCCTGACACTGCTGGTGAACTATAGATTTCTTTGTCTCTCTCTGAAGAAAAGGATTTAAATATGAACTGAAGCCTCGATAACTTCCTTCTAGAGAACAAGCAAAGGTTAAAGTAGTTGAGCTGTCATTTATGACAGAAGCAGAATACCTAGTTCTTTAATTTTTGTGTCATTTGCTCTGGCATGTAATAGGTGAGGGTACCTTTTTAACGTGGGTAGAAAGAGGAGGAAAATCTATTGTAATTTTTTTTTTTTTGTTTAAAGGAAAAATAGGAAAATGTGCGTGAACACAGAGGAGAAATACAAGAGAGTCCTTATGCATGAGAGAAATAAAACTTCTAGCTTACATTCATGCTCAGTGGAACTAGGCATGAAAGCACAAGAAGCGTGAGGGAACGTACATTGAGAGATTTTGAGGCAATCGGGGGAAATTTATGTGATGTTATAATGCATACTAACAATGCACATTATATATATATATGATAATATAAGATACATTAAATAAAGTTTAAAAAAATCAAGTCTACAATGCCGTAGTAGAAAAGAGAATAGCATATAGTTGGAAGCTCCCTTCTCTAGGATCATTCTCATCTCTCCTTGCCTGCACTCAGACATCAGTGTTTGGCTAAAAGGGGGAGGGAGAAAGAGAACAGTGTCTTTGGTGGATAAAGTTTCTGAAAGCTGGATGTAGAGCAGCACATTGAGACATAGTCAGTTGGCCTGTCCACATCATCTTCTGCACTACCATGAATTCTACCCTTGTGTTTCCCTAAAAAAATTTTTTGTTGAATTTAGGTGAAGATTTAGTCTCATCTCTTTTTTCATCCCTCTGCCAACTTTTAATATAAATGCCCAGAATCAAGGCATTCTAGGATTGATGTTCCATCCACCTGGTTCGGATTAGACTTCTTGCATCACTTAAATAGGTTTTTATGGCTTTCCTACTGTAACTGCATTTGTGTGCTTTTTAAAGAATTTTGAATAGGACATAATATTTGAGGCATTATATTGGCTAATTCTTTGTGCATTTAAACTGAAAACTATTTGTATTGTGTAATATTATAAACAACACATGAACTACAGTCCCTTCTGTAATTAAGAAATGATTAAATTTGCAAAAAGTCCACTTCTTGACACAAAATTTTAATGACTTTGTTTGAGTTGCATCACAGCAGCTCAGGAGCAAGCTGTCAGGACATTTTCATCCCTTTTAAAACTAATACGAATTCCTATATAGGAGTTGAAAACAAATACCCTTTCAGTCTAATTCATTATGGAGTTAAACTGCAAGGACTGCTCCTAAATTCATTTCTAATGTGACTGTGATGTGTGGTCCTCACAAGGTAGAACAGCACAGAAGTTCACTGGCACTTTTTCAGTCCCTGTAACAGAAAACTACAGAATGTCTGTCTTATGCAATTGAATAGCTCTCTAAAATATTTAGGCTTGGTGTCTGAATTCCTATGAAGACCAAGCTTTTGCATCAGAAAATAAGACATATGGATATGCTTCGTATTTGACCATGCACCACATCATCCACAGCATAAATTAGCTGCTTTTTTAATTCAGTTCAGTTCATTTTAGTTATATGTTTAAACACAAATAGCTACAGGCCCAAATAATTCTCCTCATGAACTGATGGGTTTTTTTCCCTTTTTAGATGATGGAAACTGCCTTGAGTGTTGAGACAATGGGAGGACACAAGACCTCATGCACAAAAGTCACTGTAGAAATACTGCATTGTACCCTCAGGCTGATTATTTCATTCCCTCCCTTTTTCCCCTCACAGAACATGTGTATCTCAGAGCATGGTCTGAGCATATGTTGAAGTATTGCTTATGTTCTGGTATAGGGTTTTTCTTTTTTTTTTTTTTTAAGATGCAGAGGTTGGACTGGGGTTGTGTTACACAGTAGGGGGTAAAATTGAGGTCATGGTTCAGCCTTCTGCCAGCTCTGTGGCACTGCCCATTTGGGGTCATGATTCATCTTTCCATCAGTTTTGTCTCCCAGTAGCTCTGAGGATGTTTATGTAATTGCTTAGGGCATTGGCACAGTGTTTATTAAAACGTTGTGCATGCACAAAAGCCTGTGCAGTGCCCCAGGCAGCCTGACCGATCAATTCTTTCTGGACTTCCATGGCACAAATTGCACAAATTACATCTGTATCATGTGGGGGCCTTTAGCTCTCCTCTCTACATCTAATACTCTTTTCTCTTAAGATCTTTGACTAGATTTGATCTCAGTCGTGAGGTAGGTAAACAGAGATTGGATTTTCCTAAACTATGAGCACAGCAAAAATCAATACTGGCTTAGCACATTGTTTTAGTTTGTAGCACAAATCCTTGCACTCCTGTATGCAGAGTTCAGGCATGTAAACCCCTGTTTAAAGCTTATCCATGATGTTTGTTGCCAAACTTCATGAACTGAATCAAAGAGATGCAGTTTTCTGATTCTGCCCAATTGGAAGCTGTTTCTGCTTCCAAAAAAAGTTCTCATGGGGATGGAGGGGCCTTGTTCATCTGCCACAGCATTAAGTTCCCCATACTCTTTCACCATGTTTTTGCTACTGTGAGAGTCACTGTTGTCAGATGAGGGTTACTGACAAGGTTCATAGGTTATGAAATGATAAACTGCACTGTGTTCTTGTAGTCACAGCTGGGCTGCTCCTAAAACTGGCCTTCACAGAGCTATTGCAGTGTCTCTAGTTTAGACATGTCTGTAGACCTGTGTTAGTTGCCTACATGCAGTGGGAGCTCTGCATTCTCTTCCCTTACTTGCAACATCTTCAGCTTCTTCCTCCTTCCCAACTTCTCTGATTATGTTCATACAAAGACAGTCATTTTATCCTGTGTGCTCTCTCAGTATTGGCTGACAGATAAATAGCGTGTGCTTCCTGTTCATCTCTTGTCTTAGACCCTCATTTGGCTTGTTTTAAGGGACTTTAAAGTTTGGCAAGGCTAATATTATAATGGCAGTCATGTTCTTTCACCAAGTTCTTCCTCTTAGCTTGACTGCTTTTCTGTTCCAGGGGAGAGCAATAGCGAATTTTCCTTTTCTTGCTTTCACTGCTCAGCTTGATGCTAATCTGCCAGCATTTCTTTCTCTGATCTCTTATTGTCTGCCCAGCATCAGTCTTGCTTCTTTTATTCTGACAGCTGCTTCAGACTCATCTTCTTTTATGTCCTTCTCTCATACTTGTTTGTGTGTCATCTCTGTTGCTGCCTTTGATGTTTGGGATGACATTACTGAGGTCTCTACTTGAGGGAACTTGCCTTTCTAGCCGCCCAGAAGCCACTGAAGAGGCAAACCAAGGAGAGGAATCATCTGGAACCAATGAATTATATGGGCCTGCTATGACCACATAGTTTTGCATCTAGGTTTTAACCCTTTTCCACCGTATGAGACAACGTGCAACTTCTTATGTCTTCAGCCTACACATTGCACACTACACATTGCACACTGCGTATGCGTCCGCACTGTTGAACGTGACCAGGTACCAAACTGGGCTGGGGCTTGTAGTTGAATGTTTTGTTTGGTTGAAGCAGCTGGTGGATTAATTTTTTCCTGTTCTGTGACAAGCTTGTTTTTAAGGACAAACAGACTTGGGCTGCCTTTCAATCCCTTTGCAAGATACCAATATTTTATTCCCCAAAATATGAGGTATTAGTTTTTAAAATACTACATTTTTAGACCAGTTGTGGTGATTTCACCGTGGGATTATAGGAGGGTCCAAAATTATATTTTGCACAGTGAGTTTAGAATAAGCATCTCTTCACTGCAGTATTTTAAAGAAGTGATAGGCAGACTTCTACATGCAATTCAGCAGTTCGTAATGATACTGTATTGAATTTAGAGTATTTGGCCAAGAAATAGGTTTATGAATAAACTGGTGGAGTAACTGTATAGCCAGCTGCTTTGAAGTTAGGGCTCACTCATTTAATTTCACATGAATTTTTAATAATAAATCAAACCTGTTTATTGTATTAAAATTCCACTTGGTGTGGATTCTTAGACCTCTGCAGTTTTTCAGTGACATAAGGGATTTTGATACATTAAACTGTTTACTTTCTCAACTTCCATTTGCATTGCACTCTATTCCTTTTAATAATTAAATGATCATTTAATACAATTATAATATCTGAAGTTGGGATTGGAAGCATGTCTCTTTCATCTGTTTCTCATCATCAATGCAGTTGAAGTTCTTAAAAGAAAAGAAATAAGATCTGAATACCCTAAACTATCCAAATTAGTGTACTTTTTCTTGGTGACAAATAGCCCCCTGGAAGGTATCAGTTAATTCGGTCTCAAATCTTGAGACAGAGTTCTGTAAATGTAGAAAGTTAAACAGGGTAACCAGAGAAAGGTTCTTAATGAAATCTTGGCTTTGGTGGTGAAAACGTCTGACTAGTTTTAATAAAAGCTTGATTACACTGCATTCATGAGGATTTCTGCAAGTCTGCCCTGATGACATATAAACTTTAAATTAGGCGTAGTCAATAAAAAGGCCACCTAATATGGTTTCATATTTTGAGAGGTTTCCCTGTAATTACCCCAGCTAGTTGGTCTGGTTTCTAACCAGCATGTGCTGAAAGAAATCATCCTGCAAAAGATGGTGCTTGTACACCATGTAATGATGTGAAGTGACCTGGCGGAGATGCCCCTTTCTGCTTTTCCCCTCTCCTTATTTAGTGACCTTCCACAAGTGATGAGACTGCAGCCCTTCTCCCAGCAGCTGCTTTCTAAATTTGGTCTGACAAATAGTATCGTAAAGGTGGCAGGTGAGGTTGGGAGATCTGATCAGAACAGACTGATTTAACAGCCACCAAAAGGTACAAAAGAGTATAAGGAAAAACAATCAAGTGCTGTCTCTTTATCATTGTATCAGCTTTCTTTGTGCGGTCCCTTGTGAAAGTCTTTACTGATGGCTTTCATCTATGTATCATTATAAGACCTACAGTAAGCATTACCTAATAGGAAAAATATGCCACGTTGAGCAATGAAACTGGTGTTAGCCAGTCCTGTGGCCCATATCAAAATGCTCTCACTAGCATTCCCTGTAACAACACTTCCTCAGATGTAATGGACTACGGCATATCATCAACTTAAAGTTCATACATCTGCCTTAATGTTTTTTGCATATCCCTGTTACAAGTAATGGCTGTGACTACTTGAGGGGAAAAAGAATCCATTTTTTTCGTCTTGAAATGGTGGTTCAGACGTTTTTCAGGCATATCCTCTGCCATTGCTGTGTTTGCATGGCTAGATAGGCAAATTTTTTGTGCGTTTGTGTCTCTTGGGCAGTAAGGAAAGGGGAGAAAAACAATTAAAAGAAAAAGGAAAACACAGTCATGATAAAACCACAAGAATTAACTAGAACGGGGTAGGCATTAGCGCTTAATGGTGCTCTTTGTTGTTTGGTCTTTATGACAGTTCAGTGGATTGCAAGTTGTCTCTTACTAATGGTGCTGGTTTGTAAGAAGGAATTTGCGGAATAGGTGCATCTGGGGTGCTTCCACTAGAATGGCAAATGCTTATTTCAGAAGGATTCAGAATGACAAATGCTTATTTCAGAAGGATTCAGATGTTAGGAGCTTTGAAAAAGGTCTTCTCCCTTAACTGTAGAATGGTACATCAGTAAGTATTTGAGCTGGAAATGGAAAGGTAATGCTGCCTTGATGCGTCAGACTTTCAGTCTAGGACAACTTGTAGATGCAGGTGCTTACCTGAAACGGGGTTCTTGTGCTCAATTTCTATCATAAAATTATTCTTAAGTATTTGAATTCCCCTGAAGTTAGAACATTGTATTTAAGGTGCTAAATAAAAAAAATGTCTCTTAGCGGGTATTTTTATTTGGATGGTTCTTTGCTGTGTTTGCTTACCAAAGTTAAAGCATAGAGGTTACTTTCTGTGTGGGATTGAAATATTGCAAGCTTTCTACAGGTCACAGATTTTCAGTTGTCATTTTGAAGAATGTCGTTCCAGGTATAAGTAGGCAGGATATACGTAGGCTTAGTGACTTTTAGTCACATATCTTCAGTTTAAAAAGTATATTAAAAAACCTAATATATTCTAAAAATATTGAGTTATTAGAGGCACATGGCTAAACATAGCAGTTTTCTCCAATGTGACACTGAGTACTGACTTAATGGATGATTAGTTTTTCACGTGAACGGCACAGTGAATTCTAGCACATAGGCATTGTAAAGGGGAAGATGACTAGTGACAGTGGAATGGACAGATGGACTTTCAAGTGCTTGCAATGAGGACTGGAAAGGAGTAGAATTGAGGCTGATTACTTAAAAGTAACAAGTCTAACCACTAACTGACCATTTTTGGTCATGATCGTATTATCTGAGTTTTAGATAACTATCTTCCAGAGTAAATTGCCTCCATAAAATCAGTTCTGAAGGATGGCGAAAGGCATTATACTGTAGCCACAGGCAGGGTCCATCTGACATTCAGGACGTGGAGAGAAGTTGAAAGTTGTACCTGTAGCTGTGCATGGTGTTTGCATAGTGTGGGAATGAGTTGCTTCGGCTGGCTGAGCAGCTTAGCATCTGCTGAGTGTGCTTGGGTCATCACCTTCTTCGAAGCATTAGAGGGCACCCATTACCCTGGTCAGGACTTGTTCTGCTCCTGCCAGGCAAAGCGGTGGGAAGGGCAGCTCGCAGGGCATGCATGCGTGCGCAACAGTGACTGTTCTAAAATGTTTGTCTGCTTCAGCCTGTGCATTGGTAAGCAGGACATAACAGAGGCCCACCTACAATCTTGTTTACCCAGTCCACATGTTTCCAGATATAAATATTTTTATTCTTTTTTTGGATATTTGTTAACTGCATCTTAAGTTCAGTGGGAAATTTATACTGTAATGTTTGGCAGCAGTCATATGTTAGGAGGATGGTGCCGTGAGAAACAGGATGCCCAGGTCCTAGCTTGTTTAAACAGTCTGTCTAGGTTTTACTGCCATGCTCAACACCATGGCATGCAAGTGCTTACTGGGCCCTCTGAGGTGCAGAGGCAAGGGCTGGGTAGGCACTCAGCCTTATTAAGGTTGGCATTTAGAGGCCTTTTGCTCTGTACCTCGGAAGAGATTTACCTGATACAGCAGTTTTGCCTCTTACCTAGGGTCTGAGGTGGAATTCCTCAACTGCCTTTAAAGTTTCTGGCAAAGTGACTGACCTTGGTGAAAATTGCATCAGGTATTGTACTGTGGGATGACGCAGTATTAATGCATTGACATTAAACTTCAAATCCTAAGGTGGAATAGGGTGGTAGCTGTATAAGAAGCAAGTTTACCCACTAGTGTTGAGAGTTTTTTTGTCTGGGGCATGCTGAGGGGCCAGACAAGATGATCTGGGTACTGTTTTACTAAGCACAGTTCGCATTTGAACAGGCCTTATCCCAGAGGGCTTGTGGACAGCGTCAATGCAGGGAAGAGTGTGGGGAATAAATAAGTAAAATCAGCTGTGCTACACATGTGAAATCAGATTGGTGTTATGATTTTTGTTGTGTTAGTGGGGAAATAACATGCAAGAAGGAAGGGCTGTTTTAGTGAAGAGGAGGAAAACTAGAGAGAGCGAAGGCACAGCAGAAAAAGGCAGAGCATATGGTTAATGGAGCAAAGATTAAGATTCTGAAAAAGTATGCAGAGGTAAGAGGAGTGAGAGAAATACAATGTTTAAGAAAGGAATAAGGGTAAACCTAATGCTTGTACTGTATTTTCACATTTTGGAGAGTGCATCCTGAATGCACGCAGGACACCTGCAGTCCTACAGTAGCTTTCTCTGAAATGTTATGTTGGGAAGGAGGGATGCTAAATTGTCCAAGGGACAAGCAGAACCTGCTGGAAGTAGTTGTGCCCATTTGATGAAAACGTGAGCTTTGGCGTGTCTTTGGCCTCTGCATGGGTCTTGGAACCAGGTTTCTTTTTCCTTCTCAATCTCAAATGCTTCACAGTCAGAATTCCTAATACTGCAATCACACCATCACAAGAAAGCTGCAGACCACACCTGTACTGGCTGCAAAAGGGACAGGACCTTTCTGTAGGACCAGTCTCACTGAAGCTGGGAGCCAGCTACTGTCTTAAGGTCTGTTTACCCCCCTTACCCCTGGCTTTGAAGTCCAGCCCTTCACAGCTTACTGACTCTTCTGGGTTAACTTGATCTTCCCATAGGATGAGGCCCAAACTCTCCAGGTCCCTAGGTGCCTCCAAACAAGCCCTAGTCCAAGCCTGCATCCCTTCCCACCGTATCCTACCCTGAGATATGTCCTGAGAACGGGCTTTAGACCTTTTCGTATCTGCTGGATGAAAGATTCATTTCAGTAAAGAATAAAAACCTGAGGGACAGAGAAGCAGCACTTGATGTAGACTCCTGGTACAAAACCAGTTGACTCTTTTTCTGTGTGTTCCTGGCTCTGTTGCATCCTATATAGGATGCTCAGTGGTCCTCCATTGTACGTGGGCAGCTTTGAAGGAGTATTTGCAAGGAATATGAAAGTTAAGTGGTAATAAAATCTGATAGCCAGCAATATTTATGATAGTTGGTGAAGCTCAGGAAGAAATTTAAGGCTGTTTCTATCCTTTTTGTCCTGATCCCCCCCCTCCCATTTTCACACCCAGGATTTAGAAAATGAACCAAATTAGAGTGTTTTGGTTTCTGGTTTTTGTGCAAGTTGTGCTGCTTCTGCTAACGTACTAGTGTCTGCACAGCCTATGCCCGACTGTCCCATAGATATATGCCATTTGGAGAATACCAGCATAACAAGCCATTTCAGCCTTCCAGTGGATGACCTTGCCAGTCTGTTGCACAAAATGGTGTTTTTCACTCTTCATCTGCGATGGAGATGTGTGCTGCAGTACTAGAGTAAATAATAGACCATAGTTGGTTTTCTTAACCTTTGTCTAGCTGTGTTTCAAAACTAACAATTTATCTAGTAACTTCATCAGGAGGCTGGGATGTTTCTAGGCAGCACAAGTATAGATACCACATAGCAGAGTTGGTTGGGAAGAGCGTGACTAATAGGAATCTTCACCGTGACTGTGGTTTTAACTCCCAGGTTTCCAGTGTGAAACATGTGACCTTACCCTAGAAGCTGCCATCACCTTTCAGGCTCTGTCCTTCCCCTTGGTGTGCTGGGACCTGTCTTCCTGAGGGCTCTGCACCTACCTGACTCTGTCCTGTCCTATCTTCAGCCTTGTGCCTGCTTCAGCTCAGTCGCTTCTGCCCCACATAGGTAGGCACAGCAGAGAGCTATGATGCAGGTCTGTAACTGAGAATAGCTACTAAGTCTTTGCAAGGGAGCAAAGCATTCACATTTAAAATGTGAAAGTGGGCGTTCCAGTGGGTACTATAACAGAATGCATTTTTACTTTTGCCTTTATTAGCCACCCCCCCCCCCCCCCCCCCAGTATATTTAATAATGTTTTCTTTCTGGTTTTGTTGTTGTTTTGTTTTGGGTTTTTCTCTACTCTGTCTATTCAAGACTCCTGCATTCTGTGAATATTTAAAATAGGAATACTCAGCCTACATGTACACAGATTAGCAGTGTAGAGTTGGGTTTTTTGAGTTGGATATATGTGTTGGTTATACAGTGTCCAGGCTTCTGGTCTTGTAGACATTTGTGTGGGGATTCTATGTTCCTCCATGCATGTTCTGTCCAGCAAGTTGTCAGTATGATATTGATTAGGGCTTTTAGATGCAACAGGAATACAGCTAATAAGAAAATGATGAGTTGGTGTGTATTTGTGTGCTGTGCTATCTCTTAATGAATTGTCTGACTGCCAAATATGTTAAGAGGTTTACCAGTCAGAGGTATTCTTCTGGAGGGGTAGTGATAGAACCTGGTGGGTTTGCAACTGAAGAGTGGGGGGCTTAGGGCCAGCTATGCCAGCATATGAAGTTTATCTCTCTATTCATCCCTCTACCATGAGTTAGTTATGCTAAGGTGGTACTCAGCAAGAGCAGCTAGCAGTGAGACCAGGAGGATCTCAAGATGGTTAATGACAGGATAAAGAAGAAGAAAGGTGATTTTTCCAGTTTGTGCTGCCTGTTCCACTTACACTTTCTGTGCAGTGAATAATCCCATAGTCACAGTTAACTGTCAGTAACTTACCATATTTGGATTCCCAAAACAAAATGCAATGTTTAGTTCAGCTTTGAATGGCAAGCAGTTCCTTATGGAGCTTAATTGTTTTGTTTACATGAAGCTAGTTACTTACCATGTGGTAAAAACAATAGACTGACTGGCTTGTTTAACTTGTGATCAGAATGAGATAAAACACGGAAAACAGGGAGGCTGTATTTCTTAAACAGACCACAGGTCAGATGCAGCCTCCTCGGCTGGTAGCAGTGTAGAAAACCTGCTGCATGGCATACTGTTTGTCACAGCTGTGTGACTTTACTGTACATTCTCACTGTCTGATCTTCAGCTGAAAGCAAGTGATATTCCTTAGGTTTTTCTATTTCATGTGGACTAAGCACTTTTTTGATAGTTGTGTGACTCAGGGACTAGACCTGGCAGAGTGCATGCAGTGAACATGAGGCCATCACATGAGGCTTTGGCCTCACATTCCCCCACAGCTTAACCTGGATCGCACCCGCTTTGCAACAGAGGCAGCTACTTTTCTTCTATTCAGTAAGGAGACAGGGCAGGTAGTTGGGGCAGCATGAGTCTTGATTTCTAAACAGTCTTGCCTGTCGTATGGGATGGGGAGCAAAAAGAGGTTTCTCCAATTAAGCCAGATCTCTGCCAGCCGGTCATGCATGCTACTGACAGGAGACCTTTTAACAAGGGTGCTCCAACCATAGCAGAACACTGTTCTTGTCACGCAGTAGTCCTCCAGCCACAGGCACTACCAGCATGACAGGAGTGCATGACCCAACACATGCTTTCCTGCCCAGAACTTGAGATGTTCTTTGGCAGGGCTGCCTGACTAACAGAGACAAAAGAAATTTTTTGCTCGGGACTGGCACTCACACCCTAATGGAGTCTCTTGCGTCTTGGGAAGCTAGGGCTGATGCCAGTTCTCCCCACATAGCAGGGTTTTTCTGAGCTCTGAGCAGAGAGGACATTCCAGAGATGTTTATCTGTTTGCTTCTTGATTTCACTGCTGGCTTTTCCCCTCAAAACATGTGAACTAAAAGAAAGCTTGCTAAGAAAGACTTACAGCTTATTCTTCAGGTAGTTTCTGTTGGTGTAAGGGAATTCTATTACACCCACACGTACCAAAGGACTAACGTAGATGTTCTCCATTAATTTGCCTGAAGTAAGTTGCAGTCTTGTTAATAGGAGACACAGACATACCAGCTGAGTAAGCCTTCCTGCCAACCCTGCAAACTGGAAAACAAGTGGCTAACGTATTATTTTGTGAATGTCTGTGCAACTGGGAACGAGAGGCCATTGAAAATATGCACAGAAAGTATAAGTGCAGAAGAGCACCTGTAAGCCTAAAATCTTCTTTATCTTACTTTTCCATGGTTGAATTGTCATCTGGCACAGTTGTGTGCTCAAATCTTTGGTGCAGTTTACAGTTGTCATCTCCACTTGGAGAGATGTGACTGGAGGCTGATATCGGTTAGAGCAGTATTCCTCCAGAGCTGTTACTCTTGCCTCTGTAGGCTATCTCTTGCTTGCAGAGATAATGCCAGGCAGAAGTATTTCCCCTTTGTGTATCTTTGTGGCATAGAAGAACCACATCATGCAAATAACTCAACCAGACCACAATGAGAGTGATATTCTAGCGAATACTAAAAGGTGTCATTACCTTCCCAAGCCTTCTGACTTGAAAATAAACTTTAGAAGTCTATTGAAGATTTAAGCAGTAAGAGCCACTTACCCTCCGCCACCACTTTAATATAGTGTGAACTGCTTCTAGAGCTGGAGGCCTTCTGAATAAAGACCATCACTTGTTTTGAGCTTACAAATACATTACAAATGGAAAGGTTGGCATGTCTGCTTTTGCCTTGTCGGTCTTCTGCTTGTGTAACACAGACCCCAGTAGTCATCACAAAAAAGAAAACCTTCAGAAAGGTGTATTTGAGGAGGTAAAAACACCACAAAGATCAGTTGTATTCCTCACAAGAATTCAGCATCTGAGTTGAGGGTTCCCAGAGGCTGACCTAGAAAGCCGCTAAGTATGACCCTCAGAGGGATTTTAACATTGTGGTTGTTCTGCACTGTCACGCAGATTGATTTTTGTTGTGCAGCCCCTAGCCTGATGTCCCACCCATTAAGTTGCCCTCCACAGACAAAACTCTGGGAATCCCTGAGTTCATCATCCAAGAAAATCTTTATTTTGGAAGACATACTGAAAAAGATAATCTGTTTTGTCAAGTATTACCACACCTCTGCAAACATACAGTCTCCTCGTCTGTATGATCTCATGCATATATTTGTCAAAGTTCTTGCTTTCCTTTGAGACAGCAATTGCAGCAGAACAGTAGTATCAGCAATATATAAAAAGCTTTTGGTCAATATCCAGTACAAGCATCTCATGGTGAAATCATTCTTAATATTATTTAACAGCTACCTGGTGTCTGGTCCAGAGAAACTGGTCACAACTGTATCTTCCTTTAGACACATAAGCAAATGGAACATGTGAGTTTGGATGTAGTGTGAATGTAAGGCAAGGAGGACATGGATCATAGTTTGTCTTTCAGTAAGAATTGTCAAGCACATTCCTCCTCCATATTTTGGCAGTGGATTGTTGATACAGTCATAGCAGCATAGCCCTTCAGCACTCCTTACCAAAGTTACCTTGTCTGGAAAGTCTTACCTTTCTCATTGGGAGGAGAGGGAAGGAAAATTGGAAATCTCTAGCTTAAGGAAAAGCACCTACTATAGAAGTTGAGTGAAGATTAACTAACCTGCTGGAGCATCACAGGCTGGAAACCTGAATGTTGTGGCAGATTCCGTCATTTTAGGAACGGAGCAGGCAGCAGTCCTGCAATGTCATCATGGTCTTTCTCACGTAGTAGGAAGTGGCATTGCTGCCCTGGGTACAAACATCCTACGAGAGAGATGGAGAAGCAAAGTACTCAGTGACCAACCCCACAGAAGTAAATGCTTTGACACAGCTGATACTGTGAGTCTTGGGAGTACAAGGTAGCAATACAAGTCCTTTGGAAAGAGTGTGTGTGTTTACAGTGAAAGAGGTAATACCTACACATAAATAAGTCTTAAAAACCAAAGAGACAAAACCCCCACCAAACCCGCAGCCCTACACAGTCATTGTTTTTCAGCTTTCAAAGCTCTTCCTCTGGAGAGTTTTTGCTAATGGGTGAGCTAAACCCCAAGTTGATTAAATATTTGATCCACCTTCTGTCACCTTGGAAGCAGGGAATGCGTACTGTGAAAATCATCTGACCTTGGAGAATCCAGGAGGGAAGTTCACAGGTAAAACAGACTTCCTCCCCTTTTTTGTTGCAATAATACAAGAGACCACACTAGGATTTGCATTCCAGCCATGCGCATGGTGTAACATGTACCTTGAGGTGGCTTACAGCAGACAGCACTTTGTGGTAAGTGCTGCATTGCAACTAGGATCACCCATGTGATCACCATTAGGATCACCACTCTACTGCTGAAACTTCACACTCCTTAATGAAGAACATGCATCCATGCAGTTTTAGCTCCTTATTTACTCCAGCTACTTTATTGTGGGCTGTGGTAACTATGTTGTATGTCTGTTCTTGCTTGCATCCCTGGGAGATAATGAGGTTGTGCAGTGGATATATTGACAGCAGGGTTGGGGTTTTTTTCCCAAAATTCCTTTGCCTTTGTTATGTTCTCCATGCAGCCCACTTTAATCCTCTCTTTCTGTACTGTTGAGTCTTAGAACTTCTTCCAAGAGATTTTTCTTTTTTTGCTGGACACATCCATTAAACCCAAGGAGTTCTACCTTGTAGTCCTGGGGCAGTTTTGCTTCCTCAAACCATCAGTCTGCATCCACCCTTATAAATAATTTTACTTCTGTTCCTAATCTGTCGCTAATCTCCAGGCAGCCAAGAGATTGGCCTTTCACCTGTCTTGAACTCTTGAGAATTACACAATAGTTGCACAAAGCCTTTTTTCTTCCTTCTACAGTGAAGATAGCACCGAGCTCTGGGTGTGTAATGGGCCAGGCTTTTCACTTTTGCCAGGGGCTGCAGTGTGGTGGCATGAAGATGGGGAGAGATGTTCATTGCTGTGTTTGGCATGGAGGCCTGAGAGTCCTTTGCTCCTTCAGGCCTTTTAGGGTTCTTATTGTCCCACAGGGACTTTCTTCCCCAGCTTTCCTAACCCTCTACTCTGTGGCCAGGTAGATGTTATTGGATATGCAGAGCCAGTAAGTACAGTAGCCCTGAGAGGTAGTATAAAGAAATGAAGCTAAGATATTACGTCTGATTTTTTTTCTCCTTTGTCAGAGGCTGTTATGGATTTAACAGTTTTTGATAACTAAAAAGGTACCCTTCTAATCCTGGTTTTTTTTTTGGTGAATGTTTAAAGAGAGATGCCAGGATTACCACCTTTGGTTTGGTTTGGGGATTGTGATCACAACACTTGTGATTACAGTAAGGTAGGATCATCACCATTAGTTCACAGCTCGATGTCCTTTTATTCTGGAAATTAAG
Source organism: Strigops habroptila (assembly GCF_004027225.2). NCBI lineage: Eukaryota > Metazoa > Chordata > Aves > Psittaciformes > Psittacidae > Strigops > Strigops habroptila. The sequence goes on from NC_044278.2 coordinate 19,911,708, forward strand.
CTATGCCAAATGAAATGTTTGCATCTGCTTTCTTTCCAAGATGTGCAGCTGGGTTTTAAAGATAAATGTTTGCCACTGGGGCAGACAATGTGCTAGGCTTAAGTTCACTTAGCAAAACTTTTTTTATTGGAGTGGCTCATGTAACTTAACATGCAAGAAATTATTAAGCTTTCACTTCCTCCACTCCCATTTCCTGTTTGGATGTTGAAAGGAAGCCCTGATTGCTAATTTGTGATTAGCCAGCAACCCAGAGTGAACTTAATCCTGCAGGTTTGTGTGGTATTTGCCTATGCAGATACCACCTCTATCAAGAGCGGGCTGCTGAGTCTCACGTTTCTTGATGGGAGCTGTAAACAATTTGCTCTTCTTTCCGTGAATTCACGGCCTGCCTTTTAAGAACAGAGGTAATGTCTGGCATGCCAACACGCGAGAGAGGAAGCTAAAACTTTGGATGCGGCGAGAGAGAAAGGAGGTGTAAGGAGGGGTTTTCAGTCTTGCTTGCCCAGGAGATGGCACTGTGCAATAGTGGGAATTTTTACCTACAGCTTTTGTCGTATGACTGGATCGTGTTTGTTTGAGACATGACAGATGAGTGAGGTTTTGAATCAGTAAGAGAAGAGCTATTTGTCCTTTTAGGATGCCTCAGCACTCTCTTTTTTGTAAAATGCTGTGTATGCTGTAGGCAGCTTGGGTTTAAATCTGCTTTGCACTCCTGTGTTAAGGATTTTGTGCACAGTCAAATATAGTCAGGATCAGAACTGGGTTAGTGGATGAAATTAATCTGGCCATGAATGAAGCGGTGATGGCTTTGGAGCACCCTTACTTTCAAGGCTTTTGTGCAAGTCCTTTGTGTTCCCCTTGATAATTCTCAGACCTGACAAAGGAGCCAAACCAAAGAGGTATATACATGTAGCATGCTCTAGAAAATGAGAAGGTTTTGTGGATCCTTGGTAGGATCCCTCTTTCTGCCCTGCATGCAGCGTACTATGCTCCTGTTAGAGTACCAGTTGGTTTGGTGTAGTGCTTGTATATATATAAAACCGAGAGGTTTTTAAGGAATCTGGCCCATCTGCAAAAGCCTGACCTGACTTGTGCTGCCAAATGCAGGCCAATGCAGCTGACAATCATCTAGAAAATCTTGTGGTCTTCATTTTTTTTCATGTTGATGAGTTGAGACCATTTCCATTCCTCCCTCCAATAACAGTCTGCGATTAGGAGCACATACAGATCTGTGGGGAATTCTGATCTCAGAATTAACTTTACAAAATCTTAGGCATGCTGATTACCCTCTTATTTTAATTCTCAAAAAGGTGAAGAGGGATAATACTTTCTTAACACAGAGGTGTTACAAATGCGTTCATAATGTACCTTAAAGCTAGAAATGCTATGTGAATGTTAAATACTTCTGTTGTTATGAATTGCGTCTTAAGTGGCCTATGCATCTATTACAAAAGCTTTTAGCAAACACATGCCCTTTGAAATAGCCTGACCCTTTCCACTTTTTCAGAGACATTAATAGTTTCCTGGCTCAGGGTTTTAGGAAATGTCGTCATAGTCTGGAGGAACCAATAAAAACATAAGTCACCTATTTTGTCTGATCATTTTATGCCAGAATATTTGAGGCTGGAAGCTGTGGAGGGGTAGGAGGGGACTGCTTCATTTGTGTGGGTGGAAGACATATAAGTTTTAATACCATTTTAGTATAACTTTGCATATTAAGACTCTAGATCTGTGTGAGAAATAGTATTTTTTGAGTTTACAGGCAGGGGCTCTAGGTAGTTTTAGCAACTAGTTAACTAGGTTTCCCCTTTCCTAAGCCATTTATTGCTTCAATGCCTGATGAAAAGGATGTTGTCTTTGAAGAAGAGTGTTTTGTTGCTTTCAGGCTTACATTGTCATCTAATAGAGGCAAGAGAGCTCTTAAGAAAGGACAGTGTCTAAACCAAATGGTGGTAAATGATTATGGAAATATGATTGGTGGGACAATAGCTTGTTGGGTATGGTCAGTACAGAGCATTTCCCGCTAGCAGAAAATGCAGTCATTTAAATTAAAGAACTACTGGATGAACAAAGCGTCATTACATGACATGGTGAAAAGCAAACCGTGAGTGTCAAGTGACACTGTTATCCATTATAAATGCCAGCACTTAGGTTTGGCCAAACCCTGCCATCTTTGCATAGTTTTGATTCTCTCCTCCTGAGGCAAAGCCTCCAGAAAGCGTGTTAGAAAGTCCTGAGCATGGTGTCTTGGATCTGTGAAGAGCAGACATGCATAGCAGTTTTTCCCCTCCTGTGCTGTCTCCTCCTGTAAGCTTCAAATAGTGCCTCAGAGGTGGGAGATGGGTGTTGTTGCTAACTTATGCTTGGCTGCATGGAGCTGGAATAGACTGCCAGGCCCCATTTATCCTCTACCTCTTCCCAGAGCATCCTCCAAAGAGAATCAAAGTTTTTGCCCATTTTTTGAGAGGTCATGCACTGTATCTTCTCTCTGTATTCCATCAGAATTGGAGACCAGTCTAATGTTTGTCAGCAGTCTAGGGAAGCTGAAGGATAACACTTACTTCATCCTGCACAGCTATCTCTTTGGAAATGAACTGTGGCACCAAAAGAAACAACCACCTCTGCAAGCTGCACTGTAATGTATTATGCAGACTCTTTCCCTCCTCACCTGCCCCTCAAACTAGAAAAATTAAACAGCTTTATTTCAGCTTCTGCTCTAGACTCAAACGCAGCTAATGTGCAGCTGTTGTTCACTAAGAATTCAAATGGTGTTTAGGCTGCTGTTCGAGTACTACAGGCCCCCATTAAAAAAATCCTTGAGGATTTCAGGAAGATGCAAAAGGAAGGCATGGGTTCCAAGTTGCCTTGGTCGGAGTCCAGTCGAAAGGGGAGGTTGCTACTGATGTACCGTTTTTATGTTTCGTGAACCCGAAAAGGTGTTACCACAAGAGTTATTCAGCAGGCCAAGACTCCACAAATGAACTTCAATGTTAACTTGTGCCAGACATCTATCCCTTGTGTTTTTTGGAGACTTTTCTCTCCACCTCTCAATTTAATGTGCCAAATGCTGGTTCTGGGTCTTCCTCCCACCCAAGCTGAGTGTGTATGAGTCAGTCCTGTGGCAGAGATGTGCCTGCTGCTTTCCACTCATGACCACCACACAAGATGTTGCCTTGAGATAGGCAATAGTCGCTTCCCCTTTGCACTTGTCAGGCTCTCTTATTATTTTCTTTATTGTGTATACGTTTTGTCAAGTCAGGCATAGATTTGTCACTGTACTGTGCCATGAGATAACCTTTTCAAATTCCCTTTTAAACTGGAGTTGGATCGTGTGTGGAGTCGTCCCCTGAGTATTAGCACTGGGTGACACCAGGGTTATTGCTGAGTCCCAGAGCACAATGTGAAGTCTCCAAAGCCTTTAAGTATCTTAAAAAGTGCCAAGTTGAGTTGCTTTCTCAAAGTTAACACATCGGAGTCCTGAAGAACCATTTGCATTGAGCGGGATGCGTAGGTGAAGGGGCGAGTACAGCATTGCTATTGCTATTGCTTGTCCCCGCAACAAATTCAAGAAAAAGTGCCGGTGTCAGGTGCTTCTACCAGCTACCGTGGGGCTTCTGAGTAGGCAAGGCTCCCTTTTCATCTGCTGTCTGTTCTGTTCTGATTTCATCCCTGTCAAGGGGGTTTAGGCCTCAGGGAAGGAGAAGTTTGGTTTTTTCTCTCATGCCTGCTTCTTGGATTGTCGGGATTTAGGGAAGGAAGAGCTCTTCTCAGTTATGTGCTTAGTTCAGTCATTTGCAAATGAGGGCTTTCTGATTTTTATTGACATGCAATTAAACTGTCACGAGCTGTGCATGTACCTGTACTTTAAAAATGAATATCCCACTCTCATTCAGCAGAAGAAGTGTGACCTCAACAAGAACCAGATTTAAAAACAACACTGTAATTTTAATCCTCAGCTTGCTCTCTGCTCCCTTCAGGGTTTTGATGATGGCTGGAATTTCTTCATTGACTGCAGGGTTTTTAAAGAAAAAAACCAACAGTGAAACTCTCCCAAACCAGAAACTATCCAATCCCACCCAAAGAGATTTAGTGAAATTGAAGCTGTAGAGAAGGTGAAGGCAAGCCGTTTCTTACAATGTATTCATACTCTTTTGTGTCCTAACAGACAGCTTGGCCGTAGCAGTCATGTGAAAATGCATGACCTGTTCTGTTAGGCTGAATACCCTGTGGTCTCGGAGTTTACAGCAGATACAGGGAAAAGGCCTTGTCTTCAGATGTGTCTGTGGAGGGCCTAGAACACTTCTGGCTCTACGTAAGAAATAATAATAAGGCCAAAACCTCTCCGCCAGCTAGTGAAATGAAAATGCTGTATTTCACAGCTATGTCATTGGAGAATTATATTTCATTAGAGCTGATATTAAAAACCCTGATGTCAATTGTGAAATGTGGCTGACTTAAAATTTGCAAAGCACATAGGAAATTTTTTCGTAATGTGTTGTCAGTTTAGAAGTCTGGCAGTCCTTTAGGTTCACTCATAAAACTTTAAGCTCTCTGAAGGGGAAAACCCCAAGGCTGTTTCCCCCAAACTTTAAAAGCTTTGCTTCTACTAGCAAATGCCATTTTTATAAAGTATGTGCGAATAACATTCTGGATGCTTCAAACAGCAGTAGTTGTTAGGACTTTCGGATCGGAGAACTGCATCAAGTAGTCATGAAAAATAAGGTATTCTAGACATTTAACTGGCAGCTTTTTAAAAGTCAGTGAACAGAGAATGGCAGTCCAAAACTATTACTGTTTTTTCAATGCAAAAAATCCCTGTTGTTTTACCGTTTTGGTTTTTTTTTTCCCCCCATTTGATGGTTTACAGGCTTGCATTACTAGGAAGGAATATGTGCACAGCAGTTGCATTGAGTCGGTTCCAACAGGTTGCTGAGCTGCAGAACCATTTCCTCATTAATCTTGTTTTCACAAAATCCTGAAGTTCTTGTAAATCAGACTGTTACCTCTCTTAGTCGCAGTGAAGACATAAGGGCTATATGCATTAGTACTTACTGTTGCTTGCGAGACAATATTTAAATGTCCAATGCACTATATGAGCAGGCTTATTTCTGTAACAGATTTAGTGTAGGGGTGGTAAATAATACTTCTTCTAGGCAGGTTTTTCTGGTTTGGGTTTTTGCTCAGATGTGGAGAACTTGTGAATATAAATACATTGTCATTTCCTAATAGAAAAGTATATTAAGGTTAAACAAGCGAATCCAGTCTGTGGCCTGAAGATATACTAATCACTAGGTGTGTGTCCTTTTCTGCTTTGGTACGTCTAATTCTGCAGTAACCTAAGCTTCACACTGTGCTCCCCATTGAAACCTCTGCTAGGCAGTACCCAGTGTCTGCTACATCCAGTCAGGAGCAATGTTGGTGCTGTACCACCAAATGAGCCCTAGATTTGCGAGTTACCCTGTTTTGCCCCTGTGCCCTCCCTACCCTGCTGTGTTCTGATTATAATCTCCTTGCTGTGCACTGGTTTCTCACCAGGTTTTTAGGAGCTTGATATCTTCAGGATTTCTCTCTCTCTTGTGAAATTGTCCAGCAATGATAAGGGTCTATGTCTGATAGGCGGTTGTAAAACATATCATGCAAGATTTTCTTTAGGAAGGAGTCTCGAATCAGTCTTGTAAAACCATTTTTACAGATCTGTCCAGTTGTGCATAGCATTTCTTACAAATTCACTTCAGTTAATGGCTTTAGAGGGTGATGAACCTTAGTAATGCGAAGGCTGTTCAGTTGTTGTGGGCTGAACCCAGGACATCAGTAGAGAGACAGGGCTGAAATGCCAGCTAATCCCTGACCGGGCAGATTCAGCTGTTTCGTTTTGAAATTGTCAGTTGATTTGTGTGAGCAGATCATTTTGGTGAGGGAAAAGAGTGGGATGCTTGTGAAAGGGGTAGATCAGCCTGTGGGTCTGGGTTACGGGAGTTTGTATTTATCAGCAGGTTCCAAGGCGGGTGGAAACATGATGGTTTGGATTAGGAGAAGTCCCTGAAGTGTGCATCTGTTCAGCCTGATCTCTTCATGTGCTCAGGGACTGTCAAATCAGGGATTTTATTTTATTTTTTTCTTAAATAGTAAAGGCATTGAAACACTGTCTGGAAAGAGAAAACATTCCCAGCTTTTATGGATACGTGGTCACTGGCTCTTGCTTGTTCCTTTAATAAGCTCAATAAGCAATGTTCTTAATTGGACGAAGTTGCTACTATTTCAGGTCAGTGTGTGTGTTTTCTCTTACCGTTGCCATGGCACTGGTAAAACAGATATGTTCTGTAGTTGTGTTTATCCTTTCATAATATGTGAATTTTTATTTTCAGCACTGTATTTGCAGCATAATAATGCTCGCAGTATTTTTCCATACCAAACCCTGCTGGAGTTACTGCACTCCATTATTTCTCATTTGTCATATAGCAGTCTGTTTTACATGATTCGTGTCCACTTTTGTGTCCATTAGAGTTAGTAGCACCTAGGGCCTTTGTATTTTGGGTATTTCATAGCTTAATGGATACTTAAGGTTAGAGACATTATGTCATGGTTGCAATCTTACATAAACATAAACCATAGAGCCTAATCTAGCAGGTTTTTACACAGCTCAGTAAACTTGGCTGAGCTACAGCTTATCTTCTGAGGAGGTGCGTAATATTGATTTAAAGGTTTCAGGTGATGGAGAATCTAACAAAGATTAACTGTAGAAGTTACAGCTAAGTTGTTACTGAGCTCTGTCACTGTAAAAAATGTAGCTTTACTTAAAGGGCAGCAAAGCAACAGCAGCAGCAACCATAGCCAAAATCAATCATCAGTCTTTCTTTTTTTCCTCTTTATTTTTCTCTTCTTTCCCTAAAGGAAGATTTTCATCACGCTGATTGAAATCAAATATCTCAGTACTTCAGCTTTTACTTTTAGCTGTGGCAGAAATAACTTTAGGGAACTCTGAAAGGTTTCCCAAGTAAATTTCTCAATTTGGAGCATGTTGGAATATCTAGAAATGAGTCAAGTGTCGAGCAGGCCAAGAGATGCTGACACCAGTGCTGAGCCATAGCTTTCCCCTACTATGGGTTCCCATTACTTTAATGACACCTATGGTTTGTTCATTGAGAATCACACAGTTATACTGGCTGACATTAGTCTGTTTACCACAGAAGAAACAGTAGTGAGGTGTCTGGAAGTATCATAAGGTTGTCTTACTGTTACATGCAGGATTCATGTGAAATACAGTATGGAAGGAAGCAAGAATTTTATAGCAGTTCTTAAGATAGGATTTTTATCTTGCTATTATGTCAAAACAGCCTTGGCTGATGCTAAGTTAGCAGAGGGTTGTAGAACAGTTTATTAGCAGTGACTATAACAAAAGTGCAGAAGCATTATCTTTTGCCACAGAACGCGGGTTTTGAGAATAACAAAAACTCAGTTGCCCCTTTCAGTTACAGCAGTGACAGACCCAGAGGTTGATTGGGGGTGGCACCAATTGACTGTCCTTTTCACGGGTCTCTAAAATTTAATCAGGAGGAGGGGACATAGAAACACCACCCGTCTTGTTTGATTTAAATTTGCTCCTTATTGGAGTGTTTAGGGGCCTCTAATTTAACAATAGTTAAAAATGGAATTGCTGCTTTCAGCTGTTTGCTTAGCCTTGTTAACCTGAAGTCATCCTTCAGTAGTCATATGGGCAGAGAAGTCTGCAATAACCCCTTTACACTTTGCCAACCAAAGCTATTTAAAGAAGAGGGAGCTAGTGTTTTCTGCCATGCCTGTTCACATTGGTATGCCCTCATGGGTCGTTTTCTTTTAAGATATTGTGAGACAAACAGAAGAGACTGATTTTCCTTGGATATGTATGCAACAGTTAAGTTTCTAAACTTGAGACATTGGTTTTCTGAGCATCAATATGATCAACTATCATTCAAGTTAGTAGAAACTTGACTGAGAGTAAACCGAAGTCACAGCAGAGGCAGGTGGGTTGGTGTCCTTTCCTTGGATGAGCCATTTCTCATCGCAGATGAGACTGCCATTGTTTTGTTCTTAATTTGCATGTAGCGTATAAGCCAGTTCTTGTAGTTGGTAAGAATATGTTGCCTTGGACCACTTTAAGTCTTCTAGGATTTGGGGTTTATTGCTGTAAAAGGCTTTCATAACAGCCTTTCTTCAATTGGTTTTCTGCATTTATTTAATGCTTATTATTTTGGAATTAGTGCGCATCACTGCTATTTCCTGACAAATTATGAATGGGGCTTTCAAGAAATCAGTATGTTGTTTTTGTTGAGAGGGATCCTTAATTGCCTCTGTTTTCTTGTCTTATATGTCTTCTTTAAGTGATACATAATTATAATTAAGTGGTATAGAAAACCAGTAACTCAATTAACTTCAAGGGTTATGCTATGAACAGACTCTGCAGGTAAAGCAATACAATTATGCACTGCCAATTAAGAGGTTAAATAAATTTCCAGTGTAAGAAACAAGATGGAAAGGTTGTGAATTGTCTGAAGACTCTTGGGGCTGCTTGTTTTCAGGAGCTGCAAGTCAGCAAGGTAGCCCACCTTCATACGGATAAACCCGATGTCATGCACTGTAATGCTGCTGCTGCTTGTTTGCTTACGTAGGACTCTCAGTGCCCTCATATTCCCAAATCTTGCTTTCTGAACTGTACCTTAAACAAAACACGTCGTTTAATCCTAATGGTGCAGGCGGCATTTAGGACTGTGATGTAACTTTTTAGCAGAATCTGTAGTTGATGGCAGAAGCCAGAACATCAGACTGAAAGATGTTTTGGCTCTTTAAAGAAATACTAACGTCAGCTCAGCTGAGCTCCCAGATTCACGTTTGGCAAAAGACAGATTACATAAGCAGCAGTAATTTTCCCCACGCTTGGAAAGAGTTGGTTGAAATGCTTTACAATTCCCCGCAAGCACACCGGGCTGCTGCATGCAGTGCTCAGTCAAAGCAAAGGTAACTTCTGGCAGAAGTGTGGTCAGCCAGCCTGGCTCTGCACACCCATGTTGACCAGGGAGGCCTGCTTGCTGCACTGGCCACCACTCCTCCCAAAACGATGTGCTGGACCAGCTGAAAGGATCCCATGTGTCAAAGCCACCTCCTGAGCTCTGGAGTGGGCCAGGCTGAAGGTACCCACAGTCAGGGTGAATGTTAAATGAGATTTTTGGAGGTCTTTGCCTCATAATAAACTAAAAGTTTAGAAAGATCACAGACAAATGCTTAATGCATCCCCTTCTAAAAAGAGGGGTACTGGGATTTGGAAAATTCACCTTTGCATTTGGCTGGAATTTATTTTCATGCTTTCTGCAAAGCTTGTTTGGTCTGATCACAGTGCCTCTGTTTGTGTTTCTAATACAGATGCCTTTCATTCTTCCTTTAAATTATACCAAATGCTCAACAGGAAGAGCAGATGTTCACCAATTAGAAAAAAAAAAATAATTGGAAAGGGAAAGAAAGCTGAGGACAGGGCAGGGCATTATAGTTACCAGGTCACTCTTGTAAGAGAAGATCTGCTAGGTTATGTGAGTAGACAAAGGCAGATGGTCCCAAGTGATGTCCTGCCCTGGGCTCCTCCCAGGCTGTCACAGGGGCCACCAGCCAACCAAAGGCCCACCTCCACAAGCCCAGGGGCACAATGGCAGGCAGAAACCTGAACCAGGGCTGTCACTGGAGAGTCTCAGCCCCAGGGTCCAGACCTGAAACCCATCAACATGAGTCAATGCCAGAGCACCTTTTAGACCGAGGAGAGGTTGTGTGTGGCACATGTGATCAGAGGCAGGGGAAGAGCATTTTGTGATTGCCCAAGACTTATTATTGGATGTTGAAGGAAAGAACCTAAGGCAGGAAATGGCAGGCATTCAGGTGATTTGGGGAGGAACAAGTGTGGAGAAAATAGGGGGCTAAGGACCAGAGGCCAGAGACCCATACATGCATCCCTGGTGCAGCACCTGGAGCAAGTGCAGGTGTGCAGCTTGCTGTGGAAGCAGTAACAAAGATTAGGCCAGTGAGTAGGTGAAGTGGTCTGGGAGCCAAGTATATACGCGTGCGTGGAGCAGGGGAGTCCCCGACAGCTCCGAATGTGTGTGCAACGGTCTGTGCCTGCAGCTGGAGTGGGGCAGTGCCCTTGGGAGCTCATATGCCCGGGTGCCAGCAACTGGGAGGACTGGGATCCCAGAAGTTACTGGGCAGACTGTCTTTAGTCCAGCTGCTGAAGGGATCAGTGTTGTCCATGTGCGTGGACACATGTGTATATATAAATACGCACAGACACAGAATAAATACATGTGTATGCATATGAAATATATATATTCTCACTAGCGGACCTCTTCCTGTTCAGCCAGAGAGGGGCTGTGTGTTGTCTGTGTGGTGGCTACATATACAAATATATATGTGTGTGTGTGCGTGTGTGTGTGCAGTGTGAGCACGTGCTCTGAGAGTGCCTGTGCTCACTGAGAATGCATTTTCAGCCTTGCTGCTGGTTGCACGTGGGAGCGTGGAGCTGTGCAGCCTTGCTTCTTTTGGACTGTCAGGTCAGGCCTATTCTCCTAATGAGATCCACCTGAAATAGTATAAATCATGAACATACAAGTTGAAAGATGTTAGAGCCTGGTAACCATATATCTTTTTAGGTCTTGTACAGTACCAGGCGAGCATCTGGAGCTTGAGCTATTAGTATTGATACAAAGGCATTGACAATTAAGCGATTACATCCTATTGTGCTTCCTTTGAGTCTTTTCATTCTCCATATCAAAGGATGCTCTTTGGCAGCTTTTTCACTCTTTCTGTGCCTTTGCATTTTGGCAATTCCTCATAAGGTTATAATCAGTGTCTAAAATGCTTTGATAAAAGGATTAGTAACGTGAGAACACAACTTCCATCTCTTGATGGACATAATTATAACAGTTCATTGCAGAAGATGCAAACAAAATCTGTGAATTCCAAAGATTGTTTAAAAAAAAAAAATTTAAAAATAATGGAGCTTATTTTGCAGCTGGATGCCACCACCTCTTTCCTTGAACATTAGCCAATTTGGGTTGTTAGAATTTGCCTGATGGCTAGTTTTTATTCACCACTGCTCTTGTAAAAAGCATCTGTTAATTGCAGTTACTTTCCTTCGAATTTTAAGATCTTGCTAGTTTGGGTGACCCATATACCACGCGTTTTTAAAAGTTAAACTAAAAGCAGCTCCCCTGCCCCAAATTTCTAGCTTTACTTTTCTTCTTCTTTTCTTCTTTTGTTTTCTTTTTTTCTTCTTTTCTTCTTTTCTTCTTTTCTCTTCTTTTCTTCTTCTTTTCTTTACAAATTTCTAGCTTTACTTTTCCTCCATTCGAAAAACTTCTGTCAGTTCAATTAGAAAAAAAGACAGAAGAAACAGAGTTGTGTGGAGAAAATACAGCTACTTCCGCAGGTGTCACCAAAGAGGAAATGCGGAGAGGCAGAAACAGTCTAAGTTGGGATCTGGACAAGCTAGCGGTGGGGGAAGATGGATGAGTTCCTATCTTTTAGTGAGTGTAAATGAAACTTAAGTTTTATGTCTTTAGCAGAAGATGACACCCTAAAGGACTCCATGGAGGAGGGAATATGGAGGAAGGAGGGCTTTCATCATTACTTTAGGAGAAAGAAATGTTGTTTGTAAAGCACTGAATCTGGAGCATTAATTTTAACACCATACGAGGTGAATTCACCCAAGCTTGCTTACTGAGATCAAACAAGGTGACTAAGTATATTTTATGTTAACACATATTTTTTGAGAGCTTTGTTTAAGGTCCTATGTGGGTATGCTTTGGTGCAGGCCTGTTTAATAATAGCCCATCAGGTGCTGATGTTAAATTTCACTGCTACTTTTGAAGGGTTTTAACGATGGATTGCCTGGAATCTGTGAGCCATGACCCCTGGAAGAGTATCAGTTTGAAGCCTGTCTTTACGGGCATACTAAAACTATTAAATTTGGTAACTGAAGCAGCATTTGAGATCCCATCATTCTCAGTGGCTGTGTGAAGACCTCCATTTCATCATACTCTTCGTAGCATGTTTTCATTCAAGCACTGGAAACTGGATTTGAACATTGTTTTCATAGCAATTGAGAAATCCCTTGTGAGGGAGCCCTAAAATAGCTTATTTAAAGGGTTAACTCCTTATTATGTTAGTCAGCTCTCATTTAACTCTGATAACTATCTGGCTTTTGGATTAGCAAGACTAAGGCTTCTCCTAACACCTTCTGGTGCATCAAATGGTTGTGAAAGGTATGAGTGCAGTGTGAGAGCTAATGCAATTATGGTGCCCACTGCTCCTTAAACCTCCATTTGCTTGTTACAGAAATCCAACTATTAGGGGTTTACTTAAAACAAGAATACAGCATGTCTGTGCTTTAGCCTAATTTTACATATAGTTAGTTTGATTTATGTTTTAGTCTTTTCTGGTCATCTTTTCCCAACTTGCTTGCATAAGTAGGAGTTTACTTCAGTTCTAGGCTTTTGTGAACACTGACTAGTATAAAAACATGTAGTACATCTGATCGGAGCAAGTCCTGAGCTTTTGTTTTCTTCATGTTCTACCTGAAATCTTCTGCCTTCAGTGTGTTAAAACCTGAGAAATTATAAACCCAGTTGAGGCTGACACATTTGATGTTAGTTGTCTCTCCACAAAAGAGAGACAGCCTGACTGACTCTGAAATAAAAGATCCCAGTTTTCAGGGATAATAATAATCAAAATCGAGTGTTCTGTTTTCTGCTGGAAAAGCTACAGAAAGAAACATCAAATTAAATACTTGCCTCTTTTGGAAGCAAATAAATATCTAAAATCTGTAATAAAATCATATTCATAGATTCTGGAACTATAGTTACAGGATTATCTAATTTTTGTTTATATTTTGCAGATGCATATAAGGCCCTTTGAGGCACGTATAGCTGCATGCAGGGATTTAGGAATTTAATTAGTTTCATGTTTGAGCTTTGAGTCTTTCAATACAAGAAAGTTACCTGCTCAGCAGGATGGCCACCAGTTGGCGGTTGCAAACAGAATTTACAGTTCATAGGCTTTATTATCAATTGTTTGACCGTGAGAATCAGGAGAACTAATCAATTGTTTGGATTTGTCAAGTGCTGTGTGGAAAGTGATGAGATTATATTTCTTCTAAAGAAGAGTGCTTAGATCAGTAGGACTTTAGGATGAAGCATGGCTTGATGTATAACCTTTGTTCAGCAATTACAGGCAAGCACGTTGCATACTGAGGCTGATGAGCAGAGATTTCTATTGCTGATTTTATTTGGCTCTAGGCTGAAGAAGAAAAAAAATATTCTGTGGGCTTCTCACAGTATACTACTAAGTCATGTAGAAGTCAAATTGAGGTTTTTTTGGGAGGGTCAGTTACAACTCACTTTCCTGATCTCTGTTCTTTTTGGTGTTTGTTGAGGTCAGTAGCTTGGTAAGGACATGAAGGTTTACTACCTGGCCACATCTGTACTGTGGGTTGATGTAAACTGGACTGGTGGTTGGCTCTTAGCTTGGAGCTGCTGCAGGCATCTACAGTGCTTGCAGGGTGGGGGGTCTACAGAAAGAGGCTGCTCTCCTGTCTGCATCCTGAAACCACACCATGGTTCTCCCAGCAAGATCCTGTTGCATCTCTCAGGATCCACTGTTTTCCTAGGCATTCAAAAAAAGAATTGCAGTGCACATCTTTATATAGTCCCACTCTGTTTAGTGCTTGGCTCAAAAAATCTGGGGATTGAAATTCATAGAGTGAAGCTCACACAGTGAGCAGGATGAAGCTGCTGTCAGAGGCACTTTTTCTTCACTTTGATAACATCTACCTTTCACTGTGGAAGACAGGACAAGGTTATTGCTGGTTAGCTTTTATTAGCTGGAGGTTGTGATATGCATGTGGATGTGGCTGTGTCTGTACCTGAAGAATTAGGGGCAGCAGTAGCAAGTACTAGGCTGTGCTGAGTGAACACTTCTGGGCCTTGAAAAGGGAAACCAACAGCCTTTCTAAGAAATGAGCAGTTCTGTTTTGTTATTCCTATCCTAGATGAATACAGATTACAGTTTACCCCAATGTGAAGTTCTTCTGCTTCTGGCGCACCAGCTTCAGAGCTGCTGCTTCTCTTACAGTGTTATCTGAAAACCTGTCCCACACATGTGACATGGAGTAGGTTTGTAGTCAGTCTTGAAAAAGGATTCTTTGCTGCGGCTTTCTCCTTGGTGGAAAGCACATGGATTGTTTATGTGTTTTTGTTTTAAACAGAGCATTTGATAAAATATGTTACTTAGGGATGAAAAGGTCCTTGGTAGTGTGTAGGCCAGTCAAACATTTTCACAGTTAATAAATTACCATCTATTTTTTAAAAATCAGTCTTTTGTGAGATCAAATTCAGATCTTTTCATGGGTATTAAAGACTTTATTTGAGGCTTCTTTTGTTCATGGTTCTACATTTTTTATTCGTTTTAAACTGTCCTCAGAGATTTTTAAAACATCTTAACAGTTCCTGCTGGGGGCAGAGAGACGCATTCCTGGAGCCACGTCAGATAAGCTGGAGACTGAATAGTTCAGTGAGTAAGATGCTCATAATTCCAGCAGATGTATAAGCACTTCAGTTTTTTTCCTTCAGCTGTAACTTTTTTGGAGAATATTTTTCCCTCTTTTTTCCACACAAAACCAAATGCAGTTCTTATGGTGCCTTTTTTTTTTTTTTTTTTTTTTTGGTGTGTGTGGGTTGCTTTGGTTTCTGGGGGTTGGGGTTTATTTGTTCAGGGTTTTTTTGTCCGTTTTTTAATAAAGCTTGTTAGGTATTGGTATTTTCTCAGAAATAATATTCAAGTTATATATGTAGGTCTAAAGTGCTGCTTTATGGGTTTTTTGGGGGGGAAATAATGACTTAGCTGTTTAGAGGAAAAACTACTAAACTGCCCTCAAAATTTATGATTTCATCATCTTTGAGAGAAGTCTGCTGTATGCAGTGAATTTTATATGTGGTGTGTTGTTTTATGTTCACAAAACCTGCTTGTAAAGTATCACGATAGTGGGAAGTTGGAACACTTTGTAAGAAATTTTGGAAGGGTATTTTCAACATTAGGTACTTGCGAAAACATAGCAAAATGCTTTACCTTAGTATATATATATTGAGGAGGTCTAACGTCAGGTTCCTTTTATGTTTTTTAATGGATAAGTTTCTGTAACTAGAAACTAAATTTTGGATTCTACAAAATCAGTAGGAAGTTTGCCATTGATTTCTGTGTGACTAAGTTTTGGCTTATGGAGTTTATTGGACTTGGGCTGGATTCTTCTCTGTCACACTGGTGAAACTTCAAAACTGCTTGCTGGCCACTGGCCTTAATTCATGATGGTGGGTTGCAATACATAAAACCTCTCCATAGAGATTTAGCATTTGATAAGTAAAGCTTTGGGAAGATTGTGTCTACTGATGACAAGTCTCAGGCCATCCCAACAGACAGAGAGAGGCAAGTCATTCCCTATAGTTATCACAGAGATACAAAGAACTTCATAAATCTTATGAAGTTCTTATTAAGATTCACCCAAGAGTTGCTTAAGCATAAATACAAAATATGCTTCAAATTTGTCTGCTTTCCCTTTGTGTGGATCAGCAGTGAAGTATTAGTTCAGATGCTTCTAGGAAGACACATCTTTATCTCAGATGTTTCTTGTGAGTCTGCATTGCCCATTTGGACAGGGCTTTGTGGGCAGAATTAGAGGAAAACTCGGGCTTTTGGCATTGCAGAAATGCTAGAAGTGGGTCCAACATTCTGTCAGTAGCCAAAGCAAACAAGTGGTTAATAATTCAGCCCTTCACTTTTGGCATTAATTAAGAGAGCAGAATTGATAGACATGTTAATTATTACTTCCCTCCTCCCCCCCCCAAGTAAAATTCCGAAATTACAGTAATTTCATGGAAGTATTGCAGCAATGCTCTTTAATCAGAGATCGTAAGTGCAAGAGGATGGAAATGACTATCCGTAGTGGGAATGCATGACAACCACCAAACATCAAGAAATATCCATAATAGGAATTTTGGTTTATAGTCTTTTCAGTTTGAAGCCAACAGATCTAACAATCCTATTACACAAGATACTTATGCACTTTGCGAAGTTTTGATCACTAGCCTCCCCAAGGAGTTTAAAAAAGAAGAAATAAAAAGCCCCTGACACTAATTTTGTTGACCTCCTTCCAACCTGCTAGCAGCTCTTGTGATATTTTATTGCTTAGGGAGCAAAATACAGAAACTGTCTGCAAGGGCATGGGATCCCAGCTATTCTGCAAAAGATAAAAATTTCTGATTATTTTATAGGATGTGAATTGCTGCGGCTAGAGGCCATGAAATGCGCGCTTCAGTTTTTGGAATGCAGCTTTGGGCGGTCGCCAGTGAAATATTTTACCTAGAATTATAAGTGAATCTCTCAAGGCTTTAAATAACCTGTATTGTAGAGTCACTGTGGTTACACATGCGAATACTTCGTAATGCTGTGTTCAATCTACCACATGACTGGCAGAGCTTCAGAAATGCTGTGCTTTGGAAAATTACATTAAATACTTTCCCATGCTTCAGTTGACTTTAAGTCTGTAAAACACAAAAGAAATTATTAGTCACTGTAAGAAAATGTAATTGATCTAACTGCTGTATTGGTTCGATTTTCAGATTTGTTGTAGTTAGCTATAAGCACATGTATTGGCCTTATTTGAAGACTTTGATTAGGATTTCTTTGCACTAACAGAAAAATTCCTGTGTAAGTTAAAGGCACAGTAAAGACCCCCAGTAGACTAGCCAAGCTAATAGGGTTGAGGTGTGAATGATCAGGATCAGCTAAAGGATGGGAAGAGCTGGCAGATTCAGAGAGAGAGACTCAGGAGAAAACAAGAACCCAATGGTTTTAAATTACACAGCAATGCAGAGCGGTACAGTTACAGACTTGCAAAGATAGGCCTTCCTTTACTATTTGTGGATGTCCCTCCCATGTCTTTAGCATCCTTGCTAATAGGACGGCAGTCTATTTCCTATACTGTATTACTGGTTCATCCTGGAGCCATTTAACTGGATGAACCAATTAAAATGTCACACTAGGAAAAAGTTTGTGAAATGTCATCTAATTTGAGCTTTTAAAGCATAAATGAGACGTCTGTTTACCTTACTGTGCCCACTTGCCTGCCTTCATGACCTAAAAGTTCTGGCATTGTAATGCAAGATGTTGCCAACCTGCTAATTCATTTCTTTAGGTAGTTGCTGCTTCCTTAGGAATGTAATTTATTTCTTTTGCGCTTACTTTTTTGCAGCCATGTCGGTGTAATGTAACATTAACTTCAGCTAACACAAAGCAAGTCAGAGCTGTGTACTGTTGTTCACATAATGAGCTATGTCTCTTTGTCATATCTGAATGCAAGATAGGCAAACCGCCCCCAACAATTAGCCTGTAGGGCTTTTTCCCCCAACTCATGTTTCTTCATGGCTAACCACAGTGGTGGATCTCTACAACTGTCACCAAGGGGTGATCAGAGGGTGTTACTGTGAGCCATAAACCATCAAACTATTACGTCTTTGGCTCATGCAAGACAACCATTTTTCAGATCGAGGGACTGCCTTACTCGTCTGAGTTAAACATAGCACAGCAAAACTGAGTTTCTCGGTGCTAATGCACTGAGTGAGCTGTATTGATGCTGCATTTCTACAGCATACTCACTTCCTTTGTTAGTGGCTACAGAAAAGTTTGGTCCATCTAGTTTCATTTTGTCTTTGAGATGTCTGATATTACTAATGACTGCATGATTTGTAACTTTCCCTATTCCTCACCCCAGCACCAATAGAAGTGTCATGATACATACATCCCTACATACCAAAATGGCTAGATGAGTTCTTTAGAGAATTGAAGCTATGACCTCATAAATTTCCTTTGAACTTAGAATTGTGTGCCCACTTTATAGCAGTGTCTTTTACTGAACTGTGCAAACATAGCCCAAAACTGGCGGGGAGGGCTATTGAACTGCTCACTAGCTATGCTGAAGTTATGAAAAAAAATAATATTCAAACCTGTAAATTCTTTGGAGACAAAAATACAGAACAGAGTATAATCTGCCAAATTATTGTAGTTATATACTTGGGAGTGTTGTAACTGTAAACACATTATGTTGAGTTAATGAGGTAACCCTTAGGTCACCCCAGAAGAAGAGTTGGAAGAGTTCAGTCCCATAGTGTCCCTGTGTGTAGAGAATCTTGCTGGTACTTTTGACCCTCGACAATGTGAGATTCCTATGTCGTTGGCAGGGTAAGATCAGCTTGTCTTAGGAATTTGTGCTAGTAGATTTGCTAGTCTTGTAAATTTGGTAAGAATCAAACAGCTGCAACTCCAAACTATGTCTGGTAGGGGAAAAGTGTACTTTCTAGTATGGCTGTCAGTATATATGTTCTCCCTTAATGTTTGTTCATGCTGCCATTGGGGCTGGAGAAGCTTTAATGCTAGTGGTGCCCGCAAAGGGCAACCCGTGCACCTCCTTACTCCTCCCTCCATTCTTCACAAAGGCAGCCAGAGTGGATGGCGCGCTCTCTCACACGCTCAGCTGGCCGTCTTGTCTTGGCAAACCAGAGCTCCCTTGGGATTTGATGCTCTTTGCTTGTGGTTGCTTGAGCCTTTCTAATCTGCATCACTCCTTTTGTGAACTTTAACTTTTTTTGCATTGTCATCTTTGATTTCCGTTGCTGTGGCACAGCCCACTTTCCAGCCTCATGTTTCTTACTTGGCAGAGTTGTAGGCAAATGTCATCTATGAGAGCTCCATTCCTCGTTGAAGAGATGCACCTCCTTGTTTGCTGGGGGAAGAGCATAACCCACTTACGTGTGGTGTGTCAGGGTTTAGAGCCCAGGGCCAAGAGTGCATTGCCAAGAAATGATCCAAAGCTTCCTTCTCAGCAGGCCTTTTCCCTCTGTCTGACACACAAGCGGTCAGACTGAGCATCTTCAGTCACAAAAGAAAATGCAGGGTGATGACACTAGCTGATAGTATCTATGTTGTGGCAAGGGATTGCTTCACTTAAAGAAATCTGTTCCATCACTGTGGTTTGGCCATTCACAGAAAGTACCTCTGGTTCGTAATGAACTAATGAGGGGATCCCCACTGAGGCAAATTAGAGCCTTGCAGTGGCTTCCTCCTCAGAAGGAGCAGAACAAAGACTGTGTTTTTCTACCTTAGTGACTCAGTGGAAATGAGTAGGGTGTTTTTTTGAAGCAGATGTTGTGTTCCCTACAGACCATCCTGCATATCTGCATCTGCCTGCAGTGCGGGTCCTTCATACCTTAATCTTTTTAAGGTCCATCTTATGCTCAGTCGGCATGAGCCAGGGAGGGCCTGTATGCACTGTGACCATTTTGAAGTCTTTGAAGAGGACTTTGTCAGTGCTTGGAGCCTTGCCTTGCTGCAGGTGGGAGCCTGTGTAGCTCTGCCCTTTTCTCTGTGACTCCACTGGCCAGAGTGCTTGTGCTCTGCATGTAGACTGGCTGTTTGCAGTCCCAAACACACCCTCTTCCTAGTAAATCACTGTCCTGCAGCCTGTTTTAAATTCCCGTTCTTGGCCAGTCTCATTCAGTGTCTTCAGGGAATGTTAGCTTGTGGGGATGATTCAGACTTGTTTGTGGAGCTCCCACAAGGCATGGTTATAGAACCAAACTTACTGTTTTTTCTGTGTCTTGGAAGTAGATCCCTGTCACCCAAGGGTCCTAGAATCATATTTGGAACTTCAGAAGGGTGCCTCTTTAATCTAAAACAGGTTCATTTTGAGGTCACTTCAGCCCCACGTCTAAAAGGGTGTTTGTTTTTCTGAGTTTGTGTTATACTGTGAGCTTCTGTGCTAATATAGATGCAGAAATGCATCATAAGCTGAGCTTTTTACATCTATGACTATGGGTTATAGTTAAGTTTCTGAATGATCGGATGACCCTTCCGGAGAGCAATAGGGTGATTCTGTGTCACATTTAAAAGTTCTCACAAAAAATGAGTACGAGGCTGCCTGCTTTCCTACTGGTTTGCAGAGGATTAGGTTTTTGATGGGCTATCCTTTCTGCTAAAAAAGTAACTCTGAAGGGGGTAAAACTGTAATTGCTCTCCAGTTCTCTCAGTGCCACATCCCTGATACACAGATAACTTTCCCAGATGCAGCATTTCTCCTGGACTGATTTCCTTTAAGTGTGTGTCAAGGCGCATGTCAAGTCAGGAAATGAAGCTGCCATCTTTTGCTCCCTTCCCCTCTTCTCAGATATGTCTGTCCTTGCCTGAAGAATTTTCACACTGCTGGTGTTTTCTCCATCCACCCCCAAGGGGTTTAAGCTGTAGGAGAATGAATTACTCTGCATTTCTGCCTTAAAAAGGGCCTTATATACCACTGGCTCAGCTCAGAGCCACATTGGGTGGCAGATTGTCATTTCTACTTTGTTATTAGTGTGCTGGGGTAGAGCTGCTGGTGGGGATTGGGATTCATTCCTTCCATTAATGCAGGTAACCTCTAGTTAGTATCTCTAGATACTAACTATCTACTACCTCTAGTAGTATCTCTAAATGAGCATTCCTGGTCCATAGGTCTTCAGAACAGCTAATGGGATTCACATCTTTGCTAAGCATTGTTGAAAGGGATGCCAGGTGGGATTTAGTTCTTGCTTGCAGCATGGCTTTGCAGTCACTGTGCTGCTGGAGAGTTGGGGAACCTGTTTGGGATGAGCTGGGCAGGGGAAGGACATGCTGATGAGGTCCCTCATAGCATTACCATGCAGGTGAATGGTCATTTAGAGAAGATAGGAAAATTATTCTGCTCCTCCATTATTCTCCTATTATTATTATTATTATTAACCTTCCAGTCTGTTTGCCCCCAGGAAAATTATGGATTGTACATTTTAGAGAAACAATTGTAATCCACTAGTTCTTTTAATCACATATCCATAGTGCAGAGGAGGGCCTGAAGATGCTACTGCTAGTGCTGCTGATCCTGACAGGAACTGGGCCTGAGTGACCATTCCCACACACAGCCATGGCATGACAGGCATTAAGGTGGCATGTTACAAGGAATCTTTAGTTATGGGACAGTAACCATTTTTTTTTCTATTTAAACAAAAAAAGGGTGAGCTATCTCTTCTTCGATTCCTAGCACAGACAAATCAAATTGTACTTTGGATTGACTGGCTCAGGTGAACATTTGGCTTGACCTGTAGTGACGTTGCTGGTTAAGATATATCACCTCCCTGTTTTACCTCTGGCAAAACAAGCTTGAAGTAGCTTTTTCATATAGAACCTTCAGGTTTCTTTAACAAAAACAAACAAACAAAAAACACACCAAAAAAAAAAACCACACAAAAGACCCCACAAAAACCAAACAACACCCACTCAATTTTAGAAAAGTGGGGAGGGAATGAGAAAAGAAAAACCTACGTTTGCTCACTGCCCTGACGTCTCTATTTCTTTGCTCTAATAGTTTAGGGCCAAACACAGGAGAGCAGCAGTGATGGCATCATGCAGTGTGCTACACCCTGCATAGCAATGCTGTAAAGTATACCAGAGAAAACACAGAAGAGACTAATTGCTCAATTTTCTATCCAAAAGTGGGGATGACAGTGTTTCCTTAGTCTGTAGGATTGGCTGTGTTCGCTAACGCTTGGTGATTAACTTCAGTGGGGAATAGACGGTAGAGGGGCTTTTGGATCCTTCCCTGAAAATGCATAATTTTGAGCTATTTTGCATCTGGAAGGAAGAAAGTTCCAAATTTTGAGGTCAACCGTATTAACAAACCTCTGCAGATATATTTTTAGTCCACCAAATGAAAGTCGGATTTGGCTGGTGAAGAACGGGTTTCCTTCTGCTAAATATGTTAGCTGATACGTTATAACAAAATGAAGTGTTTTGTTTCCCATTTTTCTTGCAACTGGCAAAGTGTAAAACTTCCAGTTTGCACTTGGCCTCTGAGAAGACTTCTCCCTGCTTTCCCCTCAAATTCTTGTATGTAGCTTGTCAGTAGCTTTATGTCATTGTGGAAAATTGAAGAAAATGAAAAAATTGCTAATTCTTGTATAGATTCAAAGTTGTAGATGTCTGCTGTTGTCTTCTCAAGAATGAAATTTAATTGTTATATGCTACTAAGACTTTAAGATCGTCAAGGGAACATTATCTCACTATAAAAATAATTGAAACCTCCTTTCAGGGTAATGCACGTGTGGCTAATATAGATGTCGGCCACAGATGTTGCATCTGGGGATTTTAAGATTTAAGGTATTTTTTTGAGTGCTGTGTTGTGATCTCATGTCAGTGGGTATAATTCCGTTGACTTTAGTTGAAATTGTTCTGTTCTCATCTGTGAGAACACAGTCCCTAAAACCTAATTGCTGATATTTTTATCATGTTTTATGACTGTCTCTTAGGACATGGGAACATATGAATGGAACAACTTTTTAGTACATTTAGTTTTCAGAACGGTGCTTTAAGCTGGATTTGTTTCTGTTCTTTGTAGAATTATAAAGCCAGGGACACAGAGCAGTGAGTTGGCCTTGGGATGCCCTGGGGTATATGTCTGTTCTCTTGCAGAACCTAATGTAGATGCTTACATTTTGTAATGTGTAGGCTCAGAGCTGAGTGGGCTGGTGGTGAAGCTGTCACCTGAGATTTGTGTGTCCCATCAGCTTTTTGGTAGAATTCCAGATTTTTATGAATCAAATGGTCCCGGCACCAGGATAATACCCAGATGTCAGTGTAGTGCAGCTTGGCTACATCAAGAGAATTTTTTCTCATTAGTTGGGAATGAGACTTTGGCTGCATGTGACGTGAACTTGATCAAAAGCTGTTTTTCTTTATCTTCCTATGGTCCTAAAACTATGGCTTTTGAGTATTGAAAAAAATAAAAGTGGGTTGGTGGGGTTTTTTCGGTTTTGTGTTTTGGTTTTTTGGGGGGGGGGGGGGGTGTTTTTTTGGTTTTTCTTTTCCCAAAAGCTGGTATTTTCTGTGAAAGATTGAGTAGTAGGATGTCAGTTTCCTGGATTTGTGGTTGATAAGTGCATTAAAAAGTATATGCCAATCTTTGAGTTCTGCTGATAAAAGATACTACATAAGCACTGAGTATTGTACTTCAGTAATTATTTCCTCCTTAGTAGTTAATTTACCTCTAAGGGAAGAAAGCTCAAAAATGTTGAGCTCGGACTGTTGAATGATTGTTCAGTCTTCCTTAGCTGCTCAGAACAACTTGCAACTTACCGGAAAGTACTACAGCTTAGGTAGCTGAGGTGCCTGTATTTTAAGGTCTAGAAATACTTGTCCTTTGGGTCATCACAGTAGAAAAAAAGTGAAGAAATCTGAATATAGAATCATGGCTTGCTGCAGTGATAGGCATCAAATTCTAGCCCTATCACGTGCATCATCTGCTTTTTTTTACTGTATTGTTGTTATTTCTCAAACCTTTTGTTTTCCAGTTAATTTCCCCTGAAAGTCTGTGGTATGTTAGAACAGAAAGACTATCTTCAGGGTTAGAGAATGTTTAAAGTGTGTACTTTAAATACAGAGAGTCAATTTTCCTCCATGTACGAAGGGAGAAACACAGGGGTGAGGCTCTTCTGCGTGAGACAGGCCTCAAACGGGACAAAAGCTGAAATGCTTAACAGCTCACACAGCTTGCTGCTGTCAGCAGAGCGTGTTAGTAGGATGGGGAGGATTTTCAGAAGTGCTCATCAATAGCTTGATTTTCTTCGCACTGAAGTGGGTTGTTTGTTTTGGAGGGGTGGTTGTTTTTTCTACTAACTTCTCTGGGAGTGGATCTGAAGCAAACTGAGTGCTTCTGTAATTCTTATTTTGTTCTAACGTAGTGACTGTGTTTCTTGAAGAGCATTGGAGAGCTGCATCTGTAGTTCTCTCTGTACCTTCACAAGCGTGCATGTGTGTGTACAATACAAGTGTGGATTTTGCCAGACCTGTTCCTGCTGTATTCCTTTGTTAGATCTAAGTACCACTTTAACCCCAGCATGATGTGTATGTGGGTTTTGTGTTTTAAATTTCTTTGAATAATAAGTGTGTTTAATTCCTGCTAACATTGTTTACTTCCTGCTTATGAATGGTAAAACCTCAGTGTCTGGTTTTTATATACTATTTCCAGGAACCTTGTGCGATTCCAATGGTAAACCTTAGGGAACAGCTTATGAGGTCAGCCCTGCCACTTACTTATCTTGGGATTCAGCCCTTCCGTCCTTGGTCTTCAATAGTAACATTCTTGGTTCAAAGCCACTATTGAAAGGGGGAGATAGCATGGAGAATCCATATGGTTCACCTGGAGCTGATGGTGTTGCAGTGGGGGAAGGCGGTATTGGAGAGGTGCGATCATTCTGCTTGGGGGCATTTGGTAACTTTTTTACACTCTTTAATAAGGGTGAGGCATTTTTTCCTTTGATGAAGATCAGATGGAATTTCAAACACCTCTGGCAGGTTGCATATTAACATGCATCTTGCTACTTGATCAATAGCATCTTAACACAGCTGAAGGGTAAGACTTGAAGCACTTTGAAGATCATAATGGCTGAGCAAGCAAGCTCTGAGTGACGAGAGCACTCAGCCACCCATTAAAATGATTGCTCATGTTTATATGCAAGATCTGCCTTGCTTTTTCTGATAGGTAACTTTTAAAAATCTTTCTCATGTGGTGACTTCACTGTTCTCTATTTATTGCATGTCTTAGCTATATTTTAAAAGAAGTTGAGCTGATGCCAGCAACAACATGTCTGAGCAGCTTTGATGCAACTTGGGTAGCTTTTGGCTAGAGGTCATTTGAGAAATGTTGCTTTGGGGACTAAAGCCTTAAATATTATCCCAGCAGGAGTTTCCTTAGAGATTTCAAGAGTACTGTGCTAGTAATTCCCTAGAGTTGAGTGCAATAGCATTCATGTTATCTGCTTTATATATTTGGGGATTAAATATAGTGTGTTTTTGGAATGAGTATATTGGGGGCAGGATAGGGGGATGAACCTGGGATGGAGGTTAATGTTTTGCAGAACGTTGATTTGACATAATACTGAGTAATAGACTGCTTAAATTACATTGTCACTAGAAGAATGTGTTCTGACTCCATTTGCAATTAAAAATAGTAGCAGTAATAAAAAAAAAAAAGTCTAATTTTCCAGCTAATCCTCATGTTTGTGCTCCCTTATTTTTTCCCTTGAATACTTTTCTTATTGCTGTTGGCAACTTTCGGATACCAGTTGGAAGGAAATAACTGACTTTGTTTTGGAAGTGACACTGTGCAATGTCTTGTCTTCAGATAACTGACTCCTTCAGAGCTGGCAGAGATATTAGATTATTGGCATACCCATTAACAGCAGTCATCCTTCCAAAATCTTTGCTCTTAAATAAGGTGGCTAAAAGACTTGTTTCTACCTAGATGAGTGACTGGGAGCCTTGCTTTGGCCAGATGTCATCAACAGCTTCCTCTAACCAGCCAGCTGTAACTGCCGTGGGTACCTCTCAAAGTGCCTAGCCTTTCTAGATGGGGAAGGAAGTCAAATGTATAGTTTTCCTATGCCTTGTTGGCTGCACATGTTTCTGTGCCACACTGCCTTAGGGCATCACCTCATTCTGGACCTGAGGCCAGAACTATTTCTTTAATTCCCCTCACACACTGGATATCTCAGAAATTTGATGCTGTTAGGTTTTGATCATGCAAGATCGTAGCAGTTCTGAGCAGATTTAGTGTTACCAACCTACAATATCAGTGCCTAATGCTGTAAGTGCTTTGTGGCATGTTACTGAATTTCTGATTTGTTGGGCTACCCGTTTCTACTGTCTTTAAAGCAAAGAAGAGAATCAGAAGACACAAGGAGAATCAGGCAGCCATCTCCAGGAAAGCAGGGCTGCGTCATGTGTAATGGTGGCTTAGGAAGACAAACATCATCACTCTGAATGTCCCCCCTTTCTTATTCTTCCACCAGCTTTACACGCTGAGCATGATGCCATATGGCCTGGAATATCCCTGTGGTCAGGTGTCCTGGCTGTGTCCCCTCCCAACTCCTTCTGCATCCCCAGCCACTTACTGGTGGAGTGAAGCAGAAAAGGCCTTGGCTCTGTGCAAGCACTGCTCAGCAGTAACTAAAACATCCCTGTGTTACCAACACTGTTTTCAGCACAAATCCAAAACAGAGCCCCATACTAGCTACCATGAAGAAAATTAACTCTATCCCAGCAAAAACCAGCACGCTTGTGAAGTTCTGCCTTGTTGCAGACAGGACCCCCAGGGAGCTTGAGCACAATTGTGAATTAAAAAATATGAGAAAGTCTAATGTGCCATGAAAAAACACCCCAGAGTACAGAAAATACCTAGTTTGATGTTCCCACACAGTGTTCAGCATAGTTCAGTCTGCTTGTGGAATGTTTTCATCATTCATGTGTTGATATCACTTTAGCTTCTTAATGTTTGTTGCACAGTGGGATAAGGCAGAGATGGGGATGGTGTGTTTGGATTGACTGTGGTAATGAAAAACGCATCCTGAACACTTGTTTTAAAGTGTCACTGTTATGTTGTGTTTGGCTGCTAGCAAGGTTGCTCATCAGTCAGGTGATATGTAAATGACATCAACTCCTTTGGTGTTTTCCCGAAAAGGGAACGACCGAGCCTTTCAGGCAGTCCCAGCTGCAACATCCCTGGCTGCACATTAGCTCTGGTAAGGCGCTATTTGGAGGAGGTTGGTGGACAGCAGTCAGGATCATGATGTAATTTAGGTAGGAATGATAACCTTCCTTGCTCTAAAAAGTGCAGGTGCAGTTGAGTCCACCTATTAAGCCAAAATTCATTGCTGTTTGTGCTGATTCACAGTGGGAGTTTACATGAAATACCGAGGGATTAGTGTGCACAGCATGCTGTTAAAGGCTGTGGTTAAGTGCTTGTGCCACTTGGTCAGACCATGATGTGAAATTGTGGTGAGTGTTGAGTTGCTAATGTCTACTCAGGTTACTTGACTTGGGTCTGTGTGCAAGCAGAGCAAGGTGGCTGATTGGCAGGCTTGCTTCATAGCCAGGGATTTTAGAGCACTGCTGAAGAATAGATCTGAAATATCACCCCTTTCAGTACCTTGCTAACAGAAGCAGCTACACAGGGCCTTTCTGAGGAGGGAGAACTGGTCTGGATTTAAATTACTGTTTTAAAAATATTTTCTCCTTTTTTCTTCCACATAGATTGCCATTTCCTGGTGAGCTAACGAGGCCCACTTGGGTGAAGAGAAGTTTAAGTGTTTTGTTGAGCTTCCCACTGGGGAGTCTCACATTGCTATGCAGGAGGAGGTTTTTTTACAAAAAAATATTGCAGCCTATGCATTTCTCTGTGCCAGACCCCAGCCTTTTCAAACTCTCAGTATTACTGAGGAGAAGCATTCTCCTATCCTCTTGCCTCATTCAAGTGTCTTTCTGTACTACTTATTCTCACATCAGGGAACTGGCTTGCTCAGGAGCCCTCTGTAGACCATATTCACTGCCACTGTCGTGACGCAGCCCTAGCAGAAGAATTTTGTTGGAACAGTTTGTCCATTGCTTGCTGTGGAAGAGGCACACAGTGCCCGTTTTGGTGGTGACAGGCATGCCTGAATCCCAGCAAAACAAGAAATGCATGTTCTTCCCAAATTCCTAAAATGAGAAGTGGCTATCCACTGAGGGAGTGTGAAAGCAAGAGAAAACCAAGGCAAAAAGATTAAGCTGAGGTCCTTGCCAGATTGTCTATTACAAGTTTCACAGAGGTGTAGTAACTGTTGTATTTTGGTCCTTTCTCTAGACTTCTGGCATCAGATCTCTGCCCCTGTTGCAGATTAGCTGCTTGCAGGAAAGCAAATCAAATTCTACATAAGTAATCAGATCAAAACAGTGTAGGAGATTACAGTGTGGAGGATCTGCTCCTAAAGCTTTTTCTTATGCTGGAGTCTTTGAGGAGGTAACATGCATTTGTGCTAGTGCATTATCATTGAATATCTGAACTCCCTCTCCCTGTTGCTGGCTCTCAAATA
Organism: Strigops habroptila; assembly: GCF_004027225.2. Classification (NCBI taxonomy): domain Eukaryota; kingdom Metazoa; phylum Chordata; class Aves; order Psittaciformes; family Psittacidae; genus Strigops; species Strigops habroptila. The sequence goes on from NC_044278.2 coordinate 19,939,736, forward strand.
CTTTGTTATTGCCAATTTACTGACCTCTCCTATGCTGATTGTGCAAGACCAGGTTGAAGGTCTGTCATGTCATCACCTGGGAAACTAGAAAATAAATGGAATAAATCCCATTAAAGTATTTTTAGATAGAGATTGAGTCATGGAAAGTTGGAGTAGATAGAGATATATTTAGTGGAAACAGAAAGCTTTTTTGAAATTAAAAAGTTATATAAGAATTCTATCAGTGTTGGTAATTTCTACTAGTTAAAAAAAAAAAGGTATTCAAAGTTTCATGGAGGAAAGAAAGGAAGCTATCTGTGGGGTAAAGAGAGGTGGTGGTGTTAGGTAGCAAGATTTAATGCAGTTGAGGTAGGTGGTCAGAGTAGTATGGAGTCCACAGCTCTTGTGCAATACTCTCTGTTCACTTTCTGGGAGGGTGAAGGTTCAAGAGAAAACGTGGCAAAGCTCCATTGTCACTAACCGGTGAGACCTTCTGGGTGTTAAAGCCACATGTCTGGGTCTCCTATCCTCTCTAGTGTACTGCCTTCCTCCCAAGAGCTGTCTATATTGTTAAATGCCTGGTTGTCAAAGGAGTGTTGCTGTGGAGGCAATGTGATATGTGCCTGGCCAGGTCTGAACTACTCAAGAGGCGGAAGAGTGTGCTTGCTGTGGTCTGTCACAAGTATTTTAGCCTGGAAGTTCATGCTTCCCTTTGTACTGAGGCTACATCCTCATATGGTAAACTGCTAGTGGGAAATAGTCTCCCTTTGCATTATTATGCCAGTGAGGAAGTTTTCTATCGCATGATAAGGTTTGCTCAGGCATTGTCTTCCTGCTGTAGTTTTTGCTGGCTGAAAAGGTCACTGCTTTCTTCCCACAAGTGTCTGCAGATCTGCCAGGTGAGTGGCTTGTGTTTGCTCTGTGACTGCCTTGCATCATCATGAGCAAGGTTAGTGGTAAACAGCATGAGTAATGGGCCACTGCCAGGTTGGTTTGTTGCAGCATGGGCAGCTAAGGGGCAGGACTTGAACAGGGGTCATAATGGGGGTCAGTCTTCCCCTTCACCCCTTACTTAAGCAGCCATGGCCTGTGCTGGCTGGGGATCTATGATCAAAATACTCATAATAGATATCTCTGCTCTGATATACAGACCTTGAGAAAAAAACTCAGCTATCCTAAGATACATACATTGGTTCTACCTTCTTGCTTATTTCCGAGCGGATGTTTTTCTGTATCTGAAAGTACATACATGCAAAATGTTTGAAAAGACAGGCTTAGAAACAAACAGGATCCCTTGCCACACCCTGTCACTGGCTTTTTTTCCTCTTAATTTGGAAAGTACAAAATCTGATTTTATAAAGATCTTTTCTGTGCTAACAAATGTGTGTCACCCACCAGTCTGCTCCCTCATGTTCCAGTGCTGGGAAAGATTTCTCAGAAGAAAGAATGGAATAAATCATTCAAATGACTATGTTTTACAGAGCCTGCATAGACAGATGAGTAGTTCTCTGAGCAGCGGGTTTGAACATGCTTACTTTCCTATAAATTTGTGTCCAGTTGACTGTGAGTCTCAGCTGAAACTTTTCCTGTGGTTGAAGAATTTGCTGGGATTCTCCCCTCTGTCTGGGATCACACATACCAGCCTCACCTTCTGCAAGGATAATTATAGAATCGCCTCCCTGCCTGTTTCCACAAAACTTGTAAGAACTTGCAAGAATTTGCTTTTTCTGGCCATTTGTCAAACCTTTGTGTAATGATTGTGGGCCACGGAAAAAACTCTGGGATCAGCACACAGACATAGGCATACACACACAGATACTGTGGTCATCATTTATAAACCCTGTTTCCCTAAGAAGCAAAGCAAAGGGGGTGGACAGTGGGAACCACATTGTGGGCTCTGTGTGGGACATGGAGTCACTGACAGTGTCCTGAGAAACAGGGGTCTTGCACATGCAAGGTAGGCGGTAGGAGGAGTACAGCAGCTTCTCTTTCTCTGCCAGTTTGAGCTTCCCTGCCTGTGTGCCACTAACACTACAGGGGATGCTCAATGACTTTCTTATTTTTTGTGAGTCTAATGTGTCACTCAAACTTATCCTTGTGGAGTTTAGCACAGTGGGCACTCGGAGAGACTACCTTACAAGTAGTAAGGGTGGGGAGGGATTTGTCCTGTTTAACCGCAAGGAGTTCTCAGAACTAAGAGAAATATGGTAATATTTCTAGTAACCATAAGAGAAATACGGTAACTGCAAGCATAAAGGCAAGGGATTTTAATTGAACTAAGGCTATTCAAAGGTCTGGCTCCCACTCTGGTGGTAATTCACTCAGTGAAAATAGCGAGCAGTTACATGTAACACTCCCCGAGTGTGGGAGAAACATAGTTCAGTCATGAATAATCAGCATGTGAAAAATAAGTTAAAATGCAGAGACATGTACAATAAATAAGCAGAAAAGCCGCACGTGGGCTTGTTGATGTCCTACCATGTCGGTGAGATTTACATACTGCTCCTGGCTTTGCCGTTAACTTGGTGTGTGATTCGAAGATCACCTTAACGTTCTGTGCTCTGGCACACCTGTTTGCATTAGAGATTGTGGCTGTCCTCTGAAATCTTAACTCCACTTGTACAAAATTTTTTTTCTGATACGCTTTGCAGTACTTTTTTTTTCTTTTTCATTATAAATACAGAAGGTGCTGGGAAAAGGGCTGTGATTTGTAGTTTTAAGCCATACATTAAGCATTCTGGGTTTTATGAGATTCTCAGTCTCAGCCTTAAACGCAGGATGATATACTAAGGGTTTAGTGTTTAACATTTTAACTCAAGGTATAGATTAGTTGGGACACCAAACAAGCTTTTTGGCTATGGAGGAGAAGAGTTAGAAGTGGAAGTGCAATGGCATTTCCCAGAAACAAACTGGCTTCCAGCACAATGGCCTGTGTCATGCTGTTAAGAAGCAGCATCTCAGGGTCTGAAACAGCTTGAGTTTACAAGAGGGCCTTAGATGGCATTCACTTCGAGCATGGGATCTTCTTTCATGGGTGATATTCAGGTGTATGGCACTTCTAAAAGAGAGAGGTTTATGGGTGTGGTGATAAATTACTCTGCTGTTTGCTGACAGAGTCACCTCTGACAGACTCACCTCCTTTTGTGCAAATGTACTTTAAAGACAGGCCCATCTCATCTTGTTAGCAACTGCTCTAGCGGAGAGCAAGTAATAGTGTCCCTTTCTATATCTTCAGCTGCTTAAAAGTTCTTGTGAGAAATTCCACTTCTGAGACTAAAATTTCCCTACATGTACCAGGGTTTATTTATTTTTGGCTGTTCTGAAAATAGAAGGTTTCAGCCACACTTCAATAATGAGAGAAGAATGAAATGAGATTTTCTTTGTCCCCAGAAATGTTGGTTTTAAACATCCTTTCGGCTGAGTGGATGAAATTGGAAAATTGGGATGTGACAGTGGTGCTCCAGAATTCTCTGGGGGGCTTTGGGCTTGACTTCACAGTGTCATGCAGCTTTTTGTGGCTGATACGGAGCCTATGAAGCAAACTTTTCCAGTTCATTTTTACTGAAGCACACGACTAAGGAAAGATTTACTACAGAAGCATCTGCAACTGATTTAGTAGAGTAGCCCAATGAAATATATTGCTGCAAATTGCTACAGAGACATGGTTGGTGGCGAGACCGGAGAAGAAGGTTTTTTTGCCTGGCTGTCAAAATCAGAAGAAGGTTCCTCAGTCTCTTGTGCTCTTGCTGAACTGAAGCAGAGGCAGCACTTTCCTAAAGAGTTGTCCTGTGGTCTAAAATGGGAGATAATTTCTCAACAGTGAGGTGTTGTTTCTCCTTTCCCTTTTCCTTGATCCCCTGGAAATTCTTTGATCAAGGAAAGGTTGTTAGTGGAGTATTTTGCCAACTGTACTTTATACTGGGATGACAGCTGAGCCCTCAGCACTTTCCTCAAGCACCTCAGGGTACAAGTGGACAATTAAAAGAGTTTGTCTAGTAAAAGTCTTATCCAAACTACTGAGAAGAGAGTGCAGAGAGTACGTGATGTCTGAGAAGTGTGAGGGTTGTTTTTTGGTTTAATTTTATTCTTAAGCTTTTTCCAAGAAAAGACATGCTGCCATTGCTTCTCTGACCTTCTAATCTCATTCCTTCCCTTCTGCTGGCTTATGTTTGAGTGGTGGAATATGACTCCTTTTGCATTACCTCTGTCTCATTTCACAGTTCTTAGTTCCTCATATGTCTGTTTCTTTCTTTCCTTAATTTTTGTCACGTTGTAAAAAAAAAACCAAAAACCAAACCCAACAACAGAAAAACCAAAGTTCTTTAATGGCACCACATGGGCAGAAAAATGTCTGGAGGATCACATCATTCAGTCTACACAATGCCTGGATCTAAGCCATTCTTTGAGTATCATTGCTTCCATGAGCTCTAAATATTTATTTTTGAAATGGGTTTACAAATTGTTATGATTGATTAAAAGACTCCTGAAAGATGAGTGTTCTTCTAAACATATGCTGAATGGTGGTTGGTTTTAGCAAAACAAAACAGCAAAAAAAAAAAGCAAATAATTTAATTGTTTAATTTTACATGAATTAACAGATCTATATGAAACTAAATGTTGTGTTATTCCTTAGCTCTTGTGACTGGTATCTGAACAGTCAGTATGTATTCAGGATGACAGTAACCTTGGCAACACCTCTGAACTCTTTTATCAACATTTCTAACATGAGAGATGTGACCATAATTTTCTTTCAACAACCAAGTTTGGGGGGGTTTATTTTGTTTTCTAATGTACGCCCCTTGTGCTTCTACTTGGACAAATACCGTGTCTAATGTAATTAAAATCAAACTCTATTAGTGTATATTTAAATTGCTTTCTGTCCTGTATAAATAGGCATTCTTGGCTCCAACTCTTTACATTCGTATCTGAGACATCAGACCCTTAAGACCACTGGTTAATTGGAAATCACGTAAGGGAGGAAACTAATTTTCGTTGCCTTCTGGTGTAGGCTTAGTGAATATATCTTAATAGCAATACACAGATGGCTCTACGGGTCAAACCCAAATCTGAACGTGGGGAAGCAATAGCTGATTTCATGAGATAGACATGCTTATCTTGTCTTCTTTTGCTATGATGATAAACAAACACCCTTGTACATTCTTGCCAGGTAAATATATATGAGTAGGTCTGCCTTGTGGATGAATAGGTTTGCCTTGTGGAATTTGAGTATGGATGTGTAATGTTTCAGCCTTCTACATGGAAATCTTTATTTTTTTAAGTACTTTTTACTCAGGATTAAGCCTGGGACTCATGCTACTAAAGTAGTGGCCAACTCCAAGAGGCATATAGAGCCCTGTCAAACAGCTCTGAGGCAATCACAGATTTAAAACAGCTTTTATTTGCCATGTCTGAAGCTATGTAGTAAATATGGCAATGTAAAAAGCACAATACTTGATGAGGTAAATACCTTAATCTACTAATCTTGCTTTCTAAACAGTACCCAAGAGAACAGATAACTTGCTTTGCCAAAAACAAGCTTTAGAAAATAAAAATAACAATGTCATGTTGTTTTGATGATGTAAGTGGGTGAAAGTAATACTATTCAGCCATAGTGTTTAATTATAATTACTGATTTAAAAAAAGAAAAAATAATCTTGGGAGCATGTTATTACACTAACATGCTCCAAATTCAACTTTCATCAGAGAGCCCAAATGTATAAAATGAGCTGGATCCGAGAAGTTAATATTCACTTACCACACGGTACCTCCTTACACAAAGGCAATAACATCTGTATTATGGGGCATTTCTATTGCTTTAATCACCACTTACTGTACACTTATTGGTAGTCAGTCATTAATTCTAGAGATTAATGACACAAATCTGGATTTATTGGTGCTGCAAACCTGTGGGAAATAGTGAGTAGAATTCGTGTATTTTCCATAGTAACAAATAATTTGCTTTATTAGACCTGAACATGGTGTGTTGATTTCTACAGTAAAAATGACTGCGTGTGAGCCCTTAAGATTGCTTGAGTGATCTTTCATCAGCTTGGCTGTAACATTTGAAGTTGTAGAACACTTTCCCACTTGCTCGCAAAGTCTTGGTCCCTGATTGAGGGGATCAAAATCTGTTTGGAAATCATTTACTCCAGAATGAAAGGCTTTTATTTAAAAATAGTGCTTCCTCACAGGTAATGTTGCTACTGTAGAGACCCCTGTTTTTCATGAGAGGGTGGGATATGCAAGCTATGTGTGTCGTGACGTGATTGTTCATAAACCACCTCACTGCTGGACTGCATCCTGAATTGCAAAACTGGTCCAAGAAATAAGTTTCTGGTGCAAAATTAGCTGCAGTGCTTAGTGTTCTTTGGTTTGTAAGGGCTTCATCTACCTGTTGAGCCATGTGTTTGTATTGCACCGGTCTAAGCCATGTCTACACAACCATTAAAACACCTTTGAGATTTTTAGAGGCTTTGAAAGGTCTGTAAGTCAGTAAAAATCTGTTTCTTCCTGGGTTTTGTGTAATTTGCTATCCACTTGATTGTAACCACTTTTAAGAAGGGTTGATGAATACAAGTCTTACTCAGAGCCCCTTACGGACTAGTTCTTAAGTTAAAGGTTAAAAGTTCTTCCTCAGCTTGGTTGCCTTTCAGTAGAAGTGAACTTTTGTATTTACAACATTAGCAAGTATGTGATATCTCTTGGCTATAATGCTCCAATGCTAATGAAGAAAAAGGACCATGTTGATTCTTGAGCCATAGAACCAAGCCCATAAAAGACTTCTAAGAGGTAAAATCTAAGGAATTGTTGAGTACAGTAATTTTCGTTAATGTCCATTCCTGTGCTTTGGGAGGTGTGCTGCCATAGTTTTCACTGGCTCCGTAATCTAGGCATCTCCTTCTGTTGGTCTGATAAAGACAGTCTTGCAGTAACCCATCTCCAAAAAAACCCAAATGAATGGCCTGTTGGGGCCAGGTCCTTGTCTGAGAGGGAGTGGCACAGTTATCTTGTAAGCAGAAGATGCAAAAACAAGCCTACTGCACCTGGGCATGCAGAGAGATGGAGTGGGGTATGAATCTAGAACGAAGAATTTTCTGTGAGAGTTTCTGTGAGAAAGAAGGCAGTTTCTGTGAGAGTACGTAGGGAAAAGAACGGGAAGGATTCTGAATCCTGCAAAGTTTTAAGAAATATTTCCTCTGATACACGCACACGTTCTCTCCATTGACTCAGGCTAAGCTGGAGACAGCTGGTAGTCTTCCAGACAGTGGGGAAGCTGGGCGTCAGCACTGTCTGCTTCAGATAAGATTAATAATGAATAGCTTCATGGGGGAATGGAGCCTAATCTGTTGGGATGCTGTGGCAAGCACTACTTGTGAGGAGGAGCAGCTGCCTGTTTTGGGCCTCCTGAGAGGAATGAGATGAACCATCTGAGACAGACAGATTGACTCCCGTTTTGTTCTGCAGGCAAGTTGCTCGCACCTTGTAGTCGACTGTATTGAATGCAGCAGACAGATCCATGGACTTCTGATCATGTCCAAGTCATAGCTTTGTACACTTCAAAACTGTCTTTGAAAAATGGCCCTGTAATTGAACACAGGAATACAGCTGAAGGAACTTTGTTTCCTACATGTGTAGCAGAGTACAAGGATACCGTGAGTTTCCTGAAGTATATGCTAGCAGAAGTCTTGACCAATTAACCTAAACAGTGGCTGTTTTTTTGAATGAAAATCCTCTGCAGTAACTTCTGCTTTCCATTTTGAATTTGGAGGTTAAAAAGAGAATCGTTTGATGTCTTGAATACTTTCTGTGTTGAACACAAGTTGGAGACTTTTGGCTACCTCTCCTGCACCTTGTATTTACTGTCCTACTGAGGCTGGTCTGTGCAATGAACCCCTGATCTTCATCTTCCTCAAATGGTGGAGTCAAAAATTATTCTAACATCACAAAATTTCTGCCAATCTTAAGTGATGTTAGAATAGGCCAAAAACTGCCTGAGCCTATCCAGAAATTGCTTTGAGATGTGTTGCCCCCTCCACCCCCCAGTGCCATATACTGTTGTCTGTATATTACTTGCTCTTAAAGGCTATTGGAATGGCTGAATGGATTTTTCCAGTGACCCAGTGGGAGGCAGCTGCTGCATGTGTAGGCGGCTTGAAGACTCTTGTGCATGCAGTTTCCCCCTCATCCCTGCAAGGATTGCTTGGTAGGCATGCTTGTGATTCAGTTGTTTCAAATGCACGATCTCCACTCCCCTTCCAACACATGCACAAGCATTTTAAGGAGAAGGAGATGTACAGACTCCCTAGTTTAAACAGAACAAACCCAGCAAAAACAATGCTTGTGTTAAGGCAGCATTTTCTTTGTCACTTTTCTCTTTGGGACAGTTCTCATAATAAATATAGTTTGGAGTCATGAGCATCTTTGTTACTATTACATGTGTTCAGAAAGCACTGGTGCTCTGTACTGGTAGTACTGTACTGGTGCAGTGGTACTCTTACTGGTGCAAGAGTAAAGACAGAATAATTCTCTGCCTAGAGAAAGCTCTCCCTCCCCATTTTCAGGGGTAATGCTGTCTCCCTCTCTGCATTCAGTGACTTCAGGGCTAGTAGCTAGAGGTAGGTGACTTCTAACACAGCCATGGGTTTACCTACGTATTTTTTTAGGGCAAACCTCCTGCCAGGGTACTTTTCCTGAGGCTCTAAGCTTAAGGGGAGCTGAGAAAACCTGACTTCTGTCAAGATCACCTAAGCCAGAGGGTGGCATGCTTCAGCTTCCCACTTTCCTTTAATGTAACTTCACTTTCTTAATGACTGTCCTGTAGAAAAATCCTGGGACATTAGTCACTCTTGATACTGCTGAGGAGCTCAATTACCAGCCAGAGTATTATTCAGAGCTGTGGAGTGATATGGCTTTGTAGGCTCAACCTCTTTTGTGCTCAAGCGAGAGATCCTGGCTAGGATCTGCCCAAGCTTGCAGTTTTGAAGCTGCTTTTAGGGTCAGCCCCAGGTAAAGTGCAGTTTGTTATTTACCTTTGCTCATCCTTGGATGCAGTTGAAAGACAAGGCATGAGTGAAGAATAGAAGATTAGGAGGGGAATTCTAGATCACTTGGAGGCTGCAGCGTGTGAGTGCCGGTGCTTTCACACACTCCTGGTAGGGGGTTCCCACTCCTGGTGCTTAACCTGAGGTAGGGAGAGCAATAGCAGCTGTTCTTTTCCTTCTGTTTTGAACATGGTGTAAGTGGTGGTGTAACCAGCAGGTGTTAAATACATCACTTGAGCTCTTCTGAACCCTGAACTAAGTACTTGGTTGCTCAGTGTGAGAAAAAAAATATGAATTAAAAAGTGCTTCAGGCTTGCAAATCTGTGCAGAAACTGCATCTCCAAATCAAAAAGTCACATTTTGTGCCTTGGTCTGTGGCAGTAATTTGATGCTTTTTCCTCTGTGAGGTTTTCAGACCAAACTCTCTAAGCTTTGGTTTCACAAAGAATTACTGCTAGGCATGGATGACTGGTTTCCAACCTGGAACAATTTTACATGCTCCTGAGAATGCCATGGCCTTTACCCAGTTCTGTAATTATTCACTGTAGGAAATTATTCCTGTAATATTCGTGGTAATGGCAACTGTAAAATAGAGTATCTGTAGTACTGTTAGGTTAGCAGAAACTGAAGGAAAGTAGTGATTGCTGAACTAGATGCCTTGCCAGAGATGTGAGCTTAGGTCTGTACCTGTCCTGTTGTCAAAGGAAATCCATTATCATTCTTTTAAATCAATGCTTCAACCCAGAAGTGAGCTACCCTTTTTTATCCTGTGCAGAACTGATCTAATTGGTACTTTATTTTGGGTTGGGTTTTGGCAGCTTTATGGATAAACTGGGGTAAGGGACTGTGTGAAGTTACTTACTCTTTCTTGTCCCCAGCCTTTTCTTATGTAGGAAAAAAGTCATAATTATGGTGTCTATCTTCTCAAAAGGTTTAGTTAGCAACAGTGGACACATGGCAGAGGTGGTTGCATTTTGGCTAGTGGTGTATCCATGAGGGGTTCAGTACCTTTTAGCAGGGGTAGGTGCTGCTATGAGCAAGTATGTTTCTACAACTGAGTGATAGACAGTGCTATGAGACAGCAGGAGTCATCCCCTCTGCCAGCCCCCATGGAGGGACCAAGTAACAGCTCCATGACCTCATGGGTATGGAGCAGGTAGCACAACGGCTTACCCTATTTGTAGAAAATGAAGCATTTTTGATATGATCAACATACAGAAGTGTACTGGCTCAGAGCTAGTCTAGAGCTTCACGTTTGTTGCCCTCATACCCTTTCCTGCCACCACCGCAGCTAGCGTCAGCAGTGTGCTCTGTCCTTCTCTTGGGTTTAGCCCTCTCTGCTTGATGGCTGTCTTCAGGTTTTTCCCCTGGTCCTTTTATAATGTACGGATCTTTTCCTGGTTTTTCCATCCCTCTTGGAGGAAGATTCAGTATTTACTACTGCTGCTGGATAAGGGCAGCATACAGCCACCTCTGCAGGTCACATATTACTGATGTTGGAGACTGCAGTATCTCAATAGAAACTGGGAGGATCCTGGGCAGTTTAACGTTCTCTTTTCCACACAGTAGCAAATGACTGGTGAATTCAGGATGCAGAGAAGAATGCAAAGGAAAACGTACATGCTTTGTGAATTTAAAGCTATAAATTACACGATCTGTGATGGGTCTTATGATGTATGAGCTCAAAACTTACCTATTTTAGGATCTGGTTCTTCATTTGCTACATATTTGTATGCATATTGTCAGTCCTTGCTTAAGTCTGATTATACAGATAATTTAGACACTGCACCGTGTGTCAAAGCCTGAACATTCTGCTTTTCTCTTGCAATTGACAACTTATGTGTTTATCCTATAATGGATGTTATCTAATATTATGGGTCTCTGCTGAGCTTTTTAACTGAATGCTACTGTGGCTTGTCTTCTTTATAATAGAGACCTATTTTAAATTAAAACAGTTTATCAATCTGAAAAAACTTATTTTGTAATTAGAAAATTTGGTTTCTGAGCCTATTTTTGGCATTCCACAGCCACATCATTTTAGTGATTTGTAATTGAAACGCCCATTGAAAGTCTCCATAATAAAAATAAAAAAGAAATTAAATTACCTTTGAGATGTAAAAGAACATTTGAAGAATTTATTAGAACAATGTTAAAATATGCTCTAAAAGAAGTCATGTTAGTCTGCAGGTTGAAATGGGATACCTGGGAATTCAGAGTGCTGTACTACTCCGATTAATTAAAATGTAGTCAGCCGAAACCTCCACTATAATCAAAATTGCTCCCCAGGGTTTTGCCTTCATTACAGTCCCGGTGCAGCCTTCCAGTCCCAACCATTGCTGAGCTAGGTAATTAGTTCAGTTTAAAAAAACAAACAAAAGGATAAAATTACCATGACAGTACATGGGATTTATTTTTTTTATTGCTCTGCCCGGCTCTGTTTGATACTATTAATTGTATTTGGCCATTCTTTCTGCTGCCAAAGACAAACAGTGAGAGACAAAGTATCAGTGATTTGAGGGCTGTGCTATTTTCCATATTGTAAGACTTGGATTATCTTACAATTGCTGTTTTCTGTAACTTTGGCTAAGATGCTGATTCCCCCTCCCCAGATGTGCTGCCTATCTCATTCCTGTTGTGCTGCGGGTTGTATTCCGCTACAGCAGGGTTTCCTTATCAGCAATTCTGCAGTAAATCAAGTGGGAGGAGACTACGTTTCTCAGCAGGGTCTTGAATGAAGAATTCACAGTGTGTGAATTTGTACAGGATATCAGAGGACATCTGCCTTACGAGACTGTCTCCAGAGTTGAGACTTCAGGGCCTAGATAAAGCACTGCGTCTGTTTCTCCCATACCATATATATTCTGACCCCAGCATTACATAGTCTGTCATCAGTTTGTCCTTGAGCTGGATGCAGTGAAACCCTTTAGATAGGGCTAAGCCTAATCATTCTCTTGTTTCATGTCAGGACACTCTCCCAGAAGCTGCTGAATAGCAAAAACATGACAAAGAAGCCTTTGATTGTGGCTGTTGGTACTGAGACTGGAGAATTGTAGCCGCATATGAAAAGGGATCCCATTAAGCTGTGTGTCTCTAACAGAGTAAGCCCCAAGTTTGTTTTTCATCTTAAATGGTCTGAATGCAACTGGTTTGGATTCTTGAAAATATTTTTAAAAACATTGATGCTTTTTCAAGGGTTAGAGAAAAGGATTTCATGTCCTTTCTGTCTGAATATAATAAACAACTATCATTTTATTCTACTATAGCACTTTCTTCAAGATTTCCATAGCACTTTACATGTTATTTAGGCACCAGAACACCCCATTTAAGGGAATGGATATCTCTGCATATTGGTTTTTTTCACTAAAACAAACTGAAATGGAAGAAGTGCTAGTGATTTGCTAAAGGCTAAGCAGTTTCTATCAGATGTAATAATGTATACTCCCAAGTTCTTTAATGTAACAAAGTACTTACATGCACCTGACTTCCATCCAAATAAATCCTTTAGGATTCCTTCCTCTGACCGCATGTACTGGGCATGTGCTCAAAGTGCGAAGTAAACACAGCATATTGACTCACATACATAGTACATCCTCAACAACTGTGAAGTGTGAAACTGTTCAGTACATACTGTAGCTTTGCACTTTTAATAATAAAGATGCCTTCAGTGTTAACCACTCTTTTTAAATGATGTCAAAGGAAAGGACAGGAGAAAAGAAGGTAGCCATGCCTTTTCCAGTGGTCACTCCATACCCTGCATTTCTTGATGAAACCTGGCATTTCTTCCTTTTTCACTGGTGAGGAGCAAACCTAATGGGGAACTGCCTTGCACATTTGTGATAGGGCAGAAGAAGAGTCTAAGATGGAGGAAAATCTGTGCTCTGAAAGAGATTTGTGAGATTCTTTGCCCACGTAAGAGGACAGTCTCTGAGAAGACTCAAGAAACCTATAATTAGACTACATGTTGTCCACCTCAGACATCTGGAGGTCAGATGGAAGTTGGTGTGAAGGGGAGTGAATGCTCTGTTTTTCTCCCTTCAAGAGTCTCAAGTTTCCTGTTGCAGAAGAGTTGAGAGGTCATATGTTTCAATCTCTTGCTGTCTACTTATCTATATTGAGAAACTTCATCGCAACCTGAGCTGTCTCGCCTTCTAAGTGGGCCAGTGCTGGTCAGTGGGTGAACATATGTGCAGCCCATTGGCTTGGCTGTGTGAGACAAACCACACAGCAACAGCGTGTGCTCGAGCACACAAGACCCAGTGCATCATCTCAACCCTCCCTTTTTCTCATATACTGACAAGCTTGTCCTCTACCACCCCACTTTCTTCCCAAGCAGGATTTCCTTGTCTTCCCACTCTTTTAGGCAGGTATTGTGTAAGTGGACATATGACGGTACGCATCAAGTTGTACTGGATGACAACTCTAACCATTATGTTAGCAGAATAAAACATAATAACAGGAAGAAAGGCTGCTACTTATATTCTATTTAAATTGAGTGTTCTTAAAGGCAGACAAGACTTGATATAAAATGCCTATTTTTTCACTATATTTTGCATATGGTTTTTAAATTGCCTCTTTAAGAAGAGTATCTAAAACATTTGTCATTCGTTTGGGGATTATTTTACATTCTTTTCATCCTTCGCTCTCATATTCTTCTGCAGGATTATTAGTGGCTAAGAAAATGGCATAGTTCCGTGCTAAATACAACCATGTTGTAAATACGGATTTTTTTAAATGTTATTTGCATGCTAAAGATCGGACACTGTTTTCCTGTTCAGTGATATCTGAGAAACGGATTGGTGTACTAAAAAGCTGGTTATAAGTGAAAAATGGAAAAGTTCACCTCAAGGATTTATTTTAACAGGACTGTTTTAGTCCAAGTTTCATTTAATGTAGAGTAGTAATTTACAGTTTTGCAGCTGTGCATGTACACTTTCACTCGCTGATGTTGAAGACAAGAGAATTCAGGTAGGATTACTTTCTGTGGTGTTATAGCCCCAGTAGTGATCGCTGTGAATTTGCTGCAATTGAGAGAATTTAGACTTATGTAATGGAAGATGAGAAATTTGTGTTAGTTTTGTATAATCTTGCTTTTAGCTATTTCTCCCTGCACGACTATGCCACGTTGTGTAGGTGGGATTTTCATTGGGAATTGTTTTAAAGTTAACCACCTTCATCTTCAAATGAAACGTACTGATACAATCTAGCCTTGCATATAATCCTTTTCCTTGACAGATGTCACAGAGCAGCAGAAAACCATGCACACACCATTCGTACAGAAACTGCTTCAGCAAAGCACAGCCATTGCTGTGCTGGTGCTTTCCCAGGCCCCCAGCTCCTGCTGAGCTCCCCTGAGAGAGCAAAGGTCTTTGTGTGAGCATGCTGTGTACCTCTATCACTGCTCTAAGAAACCTGTGCCCTGCTGGAGCATGCTGTTTTCAGCTTACTTCTGTAGCTGTCACTAAACTTGGAGTTGGGAACAGCTCTGTGAAAATGAGAAAACAATCAGTGCAGGTGGCCAGATGTATGTCCTCAATTTTTAAATACTTTTGAAAGCATGTTTTCAAGTGTAGGTAACCATTGCTGCTCTGGGTATAGTCATGCTGTCTCATATCCCTGCACACTTTTTTATAACACTTCAGGTAAACTATGTTGTTCACTTTCATTCTCATCATCATTTTTATGCAAAGCCATTGTCGCTTTCAGTTTCATCTGACGAAATTGAAAGTCCATATAAAATAAATGCATTTTTCAAAGGAGATACCTCATCTTAACCTAAAATACTAAGTTTTGCTGTTAATGGATAGAGTGGGTCCCCACCCCTTGCAACTTTGTCATTTGTCTGTCTGCAACTGCGTGCATTTGTATGTGCATTTGTATGACTGCAAGAGATACAGATGTGACTGGGGGAAAGCACGCTGCATCCGCTATGTCCTCAGTTGCCCTGGTGGTCAATGTCTGATGTCATGTGTGGCCACTTCTGCCTCCCTTTCCCCTGCAGGTTCCTGTTTTTGTGTGAGGCTATGCACAGCAGACCTTACCTCACATGAATGGGTTTGTATCAATCCTGAGTATTCACTGTAGTAAGGGCTGAGACCCATCAAACTGTACTGAGTGGAACCACAAAGATGTCTGGGCAATAAGTAAGACATCGAGTGTAGTGGACAGTGTTCTGCCTGCAGTTTTCAGCAATCTGGAGCTGCCAATTGCAGGTGCAAAGCAGTGTGGTACTGCAAGCCTGTAGAGTGTCTAGATCTTCAAGTGAATTTTTTTTCTGTGCCTTATTCTGCTTAGATGTGAGCATGAAGCTTATTGTGCTTTGGGTAGACAAGAGTGAATTTGCCACTGTTAAAAGTAATTTTTTTCTAATGCAAAATGTGAAAACCAGTCTTTGGAGATCTTTGTGTTAGTCCTAACACTATACCAGACTGAAAAAAATGCAGAATGCTGAGGCTATTTTTCGCCTCAGAGCAGACTTTTTTTCTGCAGCAAGGTTTCACTACACCTCTGGTGCACAGAGAGCAAAATGCAGCAGGGGACCTATGGAAAAGTTCTGTTGCTGGGTTGTTGGGGTTTTTTCCTCCTATTTTTGGGAGATGGATTTGTGAAAGCAGGTCAGACAAAGCTTGGGGCTCTGTGGCTTGTTGCAAGTGTGAACTTTGATTTCCTTCCCCTTCCCTCTTACCGGTAGGTCTCAGGGGAATATATTCTTTAGCAGAATAACTACAATTATTTAATTAACTGTCTGCTTAACTATAGCTTTGTGGTTTTCTGTGCCTGTAAGTATCTCTCTTTCCTATACAGCATGTATTGGCACATCATGCTCTGTCCTTTCCTGGAAGGTATATTCAGGAGTTGTGGCAATAGTCACAAAAGGTTTTGAAAGATAATTTTTTATGCAGGTGTTGAGGTAGAGCTGCTTCTGCATCTGTAGCAACTTGTTTTCATACCAAATACTGTGTTTCGTCCTCATACAGGCATACGCACAGAGAACTAAACCCACGTGCTCTCAGGCTGACTCTCTAGATGTCACCTTTACTCTGCTCATACTCTTCCATCCCCTTTTGGGTGTCCCTGCCTGGATGTTGGCTGCAGCACCAGCTATTCAATGATGGTGGTGGGTGGAGTTGAGTCCTGGGTCCTGCTGGCTGACTACAGAGCCATGCGCCAATGATGCTGACAGGGCCTCTTGCTAAAGGTATGAGTTGAGGTATGCTTTGACTCCCCTCAAAATCACAGCTTGTTTCCGTCAGTTCAATTTGGCAGGAAGAGAGGAAAGTCCTAGCATCGTTTGCTGTTTGGTTGCGCCAGGAGAAAACCCCAAGCAGGAACATAAATACAGCAAGCAGTAGCAGGCATATGACTGTTGGTGGGACTTAGTCATCTCCCTGACGCTCTTTGGATTTAGCCATCTGGCTCTGGCACTGCTTAGGCCTGTCAGCTGAAGGTGACAGTGTCAAAGCCAGGAGTTTGTGAGTGTCCCCTTGGAGCTTTGCCTGGCCAGCTGGCAGCATATATCATCAGCCAAGCCTCCTCTTCCTTCTCCTCCACAACCTTGGACACGTCAGACAACACATACAGACATGCCTTCCCACCCCCAGTGAGGGAAGTGGATTTCAGCCCCATCTAAGCCCCCATAACAGAAACAAAAGGTGTCAGTCTTTCTTTCTGGCACTACAGGAGGAAATAAAAATCTTTTCCTCCTTTTATTTTTTAAATTTTTTTCCCTTCCACGGTGGTCCCCACTAGGATGGCCACGTGGTGCCCATTGGAGGTCACACCTTAGCAAGATGAAGCCAACTCGTTCTGGTGCTGGAATTTTATAATGGAGAGGGGAGAATAGGAGGAGGAGGATCCTACCAAGCAGGATTGGCCCCAGCCAGAAAAAGGTAGATTGAGGTTTGTCTACATTAGGACAACGAGGGCTGTTCACTGACATGTGCTTCTTTCTAGCTTTTTCCAGTAATGCCACGCGCCTGTTTATCATTGAAGTGATACTGCCCTTTTCCATTCCTGTCATCCTCTCATCCAAATGCCAATAAACCTCCCACCAGTTTGGATGACAGAGATCTTTTAGGTTCAGCTCTCTTCAAAACAAGCCAGTCCCTGGCTGCCTCTGGGATGCAGCCTCTCTGCCAGGGTGGTATTTTGAATGCTGTGTTAGTAAGCTACAGTTACATCTGTACTGCTTTTTTTAATCCACACCCTACACCCCTGATGTCTTTAACGCCGATGGAGAAATAACATTTTCCGCCAGACAAATGGAGAATAGGTGCCACAAAGTGTCACAAGGACTAAGTTGATTCATAAAGCAATAACTTTAGGTAAAATCTGGACATTTTAAAAACTTAAAAGATGCATGTGTCCTCTTTTCTATCAGTGTATAACAACTGTTTGTAAAAGGTTGTTGACAATCTTAGGCCGCACTAGTTGCTTTGACACTGTAAGGCCTTTTACTTGCTGATGAACTTGATGAATGCATTTGCAGTACTTCAGTAATCCTCCCATAACAACCTCTTCTTCGAGTTCTTACAACATAAACCTTCTGGATTAATCTGAATTATCACATGCTGTACAGCCTGAGTTGACTCCGTATCATGCTACCTGAATTTTAGAATTCTAGAATGATTTGGGTGGAAGAGACCTTAAAGCTCATCTCGTTCCAACCCCCTGCCATGGGCAGGGACACCTTCCACTAGACCAGGTTGCTCAAAGCCCCATCCAGCCTGGCCTTGAACGCTGCCAGGGATGGGGCAGCCACAGCTTCCCTGGGCAACCTGTGCCAGTGCCTCACCACCCTCATAGTGAAGAATTTCTTCCTAATATCTAATGTCCTAATATCTAAAATCTCACCTCTTTCAGTTTAAAGCCATTCTTCCTTGTTCTATCACTACTTGCTCTTACAAAAAGTCCCTATCCAAACTTCTTGTAAGGCCCCCTTTAGGTACCGAAAGCTGCTCTAAGGTTGCCCCAGAGCCTTCTCCAGGTTGAACAAGCTCAGCTCTCTCAGCCTGTCTTCAGGAGAGGTGCTCCAGCGCTCTGATCATTTGTTAGAGTCTTAGGACTGCTAGGAAGGTATTTTGTGTGAAATGGATGGTGTTTATTACATCCTCCAAATAAACTTAACAGTCAATACTCCAAGCATAAATTACTAAGCAAGAATCGGAAGCAAAGGATGAGAAGATCTTACACAGAGTTGAGAGTAACCAAACTCAGAAGTTTCTTCAGCAAGGAAGACCTTTGCCACCTTGTAATCTTTTACTTTTTATGCCTGATGCATGGTATTGTTTAACCAGCAGGTATATTAAGAGAAGATGACCTGAAATAAGTGCAGGAATTCACCCAGTTGTCCTGGCTTAGATGAACCAGTGACTTAGTGACCTCTCTTGCCCTTTGCCTACTATTAATCCAGAGTCCATGTGCCTTTCTTCAGATGTTTCTGCTAAGACCTTTACGTCTTTTTTATGTTTTGAAGAACTTCCTGGTGCTGTCGGTGTTGGGACTTTTGGGTCAAGTGGACCTTTCTACCCTATTTCTTCAGGTTACCATTCTTGTGTGTTTACTATGGTCATGTTGCATTAGAGAGTGTGTGTGTGTGCCAGTGCTAAATCCATGGCTCCAGCATCGTCTTTATATGATAACAATCTCCTCATGTCAGAGTCTACTCCACAGTATCATGATATCCATGTGATCTGAAGTGTGTTAGGATCTCCTTACAGACAGCATGCAATGCTGTATTTTGTCCAGGGTTTTTTTTTCCTCCCACCCCCTCAGGAATCACAAGAGTTTAAAATGGTGCTGAGGAAAGCCATATGTTTTTAGAAGCAGAAGCAATGCAGGACCACTGTAAAGCATACAACAGAAAAAGAGACCATGTTCAATATGATCTTTAATCCCGCATGTACTCTCGTTGAAGCTGACCAACTTCTTTGAAACTGTCAAGGGATTTGAGCATGTGTTCATCAATTAATTAATTCATTTTTTTAAATAGATGTGCTATTTCCAGCAATCCCTGTATTGCAAACCTGAAGCCATACTTTCATATCATACAAAATAATGTGGATAAAACATCACTCAGCACATCTAAATGCATGCTTATATATGTCATCATCATGCATATAGTCACACGTGTTTTTCTCTTACTTTCAGAATGATACAGTCTCTTGCCATGGCTGTGTGTTTTTTACATTAATTTAAACAAGTGAAATCAGATAATGTATATTCTACTGCACGTGCTGATATCCTTTTATTTTCCCATTTCCTTTAGACAGCAATAATGAAAATTGATGTTTTGAAACTGAGAATGTCATTAGCAAAAAAAAAAAAAACCCTTAATGCTGACGTGCAGAACTGGTCTAGCAGAAAAGCATATCTGATCCAAGGCATCATCAATTGCTCTCTAATTATGATGACAATACAAGAATGAAACAAGCTTACCTTAGCTCAGGAAACTCTTTTTTGCTGTATCCCAGGCAGCTTCCTTTCCTTATTCACTTGAAAAGGAAAAATCCACTTGAATATAGACAAATAAATGCTAGAAGAGTGAGGGATTTAAGGAGTCCTCATCCAAGCTGCTGATCCACTTGGTTTTAGCAAATTGCAAAAACCTCGATCCAGTAGTAGCTCAGGGCGACTTTCCTCTCCTCATGTATTCTGTGGGCTGAGAATCTGCAAGAATAGACCTGAGGAGACGGTGCTGCAAGAGAGAGACAGCAGGGGGACCTTGGCACGGAGTTGGACCCAACTCTAAATATAGCCCAACCCACTTTCCGTGCAGTTCTCTTCATACTCTGAAGGCAGATGACCTTGTCAGAAAACTGACCTCCCAGCATGTCACTCTCTATGAAGAGAGGATCTAAGGGAGCAGGACTGCAACATAAAAGGACAGAAAAGCAATCAACCGTCTGCTTGCAGCAAATTGAATGTAGGTATGAACTCTATTTTTATGGCAGTTGCAACTGATCATAATGTGCTTTATTTGATCATTTAGACAAATGAGCTGCATGCCAGTTCACAAAAGACCTGTACAGATGAGAGATTGCATTGTAATTGCTAGTCTTAAATAAAGAGCACTGACATAGATGAAAAGCTTGTCACCTTTCCTTCCCTCAAAAACCTTAACACAGCAGAGTGTGTAGTATTTTCATAAAAGCGTCTGTCTGTAAGAAATTATCCTTCCTTTCACTTGCTTTTATAGTCTTTTTGGAAAAGTGAGTTAAATCCACAAATGTATGTTCCGGTACTGTATAAATCTGAGATTCTAGGGTAGCTTAAAAGGGTAGTGGAACTTGCAATATCAGAGACCAAACTGCAGAGAAATGTGTAGTATGTGCAGAGGAGGAAGCAAGAGAATAAGAGGTGTAGAAACATAACCCTTGCGCCTGCTTTTCAACAGATGTTTTATAATCCATGGAATTTGCCACTCTAACTCTACATGGCAACATGTCAGGATATTTTGTTCTTAACCTGAAGGAGAGTTTAACTTGATATGAGTCAACCTGATACTCTGTCAAATGGGGCCTGATACTGCTATGTCATATGAAGGCTTTTGAATAAAAAAAGCTGCAGAAATCTGAGCAACTCAAAATGTCTTCTCTCACTTTCTGTGTTAAGACATGTAGGAGAGTTAGGATGAAAGATTGCTTGCAGTATCGTACTTCAGCAGAATATATTTGTTGGTGGTGACATGTATCAAAATGTGTGCTATGTTATATGCATCCATGCAGTTTTCAATTATTCAAAGAAAACCTGAGAAAACATCAGGACTGTGATAACCTTATACATGGTATAAGTGCATGCCTGCAAAATATGCATGAACCAAAGAGGTGTGAATTATATCAGTGGTCTCTAAAGTAGCCAAGTGTATCTGTGAACAGTAATTTGGGCTGTTAAGCTTTTGCAAAGTATGCTTTTTTTTTAATTGAAGCCTAATATTTTTGGCAAGTTCCACTGTGTAATTTTATCATGATCTATCATCTCAAAGTCCACGTAGTCAGCCAGACTCTGTGTGTTACCTTCACAACAGTGTAGTTCACTGTGTGTAGTTCACAACAGGAACTACAGCTGTGAGCCACAGCTGCTTCCCAACATATTTGGAGCACAGTAGAAAATATGAATCTCCTGTAGTATTAAGGGAGACATCACATCTGAGACATACCATTCCTGGGCAGACCTTGCTTGTATTCAGACCTGGGCTACATTAAGTTTTATGGATTTATCCAAGTTCCTCTTTCCTCTCAATTTACCTATTTCTTCTCCGTTAAGAAGAATAAATACCTGGTAGGATTGAATATTGCAACAGATGAAGGATGCTGGTGTTTAAAGAAAGGGCCTGAAAAAGGAATGAGTCTGCCTCCAGATAGACATACGTTGAGTGGCATACTAGCACTGTGTAAGTAGTAAAATTCGGAATATACAGACTATATCATCAAATACTGCTTTTGCATGAGTTTCCTGTCCACAGCAAGAAGATGATGTAGCAGGGAGTCATGCCCTAGTTTGTGCCTAGCTTTTCCTGGGCTCATATTTTGTGTTTTTCTTAGGATGCTGGATGGTCTTTACACTTCTCTGTGGACAGTTTTTGACTACCCAGCCACCTTTGGTACCATTTTCTCTGGAATGATACTTCAAGCCAGCCTTGTGGGGTTCTGCCTCGTACAGCCCTACATTCTATAACTAGTATTTGTGAAGTGATTTTTCTTTTGATTAACACCAAATTCCTAAGCACTTATTTAAAGATCCTATGGAGCATTTCACAAGGTGAGATATGTGAACCATAATGGTTGACGTGTTTCCAACGTGGTCAGCAGTATCCTGGCTTGCCGCATTCCTCTGCTTTTCAGAGTTGGATAGAGTGTTCTCTCATAAGCATAAACTGTTGCACACTATTACTGGCATCCTTTTGAGTGGTTTCTAAAGTGACTGTAGGTTACATGATGCCTGGCATCTATCAAGAAGAGAAGCCCTATTTATAAGGTTAAGTATCTAATTTTATAATATGCATCCAGCAGATTTATAAACAGCCAAAACCCATGCTACTTACAAACAAATAAAACAGTCTCCCACTTCCCCATCTCTAGAAATGCTTTTAAATTGCATTTTGAGACTTAAGGAGGTTATCGGATAGTTTTTGAGAGAACAAAAAAAAGAGAAACAAGGAGACTGCAGCGACTTGTGGCTGTCGTCTGAACCTTCAGTCATGGTGTCAGTGGTGAAGGGTACTAGAGCAAACAACAGAACTGATTTGCACTCTGTGCTGGTGTGTTATTGTATCTTCAGGCTGTGGTTGCTCTTGATTGGCAGGCCCATGATGAAGAAATTAAGTTGGATGGCAAACAGTAAAAGGGCCTGTCATATTCCTAACATGTGAAATCTTTGTATTTGCCCTTTATGTTACCATGGGTTTTAGAACTACAGTGACTAAATGAATATTGAGTTCTCCCTTCTTACCTTGGTGATGCTGTTATTCCTTGTGTGAGGTAGTGAAAAAGACAAATTATGAATAGGGCTGGGTTGTAGCTGTACTACAAGACTACTAATATTTTGTCTTTTGGTTCACTTCCAGTCAGCAAGTTAAGATGTGTCACAAGTGAGTATGGAAGTACTCATTTTGCATATTAAAGAGAAAGTGTTAAAAATAAGGGAGAAAGTTGTTAGAAATGTTCTGTGGGAGATCCTTTTTGTGGCAAGATAGCTGTGTATGTGTGCTAAAAACTATTATCGTATCAGAGCATAGTGAAAATTAATTTGATATTATTCATTAAGACCTGTTCTTTTTTTCTTGAACAGGCAGTGATTTTAATTTAAATTGCCATTCAGTGGAAGGAAGAGGAACCTAAACTGAATATCCTGTCACCACTTTTATCAGGGAAAAAAAAAGGTTTGTGGTAGATGTGCCTTCTGAACTGCCAAGGGAAGGGGTCTGCATTTTGTAAGAGTGTTGTCTTTGTAGTACAAGCTATTGCCAGTACTTAGAAGCTATTATAGGGAATTCCTACAGACCGTTAGCAAGAAACTCTGGCTTGGCACAGAGTTGGATGGAGTAGGAAGGACCTTATGCTGTCTGAATGTTGCCTAGTGGAAGAAAACTGAAGTGCTTTTGATTCTTTGGTAGGGCTGAGTCTGTTTCTGCTCAATTGCATATCATATGCCCTTCAGGTATGCCTCACAAGTACACTTTAAAATGCCTTTTTTTACAGTACATTGTCAGATAATGTCTGCAGTTCAAGGCATCCTCGCAGATACGAAAACTTACTGTTGTGCTGCAGTAGACCTATTTTGGGAATGGAGTCCTTAGTTCATAGAGGTGGGAAGGGAGAACAGTGCCCATACGGTGGGGGACCCTGGCTGGTTTGGGATGATGGAGCGCTAGCACCAGATGTAATTACCATAGAGTTTGTTTCAGCCCAGAGCTCTGTGTTGCAGTAGACTGACAGGGAAGGTGAACAAAGGAACGGTAGTTAACTGGTAGTTGCTTTACATGCAACTTCTTACATCCTAGTAACAATAAGAGATACCAGTTCATTCAGTTTTTCCTCTTTAGTTCAGAATGGTCAAAATACACAAGTATTTTAAGGCCTTACAAGTGAAGGCACTTAATTTGATTCATGACCCCAGTGAGAAAAGTATGAAAACTTCATCAGTCTTTTAAAACTGGAATTGCAAAACCTAAAATACTAAAATATTTAAAAAAAAAAGGGGGAAGGAAATGTCTTCATTAATTTTTCAATCAACATTTCATGCTTAGCCATGTTGCCATTCTTCCTTCCTCCAAAGATTTTTCATCTCCTGTATATGTTACTGATGCCTAAGACTAAATCTTGTTTTATGATACTGTTCACAATGATTAGCTAATCCTTATTCAAGGAGGTGTGGGATGGGTTTGGTGGCTTTTTCTGTAATCTCATCTGGATTTCTCAGTCATGCCACTGCAGATGATGCATGCCTGCGATAAGGAGAATTATTTATCTTTCAGGGGGTGCCAGTGGAGCCTTTCTAATTTAGTCAGAGCAATTTGAGAAATGAAGAGGGTACTGACGCTGTTGTAACTATTTTTGATCCAATGGTTATGTGGTGATCTTCCCAAAGGACAAATTACTTTTGTAACTAACATTTTACCTCATTTACTAGGAATTTCTAAAGTATTGTCATGATGAATATCTAGGAACTGATCCGAAGAACCGTATTAATAATAGGATTTGCATTCTTAGCTATTCCGTGTGGCTGGTCTGGAGGCCCCCAAAAAATCTTCATAGATATTGCTTGGCTAGTTGGCTTTACACCATAGGCTCCAGGGTATCTGAGCTATTATTAGGCTTCTCAACAGGAAAATTGAAAGCTGTCCATTGCTTACAGTGAGGGAATTTAGAGAGGATTGTCCTGGTAGACATGTAAGAGATCCTCCTTTCGGGATTAGCAGTGCTGGTGTCACACAGCTGAGTAATTTGGGATCTCTCCAGGAGGTGTTTGAGCTGCTGCTTGCTTATTGCTGCTGTGCGTGACTGGCCTCTGTACCTGCTTCTCCCACTGCTATGCAGAACCTTTCCCTTTTGTCAGGGAAATAGCTGAGCTTGGAATGCTTTAAAATATTTAAAATGTTATGCCAGTCTTGTTTCATTTAAAAGACCTCATCTGCTCCTTTTGGTACTGGTGGCAGCATGGAAGGACCCACCTGAGCTTTGTGTTTCCTGCTGCCTGGAGGGCTGATACCGTAGTGGTATGTTAAAATACTGTCATCGCTGCTTTTAGCACAGTTACTGTGATCAGCACAAACATGAAGGCTAGAGGAGGCCTGTCAGTTGAGCAAGGATGAACAGGGACCTGGGAGCCAATTTTGCTGTCAGCTGTTACACTTTACAGAAATTGGTTGACCTTGTGCTCTATGTACCTGATGGGACATACAGGGAAGATGCAATGAGAAAAATTCAAAGTAGTGCATTGACATTAAGATTAGTTAATCTGATTCACTGAAGACTTAGGCCAGTTTTTAATGGCAAAACCATGAGAATAATAAGGAATTCTCAGACTTCAATTTTATTCTTTTCTTTGACGTCCTCTCTGCACCTCTCCTCCCTTCCTCCCAAAGAAATCTGAAATGGCAATTAAGAAGAAACTCGAGATGTGCTCAAGACACTTGGCTTGGCATTTTACTCAGCATCAAATATTTTTCAATCTGCTGAATTTAAAGCTGGAAGCCCTGAGAAATATTTTCCCACCAGATGAATGAACACAGATCAGTACTGTTTAATCAACCAATAAATAAAAACATAGCCTACAAAGCAGCCTGTGAAATTAATCCATCATAGCACACCCAAATTGAGTGAACAATGCCCTCCTACAGAGTAATGACAAGCACATAGTTTCCTGTAACATATCTGAAACAAGAAACAGAGTGTAACAAATATAAAACCTATAAAATCACAGAATAGTTTGGCTGGAAGGGACCACAGCCAGGGACACCTTCCACTAGACCAGGGTGCTAAAAGCCCCGTCTAACCTGGCTTTGAATACTGCCAGTGATGGGGCATCCACAGCTTCTCTGGGCATCCTGTGCCAGTGTCTCAGCACCCTCTCACAGTAAAGAATTTCTTCTTTATACCTAATCTAAATCTATGCTCTTTCAATTTAGAGCCATTATGCTTCGTCTTATCATGACATCCCTCTCCAGCTTTCTTGTAGGCCCCCTTTCCACAGCTTACAGGGTTTTTGTGTTAAAAATCAGAAAACACAGGCTTTATTAAAAGTTTAGTTTCAGATATGAGGCAATTATAGAACAGTCAGAGGAGGATGTAAGTCGGGGGGGCAGTAATAATGTACAAACTTTGTTTTCGTTTTAAGTGATTCTACTTTAGTACTGAAATGTAACTCTGATGGGAGCATTAGGGAGAGAGCAGGGATTTCTGTTCAGACACAAAGACAGTTCTTACCCAGAATATGTCTCAGGGTGTGGATAGTGCCAGATACGTAAAATGAAAGTTGAGGGAGCTTCCCTTGTGGACCTGTAAAGCGGGTTTCCTCCAAATTCCAGCACAGCGATTATATTAATGGTAAGAAATTAACTTATCCTGTACTAGCCTGTGTCACTTGAGGTCTTTTAGATGCCAAATAGGTGTCTGATCTCACTTAGCTTCCAGATGAAAAAAAGTGGAAATTATTCCCTCAGTTATCTTCAGGTATATACACAAAAGAATATTTTTCTATTCCGTGCTTTCTTATTAATTACCTCCTATATCCTTAAGGTCCTGTCTGCCTTTAAAAATACTAGTATAAATAACCAAGCAAATGTACATTCTTTGTGAATATATTACTTAATAGAAGAGAACCTGTTAAATTGTCTAAATATCTGTATGCTTACTTATGTGCATGTGTATGAATGTGCATGTGTGTTAATAAAGGCATGTGTATCTGTATTTAGTATGCATATTGATGTACTTAGACACATTTGTATATCAATATTAAATTTGAAATAAGTTAGAAACCATTACACTGAATTATTTTAAATAGTGATCAATACAATAAATGAGAAACTTTTATTCATATATATATGCATGTGTGTTAAGCATAAATGGCTTTTTCCATATCAGCATGGTTCAAAATAAAATCAAATAGAAATACTTAATGACTGAGAAGCCAGTTAGTACATGCCATCCCACTGAGGTAATACTAAAGGTAAAAGCATGAAGGGCTGTGGAATTCACATTTCTGTTTCTATATCGAGAGCATTACGTGACCATTCAGATGTCTTTGATGACCTTGTGGTTGCGTAAGGTCCATGTCACAGGAAAGCAGATGCAGAGGATTGCTGTGATGAACAACATCACCCTTTCAGCAGCATATTCCATCAGCGCCTGCCTGCCTGCTCACTTGCACCACGAGGGAGATGAAAGTCAATGTTGTATTAATCAATTAGGTTCTGTATTTGTGCCAACTTATTATTAAGCAAGGATTTGTGCTCTCTCCAGTTCTGGCAGAGAGGAGTCATCTGGGCAGCTTGACACCTCAAAGCAGGGCAAACAGTGCTGCTCTGATACAGATGCATTTGGGATCTGTGAGCTGGGTGCTTCTGCATTTATTCGCATCAAGTTATGATTTATTTTATGAATAACCCTGCTGACATTAAGGTAACTATTTGCAGAGGAAGATACACTGTTTAACATGACCATGGTTGGCAGAATCTGGCCTGTGGGACTTTGATGCCCACAACAAAACGTTCCTGTCATCATGGGAACTGACGTGGTGTCACAAACATTCACAGCTCAAAACTAGCTACTGTCTCAACTGGGATGTAAGTGGTTGTTTCTGGAACAGATAAAAAGTTCTCCTGTTGTACAAAATAGAGATATTCAGGTACTGCAGAAAGATGTTCAAATTTGAACTGTTCTTACAGATGTTTGTTGAGTCTGGGGCTGGACATTGGTTCCATTTCCTCTCACTTCTTGCTGAAAGCAGAGGACATTGCATCACGAGGTGCAGTCCAAAACTCAGATGGGCAGTGAACAGGTGGTACATTGTTTGTCAGGCTATTTCAGATCATGGAAACCATTTGTCCAGTTTTAGATTGCTATTGCTAGCAGTGTGTCTTTTAGTTATGAGAAAGAGAAGATGTTATTTAAAACTTAGGCAACTCCTGTTTGCCTTTCAGAGCATGCCAAGTGGGATTTAAGAAGGAATGCATAAAGATCACTTGCAGCTTCCCCTGAATCTATTTTATGCAATTCTCATTTATTTCCAGCGTGAAACATTGGAAAGAGCTGGCTCAGCAATTCAGTTCAGTGAGACATGCACAGATATACTCTGAAATGAGCATTTGGGGCTCAAGAATGGTGAGCAAGGTGGACAAAGAGGTGATTAGTTCTGATTTCTTTGATGTACTTCAGTTATATCATCACTCCATAGCCTGCTTGGATACAGTGCATCCAGGACCCTGGGGCTGTGGAGCTGGTGTGTGTAAAAGCTAGTCACTCCTCCAGTATCTCTGGAGTCAGGGCAGAGAGGCAAAAGTCAATGATGGGTTCACAAACACAGGAGCTGCCCTGCCAAAATGCAGCACAAGAAATTTGCCAGAGGAAGGGCGATACAGAGGGAAACAAGCCTATGTTAACGCATAGTGGTAACACTGAGTTACCAATACACCTTTTAAACTTTGAGGAGTATGCTGAATGATGTAACTTTTTAGCTTCTTCTAGTACAGTATCATATCTTAGATTCCAAAGTGGCTGGAGTAAGTGGTCAGTGACTTCGGAGAGGAACAGGCTGTGGAAGAAGTTGTTGCTGTGCAGGGGCAAGCATATGGTGCAGGAGCACTTGAACATTCTCAGAACAGAAAGGAAGAACCCAGTATATTGGCACAGAGATTTGAGCTGTAATACAAGGAAGAAATTTGCTAGTCTCCCAAACCTCCAGCTTTCTCTCTTCACCTGTTCACCTGCTGCTATGTGTTAGGCTGTACAAGTCTAGGTACATTTTTTTGGTGCATTAATAATAAATTTATAATAAGGTAAACCCATATCACCATTGATAGTGGCTAGTAAACTTTCTCAGAAAGCTTCTCACCTTCAGCCACTGTCTGATGAACACTGTTACAACAGTAGCAGTTGTATTGGGGGCGGTTGGTCATTGTTCTTGCTCATGATCCAAACGGCAGCTCATAAAAGTCAATTAGTCTCAATTTGTCCCTCAAAGAGAGGGAAAATAGCTCGTGAAGGCAACCCATGGAGATCAGTGCCACGTATTTCCTAGTGTACAAGTAAGCCTGAGATTTAGACTTTTCACCTCCCTTACTCACGTTCTCTGAGAAGAGGTCCCAGAGTGGCTACCCACCTAGTATCCTCTGAGGCTGAATTATAGCAGCAGCTTAATGTTAGAGTTATGTGGTAGTGTTACGGCCTGTGGTAAAGGGTTGCCAGTAGTGGCATCCCTGCTCCTTCCCTGCCACCAGCCACTCGCCCCACATGGGATCTAGGACTCACGTGGCTATACTCCATTCAGCTGCTGATTTTATGGTTGTGCCTGCGAAGAGAAGGAAGCGAGTAGACCATCAGAGCTGCAATGTCCATTTGGTGAATGTTTGTGCATTTGCTCTAGATCTGGAAAGCAGAGGCTTTTCTTGGTGGATGCCCACTTAAGATTTCAGAATATGCCTTCAACCTGTGTTGAGTTACAAATGAGTGCTGCCATTTCTTCCATGGTGTTTGTTTTGGTCTGAACTAAGTTCATTAACATGCTTATCTAACCCTTTCACTTAGGAGTCTCTTAGTTGTACTGGACAGAAATTCTCTTCTCAGTTGCTGCTCTGTTTCTAAAGCTCTTGTAGTTTGCCAAGAATCTAATCTGTATCAGGTAAGATTTCATGATATCCAATATCCAACTTGCGAAAACATTCACTGATTTTCTTCACTAGCTTTGAACTTCCCAAACTTTTTTGAACTCTTAACAGCTGTCACAACCCAACTTTAGGATGCTGACTATTGTACAAGCTTTTCAAAGTGGAAAAAGGAGTGGAAGTTACAAGATGGTATCTTTCTTTACAGGCATAAACATGTACCCATTTTGTTACCTGTTCTGTTGCATTAGTATTTTCAAAGCCACTGCCTTATTGCTATATAATATATAACGTTGCGTCTATGGATGAATAAAGATCTCTTTTTTTCTCCTTCATATTCTTTTACTTCACCTTTCACTTAAATTTGTTGACATATCTTTCACATATTCTTTCACTTACCTTTTTTCATTAGGTACCTATTTCAACATAGAATTAGTAAATACCAGCCATAATTGATTTTCTCTCTCCCATGTGTTCTCTGGCCATCAGTTTACTCTTCTCAGAGCTAGTGATTGCATAGATGTAGTTACATCATCCGTACTTGGGTGATACTTAAGAAATTGTACTGTTCCTCTTTATTAAAAATAAATAATCTTGAAGCGAATTTAGAACTTCAGAATGCAGGAGATTGCAACAATGGCTAAGTACCAGTGGGGCAGAAATAGATACAGAAATTGAATAATTTGGTTTGATGGATCATAATGCTTCTGGCAATGATCAGGGAAGTAATTCAGTCCCTAGCAGAAACTTCTGTGTTTCAATAGATCTTAAGCACTTATAGCACTATTAAAGGAAACTGTTGCTGTGGATATTTTTCCCCCCCCAAAGTCTCTTTGTAGATAAAAGAGATGAAGAAGAAAATGAGTAGAAACATCTTAATTTAAATAGTTTTCTTTCAAAACATAAGGCTTTTTCAGTGTTGTGGACATTCTGCTTAAACTTTGGGTATAGTGCCTTTGCCTAATAATTACTGAAGTAGGAGAGACACAATTAAAATGTACTTGCAGAAAATGGCTGCATGTATTTTTATTCAATAGAACATTATACCAATCTTTTAATTTTTCCTCTTCTAGGTAATTGGTGGCAGTAAGGCATTTGGAGCTTTCAGATGGAGGCTGGGGGTGGAGGTTGTATGCATTTTTGTGTGTGGTTGGTTTTTTCTTCCTTCATCTGCAAGACTTGTTTTAGTAGGAGGAGATGACTTATTCTGAAAGAAGTGTCAGCAAACTTAGCAAGAAAGATGTATTTTTACAGTGATCCTATGGACCATAGTCCCTATTTTTGAATGCAAAGATAGGAGACGGATTTGAAAAACAGTAGCAAAACCTCTTTTTTTTTCTCCTTAGATGTTTCAGATGATGAAGCTGTTGAGAAAGCAAGTGACAACAGGACAGCAACACATAAAGATTCAGATTCCAAACCTGCCGTGACAAAGAAAAGAAAACAGGTTTGTAAATGTAGCAATTGTATAGAGCACAGAGATGATAATGCATAAGGAAACATAGTCCCCTTTTGTTCTGGGAAGGGATGATTTACTTCACGCTTTGTCTGATCTTCAGACATGTAATAAGCTTGTTTTATTAAATTATTTTGCCTTATTTGGAAATGATCACAATCCAGTACATTTCAATAAATTCACTCTTGTTTTGTGCCACGCCTGTCTCTTACAACATGACTTCATAGTGATAAAAGCCTGGGTGGTGCCCACTAAGTGTCCTCTCCTATAATCTTTTCCCTTTCCCTGCACGCACAAGGTCTCGAAAGCTGTATTTATATGCTGTACAGCATCTCTACCCAATCATCTCCCCAGTGCAAGGTCCAAGTGAAGAAGAATTTAGTTCTACATGGATTGATATTTTCATAGCCTTTCACTACTAAAAGCTTCCTTTAAAACCAGTAGGAACTGTCTTGTTCAGCATTAAATGCATATGCCAGGCAAAAGGCAGCAAGGTTTTTGACATACAGCATCACTTCAACTGGAGCAAAAATGAGTCGTCTTGAAGTCAGATGATTTTAAGAGTCTCTTGTTTGAAGGTAAATTTCTTCTGCCTTCCAGATACCAGCAGAATCGACTGAATGGCTGTCAAAGAGCTAAAATTACATTAGAAACTATCTCTCCTTCAGGTTACGGATACTAATTTTGACCTCTACGTCAGTAGTAAATTCACTCTGTGAATGCAGTTGCCCAAGTGAAAACCATTTTCAGGGATGGGGTTTTTTTTGGTAACAGAGAAGTGTTAAACAACACAGTAGCAATTACTATGCTTTGGGGCATCTTTCCAAGGAAGCCAGAGGTGAAGTGAGATAAATATCTGAACTGGTTCCATGTTTTGATTAGGAAAGAGAGAACCGAGCAATACAGGAGAAAGCTGTATTGCCTTTGTACATGCTCTACCAGGGGGTCAGATGCTGAGGACTTGAACTCGGTGAAGATGCTTATGGAGCCGCTTTTTATCACCATTATTTTCACTTCAGCATTTAGAACTAAGTTAAGACAATTTGTTTGGTGGAGTTGCTTTGTTCTTTCCTTTCTATGAGAACATAAGATAACCCTTACAGGTTATCCTGACAAGGTGGACTGGGACTGCTAAGCTATAGCAGAACACAAGCCACAGCTCTTCCTGTCATATAAAATATATTAGTCTGCATTTTGGAATTGCGTAGTTTGATGTTTGGCCACAAAACTCCAGGAGGTAATGCTTTATGGGAGCTCAAACTCATGGATACGTCATGTTTGCAAAACACTTGCAAAATGAGAAGTGTTTACAGAAAGCTAGTAGTTCTGTAGTTTTGGTGCATATAACATAACCTGTTTTACTCATCCCTGCCTTATTCACAGGCTGGAAGCTGTTACGCAGTGGACTTGGCACCTTAAAGCCAGTCAGGAGACAACCAAATAGAACTGCAGACATTTATGTTTCTAGCCTGCAGGCTGTCCTTAGGCTTACAATGAAATGAATAATTTGTCTCCAAACTGAATGGAGCATTTGATGTGCTTACTTTGTCAAAAACTAAAAGTCAGAGTATATGGCTGACCTAGAATGTAAACTTCCACACACATGCAAGAATGTTTTCACTCTGCATATGAATTTCCAGTAACTTGGCAACATGTAAAGAAAGAAATTTGTTAGAAATATAATGCAGGAAATATTTTATGTTCTGCCTATGATTAACAAACAAGGAATTTATGACAGTTCATAAATCACTGGTCTCAGCACAAATTTCCTGTTTTCTGCGTTTTAAGAACTTCCATGTAAAAATAGCATAAAAATACAGAGCACAGGGGAGCCATGTCAAAAACCAGTTGGTTGTCTGCTCTGTGTCTTGCATAAGAAAAACATGCAAATGACCTTTTCTTAAGGGTGGCATGTAAAGAGCTATTGCATGAATAGGCAGGCAGCTAACATTTGGATAAGGGTCAGAAGTTCAGTCTAGATCAGATGCCTAAGTATTTTAGACTGCAGATCGTCAAAGATATGTAAGCTTACAGCCATTCACCACCATGAAGTTTCTCTTTTTCTTACGGCATTATTTTTAATGTGTGAATAAAGTGGAGTTATTATTGCTGGGCAAATAGTATACTGTGCCTAAATATATATATATGCTGTTGTAAAGGAGTTAATTTTGAGTCTTAACATGCTTCTCTGAAGAAGAAAGGCTTTGGCTGCAAGCCTGCTGTGTACTACTTTTGCTGTTGAAATAACGGGTTGTATACGGCCTTCAAAAAAGAAGCCATGATATTTGGTGATACTATTAAACATCTGAATGAGGGGGTATCGGTGAGAAAATTTTTATTCTCTTGGAGAAAATTTTTCAGCTCTGTGCCACAGTTTTAGTATTTTCTCATGCAGGTACCTGTTGGTAGTGTTCTGCATATTTATGTGAAAGAATTCACTATGTATATGAAGGGAGAAATGGGCCTGAAGTGAATGAGTGGCATTTTTCAGTATGCTGAAGGACCAGTAGCACTTTCTAAGATAGAGAAACATCATTCCTTTACTGGAAGAAAGAGATTCAAGTTGGCCCCTTTCTGGCTTTTTGATTGCTTGTTAATATCCCTTGACTAAATCAATCCAAAGGCTTGTTCACCAAATAAAATATGTTGAACATGGAATTTATGATTAAAACACCTGGCAAGTGGTCTTCGAGTATCTGTGGACAGCTGGGATGCATAAGGATGGAGCAGGAACTGAAGGCAGAGGGTAGCTCTGTTTCAGTCTCAATGTCTGGGAATGCTAATTGTAGGGATAGGAATGAAGAAATGTATGGTGGTGTTTTGAAAGGATTTGAATCAGAGTCAGGACAGAGATTATTTTAAAAGAAAACAAGCAAAAATAAAACCAAAAAGCTTATTTTAGCCCTGCAACAACTATTAGTTGAAGTGAGTTTCTAGTTGTAGTAATTCCCTCGATTTCTAGTAAAGATAATATCTGTTTATACCTGAGAAAATCACAGGGACAGGTGTTTCTCACTGAGACAAGATATGGTCCCTATCGCTGCTCATGGGTAGGTATTGATCCAGCTCTAGTTGTAGAGTGTTTTGCTGGCTGTAGCCAGTCCCCAGCCAAATCGTCTCTGGTCATTCCTAAGTACAGTTTCAAATCTCAACCAGTTTCATGGCCACTTCTGTACAGTATTGCTGCCTTTGCAAGTGCAATAGCTGTGGTTGCATCATGGCACAGAAAGCAATAGGTCATTTGTTTGTGTTAAGCATGGTGGTATCCTGTTTTTTATAGCCAGATTAGCCAGGGGAGTGGAGAGAAAAAGGGAAATGTAGGCATAGTGTGAGCAATAGAACTCCACAAAATGCTTCTGACAAGGATGAGAGTGAGCTTGGAAAGCCACAAAGTGCTGGGTAGGGTCATATAGTACTAGTTGTCATGAAGTGTCCTCCTGTTAAGGGGAGGGAAGTGCAAGGAGAGCTCAGAAAGGCTCAGATGCTCTGAACTTCTGTTAACTTGTCTGTTGAAGCTGCCTTCACAAGGGAACAAAGGAGCAGCTTCTCTGGCTTTCAGCTGGGCTCCTTTTTCTGCTGATACTTTTCTTCCAGGCTTTCCCCAGGGAGCAGCACTGGATTTGCTGTTCCTGAGCTTTTAATGCTCCATGTGATGAGACTTCTCCACGGTTTCTCACAGGAGCAGATTTTTCCAGCCAAATGCACCCTAATATTAAGGAGCTTTTTCCTGCAGCTCAGCCTATTTTCCCATTGCTCTTCATCAAGTCACTTATTAAGCTCTAAAGCCCATCTATGTAGGTTAATTTGCATTTCCATGAAGTGAAAGTCCCTAAGAAGGCAAAAGAAAAAGGATAACTATGCTCAAAACAAGGAAGGCTTGTGCCTCACTTCCTCCATTTTGGACCATTTTAGGTGTCTAAGGACAAATCCTAAACCTGGCTTATGTGAACAGGGACTCCGGTACAAATGGACCAATTCAACCTGCTCAGTCAGGCACAAAAGAGGGTTAATGATAGCACCACATGTTGGAGGAAGATTATTCTGAAATGCACCATGTATTTTTCTTGTGTGTATTTGACCCTGCCTGCTATGGGGAGACAAAGCAAGAATGGGGTAGAACAAATTCAAAACATGTATTCCTAAATTTTGCATTACAAATGTAAAAGGAAATCCAGAGTATGATTGTTTCCAATTATTCTCGCCTAGTTTCATGGCATCTTTCACTGTCTGGATGATCACCTTAGACCCAGTTATTGTAGAGCACTATTGGCAAAGTTTAGACAAACAGTCACACATAATAATAGAGATTAAAAATATAAAGTTTGTGAAATCTTTTGTTCATGTTTTTCTCTTGTTTTTTGTTTTTTGTTTTTTGGTTTTTTTTTGTTTTTTTTTTTAATGTATCAAAACCTGCTTTTCACCATTTTATAGAATT
Source organism: Strigops habroptila (assembly GCF_004027225.2). Lineage (NCBI taxonomy): Eukaryota > Metazoa > Chordata > Aves > Psittaciformes > Psittacidae > Strigops > Strigops habroptila. Next base: position 19,974,964 of record NC_044278.2, read on the forward strand.
GTGGCTACAAGCTGTATGTTTCAACTTCCTGTTCTTTTATTCTACTCTTGGTTACAACTAGATCTCAATTCCAAAATTACTCCAGATACATGTAACTGTAAGAATGTGATCCCTTCTGTAGGTGAGGAAGCTTGGTTTTGTTTTTACTTCTCTAACAGCATTTTACTTTCTGTATCCCCTTTTATCTCCCTTTGATGACTTCTTTCCCCCCACACAGGTGATCAGATATCTGATGTTGAATCTTTTTTCTTTCTTTCTTTTTTTTTTTTAATATGTGCTTTCAGCCTACAGAGTGTTTTCTAAGTCAGCCAGAAGAAAAACAAGAGACTACTGTAAAGGCAAAGAAGAGAAAGAAGGTATGAATGTCCTAGAGAGTGTTTGGGGACTGGGCAGTGGGTGTATGTGCTATTACAAGATTCAGAATTGGGACAACCTTGTGATGATGAGAAGTAACATGGTCACGATGCTGGAACCTCTTTTAGACACAAATAGAAATTCCTGCTTTTTTGACTTCATTCAAAATACCCCTTCCTATCCTGAACTGTGGCAATGTGTCTCTGCTCTGCACAAGGGTCATATATGTCTACACCACTCTTGCAGGTGTTGCACACTGGAAAAATGTAACTGCATCAGAGAAAGGTAGAATTTCAGTTGCTGCAGAATCTGCCCCAGTTCAGAAGTGTGGTCAAGCTCCAGCTGCTATGTCTTTTAAGCCAAGAACTGTCCTTGTTTGCTCTTCTCCTTGTAGCATAACTGTATAAATAAATACCCTATATTGTCCCTCTGGCCATGCTTAATCCTTATCCTCAACAACAAACATACTCTGCAGTCTAGATGGAAATTACATGGTATCAGGAAAGTTAATTGTCCTTCAGGACAAACTGTAAATAGTTGGCTCCTTCACAAGGCTGAGAGGTGGCCTTTTTATATTATGTCAGGCCTCTCAATCATCCAGGGAATGGGAAGAGGGAAGGGTGGGATTTTGTTTTAAATGCAGCTCTGGCAGAAGTGACTGCAGTACTTGTTCCACTGCTGCCAGAGCGAAAGCATCCCACGACCGAAATTGGTGAACCAGACCTAACAAAAAGACCTCATTCTCAGGCAAACAATAGGTGCTTAGTTACACCTTTGGTTTCAGTGGGGCTAGGCCACTAAGCTGACATACACAGCCTGTCAAAAATCCATCAGGAAATATTTATCAGGTTGATCTATGGGTTCCAAACAAAGTGTTCTCTCAAAGTAAGGAAAAGGGGGGGGGGGAAAAAACCCAACCCTTTGCTTTTAAGCATCTGGAATGAATTGGAAGAAAAATAATAAAACATCCTGCATGAGAAGCATTTCCCCATAGCTCTCCTTGAAGGAAGAGAGTTTGCTCAGGTGTCCTTGCTCTTGCTCTTAGGGAATTCCTCATTAGTATCAGGCTTCTCCCCTTCAAGGTGCCATAATTTTCCTGAAGTAACCAAGGGACTCAACAAATGACATAGTGGTCCTGTGGAATAGCACCTTACGCTGAATTACCAAGTAAAATGAGCCTGATAGTTCTGTTCTGCTGTCTGCTAAATCAGAGGTTCCCAAATGCAGGTCACTTAAGAGGCAGGTATTGGGGCTGGAGCTGGAGAAGAGCAGCGGTTGATAGAAAGAACAACAAAGAGGTTCAGCTGTGGGCCTCATGCAAATGTTGTGTGTGCTGCAGATGGCTTCTGGTCATTCTTTGGGAAGACAGTTGTTGCATGGCAGAAAAATACAGTGGTGCCAAATGAGGGTGCATCTCGGGAAGAAAGGAATGCTATGGGTTCAGGCACTGCAAAAACCTGCCAAACAGCCAGATGTCCAGTGAAAAGTCTTCCAGGGACTGCAGAGGGCTTTGCACCAGGCCAAAGGCAGACTGAGAGGAAAACATAAGGACTTCATCTTCATGTATCCCACAGTCAAAGATTCAGTTGAGGCCTTGCAAACACACAGCTGGCTTTCAGCAGAGGTGAAATGGGCAGTAGCCAAAGTGGCAGATGGCTGGGAGACGCAGTCTTTGCTGTGGGGTGGAATGTCTTCAGCAACCTCCATATGGCTCTTCCCTGTTCAGCCTTCTGCCCCTTATTATGGATATATTGGGCAAGAGGGAGAGACAGGGTGCTGGGGTATGGAAGAGAAAGAGGGAGTGGGTGCTGGGATAGAGTGAGGGAAAGAGGGATGGAAGAAGATGTGTCCCCTATGTTGAAATTCCTGTTATAGTTCTCTTCAAAATTTCCATTTATCTTTGTTGCCTCAGACCTTAACCTGATGAATTTGCACTGAAGGTACCCACCATCCCTCCAAAGCTGGCAAAAGTGCTTCCAGGCCCACCTCATCTGTCTGCGAAATCTCACTTTGTCTCCCAAATACATGCCCTTTTGCTCCATCCTTCCCACACTCTCTTGCTCCTTTTCACTTCTAAGCTTATGCTGCCATGCATCCTCATGAGGCAAGTTCAGTTTAGCTCACACAGCTGAGAAACCTTTCTGTGGCCTTTCCCAAATGAATCACTTCTCAGTGAGAACAAGAAAGGCTTCACTTTGTTGCCATTGTCTGCAGGCTGCCACTATCCTTGAAAAACTACTGTTTTTTTAAATGCTGGCAGATCATTCAGATAACAGCAACTCATGGCTTATTCTACTCCCATGATCCATTTAATTATGGGGAAAAATACAGCAACACTTCCACTTCAGTTGAAATTCAGACCCAGATATTTGTTAACATTCCTAAGGTATAAAACACAATCATTATGAACTCATGTCCAGGCTCTAGAAATTATTAGTTTGGTTTATAAGATACACATTTGGAAGAACAGAGCAGCTGCTGAACTCTTTCTAGTTGACTTCTGGTTTTGTGAGCTCTTTAAATCATTTTCATCCCTATTTTTTGGTATTCTGTGAATATAGCCAGTCGTCTTTCCTTCCAAAATAGATAGATAGTTACCTTGTTTTAATCAAAATATAAACAAGACACACAAAATCACGATTCCTGTTGTTATGCTTTAAAAATAATAAATTATGAAACCCCCCTGAATTTTCAAACTGATAGTTAAGTGTAAAAATAGCAAAACTCACAAACCAGCTTTCGCTTCAGGTGAGTGCACAAGATTTTTGTCTTCAGGCTCACAGGCAGTCTCATCAAAGTATCTGAACTTGCATCTGAAGTTTGCATTCTCACTTAAGAGGACAGGAATCTTGTCCCATTGTAAGGTGTTTTTCTAATTAAGCTGTAATTAAACCAATATAACTATATAAAGTTGTGGAGGAACATTTATTTACAATGTTGTTAGCTAACCAAAGAGCAGAAATTATAGAAATGCCATACTTACCCATTTTATTTGGTTTTTTTCAGAAGAAAATTTCTGATATTCTGGAAAGATCCACTCCAAAACCTGGCATTCCTGCAGATCTACAAAATCTGCTTAGTCAGCATTTTGGTGAAAACCGTTCAGTGATTGAAATAGAGGAATTAAAGCTGTCAGGTAACTTATTCTATATTTAATAGATAAATAATGTTTTTTCATGAGTTCTTTTTCTGCAGAAGAAAGAGGATTTTTGGGACAGATCTTGAGTTGTACTTTTTACGGAAATATATTCTTATACGGTACATTAATTTTATATGTAAGTAGAGATGTTAGTTTCTTTAGAATAAATAAGGTTTCTTGGAGTTACAGAAATGAAAAGAAACATTGTTTAAATGTGTCCTTTTATTGCAAAATTGTATTAATTTCAGGAGCTCAGTTTTCTAATAGAAATTATATGATTCCTAATAATAGCTTCCAAGATGCTGAGAGACTGAAAACGTATTTTATTTCTGGGATTATCAGAGTTGATCCAGATGCACATTAGGAGGGCTGACAATAGGAGTAGACAAAGAAGTAATGAGACATCATTCTGACGTGGTCAGATGTTGAATGCAATATTTTTTCAGGGAGTGGCATGAAATGAGATGGCAGTTTTGGTCCAAGTGTAACGTGATCAAGTTTTAACCATGACAAGGACCCTTTTGGTTACCTGTATTTCGTCTCCAGTTAAAAGCCTGTGATAGAAAAGGCAAAGCAGGGTAGAGCAGGGTTAGCTTCTGTCAGTTGGAGGTTGCATTAGAGATGAAGACAACAATGAACTTCTCTGCTGCTTATACTGTAAATGAGGAGGCACTGTCATTTGTCAGGCACTGTCCATTATTTGCTGGTAGTGCTCATGAAGAGCAAACAGCCTGATAACTAACCTACATACATATGCCTTTGATGCTTGAACTCTTAGTGACCTGTGCCCAGTATAGGAGCCTTCTAGCTTGGCAGTGATTTCTCCCTTTTAATATTTAAGCCTGTTTTTCTAGGTAAATATTCTCCTTAACATCCATTATTCTAGGTTGACCTTTATTTCTACAAGGCAGGTTCAGCTTTCTTGTTGAATTGAGAAAGCGTGGAGAAGTCCCATGCAGATTGCTTTGAAAAGCTTGTGTTAAGTATTTTTAGACCTTTAGGGTTTTTAGCAAATAATAAATTAGTTTGGTTTCTTTCTTATTAAAAGAGCCCTTTAGGCTAGTGAAATGACTCATTTCCATATGGATTGGCTCTTGGGTTGGATGGAGATTTTTTTATTTTTATGCTGGGAGTTGGAGCCTTAGAGTGCTGAGGAGTTTACAAACTTCTACAGCTGTCAAGTCATTCATGTCAAAGCACTGGGCAAATAACAAGCAACTGCTTGGAGTTGTGTGTTCTTGTTAATTGACACAGTCCAGAAGGTCAGGTTTGTGGACAGGACGGTCTCTTGCTGCAGTCTAGGGTCTCTTGCTGCAGTCTGGAGTGTTTCTTCCCCCCTTTCTGAAACTTTCATTTAAAATTGTTAGTACTCCAGTGTTGTTAGACTCTTGATGAAAAGTCAGTGATTGAAGCTCATGTCCTTTAGAAACAATCTATTAGAAACCACCACAGAATCATCTTTTAAACATAATTTTAAAAATAAATCAGCTGCTGATCCTTCAGTTGTACACTCATTCCCTTTGGAGCTCAGGTTCCAGTAAATGGCAATCTTTGGGTTTAATAAAAGGAATCACTGCAAAATAAAGGTATTTAGCAAGACAGCACCAATTAAATGGAAGATACAGTGATGTAGAGTGGTTGTGCTCAAGAAACTACACGGGCAAGACTTCAGCCAGGCATCAGCTACAAACTACAGATCAATGTTTGTCACATTGTCTATTCCAATGGAAATCATGGATTGATGCTGCCAGCATCGGCACAATGCACCATTCACGTGAACATGAATAATGTCTGAGGAAACCTCTTAATTTAGTTAAAATATGTCAGCAGACCTCCATAGACAGGCACCCTGAGGTGCTGTGCTTCGTGTAGAATAATGACAAATATGTGGGTCCCTGAAGACAGAATTGTTAATGCTCCGTGGGAGCATATTGTTCCATCAGGCAAAGACCCTTGACAAAGATGGCAAGTTTTCAGACAATTTAATCACCTTCTTACGAACTTAGATTTTCTAGATAGACACTGGAGAAAGGACCTTCCAAAGAACGTGTTAGGACCTTGTCTTTCTCCACTGCCTCTATATGAAGCCTAAAGTTAAATGTGTGCCACAAAGTGCTTGTAAGACTTAACTAGTTAACATAGTGACCAGGTTAAAAGACAACATTGGGAAATAAAGGAAGAGGAAGGCGTTAAAATGAAGTGTAGGTGTTAACCATTAGGGTCAACATAGTTAGATTATCACAATATGAAAGGCCAGAAAGAGGAACAAACTTACTGACACGTAGATTATTGATAGATTCTTGCATTTACACATTGTGAGTTGTTGGGGTGATCTGCAAATTTATTGCATCATAGGTAGATAAACCTTTGATTCACAAACGGTAATTTATTGATGATGGATTTTAACACACTTGTGATTTCATTAATATAACTAGTGATTATGCTGCAAATATATATGCTCCTTTTGCTGTTAAAAATACATCAACAGAAATACATTTTCCTTTATGTTTTCAGATTCCTGCTTTTTGCCAGCCAATGATCTCACCCACAGTTTTTCGTCATACCTGAAGGAAAGTGAGTTAAAACGTTGGTCTGGATGAGGTGAAAGTTGTATGGAAAACGTTGTTAATGCAATATTACTGCAGTTTTTATCTGTACCTCCAAATATTTTTAATTATTAAGTATTAATAACTTTTAAGGGTTGTTTTTTTTTTTTTCTTCGTGACAAGTCTTGTTTTTCTGGCTCTTTTTTACTCTATCACCTTTTTTGTATCAAAATGTTGTAGGGTTTCTTTTAATTGCTAAGGATTACTTGGCAGTAATTTATTGTGGCTTCATAAATAGGTGTATGTATTATCTTACACTAAAAATCCTGCAGCTGTCTGCTGACATGAACCAAGAGAATTTTTATTCTTCTGTTTATACAGAACTTCTGGTCTGGTAAATGTTTTCTTTCAATTGATTTTCTGGGATACAAATTGCCATATGTGGCAAATAAAGACAGTGTCACCTTACGAACTGTTGATTTTTAATGCTTATCTAATTTGTTCAGTTATGTGATATTTCTGGATTTTATTTATTTTGGGCATTTTATTTTCCAATTTCTCAGCCATGACTAAATGTAAAAGTGTTGCCAGAGATCCAGACCTCATAGGAGTCAGCATGTGTGTTCTTGCTGCTGGCTACCATTCATCATGTACTCTTGTAATTTAAAATTGTGGTGTGCCGTACTTTCTCTGTATGTGCACACGAGCTTTCTCATTGCAGTTTGTCCTAAGTGGGCAAAACTCCGTAAAAACCACAAGGAGAAGAAGTCGGTGGTGATGCTGGTTATCTGCAGTTCTGCCCTTCGTTCCTTGGAACTCATCAAGTATGTCGATAGCAAATGTTATGTTGAGGTTGGCAGTCAGTCAGAGGTTTTGTCTTGGAACCACAGACATAAAGGCAAAACTGGGACACTGTCCTCTGCTAGCCAACAAACTCGCTGACTTGAACTGATGCAATATCCCTTGCTTCTTTAAATTGTGGGAGTCTGGTGTTTGGTTTTAGGTTGAAGTAACAGTACTTCAGTTGCATAGAAGTGCTATTTTTATTAAAAATAAAAAATAAAGTGTAACCAATTCGTGGGAAACAGGCAACATGTTACATCTGGGAACAGAGCGAACCCATAAAACATCATGACCCACCACTAGAAATCATGACTTTGCACCAAAGGCAATGAGGACATGCCATTCCAGGGCCTCGAGTGCCAACGCATGCATCTGGCCTGAATGCCTCCAGGTCTGTGTCTGTGTTCTCAGCTAGCTCAGCGTGGCAAAACTGCTGTGCAGAGATGATTTTCAGTGTGCCCCGTCCTCTTCTTTCCTGTTCTTTATCCTCCCCCTTCTCATTCCAGAAGTCTTGATGACTTTGATGAATTAATGTATACATCACAAATTTCACTGTTGTCTTTTGTGTCTTGACCCCATTTCCTGTGATTTTCTGTCAGTTCAGCATAAGATGGAGAGTTGGGAAGTTTGACTCCATGTCACAGATGAAAGCGCAGATATGGCAGATGTGTTAGTAGTGCTTAGCCCCTGCATGCAGATATTGCCATCTGAGACTTAAGTGGTTTATATGTATACTTGTGTATAAACTTTTAGCTTTGCACAGGAGAAAATTGAAAATTTGGTGCACTGCAAAAATCATGCAGAGAAAGCTGTCTTTAAATGGCATTCAGTAAGTACTGAATATGTTGCCTTCTGCTTGATTAATACAGAACATAGAGTTGCTACTGTGTGCCAAAATGCAGTGTCAGAAAAACAAGTGAGGTTTTCTGACAGATGAAGTTTGGTTAACTGGAATATGAGCAATCTCTGCAGTAAAGACTGTGGCAGCCTAGGTTTCCCCAGCAGCCACTCTGCAGGAAGACTGTAAAATGGAGATTTGTCCATGTGCACATCTTTCCTTTTGTGCACACACATGCATGTTCGTTCATGCCTGTATCTCAGTAGCTAAGATATTTTTGAATTAGAATTTGTTGATTAGTCAGTTTTGAACTAAGTTAGCTATGAAAGCACAGGCCTTAATTATTAAATAGTTGAAAAGCCATGTAAACAATATTGCCCCCTACTGATATATTCTGTCATGTTTGTCCAGTTGTTGATGACTGTTGATCAAGTAGCAGACAGGAATGTATATAGCATTCAAAGTACAAGCAGGGGTCACTGGGGAACTGTGTGTCTCAAGCACACTGAGAAATGCCAGTTAGTTTTGCTTTCCTCTTCTGTGGTCTTAATCGCAGCCCTGATGCTTGCATGTCCTTTTTCCATATTTTTATTGCTAGGTCAATGACAGCATTTAAAGGAGACTGCAGAGTTCTCAAGTTGTTTGCAAAGCACATAAAGGTAAGAGAGCTGCAAGGGAATTCTGATAGAACAACTAAATTACTAACCAGTGTTGTGCCATTTCCTTTTTAAAGCATTTAGCAATAGTGCCTTTCATATAGTGTTCTTTGGTAACATCGGTTGCCATTTGAGGAATCTAGCCAAACACCATCTCCCATAGCTCTGGTGCAATCCTATGCAGAATGTAGATGCTTATGCATTTGCAATGTTTTAAAGATGTTCCACATTCTTGTGAGGTACTCATTCAAATGGCGTTTGCCTGTTTAAGTAGAAGGTTCTCACACATAGGTTTGTAGAAGCAAATTGTGCTAGCAGCCACATTTGCATTCTGCCCGTTGGATGCCTGGATACCCAATATCCATACCTGTTGGAGGGCACAAAATGTGGGGATGTTGGAAGTAATGAGTGGACATTTGGCCTTTGATATAAATGCAGTCAAACACACAAATGTCACTTGCTTTATTTCACCCTTTTCCAGTGTCTTCATCTTACAGGAGTTTAGAGCTAATTCAACTTTACCCGTTTTCCAGATATTTCCAGAGACTTTGTTTAGATGCTGAAGGAAGCATACTGTTCTCGCCTCCAAAAATAGCTGGTGCAATAGCAGATTTTCGAAGTTGAAGATGACTGATCTTCTAGAGGAGTGTGATGCTCAGCTGGCTGTTAGATTTCTTAAACTTTCTCCCAGATATATCAGTTCGACAGTTTGAAAGATGAATAGCATTTGATATTTAATGGTATTCTAGAAAGAGATACTGTGAGATCTTGAATTTATTTCCAGCTCTTTGAGAAGAAATTTTAAAACAGTCATGGGTTTACTGTGGTTTGTCTTTCTCTCTTCAAATTAGATTAAAGAACAGATGAATATGTTGGAGAAAGGCGTGTTCCACATTGGGGTTGGAACTCCTGGGAGAGTAAAAGCGCTAGTGGAGCAAGGTAGGAGAACAAGGAGGCTTTTCTCTGAAGGTATCTTATATTTGGACTCATGAGAAGCAAGACTTGAATTGGTTTTGAAGAGCTGAGGTTGACATGAATCTGTGAATTTGGGCGTTAAACTGTAGAGTTCTGTTTCTCCACTTCTACTGTGTCAGTCAAAATGAGGTCAAGATTCTAGTAGCTGATTTTATGATCAATTTAAGCTGTCATAAATCAGTATTAGCTGAGAAAGGCAGAGTAATGCTTCCCCCCCTCCCAGTCAATGCCCACTTATTCCCACTTCCTGCTTCTTGTGCTAGCCCAAGAGTCTGTTTGGCAGCTCAGTGAACTGAGCCCAATTAGAACTGATCCCAATTAAAACAAAACCAGTGTGCACACAAAATCAGGTAATGAGCAGACAGAGGTGGGGGACTTCCTCTTTTGGCAGGAATACTGATTTATGCTGACTTGAAAGTGATTGCAAAACCATGGTGTAAGATTTAAAGCTCCAAAGGAAACCAAACACTGCAAGTAATTCAAAAGGAAATAATGGCAGAAGTCCTTGTATCGTATGTCACTTTGAGCTCAGTGTAAACTTTTGTGAGGGGTGGACGAAAGTTTTGCTTGATTATTTGATTTTGTTTCTGATTTGCCTGTATTGAAATTAATTATGCTATATAAATCTCATTTTCCTAAATTTTGAGTATTTTATTTACTCAGTAGACATTATGTACACTAACAAAAAACAAACAGCAAAGTGACAAGATGATAAGGTCAGAGACTGGCTATGGATTCGATGTCTATTGCTCTTTCCAAAAACGTACAGGAGTAGCATAGTTTTATTGCTTCCTGTGCCCTCCATTGACATTAAATCATTATTGCTCAGCACACCAGCACATTGCCATGAGGGTGGTGAGACACTGGAACAGGTTGTTGATGCCCATCCCTGCAAAGTGTTCAAGGTCGGGCTGGATGGGGCTTTGAGCAACATGGTCTAGTGGAAGGTGTCCCTGCCTGTGGCAGGGCTGTTAGAACTAAATGATCTTTCAGGTCCCTTCCAACCCCAGTCATTCTATGATTCAGTGTTGTGTGGAGGCAGCTTATGGAAGGGACACAAGGTATATTATCTTATCTTAAGGTTTACTCCTTTTTTGATGCTTTAGTGTAGCAGTGCCAGTTCACTAGAGAATGGAGAATAGTCAAAACTGATAGAAAAAGTTGTGGCCATCACCAGAAGACCAGGGAAAAATAGAACAACAGCTGGAGGGCCAGTTTTCTTCTTTTACCACCATTTATTTTGAGGATAAAGGAATCGTTCAGCAGCACCACTGACCTGACTCACATTCACATAGCACCTAGTCCTGTAAATTGCTAAACATTGTCAGTTCCCATTAACAGGAGTTTTCAGATTAGGGTCCTTGTAATTTACCAGCTCCTCCTCAGCTGTGGAAATTCAACTCCTGCGGTTTCATCAAGAGGAAGCTTGAGGAATTATTTTCTGGCAGGATGTTAGCTCTTGACAAGCCTGGCAACGGTAGTTGTTCTGCTTTTGTGTTTATCTTCCAAAAAGGCATGGGATTATGTGGTTAAGGGAGTTTGCAGTATCAATGCATTAGTTCTCCAACCAGCAAATGTAATACTTAAGTGTTCAAAGATTAGTTTCCTTGGAAACAGACAGAAAAAGATTTAAAAGCCAAAAATAATTTTGATAAGCACATGTCGTATTATCTTGGTAGTAAAATTTGTGTTGCCTTTTTAGATGGCCTGTGCTTGGACTCCACAAAATATATGATTCTGGATTGGAACTGGAGAGATCAGAAACTAAGGAGAATGATGGATATCCCTGAGGTATTGTATAAGCACCTGTATATATTATATATACTGTGTATTCATTACTTTTGGTTCTAATGCCCAGGTCTTGGTCAGTAAGGCTTTCTTTTGCTAAAACTGACCTCAGTGGTCTAGAAACATAAAGAAGTCAACATTTGACTGGTAAATCTGTATTCTTGGAAGATTTTCTTCTTTCTTTGTTGCAAGTCTTAGCAGTGACTTCTACAGTTGTGCTGCGAATTTCTCCTGTTTATGCTAGATGGTTGTTCTACCTGTTCTCAGAAAGTTCAGTAAGAGGACTTTCTTTGTGCAAAAGTTCCCTCAAAAACTAAAGAAAACTTGGGAGAGGCTTTTGTCTCCATCTGAGAGCAAGTAACTTCTTGTGAGTAAATCTACAGATAGCTATCCTTTGGGGGTAGGGTGGGGGTTGGCAAGAGGTAGGGTACAAACTATGTAGGGCCATCCATCATTAGTAAAGTCGTTTTAAGATAATTCCCCATTCTTTTCATTTCTGTAATCCAGCTTTCACATTTATTGCTGTGACAAGGCATGTTTACCATATGCTGTGGGACATCAGCTGGTATCTACGCAGAGAGAATGAAGGAGGCAGATTCCTCCATCACCTGTTGTTGTAAAGCTCCCAATTTCCTGCAAACTGTTTCCACTTTTTGCACGTTTGGAGCGGGCTGACATGCAGAATCTCCAGTGAGGAAGGAGACTTTTTTTGCATATAGACATTAAGCTGCTTCACAAGTGAAATAAATCACCAGTCATTCATCCTTCTCTGCGCTTGTCTGTGCATTTGAATTTGCTGTATTGTACAGTCCCATGTACACAAAGATACATGTTTCTAATAATCTCAGATAAAGCACCCTGCAAAAAAATACATTGCAGAAATGAAGTAACACGATCACCAGCTTTGCTTTTGAGGCAAGGAGGCTCCCTCTTGTGGTAAATACATAAAAGGCTTTTTGTATGGTGTTTGCACTTACGTGTAGGTTTTTGAAGAACAGAGAATATGAATTCACAGACACAGCAGTACAAAAGGTTCTGGTTGCAGTGGAATGGATTTTTTAAATCGACTGAAGTAAATATACATACACTGGACTATAGGTGATCCACCTCAAAAACCTGAAGATATGGTGCTAAGATTTTATTTTGGGCTGTTGCAAACCCAAACTATGCCTTTCAGATCTGTGAGCAGCATCATAGCATTTCTGCATGTCTGTCTAGGAATATAGGCCAAAAATTATATGACTCCAGATAAATTTTTTTAAGGCGAAATCTTAAGGCTCTCTTAGCATAAAATGTTATGGCTTAGTTCAAGTTAAAACCAAGTAAGAAAGAATATTACACCTTCATATATATTGTGAGCATAAGGAATAGATGTTTATGCCTGATTACAGAATAGTGAATGTGATTACAAAAGAGCATTCAAACCTGTACTTGACTCAGGTAACACAACATACAGAAAGGTTTTTGACATCTTGAGCTATGTAAGTGGAGCATCTTGCAGCTGTGTCCTGCTGCAGACATCAGGCAGATTCCTGAAAGTTATTTATAAGGAATTTCAGCAATGAAAGATACCCAAGTAATGATTTGAAGACAAGGCATCTTAACAGAGTAGAAACCAACGGGATGTTTTGGCAACTTGCAGACTTGAAATATGGAGTAGAGTCTTAGTGAGCAGAGGATCTTACTATTCTACTTGTATAAAAATTGTAAATTCATGCTAGGAGTAGTTGTAAGTTTTCTCAGAGAACAGAGGAATTATAGTACCAAGAATGTAATTTAGAGAATTGGCAGTTTGATGTACTAATTTCTTTCATCCCTTATTAATTGTGGAGGCAAAATTGTACCCTTAAAATAAGAAATTAGTCATACTGACCTATTTTCAGTGCACACCTCAATTGTCAGTAATTCTTTGCATACCTAAGGTGTTGCATTGCTAAATTTCATTGTAATTACACAGAAGGCAAGAACAGCTGGAAGCACGTGTCCATTCTACTTGCTGGTTTTGTACTCATTTGATATTCAGTGGAGAATTATGTACACAGTCGTATATTCTGATAAATATATCAATTTAAAAGCACACGAATCTTCCCACATGGCAGTCCTGTATCCCGTCATATCCACATAATGGGTGGTACCCTGATCCACTGCTCCCTCAGTTGCTTCAACATGTCATTAGTTAATGCTGTTGGATTTTTCTCTTTGTTTGTCTCCCATTTCATTCATCCCAAACAATAGAGGAAATAATAAAAAGAAAGCTCACAAAGAAACCAGGGAGAGTGAATGAGTTTATCAGACTCTGTCTTGGCACACTGGAGTTACACTATAATGCATAAAGGTTTAAATAAAAATTGACTGTATACTTTCTGATCTGACCAAAGGACAAGCTTCCAGCTGTGAAATCTTTGTGTGGAGAGGTTGATGGCAATACAGAGCTATCTCAACTCCTCGGATTAGTTGTTTGTAAGATTCAAATGGAGGTTTTTTTTAGAAACTAATACAATATTGTATTGTCTGCAAGCAATACAAACACTGAGCCTTGAGGAAGTTTGAAAGTAGAGAAAGTTTAAGTTTCAGGCCTCACGAAAGTAAAAAGGTTTGTAAGAAATGGACTTGGGATAGAAAGACAACTGTTTTCACCCTTATGTAGCACATCCAGTGTGGAATAGAAATTGTTCAGGCTTTGTCACATCATTTGTTCCAGGGCAAAGTGGAGGCTCAGAAGGATGTAATCCTCAGAGAAAACATGCAGAGAGGTTCTTTGTACGTGGGAAGAGGGAGCTATAAGGAGACTCTCTACTAACCATGATGATAATCTTGTGTTCCTGCTGAAATACGTAGTCAATATTTACTCTTGAATACACTTGTCTTTTATCTTTAGATAAGCAGTAAGTTACAGCCATATCTGTGTTATAAACCAAAGTACTTTGCATGTAGACCTGACCTTCATGCTGCCTTTCATTGACGTGTCTCAGACACAGATGCACTTGTGGCTGTTGCGGTGTAGTACTGCCCTTGGACTACTTGATACCGGTTGATACTCCGTAAAGGCCTTAGGGATTTTACAGCCCAGGATGGACAACAACTTTTTTGTAGCCATGTTAGATGGGACTTCACAAGCCAAAGTTGTACTTTAGAATTGCAGAGCAAATGCTAAGAGATTTTACAAAATGGAGACATTCGAGAGCTCAGGACCTTGTATGGGAACCTCTTCTTTAATTTCTAGTCCTACAGTAAGATGCCTGAGTAAATACATACTGGTGCTTAGCTAAAGCACTATCAGTAACGTTTGATGCTTTCTTTCATTTTTGTTTTCTTCAGATAAAGAAAGAAACAATTGACCTTCTGGAGATGAGCATTATAAAGCTGTGCAGAGAGGGGTCTGTGAAGCTGGGACTCTTTTAATGGTTTTACCAACAAGGAAATAATTTGCAGCTGCATTTTACTGTTATCTTGCCTGCAATTGGAAAGTGATTAACAGGTGATGGAATCAAGAATTTTGACTTTTCAGAGGTCTATCAATACAGAAAGAATGCACATTGCAACTTTTTCTAAGTTTTCTTTCAATAATAAACCAGAAGTTTCGTTTGTAGTTTTAGTATTATTTTTATTGTAGGGAAAATGTGATACTGAAATCAGAGTTACATCGTGTTCACCTGCTAGATTTACTACTACTATATGTCACTTTTAAGACTTCGAAGATGAGCACACTTGGGTCTAAAAGCCTTTATACAGCTTAATTTTCTGTTATCTCCCCCTGCTGTCTTAAAGGAGATATTTACTTCTCTCATGAGAATGGTAATCTCGTCCTTGCCTTCAAGGGTCTTTGAAAAGGTTGTATGAATTTCAGTAATTTGCCAAAAAGATAGGTGAAAAATATCTGTTCTAGAGCTGTCCAAATGCTGTTATTTTTCTATTACATGATAAATTATCTGTATGTTATATTGAGATTTTATTTTTGTTAAACTGTTGAATTGTGCAAAAAATATTCTTCTATTTGTCCATTTAAATTAAAAGGAGATGATCCTTTTGTCTTTTGTGGATAATAGGGAATAGAGGACAAGATGTATAGAGGTGAGTAAATCATCGGCATCTTGGAAAGCCATAGATCCAAATTAGATGTTTTGAGAATGAGTTGCCGTTTTATGATAAAGAACATGTAACCTTCTTACAACTTTAAATTGCATCTGAATCAATAGCAATGAATGTAGTAGGTTAAGAAAATTGATTTATTTAGTCTTTCACAGCAATGTTTTCTGTCCAGTGCTGTCTCAGCACCTGCAGGCCTCCCCAGTGGCATCCCGTGGAATTGGAGTAGAGCTCCTTTCATTGTATGCCATGCCTGTTAGCTGGGCAGCTATGGAAGTGAAGGGAGATTACACCAAAATTCCAGTATAGCTGGCAAATGAGTAAGACGTAACAAATCCTACTGAATTGTGGACCAGGAAGAATATATTTAAAGGTTTTCCAGTATGCATGAGATGGACACCCTGACCAAAGTACACAGTCATTTGATTGGTACAAGCTGATTACGGGGATCCAGGCACAACTGTAGAAAATCAGGAAGAGAGAGATCCAGTTAATAAGTAATTCCTGGCCATAATGCAGGTTTGAACAATACAGTCTTGCAACAATAAGGACAGTATCTCAGCCTAAACACTCTCCAGCACATTACTTCTTCCTCTCACCAAGAAGAAAATGAAAAACAAGACCAGCGTTCTTCCACAAGAAGGAGAAGCACGTCCTTCCAGATGTCCGGATAACAGTGCATTCAAACAACAGAGACTACCAGCGTGGAAGCCCCAGCTTACCATCGCGACTGTGCTCTCCACCTTCTTTGTCACAGGCATGCTCTGCCTCTCTGTGGGAGTCTGCCTCATACTGTCTGCAAACAGCGTCAGAGAATTCCAGGTTTGTTTGGGGGTGGTGTTCTTAGGTATTCTACGAAGAGGAAAGTGGGCTACATTTGGAGGGAAAAGGCTTTGTATTTTTGCTTCTGGAAAAAGATGATAGCGATGCCTTCGTGCCTTGGACACATGTCCGGCAGCCAGTATTCCTTTGAAAATCCTCAGAAATAACTGGTCACAAATAAAATCTGAGCACTGAGTGGTTAACTGGGTGGTAATATCTAAAATATGGGTAGTAATTTCTGACACTGGTAATATCTGAAATGTTGCTATTATTTCCTGGGGTTTTTTGAAGAAAAATAAGCTAATCCCTTTGATAGCATTTGGTATTAGAAGAACTTAAATGTTTGCTGGGGCAAAATCTTAAAATGCAGGGAGATCTGATGTTTAAATGCCTCCTGGAGGCAAGGTTGGTTAGACCTATGGCAGTTGGAGCCAACGCTCAGCACTAAGTCCAGGCTGTTTAGGAGGGGTGGGCCATAATGCACATGGGGATTTGTCAAGCATTACTTGGTCAGCCAAACAAAGCTGCAGAAGTGTTCTTCACTCAGCACTCCTTTGCCAAGGAGAAGCTGTGGAGGTTCTGCAACAAGGCTCTAAACCAGCTTTAAGTTAGGGATAAAATTTGTGAACTTCATTGAGGCCAAGTCCTGATTCTCTGCCTCTGTTGATTTTTAACAATGTTTTTGGCAGTCCAGAGTCACTTAGAAGAAAACTGCTCTGAGAAGTCTTGGAGCTAAAACACTAACCTTTTCCTATGTGCATGTCCTTTATTACAATACTTCTGCTTGTTCGCTTCTCTGACAGATTGATTATTCAGATAAATGCTCAGATTGTTCAGAACTCCGTGAAAATTCCTCTAATTGGAATAAGGAGTGCCACTGTTCTGTTAATTTCACACTAGAGGAAGATATATTGGTAAGTGGATGCAAGAAGCCAACTCCAGTTGCTTAGTACCTCCTGTTACTTATATCCCTATATGATAAAATCCTATTTCTGCTCTACAGAGCTCCTGACTAAATTTTCTTTGTACTTTTTAAAAACATGAAATACTCAAAATTTTACACTTTTGCCTTTTCTATTCATTTTGATACATGTTAAAAATAAATAAGATCAGGCTACCTCTGTCCTTGGCTGGGAGATGTCCAAGGAGAAGACGGGGATGAAGGAAATGGTAGTTGTTTGTGGAGGTCACTTCTCTTTGATATCCCTCTGAGTCAGTAACAAACCCTTGCCCTTTGCCTGGGATTAGCTGTTGCTGCACTGCTGAGCTCTCAAATGAGAAGGAAATCTGAAGCTCTGACCACTTGCCATCGGTAAATCCCTGTAGTCTGTTTTACAAGGGCTATACTGTTAATCCCCAAGGTACTTGAAATAATTCAAGTCTAGCAATGTCATTCTACAGTTTCTTTTGGGAAAAGTATCCTTCATTTCCTATCCTAACCTACTGGGACATGTTTCTGAGACTGTCAAAATGCTTCATGTTCCACCAAAGAGATCTTATGCTTAGTACTGCATAAATGGTCACGTAAAATTACAATGCAATTTAAATTATGAAGTCACTTTAGGGTTCTTAGGTACTGAAGAGGCTGTTGAAATACTCTGTAATTCTTCAGATTACATTGATGATGGAGATGAGAAGTTTATTTAAATTAATAATTTTTTTTAATAGTTTAATAATCCTCTTTACTGCTTGTATTTGGCTGCCTAGCATTCCCCTTTGAATCACAGCACTGAACTTCCCAAAGAGTTCAAATAATTGATGAGAGGCAGATTTATTTTTCAAAAAATCTGAAGGAATTAAGAGCTGATGGGTGCTTTTTGAAGTTTTTTGTGCATCTTGTTCTATGGAAAAAAAGTGTCTGTCTCCATGAAATTACTGATAGTCATTGCAGAGTCACGGCCAGCCATGCCATCTTGAGTAAAATAATAACCAGGCATTTTTATTTTAGGTTTCATTTGGTGATTTAAAGTATGTTTAATTTTGTGCCAAAATACTAGGACTTTTAGTTAGGGTAAAGACTAGATTGTAGCCAGTGTCCACGGAAGTAATTGCTTAGAGCAAAGTTACCAACACTTAAATATTAACTGAGTGCTCTCTTTCCCTCTCTTCTTTAGCAAGTAATAGGCTTTTGCTTTGTCAGCATGAACTCACCTTATTGAAGGAATATATTCTTGAATTCTAGGGTGATGTTTTTATGTACTATGGGCTCCAAAACTTCTACCAAAACCACCGTCGATATGTGCTATCAAGAAGTGATGCACAATTGTTGGGTGAAAACGTAAATGTAAGTTTTCTTCTTTATATTATGAGATCTGCAATATTTCCATTAAGTGCATCTTTGACCATATGGAGAGCTAACTATGTGTAACTGAAAGTGTGTTAAGTTACAGTTACTATTATTCCTTATTATTAACTTACGGTTATTTTTATTCCTTATTATTAAGGAATAATAATAAGGTACAGAACTTTTCAGTGTTTGGTCTCTGCTTCTGTGATTGTTAGGGCCATTATGTCTAATAAGTAAGTAAGAGAGGAAAAATGAGGGGATAAATAAAAGGTGTCAGTCCAGTGTTGAATTTCTCAAACCTGCACCTTGTAGGGATCCTGACTAAAAAGCCATTGTCTTTATAAAAAAAAGCTTTTCCTTCTGGTGTTTTCAGTCGTCTTAGCCAGAAGTGTTTTAAGCTGTGCTTTTATTATAAGTTTAGGGAATTAAGTTATTCTAAGTCTTCCATTTTGCCACCTGGCTTTGGAAGTGAACAAGGAGCAGGAAAAGGTGTATAGTGAAATAGGTGATCATGTAGCATTCTAAGAATGCAACTCAGAGGTCTAAAAAGGAGGCTAGGCAGCATCACCTGCAGCAGGCCTGCATAAGAGAATGCAATCATTGCGTTCAGATTTTTTACTTACAAATCTAAAACATGTTTTCTTTGGCTTAAAAGCAGCATTTATATGCACACAGTCCGCACACTGTCTTCTCAGTACATGTAACGATTATGCCATAATAATCTGTCGTTTGTATAAAATGCCTCTTGTAACTCCCAAGACATGTTCCCTAAACATCTGCTTCTCCAGGTGTCCAGTCAGCTTGTTTGCACCCAGGTACAACCACTTTTGGCTTTTGTGCCAATCAGGTACACAGCTTATTAGAGTTATTTGAAAATGTTTCTGCATTTAAACCTGCAGATTTATAGTTCTCCTCATGAACTGAGGGAGGAGAGATGTGATAAATTTGAGATGGGCTTTTGTTTCTCATGCTGTGTCTTCATACGTCAAGATTTCCCCACGTAGAACTGCAGTAATGTGGCTAACTGCATCTGCTGTTCACCACCACTGCAGCAGCCCAGGTGAAAATTAAAAAGAAGGAAAAATAAAATGTTCAAAGGTAAGCCAAGGCTTCACTGGAACATTTTAAATTGTAGCTGTGTTACAATAGCAGATCCCAAAATGAGTTTTTGTAGTCTGGAGATTGCAAGTCCACAGCAGAATTTGATGAAAACCTTAGGTTTACTAACTGTGATAGATGGTAGGTAACATAAAAAGGTGTTCTTCAACAAACCTATTCATTTGGATGAATCTCTAATGTGACCAAAATGGGCTGCAGAGTTAATTATTCAGTGGCTTTTCAGGAGAAGGAATGGGAGGAGAACACCACCAAACCACATCATAGATAGCCTCCAGGTTCTGTGCCTGATTGTTTTGTGACCTTGAATGCAGATTGAGAACAGCTACTGCTCGCCCTTCACAACCTACCAAAATGGGACACCCATGGCTCCGTGCGGCGCTATTGCCAACAGCATGTTCAATGGTAAGTAGGTACCTTCCACATCTGTCTTACTAATTTTCACTTAAAACTGCTCCATTACCCCAATCCAGCTGAGTCCTGATATTGCAAGATCTCTGTCTGTCTTCCACTAAAGGTTTTGTTTAGCAGTGCTACTGTGGTGAATAGGGGGCTCTCATTCCTTCTGCTTGATAACTTGCCCCTCATTTTGAAACTGAGGAAGATTTTTCATTTGCTAAGGCCCTCCTCAATGTGAATACATGACAGGACTGAGAAATTGAGTCCCTGGTGAAATAAGGAACGATGATACAATAGATTTAGTGTACTTCCTTGCTGAAAAAAACACATTCTTGTGTAGTGATGGGAAAGCCCAGATTCCACCTTCCCACAGGGGTGCGCTTACAAGGATGTGACATGTTTTTCACATTGGTTTGGACCTTTGGATCTACGTGGTTGCATTTTGTTCTTTGAATGCATACATAGTCTTACTTAATGTGATCCCAGGTTTGATCTTGTTTATAGTAACTTTATGGACATCACCTGCCTATTGAGTGCATTTAGAGGGCTCTTAGCCATGAACGCTGGCAGATTTCAGAATGGATTTCTCTGGGAGGAAAGGAGACAAGAAACTTCTACAGACTTTTCTCCCTTACCCCATCCTTTTTATCTCCCCCCGCCGGTTTGTTTTTTAACCTGTTCCATGCACCAGTTTTTGGCAATGCAGCAGCTGTTCTCAAGTAGCTGAGCCACCAACACCAGAGGCCTTCTGAAGGGCAGCTGCGTTCAGTAACTTCTAGATCCATTTAATCTTCATCTGCCTACACACCTACTCCCCTGGAAGTCTGGTTCACTGGACTGGGCTCAGACCTAGGCCAGCAGAGCTACTTGCATGGAGCCCATGCTATTCTGGAGCCCTGGCCGCAGGACAGAATGCTCCTGCAGAGAACTAGGGATATTAAGATTTTAAAATGCTGAAGGTAAACTTCCCAGTGTCTGCCTTGCAGCCGTCTTTGGTGCACAGTGCAATGAAAGGTTCCAGCTGCTAGTGATGCGCGGGAAGGGGCTGATGTCTAAATCCTGCTCTGGTAGTTTATTTCTGTCCCTCTGCTGTGAAAGAGGATGCTTCCCATTCACTTTTGACAGCTTAGCTGGTTGTCTAATCTTGTTTTGTAAAGTGAGGAAGATGGCCAAGTTCCTGCCATGGGAAAGGTTTTTAACCTTAAAGAATTTTAAGGTTTCCCTAGCGGTAAAGGGACCAGTCAGACAAGCAGATAAACAGGCAGAGGCTCAAAGAATTGCAGCTCTTCTTAATAAACTAGAGACAAACATCTGGGGAGGTAGTGGAGCACAGAATGATCACTTACTCAGAAGAGCATGTCTGAGCCTTAAGGAGCTGTGTGACACAGCTTTTGTAGCAAGATGAAAAAAAAAGTAGTATGTTTTCATTGATGCTCATGCAGTTGAGTTATGGTTATCATGTTTCCTAAAAAGCAGCTCCTCCCCATCTATATCATCTAACTATCCCTGCCTGTCATCTCATTGGCTGCCTAGGTGCTTGCATAGATGTTAATGAGACCTATAATGTTTTTGCCTTATGTTAAACTAATCTAAGTAGGAAAACATAATGGATAAAAACAAGTGCTTTTTGCCCACCAAAACAGGATGGCTTGGTTAAGCACCATTTTAACTAAATGTTTTTTGATTGAAGGAAGCGTTCATGTCCAAGTCGGTAGACAAGGTCTGATTGACATAAAACTAAAGCAAAATTTTCTCAAAAGGATCATGGATTCCCTTGATTGTGTTTTCATCCCTTCCCTGAACATGTTATTTATAGCAAAGCAATCAGTTTAGGAAAACTCAAAGAAATACTTTGAGAAATACTCAGAATTTCCCAAAAGAAATACTTTTTGGGAAAACCCAAAGAAATAGGGAAAGCTAACTAAGAGAGTAACTTCTGTAACTAGCTAGAGAGCTCCAGAAGTGATTTGCAAAGAAGTTTTCACACAGGAGTTGATGGACATGAGATACTGGCACATATTTCTACACAGGGATTCAATAGATTATTGGTAGGAGTATGTTCAGTCTTTAAAACTTCAGAAGTTCTAAGGCTCTGGAACCTTAATTCTTCTTATGGAATGTACACAGTCATGATGAAACCTTTCCCAGGTTGGGTTTTGGTTTTTTTGTTTTCTATTCACTTGAAAGATACTTCAGTGTGACAGTTTTTGTTATTCATGCTGGCAGTGAGAATGACGGTCCTTTACTCAGACATATTGTTTCTTCTATTGCCTGCAGATACTATTGATCTTTTTTACAATCTTAACTCGTCAGTTATTCAAGTACCACTGCTGAAAACTGGAAACAGCTGGTGGACAGATAAAAATGTGAAATTTCGCAATCCAAAATCATACAATCTCTCTTCTGCATTTGCAGGTAAGAATGGTTCCACTGGTATTCCTTATTTTTCAATGGCTCCCCTAGCTCTTTCCCCCTCTGTGAGGGTCTCCCGTTCTGAGATGTTTGCCTTTGGGAGAAATGCTTCCCAAAGCAGTTTGGAGAAGCAGCTTTAGAAGGTGACTGAGAGCAGAAGACAGATTTAGCCAAAATATCACTTATTTTTATCACTGATCTTAGAATTTTTATTCTATTTTATTTTTTTTCATCACTGACCACAGAACTGGGAGAAAGTGGTTTCAGAAGACTGAAGTTACCCCATATCAACACCCTTCTGTACAGTTTCTTGTAATGCTTAATCTGTTCAGGGAAAGCAAGGATGCAGTCCACTTTATTTTTTTCATACTGGAAACATCTATGAAGGAGAATTGCATGTACATCTTCTTTCTTCATGCCATTGTAGATTCTTGGGCAGTTGTTAGACAAGTGAGACTGCCTTCATCACTAGTTCTTTAAAACAGCTGTTTCCTAGCTGTTGCCTTGTTATGGTTGATCTGCATTGAAGTGGGGCCAAAAGCTCCCTATTCTGGATCAGGGCAGTACTGTGTGCAGTGCCATATGCATAGTAGTTTTCATATGACAGACTTTAAATATCATAAGCTCTGCCATTAGACTGCAGAAAGGTGCATTTCTGGTTGTATAGGAATAAATTAAAGTACAAAAATGAAGGCAGGCTCCTCATTATAGAGAGCGTGCTGCTTCCTGAAGAGGCAAGAATCCAGAATAAACAGTATTTTCATTTGTGCAAGTCACGTTGTTTTTCCTGTGCTTAAAGTTTCTGATGTGTAGCAACCCCTGGATACTGGTAAATTCTGTTCATTCATGTTTGAGGTGAGTGGAGATGTTTGGGTAAAAAGTGTTATCTAGCATGTATAATTTTTCAATACTGGATAGAGTACTGTGTCTCTTTCATATCCCATATTCTGTGTTGGTTGTGAGCAGGCCCAGAAGTCACCAACCACTGTTTTTACTGACAGTCTGTCTTTCCTGGTTTCTTTCCTTTTTCGTCAGGGACAGCAAGACCTCCTTACTGGCAGAAACCAGTATATTTGTTAGATGAGGAAGATGAAAGGAACAACGGTTATGTAAATAATGACTTCATTATCTGGATGCGAGTGTCAGCCTTTGCTACCTTCAGAAATCTTTACCGTCGTGTCAGTCGGATAAGGCAGTTTGCAAATGGCCTCCCAGCAGGGAATTACACTTTTAATATTTCTTACAGTATCCTTTCATGTTATCCAAAGCTATTAGATAGTTACAAGATGGAAGTGGATGGTATTTGTATAGTAAAACAGCAAAGAAACCAAGCAAAACACCCCAGACTACGTCACCGTGAAAAGACCTAGTTTTGAGGGTGATGAGACACTACAAGTAGATTTTCTTTGGCCTGTGCTGATGGATCTAAGAATGTTACTCAAATGGGAGCACAACTTTGGGCTTTTGGATTTGGGCCACGTACTGACAGTAACTTTTATGCTGGTGAAAAGGCACTCTCACTCCAAACAGCACAAACTTTTCAGATTAAAACACTTAGTTTGTCAGCAGTAGGTATGTCAAGATGATTATAAATTTCTGTCTCAGCCAGTAGAACTATGATTTTAAATACTGTGGCACAGTTCTATTCTGAAAGTTTCCACATGGAGAGATGAAGGGTAAAATCATACAACATTTTGGGTAGATAATATACTAGGTAAAGGTGAGCACTTCCCTTCAGTGAGAATATGTGGATCACCATCATCATCTAGTGGTTTGGGTTGGAAGGGACCTTAAAGATCATCTAGTTCCAATCATCATGATGAACTGCCCAAAAGGCTCATTTTCAACTGGGTTTTCATACAAATAACACAGTAGCAGTTACATAAATTATGAATCTGGAATTTATAATGTAAAAAAAAAAAAAAAAAAAAATTTCCATGTTCACTCAGAGATTATATTTAAAATAACTGCATTTCTTACCACCAGCTGCTACTGGGTTTTGGACCCAGAATAGCAGAGACATCACAAATCAGTGACAGGAATTTTTGCAGCAAATGCAGATCTCCAGACTCTTTATGCCTTGTAAAGGGTTTTGAGCATTTACCACCACTTTTTCTCCTGGAAATAATGTAAACTTCATTACTGAAACCTTAACATCCTTCTATCAGATTTCCCTGTTACTAAATTCAAGGCGAGGAAGCATGTGATTCTTTCAACTGTGGTATGGAGTGGAGGAAGTAACCCATTCCTGGGAATTGCCTATGTGGTTTCTGGCGCAGCAGCAACCCTGGCAGGTTTTGTCATAACTGCCATCCACTTAAAGCTTAGAAAAAGGAAAACATGCTTTCAGAAGTAATAAGGTTCCCTAGCTTTCTAAACAAAGGCAAAGGTGTGCTGTGGGAGAAGAACATGCAGCGCCGACCTTTCATTCTTTCCCCTGACCTCTGGATCTGTTTCAGTAACAGGTTTGGTGAACATAGGCAAATTGAGGGGCAGTGCTATTCCATCGTCCAGAACCAAACTTACCTGAGGCTGCGTTCTTATTATAATCTATGTGTGCTCCTAGGAAACTTGTAGTGAGATGGACTTCAATCAACAGATAGCATAGTGGGTTGGAATTGAAATGGCAAAGAAATTACGTGGTACTAATGTCTGGCCAGAAGTAAGGGTCTGTATTAATTTCTTACTCAGCCCTTAATTCAGAAAGTATTTCTATTGACTTAAATGGAGCTTTGGATGGGTAAAAAGTGCGGTGTTGATACAACAAAAAGCTTGAGCAAGTAGAACTCGGTGCTAAAATCTGTTTGTTGGCCACATCTGTAGGCTGACTAGCTTGGCTTAGGTTTTATATACTTTTTTCAGCTATGCTGAAAAAGTAACCAGTTTAACACAGCATATTCATCACAATTTGATACCTGAGTTATGATTGAATACAGGGCATTTTTTAGGAGTTTCGAGTTTGTTTAAACCCAATTTATTGGTTTTACCTAGGTATTGAGACTAACCTGCAAAGCTAGAGGGCATCAAAACACTGACTTACAATTTTAATTATGATTTAATAGAAAGTTTAAATTAAAATCTCCTTTAATACTAAATATTTTAGCAGAAACATCTACCTAATGTAACTCTTAGGCCACAATTGCACTCCTACCTACCCAACCCTTCCACACGAAAGTTCACAGACTCTTACATGACACAAAATGTCCTTCCCCCTTTCAAGCCCCCAGTTCTGCGCTGCGGTGACTTACTGTCAACAGAAAACAAAGCATTAGAAAATCTGACCATTTTTAGAAAGTAAACAGTGCAGCTCATAAATAGGCTTACAAGTTTTCATGTTTCATGGTCAAAATGTTACACATTTAGGAGTTATTTCCAGTCTCTCACAAAATGTAGAAATAGCACTGAAGCATTCAGGTCAAGTATACTGTGGTACATCTGATTTTTTTTAAATAATATTTCTGTTGCAAAAGTGCAAATGGAATAAAAAACTTTAAATTCATTCTTTGAAAAGAATTCTGGGTGCCTTACCTCACCCTCCACTAAAAAACCTCTCCACACTAAACCAAATAAAAATCACAGACTAGAGCAAGAGAAGGGAATGTGGCAGAGGGATTCTGCGTGCCACTGTCAAGGGCACCCACACCTGCTTTTAAAAGTGTCTCAAGCACTTAAGAGCTTGTGACCTTTGGCAGATGGCCTCTGGTGAATCTCTTTGCAGCCACAGAAGGTATGTTCCCTTTAATCTCTGCTTCATAGTTGTGCCATGAGCAGCAGAAGTTCGAGTTCACAGCCCGGCCTGCTAATACAGTCTTGCTCCATCAATGTTTATGCTGACCTGCTGGGCCAAGATGTGTGTCCCCATCCACTTTTCCTGGTCAGGGCCAGTCACCTCCATCAGAAAGCTGTAGAAACGGGATTCCAGTATTTCAAACCCTTACATCTGTCAGGAGCTGTGGGAGAACCTACCCCTTACTGGACTGGACAAGACAGAGCATGAAGCACTACATTTAAGAATGCTTCAGTTCATTAGTCTTAATCACTTCGAACAATGAGATGTGCTCCTAAACCTTTTAAGTCCTTTTGAAAATGTAATCCCATGCAGCCCTCTGGAAAGCCCTGGTGGGAGTTGCTGCCAAAGCTGAATTTAGGATTTCTGGCTCCAAACACACCACAGGAACCTCTTTTTTTTTTTCTTTTTTCCCTCACACACCCCCCCCCCTCCCCCTTTTTTTTCTTTTCAATCCTCCAAGAAACTGACTTTCAGGAAATGATATGTCATCTGAGAGGTTAAGTCACAGTGCAATTGTGACTTATTTTATTCTTCATGAAGTATCTGGTAAAAATGTTAGTAAAAGGAGACTGAATAATGAGGTACGTATTTCAGTGAGTCAGTGTCTACCAGAAAAAAAACTTGTTTAGAAAAGACAGTCTAGCAAGTAGTGCTTACAGTTTGCCCATTTTCTCCCAGAGGTTTGTGCAAGAACCTCTTCTCTTGAAATGTGCATTGTCTTCAAAGCTCTCCGCAGGGAAAACCTGTCTTCAAACAAATCTTCCTCGTTCTATTATTCCTGAAATCATCAAAGTCTTTGTTTATAAATGCCAAACATCTTTTTCATCTTACCACAGCTTTAAACACGTCTTACATCTTTCTTGTACCCTCCAAACAGAGTCCTTGGAAGCTGCTGCTTGAGCTCCAACAGTTACTGTTGCTAAATCTGAGCAGCTCTGCCTGGTCATTTGGGATTGTGCTGCCCAGACCAGAGCAATGAGAATAGCAGCTTTGATGAACTGCTCCCAGCAGATGGAATTTGCCTTGCTCAGAAGCATGGAAAATAAGTTTTAGCAACCTCCTTATGGTGGCTTTTGTGCCAGTGCTATGGCTAAGTTGTTGGCTGGTCTGCCCCTTGTGCCAGAGCTTGCATGAACATGCCTTTTCAAGAAAATGTTGTAGATGTGTTCCTCAGTGCCCACTTTGGGGAATACTCTATATGAAGTGTTTATTGGATTGTTTTACACTACTGCTGCCGCCACCTTATTCCCTCTTGTGCAGGGGCTGAAACAGAAGTGAGAGCTCTAGCTGAAGGACCAGCCTAATGTAACAGAAAGATAGCAAAAGCTGTGCTCCTTGCTGTGGCATGCCTCAGGGGATTGTCATCTTTTGTCAGCTGCTGATATCAGCAGGAAGCATGATTCCAGACGAAATCCAGCGTGACTTTGAATTCATCTATTCTGCTTACTAAGAAATTGTTAAGTCAAATTGATCAGGGAAAACATACTGAGATTTGGAGAGCAGAGGTATAAAGGAACCAGAGATGTTGCACTTTTACTGAGGTACAGATTGCTTTTAAAATACATGGGGTGTCATGACCAATACTGTGTCTATGGCACAGCACTGCTTTTGCCTTGCACATTGGATATTATGAATTAAGATTATGTGTCTTCAGTAAGGGAAAAAAAAAAAAGGCACCTCAGTAAAACCTTTCAAAATTGATTTTTTTAATTAGCTTCTCTATTGAGCATACTTCCACCAATAGTAAGTGGACCTTTTTCTGTGGGAGATTAACGTATGTAGACTTATCTACATACGTTACAAAGATGTGTGGGTTTAAGATTGCTGAACAAAATTAACAGCTGTACCTGGAACGTGTGGGTCAACAGCATCACTGTGAGTGCTACGTCACTAAGCAATAGAAGACTTATTGCCACTACTTGTAGTATTTTGCATATCAAAGTTATTAAAGTCTTTTAATCCCTTCCCTACAGACACTAGCACTTCAGAAAATAGCAAAACACTGAAAAAATACTTTTTTGCTTTCAAAGCAAAATGCTGTTTCCTTTGTTACTGCTACTTAAAGCCTTCTTTTGCATCATTGCTGTATATTCAGTCCCTTTGAGCTGATGGAACTTTGCCTATTTCCTTCACTCTCAAAAAAGAAGGATGTATGTCAGAAATGGGTATTAAGTTTGGTGGACTGAAATTAACGGATGCTTAAAGTACTAGAAAGTGTGGGGGTTTTTTTTTCTCTTCCCCATCTTTTTTCTAGAACAGATAAATAAATGACATTATTGTGATTTTTTTCTTTTGGGAGTATATATTTAATAAATGGAAAACTGGACAAAGGATTTCTGTTGGTAGATGTAATTTAAATTTATATGGTAAATATGGACTGAAACAGGTGAACTGAATGTCATGTAAGTTTCTGTGGTTTGTTTTGGTTTTTTTAATACATGTTTTCATTTGTAATTTTGAAGATGACAGACATGGGAGCATTTTATCTTCTGGAGTTCTGGAGTTTAGTTTTAACAGTGGCAAAAATATCTGAAGGTGAAAAGATCCCATTATTATGAAAAACTTACATGCAATGTAAATCTCATTTCTAAATTGCAGGGAGGTATAAGAGACCACTGCATTTTAATATTAAAAACTGTTGTACTACTTTTGCCAGCTCCCTTCAGGATTGAATTTCATTAATGGGTTCTATATCTATATATAGAGACATTAAAGTGAAGCAGGAGTTACAGGATATTTCAGTAGCACTTCAGTTACACAAGTTTTCCAAATCTTTTTCAGGCTTTACAGTTTCATGCATATATGTGCAGTATCTGTCTGCATTGGTTGGTTTTTCTATGTTATAGACATTTGCTTAACTCCTCTAAAAATAAAGGGATGAGTCCTTCATGTGAAAGAGATTTGCATGCTCACAGACCTACAGAATCTGGAAAAATTAGTTACATGCTGCATCTATTTTATATAAACAGCTGTGTTGCATGGAGATTATTAATAATAGTGTTTGGATGGGGTGCCATGTATTTTAATAACACATTACAGTGTAAAAGCTTTCTCTCCTTCTTCTGAGAAATCAAACTAATACCAGAGTAAAACCAAAAATAACAGTTCAGGGAAGGGAGGGCTTGGAAAGTTTTGTTAATGTAAAGAGAGGTTGTGTACCAATTTAGATTTAAGTTTAGATCTAAAATAGAAGAAGGCAGTTGCTTGTCGCATGATAAGAAGGTGCTGTCTTCCTCTGTTGGGAGCAGTATGGTATGAGAGACAGAGGTGGTTTGAAAAAAACCATAACCGCACCAGGAGGGAGAATGGTGGAAGGGCAAAGTGCTGCTTCTGCACTTGAATACCAGGGCAAAAGAATTTGGCTGAGCTGCTTAAGATGATAGTGCATCCTGACATGGGGTCTGGAAAACCCATATGATTTTGGGGAAGAGTCAAGTAAAAAAACTTCTTGGTTTTCAATGGAAAGTTCACACTCTCTGAACTATGGTGCATAGTTTTTGAGCTAAGGTGTTTTGACTCAATTCCCTCTAATTGCATAATTCCCTACAATTCCAAGAACAACTTTGTTATGAGCTGGGAGTGCCTTGGGCAGCTGCCTTTGCTTTGGTGGCCTCTTGTTTGCAAGACAGGAATGGTGGAGCAGTTGTTTGCTCTGTGTCCTGCTTCCTACCCAGGCTATGGGAAGCCACGCAGGAAGAGTGGGGCTTGTTTGGCTTTTCTTTATGTTCATGAGTGCATGAAAAATGTTTTCTCCTTTTCCCCATGTAGCCAACTAGGAGAGGAAAAGGACAATTGGGCTGATTCCGGTTCAGTGCAAGTAGAGGCAATATTTAAATGATATCAAATGGTAATTGCCATAGGTAAAGAATGGCAGCTCATGCCCTGGAAAGATTGTTTCAGACAGCTCTAATCAAAATATCTGCGTATCTACCGCATCTGTACTGTGTGCTCTGTTGACAAACATACAGCATGAAACAAAATGAAAAAAGGCCATTAGTTACACTCCCACTGACTTGCAGCCATTGTCTCTTTGCATTAAAGGGCCTAAAATGATCCCTTTCAAACTGAAACAATGAAAGTTGTGAAAAAACTAGGTTTTCTACCATGTCAAACCCAGCTACCCAAAGTAATTTGCCTTTTTCTCTATGATGTTGTGTAATGAGAAACTGTTCCATTAACAGCTTTGTTAACATGGTTATAATACTGGGTTTAAGATGAGCTTAAAAGTTCCTGAGGTTTCTCAAATAACTCATATAACCCTGGCCTTTCTATGGACTGTATTATTAGTGATAATGAACCTGAAAACACTGGAAAAAAAACCCGTGTTAAATTAAAAAGGAAGTAGTATCTGCCCATAGCCCCACTTGTCATAACAAGTTAACATTTGGGGGATGTGTACTGAGCCACTGTCACTTGCCTCTAAAGTAAAATGTGGCAGTTATTTGACAGTGCAGAGAGAGGCTTCACGACAGCTCAGGACAATAACAACATCTGCAGTTAATAACACTCCTCCCTGCAGTGGGTGTGCCAAGGAATCTGCCATGGTGGCATAGGACAAGGGAACCATATCCCCAACTCTGGATGAAGCTGTGATTTAACGCTGGACGCCCAGGAAGGGCACTGGTGATGCTTCATCCTGGTGGGTGGCAGGGTGTGTTTTGCAGTTGTGTAATTCGGTTACTGCCCCCACATGGGCTGGTGTTTCCTGGCCTGTGTTGTGCTATCCAAGTATGGGGAACATCCAGAAGGCGTTTGCGACCCCTGCTAGGTGTGCTCTGTGTGCTGCCACAACGCCTCTGTGCTTGCTGCACTTCCGACTTCTGTAGTGGTCTGAGTTGCCTGCAGAGTTAAACTGTGGAAGTGTAGAAAAGGTAAGGGAGTGGGAAGAACTGGGGTAGTGCTGTGTGCAGTTTGTCTGTTTTGGAGGCAGACAAAATGAGATACAGTCACAAGAAAAGCAGCCCATGGGTGAATGAAGTGGTGGCACAAGTGCTTTTGCTGATCTGTCTTGGTTCAGATCTGTGAATTTTATTTACAAACAGAATTTCAGCAGTAAGTGACTTCTGAAGTACAGTCAGTTTTGTGAAAGAGGGCCCTTGCTTCAGACCTTACCTTGGTCCTGTGCTCAGTGTGTTGCTTTGGCTGCTGCAGTGTTACTTTAAATTAAAGTCACTAAAAAGGAAAAATAAAAGAATAATCAGTGAGTCATCAGCTACACCTTACAAGATTTAGAAGGCCTATAAAGCAGATGGGTTTCTGCATCTAAGGTCTTTCATAGTGTTACCTTCTCGTGACTCATAAGCCATAGCTGGAGGTTGGCCATTAGAACCCAGGACTGACAAACACCAGTGGGATTCTGTCGTGTTTTAAGCCCAGCCAGTAACTCAGAACCACACAGCTGCTCGCTCACTACCCCCCTTCTTCCTCCCCCCGCTCCCGGAGGGATGGGGAGGAGAATCGAAAGAATGTAACTCCCACAGGTTGAGATAAGAGCAGTCCCGTAACTAAGGTATAATACAAAACCACTACTGCTACCACCAATGATAATAATGATTAGTGAAGTAACAAGGGGAGAGGATACAATTGCTCACCACCCGCCGACCGATACCCAGCCCGACCCGAGCAGTGATCTGGGCCTTCCGGTTAACTCCCCCCGGTTTATATACTGTAATTTTGGTGTCAGCCATGCGTGTTTTGACTGAGCAAAATTAAGCAGTGAGTTTTATTTGCTGAGTTTAGTAAAGAAAACAAAACAAAACAAAACAGTGCTTACAGTCAGATTTCCATGTTCTAAGCTCACTGTTGGCAGGTCTAATGTGAGATCCAGCAGTGACCACAAAGTCTTTGAACAAGCTTTCTTCGTGCACTGTCATTTCTGGCTTTGCAGTTAATCATAAAAGAAGCATTGATCCTGAACAAAGGTGGTGAGATAAGTTGAGCTGAAGCTATGGATAGGATTTTATCTCTGCATATTTTTATTAACTGATAAAGTGAATTAAATGCAAGAATTGCTTAACAGATGTATGAACTGTAATTGTGCCAATGGGTTTTAGGCTGTCGCTTCAGGAATTTATCATTCAGATTTCTAAGTTCATAACTTCACCCCAGGCAACTAGTAGAAAGCCAAGTCTTAACTAAAAAGGTCAAGAGTTGCTTTTCAAAGGGAGGTAAGAAAATGAGAAGATGGAGCACAAGCCTGTTGGGCATTTTCATCATTTTAGGCTTAGGGGGAGGGAGAGAGAGGTTGATTGAAAGGGAATGTCTCACATCACACAGCGTAAGTAAACAGGATAAGTTTTCTAATTTAGATTAAAATGCCCTGAAACTTAACTTGTTTTGTCAGGAAATCTCATATCTATCTAACAGGTGATAGTAATCATGTCATATAAAGAAATGAACGTGTCAGGTGTAATTTCAAGTGTTCTCAGCTGTTGAAAGGTTATTTCCCATAATGGCTTCAGCTCAATACAGCTGAGTTCTGGGGCGGGGGGGGGAAGTGTTCCCTTCCTATGGGCGGGAGTATAATTTTAAAGTTTCAGGAACATACCAAAGTTAATGGAGTTGTCCCTGTTTTGGATCCTGGGCTTTACCTCTTTTGCAGATCAGCAGCTCTTAAGCAAGGAGGCTTATCTGTAGGTAGCTTGAGCTGTGTGTTTGTAATGCTGTCTGCACTCTCTTGTTCACTTCTGATTTCAGAAAACTTGTAACATTATTGACATGTTGGCAGGTTTTCCTCAGCCAAACGTTACTCAGAACTTACTGTGGGGGATATACAGGCAGGCAGAGCATGATTTCCTTAGAAATTGACGGAAAAGGCAAGTCTTTTGTAGTCTTTAGACTTCACTGTGCTGAAACACTTGCTCTTGTACTCGGAAACGGTGCTTGGTTGATGCTGGCCTTGTGCAAAACTTACCCCTTCTTAAATGGGACGGACATAACAGTGGGAAAGAAACTGGGATCTTTTTAGCCCCTCCCTGCAAAGTGGGTTTTGTCAGATGAAAGACTTAAATGCGGGAGCTGTGAGCAAGCGGCGTTCGCTCCGTTCCCCTGAGGTACGGCTGGCCGTTACCGCCGCCGGGAACAGGGTGTCCTGTAGGCGCCGCCTGTCAGAGACGAGTTGCAGATTATCTGTTTCCAGTTTCTCTGGCACAATCCGGGCATGTTTCTGGCACAGGCTCTGCTGCCACCCTCCTGCTTCCCGCCGCTTTGCCCCGCGTGCCTCTTTCGGTTAATTTGCCGTGTCGTGCCCGCCCAGCTGCGAGCCGCAGCCGCGGCCCGGCCGACAGCGGCCAGGCTCTTGCGCTGATCGGCGGGGGCGTGAGCCAATCGGTGAGCAGCGGGCGACAGGAGCGTTGCTCGTTGCAGCCAATGAGGCCCTGAGGAGCTGGAGGTGGGGCGGGGCTTGCCGCCCATGGCAACGGTTCTGGAGCGGCGTACCTCGAGCAGTTGGGGTGGGTGGTGGAGCGCGAGGCCTCAGTGTGCAGCAGTAACGGCCGGCGCGGGGCTGCGCGGGCCCCTCTGCCCCGCCGCGCCGGGCTGAGGCGAGGGGAGGAGCTGCGGGTGCAGCAGAGCCGGGGCAGGCGGGGGCTTGCAGCTGCGGCGCACCAGGGCCCTAACGTGCGCCGCGTGGGCTTTCCTGCGGATGGGGCTGTGTGAAAGCGCCGCCGCCTCACGCGGGATCCAGAAAGCGCGCTTTGAAGCTGGAGCTTTTGGTGGTGCTTTTTCCACGTTACCTTTGCCGCGCGTTTGGCAGCGGAGTCTCGGTCTGGGCTGAACCTGCCGTGGAGCGCTCGTAAGGTGCTGAACACTTTGCGCTTGTGTACAGGGCTCGCAAGTGTCCCGCACAGGAATCTGATAGTTACAGCCTTAGAAGCGACCCTAATACTGCATCAAACCTGCTTCAGTGCTGCGTCTGTGTAAACAGAGTACAGGTCCCTTCTATTTCTTTTTGCATTTGTTAGTATGGTCAGAAAACGGTTTTTTGGGGCCTTCTGTGTACAAACAGCCACTGCAAAAGCAGGACCAGAGACTCCCAAATCACAGGTAGCACTGGGCAAAATAAGTAACGTATAAGCCTTGAATAGGTCCATTTAGTATGGTACTCCTTTCCAGTGCCACCCATGAGCTAGGAAACAGGAAAAAAAAAGGCTAACACAAGATGATCTGATGTGACAAATGTGTCCTAGTCGATGCACCATGTCTGATCTTTTTTAGGTTGAGATTTACATCACTGTCAACATTTCTGCATCCATTTCAGCTGGTTCAGATGCCTTTATATGGAAGAGGCACATTTGAACACAATTCTATAGTAGGACAGAATTAGGAAACCATTTTGTTTTGCAAGCCTAAAAAACGTGTGCTTCCCTCCAACTCAGTTCACACATAACGTGTGATCCTCACTGATCGATAAAGTGCCTGAGAGGAAAATGCTGGATTGATCCTGGCAGTTACCAGGCATTAGCGCTTTCCTTCCCTAGTAGAAAAGACAGGAAGTCTGTGGTTCACTTATTTATGAGGCCTGTTGAATATAGTTTTCGTCTGAAAATAGTTATGTTAATAAACAGGTGCACAGTAATGTAATAATGAGTGTAAAATGCTGTTTGGTATAAATTCTGAGCTGAATAATACCTCACTTGATATAAAAGCAAAAATTTTATTGTTTAAAGCTGAACCTCAGAATTCAGGAAGTTTTAAATATGACTCAGTAGGGTTTTTTTCTTAAGTATTTGCCATAGCATATTTTGTATAGATTGTATGTATATATATAGATTGTACAATCAAGGTTTCACTTTGGTAATCAACCTCAAAGTAGCTGGTAATAGAATCCCCTACTTTGATTTCCATTGAGTTGTCAATGCTATGATGAACTTCATTTCATGGCAAAACTGCTTGCAAGTGTACCAAAGAAAACCTGATTAAAACAGTGATATTTTTATATAATTGGTTTGTACAGAAAAAATGCTGTTTCATTTGCTGTTTTTCCCCAAGTGATGTGAGATTCAGGGCTTGTTTTTGTTATGCAAAACTTCATAACACTATCTTGAGACAGAACTACATATAGCATATAACTACATGTAACTATATGAACAAATACTATAAATACATTCTTCGTGCATGTGTTTGTAGGTAAATGAGCAGGTAAAGAAAATTAACTTTTTTTTTAATGTTAAATTTCTGTTTGGTTCTAGATGAAGCTTCATGGTTAGAAGACAATGCAAATTGTCTGGGGTTCTACTCAGTGTCTGAAGTCACGCAAAAAGGAATGCCAGGTAAGCATTTTTTTAACTACAGGAATGAAGATCTGAAAATATTGGTGTTTGACCTGCAGAACTTGAAAATAGTGAATTTGTCAAATATATCTTACAATGCAAAATGAAAGAGGAAAAAAATCTCATTGAAATAGTGCAGAATTGTGTATACAGCTCCTCAGAACTCTTACGTGTCGGTCTGCTGGCTCTGAGTAGTCCTGCATCCAAGATCCTGCAGAAGTCTGACATTTCATAACTAGGTACTTTTTCCTAAAAAGCCCTTAAAGTATAATAGTGTTGTTCTGACAGGAAAGCAGCTTCCTTGTACCCCTCTCTTTTTATACTGACAAAGGCATTCATCACTACAGAGAGTATTTAAACTGTCATTTGTGAAGGAGGATTCAACTGGTACAGAGCTGGACCTTGTCATTCAGACTGTTCGGCACCGATCCTGCAGACTGATAAATCAGAGAAGTCATTGGTGATGGAGGCTGACAGAAAAATAAGTGTCTCAAATGGACAGATATATGTTAAGGGAAAAGATTAGCTATACCAACAAATGATTCGCTATACCAGTATATAGTAAGAGTCTCTTGGTGTCCAAATTCTGCTGGCATTCCAGAAAACAAAAAGGTGATAGCATCATCTACAGCTGAGAGTATGGGAAGATATTTTTTAAAATGTATTAGAGGGCTAGTATCATGATTTATGGAAAAAGTATTCCTGGAACTATTTACTGCTAACCAAAGCATACACGTGCCTTATAAAAAGACAGATTTGGAAGTATGCTTAAGTTTTGAAAATACTAATATAGTTGTATTTCAAGTCAGTCTTTGAAGTCAACTCAGTGGGAACTCATTTTTGCAGGCAGCTTTATTAGTCCTGGATATCATGTGGCTGTTTGTTTCATTATGAGTTTAAAATCAGATACAGATGCAAAAAACGTTAAAAGAATGAGTAATGGTATCAGTCTCTTGATACTGACAAATTTAGTATCTGCCACTGTTTGGAGTGGGAGTACTGCCAATGGTCTAGTTTTATGAGAGAAATTTGGTTTAATAATCAGCATTTTTTTTGTTTGCTTTATGTAGGAGACTAGTTCTTTGTGTATATGGTTTCATCTTCCCCTACTCTGTTGAAAAAGATGCTATAAAATTCACGTAGAAGCATGAATTATTTTGCTGTGAAAACATAATTGAAACATCACTGGTTATAATCTACAGTTAGGAGATGGAGTTTTGTTAAGATATTGGGGTTTTTCCTTTACTGGATCAAAGTACTGTATTTTGATCCCATTTAATTTGGGGAAATGAAGATAACTGTCAAAATGACACCGCATTGTGGTTTGCTGTGATTACCAAAAAACTGGGTTGGAAGACAGCTCTGAAAATTCTGGAAGTGCATGGTGCTGGAGGAGTCATTTAAGTGTTTGGTGTTAACCAAGTGCCCCTTGTTTATTACAACTATGTAATACATGCTTATAAATACCTCTAGGAATGTAAAATAGTAAGCTATGAAGCTGGCTGTCCAGGCTAGTAACGGGAGGATTGATGGTTAGGTAGGTATATAAGAAGGAATGATAATAATAACCAACCAGGATCTAGCAAGCAGGGTTAAAAAAACCCAGAAAGAACAAAACCACACGCAAAATCCCTTTTGGACTTTAAAACAGAGCCTGTCATTAAGTTCAGCCCCTGCTCGTACATTGCCTGGGCAGATTCCAAGGCCTAATTATTCCAGCAGTGTGCTGGACCTTGCCCCACCAAAATTAATATGGAAGCTGTCCTACATTAACCTAGTTGCAAAATTGGGACCTAACATTATGTTGGGGATCTAGCTGCTGTGGGGAGAGAGGATGTCCTCATCGGAAAGGTCACTTACTCGAAGCCTCAGAAACTTCATGGGTGCAGGAGCAGGGCAGGGTGGAGCTTGCTTTTTGTGTGTTATATTGACAGACTCTTCAGGTATTTGGAAAGCTGCTCTTCACTGCTGACAAAAGAACTATTACTAGTGTTTGAATCTCTGAAATAGTTTTGTGTCTTGAATAATTTAAGATAGTGAGTTTACTCCAGTATGATCAAATATGGTATATCATAAGTGTATGGTGCATGCTTATTTATATGGTGTGTATTGTGCCAGGTATGACTTAAGACAGGATGCTGAGAAATTCTTTGAGGACAGTAACATGAGGTCTTTTTGCTCATTTGTCTGGAGGAAGATAACTTTCCAGGATTATAGCTAAAATGCACTTACGTGGGTTGAGAACTTTGAACCCTGTTCTGGCTGCCTTTTTACATTAAGGAGTTTTTGGACCAGTGCAATGCTTTTTTGTTGCATGAAACTGTGGCTGGGAAATCTCTTCAAGTTATGAAACATTTATTTGAGGTTTACTGAAAAATGCAAGTTTTTGCTCCCAGCAAATCAATCTTCTTGGGCAGAAGGAGACACTGACGTAAGTTACCTTTTAATATAGATGTCTTAGGAATTCCTTTGGGATTTAATTTTCTTTGCCCATTTTGGGTTTTATTCCAAAATTGTCATCGTAAAACCTGAAGAAAACAAAAGCAGAGGCTTGTTTGCAGTTTTTTGTCGCAGTGTCTGGAGAATATCCTAATTTTTGTTCTGCAAATGCAATCCTGAATGAATCTTGAATATAGTCTGTGATCGCTGTTTTACATACACAAATGAGTTTATTTTTTTGTGTGTGGGTTTTACAATGCTGTGATTTCTGATATAGAATATTACTTTGGGTTTACAGAAGGAGCTAAAAACAAATCCTGAATCTCAGCAAGATTCCTGTGAATCAGACATTCTCACTACTGTGTTATGAGATTGAACAATACATCAAATACCAGTTAAGACAGGTACTACTTTCACATCTGTATGTACTCTTGTTTGAGGTGCTGTTATTCGCTAGACTGCAAGGACCGTAAATTGCAAGGACCGTAAATTACAAGTTCCTGTTTCAATTCCCATGGAAATTCTATAGCTTTATGGTGGGATCCACTGTGGGGTGGAGCTTAGAGACAGATTTCCCTGGACCTCTACTTACAGTGAGCTCCCTAAAGAACAGAAAGGTTTTTCAATTAAAAAAAAAAAATAAAAAAAGAGTAACTTAGGAGAGAGTCAAAGTTCAGGCAAAACAAGTAGACATGATAAATCCCATGTGTTTTTGTGGTGTAGGTGTCAGGGTTCATTTTGGTTATTAGGCTTAGTTTCAATGCTGCCTGGGTTTCACACCCTCTGGCCTGTAGAGAGTCTCTTTGCCACTGGTGCTGTGGTGGTACCTGTCTGCTCCTCTGCATGGAGTCTGTTGTCTCTGTAGCACCCTTTCTTAGCTCGAATGGTAGAGTTTGAAATGTAGATAATCATAGATAATTGTAAAAGGTCTTTGTTCTTATTTTTTCTGGTCGGTTTCTTTATAGTGTGTTTTGTACGAAGGTCCACACCAGTTTTAAAGTCTTTTAGTTGTACTGAGGAGTTTTCCAGTGGTTTGTCCAATTTTCATCTTTGTTTTACATTGAGTTCATTATGGGCAGAGATGACTGTTAAAAGTAAGGTTCAGGTTTTGCTTCCTTTGAAGTATGAGGGAGTATAAAATATCACTGGCCTTTCTGGTTTATTTGCATCAGGCTCTTAATTACTTTATTGCCTCTTAGAGGTACGTGTGAAACTTGTCTGCCTTTTGATCTTAGACTACAATAACTGCTATGTTAAAGGTACTCATTATTTGAAATTTCTTCTGTTTTCTTTGTAGCCATTCCTTATTTGTTTCTAATAATTGCTATGAAAACCTCTTTTTTCTTATCTGTGTAGCTCATGAAATGCAAACCAGATAGCTTTACATGACTTTGGCAGCTAAGGAATGTCATTTAACTGTCAAAATGAGGTTTACCCTTTAAACTATTTCATCTTAGAAACTTCCACTGAAAACAGGCCTGCGAAATCTTGCAGTCATTGACAGGCCAGGGAGTGTGACCAGCTTTTCAAAGCTATTAATGTAGACCTATGCACTGTGACTGAAGCTTTTTCCACTTGCTTTCCTCTCCTGAGCAGATTCATGAGAAACATGATATACATGAGTATATATACCATGTAAGTAAAATAATGTGGGCTCACGACTGTTCATGCTGAGAAACATCTCTGGTGTCCACTTTACTTTCTCAGCATAGTCAGGGATTTCTGGGAAAACAAAAATCTCAGCTACTTTCTAGGAAAGAATAGCTCTAATTCTCCCCATGCTCTAGTTTTCATTCTTTGAAGTGTTTATGCTTGGAGAGTATTTTGTATGTATTAGATCTTGGTATCTTACATGATGTTAAGAGCTGATGTCCTTTCACAGCAAAATACTTCCATCACTAAACAGTGTTTCCACATAAAAACTCCGTCCGCAGGCAGTTTCTCCTCTACAGGGGAAACTAACACCTGTGCTAATATTCTGTACCACGGCAACAGTGCTTCTGCTGGTACAACAGAAAAAAAAAATGCAAGACCTTGCACCAACCATAAGAAAGTAATTCTCAGTGTGCGAGAGGCAGTTAAGATGAATGCTGAAAGTTGTTTTTTCGTTGATGTGAAATGAAGTAATGATTGGTGCAAGAACTTCAGCTGATTAACTGGTAGTGGGTTTCATACTGCTGAAGCTTTTTGTGGTAGCAAATAAAACTTTTTGCATGATTCCCTGAGTGTGTGGTTGTGCCAAGTGCCTGGTTTGGTGCGTCACAGCCCATCTTGTGTTCCCTGTGCCTGGAGATGCTACAGCAGGATTCTGGCAGTTTCCAGGCACAGAGAGTGGGTCACTACTAACTGTGGAAGTACCAGTAAGCCACAGCAGTAGTAGGCAGTCATGCTGCTGGGCATCCTGCTTGCCAGGTGAGAGACTAAAACAAAAGTCTGACCATTTTTCCTTGCAAGACCATTAGCTTAATTTCATTACCAGATCCTACTTTCTGGTAATTTCTCCTTATGATAATTGTAGCATTTAAACATGTAAGTAAGTCATGGGGTCAACCTCAGAGGTGACAAAGCATTGTTGTCAGTTACAAGGCTGCCTTCGGGGTTCTTTGATACAGAAAAAAATCTTCACACAGTTGCTGAAGGTACAGTGATACAGACCACGTTTTTTGAATCTACTTTTGAGAGGTTATAAAGTAAACCTACAGAATGGCCTGAGATAGACCGATTTCTGTGACTGTGAGGGAGTATTTTAATTAATCGTCCACGCCTTTTTATCAGGTGGTTTAGATGTGTATCAGATGTTTGATACATAAAGCATGAATTCTTTTCTACTAGTAAAATTAAACTTTTTTTTTGCCTTTGTTTCAGAAAGACTCATGAACTAGAATAGTCCAGTATGAAGGAGCCTTCCTGAGCAAAATGGATTCTGGCACTTCGACCATTGTCACAAAAACCATATGAAGCTGCAGCATGTTCAGGAGCGAGGCAAGTGAACTGCAAAAATAATGTAAGATTTTATAATAGTCTATAAATAATTTTTAATTTATTGTGGCATTTTATTAGTGTGAAACCTGACCTGTGGACTTCCACTTTCCCCTTCAGCTGCATTCTGATTTTTTTGGACTTTGTCTTGCTTAAAGCTACTTACAAAGGTAAAAAAGCCAAAAGAATCACAACACTATTAAGGTGGACTGTGATTCTACTGTAATTTGACCATAGAGCTGTTTGTGTAGTTACTCTAGGTACGTTCAGCATGCAGACACTGAACTTAAAAGCTGTTCTAGTCTTCTGCCATTTACACGTGAATGTAAGTAGGAGTCTTTCTTCCAGAGTCATGTGCAAAAAGATAGTGTTTCTTTTCCTTTTGCAAGGCAGCAGAGACCGTTTTTGGTATAAACTTCTGGCTGTGCTGAAAACTGACACCAGCTTCAAGCTTTACGTGTCTTTTTAAAATCGGAATTTGGTTACTGATCCTTTGGTTTCATAAAAGTGAGTGTTGTGCATCTCTCAACGTTGAACTATGCTTTTAACCCTCAGTGAGATGAAGCAGGGACCAGCCCATCCTCTGTGGATGGCTGCCAGGAAACAGTGTAAGGTCACTCTCGGAGGCAGGGCATAAACCTCCGTTGTAGTATGGTAACTCATAAATTACCCTTGCATTTCCAAAATACAAATGAATTAGATATAAGGTGGGTATTAAATGCAAACATACAAAGTAATACGTATGTACAATTTATTTAAAATACTTTTTAACATACATATAAAAACCCCTCACTATTTATACAGTCTAAGTTCTAGCAACATATACAAATACTGAGCAACTACAATACATGCTGAGGTAAGAACATACATTCTGGGAGAATACTCAAGCCAAACAAGATTGACATAAATTTTATATCCACATGCCTTCACATGTAAAAGAGACCCCTTAAATGTACCTTTGCTTGTATTGTACAAAGGAGAATTCTAATCTGAAATGTGTCGTACAACTTACATTTGGGAACCAGTGTTTAACAGTTTGTGGCATACATTTTAAACGCATTACACATTCAAACTTGGTTAACCCTAGCAGGTAACATGTTCAAAGCTGAATGCAGGGAGCAAAGCTTGGGACCAGTTTCTTTCAAAAAAGGGACTTAAATTCTTTAAAACATCCATTCCTGTCAACAGCTCATGCTGCTCAGATAATGAAACTGCATTATGGTTGTTCATAAAACAACCCCCTGTAGAGAAACTGTTTAATTCTGACACCATCTTAGCCTTCAGTATATCCACAGTTCTACCATACCTGGCCTACAGAAAATATTAAATCCAAGAGCGTTAATTTTACTGACTTAAACACATCCATTTATTTTTATGGTAGATTAACATTCTTAAGCCTGGTATAGTTTGAAAATGCAAAGCTTTCTTAACTTGGCTGGAATAAGTATGTCACATTTTGGTCACCCCTTTCAAATAAAATCAGCTCAGATAATTTCAAAGTCATAGTTGCTCCTGATGGACAAGAACACTTACCTGTTTAGGCAAGACTACAAAGATTGCAGGCTAGCACTATCAAGCAGAAAAAGTTGCACTATCATCAAAATAGGAATTCCTAGGCAGGAATTTCTTTTTCATGAATGGGTCCTATATACCACCTTTACTTACATTCACATTTCGACTTAGACACCCAATTTTAAACAAACAAACGAACAGAACATCATTCTCAATGAATGAGAATGAATGATCAAAGAATTGTAGAATTAGGCTTTAAGGCAGCACAGAGTATGTAGTAACACATTCTAAATGTTAATAACAGGCCACAAGTAATTTTGGATTACTGAGCTTACATACAGCTCCTGTGCAACCAAATCTTTTAAGTGATAACATAGGATACCATACTGGTATAAGACATGGTGGCGGCCTTCTTGAACACTAGTTGAGTTTCAGTTTGATTCTTCTCCACCTGGTTTAAGGATCCTGGGCGTTAAGTAAGGCTGACTTGAATTACTGTACAGAAACAAAGAGTAATCACTGAAGTCCATAAAATTGGGCTAATGTGTAGGTAGGGGGTTTCGCATGTATAAATTAATTCAGCATCCTCCCAAGGGTGCTCTTAGAACAAAACCAGAGCATTTTTATAGTTGGTTTTTTCTACTACTTAGGTTCAAAAGCTGTGCTTTGTTTCTAACAAGATAAAAAATGGCAAATATGACATTCAGATTGTTTTCTTTTCATGATTACCCAGCTAAAACTAGTTATCCCAAATAGAAGACTGACCTCAAAGTTTTCATAGCAGAGAACATTCAAAGGATACAAATTCCATGTAATGCTTCTGAAATGGACAGACACTCTTTGCAACATTACTGGTTCTCTTGCAAAGGTTTTGGAATCTTTTATACTTCTAATAAGAACAATCATAAGACAAGCCCTAAGGCTAAAGTTTTTCAGTTGTGCTAAAATGTACCATATGTGCTAAATGCATGTATGACAACACAAACTGTGCATCATTAGAATATTTGTGTGCTTCCTTAAGCACTCACAAAACTATGTACATATCTTTCTTTGTATATAAGCTCACATCTTAACACACAGCAACAGATACTCTAGGGCAGGCAGACTGGGGGACAGGGAGAACCTTTCTGAATTTGGTCACCTCGAACACTTCTGTTATGTTGACCCTCAGGGAAGCCTAAATTCGAGGCAGACACCATGCAGAGTAGCCTTCACTTAGTACAGAAAAATGTAAAAGCAGTTGCCATGCAGCTGGCTTGGTATGGCTTTGTGTCTCCTGGCTCCCTAGGAAGGAACAAGACTGAGGAGCTTAAGGAGATGAGGCAGAAAACAGACTGTAGAGACAGCAGGATCTACTTCTGGAAGGTGAATGAAAATGGTGGGAACC
This sequence comes from Strigops habroptila, assembly GCF_004027225.2. NCBI lineage: Eukaryota > Metazoa > Chordata > Aves > Psittaciformes > Psittacidae > Strigops > Strigops habroptila. Next base: position 20,018,601 of record NC_044278.2, read on the forward strand.
TTCTGAGGAACACACGCTTGATGATTCCTAATCCTGTGAACAAAAGCTGAAATAACTTAATTCAGAATCAAAACTATGTTATGCCATAAAGTTAATGGGATTTTTGCCATCAGTCCCGACAGTAATTTTTGAAGTCCAAAACTGTGCAGGCATTAAATAAGGTAAGATGGATTTCAGACACTACAGTGCTTACGTATAGACCTTAGAAAGTTAGAAGCTTTGGGTTTTGCTCCCATCTCCCCCTCCCCGCAAAAATAGTACCATTAGCAAGAAATTATTGGCTTTTGTATTTTAAACTGTTTCTCCCAATTTATCATTCACATCTATGAATTATTGAAGCTAACCTTGAAGAGTTCTTCTCTCATGTCTGACAGACAATTGTACAGTAGTAATAAAACTGTCCATGGTTTTACAGGAGACAGGCTGTTAATTATACGTACAGACTCAGGAAAGGCAGGATTACTGGCTTTCCTGACCTCAAATACCACATCGTTTGGTTCAACATTGTATTAAGACTAACAATATCAAAACAATGCAATTAAAAAAATGTAACGGTCAGCTTTATGGAATTGGCTTTTAAAAACAAGTCATCATTCTACCTTACTCATGAGCTAACTGAGTTCATCCTTACTCCCAGTGGAATGGGCCACACTTTGTGGTACCTGGTACGCCAATTCGTCAGTGGTGCCAGGCCCCGGTTGCCCCTTGGGTGTATCATACAGCACCTGTGCTGATGATGTGCTGTCTGTCCTAGATAAGAGTTTATTGCAAGTTCCAACCAGTGGAGGAGCTTGATTCCCTGCAGCTTTGAAGGTGGAAATGGAAGGAACACCAAGAGGTGCGTTGGGATGGCTGGACATGTCCATGATAATGGGAGTTGCATATTCTGGTCCAGTTATAGGTAGTGGTTCAGCATAAGCATGGTAAACTTCTTGGATGGGTGAACTGTAAGGGTCCAAATCAGCATAACTTGCTTCTTTTCCTTCCTCTGGTTTAAAGGTGGATCTCTGATGAAGCGTGCCAACAAGTCCCCCTACCAGTGGCTGAGCATACTCTGTGTTGCAAGCCCCAGCAAAACAAAATAAAAACACACTTAATGGAAACTTTTTTTTACAGTGGCATCACATTAAATACAACCTGTCAGTAGCATCACAGACATTGTAATCTTAGATCCAACCAGTGATCCGTCTGTCTGCCAGTGGCAACTGCTTTGGAAAAAAGCAATCATTTCACCCAACAGTTAAAGCCACTGGGGACAGCCACACCATCCCAACTGCTCAGGTTTACACTTTTTCCCTTGTGGGCTGCAATTTCACATGCTGTAAATCTGCCTCAAAACAATCTTTTTTGAAGAAAAGTGAGAAACCTGCTAGCTGGCTAAAAACAGAGGATCAGGCAGAAAGAGGAATGCAATTCTCCCTGCCGTGAAGCCGTTAACTCCTGCATGTCTGTGCACTGCCACCATCAGCATGTAAGCACAGAACCAACCGCAGTGTCAGTCATCTTCCTCTAATGACTGGTTCACCAGGGGAAGGGCACATGCCCTTATCAGGAACTCCTCCTTTTCTAGGTCAAAATGATGTAAGCCACACAGTCGGTGTAGGGAACCAAGTGCCACATTTCATATGTGTGCATAAAAATAATGAGGTGAAATTATTTCCAGTGCATGAAAACATGACCAAAAAAAATCCTTCAACCCTTTAATGGGGTTTAAGAACATACAGATAAAATCACTGCATTAACTTGGGAAAATGTTATGTACAACACTTCAAGTCAATTAATCCATTCTTTTTGGATACTCAAGAGAACAGCTTTGAAAAAGCCTGCATTTTAAAAAATGTGCTTACCAACACAGCTACTCATTTTTCCTCTGTTCCCCCAAACAAACAGGAAATAATCAGATATAGCCAATTTCTGACATTTTTTGGCATGCCAGTTATTATTTATTTCATGGCCTGCAAAAACCAGTAAAACGTACCTGCAGACTCTGTTTGCAGCATTGTTGGGACTTCTCGTGGTCTTAGGTGACTTATTTCACTGCTGCTGTAGCGTACAGGTGTTTCTTCATGTTCTGCTGACTTGGTTGGGAGAAACTGCTTCATTCCTTTCCACCATCCTTCACAGGGATTAAAAAAAAACCAACACCCAGGCCTGCATATATACTATATTTTAAGCTACTAAAATATTTTTACGGCAATTAGCAGTATTTGCATGACCCCAGGGTTACAAGGTATTTTAACATTTTCCGAGGTGACAACATAACTCTCACCCCATCAACGTGCCTGACTGCTCCCCCTGCAAATGCCTGCAGAACTGCTGCAGTCTAGTGAGCCTACTCCCCCACGTCCATTAGCAGCAGTGCTGGGGCTACTGGTCACATAAACAAACTTATAAAATACAACACAGCAAATACTAAAGTAAGTCAGCCATTATTCCGATCTGTAAATTGAATATGTACATAAGATTTTAGACAAATCTCAGTTATAACCTCAGAGTACATTTAATTAAATTAATGTAGCTTCTTGCTATTAATGTCCTGTTTCTAACTCACATTGTTGAAAAAAGTTGATGAGTGAATATTTGCAAAAACCTGAATAAACAAAAAGGTGTGACTGGGGTCATGAACGTTTCCTTGAGAGAAGGGAGGGAGGGGTGGTTGTGCTAGGTTCCCCCATCTCTCCCCCCAGTAGCTAGAGCCATTCTCATTTTGCTGTCCATTAACATATTTCATTCCAGCTGTAAGAGACCATCCTGTAGGTAACACCCAAGAAATGGGAGATTCAAAACTGCAGAACATTGTTTAACAAAATTTGAGGTAGCCCATGGGAAGGGACAGACAGAGGTACCACAGAGAAGCACAGCGACATTATTTTCATACTGAATTTTGCCCGCTTTTAAGCAGATCTGCATACTGAACATCTAAATTTAAGCAAATAGGAAAAAAACCTGGCATGTCCATCATTGTGACTTAAATACAGAATAGTTCTGAGTCTGTTATTGTAAGAGAGCAATATTGTGACCTATCAGAAACAAACATGTCATAAATAAAAATAAGGTCATTAAGAAGGATAAGGCCTGTGTAAAACTCTCAGTGAGCAAGCACACCATGAAACTTTAACCATGAGCACAGGGAAGTGTAGCCTGGTCGTACAGACAGTATGACCCCAACTGATGCAGCAGCCCTTCAAGCTATAGCACAAGCATTTTCAGGACACCTGCTGAGTGCTGCTTGGTGGAATTGTCTGATCTCAAGTTAATGGAGCACAAGACAGTAGGATGGAAAATATGCATAGAAGGGGCTGCAGACAACTCCACTTGCTTCATAGGGCAATGAAGACAGACAAAACTTGAGAGACCTTACACACTAAGATGAAAGATATTTTTTCCAGGACAAAAAAAGTACCAAATACATAATTATCAAATGTAGAAAGACATTCTCATAAATTACTTTTTCCCTCATGTGTGTAATTAAGAGGTTCTATAGTTTGTTTCCTCAAGGAAATCTGAAGCTGTAAGCTCTAACAGGAGACAAAGCATTTTTCTATTTCGGGGGGGGGGGGGGGGGGGGGGATAAAAAAATCCAGAGAATTGAAGCAGTTCAGTCTGTCCAGAACAGCAGTTCAGTGCTCGCTAGGCCTATGGCAGTTAGCATTAGAGAACTTCTGCTAGTGGAAATGGTCAGTGTTGCTGCAGTCTGAAATACACATCAAACAAAAAATGCCAAGTAAAGGATTTCATAAAACCATTTTGTTACCTGCACGATCCCAGTAAGGTAGATCATAAGTGCCCTCAGTTTTTTTCTTGCTGTGAAAAAAAAAAAGGTGTTTTGGCTCATACGTTTATCCCAAGGTGCATTAATTAACACTCAGCGACTATCACCTTGGCTGTAACTGGTCCTCAGATTTAACACAGAAGCACCAGTAACCTGTCTTGCCATCACCAGTGCTGCTACTGGAGAAACCAGTTTTTAGTAAAAGCACTTGTAAGGAAAACATTACAAAAAGCTGTTTTCACTGCCCTCGCTAGCCACAGAGAATACAGTTCTGAACAAACTCCTGCCACAAGCGCGGACCTTGTAGCTCCCATAGCGATACATGCAGCACTGCATTCCCACACACACCACGCTAACATTCATTTAAAGCACGTTCATTAATCTTGTCATTTACCGGTTTCTCCAATGCCACGCACAAACTAAGATAAGAATCAGAGTAGTGAAGACCATCACCAGCACTGGAACCAGAACTGCTGCCAATGCCACATCTGAAAGCCATTAAATTAAGTGGTGTCAGACAGAAGAGCTTCTCATAAATCAGTTTTTGATTTGAAAATTACTTGGGTAAAGCACATAGTTTTCATGTACAGCATCCATCGCACCAGATCCCCCAACTAAGCTACCCTGCTGGATATTCCCACAGTCTAAATGTCATTAGCATCTAGCTTTTCTACAGCTGCTATTTTCACAAGGTTTGTTGTCAAAATCAACACATTTATTCTACTATAAGTGAGGGTTTTATGTTAGAACAATGTATTTTATTATTAACAAGGAAAATCAAGAGCAACCACTGAAGTTTGAACCTCCTATAAGAAGTAAACAAACACTACAGTACCTTAACAGAGAGTCACAAGCAGCCCACGCTGGGTCTGCCTGTCCCCTGCCATCTAAAGGACATGTCACCAGTGCCTGCATCTGTAGTGATCTTGTCCCTTTTTCTGACCATTTTCTTTGATAACAAAAAAGACAGTGCTAAGGTGGTGCTTTTCGAATTTCATGCTCCACAAAATATTAGCTATGTCAAAAGTGTTTTGTCCTAAAAATTTAACAAATCAAATAACAAAGCAGTTACATCTGATTAACTCTGAAGTCCAAATCACCACTTCTCCTTCTGACAAAATTTGTTCAACAATTAAAAGCTGAACTTGGTTTGAACAAGTTTTGAAAGACAGAACTTTATATATTTAATATGACTGTTGCAGTTTAATCCCAGCTTATAACTAGCTCCCCACAGCCACTTGCTCACTCCCTGCCCTGGCGGGATGGGGAAGAGAATCAGTGGAAAGTAAAACCCATGGGTTGGGATAAGAAAAACAATAATTTATATAAAATATACCAGTACTACTACTAATACTGTTATAATAATTGTAATGAAAAGGGAGACAACAAAAGGAGAGAAGTAAAACCTAAGAAAGATAAGTGATGCATAGTGTAATTGCTCATCACCTGCTGACCAATGCCCAGCCCGTCCCTGAGCAGCAATCAGCACATACCAGCCAACTCCCCACAGTTTCTATACTGAGCATGGTCTATGGTATATATGGTTCTTGGTTAGTTTGGGTCAGCTGTCCTGGCTGTGCTCCCTCCCGGCTTCTTGTGCCTCTCCTCACTGGCAGAGCATGAGAGATTGAAAAGTCCTTGATCAGGGTAAGTGCTACTTAGCAACAACTAAAATATTGTTGTGTTATCAACATTGTTCTCAGATTAAATCCAAAGCACAGCACCATACCAGCTGCTAGGAAGAAAATTATCTATCCCAGCTGAAACCAGGACAATGACTTCCAAGATTAGTTCTGTTTCTGCATGCATTTTTTTATCGTGGGTATATTTAAAACTGGTAAGTATTAAAAAGACTGATATTTTGCTATAATCTATTAAGTGTTGAGAAAATTTAAATTCAGAAAGCACACTTAATATACGCTAGAGTGCTGTAAGGAGTTCCCAAACACTTCTACTGCTGAACTGTGGATACCTTTGGTTACACTTGGAGTGACTGTGGTGTTTTTTATTTCAGGTGTGAAAGTTGTTTTATCTGTCTGCAACGAAGTCTTCACTGAATGAATGACATCATCATTGATCTCATCGTTTTTGTTGTCATTCTTGTTCTGAGGTGGAGGTGGCATGGTGATTTTAGGAGCACGGCCTTTAGAAGAAAAAAGAGTTTTATAAAAAAGTGGTCAAAATTGCTAGTTTTCCATGTTTCCTTTTCAGGAGAAGACAGCTGCAACAGTTTGCTCTAAAGGTTTCTGTTCATGTCATACAATGAGGACCCCCACCCCAATGAATCAGTGACACAGAAAGCAAGTGACTGGTGTCTTTTGAAACATCAATTTTCTAAATTACCTTGTTTACACCTAAACTAGATATTCTCCAGGTTAAGTGTAATAACTTTGGAAGAAATTCAGAGGTATCAGTTACAAAAGAATTAGGCAGTGAAGAAGTACGTTTTCTTCATTAAAACATACCCCCAATATCATATTTGCCGAATTATTTCACTGCTTGCCTTGCACAGTTGAAAAGTTTTCAGTCGCCTTACCTATACTAAACTGACATCCCAGCAATTCTACTTTCATTGCAATTTTCTGGTGCCATTTTAAGGGGTTAATCCTAAAAAAGCGTGCAATAATAGGTGGAATGAAATTATTACGAACTTCCTGGTACAATTCAGTGTTCCCTTGAAATATCTAGAGAAAAAGGAAGAAAAAAAAAAAAAAGAGACAAACATAACATTATACAGCTGCAACAGCTCATGCCTGGGCTCCCTGACATACACGACATGTCTCCATTCTCAAAAAACACACACACCCCATTACTATTGCTTATGCCTAAGAATTTTGGTTTGTCCTTCCACAGGCATTAATTGTCTTCAAGCACCAACTGATCAGATAGACACATAAGTCAGTTTAGTTAGAAATGGAAAAATAAATCATTTGGTAATTTAAATGCAGCACTTCATGCCTGAGTGTACTGGCATTTTCATTTGTCTGTATCCATACATACAAATGCAGCACTATCAAACTGCTAACCCATTCATTATACTAAAAATCTAAGTAGGCAAACGCAAGGTGTTTGCCTTTACGGTGTATAGTCTCCGTTCTTTCCCAGCCTATTGCAGTGCAGATTTACAAGCACAGAATTACAGTTTACATTGTGTTTAAAGTCAGGCTGGATGGGGCTTTGAGCAACCTGGTCTAGTGGAAGGTGTCCCTGACCACAGCAAGGGGGTTGGAACTAGATGATCTTTAAGGTCCCTTCCAACCCAAACCATTCTGTGATTCTGTGGCTCTCAGTGATACTTGTCCCACTCTGAATTTAAGGTTAGTGTTCTTAAATACAATTACTAGCAATGAACAAAGGCAGACTGAATGCAGGGGCAAGTGTATGGGGTTGTTTTGGAAATAAATGAACAATAAAGAGCTGTCAGAGTTTGTGTGTCTATGGAAGAGCAGGTTCCAATTTAGAGCCACTTTTCCCCTAAACAAGGGTCAATTTTCAAGAAAGTAACAGGAAAGCAGTTCTTAACTCCAGGCTTTTATTAGTCAAGCTTTTGATGTCAAGTGTTACGATAGTAACTTAACTTTACCTGCAGCTTGGTATTTTTTTTCATTTAATTTTTTTTGCATAAAAAAATTGGCTTCTGAGCTCAATACAGGGCAAGTTTTTCTATGAGAAATCACTTTATTATTCCATGTATGATCAAACTCTCTCCCGTTTGCCTCTGTGCTGTCAAACAAAACTTTTCCAACACTGCAACTTTGTTACATCACTTTTCCCCAATGCAAGCATTTTATTCTTTTTCTCATACATGAAAATTTTAAGAAAAGCTTTTCTTGAGTACTGACAGGCTTCTATTTGCAAAGAGGACTACAGGAAAAACTTGGAAAAGCTTCTGGTCTCCTGAACAACGTTAGGAATTTCAAATATCTTTCAAAAAAACCAGGGAATAGCACCTCCTGGTTGGTCTGGTGTGCAATTACGTAAGACTCAAAGGGAGAAGCCTGGTGCATATGCATCCAAAAGCAAGCCTGCATCAAGTGAGATCATGTCAGAAAGAGGAAAAATCTGTTATTTTGAAGCCTAAGATACCAACCAGACTGAACCTTTTTTTCTGCCATTTAACTACAGCTGGCACTTACAGGGTGTGTATGGTTGGTTGTTCATGCACTGTACCTAACAATACAAAGAGTGCAAAAAAAGATCTGTTGCCTGCAATTTCAGGCTCCACAATTTGTTTCATTTCATGAACTTCAAAGAAAAAAAATAAAAAGGCAACAGCTGCACAGGTTTTCTAAGAAAATAATGTAACTAAACATGAAGCCTCGATAGAGCTGGGTGGCTCAGGAGCTGAAGTTGACATTTTATTTAACGGTCAGAAGAGGGCACTCAAAAACTAGCAAAAGACGCTGGATTGTTTGGTTGGGTTGTTGGTTGTTTTTTTTTTAACCTTGAATACTTCATACTAAGTCTTAATTCACATGCAGGTTCGAGGAGACGGACCAGCCCCAACAGTAAAGTCTCCTCCTTTCAGGAAAGCTTCCTATTAAGTTCAGTGTTCAAAAACCTCTCAATTTAACAAACAAGAAGATACTTCAACCTTTCACTTTGCTAATAGGATGCTACATTCTACCTTGAAACATTCTAAGCAAAGGGAAGAAAACCAAGTACTGCTAAACGGCTACCATGCTCAGGCCAGTTTCTAAAAAGTTACTAGGTTACTGTTACATGTATGTTATACCGCAGGCCTATGGAAGTAAGGTAAATTACATCCAAGAATTTTAAGAAAAAGAAGTAAATTCAAGTTCCAGTCAGGTTACCAAGAATCCTCTCCATCTGTTTAAGAAAATCTGCCCTGAACCATGGGGAAGACCACGTAGGACATTAATCTTCTCATTTTTACTGTCTATTAAATACTGCAAAACTGTAAACATAGAGGAGATAATCTTATCTTGCCACTAACATGAGGTAATTTTTCTGTGTGGCAAAGCAGTTGCAATCTGAACACACCGTTTCATTTCTTAAGAAAACTCCCCTCTGCAAGGGCTGTTCTATTATACAAGAAAAAAAACCACCAAACTTGTCAGTATTGGGTCAAAAAGCAAGACTGATAGAAACATCATAGAAGATAGAAAATTATACAGCCTCTAATATTTATTCTGTAACCACAAGAGGGTAAGAAAGTAAGCCTTAGTTTTTACATATACAACCTCTTTTGAAAGAAATCTGATTATTCTTAAAAGGGACACACTACCAGTCAGCCTACCATTGGCAACAGAAGTTTCTTGTACAGAATATTCTCACCCCCAGATACTAATAAAAATAATTTCTGAATTTCAGGACTGTTAAAATTCTTACATATTTGCATATTTTCATATTTCCTTCTATGTAGATGCCATTTATGATTCAAAATTACACGGAAAATGAAGTTATTTAATGTTTCCTCACTGTACCAGAATTAGTCTTTTTACAATTGTGAAATCTCCACAGAATATACCTAGAAAGTGTGTGGTATTTTTACCTTATCTTTATCCATGCCAGGTTCTCTGTATACTGTCCATTTCTGCGCGTCGTCACTGTATAAAATTCGGTAGGCTGAGACATAATAGTAGTACTCTGCTAAGGTTGATCCAGTAGTTATAATACCTGTGAAAATGAAGGTGCTCCATTAGACCAAAAACTGGTACCAGTTTTTAAAAATTAATAGATCAGCTTTTGAATCGAGCTACACACTTGGAATCTCCACTGACTCAGTTAGTTACATTTCAAAACGTTTATCCAAAATGCCAGGGTCTGAAACTTCTACAGTGACTAAAACTTAATAGTCATTTTACTTACTTTTATATTTTAATTCTCATGAAACAACCTTGCTAAGCACTTTTCCCCCACTTCTTGATACAAACAGCCTGCTCATTTGACCACGACTCACTTCTGTCTCCAGTACTGCTCCACCCTGCTTTTGTGTACTGCCAACCACAAAGCACCACTGAAAGAACCATAGCTTCCTAAAGCACACACTTCAGCACCACACAATGACTCATATAGGAAAGCTGTTTTGTAAAAACGTATTAGCACAGGAATTAGAGGAGTAATGTAAAGTCCAAACAGTCCCCAGGGAGGTAATAATAAGGCTGCTGGTGAACTAGAGTTGCTTAATGACAGGAAGCCAAGCTGCTGATAGCACAGTGTGCAGCTGAGCTTGAGAAAGAGACAAACCGATCAAAGGAGGATGTTTCACAATAGTCTTAAAGCCTGGGACTCTATGAAGCACTCTACCTAAAGCCACTTTGTATGTGATTTAAGTCAGACTGCAAACATGCCCATTAATAACATGTGAGTGAATCATCTCTGGACGATTAAATAAAACAGAAAACTCTTAACGGCAGCACAAAAGATACAATAGCTGCACTGCCACTACTTAAGGCTACCCTGAGGTTAAACCCAAACCATAAATGCTTAGTGCTTCGCTACTCAGTATGGGCCACATTGCCATCAACAGGAACAGGAAACCCTGAGCTCGCTCAACTCCCAAAATGTGAAGCAAGCCATCCAGAGCGCATTTGGGAAACAGCACCTCCAGTTGTCTCTCCTACAGTCATGGTCTACCACAAGATCTGCGAAGGAGCAGAGCCTAACCCAGACTGGCTGTCTAAGTCTGCACCGTTTGGTCATTTGCCGAGGGAAAGCACAACAGACTGCCGAGGGGCCCACCATCCCCAGCTCTCAGCCCAAATTCCACTTCAGGCAAGGAGGTGAGAGCTGGTTCACTCTGCTGCTATCTCGCATTGCACTCCAACTGCTCTATTCTGCTGTTGGATTCACTACAGCCATGCCGGGCAGTATAGAAAACATAGAAACAGAAGGCAGTACACCTGCATCAGAGGTACCAGTGGACTGACTGGATATGGATTTGCACCTCCAATGAGACAAGTCAGCAGCGGAAGCATCAAGGATCCAATAAAACCACAGGAAATGCTTCAACAAATTCTGATGGAAGAGGTGTTTTCTACTATGAAACTCCACCTGTTCAACTCCAGGCTCCAGTGTATTAGCTAGGACATGGAACCAACTTTGCTGTAATGATAATTAAACGTCACCTGGAGTTTATCTAAAACCAAGTACTAGGAAAAAGGATGTCAGTAACCAAACTTTTTGAGTGCTGCTTAAAAGCCAGATCAGATTCACTTACCTGTTATTCTCTTTTCTTTATTCAAGTCAATCTGCAGCCACTGATGTTCATCACTGATAAAAGCAGCCCAAGGAGGACCAACCCTTTTTAGTCTGGCATTTTCAGGTTTCCAGGTGTTCACTTGTCCTGTTTGGTCAGGCCACTCAAGAATAGATGATGCTGTGATCTGGGAATCAGGGATTACCCCAGATTCCATACCCAGTGTCCCATAGCAACCTGAGCAACAGAAAAGGAGGATTCAAAATGAAAATTCAAGTTACTCAATGATTTTACCTGCTTGGAGTTTAAGACTTTACATGCAAATATTAAACTGCCATCTAAGTTTATTCCATACCAATACTACCAACAAAACACACTGTCTTCTGCTTTTTAACAGTGATGCTGGAACCAAATTTGGGATCATGACTGTTCTATGATTTGTGTCTGTTCAAGAGCATGTGGATATTCCCTCAGTCACCACCCACACAAAGCGCTACACGAGAAGCTCTGGGGGAGCTGTCATGGTTTAGAAGTATGTATGGTTAACAAAGGGATGGGAAACAGACTACTTGATCATTCCTTTTTTGTGTCTACAGAACTTCTTGGGTTTTAAACTCACCTTGGTACCACAATGTTAATTTGAACAATACACCAAAGCATGTAGGAAGCCGTGTCATAATCCTGGTCTTCAGCTCAAACACACCCTTGAAATCAGTTGTATTTTTTTTGTCGCCATTCTTACTAAAAGTTTCTTCCCATGTCACATTCTGGTGATGGCTAAAAAATATCTCCTAAATTCCTAGCTAAACTTCCTTGTGGTATTTGATATCCCATTTGCTGTTTGTTAAAATCTTGTTCTGTGGTGACGACGGTTTTCCCCTCACACGTGTATTCCCCAGACATATCACTAGAGAGCAATCTTTGCCTTCAGTCAGCCAGCCTGAACAACCAACCCAGCATGGCTTCCCTTTTGCTGTGAGCTCCCTCTCCCCCTGCAGGTGCCCCTGCAGCCCTTCTCTGCATCAAGGTTGGGTGCTCATGCCTCAAGGGAGGCACAGGTGGCAGAACTGAAGTGCCACTGGATCCCAGACAAAGCCTTGCCAATATCCTGTCTGATGGCATTAATAGCTCGTTGTCTCTACTGGACATACTTTACCTGCTACAGCAGACGATTACATTAGCGCTTCACTAGCCAAATCTTTTCCCTCATCTGTCATTTCTATCTAATATGCTGCCAGCTTGAAGCAGAAATGCCTGAGACTCTATGTACCCAACCTTATGCTTTTTGTTTTGCGATTCTTAATTTCTATTACTCAAGTCTCAAAGTCAGCCAAGTTTTCCTGTACAAAGTTTCATCTTCCTCTGCACTGACCACACCTCTAGCATCAATAACACACTCCTCTATTTTGTACCAAGTTGTGAAATCAACTGTTACAGAGGAATCATATAAGTAACTTCACCACAGTCTGATAAACCTAATTTGAACATACTATGGAATCCCTTTTCTCCTTCAGCTAACTCCCAGGCCACCCAAGTACACACATTTTAATCTAGACCTGCACCTCGTCTCTATCTTATTCAATAATTTCTCAAATGTGTCACTGAAACCCAGATCAGCATTTTGTCCTAGCTCTTTGTATTTCCAGGCCATTTAATTCCTTTCATATACACTATCAGATCACACTCTGAAAGACAAAAAAAACAACCCCAACAAAACAATAAACCCTGCCTTGACCACTGTGTTTAATATTCTCCATGCGTAAGGTCACCAGACATGCAATTCCTTCTTCCAGCTCTTGCAGGGGTCTGGGAGAGAAATTACTTGAATATTATGTGGATTATATTTTCTCATGTTTGCTTGTTTGTATACATTTCCATCTCCAAACACTCCTGCCCATCAGATTCCTGCCTTTATATCCCAATTCAGCGTCACTTTTGTTTATATATTAGGAAAAGTATTTGTTTACTTTTGAAGAGTTTGTGTATGATTCTCCCCCCTCTTTTTTTTTTTAACCTTTATCCTTACAGAAAACAGATAAAATGCTTTTGTTAGGGTTTTTTTATATTGTTATTAAAACAGTTAAAGAGACTAAGGAAAGGCCACTGATTTCACAATACTTCTAACATCCATTCAAAGATGGCATTTAGAGTGACTTACAGAAAAGCTACCTTCAATTTAGAAAACTACAGCTAATTTATTTATAAACCAGGAAATTGCTAGAAAGTAAAAACATGAAAAGCAGTAAAGCTCTAGAAAGGAGTAACACTTGTTACACCAATCAGCAACCTGGTACACATTTGAGAAAAAACATGGTGGCCAACAAGGAACACAACTTACACACAGCGCAAGGCCCAAGAGATGCCCTTCCTGAGCAAGAGACAAGTAATTTATCACATAGCATTCAGCTGCAAGAGTATGGGAAGAGAAAAAGTAAAAGGGGATGGAAAAAGTTGAGGAATCATTTTGGGATTTAGCTTTCTTAGTGGGCAACAAGGAAAGTGTAAAAAGTAAACCTGGAAAAAATGTAGAATGCACAGTTTTTATAAATAACGAGCAACTCTTGAGCACCCAGCTCTGCTTTAGCAGTATGTTTAAAGTATAGGAGTCACTTTAAACCAGACTATGAGAGGAACATAACTTGAAAGAATCTCTTTTTGCAGATAAGCAGGTTTAATTTACACATCAATGTATATATAAATCTAGTGATGATTAATCATCAAAATAAGGTAGTAAAGTAATTAAAACATACACGTTAGTGAGGAATGCAGGAAAAAAGTCTAACTAGAACAAAAATTAAGAAATAAAACACCTGCACACTTACTTATTTATACTCACAAAATTTGTGTGAAAGTATCAACGTGTAATACATGTGATAATGCTTACCGCTCGTCTTGAACGTGAAAAGACTGGTAGATAACGGTCCCCTGCAGAGAACAAAAGAAGATGGTTTCTGTGGTAGTCAGTAAGGAAAAGGAAACGAACTGTTCAATTTATTTTTCTTACCTGACTGCTTGCCACTGAAACCTATGCAGAGATGCCTAAACAACCACTTCACAATTAAAGTAACACTTCCCATCACCAAGTTGGCAGCACTTTCATTACAAACACCTTTCCAACTGAAATCTAGTCCAGAGATACTATCCGACTTAAAGGCTTTCAAACAAACATCTGCCCAGCAAAACGCAAGACTTCATTAAAATGCCTCCCTTTTAAATTAAGCTAATCACAATATCAAGAATCAATCTCCTCTGATTGCTTTCATTCCTGGGACTTTTGAGATAAGAAGACATGCTCTTTCCCTGCAACTAGAAAGCTGTCGTTAAATTATTCTTTTTCCACAGAGCATTAGGACTTTATGGTCATGCCATGCATTTTGGAAGATAAAACCTACTCCTTGCAGAATGTGGAAAATTCATCTTTATGGTCTAGAGGTTAAAAATTCATGATAAAACAATCACACCATAGCAAAAAGAGCATTGTGAGAACCTTCCAGACAAGAACCTGTCCATGGAGCACATAGCTCCCCCAGCTGAAATAAATCCCACAATTAGACACTACCAAGTCCTAAGGTGCTAAATACAATGAGAAGATAGGAAGTACACTTACACTTTTGAGGTGACATTGTTAGCCAGGGAGCCTTCATAGTATGGAATGCCCTTGCTGATTACAACGTTAATTTGGCCACCCAAAGTATTTGACACAACACCTGCATGAACACCAGCCATACAAAGTGATGATGACTTGAAGAGGAGAGAAAAAGGAAATTTACCTGTTTTGTAAATAAATTAAATACCACACTGTATATTGTAAATGCTACATTGTCTAGTTATAGTCTTTGTTATTATTACATTAAGACACCGTTCTTATTTAACCGTATCTCCGTTATTTAGAAACCATTCATCTTCAGTTTATTATGGAATTAATAAAAACACAAAAAGAAGGTCCTACATTTCAATGCATCCTCACCCAGACGTATTTGGAATATAACTCTTGTAATTAAATAAGCTCAAACAAACAGTAAGGCGAATGAGCCTGAAAAAGCCAGACAGCCAGACTTTCAGCCTACAATAAATCTACTATGTTGGACAACAGAAGTTGAATATATAAATACATAGGCAACTTTTTAATAGAAAGCACACAAAGTATGTTTATTCATTTCCTCACAATTAACGAGTGGTGCATTGCAGGTTTTGTAGCTGTTAGCTGATGGGTTATATTTTTTATTTTAACTCATGGTTTAACCACAAAGCACTCTGATCCATACAAACCCACACTAATACATCAATTCCTTCTAAAGAAGCTGATTACCTAGGTTGTACAGGTCAAGAGATATCAGTTACTCAAAAAGTTTTTGCAGGACATCCTGTTCTTTTCTGCTCTCACTGAAAAACTGTTAGCCTAGATCCACTAACAAATGTCTCAGTGGCACTTCCATTTCCCTGGCTTGCATGCTAGCTGTGCCACAGAGAGCAGGACTGACTCACTACACCCAGTCCTTCAGCACAGCTTAGAGTGAGCAGAGCAGGACACCCCTGTCTCCTGGACCAAAACTAGCCCAGGAGATTTTCTCCAGCTGGGAAGCAAACCCTTCCAGACCAAGAAACACCCTAGTGCTCAGGAGCAGAGAGACACTCCACTTCCAAAAAAACCTTACCAGCAGTGGTTTTGCACCCATCCACCATGTCCACCAAGGTTTCTGGAAATCATTGGCTCACAGGCAACAGGCACAGAACAGAGCTATTCACAGGTGTTCCTGCAATGTGCAGCACTGGGCCATGCACAGCCATGTTGCGATTCTGCAGCCTCTCACATCAATGAGGCTGGGATCAACCTGAATTTTAGAAGATCGAGTGGGCCAAGTTGTCTGTGAAGGACACTGGGTATCTCCCCATACACCTTCCAGAAACCACATTTAGCATGTTATTACTAGTGTGGTATCCCAGTGCGGACTTGCCCGAGTTGATAAACAACAGATGGTGACTGCAGATTTTTATTTACTGTTAACAGTTGCTCCTTCCAAACAAAGTCCACTGCTAGCTGCTGCTACTAAACATATCTGCTGCACTACTCTGCCAACCAGTCCACTGGGTGCTGTAGAGTCTCAACACAAAAGGTATCAGCAGGTCTTTTCCAGAGAAGGAAGACTTCATGAATGATTTTCCTCCTCACACTATTTTAAAAACAGAACAACTTTCTCCACTGTGGCTTCTTTAGAAATAACTGCATGGTGCAGCAGGCCAGGATGCCAGTATCTCTCAAACTAACCGGCAAAAAAACCTGCTCACCAAGACTTTTCCAAACATAATTCTCCTCAGTATATTCACACATAGAAACTCTAATCCCATTCTCCATCCCAAAAATATCCCCAAAGCTTTCTAAATAAATGTAATTGCCTCATTCATGCTGCAGCTCCTCTTTCCTTTCCTACATTTCCTTGAAATAAGAGCGAAGGATTGTGCAGTAGATGAAGCTCTCTCCTCTCCCTGCTCACCAGAAGATGGCAGCAATGAGAGCTCCAAGTCCTCAAGGACTGTGGGCATTGGAGTCACACACAAAAGAATCAAGATTTAGGGTATTTTTTAAACCAGCACGCAGCTGCTATCATTTGGAAGAGATGCATGAGAAATCTGTATCTGCAACTTGGTCTAAAGGGCCAGACCATTTGATTTGTTTCCACACAACCTGACTTCTGGGAAATTTTCTGTCTTTTTATTCAGAGCAATAAAGTATACTAGAAGTCACAGGACGTTTATTTCCTTAAGTGTCCTTTTTCCTCCATGGAAAACAATTTTCCCAGATTTTGGCAAAAAAAACTAAAAACCAAACCAACAAGCAGAACTCCCACAGATGCTGCCAATATGTTAGGCAGAGAATCAACTTCATCTTGTTACTAGCTACAAAAATTACCTCACAGCCATTTAGAGAGTACTCACTGTGGACCAGAACATATAACACAGTTACAGTGTAATGACATTTTTGCATATGGGTAATTATTTAAGCAGGTATCCTAGGATTTAGATATTTGAGAAAAGAAAATCAGAGAGGCACACTTCAGGTTTGTATTTAATATTAAAATTTTTGCTTACTAACATTTTTTGTCTTTCCTTTGTGCCAAATCTAATGGCTTCCTAAAAGAGTATTTTAAGGTAAACAAAGAGATTTAATGTAATCTTTTACTAGATTGCTAGCAAAATTATAATCACTTAACAATAAACAAAGCAAACTCCCTCCAGTCCTAAGGCAGGCTAATTCAGTTGTAGAAGCTTACATCAGAAAAACAGTATATAGGGTTTTGTAGTGTTCTAAGCAAATAGTACATTATGAACAATTTTAATTTCCCGTTTATAGAACTATTAATGTTACAGTATTAACTCTGTTTTGCAAATGGTTTTATAGCTGCCAAGCATAAATAGTAGTTCATCTCTCATGTGGTAAATAAAGATAACCACTGAGACCCTCTGTTTAGAAAGGCATTACAGTTGTCAAAACCAAGATGGCATCATTAAAAGAACTGGTTCTCTCTTTATAAATCTGAATTTCCCAACCTGAGAAAGCCAATAAAATAAACAGAAAGTAGAACACAATATTTTGATTGATCCACCTTTCTCTACCACACCACTTCTTGGAGATGGCAACATCTGAAGCACCAGGCACTTAGCAGCTATTCGAGTATCATGCTATTCAGCTTTAGGAGGAACACATTCCAGAACCCAGGCAGCAGAACTAACGTGAAGAACTATAACTGACTTGTAATTATACACTGTGTGTTTTACCAAAACTCTCATAAGCCCACAGTATTTTTACTCACATCTCTGTATCCATGGGGAATAGTGCCTGAAATATCAGCAAAAGGAATCACACATCCAGCTGGACAATACTTGCTAGAAGAAAACAAAATATCAAGTCAAGAAATGCATGCAACTACAAAATAGTCACTGTGCTTTTGATTTACAATACACTGTTATCATTCATATATCACTATTTAAGGATATATCCTAATTGAAGACCTATCAAATCAGACAAAAAATAGGAAGAGAAGTACACAACAGGAGAACAGACATTTGAAGAAGATTTTAAAAAGTCTCATCTGAAAATACAGTTCTAGTCTCAATATAATAAAGCCAGCATTTTATAATATAAACACGGCACGGCTTCTGTAAATTGAAAGTCATATAGGTAACGATATTAACAAATTTTATTTTATAAACTAGACACCCGCATCTCTATTTGGTTTGCATCTTTAAATAATACATCTGAAAAGTAATGCTATTATATAATATTTCCTCGCAATGCTTTGATCATAAAGAACTGGCCAAATTCAGTTACTACCACTAGCTCATGAAAAGCAAGAGGCAAGACATCTGCACCTCTGATGCAAGCCATGTTCATGTCCTGGTGTCATTTCATACCGCATAAACAAAAACTATTAAATCTTCATAAATCTTCAAGACCTACAAGTGAACTGGAGTAAACCATTAACATTTTCACTGTAGTTCAACAACAGTTGAAGCAACACTGCAGGTACCACGAAAATAGTGGGATTCAGAGACTTAAGCACATGTGGTATAAGGCCAGAACCTACAATTAGAGCCCTATTTTGGAACTTGGGAAAATTAAAGAGAAATGCAAAACTTGCACTTTGAAACATTTTATGATGGCAGGGATGAATTTCTCCAAAAAGTAAGTTTATGTACTTCATACGTCTGCAGCTTTAAATACTGCCCTTGCTTTAGATGGAAATGGAGAAAGATAAAACAGGAAAATTACTTAAGTTTCCCCCATCAGAAGGTACAGCATTTTATGTCTCCAAAGAACCTCATTAATTCACACCAAACTGTGAAATGGGTTTGCAATTTTTAACACATTTCATAGTGTTCCTTATGTAACTGTAATATAAATTTCAGCATTCAAGGTGTATACCTGCTGTAATAAATGTTTCTAAAAGCAACATTCTTTCTATGGGAATAAAATATCAGCTTCTATGTGTTAATGCAAATTAACGAGGTTCTACTGTATACTGCATGTAAATAACAAAAATGGGCAGACAGAGGGAGAAAGGAGGAGTGCAAAGGTCAAAATTATTCAGCTCTAACCCTGATTAGTTTGTTTCTTAAGTTCTCTGGACAGCCAAAGCTGCATCAAGTACACGTAACAGAGTGAAGTAGAAACACTTAGATGACTTCTTTAAAGAGATTGAGGGGGAAACAGGTGAAAAATCAGTCTTACTTGAATTCTGGTTCAGAAAATTGACTTGCATTGTCTAAACAGGTAATTAGGTCTGTAAAGAAAAAATGTTAGGTCAAGAGGATGATACAGAAAACAAGTTTGAGTATGCTTTTTAAAGTACACAAAACCAGAAGTCTCAGAATGAAAAAAACACTTAGTTCCTACTAAGTTTTCTTGCAACAGATTTTGTATCACAGTAGAACCTTGATAATTTGCCTGAGTAAATCCGCTGAGAAAGTAACATAGGTAAGAACAGACACACTACAAAAATTCATTTTCTATGCAGCTTAGTTTTAATTTATAGCCATACCTCAGAGAACCAACCTAAGATAATTCAGAGATGCAAACTTATGCTCTTTTCACAAAATTAAATTAAAAATTAAATTAATAAACTAGCTGAACAGACCTGCGTTTTCAGCATCTAACAGTCCTACGGTACTGAAACTAGGCAGCATAGGGAACAAACATTAGGGTGACATGTTACTGGCATCCATGGCTGTTACTTTCATGTTTGTCTACAGTGTATCAGCATATGCAGTCCGAAATACAGAGAGAAAAGCATCAGAAAACCCACAGAAATGGCAAAAAGACTAAAAAGTAGTCAGCAGATTACATAATTAAAGAGCTGAGGGAGTATAGATTACCATTACTGAAATAAAATTTTCCATGACTGTATAAATACATACAGTTCGATAAGAAAACTTGTTCTTTATATATCACCTTGAGTGCTACCTGAAAAAAAATGTATTTTGTCCTTTATCTGAACCAGCTCTTTCATTTATAACAGATAACTCTGATTCTTCCTCTGCTATCCAAGGTAAGCTCTGATACCATTTTTTTAAAACTACAGTAACTTACAGTAAGTGACAGTCCAATTTCCTACAGAGAAGTATCAGGAAGACCACAGTAAAAGTCTTCATTTTTAGAAGGTAATTTGTGAAAATGTGCAAGTAAATAAATTAGTTCTGGATTTTTGTTAGCTCTAATTTTACCAGCACAGAAAAAATACCAAATGATTATAAATACCTGATTTGTCAGTGGTTGAATAAGCTGCAAGAAATCCACGTCCAGAAGTGTGTGTTCCACTCATGAACTGTACTGTGACTTCATTACTTTTTGAAGTAATTAAACCATCCATTTGAAAGCCAAACCCACAGTATTTTCCTATAGAGAGAAGGGGGAGAACAGACATGGACCAAAACCAACATATGTAATAAGTATCTCCTTTCATTTGCAGTGTAAGCTCATGTTACTTTTGGTGAATATTCAAAAACAAATGCAGTCAGTGACCATTTAAAGCAAATGGCAGAATATGGGTAATGCATTTATTTTGCCTCTGTCCACAGGTGTCTCTGATACCCTTAACCCTTGCAAATAAATGTGACCTTATCCCATTCACCCATAGACATGCATAACCCTTGCACTAAGTTCTTCCAAGGTCACAAGAAATCTGTCAAGGAAAAGGATCAAGTCAGGGCAAAGAGAAGCATCTACAGAAGCAAGTGAGAAAAAAGCCCTTCTCTTACGTCACCTATTGGGGCACTTCTTCCTTGTCAACTACTTTGTGGTTTCTTTCAACTACTTAATTTTGTACAAGAGCAGGCATGATTCACTGCACATCAGCACTAACATACAAGGATATGTGAGTACCATTAATGTAAACTGCCAGTTGGTTCACTTTCTGTTTTGCTGTATCTATAAAACCTAACAGAGTTTCTGCATCTAGATACTTCTCTTGTCATCCAAAATGACCAAAAGTAATACATTTTAAATTGAGATACTGCAGTCTGCAGATATTGACAATACTTGCCCTATGAAGTCACAGAATTACTATCAAATGACATTACCTGGATGAATGGCTGTTAAACAAACCCATGTCAACATCGAATTCTCCAGTCCTACTAACTAGAAACTTTAATAAAATACTGATCAGTTTATTAACTCATTAAGAAAAATAAAATAAAATCCACTTCTGTTCTACAGGCTCCCTTGATCATTCAATATTGTAAACCATCTATAATCTTTTTAAAATTCCAGCAGCAAATGACACTGCATATGTTTCAATTTACCATCCATTTATTTGCTTTCTTGATAAGTATGTTGTCATATCGTAAAATAGGAAAAGAGGAAGCCAGACTCCCTTCTCAACTAAAAGTAAATTACAATACTAAAGTAGAGTGAGTGGAATAACACTGCCCTGCAGGAGTAGTTCTTAAAAATATAATACAAAACAAATGTAAATATAACACAAATGAATACAATGTGTATGTCAAATTCCCTTAAAGAGTAAACTGCACTCTCAAATACTAATATAATTTCTAAAAAAATTGAAATACAATTTCCTATTGTTAATCAGAGCTTTCTAGATGTTGCTTACTCAGTTATTTTTTGAACAAAGCAAGGGTATTTTCTAATGAAAAAACCCAGAAAATAGTTTCATGAAATTTATAATATTATACAAATATAACTTTACCTCAGTTCACTACTTAAACTGGTTATCAGCAATAGTTACAAAGAAGTAAGGCTCCACACTGACCCCATGTTTTGCTCTAAATCATATTTCAATGATTAACTGCATTCATTATGATGAACTGCGTCATTTTTGATGAACTGATCAGCATGAGACTCCTCTGAGGGTAGGTCAGACTGTCCTCAAGTCACCACTTATACTCTTCTTCAAGCAAATACACAAGGCAAGACATTTAAATCTCGCTTGGATAAACCGTTCAGTGGTGCATGCACCATGGAGATACAGCCTTTGACAAACCATAGACTGATGTACCTTCTGATTCATGGCAAGACACACTTCTGAGACTATAAATCATTTTCTAACTTTCCCTGGCCTCTCAACAGATTTTTAGCAATCTTTTCAAAAAGCAGGCACTAGAAATGGACAAAACGTGACTGCCGTGACACCTCTGCCAATGGTGTGTGCAGAAGATGTGATATTGCTATTTTGTCTGTACTTATCCACTGAAGGACTCCAAGAGCTTTTGTGCAGCAACATTACAGCAGGAGAGGGAATTCCCACAGTAGCTTACATTCTGTGCTCCTATAGATCTGGGCTTGCGTTGTCTATATTAAATAAGTACATCTGACTGTAGATGCACAATGGTTGGACTGTGATGAAATCAAACAAAACATACCTCTAGCTCTTACTTAAACTAGAGACAAGCTTAACACAATGGATTTGAATCTTCTTTTTTGATAAATATTCAAAAGACTTGTAATGAGAACTAGTCCTTAAAAGCTTCATTCGAAACCTTCTCTGTTTATCAATGAACCAACCTACTAATAATTCATTTTTTAACCTAATCAGTCAATTTTCAAGTCATTTTGGGTTAAAGTTGGTATCACTGAATTTCAGATTTTATGTAGTACAAGTATTTTAATGTTAGACCATGTCAGGAGTCCTGAATGGAAAAACTCAGGATAAATCCAGATTTTCTCCAAACAAATTCAGGTCACTGTTTAATCTTTCCAGTGTTTGTTGCTTCAAACATGAACATTCAAGAATCTGCATCATCTGTATCTGACACTGTTACTATCACTGCCTGTTCTGTGATTTAATTTATTAAGAGCAGAACACCACACACATTCGTTCAACATACCGTGCTACTACACCAGCTGGGAACAGCTGAACGTCAAGAGAGACAAACGAAGTAGGAAACTTACTCGAACCCATTAAGTCACTTGTAAAAGTGAATAATAGACTTATCAGAACTGGACGTTCCTTGCCATGTAAGGACTGCAGCGTTTCCTATTTTAGACCAAGTCTGGCTCAACAGCTCCAAGCACATACTTATTTTCACACACACTTACCTAGGTGACAGCTGGAAAAGAGGGTTAACAAAGCTAACATTCCACTGGCCTCTTATAAAAAGACTCAGTTTAGTGGATCGGCGTTTGAGTTGAACAAAGCCAAATTTGATGAAGTAAATCTCTCTTTCTCTCTCTCTCCAGATTAAAGCTTAGAAAAGAAAACAAAATGAATCTGCACAATAACAGCTAATTTTAGTGAAGGAAGAATGAAATTCATTCTGATTTTTATGCAAAGTAACCAACAAGGGCCTTTGAACCCTACAAATACCTTGATGTAGATGATAATGTCACACTGCTATTTGAAAAAAACCCTGCCTTATAGTAACGAAATTCAATTTGTCCTCTTCTAGGGGGCAAACATTGAACTATGGACATTATCAGAAGACGGAGGATATTTGAACTACACAACTTTTGAAGACTGACATCCTTTAATACCACCAAGAGGAACAACTCCAATCAGAGTAGTTCCATATAAAAAGAAAGGCATCTCAGGTAAGATGCATATACTACTACTTTTTTCTTCCCCCCCCCCCCCCCCCCCCCCCCGTTAATGAAGATCCTCACAGTTTTGCAATTCCCTCTCCACTGATTATAGGACCTCTGCAAGCTACTGGGAAGTGTCTGGGGAAAAAAAAAAAAACCAAACCCAAAATCATTACAGGAGAGTTTCCTTTGAGAATCTGAAGAATCCAGGATTATTATAGGATCTGTGTTGCATTTACCATCTAGTTGTTGCATGCACAAACAAAATGTAGGATGTTCTGCTCTCATTGTTATACAACATCATTTTTTTAGGATACAGGAATTGAAGACAGACATTTACATATGCTTTAACAACAGTAAGCAAAATGCAATGACTTGGAATACTCCGGCATTCCAAACAGAGAGTTCATCTGCTGAGCAACAGTGGCAAGTGTATTTGAAATGAACATGTCACCAGCAAAAGACAATCAGACTACTGCTTTCTTCACCACTTTATTTTGAAGTTTTTTTATTTTAAAGTCACAGTTGCACCTGTACTCCCTCCCTGTACAGAAGACCTATACGGCATACAAGAGAATCTTTCCTTACCTGCTCTTTCTAGCAGTACTATCATAGTAAATTTAGTAAAACTGGTCCCTGATGTCTGTTCTTCTACCGTGATGAAGCACACACAGCACTCCTCAAAGATTTGCAGGTAACTCATGAAGGTCAGCAAGGCCAAGTGCAAAGTTCTGCACCTGGGTTGGGGCAATCCCAAGCACAGCTACAAGCTGGGTGGAGAATGGACTGAGAGCGGCCCTGAGGAGAGGGACTTGAGGGTGTTGGTCAACAAGCTCAACATGAGCCGGCAGCATGCGCTCGCAGCCCAGAAACCAACCGTAACCTGGGCTGCATCAAAAGGAGTGCGACCAACAGGGTGAGGGAGGTGATTCTCCCCCTCTACTCCACTCTTGTGAGACCCCACCTGCAGTCCTGCATTCGGCTCTGGGACCCCCAACACAAGAGGGATGTGGACCTGCTCAAGCAAGTCCAGAGGAGGCCACAAAGATGACCCGAGGGCTGGAGCACCTCTCCTGTTATGACAGGCTGAGAGAGCTGGGCTTGTTCACCCTGGAGAAGAGGAGGCTCCAGGGAGACCTTAGAGCAGCTTTCAGTACCTAACGGGAGGCTACAAGAAATCTGGAGAGGGACTTTTTACAAGAGCATGTAGTGATAGGACAAAGGGTAATGGCTTTAAACTGAAAGCAGGTATATTTAGATTAGATATTAGAAGGAAATTCTTCACTGTGAGAGCAGTGAGACACTGGAACAGGTTTCCCAGAGAAGTTCTATCTGCCCCATCGCTGGCAGTGTTCAAGGCCAGGTTGGACGGGGCTTGGAGCAACCTGCTCTAGTGGAAGGTGCCCGTGCCCCTGTCAGGGTGGTTGGAACTAGATCTTTAAGTTCCCTTCCAGCCCAAACTATTCTATGATTCCTTGATATGAAGCTCAGGAAGAACACAACGCTGATTACAGAATTACTGAAATTACTTTCTTTACCTTATTGGCGACTCCTGTAAATAAAAAACACTTCCTTCTTTCATCACTTCTCATAAGACTCGAAATCCACACTGTACAAAGCAGTGTATGATATATTCAGGCAAGGTCTTACCCTGCCCAATATCCAACTGAATGATAACAGCTTTCTAGGGCTACGAAAAAGTACTTAACCATACACCCAGTAGTTACTCTATGCTCAGAGCAGGTAAACAGGAGAAATTTTAAAAGTAACAAAAGTACCAACAGTATATTCAAGTTCTGTACAAGTCTATAGCTTTCAAATACCAATAATAAAAGCTCCTACCTATCTCTGTCCTGGTGGGGCCAATCCCATTGTGAACTCTTAAGTAACTGGAATGACATGAATCTGAGTCATCAATATCAAAATCACCAAATTTCAGCTGAACTCGCTGCCCAGGCTTTACACGAATTTCCCATTCACAAACTGTGCTATTGGGAGAGGTCTGTGGGTAGTTTATCGAAGCAAGAGTTCCACTTTCAGGGCCCAGAATGGTGTGTCCACATCCATCACCTACAAAAGAACAAAAAAAAATTAGCTACACACATTCATCTTCAAAGCTTCACTGGTGATTTAGTCATCCTGCGTTTTAGCAGTGGTATGGGATTTGTTGGGTTTTTAACTGTACTAATCACATTGCAAGTAAACACGAAGGTAAGTCGCATGCAGATGGAACAGCAATTGTGAGAAAATACCATTCAACTAATGTTGCATAATGTTTAGATTCTCATGACAGATGACCAGAGAGCTGCTACAACTTACTCAACAAGATAAAAATTAATCCATAACAACTTAAAAAATTGCACAGACGGTACAGAAAGTGTCCCTTCTATTTCATGTTCCCTTAACACCTATGTACAAAAGAAAAAAGGTTCTGAAAAGGAAGGAGAAACCTGCTAATAGAACAAGAGCACATCAATTTTATAGCTGTTACTGTATTCACAGCACAATGAAAAAGAAGTGAAAAGGCAATGAACAGCAAATACTCTACTGAAAATAACTGCCAGGTCTGACCATCATCAAACAGCTAGTGCATTGTTTTGTTGCAGGAACAATATTAAAGATGACTTGTTTAAAAATGGGAAAAAAATAGCACAAATTGTGTATTCTCAAAATCAAATTATAAAGAGCAAACTGATAAATCTGTTTACTCAACAGTAATTCTGGTGAGATTGCAGTGCACCACTGCACCCTTTCACTAGCATTCAGGGCCCGCAGCCACAGGAGGCAAGGGGGAGCTGCCTGGGAGCAGCACCATAGATGTGGGGTGCTGCCCACATGGGGCTTTGTGGGACATGCCCCACAGAGGCCCCTCAGGATGCAGCAGCCCTCTGGCTCGCCCTGACCCTGCTGCAGGTGACCTTGCAAACCGCTCCGTGGCCTTCACTGCACAGGGCATCACCACTGCCCCACAGGATGGGTGCGCCCTGGGCCTGGCTGCAGTCACTTGCGTTAATGGGAATATGGCTGAGGGGGTGGTGAACGGTGTGGAACGGGACATGTGGAGAAGCGTCTGTCTGTCTATGTATGTAGTACAAGAAGTTTAATTATGTGTTCTTTTTGAAATAACGTTCTTTCAGTAACATCAACCATCACCAGCTCTTTGTAAATTACTCTATCAAGATGCAACGAAGTATTCCAGAGCACAAAGACACATCCATCAAAATTAACACCTGCAGGAACATAAGCCCCACAAAATACACCTCATAACATTTCCAATTTATTTTTGTTAGCACTGGAGGCTAAAAAGCCTATTTATTGAATTTAGTCCCATGAAAAGGGTAGGCCAGGAACAACATTATCATTTTCAAGATTTGACACTAGAAAGTCCAGAGATCTTTTGCATGCGATCTGTACACGTTATCCTAAAAGAGTCAGGACCTTTCAAGGATCTTGAACAACGTAATGTGAGCAAAAATAGCAAAGACAAAAATCAGATTAGATATGGTGCTAAAAGACGTCTTCGACACCACTCCAAATACACTTATTATCTGTAGGTCCATTTTACCCTTCAAAATGCTTCTGTATGCAGTTCCTACAAAGTGATTACGACAGACTTAACATTATGTCAAGATTTCATAATGATCAGAAATTCACAATGATGAACATAATTTGTATTGACGGATGTTTGTTTTGACAGCTAGAAGTGTCAGTCTGAAAGTGTTTCATATTGCACACTAATATGTCTAGTTCCTCTATTAAACACAAAAAGGTACGCTAAACTTCAGGAACAAAAGTTGTACACATATTTAAGACTTATAACTAATTTTCAAAATTCTTAAATGTGTTTCACCCAAGACTGAATGGAAAAATAAGTCCAACACACATGGGAAAAATGCAAAAGCACATGATTGCTATAACAAAACCTATTCCCTTTATAATCTGAGCACACTGAAAGAGCTGCATGTTCTAAATGCTAAACTGCTGCTGGTATATACAGAATCACAAACAGACAAAACTAGCTTTTTTTCTTGCTAGCAGTCTTGAATCAAAATGATGAATCTTCTTTGGAAAAGGTAACTGGAATATCTGCTTTGGTAAAATCAAAAATTTCTATTTGTAAAGCTGCTGTTTAGCCATGTTTTTCTTCATGCAATTTTAGTAATTTCCTTTAAAACACTTTGTTCCATCCCATGACAGATATTATTTCCATTTGGGTGACAGCTGATAAATTACTTTCCTAAATTACTGTTGTTCTAATATATGAGACACAATTGTCCAATGTTACAAGAGGTAACTTAAACCTTATGTTTTGTGTAACATTCCAATCCTGGTTTCTTCCCAAAGGCATGCTATAAACCTAAGAGCAAGTGAAAATTTATCATTCAAAACCTGCATGGCCTTGGTTTATTAGTTAGTAAACTTTTAAATGTCAGATTCCTTATTAGTTGCAATGTGCTTAACAGTCAAGAAAAATACCAATTCCTTTGCTAGTAAACTGGCTTTTCGCAAGCAAGTACTCACACAAAATACACAGAACTCATTAACAACAATAAAACCAACAAATACATACTAGCTCTTTATTCATGGTGATATTTGTGGCTAGTATTTCAAAACTTTTTATACTGCAGTCATGTAAAAATAATTTTCAACATAAACAGCAGCGAGTTTTACGTTATGGCCTAAATAAAAACAATAAGCCAGTTAACCAGTTCTGTGCTGTTCCTATCCTGTGACAGGGGTAAGCAACTGTTTAAAGATTGAAAGTATTGTGCAGATACACTACTATAGTGGCCTTTTGAACATGAAATCATAGTAACTTTCACCTGTACAGGCAGATACATTGTTCTGAGCACATTTAAGTAAAATAAAAATGCTTGTGTGATGTAGAATAATTATTTGGTAATGAATTATTTCTCATTTCAAGGTGCCTGTTATTGGAGTGCAGTAACCACACAAATGCTGTTTCTTACAACCAGGAATACCAACAATGCACCTGATAACGTATCATTGATTATTCCCTAAGCTTTTGCATCTTAAGCCTATGCTGTTGGAAGTCTTGAGTCTCTTCTTTGTCCCAAATAGTAGTACTTGAACTTGTAAATTTCTGCAGTTAAAAGTAGGAAAGATCATGCCTAATATTGACTTAAACCATCCTCTTCCCTACTTTACTGATTTAAACCATCCTCTTCACTAGTTTGCTGTTCAGCTGTCTCCAGCATGAAACAGTACTGGCTCTGCATTTGTATGATGAACAGAGCACACTTTTCTGATGAGGAAAACCACTCCAAAAACACTCCTACACATTTAGGTGATAAAAAGCAAATAAAATATTGTAAGTTTTAAAAAGACATTTTCTTTTAAAGACACATTACTAAGAAATGTCAAATTTCCCACTGTAGCTTGGAACAATCAGTCTTGTTTCCACTGGCTAGATAGGAAAACTTTCTAACCCATCTCACACAATTTAATGGAAATGCAAACCTCAAATCTGACTTTTATTGTAGGCTTTCTGGAAAATAAGTGAGGAAAAATACTCCTCTAATCTAGCCATATTGAAGAACTTGCTCTCAAGTCATAGTAGAAAGGAATGGAAACGGAAAAAAAGTTGTGCTGAACTGCTTCTACAGCATCATCTTACTACGAAGCTAATTTTTAAAAGCAGCTTATTTCAACTGGACATTTTAGATCTCTTTATTGTGCGTTTCATTTCGGCTAGTGATAGCAGAAGTGCCAGACACTTCATGCCTGAAGAATTTAAAGGTTACCATTGCACGTCCGGCATGCAATGTACAGTCTGCCAAGGGCAGAAGCATCATTCAGGAGCTATTTGGAAATTTCTAAAAACCACAGTTCCAGTGAAACTTGCAGAACAATGAAACCTCATTTTATTTTATTGGTACTATAAAAAGGTAGCTCTTTATGTAAGTGGTGCTTCATTATTTCTGCTAAAGTTGTATAAATACCACCGATCAACTCCAGAGACACATACATAAATCCTGTATCAGTGGAGCAATCTGCAATACTCAGCAATTTCTCCAAGAAAAAGTACAGCCACATATATAGGAGTATTAGCTAGTTCATTCATTTTGAAGTCATTAAGTGCCACAGAATCTTTTGTTTCTGTTAGTCTGTGTGCATGAGAGTGGAGTATCTGAGAACACACAGAAGAGACAGACGTCGATTCCTAAATCAATTATTCATGAATGAGCTGATGACTTCTGTTGTCAGTACAGAGCTGAATGAGTCTTGCTTTCTTTCAGCCCTGTCACACCACAGACCTACTGCACTTGCAGGACAGACAAAACTCTTTGCAGAAGCAGCAGATCACATACACATTACACCTGATACTTGCTGGAAGGCCTGCATATGTGCATTGAGTGTCATGTGTCCTGAGGACCATGTACACAGCAAACGTGAGTAAGCTCAGCTTTTCACCAAAATGTGTGTTAGAAACACGCATGCCTCTTAAGAAGCTGGTAGAGGAAAGCAGACTGCTTTGAGACTGTCATCAGGAGAACCATTCATCTCTTCTGCAGGAGCCTTCGAATGCCGTCTGGATGAATTATCCTGACAGATTACATATGACCCCCAAGCTATGGCTCACTGATGTCTGATGAGATCAAGCAGATGATTTAAAATGCTTTCTCATACCTAAGTTCTTTACATCAACAAAATACAGAACGTGAACCAACATAAACATACCAAAACATTTTGGATAAGAAGAAAATGTAAGATTTAATAAAATGAAAGGATACTGGCATATGCAGGAGTGGGTGCTAAATACTCTATTAATACCCACCAAAAAAAGATTAATTATTCTCTATAGTTGTTGAAGTAAATTAATCAGAACTTCTCCCCCCTGAGATTAGCTGCTGTTAGTAACTGCTAATCTTGTTCTCTCTACCAAAACATGTTAAAAATTAATCTTTTAGACTAGAAAATGTTTTCCGATTCCTTACTTGGAAAAAAGAGAATGATAAACACACCAGACAGTTGAAGATTACAGTCTCTAAGGCATAACTGATGTATATCAAAATACTGATCTCAATTTTAACATGTGGCACTTAAGGACACTCAATTTAACCAGTGGGTTTCCTGAGAAGACTTATGTTTAAGTTGTGATCTTCTGTACTTTGTGACTATATACAAGATGTAACTGAATGTTTCTTAACTAAGTAAAGGTAGAACCCAATCTATTAGAGTTATGTAAGCAAAAAAGATATTTTAAAGCATTCATTTTAACTCCAAATACACAATTATTTCTCGTTCAATGCACTACTATAATTTTCCTCTTCTGTTTAGCTCCTATGATCTGCATTTCCCTGCTTTTTATCTGTGTGCAACTATAAGACACTGCATCTACTTTTTGCTCTCCTCAGTGTGGGCAAGAAAGTTTACACAACCAGCAGAAATGTGCTATGAAGAGAATTAAGACCACAGAGACATCAAATTCTAATTAGCTTTTTTCAGGTATTTACAAATGCCCTTATTCGAGTCCTCCGAAATCATTGCTGTTCCCACCAAAATCTACAGAATCCTTTGTGTTCTTCAGAAAGGAATCTGCTCCTCTCTCAGAATTAATTTCTTAACAAGCCCACAAGCACACAGTCCACCTTCATCTTTATGCCATTTATTTGCCTCCATAACACACTCATTTGAGCATTTCATCCCATTCCAGATGTTTCACAACATAAAATACTCCACACTTCCACAAGTGAAGCCATTGCTCAATAAACACTGGAAGGCACTTTAAATTAGTGCAGCCACAGACAAAAGCAAGCCTTGTCTGCCTCTAGCTGTTGGCCACTTGTTCTCACACCCTTCCTGGTACTGGAAGTAAACACTTCTGCAGCCACATGGTAAACCAGACCAGGGACTTGAGATTAAAATAACTGTTAGTTTTAACTTAGAGCACTCCCCTAATTTAGTTCAGCGTGCATACAGCAATGCCTTCCCTGACAGAGGGATAGGACAGTGTGAGAGTAGGGGAACATCAGCAACTTTCACCAGCACTGCCAGCTTGTGTTTGCATTTTAACCCTGAATCCCAACCTGCAGAAACGCATCCCTTCCCTGGGAAGACCAGCCACACAGAAGTGCCACACTGGCTTCAGTAACTGAGCTGGCTGAAGACGAACCAGTGCCCCTACCCATTCCTACAGCACAGTGTTAGATTTCAGCCAGCTCCCCTCTCCGAGGCAGCTCATTGTGCAACTCGCAGTGCAACTGCAAAGAAGGGAGGGCAGGTGCGATTACAGCTGGATTGATTTACTTGCTGTGGAGCACTCTTAGAAGGGTAATGAAATTATGGGTTGAGGTTTAACAAAGATAGGAACAGGACAAAAGGTAAAGCACAATAAGCCTTTTGTCTTTCAAAATGTTGGCAGCTCAGTAGTGCGGGAGGGAGGAGACAGAGGCCAATTCTTGCTGTTACAGCAGAAGTACAAAATTTAAGATGCCATTACAACAAAATTTTACTGTTTTCATTTTACAACGCTAGCCACGTGCTGGACTAGTCTTAATTAGCACTTTATCATTTTCATCTGTACACACAGCTTTTCAATCACCATCTCTGGAAACGCAGTCTTTGCTTTCCGCCACTGAATTTTACACAAGAGAGTAACACAGCCTTGCTAAATGTAACATCCAAAATATGGTAACATTTACAAACAAATTATCTTAAATTATTATATCATCAGAGCAGGTAAGCCAGGCATTTGCCTCCTCTGCTGTCAGGTACTACCCAAACTATTCCAAAAGAACATAAAAGATCGATCAGGTCTGTAAGACTGTTGCAGAGCTGCTTCTTACTGGTGTCAGGGAAATGATGGGGGTAAGCCCCCAGGGATAGCTAAGACTTTCTTAAGTAGTATGCAGGCAAAAGCAGCCTACAAAGGCGGGCTAGCCATGGTGCAAAGTGATTTACATGAGGACTCTGTAAGAGGACTCTACATTCAATGGAACATAATGCAGAAGCCCTCCTGATCTGCTGCCCATGCTGAATCACAGTGACAGCTCATGCTGTATGTTGTCTTTTGTCTGGCACGTGCAGCTTGCCCACTTCCCAAGACATATCATTTACTTAGCAATCTGCACCAACACTTTAATAAAAATAAACACTTGTGCTTCAGTGCTCTAAGGGCTACACAGCAGAAACACAGCTGATGAAGAAAATGAAAAATAACCCACAGATGGTCATGAAAAACTCTATGAGAATAAGCAATAGTCATGGTCAGAACAGGCTTCACATCTCTTGTAAGTTCTTCAAACTCCTCACCACACCAGGACCAAATGCAATTTCACAAGTCTTACATATGTCAACAAAGCAGCAGAAAATTCTCCAATCATACCAGTAATTTACATGCTAAATTAACGCTATAGTCATCTTTTTCTCTCTTCCATTATCAGTTCATAAATGAGACCACATAGCCTATACTGCAGATCCATGGTGGCATACATCAACTTAAATACCACTGCTGTAGTACCATCCTGCCTTATAAAACAGCTGTGACTTCCCACCCTGCCCACTGCTGGTGCTTATCAAACCCCTGCTGAGCTGTACAGCAGTTTTATAACCCAGGTTATCACCCTATCTGCCTTTTACTGAGTAAGGGTACAGCTATGGGTCAACAGGGGTCTCACCACCACTGGAGCCTGCACAACGGAGAGGATGCCAGGTAGGGACAAGGAGGACAGGGTGAGACAGCAGCAGCCAGCGATAAAAGTCACGTTTAGATACCATGGAATCAAGCTGGAAGGAAGGAAGCTGAATATTTGGGTACCTTAACAAAAAACACAGGGGCATCTCAATACTTTCAAAAGGAACACCTCAAAAAACAGCTGGAATTATTTGCACCCTGTAGGTGCACCAAGAACAGTGACTTTAAATATCAGTTTCTATCCTTCTTTAAAGTTTGTCATCCAACTGATGAAACAGTTAACGCTCCACAACTCTACACCAGTATTTCCTACTGCCAGTGTAGGTGACATACAGCACCATCTTAATTTCTAACACTCGCTTTCAACTTTAATTTCAAAACGATATTGGGGACAGTTAGGGGGTTTCCCATTGTGAACAACATGGCTTCACTCTAGAGTCATAAAATACAATATATAATCTGTTCTGAAATGTAATTTCATTCTTAATTTTGCCTTGTAGATGTTCTCTTAAAAGTAAAATATTTTCACACTTGTGACCCTCTATGAATACAATTAATAAAACAAACATTATGTACTACTGAATAACAAGATGATTAACTAGGAAGATGATAGTAAATTTATACACTCAAGTCACAGGTTTTTAAGTCCCAAAATTACACAAAAGGGTAACAAAAGCACGTAGGAAGTCAGTATTGTGTGAAGCTACCTGTTAACTTTAAACCTGCCCATCAGCTTTGCTGTAACTTCTTCAAAGCAGGAAGAAAAGGATGCCTTGAGTTACAGAACTGGAGACCTTGGAAACAGCTCTTTAAAAATTAAAGAGATTAAGTAATGAAAATGCTTTACTGAATGTTTTCAAATATACTTAAGAAAAAGATAAAAACTGATCACCACTGGACTTGATAAGTATGTGTTCAAACGCATTAAATTTAATGCATCTCTCTTTCCACCCATGTGATAATGAGACATATTTTGACACCTGTATACAATGGCATAAAAATAGAAATTAACAGATAATGTGGTTCAGGGCTTCTTCGTTTCACAAAACTCACAGATCTGTAAAAGAAAAATTAAGCACCCACGGCTTCATTCCTCCACACTGAAAAGGCAAGACTGTTTCCCCCACATCTTGACCATTTTGAAGCAAAGTTAAAATGACCAGATATAACTTTAACTGGCTACACTCCTGCTAAAGATGCAACAGCTGCCAACTATGAAAACCCTTATGGACTTGCTGGCAAACAGGCGTGCACAGCATACTCCACATACATGCTAGATCACTGCAGTAAACTACCCTGTCAGAGCCATAATCTCCTAACTCTCAGAAGTAACCAAACAAAACTGCACCACTGTAATTCACCTTCTGTTTCCGTTGCTTTTTTAACTCATCTTTCCACTCAAGATACTGAGGATCTTTCACCTGCCTCATTCCTGTGGGGTTTCTCTATACACAAAAAAACATTTAGGGATGAAAAATAATTAACCTTTTGCAAATCTGGATTAATTTTACAAAACATTTATTTACAAGTTATGTTTAAATGCCAGACCAAGATCAACAGTATTAGTATAATACAACTGACAGCATCACTCTCGAGAGCTTTTACATCATCACCTTTTTTGAAACTGGGACAAGAAGAGTTATCTGCTCACAACCACTTACAGAAGCATAACAAGCTTTTTAAGTTCCTTTTTCCACCACTAATAATGTTCCTCAAGGACGTATCAAATGGTTATCTCCCACCACACTTCAGTTAAAGAACCAAGAAAATCAGCATATTGTTCAAATAAATGGTTCTATGAGGAGAACTGCTGTGGGGGAGAAAAGTTTGAAAAGAGAATTCATGTGGCCCCATGCACAATACGTAGAATTCAAGGAAGACCGATGATCAGTGGCTGGCCACCCTCATTCTGATCGATACTATTCCAATCCTGGGTGACAAAACTTCTTCCCTGAACTAAAAGTAACTTTGGAAAGAACTTCAAAAATCTGGGAGGAAGGTTTAAAGGAGGGATTAACAAAGGAAGTTATAAAATGGGGAGGGGAGTGTTTAATAAAGCATATAGATGATTTGAACATTGATTTTCTTTTCATTTTCAGTACATAAATGATGCATAATCTCTGGAATATGGTTAAAAAAGTAGTCTCTTGTGATTTTGCTGGAGCTGAATTGAGTTTTCACATCATAAAGAATGCAGGAATGTTAAAATGCAATACACTTATTTGAAATTTTTACTGAACAATAAAAAACATTAAACAAAACCAAAGATACCCACACAGAACAGGAAAAAAAAAAATCTAAAAAAACCCAACAACATAAATAAATAAAAAATAACAACCTCCAAACTTTACCTCTTGAAAAGAAAAAAGTGGCAAGTTTGAACCTCTCTGATCCTAATTTATAGGTCATTTTACAGAAAGATGGATTCACAGAAAGGCCCTTTGAAGTATGTTTTCTTGTGTACCACAACTACTTATAATTGGCTAGTCATGATTCTAGCTAAAGGTAGTTTAGGATATTGCATTAAATTTAACTTTCGAGAAAGTTTTCAGACTTAATTTAAAGGTATCTTGAGAGACAGAATTTTTTACTATTTTCAAAGCTAGCATGCTTTAAACACTTGGAGAGGAAAACAAACAAACCCCCAAACAAAACAAAACCACACCAAAACAACTGTTTCTAAGTTATTCTTTAAAAATACACCTACTTTATCTATGGCATATGGGTGAATTCCTTATTGTTCAATACTACTGCTGCCAAGAATGACACAACTAGGTTCATAAACTTTATTCAGCTTACAAAAAACACTTACTAATGCAGTAGCTATGTGTGCTATCATAACAGTGGTGCAGAACTGGAACTTTCCTCATTGTGTTACCTTTCAAAAACAAAACGCATGGAATTTCTATTAGTAGGACAGAAGTTCATTCAGTCAAAAACTTGAAACTTAGTACTTTGGGTAAGATAGTAAGAACAGAAGTTCTTAAGATCAGCAGTCAAATAATGATTGAGTCAAATGCAGAACATCTATCATATAAAGAGACCAGTGAAGAGACCAAAACATCTTCTTTGTATTAGCAAAAATTAACAGCAAGCACATCTGACAAGCATATATTGAGCCCCCATATACACATATTCTGCCTCCAGAATCCTTTTTCTTCAAAAGGATATACCTTATTAAAACAGTCACCAATAGCTGCTAAGAATCCTTGCACTTCTAATAGTTCATGAATTTAGTATGGTATTTTACATTGTTACTGAAAACGTATTTCAATTGTTTTGTAAGTAGGGAAATCAAAGGACAGTCTCATTGCAAACTTGCAATTAAATATTTGTAAGTATCAGTTGTCACTTACTGTCAAAGATAAACACTGATGTGCTGATGTCCTTGATTTTCAGGGTGTAACTAGCGCCACCAAAGTCAAAGGGATAGCTACTCGCTGAGTTTCAGCACTCATCAGCTGTTTGCTGGTCTAAGTCTTACAGACTGCTAACTCACAGTAAATTACTTTTATTCCAATATTTGCAGAGAAAAAAGAATCTGACCCAAACAGTATAAACAGAGAGATTTTCTAAGAAATGCCAGCGGGACGCATCCAAATGCCATAAGCAGTATCAAATGTCTGTGTATCAATGGCAAGATCCAACTGATTGAAATAACTGAGTAGCTAAGCAGGTATGAACTATCTGCCTTAGATTCATTTTTAAGAGTTTAACAACCACTAAAATGTGTTATCTTTTTACAGAGAAATTAAGTGGTCATGCAGCGAAACAGTAGAAATGACACGACCCAAAAGAAACAGCACAGGTTAAATGTTTCTTACTCATCCAGTGGTTGGGGTTTGTTTTCTTTGTTTTCTTTTTCAGACACTAGACAAAGAATTCATCAACCAAAGTATTTTTTCAAAATCAGTGTTATTCTGTGGTCCAAATGTCAAATCATTATCACATTTTCAAGCATAATTTTTAATTCAAATAACATAAAAAGTGTTCAAATATAAACAATAAAACATGCATAGCACAGCTCCAGCTGTTTCCCTCAAATAATGGAAGGCAAAGCATGAAGCTTAGCAAAATCTGATATTTCACAGTCTTACCACATTAATGAACAGGCTTCAAAGACAATAACCCACCACTCTGTATAAAAAAACAGCACTGAAAATTTTATACATCCTATTTTAATGCAAATTACTACATAGTCTTTTACATTAACATTGCTACTGCTCCCCGCTCCAAACCTCAGTTTAGTAACAAATTCGGTCTATGCTCGGACAACGGTTTCAACTATACCACTATTTTATAAAAAGGACCACATATGTTCAATAATATTTGATTAAAGAAATCAATCTAAAAGCAACTCTTAACCAGAAAGCACAGGAGAGAGGGAAATCCTTTGACTACAAAACAAATTCCAGGTAATCCTAACTGCTTCCCCAAAGCATAGGGTGCAGCTACAAAAGTGCGGGTGATACACAATAGCTTATTTTAAACTACGTCATAAGACGGATAAAATAACCAATACAGAAACATTGGCAAATATGTTGAACAGCAATTCCAACAAGGACTGCATTTATACTGAGGATTATCTGAGCTATCAAAGCTGATGCATTCAAGGCAGCACTTAACTAGCTGATGACTGAAACTATACAGAACAGCAGTGATCACATTAAAAACCTAATGCATCATTTCCCAGAGTATAAAGCACGTGACAGAACTGCAGAAAAAGGAGACAGATTATTTTTCTCTTATATGAATAAAATAAGAAAACATTCCTCAAAATCTGGAAAGCTGAACATCTCTGTCCAGTAGCAAGAAAATAATTTTCCTAAAGACTGCACTAATATGCTAGAAGGTCACTGGTTTGAGATGCACACAGTAAGAGCATACAAGCTTTTGAAAGAACATTTACGTTACCCTTTTACCAGTAGCTCAGATAGAATTTTATAGCCATGTACACGCACACATATACATATATATATATATAAAACCAATGTGCACTGTATTGCTTAAATCCAAAGCAAAATGTAACACATTCTGGGATCAAGTATGAGAACTCTAGGAGTATTTACACAAAATGGTGATTCCTGCTTTCTTTAGAGGAGCAGACTAGCCTAGCACAACCTAAACAGGCTCCCAAAGATGAGCTGGGCTGAACAGAATCAGTACTACAAGGAAACTCCCAGAAAGGACAGCTCTGAAGAACACATGGATGTACCTTCTGCCCACGAGACCCACTTAACCACTTCAAATTAGGCTCAGTTAATTGGAAGAGGAAAAATAACTTCGCAGAGATTCTTGCTTTCAAAAGCAAAGAATTTTCACTGGGTTTAGGACTATACTTCCAACACCAGCTCGCTCCCCCCCAGGAACAGCATTCCTCTACACAGTGCTCCCCCTCCTCCTCACTACCTCTATCTCCAAGACACGATGATGGGAAGTGAAAAGGAGCATCAGAAAAGCTGAATCATCAAACATGTCAGCTAAGCCTAGCAGAACTTTAAGCTGCAGTCTTGAAAAACTCTTCCATACTTCTCAGAATAAGGATGAAGGGGATTTGCCTCAGCACTCCTGCCTAATGGTACCAATCTGTGAATCCTCAAGAATTCTGCATAACTGCATCTTCAAAACACTTACTCTCATGTTAATTTTAGGGATAATAAATCTCTCATCCAAAGAGCTGGGGGTCTTTTTAATCAAAATAATTCCTTATGGGTTTGGCCGTTACTCTGTTCCTCCCAGATGAGCCCAGCCAAGAACAATGGATACAAAGGGCAATAAGACACCACCCAATCTAATTTAGCAAATGTAGAAAATGGCACTTGCATGAAGGGCAATACATGCAAATTGCTCATATGGCAGAAATTTTTATGGTAGTGCTTTGTATTTATATGCCAGGAACTCTCTGCAGCAGGAAAAAAAGACACTTGCAATGGGCTACCTTGGCAGCTCAAACCCTTGTCCATCCCCTGTTCCAGAAGGAAATCATCTCTTCTAGGACATCGAGGGAGAAGCTACAGCCTCTCTCCCTCCTTCTTGCCCAGCTGATGGATATACAGCTAGAGCCACTATCTCTTTGTCCCCAAATCAAGCCACCTCTCTTCCAAATCTGTAGTTGGAGGACATCATTAGATACTTTCAGGCTTGAAGTTCACAACTGGAAAGTTACCTTAGTGACCAAAAGAGACAGACAGTTATTTTCAAGTTGAAACAAAGTTTAAGGAAACAAAGTTCGCAAAATCACACAGCTAGTTCTAGTCTTTCCAACTGTCCCAGGGACTTCTGAACTCCGCATGATGTGAGCAAAATTCTATGCTTCAGTGACAAAGGCACCAAGACAGCCCTGTACAGTAAGTGGCCAGGAAGTTGCAACAGTTGCCACAGTTGTTTGTTTCAGCCACCAACACAGGAATGACCACAAGCTATTTCAAGTCCTACAGAAAGGCAAAGGCTAGGCTGATGGATCACCATGTGCCTAATTCTGGACTGGCCACAGTCAAAGCCACCATGGTCTACTGCGTTGCCAGATGGACAAGCAGAGGTGAGACCAGGACCACTGTGGAGAGAATGGGAGGGCACACAATGGAAATTAAGAGGAGCGGGGAACACACAACGGATCCAGGAATACTGCAGTTCAATCACAAAACACAAGGCCATGGAAAAGTATTTAATTAGGCTCAACGTACACAGAGCCATTAGTTCTTTCCCTCAGCTTTCCAGGTCATGGTGACCCAGCACCACACATTCAAAAATTCTTCACTACACTGAAGCAAACACTTTTAAGCTACAGTGAGGAATCACTTTTTTGTACTTTCTTCAATGAGGTTTGGGCACATAACATCCTGATGGGTTGGTATTTGTTTAGAACAAAATAGGAGAATCACATTCAAAAACAAGTATCCAGAGTTGGGGGGGGGTTAAAAGAAAAGGTTGCAAACAAATCTGCTTCAAATCACTTGTGAATCAACTACAGAATCTAAAGTTTATTTATAACGCAGGGCTTTATTCCAGTTTTATATGCAAATCAGTATCCACTAGGAATCCCAAGAGCTACCAAGCTACATGTGTGATGACAAAGTTCTTGTCCCACAGTCTTCATACCTTCAGAATAACTAAGACATTACTCAACTTCTACTTTGATGAAAGCTAAGCAACCATTTCTTTTAGCTGTGTTTTTCTACATCCCTCTAAAAGTTAAACTTAACTAACAAACAAGCCATTCCAATTTATGACAATAGCTGAACATCTGTTAAGAGCACTGTTTCTCAAAATGCAAGCCACAAAGAGCAGGAAGCCTGCATGGTGCTGGCTTGCTTTCATTCACACCTGCTTAATTACATGTAAAACAAAACACTTGAAGTATTTTTCAAACATCAATTTCCTTGCAACAAGGAGCTACAGTCAGTACAGAATTGCATCAAAATCATAAGAGCTGACTTGCACAGCCATCGGCTGGATAGTGCCTGATGCATTAGACCGTAAGAAATGCAGCACAGGGTACTTTGCTGTTGAGTCTTTTTCAATGCTTCTGAAGGTGTTCAACCACATACAATATGCTCATATTTTCCAAGACAGCGAGACATTCGAGTTGAAGACCTTGACCAAAGAATGCTGAATTAGATACACTGAGTGATTTTCAACATGATGGACTGAAAAAAATTCCACTCCAATCCTACAAGGTAATACCATGGGCTACTTAGTGAAAAGCACAGCAGTACCTGCACTTTTTCATTCCTTAGTGTGCAGTTATCTGGTAGGGGCGGAGGACCACTTGACCCAATATTCAAAACTAGTTTCACATTGACCAAAACCATATTTTTATTTTTATATCAGTTCATACTAGGGAGGTGCGCTAAAGAAAAGGATGTGAGAAATAAAAACCACTCTATCTTCATAACAAGATTTAAATACCATGTAGTATGTGAGGCTTAGAGCTGCTCAACGGTGGAAAAGAAAATGAACAGTTGCTTATTAACAGAGGATCAGCCTCCCTAACATAACAAATAAGGGTAGGTTCCTACACAGTATCACTCACTGCATTTTTATAAAAGAGCTTAAAAGCAACTTTAACTGTGGAATTTCCTAAGCATTGGGTACTTTCACTGGCAATCAACATATTCTTTTAGAAGCCTGTGCATATATTTAATACACTAATTTAGCAGCTGCTTTGGACAGACCCTTCATGAGCAAGACAAGTTTCATTTCTGTATGAGACTCCTTACTCAAATTAGAACTATGCCAGTGTTTAAAGATACAGGATATGTGCTCCTCAACCTTCTCTGGAATAAGATAAATGAAAACATTTTGGCAAGGAAGCAGTCCCTCGCAAGCAGAACTTTTCTTAGTAGCTCAAACAGCTTCTCATACTGAAAAGCACTGTATTCGACAACACCGCAGACCCTAACTTTAAAACAAGCTCTGCTTTAAGTTACCAAATAAAATTAAGCTTGTCAATAAAGAGGTTCCCCTCCTGCTCAAAAGCAAGACTTCTGTGCAAACAAGAAGGAACACTAAGTTGAAATCCTGGGTAGGAACTCTTCAGCAGTTTCTCGGAGTACAGAAAGATAAAGTGAACAGCGTACCTAAAAGCCCACTTTTTGCTGCATGGTCCCACTCCCTTTAGCACACCTCTAACTACCCACTGAGCCAATTTGACTCAATAATGTGGAGGAAAATTACGACTCTTCCCTCCCTCACACAGTTATTTCAGTTTTCTCCTAGAATAACAAACTCAGTCTGCTCACCAAAAGGTCAGATAAGTGTCAGGTCAGCACAAGTATTTGGAGTGTGATGCTCCTACAGCATGAAGTAACACCTTGCTGCTACCTGACTCACCCAGCCACAGCCTTCAAAAGGATAAATGTTAAAATTGCCCAATTTCCTCTCAAAAGCAAATGGGACTTCTCCTCCTCCATCATAAATTAAACCCAAACAAAACCAGGTATTCCAAATGCTCATTAGCAATAGCTTCATATGCACAAGGAACATACTTCAAATTAAATGCAATTAGCTGGAAATAAGAGGAAAAGGTAAGTCAGTGTGACTAGCTTGCTCTGTGGACGCATCTCTGACCTTTTCCATTCAAAAAATTGAAATGTATGTTTAACAGTACAATGCATACACTTTTGATTCCCTTTGTGCATTTTAATACAGAGTTTGTGACATTCAAATACATTTCCATCTCTCTTTGAGGTGTACAGAAAGTTATGTGAAAACAAGAGCTGAGTTTCCAAAGTGAAGCAAGACCAGTGCAAGAAGCAAGCGGAATCGAAAACCATAAAATTTCTCTTCTCAACCCCTGTATTCACAAGTGAAAGTTTCAAGATGCTGTCAAAACATGCACTCCCACCACTTTCTCCCAAGCATACGATCAAAGTGACAGTTACTGCGGCATCCTCTGATCTTCTGCCATGAAGTGACCAAATTGTGCCTCACAATTTTCAAAGTGCTAAAGCCTAATCAAGTAATTCTACCCGAGGACGACAAATCTCACCGATTTCTCTTAAAAAAAACACCAAAAATCAAACTACCCCCTATCACACATTCCAGACGCTCACCCCTATATACACTTCTACATGCTCTTGGGCACGTGTGAGTTTATTTTCAGAGCAAGCAGAATCTCCCCTTTACCCGCCTCCTGGCTCACACCGCTTCACACAGAGCCTGCGGAGGAAAAACCCAGGGGTCACCCGCGGCTCGGGCAGCCTCCCCCCGCAGCGGGATGTGGCTCAGGACGACAAACCCCACCGCGCCCTCCGGCTTCGGGATGCCCCTGTGCCCCCGAGCTACCCCCACAGCCCAGCGCCTCCCGCCCCTGCCCCCTCGGCGGCGCCCCGCCCGGGTGAAGCCCTCCCGCCCCCGGCTCCCCCTGGGGCCGGAGCTGGGGGGCGGCCCAGGCCGGGAAACCTACCGCCTGAGGGAGCCCCGCACTCCCCAACGGGATGTCCGCCCCACAGAGGGGGAGCGAGGACGAAGAAAATGGGGTTGCCAAGAAAGGGGCTCTTCTTTCGCCCTTTGTTGGCCAGGGTGGGGGCAGGCTCGGGGAGTGGGGCCACATGCTGATGGGCAGACCAGAGGTGGGGGCTCCCTCCCTCTCCATGCCGCCGAGTTCCAGAGCGTTGGTTTCCCTCGCCCGCCGCCGCCCTGCCCGCCCGCTCTCGCACCCACCTTTCTGCGCCCCGGTGCCCCGCGGCGGCAGCAGCAGCAGGAGAAGGAGGCTGAGGCGGAGCAGCGAGGCCGCCTGCCGGGTCCCCGCAGGGAGCGGCCGCCCCGGGCTCACCATGCCCCGCGGCGTACCCGGCAGCCCGAGGGCATCGCGGGCTGCGGGGCGGCCGGGCCGGGCCGCGTCTGTGCCCTGCGCCCCGCGGCCGCCGGCGGGACGCGCCTGCGAGCCAGCCAGCGAGCGCGCGCCGCCAGCCGCCCCCTGCAGCCGGCCCAACCGCTTCCGGGTGCGCGGCGCGGCCCCCGGCGGCGGCGGGGCTGCCCCGCTTCCTGCCGCCCCCCCCCCGCCCGCCGCCGAGAGGCCGCCCCGGGCGCCGGGGGAGCCGCGGGGCCCCGGCGGCTCTGCGCGGGGGGAGCCCCGGCGGCGGCTCCCCGTCCCTAGCCGCGCCCTGGGCGCTGCGGGGAGGCGGGCGGCGCCGCCGGGGCGGCCTGCTCGGGGTTAGCGGCCCCGAAGCAGGGTCCCTGGGAATCAGCCGCTACTTCTCCTCTTTATTCCACCTCCGTCCTCCTGAACGAGTTGGCTAAGAGTATCTAACTTCCCTCTTTCCCCAAAGTAGAGATTAAGTGAGGCAAAATTGACTAGAAAAAACAAAACTCCCCGGAAACACGGGTATTGCTGTTGTTAACAGAAGAGGATAAACTGGTGTCACAGATCTCCACACGCACATGAGAATCTCTGGAAAGCACGGGATTAGCAGCTAAGTCACAAGCCATTGCCATTTTAGTTCTTGTTATCTAGCTTTTGAACATTTACAGAGTGTAATCGAGAGGCTTGCTTTAGGAGAATAAATTCACCCATGGGGAATAGATACTTAAAAAAAAAAACAAAAAACCAAACAAACAAAAAAAAAACTTTCAAGTATTAGAATCCTAACAAAAAGGCAAAATAGCACATTTGCAGAGACTTGCAGTAGCTGTTACCATACTGAAATAAAGCGCCCTAAGCACTGGCAGGATCAAAGAATCACCTTTGTAACACCATCATCATCATGGAAGGGAGCACCTCGTTACATGTTTTTCAGTGGTAGATGAAAGTAATGTAATTTTCAGATGCTGATGAAACACTGTGCCCATGCTTACACAGCCTCAGCCCCAGCCCTGCTTCGTCCTAGGGAACAAGAGGAGGGGTTGGAGCAGCACTCACACAGACATAATTTCACATTTCTTTGAGCTTCAGAATTGAAACCTCCTCAGCCTTCCACTGACCATACTCACTCTCACCACAAAGCAGAAGGGACTTGGGATTCCGCAGCTTCCAAAGATCAGCCTCTCAGCCAGTACAGGCCTCGAGGTTCATCCTTTCTGCTGTGAAAGGGCCACTGCAAGTCAACCCCATGTCCTGGTGGTGGCCAGCTCTAGTGGTTCCACTGTATAAAGTGTCTTAAGGAAGA
This sequence comes from Strigops habroptila, assembly GCF_004027225.2. Taxonomy (NCBI): domain Eukaryota; kingdom Metazoa; phylum Chordata; class Aves; order Psittaciformes; family Psittacidae; genus Strigops; species Strigops habroptila. Next base: position 20,063,334 of record NC_044278.2, read on the forward strand.
AATTGTTCTCTAGTTCCTCTCCTGAACAGCTCTGTGAAACAGATACTGCTTTCCTGGCCAGTGGTGTCCAGTGCTGACTCCACTGAAAAGGCAGGAAAACCACCTCAGGAGCCAGTTTTACCCAATCCACAGAGTTGCTTGAAGAACTATGTAGATGATGTTTACCAGTTGTTTTTAGCATTACTGTTCCTTGTTAAGATGATGAAAACTGAACTATGTCCAAGTCTATGCTCAGGGCTTATTAAGGCTTTTTTTTTCCCCCACAAAGAAACATGCAGAGCACTCTCTCTCCTTCCATACCAGCCGTATCACTGCTAGAGCATACCAGCCATATCACTTGTGCCAAATCATGGAAGAATCCAGAACAGATTTGGTGGCTCAGTCTAAGGAGAGCAAAACTGTGATGCACATTTTTTACTCATTGTGCCAACAATTGTACCACAGCTGCCAGGGGGTGGTTTCTCACATACCTAGGCAATGTTAAACATGAGGATTTTAGTACATTTCCTATTTTTGCCTCTTTTGAAACCTTTTTAGCAACAAAGAGACCCCAATGAAAGCAGAGATAATGGAAGGATGTCTCAGATGAGGCTATTTTAAGTCCACTTGTAAGATGTAACGGTCACCAAGACACCCTGCAACGCATAATGGAAGATGAATCGAAAGTAATTTATGTGCGTTCCTTTGTCTTCCATTCACCAGACACAGAAGTTCTTGCCACAGGTCACGTGAAGCAGTTATATCACTACAATAACATCCTTTATGTACTACAGAGAGCACATTCCTAAGATCACTAATGATTAGTGGTATTTGTTGTGTACTGGAAAAATCACTCCTTGAATAATTTGTGGCTTAGTAGTGCAGTGCATTAATAGGAGCATCTGAACACATAAATCAATACTGGTCTCTGGTGGATCTGAGAGAGGTTTCCTCCTCCGTTATTTTCTGTTGTGAAGGCTGTGTGGGGTGTTTTGTTGCCTTGATTTGACTGTTCTAAAGGTTTTTATTTGTTCATTAAAAAGGATATCTGCATCTGTGAGAGGGTTGATTTCTAAGAGGGGTGTGAAAACTTGCAGAATTCCTAAAAGCAACCAGAGGCCAAATTTGCTTAATCTATCTTGGAAATTTGTTCCGAAGCCATATTCGCTGACCACAAATCGTTTGTGTGGAGCCCTAGGTTACATATTTTGCAAAGGGAACACCATCCTGACAGAAGTGGTACAAACTATAAAAGGTTATACACCCTAAAAGCCTTAAAGATTTATGGACTCTCTAGAGCCAAAGAATTAGGAATATGGTTCCACTAGCAATGCTGTTTGGATGGCTTGTCTTAATACATGCTTTTTATGCAATAAAAACAATCCAAAGAATTAGATAAATCCAGATGGTCTCCTTGGCTTTCAGAAACTTCCTTCTTCTCAGAAGAGTTCAGCACAAAATGCATTTAAATAGACCAGCTGCAGACCACTACACACTTTGGTCCGTGAGAGGTCCCAGGCATCTCCTCTGGGGGAAACACAACTGTGTAATAAAGACTCCATTTTAGTTTGTGATTTAGAACTGTCCCTGTCATCAAATCAAAAGACATTCAGAACTAAAGTGTTGTGGGAAGCAAATGCAAATATAGCATCCTATGATGCCAATAACATAAGGCAAGTTGCCAACACATCTTAAGAAATCAGCACAAATTTTTTTTTTTTTCAAGATGGTAAGACAGAAGATCAAACCAACTTCTTGCTGCTGATAGAAGAACACTTGGCCAACTAAGCATTTCTGCAATGTCTCCTTCCCATTGCAAGTAACTTCTAGAGGTAAATGAAACTATTATCTCCATCTGGTTCTCTCATTTCCCTTGAGAGGCCTCTGATGCATAGGGCTTCTTTCCCACCATGGCTCTCTAGCTTTTACATTCTTTTGTTGTATTTTGAAAGTTGGAACTCAGCTGGAGGGCAGGGCTGCTATTCAGAGGGACTCCACAGTCCGGAGAAACAGGCTGATGTGAACTTCCTGGAGTCCAACGAGCAATTGCAAGGTCTTGCATCTGGGAAGGAACAGCCCCATGCAACAGTACAGGCTGGGGGCCGTTTGGAATCAACTGCAGAAAAGGGCCTGGGTGTCCTAGTGGACAATTTGAATACAAGTCAGCAGTGTGCCCTTGCAGCGAAGAAAGCCAACAGCATCCTGAGCTGTATTAACAAGAGTGCCAGGGAAGTGATCTTTCATAAGACTTCATCTGAGTACTGTGTCCAGTTTTGGAGTCCCTCCTGTACAAGAACAATATTGACATATGGGAGAGAGCCAGTCAGAAGGCCTCCAAAATGGTTAGGGGCAGAAGAACATGATGCACATGAAGAAGCTGAGAGAGCTGGACATCTTCAGCTTGGAGAAGAGAATGCTAAGGGGAGACCTTGTTGACAGTGGATGTTGTAAATGAGCAAAAGAGATTTTCAACTTTCTAGTTTCTGTAGTTACTTATCCATGTTCTCTAATTGAAATAAAAATTTATTCTGAAAAGATTCATACTTCTAAACGTAAAGAAAACAAATAATGCATTTAAAGCAGATAAATTATGGACTTCCATCATGATATTAACACATTAGGCCTCTGCTAGCACCTCCATTGCCTTATCCTTGAAATCTTTAAATGTCACATATGCTCTAGATTTTTTCTGTGACAGTAAATACAAAGGTCCCCCCACCCAGCTAAGGCAAGGGCTGTATGTGCATCTAAAGGCCGTATGTCTCCTTTTAGATGTCAGCAGACACTGGAAGGTTATTACTAGCACTTTTCCCAGATAATCACTTGTGAGCAAGTCCAGATCTGTACTCAGGTTCACAATTTCTCTCTGCTATCCAGTGAATTATTAAATCACTTTACCTCTTTTTCCAGAAAACAAATTCCACTGCTTATGGTGGATTTCCAGCCAAAAGAATTACACTATATGCTTAATGAGCATATTCTTAGAGTTGTTTAGATTACAGCTACAGTGGCAGTATAGTCAAATTTGGTTGATAAATGTAGAGGTCTTAGCACCAGAAAAACAAGAGACAAATGCCTCACTTGCACATTAACTTTGTGGAAGGGCTTTCTAAAAAATCCAGTATGTAGGTTAGATCTTGCTGAGACATCATACTTAAGAATACAAATAATTTGAAGCATATAATACTCAAAACTAAACTAAATTACAGAATACTCCTCAGCCAAAAAGTTTTCTAGCATTTCCAAGAGTTTAACATGAGTAAAGTTCACTCCAGAGTGAGGGAGTGAATAAGGTCTTCTGCTCTAGTTTAGCTCCTCCTAGTATTCTTGTGAAGCTGTGTTTAATTTAACACTCCTGGACACAGTGAACCATCCAGCAGATACATTGAAAATGCAAACTTCTTTATAATACAGGGATGTGTTTGTGCAACTCTAAAAGATCATGTAATGTTAAAGGAGATCTTTAACTTTCATGTTCATTAGGTAAGTAGCCCTTTTACCTCAGAGTGGATAGATCCAGTGCCCTGCCCATGGTCCTGGGTCCAGCTCAGCAAGTGGGGTTGACATATGCCATGGAAAAAACATGCCATCTCTAAACTGTTCAGGCTTCAAAGTATATTATTCATTGAAATACAGCTTTATAATTTAATAGCTTCAACAACACTGGAACAAAACCCCACCTTTTTCTTATTATTTTTAATTGTTAAAGTATTTGACATAAACCAGAAACTGTCATTGAAAAAGTTATTGTTCTCCTTTGCCACAATTCTGCTTTTTGGAAAACTCAGTTTAGTAAATAGTTCCATAGTATTTTAAATTAAATAGCCAAAGAAAACCAATGACAAACTGTGAGTAATTTAAGTTACCATGATTTCTACAGAATGAAAACATCTCTGGAGCTTCAGTGGTTTACATGATATTTAAATGTTATTTTATCAACTGTTGTTACTACTAACCTACAGCCAATCTGTAGGTTGGTGGTTGGTGCCTGATCTTGCAAACACTTCCAGAATCCTGTAGTATGCTTTGTGGCATTAGATAAATGTGTGGTACTAAGAGACTGCTGGATCTAGGCCTTAGGATCTAGCTTTTGTTGCTCTTGGCTACTCATTTTCTTCCCATTTGGGATTTCTAGTTTTTGTTACAGCTTTCCGTAAAAATCCTTCTACTCCCCTCTTTGTTTTCATTTTTTAACTTTGTTCCCATTTTTTTTTTTTTAAGAATAACAACAAAGTCCTAGTTGCAGAATGAGTATTGATTGCATATTATTCACATCAGTGTATGTAATTAATTTCATCCTCAGCAACACATTTACAAAACCACCATGTTATATTTACCTAAGATTAATATTTAATTCACTTCAGATAGGAACCTCATGATTGTACATAAAGCACATTTACTTGACACTGTAGAGTTATTTGGTCGCTGATTGGTTTATGTTTTTAAAAGAGAATAAACACTTAACATTTAGTTCAGGGTTATTTCGGTAAGAAGCATCTCTTAATTTTACTGTGCCAAAAGTCATTATCAGGAGAAAATGGTAGCATAAATTCCAATAACAATTTTCTTTTACATTTACTGCATCATATATGTGAAACAATTCAGGGATGCTGGGGGGAAAAAATAAGCTATTTTCTTCCTATTTAAACACGGTAACATAGAGAAGGAAAATATGAGGGTGGATCTCATACTGTCTTCTACCCTTGAATGAGTTCATGTTTATTGGATCAATGCCCAGTACTACTAAGATCCTTCAAGTGAAAACAGTTAGAAAAATATTAAAGATGAATTGTGTCTTGTAGCTATGGGTTTGGTACTCTTACATAAAAGCAGTATTTTGAAGTACTGAGCAGTCTAAATACTCTAGATGCAGTGAATCCTATGGCTCAGTGAAAGCTTAAGGAGGAGACTATGATTACTATAGGCTTAATTCAGCACATAAGCATGGGCAGGATTTTAATCATGGATTTAGTTTCTGTGGGAATGAAAAGCATGCTTAAACTTAAGTCTGTAGCTATTTTGCTGAATCAGGAACTATGAGTCTGCTGCTTCATTATTCCCATACATTTCATCTCTATTTTATAGTTAATATATTGTTGTCCACATTCTTTTTGATATTTTACATTTTTGTCAGAACTGTAGTTTCCTTTCTTAGCTTTGTTTCTTTTATGCAAACCCCAGGTTGAAACAATCTTTCATGATCTGTTTACCTCCTCCAAGTTCTGTGTCTTGCCTATATTTTTCTAGTCCTATTCTCTGCTTGCATCCTTACTCATTCTTGCCTCTTAATTACTCTAGTTGCTGTACCAGGTTGAACCATAATTTGATTTTACACTGATTCCTGATTCCAATCTCACTGACCAGTGGTAACTAGAAAAAATTTAGCTGTCTGGCTTCTCAAAAGATGCAGCTCTTTACTGATCTATTTACACACTTGAGGAGAACAGATCACATTTATGAAATTAGGAAAATAATGAGGACCCATTCTTTCACCCTTATGAAGATGAAAGAGAGGAGTTAAGTGCCACATGTTTCAGGTCTTTATATCCAGCCTAAAGAAAATACTGTGTCCATACATCAATATCAGGGAACAGCATAATGTTTAGTTGTAATATATTTGTGCCTAATGCTCTCTACAGGGGAGCTTCAGATTTAAACAGAAACTTGAGGTGAGACTATAATGCTACAATCTGGGACCTGTGAAGACAATGTCTATAAGCTAAGATCCAAAAAGAAGAACATCAAGCAAAATTTTCTATATCAGAAATAGAGGCGGTTTTCTGTGTTCGCAGATGAGATTAGTAATCCCCATAGCAAATTTTTTTCAAGAGTTTATACTTTGCCCGGTCTTAAAATTGTGAATCAGAGCATGAACATATTGGTATCAGCTCTGTTTCTTCCAGATAAAGAATTTGGAGAGCAGCCTAATTTTTTTTGTGCCCCACCAAAGCAAACTGAGCTGAGCTGAGCTGAGCTGCAATCACATCAGTACTGTGATGCGTAAAATGATTTGTAGTGAAAAGAGAAGAATCAAAATGTGAAAATACATTCTAGAAACACCAGATCAAGGATAAAAAGCCAATTATATCTTTTGTATGGATTTAAGTAATGTGCTGCTGATGGACAGCCCTAACTGGTGCTGATGAAATGAAGAACTAGAACTGCAGGCAAAAATGACTTCTCTTCAAGAAAATTGGTGTAGAGTTTAACTGAAATAGCAGAGAATTAGAACTTTAAATGGGAGGAAGCCTGAAAATATTAAAAGCTTGAAAAGAAATATTGTACTATACTAATAAAGACAGACATGAAAATAAGAGCATTATGATAAAATTTAAAGCAGAAATAGGGCTGGTTTATATGAAAGCCAAGCTTTATGCACAGGGCTAATACTTCTCCCTGGAGAACATCATTGCCAGTTACTATAAAACCCAGGAAATTTGTGTTGTTTTGTGTTGTTGCCAGCACTTGGATGCTGGCAAGCAATGACTGTGCAAAAGTTTACAAGAATCAAAGTTTGAAAAAAAAAAAGGCAGATATAAAAGATGTTACAACACAGTAAGTATATGGCCATTATGAACTTTAAAAGGTGGCCCAAATCAACCAGAAAGTTTGATAAACCCCAAAGATAGAAGAAAGACTCACACTCCCTGGCCCCACATCTTCTTAAAATAGTACTGTGTTTTCAGCTCTAGTGTTTTTTGAAATTTATGACTGGAAATAGTTCCCTAGCTCCTTTCCATTTTCAGATATATGAGGCAAATATGACATACACTCCTCTTGGAATGCAAGACCACAGCTTTGCTGCCGACACAGGCCCCAGTGTGCTTCATATATTCTAAACAGCAATATATTCTGAACAGAATGGCTCAAAATGTTGCATACCAGGAGGGCCTTTTTACTAGGTTTGGTGCTTAAAATAATGGCATTAAGGCCATCTTCATGAGAAAGATGTTAGTTGCTGGATGAGACTGCAACCTGGTAGCGTCTCTCTCTAGTGAATGAGATGTGACTTACGCAAATGTTAGAGAAAATTGATTTGGAGAGAGTCATGGAGAACTTGAACAGGCAGTTGCGGAAGATGGGAAGAAAAAGGTTCACTAAATTGTATCTTATGGGCAAACTTAAAGGGGAAGACATTACTGTATTAAACATACAATAGGAAAAGGTTAGAGCAGTTAGAGCAGTAACTGACAGGCTTTTTGAAAGAAAGCACAGCAACACACGTGTGCCTTTTTCCTAGGAAGCCCTGGACTTAATGTATATGTGCACTAGTTTTATTATGTGACAGAGGAGGCATGCCATCCTAGCCTGCTCTAGCAGAAATGAAAGATGGGAAATCCTGGTCAAAAAGATTGAGTAGCAACGTGGTCAATACTTTTCTGTTCATTTCTAAATGTTAGGAATAAAAGCCTGCAGCTGGGTTTATGTTGAGAAGGAAAATAGTGTCTTACCAGAGAAACTGGAAATATATTCTAAACAGAATGGCTCAGTAAAATGTTGCAGATCAGGAGGGCCTTTTCATGAGGTTTGGTGCTTAAAAATAAGGCCATTAAGTACATGATTATATCTTCATGCAAGCAGAAATCTCCCAGCTTTGAGTCCAATTCAGTCCAAGATGGTGTAAAAAATGGGGCTGGTTTTGGTGGCAAGTTACATACTGAAATGTAAGTCCAGTTTCTTAAACAACTTTACAGCAATGGGAAAAGGGACATGAACTAAAACAAACGTTTCTTTCACCAAGACTGTGAAATCCTGCTGTAGCCTCTCATTCATGTTGTAACAATAAGAGTCAATCTGCAACACTAATATTTTTCTTTTGTCACCTTCATTATTCTTAGGCAGCACTAAGGTCTTCATTTGTATGCCAGTGTGCAGAGAGTAGGATGTGTTTTATGTTTCATGTAACTGAGATACAGTCAATTCACTGTAATAAAGACCAGATGATCACCTCTATTATGCAAATGAATGCATGGAGACTGCAAGGAAGTCAGTAACTTGAAGTGGCAGAAGGAACAAGTGCCATTCTGTTCAGGGTGCTGCTTCTCTCTATCCCTTGACCTTTCAATAGTTTTCTTGCTTGCAAATTCTTATTCAAGAGAAAGGGAGGCAATGAATTCGGTTAGAAACAGCTATATGTCACAATTAAGACTCAGCTTACGCAGGGAAAGACACACTGGGGATAAAAAAGGTGTTCAATAAGTAAAAGCCTCATTACATTTAGGGTTTTCGTGTATATAAACTCTCAATAGTTTAAATGAACATGCTTAAAATGCATTGGTTGTTAAGCCAGAGAAGGACTTATTTTAATGAAATGCAAGTTACTAGAGTATCTGTGCTTAGGGGAAGAAATATAAACAACCTATGTGTACTTATCACGAAAGTATACTTATTAGAGAAGATGGTCTAGTTATATCTATATGTCTTTGTCATTTTACGTTTGTCTTTTCAGAGGTGAATGAAATACTGAATATAATATTAGTCATACCCTTCAAAAGCAGAGTGAATCATGAACTTCCAGAGCCGAATCCATTCTTTTCAACTTAAGCTAAATAATGAAGCTCCCAGGAATTTGTGGAACAAGGTCATAAAGGAAGATGTACTTTTGAACAGCATAACTGTGTCAATATAATTGTGCCATTCTAGCCAAAGTAGCTTACATTTAAACATTTTATGCCATAAAAATGATAATATACTTCTGGTATTTAAATATCATAAATACTCAACATTATTTTATAAAATCTCATTTCAAGGATGAATACTGGGCATTAATACAGATCCAGCTGGCAGCTAGTCCCTGAGCCTTAGAGATGGCTGTAAGACCTGAGAGCACTGTGAATATTTGTATCTTGCATCCACTGAAACAGATTAAGTTTTAGCTGTATGGGATTAATGTGTAGTTTTTCTATTTTCTTTCTTCTTCTTGGCTAGACTGGATAAAGAATTTTGGAAAAAAAAAAAACCAAATCCCATGGGAATAAAAATTAATATATTAATAATTGCACATATATATTAAAATTAATACACTAGTAAATTAAATAATAGGAATAATTCCATTGGATTTTCAGAAGGTAGGGAGATAATAAGTCTGTTTCTATATGAAAGAATAGTATATTCAAAATCTTTGCCCTAGGACAACAGATAACGTGGGTTTATAGTCTCCATTTTGTAAATTATGTGAGAAAGGCCCAAGAGCCCTGGTTCTGAAGACTTCCTGAACCTTGGAATACTTCAGATCCGACTCAAACTTTGTGGCACAGGCCCACTTCTGAAATCTGTATCATAACTTGATTCTCTTATGGCAGTGTCAAACAGATGTAGTTCTACTTCAGTAGGTTAATTTCTGAAGTTTAGCCCTTGTTGAAGGAAATGCTTACATATATGGCTTATCTTCTCTTCTCTTGCTAATATTTCCTGTTATCCTAGGGGAACTTACCCAGATTTTTTGGAAGAACTGTTCCCTTCTCACTCTGTATTGAGCTTGGAGTTCTTGGTTTCCATTTCAGACCTAAAGAGACTTAGTGTCTGAAACATTCTTTTGTTACATCCCATTGGCTCAATGGAAAGACGTTAGCTCTCCCTACAATCCTTGCCTGCATGCCTGCTGAGAGAGAAAATACAAGGTATGATGAGAGCAACTCACAATTGGTTCAACCTGGAAACCTTCACAGAAAAAACTGCTCTTTCAGTTAGCAGATGTTTTGCCTAGTCTGACATGTCAGGTTTTGGCCCTGTGCTTCTAATATAAAGCCCCTCCCAGAAGACCTGAATCAAAATATCTAAGATTAGTCAATATCCTATTCATGCATAAAATAGACTAGGGGACACTATTTGACCTTTTGGTAACTGACCTGCTATCAAAAGCAAGGTCTCACAGGATTCATGCTCAGTGTGGGGCGACAGGCCAGTATAACATCTGCTTGGTATTCATTGCAAAGCAAATGTACAATGCTGACACCATTAATCAGCTTGTCCAAGTGAATAAAATGTCAAAAGCTGATGTAAGAAAGCTTGGCTTTAAAAGCAAACATTTTATGTGGATCTGCATGGGTCCATCTAATGATGGATTAGTTAACCCTGGGAGATGAAGAATGACTCCAGCCTAATGTTTGAAGAGGGAATGCATGTAAATCTAACAATGCACACAGAAGATTGTAAAGAAATTAGAGATACGGGAACTATTTCTACAAAAATCAATCACCTACCATTGGTGCCTCAAACTTCAGTTCATGATATTAAACAGAATGAATAAAAACCTTTTTTTTTTTTTTTTTTGAGTCTTATCCACAGGTTGCAAGCTGTGCTTTAAAAGTAAGTTTCTCATTCATAGAACTGCTAACCGGCAGGTAACATTTCTTCCTCCTTCCCCTCCTTTCCTGAGCCACAGACAGGAAAAGCACCTAAAAGACAGAAATTAGCTGGAATTACTTTCAGTGGAATAGGTGCAAAGCAGTGCATCAGTTGAAATCTTGAAATCTGGGGTAAAACTATGGGTGAAAACTTAGGAACAGTAAAGGGTGCTGTTTCTTCCTTATTTAATGAGGAGTAGAACATCTGTCAGGGAAAGAGGAGGAGCAGGGAACACAGACACATGGAAAAAATCTCTGCTAGCCAGCTTAAAAATGCAGGACCTATTCTATTGCTTTGTCAGATCTGCTTTTAAAACTACAAGGCCTTTCTGCTTCCAAGATTCCCTTTGGAAGATGTCTCTGGACTGTAGCGCATTTTGGTCTCAGCATATTTTTTCCTGATACTATTATTTTTTAACCCGAATTTCTTCCCACAATTACTAGCACACCCCTTCATAACATGATAAGAATTTACCTCCCCCAGAAACCTTCACTGCCTTTCTTTTTGGGTCAGATTCTGTTATGTCTTCTCAGAAATTGTGCCCTAAATTGACCCATGGGAAATGATCAGGATTATTCAAGGGGTAGGGCTCTAGCCTTAAAGAATAAAGTGAAATCACTGAAACAGGTACAGTGAGACTAATGTTTTTTCATTGGGAAGAAAAGACTACGTATTGAATGAATCAGCCTCTTCAACACTGTAAATCAGAGACTTGGTAAAAAGAGTTGCCATCACATGAACTGAAAGATGTGCTGTTCTAGTAGAAGAAATACATTATTTTTCTGTGTAATGTTTTTCATTTAGCTTGGGGAAGGAAAAAGCTTGAGAATATACTGAAAGTGCTATTGAGGAAGGACTGTGGTCTTTGCTCCAACTGGCTGAAAAGCAACAGTAGCATAAAATAATTTGGGGTCTGATGAATATGAATTAGATCAGACCAATAAAAATGAAATTATTTTAAATAAACAAAAAGCAGAAAATTGATAAAACAAAGAGAACCATTTTGTGAAGTAGACTGGACTGAAGAGGTCACACTCCTGAATGTTGAGAAAATTGGGAGAATTTGTAAGTGGGAGATGCAAAAACCCTCTGTAACTCAAATCCAAGAAAAGAAAAACACATTTACAGGAAGGGTTTGACTGTAGCTGGATTAATACAAATTAATATGATAATAGTAAGAGGGTTTGGCAAGGAGAGTAAAGGAGAGAGAAAACAAGGATTTATCACTGAGTGTTCAAGGAAGATTAAGAGACATCCTCCAGGACTGCTTATGGAACTCAGTATATAAAATATTCTCATCAATGGCACTGGCATAAAGATTAGGAACATATTAATGAAATCTGTTGATGACACAGTTGGAGACATTTTCAGTACAGTAGCAAAACATTGTTTAAGGAGAGAGAACAGATTATGCAAGAAAGATCGAAACAAGTCAGGAATAATGGAAACATGATGAACTGCAATAATAATAAAATGTAAAGACTAATCAGATTTTCTCATTTAAGTTGGCATTTTATCAACTGGAAGTGTCCAGGGGCAATGACCCATATGTTAGGTTGATGGCCCAACTATGAGATATGACTGACATGAAGACATGAAAGACAAATGTGATCCTCAACTGAGAAGCAAGATATTTTAACAGAGATAAGGAAATATTAAGTTCATTTTATATGAAATAATAAAACATCCCCTGAAATGTCATGTTCTGTTCACAATTAAAAAAAATTAATTTGATTTGGATTGAGTGCACAGAACATATTCAGACACTGGACACTAGGCTTATCAGGAGACTGGATACTAACTACATTCATGAAGAGCCTATCATGCTGGGGCTGTTCAGCCTGGAGAAGAGAAGGCTGCGTGGTGACCTCAGAGCAGCCTTCCAGTATCTGAAGGGGGTCTACAAGGATGCTGGGGAGGGACTCTTCCTTAGGGACTGTAGTGGTAGGACAAGGGGTAATGGCGTCAAACTTAAACAGAGGAAGTTTAGATTAGATATAAGGAAGAAGTTCTTTACAGTGAGGGTGGTGAAGCACTGGAATGGGTTGCCCAGGGAGGTTGTGGATGCTCCATCCCTGGCGGTGTTCAAGGCCAGGTTGGACAGAGCCTTGAGCCACGTGGTTTAGGGCAAGGTGTCCCTGCCCATGGCAGGGGGGTTGGAACTAGATGATCTTAAGGTCCTTTCCAACCCTTACGATTCTATGATTCTATGATTCTATGCTAAGGTGCCTAAAAGAGGATATATTGTTCAAATGAGCAATTACGTAAGTTCATAGATAAGAGGAATTTGTTCTTCATTGCAAAAGATGATACTGGCAAAATGACAGCTAAAAGAAGGTTTCTAAAGGGCAGAGCAGGGAGTTACTAAACCAGCCTTCTCACGTACTAGGTGCGAGAAGACCAATTATATTTTAAAAGGATTGCCAACAGTTTGTAAGTAGATTTTTATTAAATGACTGTTTGCCATAACAGGAGGTTGCACTTGGTGGACCTCGAGACTTTTACACAGAACCTCAACTCTTTTGTTTTTTTCCCCACTTCCACCCAAAGGAAAGAAAAAAAGCCAAAAAAGGAAAAAGACATTTAAAGTTGCCACTGCTGTTTAAGACTGATGAATGTAATTTCATGCAGATAGTCTGAAAACTCCCTATGGCCTCAGAAAGCTTTAAGTACTATTTAGATTCCCCTCAGGCTCTAATGGATTCAGTACTTGTTCTTTGACTCTTGAATACCTCTCTGCCTCATTCTGTAGGATCCCTTGTCCTTGTTACAGTGCTTCTCTAGGTTTAGCTTTTCCTGGTGAGGCTCAAATAGTTCTTGGACTATGCTGTGCTTAGTACAAACTTGAAAGAGTCTGGAAATCCTTTAACAAGATACCTGATCATGCTCTGCCAATGTACGATCATGGTCAGCCTATGAAATCAGAAGCACCCTTGGCTTTTGTCTTCTCAAGACAATCTGCTCCCCAGTCTTAGATTTCTTATCTTGACTCTATTCACTTTTGATAACTGTCAGGTGACCCCCAAACACACAGTAGCCCAGTCATAGCAGGACAGACAACTACTCATCTAGTGGAGTTGTGCCAGTGTGAAACCTTATCAGTCAAATTTGGGCATTTTGCAGATTCAGAAAATCACATTTAGAAGAATATGCATAAGGCAGGAATATATCCACAGGTACTTTCCACACATCACAGGCCAACTCTTAGATAAGCTCCAGCAGAGATTGGGAAAGTAACCCTAAGACATGCCCTTGTAAACTGCAGTGCCAAACAGGAATGCCAGTGCAGGCTCCATTAACATGATTTACTTCCACTCCGTTTGGCATGACTGTCCTGTGCTTGACTTATAGCCGGGTTGCTGCTGACTTCATGTTCCTCTTCTTGAGCTGCAGACAGGTTCTGCACAGGGACTACTTGTGTGCTGGTGGGATGCTGTGGCTGCAGTTTCTGCAGTTTCTGCACTGAGGTCGTGCAATGCAAAAGGTAACCAACAAACGATGTCAAAATTGAAATAAAATGAGAAAGGAATGGTCTGGGCCCCTGTTAGCACCAGAAAATATTATTAAGAGTCAGTGTGAATGAATCCTAGACCTGCTAACTGGATTTAAATTGAACAGAAGATTTGCTCCAGTTCTTAAATCATCAGTAACTGGGTGACTGGTTAGGCATTTATGTGCACAAGAATTAAAATAGTAACTTTAATTTTAATATACCAATTCAGAAATAACGAAGGCTTATTTAATTTTGAATCTTAGCTGTGGTCTCACAATTCTTCCCTATAGTAACTGTTCAGTGCAACTTAAATGCTTTCATGGCCATGCGAGAGAACTCTTCAGGCTACGGACATACCTAGGACTATAAACCAACACATACATAGTTGCTATTTTGCATATTACTTCTGGAAAACATTGTACAAAGCACCTTTTTTTTTTTTTTTCCCCCAGGTAAAATGTCATCACAGCATAGGCTGGCCTATTTCCAGGATTTTGGAACGTGACCTGTATTACCAAATTTCAGTTATGTTACTAATATTGATGTCCATGATTAGGTAAAAATTATCATATTCACTTTTGATGTGTACCTAAGAACTTGAGTATGAGACATTCTAGGGCAGCATATTAGAAATCTGATATGTTTAATTTATATTTTAAAAAGGAAGAGTTTCTAAAAAAATATTTTGAGCATTAGCTCAAATGGTCCAAAGAAGCCCTTTAGTTTCGCACTCATTATAAATTAATTTTATGCCTTCTGTATACTTTTTCATATTCAGCTATTGGCAACATTTGTATGGCCAAAGCTGGAAATTCTGGCAAATAGACAAAGAGCAGAGGACATTTTTCACACTTTTTCTTTTTCTTTTTTTTTTTTTTTGTAATGTCAGGGAAGGCAGCCTGGGCTTGTGGGATGAATATGGGTAGAAGGCAGTTAGAGAATTACTCTGCAGTCGTATGCTTAATTGCACCATTTCTAAATGGAATTTTCCTTTCCAAATTCACCTTTGATCCCTTCCAGATGATGAGGAGTTCATCATTCTCACAGATACATTAAAAGCATAGATCAGTACACTGATGATACTTGGCTGGCATTGTCAAAGATATTTTAACACTCATACAGACTAGAAACCTATCCACTTTATAGCTCCCTCCCCCCACCTTTTTTTTTTTTTCTCCTTTTAGTCACAGCTATTGCAACTACTATTGTGATTTACACCTTCTGGTGCATCTTCCCAGTCTGTAGTCTGTGTTCATTTAGGGACAGGACTCTCACTTACTAGATGTCTGCAAAATGCCCACCACAGAGACTTCCCTGAGGACTTCCAAAATCCTTCTCATTCCCTTTTGTATAGCATCTAATAATAAGAGTCAAGACCACAATTCTTCAGCAAATTCCATTGTTATGGAATCACGATATATGCAAGCCCCTGATAATATCTGTGTAGTTTGTACATAATTTTGTTCCTAGACAACTGCACACAGGGTCAAGTGCCTTGGGAATTTAGATCATTTTTCTCCTAGGCATTATCTAAGTGAGGAATTGCATGCAGGCACAGAGTGCCTCCCACATTATCAGGAAGTATCTGGAAGTCTGACCTATATTTGAGAATTAAATTCTCTGCACTGAGTTTCAGATGTAAAAGTCCGTCTTGTTTACAATATTTGTCACCAGGCTTTATTACTGGATCTACTTTTTATCACCTTTTAAGATGCTACTTTATTTTTTCACTTTACACATTTTCAAATCATTGTAATCTCCACTCTTTCTTGTCCAAATCTCTTTAGTCATCTGGATCATTGTTCTGAAACAAATTCATGAAACTCTCTCCTTTGCTTACACCAGACTTGACAGTGTTCTCAAAGGACTTGATGTATAACACAGGCCTGATTCTCACTTCACAAAAAACTGCTGAAGTTGCTGGAGATTTATAGATTTTCACAAGCTGGTCCTTTATATTCTTCTAGCCTAGAGAGTCCATAACAGCATTAAGATGTAGCAGTGTAGCTGTAGCTGTAATAGCGTAAGGCTGTAAGTGAGGCGAGGAGGTAATCTCTTTCTAGACCTGCTGATACAGCTACCAAAACTTACACTTGTTTGCATACTACAGACCTCTTCTATAATGGATAGTCTAATGAAAGGCATGATTTCTTAAAAACTGTGTCTATTAAGGGTAGTTCCCAAGTAATGGTTTGCTCTAGAACCAGACCACTGTTCCTTTAATTATTTACTAAGCATTTCTAGACTGGTGTGAAGGGATTCTTGTCTGCCATCAAATACACACTGCACTTGTTCAAACATTCTCAGTCCCTGATGCTCCCTCTTTATTACCTTTTCTTCATACTCTGCTTTCCAGAAGCCAGTGATGTGTTGTATTATCTGATCATCCTCTTCTCAAAACTCACCACAAAATATTAGTGGTTAGTTCCCCAGGGCAAAGAGGAATCCTGAAAAAAGCCTTCAGAGTTTCTTGTCTCAGGAAGTACTTTGGGGTACCCATGGGTGAGATCCTGAAGAACCCCACAACATGTGGTGTGCTTCTAGTGAAAGTATAACCAGGTAATGCATACAATTTCCTGATTTCTCATGCATTCTTTCAAAACACTTTGATTGATGAAAGCTTATAATTTCATCAATCCAAATATTCACCTTTAAATTACTAGAAAATGTTTGTCCCCAGAGAGCAGAGTGTGCTCTGTGTTTATCAGGAACAGGCAGGCTTGTGGAATGTATACTGCTGTAAGAACCCTGGAACTAAAAGCCAAATCCTTCCTCAAAAGCCTGCTTGCTTGCTTTCCTTTTGTTTTTTTGGCTCAAGGAGGATATTGACACTGTTTCTCAGGGCTCCACAGAATTGCTGAACCCTGCATTACTGTGAAAAAAAATTCCTTCCCTACAGACAGATATATCCCTTCAGTTAGAAGGCAGCAGTAACAGGACCAGCACACATTTGAAGAAATACGGCATTATAAACAGGTTGTTACAACATTTAGAATCTAACTTTGAGAAAATAGGTTTTGTTCTTCAGTGAAAGATTAAAATGAAAGTTTCACAGGGCTATAAGAACAGGACCAGATATTTATGTTTGGGAAAGTAATGGTCCTGAATAGCAATTTAAAACATTTTCTTCAACTAACCCACAACAGAAATTACCAGCCTAAAGGAGATGTCTGCAGCATTTGTTCCAAACGATCAGCTCCCGTACAGAAAAGTAGACTTCATAGAAACTTGTCAGTTCACATCGTGTCATTTTCAGCTAGGACCAATTTTCCTGGTGCTTTGTAGGCTGAGACTGTAATCTTGCTGAAAAATTATCACGAAGCCACAGAAGCGATAAAATCTTTGGAAAGAAAGGTGGATGGTAAGAAAACTTAGTTCTCTGCAACCACTCCACCTATTTCAGGAGATGACTCAAATATTTCTCCTATTTCACAACTTGACTTTCTGCCGGGCTGTTGGACAAGGGCCAGCATTCCAATTAGGCACAAATTGGAAGACTGCCCACAGGTCAATGTCTTTCCCTGGACACCAAAAGCACTAAGATAAAATCTTAACTGCATTTTGGCCAAGATCAGACTGCAACCATCATTTACTCATTCCTTGTCTTTCACACTGTTGCAGCTGGATCTTGCATCTGAAAGTTCGGAGATAATAATGTGTGAAGTCTGAATGAACTCTTTCATATTGGAAACAACAGGGAAGAAGCTCTGTGAGCAGAAGCAGCAAAACTGACAGTGAAAGAACTCTCTTCTGCCAAAGATACCTTAGTGGATGAGGTTCACGTGATTGAAATAATTTACATCCTTACAGCACGTTTCTTGCACATTTCAGCACAAGGAAGCATTGCAAACAACTTACCACACAACTACCATCGGAAGTAAGAAAGCAGCATTACTCTCATATTACAGATGCCAATACTGAGAGAGATATTTTCAAGCCACAGAAAACAGTGATAGAGCTGGAACTGGATACTGAAAATATCAGGTAGTCAACCATTGTCCACAGCTTAAAGTCACATTTCCATTGAACTGGGCCATCAGGTACTTGCGCAGACTCCATGAACTGACCAGCTCCGTAAAGCAATAAAACACCACAATTGCTGCCTAGTAGACAGGGAATTGAAGTGCAAATATATTTTGTCACATAGGAAGTTTATGGAAAAGGCAGGA